>NC_081171.1:27963134-30363134 GCF_012432095.1 Onychostoma macrolepis | reverse complement strand
GGCTAGTGCATTGCAAGCAGTCTTGGTATAGTTGACATGCGTTCTTAAAGCCGTGACACACCAAGTTGACGGTCGACTATTGGCCATTGTTGAACATCTGTTTTTGCAGTGTGTTCCACACCGTTGGTACTAGTAAGACCGCTGTTGGTGGATTGAGTGTGTTGAACTGCCATCGGGCAGTCGATGAGAGAGATTACTTTGATTGGCTGTGTGCGAGAGAAAAATGAAAGTGATGAAAGCAAGCAAATATCAAAGACAAGAAGACAAACACAGAAGGCTCTTTTAATTTTAATCTTAATCGAGCACTCCAATACGTTTTTTTAAATTGCATTTGGTCATAACAACATGACCGTCTGGAATGAAGTAGAGAGCCAACATGATTCATATTCAAAATGGTAAGCAACTGCTGCATTGTTTACATTTTGTAGTTCCCTATTTGAATGAAGAATACAGACCACTGCCACCTACTGGTATGGAAAGATATTTCCTCTCACACAGGCACAGAAAGTATATGCTGGGGGCCATTAAACCGGACAGGTTATTATTCAACTCAGCAATTAGCATGTTGACAGTTTATTTTGCTCAGCAAGATTCTCTTCACACTTTTACTTCACAATGACAGGTAGAATAGAAAGTCAACCATAGAAGAAGGTAGAAGGTTGAAAGAGTGAAATTACTTAATTTCGATGGAATTTCCATTCCTTTCAAATGATGTGTCAGTGTGTTAATGTACATTCTCCCATGCTGGCTTCATGCAAAGCTAACTATAGCCATTTGCAGGTTGATTTCACTGAAATCTGTATAGGGTGGCCGCTTTAGTCTTCCATACGCATGTGAATTCTGGAGATCAGATTTTTTTTTTTTGCTTCAGTTTTTTTACCCTGCACACAAAAGAACAAGTTTGGTGAACTCTGAGCCCTAAAGCGTGACATCATATTCTGCTTGTTCTACTCATGTATGACCTTGGCTTAACACTGATCACTGAACACTGATCTGTTTCTGAGTTTCACAATCAGCATTGTGAACCATGTAGTTTAAACTAAAAAGTGACAATGTTGCCAATAGCAAATGTTTAGGAATCTGTTTGGTGAATATATATTTTTGTCTAAATTATTAATGTGACTGTCTGGTATAACTTTGAGACGCTTTACAAGAGACAGAGGGAACAAAGTCTTGTGGTAGAATAATTTATTATATTCCCACTTGTCCACAAATCTTGAGTATTTAGAGCGCCAGGCGCAGCTGGATTGTCTGCAGGGCCCCCACACACTTCTCTGGCCTCTGACCAGGCCCCGGAGATCAGACCGGGTCCCGTGCGTACTCCTCTATGGCTTCCACCCACAGCGCCTGACAAATATATTTTGCAGAATTTGTGTCTAATCCACACTTCTATGTAGAGATCCCATTACGGCTTGACTTGAGTGGCCCAGCTGTTCAAACACAGTGATTAATTAAAGGAATTCTGTTTGTAAAACAATCCAACGCACCCCCCCTCAGGAGAGCCCGGCTGGAAGCATTGCTGCAACTCCAGCAGCATCCCATTGGCTGTTCTCCTCGCATTAAAGCCGACGCTCCCTAAGGTGTCCCACATTAGCAAGACAAACACTTCAGAGCCGAGTGGGGGAGGAGGTTGCGTGGATGGTTTGGGACTGTTTTAGTGATCTGGACTGGGGCAGGTGAGCTCTCATGTTGCAGATTATGAGCCGGGGTCACTCTTGTGAGCTGTGCAGGTGTGCGCTATTCATCACACTGGGAGTCATGCTTAAAATCCCATTAGACTTGAATGCGTGCTGATCGGCTTTTACAACAGCCTGCGGCACGGCTGCTCCGATCGCCCCAGTGCACTCTGCATCCTGGAAATATTAAAAGGCCAACAGGCTGCCACACTAAACACATGAAGAGCCGGAGATGGGGCTAATGATGTGCACACTTAAACCTGCTGCAGCATGCACTTGATTGTGAATTAATGCTCGGCTTCGCCTACTAAAAATATTGAAGGTAAAGTTTGCCATTTTTGTGGCACTGAAATGCTTAATATGCAGAATCAACTATAATTAAGCCAATGGTTGACTGACTTCCTGAAGAGTGTAAATGCTTCAGCCAATGCCTCAACCTGTTTAGGAAACAATCTTTGTTTTTTAAATTGTATTTGATGCTGCTGGTAGCAAAGGAATTACACATAGTGCTTTTCCACCAACATGGATCAGTGCCATTTCTTGAACTGTTTTGTGCATTTCCACCACATGAAAGAGGTTCCAAAAGGAGTCTCGAATGGAGCCAGGCGAAGCGTTGTATATTTACATCTATAAAACTGTGCACAAGAGAGTGACCTGGTGTGCAAACCATTGCATGAAAAGAAAAATGAAAATGATGAAAGCAAGGAGAAGTCAAGGTCAAGACGGCAAAGACGCATGGCTCTTCTCATTTTTCAGTGAATCTGTCTCTAGTGAGTGAGATTGGAGTGTAAATAGTAAATTTGCAGTCTTTCTGGTTTCCATTTTTAAATGACAAATACAGACTACTGCCACTTGCTGGTATGGAGGGTTATTTCCTCAGAATATAGGCCACATGGTAGTTGGCTGTAGGTTTTGCGGTCTGTTCAAGAGGAACTTTTTGGCTCAGATGTGGAGGTTTGGTATGTCTAGGCCTTAAGAACAGTAGCATCACTAGGATCACATGAGCTGAAGTGCAGACCCCTGACAGGCCTCCACCACTTCAACAGCATGGAACTTAAATTGATAAAAATATAGTGTCTTCAATATCTTTGTTATCTCTCCTTAAAATAAAGAAACTTTGCATAGTGTTCATTCTGTTTAATATGTTGCTTAATAAAGCTGCCCTTGGGATAAATTAATTGTAGCATTAACCTAATTTTAACATTAAAGCATGGCAGCTACTCCAGAGCATTTCTGGAAAACTATAGAAATTGTATTGGTCTTCATCAATAATTATCAAAAACTTGAATATGCAGAAATTAAAATGAGAACTGTAGGTTGCCACCACTGATGAGATACACTGAGTGTGTCACAGTTATAAATTCAACACATTCATTATGAGTTTGTATGTAGTAGAGGGACTTTCTCCAGGTCCCACAATGACAGAATAGTACTGAAAGCAAATGCTTATGCATAGTTATGCCACTGTGTAAGAAGCTTAAGGTCATCAAGGATAATGTATGTACAGAGGCACTAATACAAATAATCATTATCCACAATCATCTACCTTTTTTTTATTTTTTATAATGCAACAGTTCTTGTTATTCTACACTGATATCGATGAAAGTTATGCACTCTTGCACTCAATTTAATGATCAGTATCTGACTAATTATTCCACATTAGGAATTGTGTGTCTTTCTCCTGTATATATATATATATATATATATATATATTAAGAAAAGTATTTTGAATTGAATATGCCAGGATTTTATTTATTTTATTTATTTTTTAATGTGACATCTATTTAACCATTGTCTTGCTTTAAAAACCTGACTAAAATCCTCTGAATCAGACAATGAACAAAAAAACAATGATTGAACTATTACCCATAGTCCTTACATTATAAAATACCAATAGTTACTTATTTTTATTATTAATTAATAATTATTTTTTCTTCATTATTTAAACCCCATTAAAGTTAGTCTGGAAACCATATATACAATTTAGCAATTTTTTGATTTGTTCATTCTCTTTTATTTAATTGACAAAAGTACAAAGAAAAGATTTCCAAAGTTTTCACTGACCAACGTAAATTAATTTTGTAAATATTTATTTATTGTGAAAAGATTCAGGGAATCCAGAGAAATCACAGTACATGTAGGGCAAGGCAGGAAGCCTCAGTTGAATGTGCATGACCTTTGAGCCCTCAGATAGCATTGCATAAGAAACTGTCATGCTGTGGTGTTAAATATAGCCACATGGGCTCAGGAGTACTTCAGAAAACCACTGCCATTTACTACAGTCTACTGCTGCATCAAGAAATGCAACTTGAATCTCTGTTACTCAAGGAGAAAGCTATACATCAAATCTATGCAGCGATGCTGCCGGGTTCTCTGGGCCAGAGCTCATCTCAGATAGTCAAAAACACAAGTGAAAATGTGTGCTGTACTCAGATTAGTTCACATTTCAACTTGTTTCTGGGAAAAATGTATTTCGAGTTCTCAGTCCCAAAGACCAAAGGGACCATCCAGACTTTCATTAGCGACAGATGCAAAAGCAAACATCTGTCATGGTATGGGGGTGCAGCAGAGCAAACGGCATAGGTGGCTGGCATGTGTGCGAAGGTACTATTGACATACAGAGATATATACTGCCATCAAGATGATGTCTTTCATGGGAAGTCCATGGTTATTATATCAAGACAATGCCAGCTCTCATTCTGCATGTGCTACAACAGCGTGGTTTCGTAAACGCAGAGTGAATGTGCTAGACTGGCCAGTAGATCTGTCTCCTATTGAAAATGTATGGCTCATCATGAAAAGGAGAATCAGACAACAACAATCACAGACTGCTGAGCATCTTTAGTTTTGTATCAAGCGAGATTAGACAAAAGTTTTGCTTGCAGAACTTTAACAATCCTCAATTCCTAAACAATGAAACATTGTAATTAAAAGGACAGTTGATGTGACACAATGTTAAACATGCCTCTGTCCCAACTTTTTTGGAGTGTGTTGCAGCCATCAAAATTTGTTCATATTTACAAAATACATTTACGTTGGTCAGTGAAAACTTTAGAAATCTTGGTCCCACTTTATATTAGGTGGCCTTAACTACTATGTACTTACATTTGAATTAATCATTTGGTACAATGCACTTATTGTGTACATACATGTTTTTACATTGTACTTATATTTTTAAAAATACCTATATGTAATTACATCTGTAATTAATTTCTGTAATTACATTTAGAATTACACTGTTGACCCATCCCTTACACCTTAAACCTACCCATACCACCAAACCTGTCCCTAACCTTACCCGTATCCCACCTCAATAGCAGCAATAGTGTGTTTCAATACAGTTTGAACAGAATAAGTACATTGTACTTATTTTTTTGATGTAAGTACATAGTAGTTAAGGCCACCTAATATAAAGTGGGACCTTTTCTTTGTACTTTTGTCAATTAAATAAAAGTTAAAGAGAATTAACAAATCACAGATTCTTGATTTTATTGCATTTTACAAAATGTCCCAACTTCTCCGGAATTGGGGTTGTAATAATCACACATTATATTGTATAATAATTTAGTTTTACAAATATATCTTTCAAAAGTGAGTTATTTCTCAAAATGTACTTTCCTCTTGCCATTGGGGACAAACTCTTGTGAGTAAACAGCAATCTGGTTTGGAATCAGGTGATTCTGAGGGTCGCATCAGTCCCGTGGAAGACAGTGACAACACTGTTGTGTTAGTCTTGAGTGAATCCAGAGGATCCACGCTCGGCATAACGTGAACAGGAAGAGTCTGGTCTGTAAACGCTTTGAATTTTTTGTCATGAGGTGCGGCTGCATTTATGTCCACAGTGTTAACCAAAACAAGCTGGAGTTTGACATTTGTGTGTATAAATATAAGAATGAGTGAGTTCAGGTTTACATACACAAACCAACAGATCAACAACAGACGTCCTGGACAAAACGGTGGAGGAACAGAAAAAAACATCTCAGATTATCTAAGTTAAAGATCCTGTCACTGTTTCCATGATTAATCGATTCCATAATTGATTCCCATCATTGGTTGAATCAGAAGCTGACCTGTTGCGACACTCTAAACAAACCACATCACAGAGTCACTGTGACACAAAAAAAAATAATAAAAATAAAATGCATTTCACTTTTAAAGCTACAGAGATTCAAGTGCTATATATGCACACATCTCACCCAAGTCCAAATACCCACAAAGTACCTTAGCGATGTGAAACACATGGACAATATTGCATGGATAATCATTTATATTAATAACTGGATCTTTTGGTTTGTATCTATCAAGTTTCAAATAAATAAACAAGGGAAACTGAAATTAAATAAAAAATAAATAATGAAAGTATTTCAGTCACTGTTGTCAGTCCTCTGTCATGTGTTTCCCGCCCTCTTGTGTCCTTATATGGTTTTTCCTGTCCTTGTTAAGTTTGATTATGATTTTGTCCAGCTGTGTGTGTTAATTATCTTGTGTATGTGGCTCCCTCAAGCCCGCCGGCCGTCCAGAGCATCCAGTTCCGTAGTCATGGCCAGGAGTGCCGTTCCCAGTGTCCTGACCAGAGTCCAGTGCAGGCTCCAGCCCCTGACCATGATCATTTTAAAGTCTTGTTGTGTCCACAGGAGCAGTTTTAATCTTGTCTTGTCGGTCTTGTCCATGGAGACTCGTCTGGGGCAGGCGGCTCCTCTAGTAATGGCCATGGATACCATTCCCTTGCCTCTCCTGTCACGGAAATGGAAGCGGTTCCTGAGTTAACCCTGTGAGGGCCCCTGACTCCACGTTCAGCCCAAGGGGGATCTTCCGTCATGCCGAGTAAAGGACCTCAGATTCCAAACCTAGCCCAGTGTGAGCTCCTGTTCCTGAGTTTAGCCCACGGAGAGGGCTTCCTGTTCCTGTGTTTAGCCCACGGAGAGGGCTTCCTGTTCCTGTGTTTAGCCCACAGAGAGGGCTTCCTGTTCCTGACATTTAATAGTTATGAAATTGATCATTCTGTAATTGCTGTTAGAACATGGTTTAAAAAACAAAAACACAGTAGTCTGGCAATTTGCAGTTAAAAACTATCAAAAATAGTTTAAATATATTGTTGTATTTTCAATAGTAATAATAATAATGTAACAAAGGTATTGGCAAAAGCCTTGAGAGTACTTAAAAGATTATTTTATTATTATTATTTTACCAGTCATACAGCACAGACATATTTTTATGTATTTTTCTGTAAATTTATCTACTGTTAGGGATGTTTAGATGTATTTACTGCAAAAAATAAATAATAATAATTTTTATTTATTCTTTGTCAGTGCAGGAAAAGTTTGCATATCATCCATAATGGTATGTGAAGAGCACTAGGACTGTTCTTCAGTAAAATCTACTGTTTATTAAATATCAGTATGATAAGACAGAAAAAAAAACAGATTTACATTGTGATTGGACTCTCAAAACATTTGAAATTTTCAACAATTTGGACAATACAAAAGAGAGATGTCATGGGTTAGGGTACAGATGTGTGAGCAGCATGTTGGCAAGATAAGGTATCAGCTTTAATGTTCTTTGAACCAGGTCTGTATGAAATCTTGTAAAAGATATAGACCAACCAGCCTGTCATTTTGGAAAGCTAATATATTCCAGATTTCTGTGGTTAGTGTTCACATTTCTCAGCTTTCACATACGGTTGAGTCTGTAACAGGCCAGACGAGACCTGAGAACATGTGCTACGTGTTCCTGCATGGAGGACCAGTGTTTCAATATATCATCTATATACATGATCACCAACTTACTAAGAAAAACCTCACTGATGAAGGTTTGGAATAGGGTTATTATAGTTAACTAAAACCATTAATAAACACTTACATTACTTAGTTAACTTTCACAAATAAAATACATAAAAACATAAACTTATTAATTAGCCACCAAGACAACAAGAACTTTTTTCATTTAGTTAAATTTTATGTACTAAACTAACTAAAACTACATAAAAATAAAAACGTACTCCCCTATGGGGGAAAACTCCTTTTTCTCCGATACTGAAGCCTTTTCAATAACACAGTGTAACTGGACGGCCATTGGTTCGTGCAGTTTAATAAAACAAACCAATGGCGAGGCAGCGGTGCTGCACAAGCCTATGGCCATGAAGCCCGCTGATATGGGCGGGGCCATCTGGCTATATAAGCGGTATTCTGCCATAGGATTCTCAGGTTTACGTCGACTGAAGCGACGACACTGAGTCATGCAGCTACCTGATCACTGATACCTGTCATCATCCAATCACAGCCACCCTCACGCAGTAACCATACATTAAGCAGAGGCAGACAAAGTACACAACCCCATTACTTGAGTGAAAGTACAGATCCTGCTGGTCAAATATTACTCCGTTACAAGTGAAAGTTGTAAAGACAGATTTTTACTTAAGTACTTTTAAAAGCAAGTACTTCTGTACTTTTACTTAAGTACGAAAAGTAAATTTCCTTTTTTTATGTCAATGCACTGTTTTATTATTGTTGTACGTAATACTTGCAATACCTCTGAAGCAACTTACAATACATTACACCTACTGAATACACTGACTAGCTTGTAGTATCTTTGGAATAAAGAGTTTTTAGAATGTTAAAAACCTATGGGGGGAAAAAACAAAACAAAACATAAATTATTTAACCCCACAACCCACCCCCACAAAATCAGGATGGTAGTGATCTCTCACAGCTCTGACAGTGTGTGCACACATCTATGTGTAGCCATTCATCCACATTTGAACAGAGTGGACAGTGAAATTGCTGTAAATACAGAGTGATAAGAAAGAAAAAAAATCAAACCTGCTTTAAAACCCAGCAACTCAACTGTAGCTGTATAACTTTAAAACAGCAACACTGCTTTAACAAAAAAGCAAAACAGCAAGATTTATTTGACATCAAAACAAAAAATTTCAAAAATGCCGTCTAATCGCTCTCGCGGTACTTTGATGTCACACAAAGAATGGTCCGTGCAGTGCTGCTTCAAGTCCAACATCTATATTGTGTTTTAATAGGAGACGCACAATAGTTCTGCTGTGGCTTTATAGGTAATATTTTCACTTACACAATTTAGCAAAATCAGACAAAATTGTGTCTAATATATACCACATTTTTTACTTATTAAATTGTAAATAAATATCACATTTGCAACTGGTCAGTGTTAAAAAATGCTGGGAAATCACTTCATGTAGCCCTACAAGAGTGATTACTGATAAACTGTCTGAAAAAAAGAAAGTCACATTTTAGAGAAGAAGAAAAAAAAATCACCCACGGAAGCTGCTACATAGTAACGACTTTCTACTTCAAAGACCTTGATAGAAATGTAGTGGAGTGAAAAGTACAATATTTGTCTTTCAAATGTAGTGAAGTTAAAGTCATAAGTTTCCAGAAAAAATTAAAAAGTAAAGTACAGATACTCAAAAAGTGTACTTAAGTACAATACTCAAGTAAATGTACTTAGTTACTGTCCGCCTCTGACGTTAAGTAAATCAGAAATTGTGAACATAACTGTTCAAGGAAGGCTGCGCAATGCTCTGGCAGCTGGTCGTTCCTGCCTCACAGCAAGCAGCGCTCACGCTAACACCAATTCTGTTCATGTTTTGACTTCAGTAAATCAGTTTTGGTGAATACAAATAACGTGATTATTTTTCATGAGTCCAACATCCAGCCGCGCAAGAGACTTGATCAGTAAGGGAAGTCGTCTTTCAATGTTGTTAAATAGAAAAACATTTTACACATTTCTTTTGAAACACAAAATGACCAATTTCAAGTGTAATTTTGTGTCAAGCACCAAAAGCAGCCCATATTAAATCTATAAGCTGTTTATATATTACAGGGCAGTTGTGGCCTAATGGATAGAGAGTCAGACTTGTAACCCGAAGGTCGCGGGTTCGAGTCTCAGGTCAGGGATTGGAGGTGGGGTGAGTGAATATCCAGTGCTCTCTCCACCTCCAATACCACGACTGAGGTGGGACCCTTGAGCAAGGCACCGAACCCCCAACTGCTCTCCGGGCACCGTAGCATTGACTGCCCACTGCTCCGGGTGTGTGTGTTCACAGTGTGTGTGCACTTGGATGGGTTAAATGCAGAGCACAAATGGGTCACCATACTTGGCCAAATGTCACTTCACTTCACTATGTGGATGTGTGTATATATACTGCTGCTGGTCAAATGGGTGCCCTACAAATATAAAAGTAAATAAATTGTATTATTTACAAATTACAATTGTAGCTCTAGACAGTTACCTATGGCTATAATTTTATTAATACAGCTGTCTGATTGATTCTTAGCATTCAGAAATCATGCAAAAGAAAATTAAGTTTTACTAAGATAAAACCATGGTTATTTTTTGTAAGGGTTGTGATGTCTACATGTTTTTTTTGTTGAAGAAATTATAGAGGCTGTATCATCTATATATAGCAAAAAGGTAGCCAAAAATGAAAGATTAAGTGGAAATTTGAATTAAATGTTTGGTCAATAGCCTATTAAACAAGGATTTGATTGTCCTGTAAGAGTAGCAGCAGCAATTACATGGCCTTTGGCTCCCTTTGCAGGTATTTGTAATAACATGTAATGTACATAAATTGTTTATTTTGTATTACATTATGTACTTTAAGTGTTGTTCAATGAAACCATATAATTATTAATTAACCAAACGAGCTGAACTCTGACATCAATCGAGGGTGCGCACCAAAAGTGCTAGTGTGAAAGCACCCTCAGAGAGAGTATTAGATGCATTGGTGGTGGTGAAATTATTACCGACATTAAAACACGTTATTAATGTCAACAGCCAAAAAGGTTTCACAGGATTATGAATGTACCTGAAAGTGATGCACAGGCTTCGTTTTCACTTTTTCTTTTTTTTTTTCTTCTCTCCGCGCCGGATTGCTGATGTCTTTTCACAGACATAGTTGTAGTTCAATTATGATCATATGCATTCAGCCGCAAACATGAGGTGCGAGCAGTCGCGAGTGCGGTTGCGGGAATGGCGCGTCAGTTTTTTTGTTTTTTTTGAGCAACTGGGATGGTGGATGGTGCTTGGTGCCCAAGTGGAGAGCACCTTAGGTATATAACCATGCCTTGGCTTCAGGAAGACTTTAGAGTCACTGGGTCCAAACTCAAGGCAGGTAGGACTCACAAAGAGCACCTTCAAATCTCCCATTCGTTAGACAGATGCTAAAGCCAGTAGCATTCAGAGTCCTCAGAGCCTTCAGAGCCCTCAGAACAGTAGGCAGATCCCAAATAGGGACAGTGAGGTGTCAAGGCGGGTTCAGCCTCCTGGACCCCATCAAAAAACGGACAACTAATTTGTTCTGGCCCACCGATTGGCCAGCTATAGGAGTGTGAGAAGCTGCTATAGCTGCTACATAGACCTTGAGAGTAGATGGGGAGCGACCCTTATCCAGCAGCTCTTGCAGGAAGGACAATATCAACGATATGTCACAGGAGGTTGGGTTGTACACCAGGCGGAGAAGACAGACCATTTAAGGGCATAGAGGCGTCTTGTAGACAGAGCTCTAGCCTGAGATACAGTATTTACAACACTCTCGGGAAGGTCTGCGGGCACCCATTGAGAGGCCAAATGTACAGAGCCCACAGCTCGGGCTGGGGGTGCCATATCATCTTATTCACCTGAGAGAGGAGCTGTAGTGAGCAGCTGAGACAGCTCCGAGAACCAACGTTGGTTCCTCCAGAGCAGGGCTACTAAGATAACCTTTTGTTCTCGTTCCTTAATTTGCCTGATTACCTGCGGGATCAGGGCGATCGGGGGGAAAATATAAAGGAGAAGGTTGGACCAGTCGTGGGCCAATGCATCCCTGTCCTTTGAAAAATAAGTTGGGCAATGGGAGTTGTCTTTTGAGGCGAAGAGGTCAACCTCTGCCTAGCCAAAGATCTCCCAGACTCTTTGAACTGTTTGCAGATGGAGCATCCACTCCTCTGAGGGGACATTGCTCCGTGACAGCATGTGTGCTCCCTGGCATATGCATTGCTCTCAGCGAATGCAAGTCGAGCTGGGCCCATTCCAAGAGGGGCTCTACTAGGATACAGAGGCGCTTTGAGGAGAGCCCTCCCTGGTGATTTATGTAGGACACCACGGTCATGCTGTCTGAGCGGACTACAACATGGTGTCACCTCAGGTCTGGTAAGAAGGTGTGAAAGGCCCGACACACTGCCAGCATTTCCAGGCAGTTGATGTGTAGGCGATTTTTCTCTTTCGACCAATGGCCGAAGGTTGGTTTGCCCTTGCACAGAGCTCCCCAACCCATGTTGGTGGTGTCTGTCAAAACAACCTTCCTTCTGCAGACCATACCCAGAGCCACGCCCTGTTTCATCCACTGAAGATTTTTCCAAGGGGCCAGAGCTGCCACGCAGGCCTGGTTTACCTTGATACGTAGGCGTCCATGATGCTAAGCGTGGAAGGGAACTCGTGGTTTCAGCCAGCACTGAAGGGACTGCATACACAGCAGGCCCAGCTGTAGCACTGGAGAAGCTGAGGCCATGAGGCCCAGCATTCTCTGAAACTTCTTGAGAGGGCGAGAGGTTCCGGGTATGAAGGAAGCCGCTAGCCACTATATGGCCAGTGCACGTTCTGGTGTGACTTCTGCCCTCATTTGGGCTGAGTCGAAAACTGTTCCCAGGAACAAAATTCATTGGCTGGGGGAGAGTGCGCTCTTGGCAAAGTTGATCCTGAGTCCCAGGCATTCTAAGCAGCTGAGGAGGAAGGATCTGTGAGATAGTAGCTCGGCCTCTGACTGGGCTAAGATGAGGCAGTTGTTGAGGTTATTCAGAATGCAGATTCCCATATGCCTCAGAGTGAAATGAGCCGCATCCATGCACTTCGTAAAAGATTGTAAAAGGACCGTGTACTAATATGCCAGTCCCTTGAAGGCGAATCTCAAGAATCACCTGTGATGGGGGCTATCTGGATGTGAAAGTAAGTGTCTTTCAGGTCCAGAGAGAAGAAACAGTCCCCTGGGCATACTTTCAAGAGGATCTGTTTCAATGTAACATCCTGAATGGCCGTTTCATGATGGCACGGTTCAGGTGTCTGAGATCGAGGATGGGCATGCCGCCATCCTTTTTGGGGATGAGGACGTAACGCTGTAGAAGCCTGACTCGCTCTGTGCTGGGGGAACCTTCTCTACAGCTCCTTTTGCCAGCAAATTCATCACCTTGGAGTGCAGGACGTGTGCGTCTTTGCTCTGTACCGAGGTGGAAACCACGCCACTGATTCGTGGGGGTCTTCGAGTGAATTGAAGTGAATATCCTCGATTTATTATCCCCAACACCCAACCTGACACTCCAGGGATGCCCTGCCAGGCCTCGGACCGTGTGACAAGAGGTTGGATTGTTTTGGGTGGTGGGTCACCATGCGGGCACCCCACACTTGTGATAAACAGAAGAGGAAATTTGCTCTCTTTTGTTTGGGTTTTATTTGCCAGCTATCACAGCGGATAGTTGTGTGGGCGCATGAACGGGCCCAGTATTCACAATGAACATATTGCCTTAGGCACCCGGAACTAAACGGGGTGCTTTCAAAAAATGCTTCGCTAGACTTAATGTTCTCATAGCGAGAGCAATCAGCCCCCGTGTGTGCTGCCTCAGTGTGGGCATGGCCCAGACATGTCCAATCTGAAGCTGTCAGTGATAATAATCATTAGAGAGCGCATTCTCTTTCAATCCACCTAAAAAGATCAAACCACTCATTAGGAGAGGGGTACTAATGATCTTTATTTATAAACACGCCGGCAGATCAAATGTACTGCGGGAATTTTCTCAGATCCGCTTGTAGCGGACGAGGCGAACTTATCTTGTTTAGTAGTTCTGTTCTGTCATTGGTGGGTTATGTCATGCGTTTAAGCCATCATGTTTGTCATGTTCCGCGTGTCAGGTCATTGTTTATTGTCTAGCTCATAGTTTGTGATCCATGTCTTCAATTAAATCCATAGATTGTTTTGAATCCTCTTCTGGTTCAGGCCAGCAATATCACAGATACTAAAATAACACTGGTTTGGAGCAGAGGGGCAATTACACAGGTCAGGAACAAAGTGAAGTTAATGCGGTCATCTATCCTCTTCTGAGTGAAGGATCTCGTTTTGTTCACACTAAAGGCCAGATTTACTAAACAGGGCAAATTAGCATGAGATCGCAATCCAATAAAAGTAGCAATGGGAGAGGAAACTTCTGCTGATCTACTGACAGTGAACAGAATAAAGACACAGTTAGATCATTTGCATAATGACCAACAGCAGGGCAAATTAGCATTGAGTAGGAGTAAATACAAGAATCCCACACATTATTGATTAATAGATACAATTCACACATCACTGACACAAACACATACATGAGTACTAGGTACAGGTGCATCTCAATAAATTAGAATGTCGTGAAAAAGTTGATTTTTTCTTGTAAGTTATTTCAAAAAGTGAAACTTTCATATATTTTAGATTCATTGCATGTAAAGTAAAACATTTCAAAAGTTTTTTTTTGTTTTAATTTTGATGATTAGAGCTTACAGCTCTTGAAAGTCAAAAATCAGTATCTCAAAATATTAGAATATTTACATTTGAGTTTCAATAAATGACCATCCCTACAGTATAAATTCCGGGTATCTCTTGTTCTTTGAAACCACAATAATGGAAGAAGACTGCTGACTTGGCAATGATCCAGAAGACGAACATTGACGCCCGCCACAAAGAGGGTAAGTCACAGAGGGTCATTACTGAAAGGTGTGGCTGTTTACAGAGTGCTGTATCAAAGCATATTAAATGCAAAGTTGACTGGAAGGAAGAATTTGGGTAGGAAAAGGTGCACAAGCAACAGGGATGACTGCAAGCTTGAGAATACTGTCAAGCAAAACTGATTCAAACACTTGTGAGAGCTTCACAAGGAGTGAACTGAAGCTGGAGTCAGTGCATCAAGAGTCACCACACTCAGACGTCTTCAGGAAAAGGGCTACCAAGCCACTTCTGAAGCAGAGACAACGTCAGAAGCGTCTTACCTGGGCTGTGGAGAAAAAGAACTGGACTGTTGCTCAGTGGTCCAAAGTCCTCCTTTCAGATGAAAGTAAATTTTGCATTTCATTTGGAAATCAAGGTCCCAGAGTCTGGAGGAAGAGTGGAGAGGCACAGAATCCATGTTGCTTGAAGTCCAATGTGAAGTTTCCACAGTCTGTGATGATTTGGGCTGCCATGTCATCTGCTGGTGTTGGTCCACTGTGTTTTCTGAAGTCCACAGTCAACACAGCCATCTACCAGGACATTTTAGAGCACTTCATGCTTCCTTCTGCTGACAAGCTTTATGGAGATGCTGATTTCATTTTCCAGCAGGACTTGGCACCTGCCCACACTGCCAAAGGTACCAAAAGCTGGTTCAATGACCATGGTGTTGGTGTGCTTGACTGGCCAGCAAACTCCTGTCAAGAGGAAGATGAGAAACACCAGACTCAACAATGCAGATGAGCTGAAGGCCACTGTCAAAGAAACCTGGGCTTCCATACCACCTCAGCAGTGCCACAAACTGATCACCTCCATGCCACGCCGAATTGAGGCAGTAACTAAAGCAAAAGGAGCCCCTACCAAGTATTGAGTACATATATAAAGTAAATGAACATACTTTCCAGAAGGCCAACAATTCACTAAAAATGTTTTTTTTTTATTGGTCTTATGAAGTATTCTAATTTGTTGAGATAGTGAATTGGTGAGTTTTTGTTAAATGTGAGCCTAAATCATCACAATTAAAAGAACAAAAGACTTAAACTACTTCAGTCTGTGTGCATTGAATTTATTTAATACACGAGTTTCACAATTTGAGTTAAATTACTGAAATAAATGAACTTTTCCACGATATTCTAATTTATTGAGATGCACCTGTATTTTCCCCTTTAAGAATGAGAGTTGTTGTTGATGCGCTGTTCTGGTGCAGAAAAAGAATAAAGGCCCAGGTATACTTCACTTTCCGCATTCTGTTCCATTTTGCACACAGCCGTGTCTGCACAGCTTTCAAAGCAAACTCATCCGCGGATGAGCATGGATTGCTGAGTACGATATATGCACAATTGTTTAGACTCTTGCGTCTCTGCTGCCTTTTTCTTGTATACGCTGTTATACGCACACCGTCCGTGCGGTCTCAAAAAATTGCCTGCACCCTGTCCGCGAGCCCTCCTGATGACGAAAATGGCGTCATGCGCACTGTTTGTGGACGCGGACAGCCAAAGTATACTTTTGGCCTTCAGTTGCAATCCTGTCTTCACATAACTTTGCTAGCACAAAAGTTGCCAAAGCCGAGTTCATTAGCATGGAAAAACTGGGTATAGTGCAATGCTCTAACAGTCCTTGGGCATCACCCCTCCACATGATCCCCAAAGAGGATGGCAGCTGCCACCCATTTGGGTATTAATGATATCACTATGCCAGACTGATACCCAGTCCCACACATTCAGGATTTTTCCGTCTGCCCGGCTGGGAAAGCAATTTTCTCAAAAGTGAACCTTATTCGAGGATACCAGGTGCCAGTCTACCACAAGAACATCCCAAAGACTGCTGTTATAGCACCATTTGGCCTTTTTGAATTCTTGTGGATGCCCTTTGGCCTCATAAATGTGGCACAAACTTTTCAGCGAATTATGGACTCAGTCCTACGAGGCCTAGATTTTTTTATTCGTATACTTGGATGACATCTTGGTTGCTAGCATCTCCATGGAACAACACCTTGCCCATCTGCAATCTCTTTTCACTCACCTCAGCCAGCATGGTTTAATAATTAACCTGCCAATTTGGCTTGACAGCAATAGACATAGACTACCATACTAAAGTCAATGCCATTACAGAGTTTCCCATTTCCTGTACATTCCCCTGTAAACCCCTTTTTACCACTGCTTCATTTCACAGGCAGCTGCACTCATGAATCATTTGTACAGGATCCTCTAGGGGAACAGCAGGAACAAACAGATCACCTGGTCAGCGGAGATGACTAAAGCATTTCAAAATGCTAAACTTGCCTTAGCACAAGCAACCGTGCTCATCCGACACCTGATTCCCCCATTGTTATCACTACTATGGCATGACTGCACTCTGGGTGCCGTACATGAACAGCTTGTAAATGTCGTTTGGCAATCTCTTGCATTTTTTAGTCAACAGCTCTACCGTAATGAGCATAAGTAAAGCGCATTTGACACTTATCCAGTGGTACCCATGCAGTGAAGCAACCCATTCTCACTCCCAAGGCGTCAAAAACTGAAGCATGGTCAAACGCCTTTCGCGTCACTATGAAGACGCCAAAGGTGCCCCTAGGCATCAGTATATGACAAAATAGGAACTCCATTGCTTTCAATTACTTGCTTTATGCGTCAGGTCAAGACGCTTATGGAAAATGACAACACGTTCTCCTCCGTTGTTTTCAGTTGTTTGTCTTAGTTTAATGGTTTGCATGCATTTGTAAAAAATAGAAATAATTTTATATAAATTTATACTTTTATTGGAGCACCTAACCCCACCCCTACCCTAAACCTACCCACTTCTGAACAATATAAAACATGTAACAGGAAAATATAAGTGCAGTCACAGGTATTTACTGCAAAAACTGACCATATAAACAAGCAGTATAAAAGCATTACAAACAAGTCGTGTTGCATTCCAAGTCTTCTGAAGCCATACGAAGTCTTAATGAGAAGAAGAGAGCAAAACATAAGGTTTTAATCGCTGAAAATGATCCCGCTCTGTTAACGTGCTCACATCTCATTCAAAAGCATACTCCCATCCCGCAGCATGACGCAATTGGTCACGAGACACACAAGAGCCAATAGCCTGTCAGAACAGCATAACACAATCGGTCACGAGACACACAAGAGCCAATAGCATTTCACAACCAAGGCTGACATAATTCTTCTTCTGCCGGCAGTTTTTGAATTCGCGAACAGAGACTGCAGCACACAGGATGAGCTTAACGGCGGACAGAGACGGCGATCATGTCTATTCCTCTCACAAATCAAATGTTTTGCCTCGGAAGACTTGGAATATTAATATTTTTTTAATAAATTATGACGGTAGTTGTATCTGCCTGTTATATCTTGTGTTTTATTGACAAATGGTAGGTTTAGGGGCAGGGGTTGGGTTATGTGCTCATAAATGTGTAAATTATGTAATATAAATAAAACTGTTGTGGCTGTTTACATTGAAAAATCACACCCCAACATATATGCAATATTGGCAATGTTATCACCCAATATATAATTTAATTATGACGATAAAATTCCCAGTATGGCGTCGGCATATTGACGCTAAGGGTTTCCTATTTAAAGCAACGGAGGACCCTGCAAGTCGAAAAATGACGCTAAGGGGTACCTTGAGCGCCAAAAAGCGACGCCAAGTGGTCCTGACCATGCTTCAATATGTGACAAGTTGGGTGTGAGAATGGGTTGAGTGAAGACGAGCAGTGTTTGACAGAGACCACGGTTTGTCACACCTCGGGTGGAAAGCTTCACTGAAACTGGTTTCATCAAAGTTTGTGTGGCATGGGCTGAAAAGGGATGTTCGACAAGGAGTTTCAGCATGTGTTGTGTGTTAGTAGACTAAAGTACAATGGCACATCAAGGTGCCATTGGAGCTTTTCGAGGTGCCAGAACAACCCTCAGTTTACATCCGAGTTATGGGCAGAGGTAGCTCGAATCCTTGGAGTGAAGATTTACCATACTACAGCATTCCACCTGCTGGCAAATGGCAAAACACAAAGAAACAAACATAATACCAGGCCAAAAACTAGGGGAAAACTAAGGGCTAAATACATGGAGATAAGGAAGCTAATTAACGAGACACACCTGAACAGAATACTCAAATCAACCTAAAACCTAGGAAACAAACAGTTAGGGAACTAATAAGAACTGAGCTAATTATCATCCTAGAAAGCTAACTAGAAACAGACATGAACAGAACAGTTAAACAGAACAAACACAAACTCTAAACAAACTGAAAACATGACACATATATAGTTATACTTATTAAATAAACATTAAAAATAAACATTAACTGAAATAAAATATATAAATAAAACTTAGTTGTATTTCAGATAGTTGTGAATGCAACATTACTCATTTTAATTAAGTATAACTTAATGTATTAAAATAACTGAAACTAAAATTGAAATATAAATGAATAATAAAAAAATTATATGCCATATATTAACATATTAATGCCTTATTTTTCATTATCATGAACTAGATCCCTTAATCTCTACCCTATATCTAAATTTAACAACTACCATACTAACTATTAATAGGCAGCAAATTAGGAGTTTACTGAGGGAAAACTCTGAGTTAATAGCAAATGTGTTCCCTAATCTAAAGTGTTACCATAAAACTACAATAGTATCTAAAATAATAACAGTAAGGAGGTTGATTATGTTGGGTTTGCTCTCTACATTTTGCAACTTCCTACTCGTGTGGTGGTCAAAACAGAAGATAAGCCTCACACCCCAGGAATCCGTGTCATGCCTTTGTTTGCACTTCACAGAGAAATGTTGTGCTGGAGGTGGGAAATATGATGCCCATGTTCATCTTGTATCTATACAGATAGCAACGAGCCAAAACCATCTCAGCTTCAGTGACTGTTTTCCTGTGTGCGCTATGCGGGCATTTGCTCCTTTCAACACTAAACTTTGATAAGATGTGAAATAATATGTGATGGATGACGATAAGAACTTGAGGAACTTCTTATCAGAGGCATGAGGGCCTCGCCGTCCTGACCCGTATGGCACATTAGAAACATGGAAGAGGTTGGGGCTGATCGTTTCATGTCGTGCAAGGATTCCTGTCTTTGTAGTTTTGTATGAAAGCAGTCCAGAGACTGTTTTGGACACAAGCTGTAATTTTTGCTCATTTTGAGCTCCATCCTGGTCTGTCTGTCTGTGTGTGTGTGTGTGTGTGTGTGTGTGTGTGTGTGTGTGTGTGTGTGTGTGTGTGTGTGTGTGTGTGTGTGTGTGTGTGAGTGTTTGCTGTACACTGAGAGTGGATGAATATTCCAGGCCTCTGTCCTTGGGTGCACCTTTTATTTTTGGATTTGTGTTCTTCCTAAAATGAGCGAGTCTGAGCCCAAATGTTAAAGGTGGCCGAGGTAGAGCAGATCTTCTGATGAACTGCCAGGCAGCAGATCAACATTTATGTAGAAAACAGGTTTGGCACAGGCGAAGTAAAGACTACAAGCATTTGTTCCAAATGCATACGCTATGACCATTTTACGAAATCCTGGGTTGCAGGGTTTTTGTAACTGTTTTTATGTCTCAAGTCTCAAGATTTTACAATTTTATACAACTGTAAAATATTATTGAAATGTTATTCTTAACCCTGTAAAGACTTAAATAATAGAAAGTCTGATTTTGATAAATATATTATTAAAGAGTTGGCATATGTGTTTTCGTTGAGTGTCATGATATGTGATACATCAGATGTTAATGGCTCATATAGTCTGATATATTGAGAATATAAAGGAAAAACAGTTCGATTTTATTCAGACTTAAAGGAACACTCCACTTTTTTTGGAAATAGGCTCATTCTCAAACTCCCCCAGAGTTAATAAGTTGAGTTTTACCATTTTTGAATCCATTCAGCCGATCTCCGGGTCTGGCGATAGCACTTTTAGCATAGCTTAGCATAGATAATTGAAGCCGATTAGACCAGTAGCATCGCGTTCAAAAATGACCAAAGAGTTTCGATAGTTTTCCTATTTAAAACTTGACTCTTCTGTAGTTATATCGCGTACTAAGACCGGCGGAAAATGAAAGTTGCGATTTTCTAGGTCGATATGATTAGAACTATACTCCCAGTCCGGCGTAATAATCAAGGAACTTTGCGGCAGCAGGCACAGTGATACGCAGCGCCTGAAAGTAGTCCCCAGCTATATTATAACCAGGTACCTGGCTGGGGACTACTTTCAGGCGCCGCGTAATATCACTGCGCCTGCTGCGGCCATGTTACGGCAGCAAAGTTCCTTGATTATTACGCCGGAATGAGAGTATAGTTCCTAGCTAAATCGGACTAGAAAATGCTATGCTAAAAGTGCTATCGCCAGACCCGGAGATCGGCTGAATGGATTCAAAAACGGTAAAACTCAACTTATTAACTCTGGGGGAGTTTGAGAATGAGCCTATTTCCAAAAAAAAGTGGAGTGTTCCTTTAAACGGAGCAAAAATGTGCAATTTGGTGCAGATGCTGATATTTATATGAAGAAATTCACATGCTTGTAATATAAATCAATGAGATCTTTATACCAGTATAGCAGATACTTACATAAAATTATATAACTATCAGTCATCATATTTGCAATATTATGTCTTAGTAAGATGATATTTAAAAGGTCAAAACATATAATGCAATTCAATACAATGATAAGTGAGAGATGAACAAGTAAAAGTTCCTCAAAAGCTTAATGATCATATTTGAGATCATATTTGATGAATGATCATAAAATGTCTGGATAATCAAGTTGTCACAGTTATGTTCAGTTTCTGTCAAGTCTGTATTAGTTCTTGTTTGTTTCTATGGTAACTCATTTGTGACTCATTACCTTCAGGTGTTCATTGTTTAGTTCCTCGTTTACTCTGTGTATAAATATTCACTGTTATGTTAATTATGTTGTTGGTTCATTTACAGGTATTGTTGGTGTTTCTGAGTTTACTATTAAAGTCTGTCCCTGTTCAGTCATGTTCATTGTGCGAGTTTCTACTACAAAGCCTTTACGTATGTGACACAAGTAAAGCCACACTGCTTTACAGTCAAGTAAGTGTTCATCATGAAATAGTACTAATAATATCAAGGTTATTCTTACATTTACTTTATAAAAATCAGTAAAGATTTGACAGCAAAAAAAGACGTGAAGCACGAGCTGAAGGTGCACATTTGTACAATTTTATATATATTGTGACGGGAGGAGCCAACGACAGACACAGTGGGTGTGGCGTCAGGCCTCGGAGAGGCTTTTATTAAAAAAAATCAATAAAATAAAGTGTCCAGGGGGAAGAAGTGTCCAACCAAACAGGGGGGATCTGGTGTCCTCGTTGTGCTGCGGGGCTCGTGTAGGAGGGCAGTGTTCCAGAAGGAGGGAGGGGTCCAGGGAAGGGGCAGAGTCCGGTGGCCGCACGCGCTCCCGCGGTCTGGGGCACGAGGGGCGACGGCTTCTCCTGAGCGGCGGCTCTTCCTCTACCTCTAAGGGCCATTGGCAGGATTGGACGACCCGGCATCTTGGCCCGACAGCCGTAACAATGGGTGCGGCTTTCATCCGGACTACGGGTCCTGCAGCTCACATCCTTGGTGGCGCGACGTCCCTCTACGCACCCTTCCTGGACCCACGAGGACACCAGCCTGCGTGCCTGCGTGCGTGCCTGCGTGCGTGCACGGGGGGAAGAGACCGGTCTCCCGAGGAGAGGCACGCTCGGCATTTAACAGCGGCGGTGATGAGGCTTCATTCAGTCCAGCTGTGCCTCATCACACGCCGCCAGCCCGCGTTGATTCTACGCCCCTCCTCTCTTACACACCCACTCCCGTCGGGAGCCTGGTGAAGGGCGGCGAATAAGGGGTGGTGATGATAATGAGGGGAGGGCCACCGACTCGTCACAATATATATATATATATATATATATATATATATATATATATATATATATATATATATATATATATATATAAAACTCTAAATTATCTATCATATAACAGAAGGCATGGAGTAGATTATGGTGACAGGATTAACAGCCAAGTTTTGATCATGTTGATCATTTAGAGGCATACCAAATATGATACAGTAAGCTTTATAGGATTAAATTGAACAATCACTATTCTAAAACAAAAATTGTCATTGCTATACTGTAAAATGGATTTATTATTTTAAAAAATATTTTCTACAGTACAATAGCATTATTACAACAATAATTTATTATATTTCTATTTTAAATACTAACAGTACTACCACTACTACTACTACTACTACTACTACTAATAATAATAATAGTTGTTATTGTTTTATAGTTTTTTTTATAGCATAGTACACTTGGATTATCTTCTAAAAACTACAATTGGATTTTTTTTATCCCCAAATTGTTCAAAATGTATTCTTTTGAGTTTCGCAGAAGCTTTGATGTGACATTAAACTCTGTAAATATCTCTCTTTTCCATGAGTGATTCCATGGAGCATATGAATCCAGATAAAGGTCCGAGTCTTCTATCAGAGCATGTCGAGCTGTGAAACTCCACGCTTTGGCGGATGGACAGCTGTCAAGATTTCAAGGATGTGTACTGATGGAAAACATGATGAAGAGCAAGATTAACAGAGCAGGACTTCAAAACAAGATACTGTACATGGAAACCTACTGACTGAGATGAGACAAGATCTTCATGTTGGTGTTTTGTAACGTGATTCTCATTTCATATCCAGGAAGTTTATCAGTATCAAAATACCTCTGCAGTGATAACGTGGATCATTAGCAGGAAAGAGGAGGAGAATCCCTGGATTGACTAAGACAGATCCATATCTTCTCTCTCTGCTGGATTTTAGATCTACATTTTTCAGATGGCTTGTTGTCACGTAACTGGCTTCATGGTCTGCAATCAACACCCATCTCAAACAGCGTTATCAACCTCAACAGTCAACAGGTAAAGATCTGTTTCTCATCTCTGACCACAGGCTGACAGGAGCGGGTTTGTTATTGTGACTGGCGTGATGAGGCCTTCTCTGGCTTGGTATTGAGTGTTTGTGCTCTCGACTCAAGGATAGCCGTTCTTTCATTCTTTAATTTGCTCGCATGTTATGTGTTCATGATCACTGCAGAATCATAAAACAGTTCTAAGTAGTAAAACACATAAACAGAAACTCTCAGGTACTTTATGACTTGTGTTGGATTTGGTGGGTTGCCATCCTGGGCTTGTCATGAGACAGATCATATGGGAGAAAAGAAATGAAACATTCATGTGTAAGAAAACACTGAAATAAATCTGTATGAATGGATTGGGACTGATTTAGGAAAATGATTTTTGATTTTCTGAAACAACAATTGGAGATTATTCAAGCATGTACTCAGAATACTCAGTCTTTCCAACACATTGAATGACATTTCATTCAATGCGTTACTGTTACTTGCAGTTTCTTTGTAATGATTTGTGAAAATTGTCTTAAAGTAAATCCTGTTTGTCTCAGCAATTCATGCATTAAAAATGAATTTTCAGAAAATTTTGAGTAGTAACTGTATAAACCTTTTAAACCAAGTTTATCAACCTGCTGGGTTCAACCATTTTTGCTCCTGTAATGTTTTTGATTGAGGGCCTTCTAGTCAGTTTGACATGATGTTCATAGGCTCCATTTACAGCGCAAGTGGTGCGTTAATACCAATGTAAATAAACAAAAGTCTTTTGAATTATTAGAAACACAATCAGCGCATGTTTCTGTAACATTTATTTGAATAATCTTTTGCAATGTGAAGGAGATCTACAAAGAGGTTGTTATTGTAGAATGGAGCAGTTCAAAACTATACAAAACAGCGAACTGACAAATCACGTGTCAAGTCAAGTCACCATTATATATATAACGCTTTTTACAATGCAGATTGTGTCAAAGCAGCTTTACAGTATTAAACAGGGAAATAGTGTGCCATTCTCTTCTGGCCAGATGAAACTAGCAGTTTAATTCAAGGCTGCAACAAAGTCAGATTGTGCAGAGGACTCATCTGGTTCCCGTGGTCTTGTCCCAATTGCCAGAGCAGCCATCAAGTATTAGACAGTGTTCTAGGTTATTACATGCAGAGGTTTTTGGTCCTATAATTAACATCTCTGTTTTTTTCAGAATTTAACAGTAAGAAATTACTAGTCATCCAGTTTTTTATATCAACTATGCATTCCTTTAGTTTTTCAAATTGGTATGTTTCATTTGGCCACGAAGGTACAGTATATAGAGCCGAGTGTCATCAGCATAACAGTGAAAGCTAACACCATGTTTCCTAATGATATCTCCCAAGGATATGTAAAGCGTGAAAAGTAACGGTCCTAGTACTGAGCCTTGAGGTACTCCATACTGCACTTGCGAATGGTATGATACCTCTTCATTCATTGCCACGAATTGAGGGCGATCAGATAAGTACGATTTGAACCATGCCAATGCACTTCCTCTAATGCCAAAATAATTTTCTAGTCTATTCA
Organism: Onychostoma macrolepis; assembly: GCF_012432095.1. Taxonomy (NCBI): domain Eukaryota; kingdom Metazoa; phylum Chordata; class Actinopteri; order Cypriniformes; family Cyprinidae; genus Onychostoma; species Onychostoma macrolepis. The sequence goes on along the minus strand of NC_081171.1, from coordinate 30,338,274 downwards.
AAAGAATGTTGTGGTCGATAGTGTCAAACGCGGCACTAAGATCCAGTAGCACTAATAGAGAGATACAACCATAATCCGATGATAAGAGCAGGTCATTTGTAACTCTCTAATGAGAGCAGTCTCTGTACTATGATACGGTCTAAATCCTAACTGGAAATCCTCACAGATACCATTTTTCTCTAAGAAGGAACATAGTTGTGATGATACTACCTTTTCTAGTATCTTTGACAGAAAAGGCAGATTCGAGATAGGTCTGTAATTAATTAATTCTTTGGGGTCAAGTTGTGTTTTTTTAATGAGAGGCTTATTAACAGCCAGTTTGAAGGTTTTAGAGACATATCCTAATGACAATGACAAATTAATAATATTCAGAGGAGGATCTATGACTTCTGGAAGCATCTCTTTTAGTAGCTTAGATGGAATAGGGTCTAACATACATGTTGTTGGTTTAAATGATCTAACATTGATTGTTCCTCAGGGGATCTATAGTGCATGATCAATACTGTGGCTGACGGCTGCATGGTTACAATTTTATCTCTAATAGTATCGATCTTGGAAGTAAAGTAGTTCATAAAATCATTACTACTGTGCTGTTGGGAAATGTCTGCACCTGCTGATGCTATATTTTTGTTAATTTAGACACTCTATTAAATAAATACTTCTAAAAGAGATGAAAAGTAATCAGATCTAGCAGTTTTTAAGGCTTTTCTGTAGGAGAAAGTACTTTCTCGCCATTCAATACAAAATACCCCTAGTTTTGTTTTCCTTCAGCTGCACTCCATTTTCCGGGCGCGAGTGTGCTCATTATACCACGGTGTCAGACTGTTTTTCTTAATCTTCCTTAAGCATAAAGGAGCAATCATATCTAAAGCTCTAGAAAAGTGAGAGTCCATAGTTTCTGCTACATCATAAAGTTGTTCTGAGCTATTGGATATGCTGAGGAATGGAGATAAGTCAGGAAGATTACTTAAAAAGCAGTCTTTGTTGGTTCTACCATATTTATAACAAGGAGTTGAATTTACAGCTTTAGCTATATGGAGTATACACGGGAGTAGATAATGATATATCATTGCTCTGCTACAGAATTTCAACACCATTAACATCAATTCCATTTGACAGTATTAAATCTAGAGTATGATTTAGACAATGAGTAGGTCCTGACATGTGTTGTCTAACCCCAATAGAGTTCAGAATGTCAATAAATACTGATCCCAATGCATAATTTTCATTATCATCAAGGATATTAAAATCAGCCATTATCTGCAGCCAGCACTAACTCTGATAGAAAATCAGATAATTCTTTGATAAATTCTGTATGGTGCCCAGGTGGCCTGTATACAGTAGCCAGTATCACTAGGGTTTTATCATTAACACTTGTTTTTCTGGATAATGTTATTTGAAGCACCATTACTTCAAACGAATTATGCTTGAAACCTGACCTCTAAGAAATCGTCACCTTGGAATTATAAGGTTCTATCTGCATTCTGAGTGATTTTTAAATATTGAGCATTAAAGTTTTTGCATTCCATATAGCAAAAATTATATGGGGAACAAGTCTCTTTCCTACATGAAAATGACAGAGACCCTAAATGTATTCTAAACGTACAATATTAAAATCCTCTCAAATTTTTAAATGGGGATTTTTGGAACAGGTCAAATGCAGATATAACCTTCTAATTCTAAAAAGTCATTTTCCGCTTGGAATTATGAGGTTATATCTTGCAAAACCTTTATTGACAGGGGCAATTCTAGGATTTGTTTAATGGGGTGGCACAGGGGGGACCAAGAACCAGCCAGGGGGCCAAGAACGGCCCAAGTCATGTGCTCCAACCAACATGATCTCACAGAATTCCGTGTAATGTTCACGGACTTAATTAACCTCCGAATCTGTGGTGGCATCACGGAATCGCCGAAAATTCCGTGATGGGCTCACAGAAAAAATTCCGTGATGGGCTCACAGAAGTGATACCAATGTAAGTCAGTGACAGGCATCAGCCGTGCTCCACGCACGGAAACCCTTAGCATCAATATGCCGACGCGATACTGGGAAATTTATCGTCATCATTATTGCTCAGAACTGGGTAGGTTTAGGGTAGGGGTGGGGTCAGGTACTCCAGTGAAAGTATAACTGCATCGGAGTCACTCTTTTTACGTGGTCCGATGCAGCGCTGGTGTTGAACCAGTGAATCCGTGCAAGGGCCACGGCTGATGCCTTCTGTGAGCCCATCACGGAATTTTCGGCGATTCCGTGATGCCACCACAGATTCGGGGTTAATTAAGTCCGTGAACATTACACGGAATTATGTGAGATCAGGTTGGCTCCAACACAAGTAGGATTACATAAAAATGTCACTGCAGAAGTGCCTGGGCAACTCATCTCTCTTTTTATAAATAAAAACCACTGATCAGACAATACTTGTTCTCAGACAGTGCGTGTGTGTATGTTTATGTCTAGTGAACTTTTTGTAAAAAATCCTGTCGGCTGGATTGGCTCTGACCTGCACTGTATCTCTTTGACATGGTTTCTATGGCCAAGCATATTTTGAGGGGGGCCGGTGCCACCCCGTGCCCCCCCTCTAGACATGCCCCTGTTAATTGAAGCAACAATTTTCAAGAAATACAAATAGTTTTTTATAATTTGTTTTAAAACATAAAATTAGTGTTATAACAATGTGTCAACATGTATGAGAAAGGAAAATTTAATGCTTTCTTTATCACATTTATTACATATTTTAAGACAAATCATTTTTTCTTGGTTAAGTTAGGCACAAAGGGCAATACTAAATATTTTGTTCAGTGCTAATGTTAATTTTAGCTAGGATTATAGTGGGTAATTAAACACATTATTGAGGGAACAGTTAAGGCAGCTAACATTACTCTAATCCATCTGACCAGGACTTTATTCCAGAAAAGGTGGGACAGATAACATGGCTGAGAAAACATGCTGGCGTTTTTTGTTGTAATTAAGACCCCATCATTTAAATTGTTGACTATTTGATATTTAAGGCTTAATGTTGTAAAATTTAAGGCATTTTAAGACTTTAAACTGCATGAATATTTCTCCAATCATTACATATTCGGGTCTTTAGCGACCCAGACTTATATCCAGCACGGATGGATCTCTAATTGCTGCAATAGCAAACTCTCCTGATATTTTAAGAACATAAAATAAAATAAAAAAATTATAAAATAAGCATATTTCTTTACCTTTTGAAACTTAGAAGGGTTCGATTTGAGCAGATGAGGTTACCATCACTGCCATCGTCAGAGCTCATTTCTCCAGTATACATCCAGCATCTAGCTCATATTCACGAACTCAATATATTCTCAAAACTATCGTTTTCAGAATCTTCAAAAACAACATTTTGATTCACCACATCCACCATAAAACGACAGTGACACTTATATTTCATTATGTACAGTAATTGCTCTGCAGTAAAGCCATTCAAGCTAACGTTAGTTAAATTTTTGCAGATGATTATTTGTTTTATGCATGCGCTAATTATGAGTTAAAAATCACGTCATCATTATGTTTTAAACAGTGCCACTTTGTGGAATAAAGGTGAATTGCACTTATTGATTATGCAGACACGTAATTATTGTTGTTTAATCTTTCCTGCTGTTACGGAGCAGTCCGGTGACATGACAAAGAACATTGATTCTGATTGGTCCGCTTGCGTGCATTCAAAGTGCTGATTGGCGGATTCACAGATAGAACCTTATAGAACCAAGTTAGAGGCCGTTTCTCAATATGTGTTCTTGTCTGTACTTGTGTTCTTGTAAAACGTCATCAGTCGTCGCCCAAGTTAACATTCATATACAAAGTACATCATTCACTGAACATGTTAAAAATAAGTTTGAAACAGTTGTTGAGAGCATGGTGGTGGTGACGTTGAAGGCGAGCAACCGTGGAGGTGTAGTTCGTTTATAGCCTAAGTTTAGCTTTTTAGTTCTGGCGCTTTTATTTCAGCTTCAAAATTCGTCAAAGTTATATTTTGTGAAGATTATCCTGATGGACAAAACGTGTAAGTTTCAAGAACTATGTTTGAACACAAAGCTAATTTTTGCGATAATCCAAAAGCCTAAAAAAATCCTATTGGCTTTTTATCGAGGGAACCAGTTTCATGCTAACAGCCGATCCACCTACAAAGTGACGTCATGCACCCACTCTATTCAAAGTTCACATCTAGCCAAGTACAGTTCAAATCCCCAGATGTGTTCTTGCTCCGCCCCCTTTATCAAGGATGCATCTAGAGGTGACTTGTGCGAACTTGAGGCAGCCAGGTATCCCAGAATGCATTTCGCACCAATCAGCGAGCGTAATGGCGGAAAATTTTCAAAATATTTCTGTTATTGTGTCATGAAATGCCGTTCTAAGAGTATTTCAGGAGAGAATGTAGTTGTTTAAAACCCAAATCTGCGGTTTGTTGATAAAGAAAGCGCCTATTTGAAAATTTGTTTCACCAATTTCGGAGACGTGAGCTCCATCACTGGGCGCTCAGTGCTCACGTATCCGCCGAGAGTAGCCTCACCGCAGCTAGTCCTTCTGACATTTGCCGCTGGCTCTGATGTCTCTGTAGTGGTTAAACATGAGGTAAAATTAGTTTTGGGTATATCTAACAGGCAATCTTTGGTCTCACGAATCTACTATTTCTTCCAGGTCCTATCGTTTTGGCTGAGCACAAAGTTATGTTTCATAAATTATTTATTTATAAATCGTAATACAGCGCTTAACAGTTACTTTGTTAATGTGACTGAATTGTTTGCTTTTGTCTTTATTTCTTATTACGTAAGTCTTTATACTTTTATGATAGCTATTATTGTCCATTAAAACTGACATTTAACAAAAAAGGCAGTGTTGTGCTTGTCATATTTAATTTTATTATACAGTGAATCAGAGTATATGTGCACATATTACCTAAACCACATATTAATGTTTTATATTTTTAAAATGAAAAAGAAAAGAGGGTTGTGTTTTATATTTTTAAGAAAACGAAAAGGCAGTGGTGTTTGATATCATTTAGTTTTATTGTAATGTGTGTACGCGCTGCATGACATTTTTTGTGGCTATTAATATTTTAAATGAAACAGAAAAGAGGCAATGCTGTTTGATATAATATTTCGTTTCACTGTAATATGTGCATTCCCTTAACTACATTTTTGTGGCTATTAATATGATGAAAACAAAAAGAGGCAGTTGTCTTTGATATCGTATTTCGTCGTATTGTAATAAAGTGTAGATAACTTAGGCGAGCTGACTGACGTTATTAAGTACGCTGCTGTTCCATTTGCAGAATTACCGGACTTGTGTCAAAGTCTCTTTAAGACAAGTCATGTCACTCGGCGGCCATCTTTGAAACGCCTCTCGGGCATCCAAGTGCAGCTTCTATCTCTTTGAATGGGGAAACATCAAATTCTCCAAAACTGTTCTCTTTCATTTGGCTCTTTCATTCAGAAGGCGGGGCTTCCTGCGATTGAGCGGCCATATTGAGCGTTGCATTTTTCCCCATTCAAAACTATACGAGTGACATGTCTTGGGTATTCTATAGTCTTTGCGTGTGTCCTCCCGTCCTCGGGAGTTCGTACTCCCGAGTCGAACTTGCGAAGTCCGAACTACCAAGGACGCAACTTTGCGTAGTTGGTATTGAGAAACGGCCAAAGTTCGACTTAGAACCTTTTTGTTTTCTAAATAAAAAGTCCTAAAATGTACAAAACTTTAAATAAATAAATAAAAAACACATCACATAATGTAAATAAGTTGTCACAGAATAAGAATATGTGAATAACTCAATTTTGACAAAAATGTCAGATAGAACCTTATAATTCCAAGGGGACGAAATACTGAAGACATTGCTATAAACTGTAGCAACACCTCTCCCTTTACCTTTTAGACGCAGCTCATGTTTATAACAGTAGCCTAATATAGGGGGGTGGGGGTTAGACTCATTTAAAGTAACTTAACCATCTGGTTTTAGCCAGGTTTTTGTTAAATAGAACACATCTAGTTTATGATCAGTGATCATATCATTTACAAAAAGCACTTTTGTAGAAAGGGATCAAATATTCAATAAGCCAAACTTTATCATTTGTTTATCTGTATTACATCTGTTTTTTATTTGTTGAACATAAAATAAATTGTTTTCCTTAAATTGGTTTGAACGTTTTTTTGCATTTGCTAGTTCGGGGAACAGACACAGTCTCAATAGTGTGATATCGGTCGGTTTAGCCAGTCTTCCTACTTCCTGACCTGGGCCCCATTCAGTACAAACACTAAGACTGTCTAGCAGTAATACAATTTTTGCAAAGGACTTACTGCAAAGGTGGCATCCTGTTACAGTACCACACTTGAATTCACTGAGCTCTTCAGAATGGCTCATGTTTGTAAATGCAGACTGCATGGCGTGATGCTTGATTTCATACACCTGTGGTCTGATTGAAACAGCTGAATTCAGTAATTAAAAGGTGTGTCCCAATACTTCTGTCTATATAGTGCACGTGACGTGATTTTCAGTTAATAATGATTTTTTTATTTTTATTTTTTCAGTTCTTCTTTGTGCCTGGTATATTTCAACATTTTTAAGGCTACAAGGTTAAATGATGTCTAAAGATTATATACAGGACACATTTGTATTTGTACTTGTAATAAGGAACTTGTCATTCAACTCTGTGAGCAGAGCTGTTATCTGTTCTAATAAGACCAGACTATTTACAGAGTAGAAATAAAATAGCCATGTGTATATTATAATTTTCTTTTGAGTCCATTATTATTATTTTAGTTTATTAATATTTTGAAATAGTTATTATTTATTATTATTATTATTATTATTATTTTTAATATTTTTATTTTATTCACTTTAGTTTTAGTTGTTTTAATATATCAAGTAAAATAAATGAAAAATAGAAATGTTGTTTTGGCAACTAGCAAAATTAAATAAGTTTAAAGGTCTAAAAATGAAAATGTCATCATTTGCTTACCCTCATGTCTTTCCAAAACCTTTCATTCATTCAACATGAGGGTGGAACGGGATGAGGGTGAGTAAATGATGACAGAATTAGCATTTTTGTGTGAACTATCCTTTTAAGGTTTTTAATGTTTTAGTTTATTTCACTTAAACCGTTATAACCCTATTTGCACCTCTTGCATCTTTCAGTATGTGTTCAGTAAAAGCATGTGATGATGTGGAAGGTCAGACGGGTGGAGTGATTTGCAGCACAGATGCTCCAAACACCTACAGTCTCTCCAGCACCCCGCTGCTGTGTTACTGCTCATGCAGCACGTGCACGACAGGCAAAGAGTTTGTGTGCTTGTGTATGTATATGAAAATAAAAGCCTTCAGACCTCATGAGTAGAAAAAGGTGTTTAATACTGCACTGCAGTGTTCCCGCCATCAGTACTAAATACACTCTAAGGCCCTGTATACACCTCATAATAACGTCCTTCTCTGGTGATCTGATGACAAGTGCTTGACTGAGACAGAATTCTCTTTACACCATTTCTCAAATCTGTCCTGTGACCACTTTTGAATGGATGACGTCAAATGAAGGGTTCACGACTACTTCCATAAGCCACTACGTCAGTGTATTGCTTCAGGTTGATATAAAGTAAAAAAGGCAGCAAACTGTTGATTTTAAATATCTGATTGATAATAAATAAAAACCTGATTAAGAAGTTAAGGATTATCTTTTACAATTAAAAACACTATCCAACTATACTATACCTTTATATTTATATCACCCTATTTAATATTGATTTATGACAAAACAAGTATAGTTCCGGTTGTTGTGGTGCAACTCTCAATCAATCAATCACCCAAAAATTCACTCTCGTGTCATTTTAAGCTTTTATGACTTCCTTTCCTGTCTGGAACATAGGAAAAAAAAAGAGATAATTTATCAGTCCCCCACCAAAAAAAAAAAAAAAAATATATATATATATATATATATATATATATATATTGTGACGAGTATCCCGAACTCTCATCAGCGTTGCCCTGGAGACAAAGGTGGAACACCTGCACCGCCTCATCAGGGCTGGGCCGGTCACACCTGAAGCTCATCAGTCCCCAACCATATAAGCCGGACGCGGCTGGGTGAGAGACAGACGACGGACTTCATTCCGACTAAGGCTTAATGTGTGCACACTTCTCTCTTTGCAGAAGCCAGCGAGTGACTGACCGACCGGCCCAGCCCTGAAGAAAGCGCCACGTGATTGTCACCGCACGGCACGAATCCCGCACAGAGAGCACCGCACCACGGCCTCCAGCCACCTTGCACCTATCGCACCTCACTTCTCATTGAATAAATCCACCCTCCGGGGTATTTATTTGAGCTCTCCTTGTCGCGTGATTCTTCCTCCCCGTCGCAGTGGTGGAGAATGCGGGCATGAACGGAAGATTTCACCGGCAAGTGATCTCCACCTTCTAATCAGCGTGTTTTTTTTGTGCACTTTTTAGGACAGCTGGTACTCCTCCCCTAGGATGGAAGAACTGCTCCGGCAATTGACCGACGTCAGCCTGCGCCAGCAGCAGATTGTAGAGCATCTGGCCACGCGCCAAGGCCAGGTTGATCAGGAAATCGCCGCCCTCCGCACGGCCGCCCGCCAGCGCGTTCCGTTACCCGACCCGCGCGTGCAGGCCACCCAACTCCTGCCGAAGATGACCGCACATGATGATGTCGAGTCATACCTGCAGATGTTTGAAACCACGGCCATCGCGGAGCGATGGGATCCGGATGACTGGGCACGGGCACTGGCCCCTCTCCTCACGGGCCGCACGAAGCTCAACGTACCTTCTTCAGTCTACCAGCGGAAACAGCGGAGAATTACGAAGACGTGAAGAAGGAGATTCTCGCCCGCGTGGGGCTCTCCCCGATGTGTGCGGCCCAAGCATTCTTCGAGTGGACTTACCAACCCCGGCGGCCCGCGCGGGTCCAAGTAGCCGAACTTTCTCGCCTAGCCCAACATTGGCTGATAGTAGGCACCCCCACCGCCGCCCAGGTAACGGAACGCGTGGTCGTCGATCGCCTCCTCCGAGCCCTGCCCCGTAGCGTCCGCCCCGCCGTAGGCATGATGAACCCTACCACAACATCCGAGTTAGTACAGGCGATCGAGCTGTCTGAGGCGGCCCATCGACGCGAGGCAGGGGAGTGAGTACGACCATTTCCCCGGAGGGTGGCTCCAGAGCAGCGCGCGCCGGAGGGCATCTCGCGGCCAGTGGACAGGACGGCGGCCCCCGAGCCTCAAGATGAGTCCATGCCCATGGCTCCCTCTTCTCCCAAAACCCGGACTTGGTGGGCGGGCTGTGTAGTTCACCATGAGCTGCCGAAAGGGGCTCCGACGGCCACAGTTAGGATCGGCAACCGGCATTACAAGGCGGTCCTGGACTCCGGAAGTGCCGCCAGCCTCGTCCAAATGGGAATCTTGCCCCCGCCCCATGAGACCAAGGCCACGGTACCCATCACCTGCGTCCACGGAGATACCCGGGAGGTACCAGTTCGCCGCGTCACCATCTCCGCGACTCCGGGATCCTGGCCGGTGGACGTAGGACTGGTGAAGGATCCCCCCGTGGCCGTCCTGTTGGGGCGAGACTGGCCAGGATTCGAAGCCCTACTCCGCGCCACTACACAGCCTGCCTACCCCAATGGGGGCCGCCGTGGACGGCACGCTGTCAGGAAGCCCAGCGGCCGTCCCGTTCTCCTGGCCTCGGACAGTGGGCGAGATGGTGAGTCCCCCTCCCATAATACTAACCTCTTTTATGATGTCTTCCAACAGGTTACGGGAGCGGGCTCGTTTGGCCGGGCCCAGTGAGAGGATGAGCGGCTTAAGTATTGCTTGAACCAAGTGCGTGTCCTAGAGGGGAAGGACACCCGGCCCAAGCCCCATCCTCTCCCCACTTTATTGTGGAGAACGGCCTGCTCTACTGTGTCGCCGAGCGAAGGGGGGAGACGAAAAAACTGCTGGTGGTCCCCAGGTCGAAGACGGAAGCGGTCCTGCATTTGGCTCACGCCCACCCGCTAGCAGGAAATCTCGGGGCAGGCAACACCATCCAAAGAATCCGAGACCGGTTTCACTGGCCCGGCCTGGAGGCCGAGGTCCGACGGTTCTGCCAGGCCTGCCCCGAATACCAGAAGATGTCGCTGTGCCACCCTCCCCCCTCGCCGCTCATCCCACTGCCCATCATAGAGGTGCCCTTCGAGCGCATCGGGATGGACCTGGTAGGGCCATTGCCAAAGTCGGCCCGGGGACATGAACACATCCTCGTCATCGTGGATTATGCCACCCGGTATCCCGAAGCCATCCCCCTCAGGAAAGCCAACGCCATCGCGCAAGAGCTCTTCTTGTTGTTTAGCCGGGTTGGCATCCCTTCAGAGATCCTGACCGACCAGGGAACACCGTTTATGTCCCGGCTAATGGCTGACCTCTGCCGCCTGCTCCGGGTGAAGCAAGTGAGTACGACTGTGTACCACCCCCAGACGGATGGCCTAGTAGAGCGGTTTAACCAAACCCTGAAACAAATGTTAAGGCGAGTCGCCGCCGAAGATCGAAGAGACTAGGACCAAATGCTGCCCTACATCCTCTTCGGGATCCGGGAAGTCCCACAGGCGTCCACCGGCTTCACTCTGTTCGAGCTCCTCTTCGGAAGGCAACCTCGGGGACTGCTCGACGTCGCTAAGGAGGCCTGGGAATGCCAACAACCCACCCCACACCGGTCCCTCGTCGAGCACGTCTCCGAGATGAGGCACCGGATAGACCGCGTCATGCCATTAGTCCGGGAACACCTGGCCAAAGCCCAACAGGCCCAAGCTCGCCACTACAACAGGCCAGCTCAGCCTCGGGAATTCCAGACGGGCGACCGGGTTATGGTACTGGTCCCCACCTCAACCTGCAAATTCCTCCTCCAGCCACCTTGCACCTATCGCACCTCACTTCTCATTGAATAAATCCACCCTCCAGGGTATTTATTTGAGCTCTCCTTGTCGCGTGATTCTTCCACCCCGTCACAATATATATATATATATATATATATATATATACAGTGCATTCAGAAAGTATTCAGACCCCCTTCACTTTTGTTATGTTGCAGCCTGATACTATAATTGTTTAATTTTTTTTTTTTCATTAATTTATTATTAATGTACCTCATAATTTAAAAGTGAAAACAGAATTTTAGAAATGTCTGTGAATTTATTAAAAAGAAAAAAACTTAAATATCACATTTACATAAGTACTCAGTACTTAGTTGAAGCACCTTTGGCAGCAATTACAGCCTTGAGTCTTTTTGGGTATGATGCAACAAGCTTTGCACACCTGGATTGGGGGATTTTCTGCCATTCCTCTTTGCAAATCCTCTCAACCTCAGTCAGGTTGGAAAGGGATCGGCGGTTGACTTCCTCGTTCTGATCGCTGAGTATTGTTTAGCGTTTATCACTGTGATAGCTGATAGCTACTTTACAGAGCCTGCTGTAGTTTTCATAGTCTAGTCATAGTCTTGCCTTGCCTGTTTTCCTGTTTCCTGATTCTTTCCATATATCATGGATTAACCCTTTGCTTGTTGTTTTGGACTGTTTGCTCCTCGCCTAGACTTATGCTCACATTTACGGATTACCCCTCTTGTCAAGCCCTCTAGATTACGTTTGCTGTCGTCTGACTCAAGCCCGTTTAGGATTGCTCTTTTGTCTGGCCTCTGCCATACCTGTTTGCTGTTGTTCGACCCTGCCTGTGTTTTTGACTGTTTATGGATCCGCACGACTCTCGTCTCGTCAGCTCTGTTACAGAATACTCGGCCCCCCAAGGATCCAGCAGCTTTTCAAATGGAAATGGACAATGGCTAGGTATGGACGCTACAACATTAATATTAACCCTTAAACAAGGCACACGGTCACTAGAAAGCTATACTTAGGAGTTTTTAGCCGCAGCTCATTATTAAAATCTCTCCATGAGGGTCCCCATTCATCGTTGATTGAGTTTATAGACTATGCTTTGCTGACTGCTGGCTCTTTGTTTACTGTAGGTGTCGCGGAGGAGGATTGCGACACCGTGTCTATGACTGAAATGGCGGACGCACTGGTGGCGACAGCGGAGGATGTTTGCAAAATGGCAGCCACAACAACGCCCCGTCATGTCACAGCTGCCATTCATGAGTCGAGTCAAGTCACAGTTGATCGTCATGAATCAAGTCACGTCACAGTTGATCTTCATGAGTTAAGCCAAGTATCAGTTGATCTTCATGATTCAAGTCAAGTCACAGCTGATTGTCATGAGTCCAGTCAAGTCACAGTTGATCGCCATAAGTCAAGTCACAGTTGAACTTCCAGAGTCTCGTCTCATCACAGCTGATCGTCCAGAGTCTCATCACTCTCTGTCTGTTACACCCAGATCTTCAAGGTCAGTCTTTTGGTATCCCAGTCTGGTATCTAGTGTGAGGGATGCACCGCTGATGTCTGCCTGCACAGCTGGTATCCCCAAACCCACTCACTCTAACCCTCCTGTTCCTGAACTAATTCCCCTGTCTGAAGTGCTTCCCATGATGGGGATCAATTGCGTTTGGGCTGCGTACACCACCACAGAACTGCCCGAGGTGGCAGCGTCCACGGAGATGTCTCCAGAGGTGGCAGCACATGCTGCAGAACCTCCCGAAGCGGCGGTGCTCGCTTCAGCTCCTTGTATGGTGGTGGCGTCCAGCAATGTACTCTCAGCCTGTCTTGTCGCGATCAAAGAGACTATTACTGCTGTAGAATCTCCAGAGGTGGCGGCAACCGCTCCAGAACCTCCGGAGGTGTCAGTGGTATCCACTCACCAACTCTCTGCCTGTCCTGTCACGGCTAAGAAGGCCATCTGCGAATTCTCGTCCTGTCCTCTCACGGCTAAGGAGGCCGTCTGCGAATTCTCGTTCTGTCCTGTCACGGCTATGGAGGCCGTCTGTGAATCCTTGTCCTGTTCTGTCATGGCTAAGAAGGCCATCTATGAACTCTCAGTCTGTCCTGTCACGGTCGAAGGAACTGTTGCTGAACTCCGTATCTGCCCTAACAAGGAGAACGTTAATGAACTCTTGCCTTGCTCTGAACCAGCCATGGAGGCTGATTGTGAACTGTCTGTCCGTCTAGTCACAACTAATGAGTCTGAGTTTGAACTGTCTGTCTATCCAGCTTCAATCCCTGAACTGTCTGCCAATCCAGTATCATTAATACTGGATTGTAAAACAGCATATGGGGTGCTGTGTGTACATTAATGAGGAAAAAAATGAACTTAAATGATTTTAGCAAATGGCTGCAATATAACAAAGAGTGAAAAATGTAAGGGGGTCTGAATAATTTCCGTACCCACTGTATATGATCATGGAGCTCAACTAGAGTGACCATCAGGTTCTTGGTCACCAGTCTAAGGCCCTTCTCCATCAATTTCTCAGTTTGGCGGGGCGACCAGCTCTTGGAATAGTCCAGGTTGTGCCAAACTTCTTCCATTTGAGAATTATGGAAGCCACTGTGCTCTTTGGAACCTTCAGTGCAGCAGCATTTTTTTTGTAGCCTTCTCCAGATCTGTGCCTCGATACAATCCTGTCCCTGAGCTCTGCAGGCAGATCCTTTGACCTCATGGCTTGGTTTTCGCTCTGATATGCATTGTCAGCTGTGAGGCCTTTTATAGAGAGGTGTGTGCCTTTCCAAATCATGTCCAATCAATTTAATTTACCACAGGTGGACTCCAATCAAGCTGTAGAAACATCTCAGCAGTGATCAAGAGGCACATGAGCGAAATTTCAAGTGTTGTTGCAAAGGGTCTGAATCAGGGCTGGTGCCAGGGCACCTCAGTTGGGGGGGCATTTAAATTCCTAGAGGGGGCAGAAATCACGTTGAGTGAAAGCGTGCAATGGCTTTCGTATGCGCACTATTTTTTTCGATTTTATTTTCACTTTCGAACACGTTCAGCAAGGAAGGGAGAGGATGGAAAGGGATGCCCCCCCTTTACGCCGACCCTGGAACAATGTAGAACAATCTTTTGTGTGTAAATTCACTTTTTTTTATGGGTTTTATTTTCATAAACATGACACAATACGCTATAACATTAATATAACATGAAAAGAGTTTGTAACCCTATTAAAGCACGGGATGAAATACAGTGAGTGAGCCTGATAAATAGTGAATTAGCTGTCATTTATCATAGCTCGTGCACCCAGCCGTGCTGGAGAAACTGTGATGACCGTAACCCGCATCTGCTTGCGAATCGTTCTTGCGGTAGCCTACTTTTATAGGCTAGCTACACTGCTTCAAGTCAGATGCTGATTGACCTGCTCAAATTGAACACAACTTTATGCGCTCTGCAGATGGTCCGCCCATGCTCCTTTAATGAATCATCCATTAACGGTTTAAATAAATAAGTTTGTTAAGAAAACTGAGGGGGCACAGATTCCTCCACAAGAATTCTTTCTTTTTTTGAAAAAGATTTTTCAAAATAACATGAATACAAACTAGAAGATTTTTCCTATATCTTTATTGTTGGCACTCATTGAGTCTTACACGTGTGTACACGTAACCAGAGTAATGCTGGAGTGATCTGATCACAAAACGTTTTGGACCCTGTTTACAACTGGATGTAGTGCTGACCACTTCAAATCAAAATGTCAATGGCAGGTGTACTGTAAACGTGGCCTGCGTCCTCTCACGCGGGCAGAAGAATCACTGTTCTTCTTCACTTTCCAGGTCGATCGCTCCAGTGCTGATGACTAAAGTACAGGAATGTTTATCACACCATCTGTCTAAAAACCAGCTCACTTATTCCTCACATTCACGCCGAGGTCCAGAGAAACATGGAGCAGGAATGCAGATTGGATCCACTCTCTCTCTTCATCTCGCTGTCCGGAGTGAATCATGAATGTTTGATGAAACTCACACAGAGCCAATGTAAGCAGAACCGTGATGAGAAACACCAAACGCTGTCAAACAGTTGAGATGTGCAGTCAAAACTGCAGCTGTGGGTAACATTTTAGAGCTGGCTTTTTCTGGACGGGCTGTTTGTCTTTTTTTCCCCATGAGCCCTCTCACGTAACACCCCCACCCGCCCGACTCAGCGCTTGTAAGAGTTGCATTACCTGCGCCCTAATGCACTCCAGACAGCCGCACTTCCTAATGACTCGCTTCGCTCCGAGCCTTTCCGGGCAAGACTGCGGCCACAAGCCACCTCACACATGGTAACCAGACACACGCAAGCACCTGATAAGAGTGCTCGGGTTCAGATCAGAGATTCAGCCCGACGGCGCAAACTCACAGCACCCAGAAACTCCCGCGGTAAATCAGAACGGGTGATAATCCTGAGAGAGCTGGTGCCCCTCGCCAGTGTCTGGTCTTCATTAGGCCACATTTTTCTCCACCCTCCGTCTAATTCTCAGCATTATGGAGAAGAGAAAAACAGTACAATGACCTTCAAATAAACCTACAGGTAAAAACAAAGAGACATGTCAGGAATCTCCCTCATTAGGAGAGAGCTGAACCAATCGTATCCTGCTAGTCTGTAGTAGTTCACTCACGCTGTTCCAAACATGCAGGGTTTCTTCCAAACAACTAGTGATCACATATGTCCAGCTCTAAAATGGACAAAAATGAACATTTGTGCTGTAACTTCAGTTGGCTCCTCAAGCAAAGCTCTTTACAGTACATGACCCTAGTGTAAAGAGGTATACTTCAGCATACTTTTAAAAATAAGACTTATTGTGGAAATAGTATACTTAAGTGTGAACTGGATGTAATGTTTTCAGGCTTAATTGCATGTTATTTACAATTAAATGAAAATGCATTACAGTTTAAATTTAGATAAAATTTTATCAAGGAGTACATCTATAATTTCATAATTACCTTTGAAATATGGTTAAAGTGTACTGACAATCACTTAAATATACTTTAATGTCATTTCTATTGAAACTTGATTGTCATATATTTAAATATATTTGTAATTACACATGATGATGAAGTTGCAAATTTAGTACATGTAAAATATATTAACTTGAAGTGTAATGTCCAACAACACACTAGTTAAAATTATAATCAAGCACTTTACACACTTTTTAGTATGTTAGTCAACACATCAAAATAAGTGTACTTCTTTAAAGCATGACAAACAATTAAAACATGATTTAAAGTTAAACGTTTAAATTTACATTATTATAAAGTGTGCTTAAAAATTTAAAAGTGAACTTAAGTGTGTTAAGAAACAATCATAAAAGTTCAGTTTTATTCAAAACAGATGAACATGAATGTGGCAACATTTTATTCTGTTGGTTATTGTATGTATCACAGCAGTTTGGGAATGAAAAGTTGGGTGAGTGGCACTAAAAAGTTAATGTTTTGTTGTGTTTCACAATAACGTAGCACCTTAAACCTAACCGATAGTGTTAACAAAATCAAACATGAGATATGTGAAGCAAACATGCTATTTTAGCTTGCTTCTACATGTCTTTGAGCTCTTTGATTGTGACTTGTGTTTCTCGGGACTCATTCCCGAGTGCTTCACATCACCAGTGCAATGCTGTACCAGGTGCGCTACTGAGCAAGTTTGCTACATCAGAAAAGCCATAAATATGAAGCTGTTTATGTTATGCAAACATCAAAATGTATTAGTTTACAAATCATGCACTATTGTAAAAGTATTTTGAGGTCATGATATAGTATTGTGCAAAAAACTACATGAAAATAAGCCTTTATTAAGCAATAACTTGCACCTGTATTCATAATTTGTGTGAAAAGGAATAAAAGTTTTACTGTTACTAGTGTCCATTTGAGTTGAAACATGCATTGAATTGTATGTATAGGTACATTTTTGGAGTTTTGCAAAAATGTAGGTAGAGGCAGGTTTTTCCAATAAGCCTGTTTTGGGTTCCTTTGATGTGCATTCTTAGACAAATCTCTGTATAGTACCCTTTTTGAAGCAAAACTGAAAGTGTAAAGCTTACATGCACTGCATTATGAATTTCAGAATGTAATGGCATGTGAAATTGGTCTTAAGTTGCTTTCCAGTGACTAGTGTGAGTGCTGACTATTATATCAGTCTCTATGGAGAGAAGTGTCAGTGTTGTGTGATTGTTCAGTGCTGTAAAGTGCTCACATAATTTTAAATTCAATCCGTTTGCACTGACCTCTCAAAGCATCTGCCTCTTTAGTGTCTGAACAACTACAATGCTTGTTGGTAAGTTTTCTGTGCTAGCCAAAAAAAAATAAAAGGCCATTTTTGCATGTTCCTCATAAAGTATCCATTTTGACAGCAAAACACCAAATTCCACTTGATCTTCTTGTTTTCTCATTATCCTGGTCATCAATGGTTTAATTTGCTATGAAGTCTGTGTATAGTCAATTTTACCGCCCAAACCTATTGTTTGTAATTAGGAACTGAAGTATTGCCTCCTGCCACCAGATGGTGCAAAAATCTGCCCCATCACCAACTGTTGCTTATGCCACAAAAACTGTTTTGTTGATTTTAGACTGCACTTTCACACATACATAATGTCACAATCCTGCAAACAGAGTTTCAGATACATTGCTGTTTTTTTATGTGTGTGGTTGTTAATTGTGCTCAAAGGCCTGATTGCGTCAGGCTGCTACATCAGTCTTATGTTCATCACAGCATCAATCCAGCTGTCTTTCCTTAAACACGTCCCAAATGATGTTTGAAAGCAGTGCAGCGCTCCTCCCTGCTTTGATTTTTTTCTTATGTAAAATTTTTCACATTTGTTTCATATTTGGCTCACTCTTACACCAGAGTGAACATCTGCTCGTGGCCCTGTGGAGGGATTGGGCTGACCTTTAGTTTGAGCTGCCTGACTGTACTGTAACAAGATGGAAAGTATACAAATGAATGTGTTTACTGAGCATTTATGTACTCATCCTCAGACCAGTCCAAAAAGTTTTTGTGTGTGTGTGTGTGTATGTATGTGGAGTATAAAAGGAGATTTCTTTAGAAGAATCTTCATTCAGTTCATTTGCAGATAACAGTGCTCCAGGAGAACTCATAAGCGTCATGCACTCATTATTTTTGAGGGGCATGAGTGAAGCCTTGTCATGCTTGTCATCAGGGCCAGCGCTAGCTATTGGCAGAGCAGGCGGTTGCCTAGGGCCTCGGGCTTTGAGGAGGGGCCTCCATAACCGTAACTTTCCCTATACTCCAGGCCACCAGTCAAGAGGGGCAAAAATACTAGCCTCATTGTTCATTGGATATAGATGAATTGTCACTCATCTGCAATTAAACCAATTAATGTTGCAGTGTCAAAGCGGGTCCAGCCTTCTGAATGTTTGCGTAACAATCACATCTTTCAGGAGCTGTGAACTATAGCTCCTAATGCAGGTGTGTGAGTTGTTGTCATCTTGTTTAAATAAAGGATCTCAGGTATATCTTCTAAATTCAGCTGATGAATTTACTGCAATAGCATAACACTTATAATTTCAGTTTCAACTAACTAAATAACATTTTTTTTTCTGCTTAGTAGCGATCGTGTCTTTCTGTTCCACTTGATTTGTGTATATATATGTCATATTTAGGGTAGTGATGTAACTGTATGAAAATTTCTTATCAGATTATAGTGACCAAAATTATCACGGTTATCAGTATTATCACGGTATTTTTAAAATATGCTGGAGATGTTCAAAAAGTACCGACACATAAATCACTTCACCAAGTTTTATATTTAAAAATCAACAAACAGCAAATAAAATGACTTTTTGTTTGCATAATCACTAAAACAATAACATTACCAATGATGTTCGGATTTTAAATGACAACTTGACTGACAACAGTTTAATAGTTTGTTCAAATATCTAATGTAGTTCATTGTTCAAATATCTAATGTAAATGTTCAAATAAAGCTTTGATAAAGTTTCATATAAAGGTAAACTTCACATTTCAGCCTTTAAATAAAGAAAAGGGTTAAGTCAAAACGATATTTTATTAATAAATGATTATATGTATTTTATCTGCTCCATAAATAATTCTAGATAACTTATCTGAAATGTTTAAATGTGTAGAATCCACATAAGCTTGTTTTCCATCAGTCGGTTAAAATTTACAGCAGGGCATGCAAATTCGGTCCGTTTTTGTCCAGACAGAAACTGTACACAGACTGAATGTAAATATAAGTCTCTGTAAATCCAGTCTCTGACAGCAGGTGGCGGTTATAGAAAAGCTGACTTACAGCTGTTTCCGTAAACTCCGTGGACAAAGCAGTATTGCGATTAAGAACACTTCCTTTAGGTATTACACGGAGCGAAGATGAAAACAAAATGCCATGGAATCGTTTCTGAAGACAGCCAGAACCTTCAGAGGTACATTCATATAATGAATTAATTCATATATTTATTTGTATAATTCCCTCAGCACTCTTTTAAAACCTCCCAGCTTTTCCGCCCTATTTTCACTCAAAACGAAACTACTCTGCGTGCTGTGCGCACGTGAGACTGTTACTTAAAACTCTGCTTTATGCTGGACAGTATTTATTTATCATGAGTTGTTCAGATCGCGTTAACGAATACGGTTTTAATGATAATTAAAATATGAAGCAATATTAACTGTGGGGAATTTTATCATGATTTATCGTCAAACCGGTAATCGTTACATCCCTAATTTAGGGTAACAATGCCTAATATCATATTATTGATAATAATAATAATAATAATAATAATATGACAATATCTGCTGTCAATATTGATTAAATGGGAGGGGGAAATCCTGCCCATACCTAGCTAGGAAAAAAATGATAAAAGCACTTACTGAGATGGTATTCTGGAACTGTGATTAAATTAAATAAAACAGCAAAATAATAATAACAACAACAACAACAACAATAACATCTTCATCAAACAAAAAAGAGATTACGTTAGATAAAGTTTGATGAATATGTATAGTACCGGTCAAAAGTTTGGACCCATTAGCCTACTATTTTTAATGTTTTTGAAAGAAATTTCTTATGCTCGTCAAGCCTGCATTTATTTGATCAAAAATACAGAAAAAAAAAAAAAACACTAATATTCAGCAAGGATGTGTTAAATAGATAAAAAGTGATAGTAAAGACTCAGGTTATAAAATAAACATTAAGTACTATTTCTAACATTGATAATAAATCAGCATATTAGAATGATTTATGTAGGTTTATGTGACACTGAAGACTGGAGTAATGGCTGATGAAAAATCATTTTGCATCATCGTTTTGCATCACAGAAATATATTTTAAAGTACTGGTATAGTAAAATAGAAAATCATTATTTTAAATTGTAATAATATTTCATAATATTATTGTTTTTGTCACGATTTGCTGTAGGAAGGATGCTGGAGATGCAGAGAAACGTTTAACAGTCTTTAATACTGGAATCATGGGGGAAAATCCACCACAGGAACACAGGAAACACACAACATCCAACAAGTAGACCCGACAAGGGAGAAACACACAGACAGGAACTTAAATACACAGGATAATTACTTAAACGCAGGTGCAGGGAATGAACTAATCAGACTCAACGAGGACAGGAACATGACCAAACAAGGTAAAACAGGAACAGAAACAGGAGCAAAACATGACACAGACAGTCCAGACACCAGACAGTTTTTTTTTTCTGTATTTTTGATCAAATAGGCTAAATCCAGGCTTGATGAGCATAAGAGACTTCATTAAAAAACATTTAAAATAGTAATTTTCCAAATTTTTGTACTGTATAAGTATAAATATATATATATATATAGTTAAATGTTGTATAAATAAAAAGGTTAGGAATCATATTTGTTTCAAGTGTTTTTTATTGGGGGTGGGGGAGCCTCCAACATGATTTTTGCCTAGGGCCTCCTAATGTCTAGAACCGGCCCTGCTTGTCATGTGACACACAGCAGCCATGATAGCACTGTATAACTGATATAAGCTTATGTTTTTTTTTTCTCCTTTTTATGTGAAATATTCCCAAACGTGTTAACTATATCATGAAATATCTTGATTCTTAAATATGTGTAAGTAAATGCATTTAGCAACTTTATGTTAGTTGATCTGGGCAATGGGCAAAGTAGCCTAATGTTAGTGTAATATATTAACTACACATAAAAACCCGTCTTTTTACTTAAAGGTGCACTAAGTAATTTTTGAAAAACGTTTTTGACCGCAGTGTGGGACCATGTCTCAAAACACAGTTGCAGCCAATCAGCAGTAAGGGGCGTGTCTTGTAACCATACAGCACTCAACTTGGATGTACAGGACAGAGAGAGAACTGGTAGATAAAAAAGAGCAAAATATCAGAGGAACAAAACATTAAAAAGAAGGGTTACGATCAGGCAAGCGGTAGGGCCCGTGTAAATATCGGAGCAGCTTTCCAGCGGTGGAGAGAACTCAAGGAACGGGAAGGGCTCGAATCGGACACTGAGGTTGCGTTGTTTCTTTTTGATAGGTTAGTAACATTGATTTTGCATTGTTTCACACAACTTATCTGCGTTGGCTTTTGTTTAAATATGCTTGTGTGTCATCTTTTACACAATTGTCGTTATGCCAGGGTTGTGTACATACAGTACGTGTGGGGGCAGAGATATCAAAATAGGGGCGAGGTCCTGTTGGACTATGGGCATGTTTGTTTTGGTGCTTTCAAATATCGCTTAGTGCACCTTTAAGTACCAGATATGGGTGTCATGCCATAAAATATTTTGAATACGACTGACTTTGTATTTAATGTGAATTTAATAAAAACATTGTAAGTTACTATAACACTGTCATAGAAAGAGAGCACAGGACATTTACATTATCAAACAGCCAGAGTTCAAGCCCTCTCAAAAACTACCATTAAAATCACTGAAGCTGTTTACACTGTGAAATGAGTATCATACTTACATTCATACGCACATCTGCACTTTGTTGTTTATGATGAGGGAATTCGCCAGAGAGCAGAATTCATTCAACGATTAATTGAACAAAACACCGGCGTTTCAGCGATGGCTCATCTGAGCAGATTTGAATTTAACAACTGGTCATGTGAAAGATCTAATCACACCAGTGTGATTGTATGAAATATAAAAAATATTATTCTGCTATTTTTTTTGCATGACACCTCTGCTCATTAGCATCAAATATGTATTATAAACTTATCATAAAGCAGCCTTTATGACTTAAATTCCATATCGGTATTTGGACGGTAATAATTTCTCATGGAGATTCTGTCTTATAATTATGTAATTATGTCTTTTGTCATAATTTTGACTGTCGTAATATGATTTTTTTTGTCTCATAATTTAGATTTTTATCATAATTAATGTCAATTTTGGCTTTCTGTCATAATTTTGACGTTTATTAAACAAGGCAAATTAAAGGCAATGCAAATTAGCACAAGGTCGCAAACAACCAAATGATATGTTCAGATAATGTCTTCCTCTGGCATTCTGTAACGTGTCTGCCTTCCAGAGCGCCCCCAAGAGTCTTGGGCGCCCAAACTCCCGGATCCGCCATGGTCGTCCAAGCCTACTGCTCCGTCCTGGGCGCCCAAGCTCCCTGCTCCTCCTAGGCCTCCCAAGCTCCCTGCTCCGCCATGGCTCCTCAAGCTCCCTGCTCCTCCTAGGCCTCCCGAGTCCCTGGATCCTCCATGGCCTTCCGAGCCTCCTGACCCGCCATGGCCCTCGGAGTCCCCTGACCCGCCATGGTCACTAAGAGTCTCCTGTTCCGCCGTGGATGCCTCCTTAGTGTCCCGGTCCTGCACCGGTATCCAGGGCGCCGGCCCCCCCCTCCCCGGTTGTACTGTTGCGGCGCGGGACGCGCCTACCGGGAGGGGGAGGTACTGTAACGTGTCTGCCTGTCCTAGTCCCCGTTTTCCTTATTTGGTTTAGTTCCTGTCCTCATTAATTATCGTTTCATTGTCCCCACCTGAGTTTAATTATGTTATTTGCTCTTTTGTTCCTGTTCCTTTAAAAGCCTTCAGTTCTCCATTTGTTTTTGTCCGTTCTTAATGTTAAGTTTAATAAATGGGAAAAGTGCGTTGAAGCCGTTTCGTTCTCCTGCCTTCATTTATACTCCTTTTATTTTATGCCACAACCACAACCCGTAACAAATTACTATGACGGTATTTTAGTGGCATGTAAAAAAAAAAAAAAAAAAAAAGAAAAGTAAAATTACAAGATTAAAGTCGAAATATTTCCAGAATAAAGTCTAAATATTTCGAGAATAAAGTCGATATTACGAGAATAAAATCTAAATGTTTTGACAATAAAGATTATAGATATAATATTTTGAGAGAGGTTATTCTAGCCGTTTGCTCATGCAAATGGCCCAGATTGGGAGCACCGGGAGATATTCCAAATCTCAGTTTTCAAAATCTGTCAGTTTTATAGCGAAATGCAAACAATATGTAGGCTATATTGCAATAATGTGTTTGTCAAGTGGCATGTGAGTCAATCATCTTTCTGATTACAATAACGAACAACGAGACATTATTCTCAGTATAAATTAGGAAAAAAAAATGTTCATGCCTTATGATGTTCCTTCACTTTATATCTTGCTATAAACTTGAAATAAAGAGCAAAAACACATTTATAATTTCTATTTCGTTATAAAGCTGACAGAATTTGAAAGCTGAGCTGTGTGTAAAAGCAACAAAGCACAAAATTGTTGTAATTACTACAAAGTTTAAGCTATTACTATTGGGTGGCTGGCGTGCTACAAATAATGAATGGAAGACGTTAAATATTATGTCCTCATTTACAGTATACCATGAATAAAACAGTTTGTGAATAGTCACATAAAGTTTACAGCAGAAAAGACAACAATATAACGTATGTTAACAAATTTGAGTCCACTTCAACCTTTAGAACGTTTTATTGCTGTTTAATTAAACAGGCTATGTGCGGAATGAAAGTTTGAACGCCACAGAGGTTTTTGGTTTAGGTGGTGGAATTTTCACAATAATTTAATTAATTTATTCACATAAATACAGTGATCTGTCACGCTACATTAAAGAGCTTGAAAATCACATTATTGTAAGACACATAATATGTGTTTCGTGATAAAACTGATTTTGAAAGCTGAGACTAATGAATGCAATGGAAGACATGAAATATTATTTCCAAGCATACTGTCCCCTCGAGTATGACACGTATGATTTCTGCTAATAATCCCACATATATTTGTAGTGTATTAAAAAAGGGTTAAATAAGAGAGCTACAGCGCCCCCCAAAGGAATGTCGATTGAGTGTGTGAGCTGATGTTAAAGGAGTGGTTTACTGTTTTTTTTCTAGGCTTGATTGTGTTTATGGGGTGCAATCTAACATGTGTTCATGTTTCTTTTTTTTAAAACGCATTATTTTTCATATAATTTACCTTCATTCCACACCGCTCTGTCCCTTCTCTGACAAACGCCTCGATTATTTCCTGTTTTTATGAAGCCCCTCCCTCAGAAATACGTGATGGGCTCTGATTGGTTAGCTGGCTCAGTGTGTTGTGATTCACTAAACCACCGAGCGTGCTTCTAAATGTCCCGCCCCTCAGCTCAGCAGCATGTGCTCCGGTTGTATTGTAAACAATGGCGTCGTCTTATCAATTTGAGCCCGATTGAGACGCAGAGGATATTAGTGAAGAGGATCGCGCAGAACCTGTGCAAGCACGGCTCTTAATGGTATGTTTGTTTGTTTGTTGTCTCATACTTTTAGATACGCTGTTATTATGCTACTGCTTATGTTAGCTTTTAATATACGGTTTTACTCTGATTAAAGCTTTAAAACAGTACGGCAACCGCACACGCGTCCATGTATAACGCTTCTCATTGCTACGTGAAAATAATTGGAACAGTTTGTTGGAGCTGATCTGACAATCTGAATGAGAGAGAGAGAGAGCGAGCGAGAGAGAGAGAGAGAGAGAGAGAGAGAGAAATATGCAGAGCAGGGCGATGCGAGGAACAGTATTAAGAACGGCTGTTTTAGAACATTAATTTTGAAACTTGTGAATACATTAGAATCGATAGAAGACAGAATCGCGATTCATATATGAATAGATTTTTACGTGCACCCCTAGTTTTCTCTTCCTCTTCTCTAAGGCAGCACAGCATGGCCCCGCACCCTTCCTTACATGTTCCTGAGGGCGGGGTTTATCTGGATCCGTGACGTATCAGACCCGGGAAGTAGTTCGTTGTAGTCCCTTACCAGCCGTTTTTGTAGGCATTAAACTTCCAGAATTTTAAAAGACGATATCTCTGTTTGCATTGAACTTTCAGCGCTGCAACTTTGCAGATATTGTTTACAACATTACACACTAACTAACGTTAAAAAAGTGAAATTGCAATCAACCACCCCTTTAAGATAAACAGTTGTTCCTGTTCAGTCTGTTAATAAATATCATATTCTTGATATTAATCTTTTTCCGCAAGTTCTTAAAATTGACATCCCAGTAAGGTGATGCAGCCGCTCGGACGCAACAATATTCAAATCAATTCCGGTGGCCTGGCAACTTCTCCCGCTGCTCTCAATGCGGCCCATCTGCATTCGCAATATAGGCTATACTCTCAAAATATTATAACTTTAATTTCTACGATTTAAATTCTCGAAACATTTCGACTTTATTCTTGTAGTATTGCGACTTTATTCTCGAAACATCTCGACTTTATTGTCATAATATTTCGAATTTATTCTTGAAACATTTCGACTTTATTCTTGTAATATTTCGACTTTATTCTCGAAACATTTCGCTTTTGTTCTCGTAGTATTTTGACTTTATTCTCGTAATATTTCTACTTTATTCTTGTAATTTCTACTTTATTCTCGAAATATTACGACGTTAATCTTGTAATCTTAGATTTTTTAATTTTTTTAACGTGGCACTAAAACGCAGTCGTACATTCTGAAAAAATTCTCTCCTACCACACGCTCTCAATAAATTGACTACTATAAAATGCAATACGCAATAAGATCAGCTGCTGTTAGTAAATCTGGCCCTATGTCTCATAACTATGACTTTGTCATAATTTGACTTTTTAATCTCACAATTTTGACTTTTTATCTCATCATTTTATAAAAAAATCTCAAAATTAGATAAAAACATTGAATAATATGAGTAAGTATTTTTGGGTGATGTATTCTTTCTTTTAAGAAGCTGGACAACAATCTCTTTATAGACGAAAACTACATTACACAGCCTGGCCGTGTAAAGGCACTGTTATTTAGCATTATTTGGTGTGTTTTTCTTCTTCAACAGGTAACTTTAGCGTGGCAGCAGCAGCAGCAGTGAGCCGTCAGACACATCACAGCACCTCCCAGTCTCGGTCAGCATCACGGCTCAGTCCGTATCCCTATAACCTCCCCTGACACTTCAAAGCCCAGCCTGCCCACAGAGTCACGGTAGGGCCTGGGGAATCATGGGAGACAAAAGAAGCAATTAAGCGATAAAGATCACTCTGAGATATGACATTTCATCCCAGGCGGATCCGGTGGTCACACTCCTTTCAGAGAAGAATACTAGCAGAAAAAAGGAAAAGGGTGGGAATTGCCCCCTCCTCCGACTGCCCTCCCTGTCTGTCTACAAACATGAGAAAAAGGTTGACTGTGGTGCGCTTCGAACCCTTCGCTAACAAAACCGCTTTTAACCCCTGCTCAAGAACGGCGCAATGAGGTGACACCAACTCGAAGAAGAGAAACAATGTTCAAACCCACGGAGTCCATATTTACACCAATGAAGCTCATTTTTATTTCATTTTTTTAAAACATAATTTGAAAATCAAAGGAAGTCAAATAAATAAGCATTCTATTGTGGCACTAATTGCCCCAAGATCGAGTTACAGATCTTGTTTCACATCTGCGCTTTCAAATGGCAGCGTTCAAAGCCTCGTTCACCTGTCTGTGAGGAGAAAAACCTTTCACAGAGGATCTCTGAGAAGCCTACTGATTCAAGACGGCTCCCTGAACATCTTTTTCCACCACATTTTAACAAAACCTCAAGGCTAAAACAGTCTTAATCAGATGTGTCAGATGTCTTGATTTTGTGCTTTTAAAGGAATAGTTCACCCAAAAATCATAATGTTAGCTGTTAAGCTTGTTTTAAAATGTAATATTTGAAATTATAAGATAAAAGTCATAATTATGACAAAAAGTCCAAATTTTTTGTTTCTTAATCTTAAAACTTTTTATTGGCTTTATTGTCCATCTCATAATTTTGACTTGTGTCATAATTATCACTTTTTTTAATCTCATTTTTACTTATAATGATCTTATAATTATGACAGTTATGATTTAGAAATAGCATGTTTTTTTTCCTTATGTGGTGGAAATGAGGTTTCATATTAACTTCATCACAAGTCACAGTAAAGACATCTATAATGTTACAAAAAAAAAAAAAAAACCTGATTTAAATAAATGCTTTTCTTTTTAACTTGCTATTCAAAAAATGATCCTGAAAAAAATATTCTGTATGGTCTTCACAGTAATATGAAGCAGCAAAAACTGACTTTCAACAATTAATAATAATCAGAAATGTTTCTTGAGCAGCAAATCAGTATATTAGAATGATTTCTGAAGATCATGTGACACTGAAGACTGGAGTAATGATACTGAAATTTCAGGTTTGATCACAGGAATAAATTATATTTCACAATATATTCACATAGAAAACAATTATTTTAAATTGTAATAATATTTCACAATATCTGTTTTTTTACTGTATTTTTGTTCAAATAATGCAGCTTTGGTGAACAGAAGAGACTTTTTCAAAAACATTGTAAAATACATTTAAGCTATTCAATGAAAATATTCTCCACTGCAGCACTTAAATCTCATTCCTCTTTCCACATTTAACACGTTTGTTGAGTTTTGGCGATCAGTGCTACCCAACCCAACCCAAGCTGAATCTAAAACCAACTTCAAATTATATTTCAGAGCTTTGATGTTGGTGGATATATATTCAGTGAAACTTGGAGCTGGGTTTGATCCTCGCACAAAGCATATTAAGGCTTCAGAAGAGTTGAAATGTTGCAAAATAGTGGTACATACTATTTTTAGAACACTTTTATGGCACTTTTTGTTTCTTTTTGGAGCTTGACAGATGTGGTCAATATGAACTATCCCTGTATGGAAGGAGGTGTGTGATGAAAAAAAAAAAAAAACACCTTTCATGTTCCACTGAAAAATGCTAAAGGGAACGACACAAGGGTGAGTAAATAGACAGAAATGTCCATTAGTCTTTTTAAGAAGGTGCTCTAAATGCCAACTGCCTAAAAAACAAGCACTTTTTTGGACATTTTGACTGGTGATTGTTGACTGTGTTCAGCGCCACGGGCAGGGACTTCAAACATGAGAGAAGCACACCTGTTTGAAGGGTTAAGAGGGATGATGGGAAATAAGTAGAGGCCAGTGGACAGTCACCAGCGGGGATATCCGAGGGCCATCTTTTCATTAGTTGTACCTAATGAAACTGCACAACAACAGGGAAGAGCACCCCACCGCTGAGGCACGCTACCGGCTCCAAAATTACACTGAAAACAAAAGGGCCTTTACATCGTCACATCAAAGTGTTTCCACTGAAAGAGAAATGACAGGTCGTTTAGAGCAATCAGAAACAAGTGCAAGGTACCATAACATGATCACTGCCACAAGATCAATCTTTTCAGATCATTAATGTTTTATATACACACTACATGTCAGAAGTATGTGAACAGCCCTTCTAATTAGTACGTCTGAGTATTCCAGCCAAATCCATAGCTGGCAGGTGCATAAACCAAACAATGGAGCAGCTTCTCCCTGCATCCGAGACAGGAGAATGTACCTAAGTAAAAGTAAAGGATGAGTTTTTAAACTTAAGAAAGAAAATTAATGTACGAGGTCTCTTTAATGTCTCAGTTCTTTCTCCCAGACAGCAATGAGATAAAATAAAAATCAAATTGAGACTTCTTTGGAAGTCATCTCAATTATGTCTCAAAGCTTTTCTCATCAAATGATCTACACTACTGTTTTAAAGTTTTAGATCTGTAAGATGTTTATTTTTTATTTATTTGAAAGAAGTCGTCTCTTCTGCCAATTAAGACTGCATTTATTTGATCTAAAATACAGTAAATACGGTAATATTGTAAAATATTATCACAATTTAAACTAGCTGTTTTCTATGAGAATATGCAGTAAAATGTAATTAATTGTGATCAAAGCTGAATTTTCAGCATCATTACTCCAGTCTTCAGTGTCACATGATCCTTCAGAAAACATTATATTATGCTGATTTGCTGCTCAAGAAACATCTCTGATTTTAAAATATAGTTTACAATACATTTAAATAGAATACAGTTTTGTAATATTTGGAATTTTGTAATATTTTCTCAGCGCAACAGTCTAAGGATGCCATCATATTAGCTAAATTTCAGCAAAATATCGTATACAGAAACAGATTAATTGTCAGTATGAGATGAATGAAGCACACAGAAGTCACTTTCAAACCACACAGCTTTCTATTGATCTGCGTGGCAAATTCAGGAGAACAACTTGAACCTGTTGTGAAATCTGCACGTGGAACTGTGTCCACACACAAAACTCTCAATCTCTCTGATTACTATATTGGTATGGTTGGATTTTGCCCGAGCAACTGTAAATGTGACCGCACTTTGAAGCAGGGATTTCCAAACTGCAGTCTGGGATAAAGTAAGTAACAACAGGGAAGTATCGCATGAGAGTCTGGTGTGGTTCAGAGTAGTGAATGGTAGGCCAGACGATCTGGGACTGAGTGGAGCGTGACTTTATATGTGGCTTGATTGGAGACAGCAGGTGCAGGTGATGATAATACAGGTGAGTGTGATCTGGTGTGAGTGGTGGCTGATGACTGTGGTGACGGTGGAGGCTGTGACTGCAGTTACAGTGGTGACAGAGACTTCCTTACATTACATCTCCCTCCCGGAAGGTGCGTCCCGCACTGTAACATATCCACCGGGGAGGGGGGTGGGCGCCTGGAGGCCTCCCATGTCTCAGTCTTGGACAAGCCTCCAGGGCGCCCACCCCCTCTTCGGTGGATCAGGGAGCTCGGGAGGCCACGGCGGAGCTGGGAGCTCGGGGCGCCATGGCGGGATAGCCTCCGTGGCCTTGGCCTCGACCCTCAGCCCAGCCACTTGGACCGGAGCCCTACTACCCCTCTCTGAGGCCCTCCGTGGGACAAATGTGGGAACTGGAGCCCTCCCTGGGCTTATCGGGGGCTCAGGAGCCCTCACTGGGCTTGATGGGGGATCAGGAGCCGACACTGGAGCGAGCTCTGGGGCTGGAGCCGACACTGGAGCGAGCTTTGGGGCTGGAGCCGACAATCTCTTCCTCTGCATTCTCCTCTTTGGAGCTGAGGAGAGGGAGATGTCTGACGGGCTTGACAGCGGAGGGGCCTGCGGGCTTGAGTCAGTGGCGGCAATGAGTCAGCGGTGGCCGGCGGGTTTGAGTCAGATGTTAATGAAGGGTCCATAACTTGAGCCCCCAGGTCAGCGCTGTTGGAGGTCCACTTACAGGCTCGTGGGAACACAGGGGAATACGGGTGGCTGTAGCCATTGACCAGGTATGTGGAGGGTCCCGGCGTGGGGTGAGCTGGAGAGGCCTTGTAGTTTTCAGGAGGGGCTGGATTTAAATAGAGGACCAGATTAATCAGCTCGATCAAGGGAAAATCACAATTGGGTAGATCGCAACGGATCATGGTTTCATCCAGCCCCAGCTGAAAACAGGCACCGAGTGCTGCGTCGTGCCAACTCACCCGGTTGGAGAGCTCGAGGAATTCCCCCACATACCTCTCCAAAGGTCGACCACCCTGTCGCAGGCACCACAGCCTATCCTCAGCCTCAGACTTCTTTTCGGTGGTCTGGTCTTCTGTCACAATACAAGGCTAAGACAAAAGGTATGAGTTCAAAGCAGGTAGGTTTATTGACAATGACTGGAACTGAGAATGGAGAGCTAATGGCAGGTGAGTAAACAGCGGGTTAGAGAGTTCTTGGATTCTTAGCTGTGA
This sequence comes from Onychostoma macrolepis, assembly GCF_012432095.1. NCBI lineage: Eukaryota > Metazoa > Chordata > Actinopteri > Cypriniformes > Cyprinidae > Onychostoma > Onychostoma macrolepis. Next base: position 30,307,354 of record NC_081171.1, on the reverse strand, counting down.
GGAAGCTGCTTTGTCTTTTGCATGAATCCAGGTGGAGAACGGGAACAAAGGAGATCAGGTGAGTATGATCTGGTGTAAGTGGTGGCTGATGACTGTGGTGACGGTGGAGGCTGTGACTGCAGTGACAGTGGTGACAGAGACTCCCTGACAATGTTGTTTTTATATCATGTTTTTTTTTTTTTTTTTCTCGCATGAACATATATAACTGTAAAAGGAACATCATACTTTGCATAAACTTAGACTGTCTTAAGAACTAGTCAACAAGTCTAATCGATATTTTCCTTGAGGGAAAAATGGAATTAAAATGTAAAATTTGCTGAAAATGTAATCATTCTCAGGCCATCCAAGATGTAGATGAGTTTGTTTCTTCATCTGATTTGGAGAAATGTGTCATTGCATCACTTGCTCAGCAATGGATGCTCTGCAGTGACTGGGTGCCATCAGAATGAGAGTCCAAACAGCTGATAAAAACATCACAACAATCCACAAGTAATAGGGATGTAACGATTAACCGCGAGCCGGTTGAAAATTGATTAAAATATGTGACGATTCAAATCGGTTGAGATGCTAATCAAATCGCGATTCAATTAGGGGTAGGAGTTCATATGAATGTATGTCTAATGGTGCGTTCACACCAGACGCGAATGAAGCGTTAAGCGCAAGTGATTTACATGTTAAGTCAATGCAAAGACGCGAATAGACATCCTGTGGCACTCACATTTAACAAAAACCCACCAATTTACTATCTCAACAAATTAGAATATGGTGACATGCCAATTAGCTAATCAACTCAAAACACCTGCAAAGGTTTCCTGAGCCTTCAAAATGGTCTCTCAGTTTGGTTCACTAGGCTACACAATCATGGGGAAGACTGCTGATCTGACAGTTGTCCAGAAGACAATCATTGACACCCTTCACAAGGAGGGTAAGCCACAAACATTCATTGCCAAAGAAGCTGGCTGTTCACAGAGTGCTGTATCCAAGTATGTTAACAGAAAGTTGAGTGGAAGGAAAAAGTGTGGAAGAAAAAGATGCACAACCAACAGAGAGAACTGAAGCCTTATGAGGATTGTCAGGCAAAATCGATTCAAGAATTTGGGTGAACTTCACAAGGAATGGACTGAGGCTGGGGTCAAGGCATCAAGAGCCACCACACACAGACGTGTCAAGGAATTTGGCTACAGTTGTCGTATTCCTCTTGTTAAGCTACTCCTGAACCACAGACAACGTCAGAGTCGTCTTACCTGGGCTAAGGAGAAGAAGAACTGGACTGTTGCCCAGTCGTCCAAAGTCCTCTTTTCAGATGAGAGCAAGTTTTGTATTTCATTTGGAAACCAAGAGTCTGGAGGAAGGGTGGAGAAGCTTATAGCCCAAGTTGCTTGAAGTCCAGTGTTAAGTTTCCACAGTCTGTGATGATTTGGGGTGCAATGTCATCTGCTGGTGTTGGTCCATTGTGTCACTGCACCCGTTTACCAAGACATTTTGGAGCACTTCATGCTTCCTTCTGCTGACCAGCTTTTTAAAGATGCTGATTTCATTTTCCAGCAGGATTTGGCACCTGCCCACACTGCCAAAAGCACCAAAAGTTGGTTAAATGACCATGGAGTTGGTATGCTTGACTGGCCAGCAAACTCACCAGACCTGAACCCCATAGAGAATCTATGTCAAGAGGAAAATGAGAAACAAGAGACCAAAAAAAATGCAGATGAAAATGCAGGCCACTGTCAAAGAAACCTGGGCTTCCATACCACCTCAGCAGTGCCACAAACTGATCACCTCCATGCCACGCCGAATTGAGGCAGTAATTAAAGCAAAAGGAGCCCCTACCAAGTATTGAGTACATATACAGTAAATGAACATACTTTCCAGAAGGCCAACAATTCAATTCAACAATTAGTCTTATGAAGTATTCAAATTTTTTGAGATTGGTGGGTTTTTGTTAAATGTGAGCCAAAATCATCACAATTAAAAGAACCAAAGACTTAAACTACTTCAGTCTGTGTGCACTGAATTTATTTGATACACGAGTTTCACAATTTGAGTTGAATTACTGAAATAAATGAACTTTTCCACGACATTCTAATTTATTATTATTTATGTTTTATTTGTTAGGGACAGATACAATAAACATAGATGAAACTGAAACAACAGTCATCCCATGCATGTACCATAGTGCTTATAGCCAAAGCTAATTCGCAACACTGAGATATTGAGATGCACCTGTATAGTTTTACAAAACTGAAGTCAGACCATTCTGTTTTTGCTTCAAATTTCGAAATTATACAGTCTAATTTAGATTAAAAACTGCTCATGCTGCATGTATGCAACATCTTTGTTTGGATCATGATTAAAATGCAGTGGTTGCCTCTAATTTTAAATGGAAAGAGCACAGACAAAGCCTTATTTTGTTTTTATGAAGAGATTTCTTTTATTTGTGTTACTTATTTATTTGATTTGGGGCTTGTTTTAAAATTTCAATTTAGTTTTGTTATTTACATTTACATTATATTTACATTTTGTTATCTAGCAGACGCTTTTATCCAAAGCGACTTACAAATGAGGACAATAGAAGCAATCAAAACCAACAAAAGAGCAATACTATGCAGGTGCTATATTAGTATATTATTATCGTGTTATATTTCAATTTCACAAAGAAACGTGCAGCATTTTGTCCAAGCAACAATAAAAGGACACATTTAATTTATAATTTGTCTTAAATCTCATTTTGTTAAAAAACATCATGAATTGAATCGTGAGTTGAGTGAATCGTTACATCCCTAACAAGTAATCCACACCACTCCAGTCCATCAATTAATGTCTCACAAATCAATTAACGTAGACACAAATCCATCATTAAAACATACGAGTCCATAATCCATAATAAAGCTTTGTCCAGTGAAAAGTCCATCTCCTGTTGTCTCTCGCATCAAAATTCACCCACATACTGTATTTGTTTAGAGCTGTTTTGGCTTGTAAACAGTGCTTAATATGTGCAAATTTCTCTCCCGATTCAGACCAGATTACCTTTTATTGCTATAAGTATTATAGATAGAGAAATCATATTTTAGCCAGAAGCAACAGTTTAAACTTTTCACTTCACAAGACATTAATTGATGGACTGGAGTGGTGTGTATTATTGTGATATTTTTATCAGCTGTTTGGACTCTCATTCTGACGGCACCCATTCACTGCAGAGCATCCATTGCTGAGCAAGTGAAGGAATGCTACATTTCTCCAAATCTGATAAAGAAACAAACTCATCTACATCTTGGATGGTCTGAGGGTGAGGGTAAACTATTTCTTTTAAAGAAACATTGTGCATTCAAAACAAGTTATTTTACTGAATATTTGAAGTGATGAAGATGCTTTAACAAAATTGCTAGTCTTAGATTCTTAGATTTTAGTCTTCTGGGGTCATGACTTTTGATCCTTTAAGGGAAAGATTGAGTTTTGTTTGCAGTGTTAATGCAGTTCCCTCATTAGCTACTGCCAGATGAATGATCCAGATCTCAGATGCAACTCAGACCCCAGAGCAAAGGACCAGGCCGAGACTGTGTGACATGAATAACCCTGCAGTTGCAAAGATGCAAAGCAGCTGCTTCTAGTGTGTCACCCGCTTGGCTCCCGCTCTGTCCACTTGGGGCCGTGCATGAATACGGCGCAGTGAGCGGGGGAGTGAAACAAGAGGATCTGACCTCCACCTGCACTGACATCAGCCGTTATTAGCCAACTGATCCCCTGCCATCAAAACAAGCCACACATCCACTGCTTAGTAAGAGCTGCTGCGAGGGTGCATGATGAAACACGTCCGAGCTGCGGACCGCACAGAGAGAAACCTCCTGCTCAACAACAAACCTACTTCATCTGAACCAACTACCAAGTGACTTTGATAAAACGGCCTTAATGCACACATAAAGAGACCCATTAGATGAGACATGTACAATTAGACATTTTAAAAACGCTCCTTTCAAAGATTGCACCCAAGTTATTGGTTGTAACTGCAGCAAGTGATTCTGCGCATCTTTCTGTGAGGGTCTGGTGCGATATGAGTGATGTTATCTTGATGGAGGGAGGCCAGTCGATGTGCATCTGCTCCAAGAAAACTTGGAAAAGCTCAGCCTCTGCCCTAAGCCACTTCAAAATGAAATTCCTACCTTCCCTCATCTGACAAACCTGTGTCTGATATAGTCTTCAAAGGAAAAGTGGCAAGCCTGTACCTCCAGGCTGAGGTAATTTGACTAAAGCTTTGCAAAGAGAGAAGACAAATGTTGTGAGTTTTTTTTTTCTCTTCAAAGATTAGATGTGATGCTGCTTCTCTTACACGTTAATTGCTGTAAATGGGTCATCTCAGGAAACACGGTGCATGAAAATGTTTTGAAAATGAAAATGTGGAATTTTCTTTTTGAACTTGTGGAAGATGGGCATCTGATGTGCCCTTTGAATCACAGCCATAAAAATCAGACTTGCATTCTGAAGTTAAATACATACGAAATCATAACAATAAATATTTTATTAGCTATGATACTGTTTTTGAAATCAAATCTTTGCATAGCTATGACAGGAAACACTGGAATCTAACAATAGCTTGGAAAAAACAATTAATCTTAAAAAATGAAGCATAGCTATACATAAACCTATATAGGAAATAAAAGAGTTATCGGATAAGCATAACTCCTGAAACATTGGTGTTTCATATTTTAGAGCAGTCACTGCAATTTATTAAAGAAATCAATTAAATCTGTATGTGGGAGTGTATGTGAAAAAAAAAAAAAAAAATCAGATGTAACCCCCTTTGTAATCCTTAACATTTTCATAAGTAACTGTAATTTAATTACACACATTTTTTTCTCAGTAACTGTAACTGATTACAATTACTTTTATTTTGTAATGAAATAACATAAATCCGTTCTGTAACTAGTTACTTCCCTACACTGATGATCAGATCACCAAAATGCTATTAATGCACCACACCAAATTATTTAATCCAATATTCTTTGTGCCAAAACTTTTTCTGTTAAATATAGAGATAAATTTAATTCAAATTAAAATTAAATAAACTATCTGTCTATCTGTCTGTCTGTGTGTATGTTTGTGTGCTCCTGTTAATTATATCAGTAGGCAGGGAAACAAATGGCGAGAAGAATATAGCCAACATTTATTAATTTTTTACAAAAAAAAAAAAAAACGTGATAATAGTTTAGATATGATAAAGGAATTTGTTTGTTTGTTTGTTTTTTCCCCCGTGGAGCTACTGAAAGGATTCGTATTGGATATCCCATATAAACTGGAAGCATTCCTCGAACCCTAACGGAAATGTCCAGTATAACAATTAGCCTACACAATATCCTCCGGAACTAATCAAATAAAAATTAAAAGGCATTTCACTTAGTATTTAGTCATTCTTGGAGATTCTTATCGGACCCCATTACGACTGAATCCAAGTTATAACAGAAATCCTTCACAGTATTTTTGACAAGTGTCTACATTCACGCAAACTGTAGGTAGCAGAGGATTTGATCGATTTAAGCCATTAAACACAAAAAGCATTTAACAAAAGAGTGAAAGATGATCTGACAATGATGCCAAACGACGCTTATTGACCGTTCAAAGGGCTTCCGTTGGTGTTATCGTGGAATAGGGCAGTAAATGAGTGATTTAGAGCCTGACAGGCGTCTGTATTCAGTCTGCTGATGGAGACTCGTCTCACCTTTGATTTGTTGTCGCGACGTGCGCAGCGCCGTGTCGCCAGATCCACGCAAGTGTCTCTCCCATTCAGAGTCACGCAGTCTAGCCGCTATTGTGCGGATCACAGACGCACCTGGATGAGGACTGCTGTAAATACGTAAAGACTGTAAAGACTGCTGCGTCTGCTGGACTCGTAACAAGTTATAAAACCAGTTCCTTTTAGGTATGATCATGCATTCACTCTCCGGCCTGCTTTATGTACTTAACATGTAACTAAGTTTTTTTTTTGTTTTGTTTTTTTGCAGTGCAGACCTCTGCTGTTCAATCACAAGACAGCATATCAATAATAATAATAATAATAATAATAATAATAATAATACTCATGATCGTGATTTCTTTGGTATGCATACTTTATCTTCACAGAATCTAGTCTAAAATGCCTTCAGCTGTCATTAACGCACTATCAGTAGGCTATTCATAGCTTTAGTGTTTGCCAGGTGAGGAGAGGTGTGTTAATTCACAGCACAGACTTTCACTTCCCACTTCACTGATATGCCACTGATGGAGTCTGTCAGCTTGTTTTTCTGCATTGTTTTTCAAATGTGTGTCCTGGTTACACGGTCACACTTTATATTAGGTGGCCTTAACTACTATGTGCTTACATCACAAAATAAGTACAATGTGCTTATTGTATTGCAAAACACTTTTACTGCTATTGAGGTGTGATATGGGTAAGGTTAGGGACAGGTTTGGTTGTATGTGTAGGTTTAAAGGTGGGTTAAGGTGTAAGGGATGGGTCAACAGAGTAATTATAAATGTAATTACAGAAATTAATTACAGATGTAACTACATACAGGTATTTAAAAATTATATATAAGTACAATGTAAGAACATGTATGTACAAAATAAGTGCATTGTATCAAGTTTATCAAATGATTAATTTAAATGTAAGTATACTGTAGTTAAGGCCACCTAATATAAAGTGGGACCGGTTACACTTCACCCCAAAATGAAATGTGTAGGTATAAAATGTGTGAAGGAATATATATATATATATTGTGTTTTTTTTTTTTTTTTGTTTGTTTGTTTTTTATGGTGGCATTATTTTCACAAGACGTTAAGCACATTTCCCCAACCAATTCTTACTGCTATTTTGTTTTGTATTTTTTATTCTCTGTTATAATTCTGATTAGTTAACGATTACTGTAATGTAAAATAATTTTTTTTTACACACACACACACACACACACACACACACACACACATATATATATATATATATATTTCTTGGATTCAAATAATGAGAAGTGGGATGTAAGTGATTAATTGAAGTATTAATTACCAAAATAAAACTTTTTAGAACATTCTCTCTGCAGATGTGATAAAATAGGTATTTGTTTATATATTTGGACATTGATCTGTACAAGAAAATGATTTTCTTTTTCATTAGGTTATCGATACCAAATACCATATATAACATGCCATGTATAATATAAACATGATTCCTTCTTCACTACAATACTATGTATGTATAAAACTTTTGTGATTATCAGCTTAATTAAACCATGCAAAATAATATTATTTTAAAAGTGTGCTATTTTAGGACAAACATACAGTAGAGGCTTGAAAATAGGCTGGGATTAGGTGAAAATATGCAGCTAATATGCAAAATCAGCATTAGGCAGTTAATAATTCACAAAATGTGTTTGAAAATGAGCAAACTGATATTAATACATAAGGTTTTAGAACCCCCACACACACACACACACACACACAACTGCACTACAGTACTGTATATCATGATTGTGTTCTTTACACAGAGCGTCACACTGCCTTTTATTAATCTCACGTTGTTGTTGGAATGTTTCTCAATTTATTTAACAACAAAGTTATTTTGGGAACATGTAAATCACATGCTGATGCACATCAATACACATCTGATCTCTTCGTCTGATATAGCAAGAAAATCAGTTTTCCTAGCATTTCACACAGTGCTCTATTTTAAGTACACAAACAATGCTTTCTGAGGGGGTTGCTTGGCTACGCATTTGGTGAATGTATATTGTATTAAAGAAATAAATACTACCAGTAAATAAACTTTTTAGTGGCTAATTCTTCTAGCTCATAGAAAAACCCTTATACAGTCTGATATACATTATGAAAAGCTGTACAGCTGAATTGTAATTAAAATAAGGACGCTTTTGTTTTTTGTTTTTTTAATTATGTTGATATAAATATATATTTATATATACTTTTTTGTCAAAATATACGACTGAGGAGACAAGAAACACACATCTCAACACGGACGTTATAAATAAGTGTCCAGGGTGAAGCTGCGGCCTGGTCAGCGGCAGCCACATCCCTCCACCACCATCTCCTGATAGTTTTTCAGCACCACCCTGTCCGTCTCGTCCAGGTAGAGCATGGAGATTGCACTGAGCTCGGTGGGAACGCAGCAGGCCTTGGGAATATTGGTGTTTACTGAGTTCACCAGCGTCTGCACAATAGCATGATTGGTGGAGTTCAGGTGATCGGCCAAAGGGAACGGACACTCCCCGTGACAGTAGTACGCCTGATATCCGGGCGGTGCCACGATCCAGTCGTTCCAGCCCACGTCGCTGAAGTCCACGTAAAGCGCGTGCCGCCGACAGTTTCGGTTGCGCTTGCGACCTCTTTGCTTCGGGCTGCGCTTCGCTCGCCGTGTCAGCGGGTGACTTTTGCCATCGTGCCCAAACGTGACCAGCAGCGGGCGAAGCTGGCTCCAGTCTGCGTCTGGAAGCGGATGCAAGGAGCGGCTGACGCGGACGTGGCGTCCCTGGTGACGCGAGGTTGGGTTCAGGGGCACCACCTCCACGGCCAGGCCGTGATTGGAGCTCTTGTCTTGGGTCCAGCGCAGCACGGCCGGACTCACGTCGAAGCTCTCCCATCGGGTCGTGTTGAGGCACACCAGTCGAGTGTCCAGCAGCTGCGTGATGAGATGCCCAGCCCGCGGGGGCTTGAGCACCTCGTATATGTTTATCCGGTGGAGACTGTCGTCTCCCGTGGGTTGGGGATATGAGATTGCATCATCTATCTGTTGCCTGTAGATACGAAGCTCTGCAGTAGAAATGAGTTCCTCCTCTGGGATGCTGCTGAGATTGAAGACGAAGCGCAGAGGAGTCTCCGGTGAGCTGTCGGACTGCAGCTCTTCCATGTGCTCTAGAGGAGGAAAATCAGAGGACAGCTCAAGAAACTGGTAGAAGATACACTATCATGACCCAGTTTTTGAAATGATACAGTAGCAAATTCTTATTAGACGTCCTAACTGTGATCAAAAAATACTCAAATGTATCAGTTTTATCAAATTCTATTAATGCTTTGGTTCAAACCTTACATTTAGATTTAATATAAACAAAATAGTGCTGTCAAACGATTAATCGTGATTAATCGCATCCAAAATAAAACTTTTGTTTACATAATATATGGTTGTATTGTGTATATTTATTATGTATATATAAAGACACACACATACAGCATATATTTTGAAAATATTAACATGTATTTGCATGTATATATTTATATTCATATAAATGATCATATATTAATATATTTAATATACAAACGTAACATATTTTTCTTAAATGTATACATGCATGTGTGTGTATTTATATATACATGATAAATATACACAGTACACACACATATATTATGTAAACAAAAACTTTTATTTTGGATGCGATTAATCGCGATTAATCATTTGACAGCACTAAAACAAAAGCAAAATTAGATATAATGTGCTATAGCTATAATTCTCTTAGTCAATGTTTATTTTAGTTTACTTACTATAAAAATGAATACCTCAAAAGACCGTAATGTTTATTGTAGTGTCTTTTTAAAATATGCACTAACACACATACACAAAAAACACCAGAAAAAAAAACCCACAATTTCTTGCAGTCAGTAAATCTAGTCATTATATGATCTGCACATCAACACTAAAATACTATTTAAACAGAACTGTTTATTTTAATTTTCTGAGGAATGTTCAAAGACAACCGAACTGAACAAACATGGTTTAAACCAGAATCCATGATTTTCGTTTATTTGATTAAAATGCTCTTTGAATAAATGACACAGTCGTTTTAGTTTTTTGAAGTTGAAGGTAACACTTTATTTTAAGGGGTCCTTGTTAGACATGTTACATTTACTTACTATTATAATAACACTTAATTATTCATAATTACATGCAAGTAACCCTAAACCAAACCCTAGACGGGTGCTAGGTTGGGGGAACTGTTGTACTTTTCCAAAACCTAACCATACAGTGAGTACATGTAGTTCATTAATATTACTCAGTACTTAAATGTATAATTACACTGCAAGGACACCTTAAAACAAAGTGTAACCAACATGAATACCATGAACACAATTATCTACTAAAATGATACCAAGCATTAATTACAATGCAATTCAATACATTGTAGCGATGCACAGTAATACATGCTAATGCACTGATGCTCAACCTACAGATTTTCAAGAAATATTACCAATGTTGGAAAAAATTTCATATTAATTCCTGTTATTTCACTCTTTCTATATTACACGGCTCCTGCTTGGTTTTGATTGGTCAGTCATGGCAGTCAAATCAGAATTGCTGTCTAGAATAAAACTGTATTACGGATCTTTCCTCCAGGTAACACATTTCCTACATCTCCTACTTTTATGTCTCTCATATCACTCTCTTTCTCTCATTTTGACAAAAAATATATACATTTATTTTGTCCTCACATTCTTTCCTTTAACTCTTCCCTCTCAGTCACAAAGCTGACTGGATGGCTCATTATGCAGCTCATTATGCGGGCCTTTGTCTTCTCAGGTGTGAATGTGAAGGTTGACCCTTTTTACTCAAAAAGTGACTTAGAAAATTTGAATCAATATATTGTTTTCTGTGGATGATTTTCACATTATTTTGAAGCAAAAACTCTAGACTACAAGATCTCAAAAGTCTTGTGAACAAATTTTCTGTATGTGTTTTATGGCCTTATTTCAGTGACTTCAAAATGTTAGTTTTTCACTGACCACGCATAAACGTTGCTTTCTCAAAAACACAATCATGTACATAAATGCTGCTAACATATTATTGTAGCCCAGTTTGTGCTGATTACAGTGTTATTAGACTTTGGCAATTTATATGTTTATAAGCAACTGAATAAAGCACAAATGTCAGCGCATGTCAAAACTTCTCCAGACACCCCAGAGGGTTAAGTGCATTGGTCTAATCGAAAATGATGCTTTAAACCTGCTTTGTTCAATTTGCAAAATAGCATTCAAGCAAATAACACTCCTCAAAAAAAGGCAATTTTGTTTAAATAGTATTTTCACTTGATGTGCAGAACACATACTGGATAGATTTAGTAACTGTGGAACGACTTGATCGTGGCCTTTTTATTTATAATAAGTCAATTAAACTAAAACAAAATGTTTTTATTTTTATTTTTAATGAAAGTTAAAATTTAATATTAGAGCTAATTTAGCTTTTGTTTAGTTAAATTAAGTTGTAAAAAGCCACAAAAAAAAAATAAAAATCACGTGGGTCATATTGACCAACATGTTTATGTCTGGTGACTCTACCAAACGGACTCTTATTTTCAGTGGTATCCATTCCACTTATTCCTTGTCCATTTTTCAATGTAGCTGAAACTCTCAACTCTTGACTCATTTAAGTATGCAGGTAAAAAGAAAAGTAAAATAACAAGAATAAACTGTTTAACTATGCTGATGGCCTTCTATCATCTTGATACTGAATGTGTGTTTTTCTGAAGCCTTCTGGGAATTCTGTCCGCCTGAGAGACCGCATTGCTGGCAACAGGAGTTTATTTAGAAATCTGTAGAGTAGCATTAAAAATAATTGCATGTTGAGGAAAGTCCCTCGACAGGATCCACATGACAAAGTGTGGTGGTGCAGAGACTTTTTAAATGTTGGGTTGAGTCTGCATTTGTCAAGTGCCACCATCTCTGCTGTCTTACCTTCATGATGGAATCCTCTCACAGTGTTTGCTCGACTCGTGGACCTTTCGGGATAATCGAAGCTCACGTCATGGGCTCCGGCCTCTTCGGCCTCCCCTGACTGCAGGCGATACAGGTCCAGCAGATACTGGGGCACCACAGCCGAGTAGCTGGGTCGCGGTCGCCTCTGCAGCCCAAACATGTGCAGCAGCGTGGCTTCAAAGTCCCGCAGCAGTTCATGACTCTGACCCAGGTGCTGAGCCGACGCTTTCTTCTTCCCTTCCTCGGGTATTAGACTAGCATAGCTGCTCTCTCCCAATAGGACTTGGCATAATAAAATGACCATCAGCATTCGATTACCAGGAATCATGATGTCTCTGGTGGGCAGGCAGGACATTTCAGGAAGCAGAAGAGAAAAGCAAGACTTCAATGAAAGGTGTTTGACTCCCCATTGTCACCTTGCTTTCAATAATTAAACTGGATACCGTTAAAATGTCATTGACATTTAGGTCAGAAACATACTTCACGCAAGTTCTCAAAGGCAGAATGCTTGGTCAATGATTTGCAAATATGTGGTCCTGTAACAGACCTCCGTACTCAAGGGGGCGACAAAGTTTCCTTCAAATGTCTGCATCATTACACTATATGCGTTATTATAGTTGTTTGTAGCTTGTTACAATCATTTTTACTTCTACTAACATTCTCCGCAACATTCCCTTCAAAGTGTTGCTTCACCGAAACAGCAGTTGAACTAAAAGTACAAGAAATGCATCTGACATGTTTCAGAATGCAAAACGACACAAAATTGAGCTTACTGGAGAGGAAAATAAATAAAAAATGGTGTAGGATTTCACTATGAAATTGCTTACAAATTTCACAAATAATTACAAAGAAGTGGCAAGTAACACATTAAACTTAAAGAAAAGAGTTGTCTGAAAACTGAAAACAAAATTTGGTGGAGTAACAATTTTCACTCTAGTAAATGCCATTAATTTCACAACTAATTACAAAGAATTGGCATGATGTTACACTTTGATGTAGAAAGACTGATTTTCTTGTTTACTTTATATACTAACAGTGTAGAAGTGTTTGGGTTTGCGTAGAGTATGTTTTAGACCTTATTTATTCCAGATAACTGCCATACAAATGAACAAAGGTTAGTAGTTATAGTAATAAAATTATGTCATCATTTACTCACTCTCATGTCTTTTCAACCCTGTATGACTTCCTTTTGACTCCACTGACTTAGATTTTTGGTTCCCCAAAGAACCTTTCCGTGATCAGGTCTTAATAAAGCATTTTTTTTTTCTTAGTGTGAAGAACATTTTAATATTTTAATTTATTTTTCCACTATAAAGAACCTTTTGTGCAATGGAAAGCTTCCGTAGATGTTCTCCGTGCAACCATAGATGCCAAAGAGAAGCTTTAATTTTAAGAGTGTATGGAAAACACATTTTCCAAAATATCTTCTTCTGTGTTCCACAAAAGGCATTTTGTAATGGTTTGGAACGACATTAGGGTGAGTAAATGATGATATAATTTTCATTTTTGGGGATAAGTATCCCTTTAAGGGCCGAACCAAACAACCGATGTCAAACAAGGACAGCAACCTACAATTTTCAAGTGCTTGCACCGCAACATAAAGAGCTTAAAGCAAAACTCCTTATTGACCACTGTTTTTGTAAAGAGTGACTAAGCCTTTTAATTTGCTCCAAATATGTAACAACCCCATCACACGGTTAGGACTGGATAGGCGTGGTCCACTTACCGACAGAAAATAAAGCATGGGAAAACAGTCCATGTTTGTCGAGAGTTGATACAGGACGAGTTCCTCAAGTGAATGTTACGTGGTCCTGGAAGGCTGTTTAAGAACTGCGGTGAGATTCCTTTCCTGAAATACAAGGGTATATTTGCAATTTAATAGCTCATGTAATCCAATTACAGCAAACATTTCAGAATAAGCATGGCATGATTTCACTAAAACCAAAATGCAAGTTTGGGCCAGACAGACCCCTTAAAGAAACTAAAATGCTGCTCGTAAATGAGCAAAGATAACGTGTTGCGCAAGACTGCCAGGTGTGAACACCTGAAAAGATGGCAATTCAATTTACATACGAATAGAGGTTCGTTTGTCAACAAAGGGATCTCAAACTGCCTCTTTTATTGATGGTCTTTTAAAAATCCCCCAACCCAGACTGGCCATCCAAGCGGCACCGTGCTGGTCCTGCACCTTCGTGATTTGTTAGAACCTATAACATCCAAATATGTAGCTATCTAATTTGCGTCAAAAGCAGAATGGATTTAAGAGATATCGTCATTGCAACCACCATGCAACTCCACAAATGAGATTTTCAACGATTCATTTGAGAACAGAGTACCTGCACTAATAACAATCACAAGTGCTTTGTGAAAGAAAACAACGTCATCACTGAATCCACAGCTGAACTCAATAGTTGAGCGTAGCAACGCATGCATTTTGTCATTTCTTGGACTTAGTTCCGCTGGAGCAAGTCCAACCATTACAACAGGAATGATGCATTTTAACAAGAACACCGTGTGTGTGTGTGTGTGTGTGTGTGTGTGTGTGGTCATGAGAGTTATTTCTCTCTCTCCGTCTTCACAGCTGTTATACTAGCATGGCTTGCGTTGTGATTCTTGACTGATCTACCGAAACACAGTGTTAGATTCTTAACAGGAGGCCAGTGGTTTTTATATTCATAAAATCTGCTGTTTGAACAACAATGCAGCTAGCGCAGCTATTCAAACAGTTCATTATGTCAAGAGCTAACCATAAAAATGAGCGTAACTAAAAGACTTTGATCAGCCATGCCAGAAGACATGTAAAAAAGCACAAACAATTGGTTTCTTCAGACCACCTACACTTGTTTAAAAGCCTACAGATACTGCCCTAAATATTTACAGAATCCCTGTTTGAAGATGGAGTGCAATGCATGTGCTTTTGTGCAGAGTGGGTTTTATAGTGCAGTTTGCTTCCTTTAATTTGGCAGAGTCGTTTAAAGCTCACAGCGCTCGACTTTGCTCTACCCTAACCCTGCTTAATGAGATTAGGTTATGCACACGGTTCTTCAGATGTGTATGGGGGAGTAAGTTACCACAGTAACAGACAATATGAGCAGCCAATTTTAGGATCTAACCTCTGACAAGTTTAATTCAGAAATCAAATCTGGAGATCCAAGCAGCATTCTGTCCATTTGGAAAATGAGACAGCTTAAGGAAAGTAGCCTATAGCCTGCAGTGCAATTGCTAAAGTTCATGGATATGTACAATACAGAATCTGTATTGCACTGACACAATCTCTAGACCAGGGTCCTCCAAATTATTGCTTGATCTCAAACTCATTTGCATGAAAAACAACAACAAAACAACAGAAATATGCATTTAAATGAATGACAATATTAAGTTAAAGATAAGAATGCAACTAAAGTTTTCATCTAATAGTGTCACTGTCCCTCCCTTACAATGTACAAGTCCTCCGTCTGTCAAAATAAATGATTTTTAATGGTTTTGAATATCATACCAAAGCATGCAAATACAGTATTATAGTAGTATAAGCACACTATTACATTAATCAAGAACCATTTTCTTGGCCTGAAAAAGTCTCAAGACCTCTGCTCTAGTCTAGACAACATCTGTTGATCTGTAATCATCAGTGGACTATTTGACAACAGCTCTTGCAACAGTGTTTACTTTTTAATAAGCAGCCTATGAAGTATGAAAAGATATTTAGAGAATATCTTGTTTCTTCCTCTTCCTTTTTTTTTTTTTTTTTTTTGCTTTTCACCTCCTTGAACTAAAGATAAACATCCCTGCCAAGTGACTCATGGGTTGTGTCTCTTTATGTCATAATGTACCTCATAAACCATTTCAGACGTGTTCTTATGCTTGACTGAATGCCATCACTCTTCACTACAACTCATTTCAGACAAAGTACGAGCCTTCAAAACAGTCGTGGAGGTCAACTGTACTAGCTCAGTTGCACAGACTTGGAGACCGGTTTCACTTAATTTATTAAATCAAATGAAGGACACAGCTATTGTTTTTCATGCTAACTTAGAATGACACCGTAAACGCTGCGTAAGCCAGTGTATAGCCTACTTGAGTTAGGAATGCGTTAGAATTGGATTTGAAACCAGTTTACGTTCTATGCAAAAACTAGTGATTCGGAACACGCAGAATGTAGAATTTTGTTGTAGATTCCAAAAACTCATATAAAAGTGAATCTTAATACGTTGCTCGGTACTATCCAAACAAAATATACCACTGTCGTGATTTAGGCCACGTAGGCTAATCCAAATACAAACGTGGTATTAGCCACCACATTAAAACATAATTGAAACAGAATGTCAATTCTGTCTGAATGAAATACCACACTGGTACATTAGGAGCAGATGTGGCAGCTCTCATCCTGTGAGTGCGCGGTCAGGTGCCTGAGCAATGCGTTGGTGGTTCTAAACTTGCACAAAAAAAACCCATTGAAACGTTTAAGCTATCCGGTAAGCATAGACTAAAATATTAAATCCGGAGTCAAATTCCCAATTCCCCCCAATACAGTTCGACAAAGCCAGAACGCTGCCGTATTCGGTGTGCACAGCTTTGTTGATTATAATATTTGCGTCTGGAGACGTGAAGACAGGTTTGTGGAATATAATGGGAGCGTTCTAGTTAGTCGCGTCGCCTTCAGAGAACACAGGGCGTAAAAGATTCCCATTTACGCGCAAAATGGCCAAAACGCGTGTCATTCGGGTCTATATAATTGCGCATGCCTCAGATACGGCCATAAATCACTTCTTGCTATGACCGTATCGAAGTACCGTGCATGGTGACATGCCAACTTACCATTGGTAGAGATGCGCACGGTATTCCTGGATAAGAAGACAGGTAAAACTGAGTTTTGAAAGGAGTTCACCTCACGTAACAAAAGTCCAAGCCTGAAGCCAATGTTTAGATCATTAGTTCCGCATCACGTAGAAGAAAGCAGCCGAGTCCAATGTGAACGCGGATCTCTGTAGCTCCAACCAAGAACAGTCGAGCACGGAGAACATCACCGACTGATCCCGCATCCAGTTCTCCAGGCAGTTTTTATGTGACCGCCCTATGAAGTTCCACTGCCTCCTCCCCTACTCTCTCAACCCACCGCACTTCACCCAACACCTCAGATAAACCCCAGAGAACGCAAACACACAAGATCTGTTTCCTTCTTTACATGCATGCACTGCAACACCACGCTGTGGATGGATACTGCGATATCTTCTTCTGGAGTGTATAATCAGCGCACTGGCAAGCACATGCAATCTATTAAATGTTTTTTTTTCCTTTTTTCCCCCCCCTTCTTCCAGGGATGTCATCACATGGGTTGACCACACTTGCATAGAGAAGGAAAATATGTTTATTTTAGTCACAGAAGAATAAACTAAGTAATAAGGTTAAAATAAAACTACCCTCGAAAGTAAATGTTCTTCAATATGGTTCTCTTCAGCGCCATAGGTTCAGAAAAGAACATAATTTGGACTGTATAATGGGATAGTGTATTGCACAAATTGTTCAAACGTTCTTCAGATCAGTGTATTGGTTTAATAGATGTTTTTATAGAGAGATAAACAAACAAACAAATAAACTGTCTTTGTGGAACTGTCTTCAGTAATGTTAATAGAATGGTTATTTTGTCTTTACTAATGTTCTCTGAATAGAACATTAGTTCTATTAGCAAAAAAATAAATAAAAATACTGTTCATATAATTTTTGTACATTCATCTAAAGTTTTTTTTTAAATGTTACTTTTTTTTCAGAATGTTTAGAGAACATTCAAAATGTTTCCTTGATTTTTGTATAACCCCAAAAATGTCTTTAAAGCATTAAAAAAAAAAAAAAAAAAACTGGACATTTTAAATGTTCAGAGAACTTTTGGAAATAATATTTTTATAACATTAGAAAAACATTTTTTAGAATATATATTTTTATTAGCTGGAAAGCAGGAGTCTCTTCACATTACTCTCACATACGTGCGCATTAAAGGGATGTTGACTGAAATAAAGTCATAATATTCAAAGTTTTCAAGCCTAATAACTTGTTGAAATCACTGTGTAGTGAGCACTGCCCGGGAGCCTTCTGCGTTTGACCTCCTGCCCCTATAATAACAATTAACCCCCAGTGTGTGAAGAAGCACTCGCAGACACCCTCATTACCATATTATTTACCTGTCTGGCTCAAGTGCTTTGAGTCACAAGGCGATAAAGTTCCACCCTCCCCCAAGCCCACCTTCTGCTTCCTTAGTAAAGGAAATGTCATCACACGTTTGGAGAAACATTTTGGATGGAAAGTAAACATGAAATCAAAATTCCAGATTGACCTCGTTGACTGTTAAATACAAATTCCTGGACTTATCTGTGCAAGATTCGTCTGTGTTTATCTTTATTCACAATAACCTGCCTTTCCTCTGAAATCACTTTCAACTTCAGCTGACGTCACTAGCCTTGTTTTCATTTTTCAGAATCAGAATCAGAATCAGAATGAGCCTTTGTTCACTTAGCTCTAATCACTAAGCCCTTGTTCTTATTTTTGAACATCTTTGTCCATTTTGGTATGAAAAGGCACTTTTAATGACCCAACCAATGTCAGATTTTTAACAAGTTTAAAACACTTGTGACAATGTTGATACAAAAAAAACAAAAAAAAAAACATTTTATGTTAAATGAAATATATCCCATATCTATACCAGTACCTTTCCATTTTTCTATGGATTTTCTTTTTCTTTTTTTACAGTGTAAGTTATAATGAGGCACTTACAACAGTCACAGATAAAAACAGCTTTAATAGAAAAATTAGAGTAGGTGATTTTATAAAATTATGAGCTTAATGTTTCTGCTTCAAATGCTCCACAAATCGGCCCCTATTGACTTCCGTTGTAAGTGCATCATTGTAGCCTTGATTTTTGCTTATTTTTAAGTACAGATAGAGGAATCAAATTTTTTTTGTGTGTGTGTTATTAAACATTGTCACATATGCTGCAGATTGAGCTAAACTTGAAGTGAACCCAAAATGTTCCTGTAATATCAAAATAGACAGTGCAGTAGACAGTTGTGCGCAAAAAGATGTCTTCCTGATTTCTCCTCACTAAATCAGTGGGGTTTCCTCTTGTGGGAAGTGCATGGAAGATATTGTTGTATTGGTCTGGACCAGGACTGGTTAATGACACTCACCTATGAACAGCAGCCCATAATCACAGACTTCAAACAGAGACCCCTGCTTAGTGTCCTAGCACACCTTTTCTCTCATCTTCTCTCCTGGTCAGCAGCTATAAGGCACTTGCTAGTGCAGACACGCACCCTGATGACTGATCAAACAGCACTTTCGCTAGTCCAGCTTCTCTTACTGCAGCATTCCTGAAGATCTTCCCAGCATCTGTAATGGTCTGTGCCATAGTATAGGCTCATCCTATACCCCACTAATGCAGCCCACTCCTTTTAAAGTTTACAAGTTGTATGGCATGTTCAAGGGCTTTAGGATCAGGACAAGGCATGGAAAAGAGGTAAACATAAAGGACTTCGGATATTCTGATACTGGGGCGACATATGTCAGTATTGTGAGACGTGTTGCACTACATCCATGTAGCAAAGCAAACATGCTGACTGCTTTTGATTACAATAAAAATTAAGACCTTCCAAAAGTGTACTCTGAAAATAGTCAAAACAAATTTGTCACTGATAAGACCTCAACCCTATAATTCAGGGTGGGTATTTATTATGTATTTTATGATATATTATTATATATATATAGATTATATTTATTCCTGTGATGGCAAAGCTGTATTTTCAGCATCATTACTCCAGTCTTCAGTGTCACATGATCTTCAGAAATCATTCTAATATGCTCAAGAAACATTTCTGATTATTATCAATGTTGAAAACAGTTGTGCTGCATTTTATTTTTTGATAAATAGAAAGTTGAAAAGAACAGCAATTATTCGAAACTTTTGTAACAGTATGAAAGTCTTTACTGTCACTGAACAATTTAATACACCCTTGTTATGAATAAATAAAAGTATTCATTTCTTACAGACCCCAAACGTTTGAATGGTAGTTCATGATTTCCACAAAGATATGAAGCAGCTGAACTGTTTTCAAAATTTACTTCAAAGTTGACGTGATGTGAGCTCAGGAGCATTTTTGTATATAAACAGGCATTCTGTGGTCTCTCATTAATCTATTATTTCTTCCTGAGCAAATAGTTTTGTCTGAGGATCACTGAGGATATATAACTTTAATGTTATATCAGAGTGCTGCCTTTGTACTTTTGACTGAATTGCTTAGCGACTTTTATTTTAATGGCTATTGTAGTTCATTAAATATTATTGTTCAATAAGTAATATTTTATATAAACAGTAGTATTGTAATAATACTATTTGGTATTGAGAAACGGTTTGTGTTAGATGATTTTTATCACATTGCTCTGCCATTAGATGGCGTCAAGAGACTGTCTTTATGAGTCAGTTGCAAAACCTTTTATATTTAAAGGGACTGAAGCAAGGTTGTAAACAAGGACATCATTTTTTACTTTCAACAACACCTTGCAGCGCTGTCATCGGAAATCACCCTTAACGGATGAAAGGATAGTATGACAAAGATATCGCTTTCCTCAGCGGACATTCAAACTAATGTTTGATTCTGACATTGAACTGAAGAATGAATGTTGTGTATCAGATGCAGGTAATCACACTCGCTCAGACCATCTGTCTCATAATACTCTACATAATCTAAAAAGCTTTTAACTTAAATGAAGCAACTGTTAAACTGTCAGTATAAGATTTGAATCTGTAATGGAAAGAAGTAATTGGTTCCTCAGCTCCTTGTAGTGTTGTGTGTGTTTGTATGTACATGTATATATGTATATATCTGTTATAGGCTCTGTGTTCAGGCCTTTTAAGCAAAAACCTAAGCATGTCTTCATTGTGTCTTCACCTAATGCCTTGCATATTTTGTGACGGCCATAAAGCCAGATGTGTGTCCTCTCTCAAACACAAACATGGCTATCTCTCTTCCTCCATGACAGCTGGGCAGAAGATGTGTGGATGGACTTATCAGAGTTGCTTGCTGAAGTGTGTTGAACCACAGACCTTTTTTTAGTTTGCTTTGTAAGTGTTGGAAGACACTCTTGCCGCAACATTGTCCAGACCTTTTCCTGAGTGCTGCAGTACCTGTTGGACCACCGGAGGTCACAAAGGGGAAATTTCCTGAAAGATTTAAAAGCTTTTTTTTATCAGAAGATGGGCCAGCACTTGAGAATACTCCTTTAATCTAAGAGGACGTATTGACACTTGCAAGCAATCATCACTGTTGGCACTGTAACCCAGAGGTATGTGAAAGGCTTAAAATAATTTTGGAAAATTTTGCTTCATTTGCTTCAAAATTTGACTATTACATTTAATACATTTTCAGCTCAAAGGTTATGCTTGTACACATCATCCAAACTAAACGCAAAGGGGTACTCATTGTAGTGGACTAATAAAGCAATAAGAAAGGCTATAGTTACAGTTTTTTTTATCAAATTTTATCCCCAGCGAAAAGTGATTGTTTTCAGATCTTTGGCTAACATTATGGCAAGGTTTTTTCAAAATTATGAACTTCTACCAGTGATATAAATAGAAAGTACCTAGTAGTTAAGGCCATCTAAT
The DNA here is from genome assembly GCF_012432095.1 of Onychostoma macrolepis. Taxonomy (NCBI): domain Eukaryota; kingdom Metazoa; phylum Chordata; class Actinopteri; order Cypriniformes; family Cyprinidae; genus Onychostoma; species Onychostoma macrolepis. The sequence continues at coordinate 30,285,996 of NC_081171.1, read as the reverse complement.
ATAAAGTGGGACCAATGTTTTCAAATGTTATTAAAGTGTTTCAGAACGTTCAGAGAACATTCAGTAACATTCCCATAATTTTGCAAAATAATAAAATGAAATTTCCCTTCATGTTCATATATAACACAAACCCATTTTAACATTTTCATAAATCACTGGGAATTTTAGCAAAACGTTCTCATAACATATTTTTGTTAGCATGGTAACTTCTCTTTTTCATCTCAGAACATTTAGGGAACATTCAAAAGTTACATTCCCATTATGTTAGCAAAATCATAAAAAGGAATGTTCCTGTAAAATCAAGAAAAAACTAAACAAAACATTGTTTATACAAATTCTGGTTGTTCTGAACATTCAGAGAGCATTAAGAAATAACATTTTCATAACTTTATGTGAACGTTAGCAAAACGTATTTGTTAAAAACATATAAACATATTTGTTAGCTAGGACCTTAACCATGGAAAATTGTAGCAACGACAAACTATAAAAGCCACAATAGAAAGTTATATTAATTAAAAATCAATAATCAGAATGAGCAGTTTGCCACATTAACATAGACCGTGCGTTCACAGGTGTATGTTTACAAACGACGTCAAACGCAACTCATCCAATCAGTATTTAGAGTCTGTTTTGTAATAAAAGATTATCAGACATAAACTTTATGCTTGAACTCAAGATCCTTGAACTACAGACCTTCTATGACCAAACTCCAAAACAAGCATTACAAGTCAAGGAAAAAAAAAAAAAACCTCGCCGAACCTTTTAAGGATGGCCAGGCACTTCCTTGCCCTCATGTTTGTCTGCTCGAGTTCCTCCACCTTTCTTTCTTTTCCTCAGCATATTTATTTTTACTGCACATCCATATCCTTAAGCCCTCTTAACATTTCAGGCCATCGAGAAGCTCTTAAGTGGATGAGCGAGTGTTAACTGTGTCTTTTCAAACCTTGACATTTAATACTCAATATAAATCTCTCCAGAGACCTGTTATTTTTTCAAGAATGTAATTACATACTTTCAAATAAAACTTGAAAGGGCCCAACAAGTTTTAAAACACAGTGTGTGCTCTCTGGACGGCGGGAAGGAATTCCAAGCAGTTGGAATATGCTAACATCTCAGTGTGTGTGAACCATGGGCCCTTGGCAGGACAACATAGTGTTCGTTGCCTTAGACCTTGCTAGATATACAAAATACAGAGACAATTAATACACGTACGATTCAAGTAGCCTGACTAACAAGAATATATTGCTGCTTGAATGTTTACAGCTGAAGTGACCTCAGTTTGTCCTAATTTACAACAGTCACTTGTTGTGCACTTATAATGACCCAGAAATGATTGTTGACACACAGTACATAAAACAAAAGAGAATGCAATGATAATAGTGTTAAAATGACTATTTGCATTTGCACTAAGTACACCGTTTAAAAAAAAAAAAAGGCCAATTACATCAACTTAAAAAAGCTTTAGTTTAGTTGCTGCCTTTAATTTTTAATTTGTTGAAATTAGCAGTGGGTTTAAAAAAACATATATATATATATTTATATTACTTTTTATTTCAATTAAAAATTACAAATTAGCAATGTTGCCGTGTCAACTAACTGAATATAAGCTTTTAAAACATTTTTTATACAAATATATGTAAATGTACTCTACTGTGCATAATGACAATAAAGTTTAATCTATCTTTTAAAAATCACCTTTTTCAAAAAAGAAAAACATGCAATTTCAGAACTATATTTGCATTCATGAGATGTGTATGTTTAATTTGTGTGTGTGTGCAATCAGGCAGTTAGATCATACTCCAACTGTCAGATTAAAAACAGCAGTTTAAAGCTCTCAGCATTGCCATGCTTATAATTTCTCAGTGGGACACAATGTGTTTAATGTGAAGGACTATGGGAAAAAAAACAAACCAGCAAGACCTGAAGCCTTTAGGTCAAACACCAGAAACATAATTAAACAAGGAGGACAGCTCCTTAAAGCAAGTCCCTCCCAGGTTTTTTCCAGCTAGCATGTTATTACCAGAGTGAGTGCTGCTTAAACTCTGGGAGTGGTCAGAAAACTTGGCAGGGCTTGGGGCAACATAGTTCTCTGAGCGTGCTTTTGGCCTTGTTGCAGTTCAGTAATAGAAAAATACAGTTTTATCAAAATTAGCCTATATGGCATACAAAATGCATAGCTAACAAATCAGAATTAAAGGACACAATTAAAATTGAAAGTCATATTGCTGCACAATTGTTGTATGTGTAGCTCTTAATAATGGTATTTATTTACTCATTATGAATTGGCCATAAATATACTATAGACAATGGGTAATATGTTTCCAGATGCTATTTCCAAAAGCATTACATTTCCCAGAATGCTATAATTTGTGTGAAAGCTTGTTTCCACCACAGGATAAGGTACAATGGTAATTTTGACTTTTTATTTCACAATTCAGACATCATGAGAGAGAGAGAGAGAGAGAGAGAGTTGGGGGGGTGTCTGTAATCAAGCGTAGCGTTAGTTCTGGCTGGTCACGTTAGTCAGGCTTGCATCAGCTGACTCTCAGTTGATCCCCAACTACCTATAGGGATACGACACCTATCTAAGCATCCATATATAAGGTCCCTCAGTTTATCAGCAGTTTTCGCATTGCTCAATGGCTAATTAACCTCCTCCATCCCCAACTCCTCCTCTGTCAGTCAGGATCCAGGCTTCTGATTCTCCTTTGAATCAGATTAATTCTAAAATGTACAAAAATTATTGAACTTTAACAATATATGCATACTTTCGTTGGTTCTGTTCTGTTTACCCTGGGGGGTTATCACTGCTCTCCCTGCTCTCATCCATGCTAGGCTGCATGGATGCGCAGGGAGTTCTTACCCAGAACAGAACCATACCGCCAATCCAAACTGTATGCTGATTGTCAATCATCTTTGACGATAGTGGTCCTGACAGAATTCTGAGATAAAATGTCACAATTACCTTGTTGTTATTATTATTATTATTAACTTATTCCGCGGCAGAACCAGGCTACCATAAATTTGCCCAAATGTCTTTAAAATGGAGCCAAAACATTTTGAAGGAGACTTGAATTTATGTTGAATGTCTCTGAATCTCTTTCAATTTAGTTCCAGTTCAACCTCCGGTGCATTGTGGATATTTCAAATTCACACTGAACATTAGTCTGATATGATTTTATTATCATTGAAATTTTTAATACTAATGAGATAATATTAGTTGTCACAATACGTAAAAGGGATTTTTAAAGAGTTAATCAAGTGCATAAAAATTCCCATTACTAACAAATCTGCATCCCACAACATTCTCTTGAATGATCAATTGAAGTTTTTCTAACTAGCTGCATAATTGTGGGTTATTGTGCTGGTGAGGACACTTTCAGAATTAATATTTTAAAGGTTTCTGACTGGCTGAGCCTTGCTGATTTTCTGTACAGATGAGGCTGAAAGTCCTCCATATCAGGAGGTAAGGCTGTGTTGAAGTGTTGGCCCTTGACTGTTGCCCTGCAGCAGCTTTAGCATGGCCTGCCACCACTTCCTACTCCTTATGTGAGTTACTGCGCTGGTAATGAGCTGTAGAAACACATACAAAATGAGAAACTGACCTGCAGTTCATTCAACACACCTTAACTGAAGATGAAAGTGGAGACATGAATCAAGGGCATGGCGATCTTTCACCTTTAATGTGTGTAAGTACTATCATTAGAGGCTTTTGCAGAACATCATAGCCAACCAAGGCACATAACATGAATTACAAGACAATGGTATACATCTATGGTATTTTAAATCTGAATATGTAAAATAATAGCAATGAGCAAGGTCACTTATAACAGAATACTGTGGTTTTATTATTTAAAATAACATTTACTAAACTCATCTTCCATACATTTACTGTAACAGTTAGTGGTTGCAAAGATGTGCACAACGCAGGAGAAATCCAAAATAAACACTTTTTAATTTAAACTCAGGACACAGGAGAACAACCAGGAGAGTTTACAAACACAAACACATCTACTCAAACTAACATAACACAGGACAAAGGAATTCAGGAGAACACAGGGCTTAAATAATAAGAGACAAACGAGATAATTAACAAGGCACAGGTGAACAGAAAGACATAATCAGGCAACAAAGGAAAAACTAGGTCACAGGGGAAACACACAGAACATGACATTTACACATTAAAGATGAAAATTTGTCACTTATGCTGCCTTCATGTGCTATCGGAAATTTCCTATTTCCCACTTATGAAGTCGTGATTACGAGCTTGTCGCATTCAAGTGCTTTAATGTCGGAAAGAATAAAATGTAGCATCCCGTTGGTTGACAATCGTATAAACATTCACCGCGCTATACATGCAGTTTGCTGACAATTCTGGAATTTCGGTCAAATACATGCTTATTTCACTGCTTAGAAAACATACAATATGCTTTGAATGATCGTTCATATCTAGCCTATAAATACCCTACTTTAGCGACAAGACAAAGGGATAGTTGTTGTGAGAACAGCAGTGACAGCAGCAATGGTTGTCACCTGCACCATGTTTAAAGTTTATGACCCGCCCAACTCGGAAACTCGGGTATCAAAATTATTTCTGAATTTCCCAGTAGTAAATACAACTTGAGAGGCCATTCACGTCCAATTTCAAATTAGGAAACTCGTATTTACGATAATTCCGATAGCACGTGAAGGCAGCATTAACCCTCAGACAATTTAAGATGTAGATGAGTTCTTTTTTTATAAAAGAAGATTTGGAAAAATAAAGCATTCCATCACTTGCTCACCAATGGATCCTCTGCAGTGAATGGGTGCCGCAATCACAATAATACACAAGTAATCCACTTCATTTACATCTGCAGTGAAAAGCCATGTGTTTGTAAAAAAAACAAATCCATCAAGACATTTTAATTTCAAACTGTCACTTCTGGCCAAAAATAAGTCTATAATCCATTATTAAGCTTCCTCCAGTGAAAAAGTCTGTCCCCTGTTGTCTCTCACATCAAAATCCACCCACATATTTGTTTGAAACTGTTTCAGTCTTGTTTTAAAGCATGACTGTAGCTATTAAAGCATGTCATACAATTCATTTAAGTAACTTTCCAAATTACATAGTTAATATTATTGTGAATAAATGAATACAATTATTTCTAAGATGGAAGATATAATATAATATAATATAATATAATATAATATAATATAATATAATAAGTTTTATTTTCTGGAAGATACCTAATTAATAGCCCAGTTCATTCCCTCCTGGCTTTTACCCACCTCAGCTGCATCTGGTACCCAGCAACTCCCTTCCCTTTAAGAAAACACACACACAGAAAGAGAGAGAAAGAGGAAGTGCTTAAATGGGACCAGACTGTTGGCATGACAACAGAACAAACACAAACCCAATTGGAACTTGCTTCAAGGCCAATTTTGTTGCATTATTGCACTGGTTTCCCCGCTGGCGTTCAGCCTGATCAGCTGGAAGCCCCTGCAACAGTGGGGGAAAAGGAGGTAAAATAATGCAATAGGGCTGGGAATGCCTCAAACCTTCACCAAAATCCCCTACCACAGATATTCCCCAAGGTGTTTCTCTCAACAGGGCCTGAGCTGTTAGCAGCCAGTTCAAGAACCATTTTATGGCTCTGGTTTATTTACAACACATGGAGTTTTGCTGGTGCTGAATATTTGCCAGGTTCAATCCCAAGGTGACCAGACACCTATTCCTGAGTCCCGACCCAGAGTGTGCCTTCTAATTATCATTCTGTCATTTATTGACTGTTGGGAGCAAAGCCAAGGCACACCTAGTATCTGACTACTAACAACAGACTAGCAACAACCACCAAAGCCCACCAACAACCTCCATTCAAGTTTTCATTGACATATTAGAGGAGTAACCCACCAAAAAATTACAATTCATTCTGTCTTTAAATATGTTTTTTGAATGTCATTGTTAGTATGCTCCAACATAAAAAACTCCAACATAATTTAAAGATATACGTTAAGCTGATAAATGCAGATACAAACCCTGTAACATTAAATCAACCAGCAAAAACATATCATTTTCATACTACAGTCCTATATTTTGTTGCTACACTGAACCAAACTCATCCAGGCCTTTCCCCATTTCATGGAAGGGCAGCGGTATGTTGCAGCTGAGGATGCCGAGGTCTGTCAGCATAAATTTTACTGATATCACCTCCATCAGAGGCCTATAAAGCTGATTTATTATAAATACAGCTCCCTTGTGTTTACCGCACACATTCTTGTGTCTGCAACATCTTTCAAAGTGAGCACATGCAGGTGCTGCGGCCTGTCTCAGTTGGGCAGACTCGAGCAGAGAGGTATCATAAAAACAGAAAACTTGGGATAGAAAGAAAACATAAATACAATGAATGCAGATATACTGTATACAGCGAGCTTCAGATGTCCAAGACCACATTGAAAATCTGGGATTCAAAGTCTGGAAATATACACTACAGTTCAAAAGTTTGGGTTGGGTAAGATTTTTTCGTGTATTTGTAAGACATCTGGTTGCATTTATTTGAGCAATTCAGTAAATACGGTAAATTGTGAAATATTAATACAGACTAAAATAACTTTTTTTTTTTCTATTCTGTTTTTCTATATATTTAAAATGTTATTTATTCCTGTAAAGCAAAGCTGAATTTTCAGCATCATTACTCTGGTCTTCAGTGTCACATGTTTCTTCAAACATCATTCTAATTTGGATTGCTGATCAAGAAACACTTTTGATTATCATCAATGCTGAAAACAGTTTTTGTAGCTTGCGTATTTTTGTGGAAAATGCGGTACTTTCATAGTTTTCTCTGTGCTCTTGTCTTGTCTTGGACTTTTAGTTTGTAGTTTTGCTTGGTTCCTGTTCCCTGTTTCCATGTGATTGGTTTAATGGTTTCCAGATGTGTCTTGTTACAGATTTTTTAAATCGCTAAGATCATTTTGTTCAATCTGTAGTCACATTTTTAAAACTCTAAACGCAATTAGCACAATATATGTCTGTTGTGTCCATACCATTAACACAATTCATGTTGTTTTCACACAATATGCAGTCAATTACCATGTTTCTAAAATGCTTATATTTTCTTTTCATACAAGCTTACCCATAACCAAATTCATGGATCTTTTTAGTCTTATTTACAAATGCTTAAACACAGCATGTCAGAAATGAAGACCTAATGTTCCAAACCTTAAATATAGTATAAAGCTTCTACTTCTGCAACAACAGCAGTTCAAAGGTATTGAAAAAAAAAAAAATCTCTCTATATAAAATATTGTAGCAACTGATAAGCATTTTTAAGATCACTGAAATATTTAGAAATAGCTGATTCCAGTCTTAGTTGGATGAATAGTCTGGTGTTGAAGCTTTTTCTATTACATTAGCAACATAGAGTAAAAAAGACCTCTTTGAATTGTTTTGTGGATGCAGAACAACACAAAATCAGAGAGAGAGAAATAATGCCTGGGAGAGGGAGAGGAATAGTTGTATCAGAAAAAGGGAGAAGAAGTAGGGGAAAGGAGTGAGAATGTGTGTTGGACTGTGCATTTTTATGTTTGTTTGTTTTTTCCTCACATGTGGAACCTATGAAAGCTTATTTCTGCCATGGAATATAAAGGGTAAAGGGTAATTGTGACTTTATCTCAGAATTCTGACTCTTTTCTTGCAATTGTGAATTTACAGTATCTCACAATTCTGATAAAGTCTGAATTTGCAAGACGTAAACTCGCAATTCCGATAATAGAAGTCCAAAATTTTGAGATAAAAAGGTCACAATTATTGTTTTTACTTTTTTTATTCTGTGACAGAAACAAGCATGCATAGTAATCAAAGGCTATGTATGTTGGATTTTTTGTTGATCCCTGACATCAGCTACCATGGGGGCACCATCCACATCCAACCCCCACCCACTGAAAAGCAATTTCAATCAAGGTTCCAATTGAATTTCTGCATAGTTCTGCATAGGGGACCCTATTTCTTCTATTGTACATTCTATAAAGTAATGACTCATTCAGTTTTAGATAGTATGTTGCCAAGAACAAACACATTTAACACTTAGGGGCTGTTTACACCGGGTCACTTCATGCATTTTTTCTGATCGGATAGCTATCCGATCGTGAAAAGACCAGGTGTAAATGCCCTCCGAAACGCTTTCGAGACGCATTTAAATCCGATCGCTCATGTGATGTGGTCTGGGCCGCATTCCAGACGAAACTGGCCAAGTGTAAATGCATCTGGTTGTTGAAACCACATATGCTAATTTTACTCCTCCCAAAATATTAAAATAATAAAGGTTTGAGAGCGTTTTATAGACTATATGGCATGTTATAGTCAGATATGACAGCGATAATGCAACAAGTGTCACCGCGGATGAGTAGCTGAGTATCTCTTCAGCAAGCCGACACGCAAACTGAAACTGAAAATAAGTCGCAGATGCTCAACACACAATCATCTTCATTAAAAGTAATGAGACTAATCTATCTTTCCAGTGCTGATGCCGCGCTCTCTCCTGTTGCAGTCTCTGATATTGAAATTAGCTGATAATGAATACAATGAAGCACACATCTATTGCTTTCATTGACGTAAATTTGCATATAGCGCGGGAATTGAAGAATGGATATATATACGTTTTGCGAAGACACATTTATTTGGCCAAGTGTAAATGGAAACGTTTTAACAAATCAGATAAATATCCGATCAGCGAAAACGCATGAAATGACCAAGTGTAAACAGGCCCTTAAAAATGTCAAATGTGTTTCAGTTGAAGGAAAAAAAAAAAAGCTAAAACTATAGAACTGAAACATGCAGTTTTTGTAAAGCCATCAACTGTTAGTATTTTGACAGTCACTGTGCTATGAATGACTATATGCTACTGTTAGATAGAACCTAGTGCTAATGTTTTGATCGAATGACTCGATTTTGAATCGGGTTTGCTGTGTTTTGATAGAGTTATATGTAGAAAAATGTAATCAGCATTTTGAAATGTAGAGTTCGTATTTATTTAACAAAAATGTGGTTATGACCAGAAAATTTACTATTTGGCTGATTGTGTTATGTAGGTGTGTTGCTGTGTTAAAGGTCCAATGGCATGAAAATTTCACTTTATGAGGTTTTTTTAACATTAATATGAGTTCCCCTAGCCTGCCTATGGTCCCCCAGTGGCTAGAAATGGTGATAGGTGTAAACCGAGCCCTGGGTATCCTGCTTCGCCTTTGAGAAAATGAAAGCTCAGATGCCCAATCTGGAATCTTCCCTTTATGTTGTCATACGGGGAAAGGTTACCTCCCCTTTCTCTGCTTTGCCCGCCCATGAGAAAATGAGCTACTACCGTGCGAGGCGAGCGCAATATTTTTTTTTCCTCAAGAGACATCATGGCTTGCAAACAATCGAAGCATGGCAGTTGCTCAGTGTTTGGATGTACAAATGAACACCAAAGTATTTTTTTAGTTCCTTCATCCGAGCCTATGAAGTGTAACATGGGTAACATGACTTCAATATACGTGGACATGGGTAACTTTGTCATTAAAAAAATGATCCAGAGAACAGTCTTCTCTAAACTACAAAGATTACTGATATAGATGCTAATACAGCTTTAGAACCATAGCAAATCAGAGCAACATGAAAAGCCAACAACATAGGCTAGCATAGGCCTGGTTTTCTCTGCCCCTCCGGGAACTCCCTGGTAACCCCCTGCTCTGCCAGGTCCTCCAGGTTTCTCCAGAACCAGTTCCACCTTACAGTTCCACATTGGCTGCATTGGGTACAATGGCCGCTATGTGTGTCTGTTAAGTCCACAAGACTGTAGAGTGTCCTGTTTGTCATTTTAGCTTTCAAAAGGGTGCTCACGAGTGCCCCCTTTGTGGCCGCTATGCACCCTCAATGCGCATTTCTGCTGAGCCCACAAGCCTGCGAGCTATGCAGCCAACTTCTGCCCGGCAGTTAAAGCGGCATTACGTCAAGAAAGTGCGGACTCAGTGGAAGACCGTTAGGGTTTAGGGTGCCATTTGGCACAGGGCCTTTGAGTTCTCTGTGTTATCTCTCTGAACTAAAGGAACACGGCCTGTCCCACCTCAACCAGCCCTGCCATGGTCTTCTGTACTGCCATCACCACCATGGTCACCTGATCCACCCTGGTGTTCTTAATCTCTGCCAGCAAAGCCTTAGTTTCCCACTCTGTGTTAGTCTCCATCTCTAACGGTTCAGCCTTGGTTCCCTGCTCCACCAGTGCCACCCTGGTGTTCGCCTGCCCTGCTGGCACCTCCGTGGTGTACACCTGCTTCTTTGGTACCCCTCTGTTTTTCCCCTGATCTGCTGCCGCCTCTTTCCCTTCATTCCCTGTACAGGGGCACAGCCTGTCCCACCTGGACCGGCCCTGCTACGATCTTCTGTGCTGCCAGTACCACTGTGATAGTCTCATCCACCGCCTTGATCATCAGGGTTGTCGGCTCCAATATGGTCACCTGATCCCCCATAGTACTTTCTAGCTCTGTCTTGGTTTGCTCAAATAAAGATAGCCTTGGTGAGTATAAGAGACTTCTTTCAAAAACATTACAGTTTTTCTCAATTGCTAAGACACACTCAGTGAAACTGGGATCCACTTGATCTTCATCATCACATTCTTAGCACAGTAGAAATCTTCTCTTTCAAATGCCTTGACACATTTTAATTTGTTTCACACATTTTTCACACCGCAGATCTCATTGAAAGACCCCAAACTCTATTGGATTCACTGTGTTGAACAAAAGGAAAACATCTATTCACAGCTGATAGAAAGTACTTGCATAATTATAAATCTCCAATGCACCTGTGTGAAACTTGTTTGCACAACTCTTCAATCAGCAATCAATCCTCATCCCTCTTCAAAAGATTCCACCTCTGTCCTGCTATTTGCAAGTATGGATCAAAGAGGCCAAAGGCATGGAAGGAGAGTAAAAGACTATGGCAGGGGTCAGAGAAAGAGAAGTTTGCATACATGGTGGAGGAGTTGCATTATTGTAAAAGGAGAAAATACAGCTCAAGTTTCAAATGAAATTCAGGAAACAATTATTGACCATGTCATCAATCATAGTTTGTCCTTTAGAGAGGACAAAGGGTCCAACCTATTCTGAGTCGGGAGCACTGTGGCATCTATTGCCAGGCATTTTTCAAAATGACAACAGGTAAGTCACAATGTTACTGTATACCACTGTGTATTTCAGCTTTACTGTATTGCCCTGTTGGCAGAACAAACTGTGTCTACAGTAATGCAGATGTTTCATCAGTCCAATTTATGTGTTTATCATAATGTCAATTTTGATATGCTTTATTATTGTTATTGCAATGCATTGCTATACCATACAGTTACACGCAACTGGAATAATTTGCTCTATTAATTTTTTATTTATTCATTTTTATTTTTATTTTTTTTTATTTTTTTTTTTAGAGAGAATAATGTACTTGAAGCTGAAGGCAGCACATCACAAATTAATTCATGTGGAAAGTGAGGAGATGCGGGAGGAAAATTTATTGGGCAGAGGGTCACTGTTGCAGTGCCAGGTCAGAGGGGCGCCAATATCACCATGTGTGCTGCCATCTCCATTGATGGTATCCTATGCCACATACAAACTATCAACTCTTTATATTGTTTTTTTTTTAACTATATTCAACACTTCTGAGTTTGAACAGTGTAATTTCTTATTGATAGCTGTGTTTTGTATTTTGTTGTCCATTGTGTAATGACTGATTGAAAGAATAAATTAATTTGACCACAAGTTGTGGTGTTTGATGGAAGTATTTGCTTATGTTGATTGTTTTTAATGTTTTGTGAGTGTTTGAGCATTTTGCAAACAAAATGAGTCATTTTGGCCATTGAGCTTCAGTTTCACCCTGTGTTTTTAACTGTTTTGAAAATGTGATGTCTCTATATAACCAAATATGTTGCATATTTTAAAAATAAAATAAAAGGAAAAAATAAAACATCACAATGAACAAATGTTTTTTAGTTTTACCTTAATAAAAATTTAGCTTTCATATTGGAGCTTGATTAGCTTTTGTTTACAGTAAGCTCAAGATGCAAAAATAAGCCAAACAATTGATATAAACCTACATTAACATTTTGGCTTATGTCTACAGAAGATATATTAAGTATGGTCTTTATATTAAATCATCTTTTTACTTTTAATGAAAGTTCTTTGGGAAAAGTTTTTTTTAATTTATTTATTTATTTTTTTAATTTAACGTCTAAACATAAATAATTTTATAATATATAATTTGAGGAAAAGTTTTTTGTTTTGTTTCAGTCAGTGAAAAAAAAATAGCTGTCTCTAAATTGTAAACTGAAACTCACCATATGGGAGTTTGAATATGTATATAATTTTTTCTAGGCTTTTTTGTGAGCTTCATCTGTAAGACACTTTTATCAGTCTTAAAGGGCACCTATTATGCAAAATCCACTTTTACATAGTGTTTGGACATAAATGTTGGCAGTATGTGAAAACAACCACCCTACAATGATAAAAGTCCACCACTCCTCATTTTCTAATCCCCTTTAAATCAAGTCAGTCTCACTAGGCCTGCCGTTTTGATTCTCACCGCAGTGTGACGTCATGTTTCGGAGCGCCAGGCCACGGGGATTGATTGACAGCCCTGCGTTGCTATAGTTTCCGCCCTTAGCGGTTGTAAGCTGTCCTCCATGTTCTCCGCGCTTGAGCATCTGTAACGTCAACAATGTCTCGCAAGCAATCCTGATGCTCTGTGTTTGGATGTAAGTCTGAACATAAGAGTCTTCATTTTCTCCCAACATCTGAGCTGCTGAGGACGTTGTGGATTACTTTCATTTTTCAAGGTAATGCGCCTCAAAATCTACCTAAATAAGTGTATCACTCCAGACTCCTTTGTGAATGTCATGTCGTTATAGTGCTTAGCGTCTTAACCATATTTGTGTGCGTACATTTAATAATTTCTAACTGATCAGCACCGTGCTTGTGAGATTAGTTTGCATCTTTCATAGTGCGAGATTCGTTCGGTAGCGTGGTCATGCGGCTCGGTCCATTGATCCGCGTCAATGACAGGTCAGTGCGGCCCGAGCTCTATAACATTGCGCTGTTTCGTCCCACTTTCAGTGCATTTGACTTCCCATATGTACAGCTGAACACCGGTTCTCTCGCTCTCAGTTATGTTGCTTCTACCGGCTGTTACTGTAAGTTAGATATGCAATGCAGAGAGACGTATACGCGACGCCCTCTTCTGGAGACGGGGCGGGAATATGCAGATCATTTGCATTTAAAGCCATAGACTCCAAATCAGCTCTTTTTTAGACACACCCCAAAAATGACATTTTCCAGCTGTTATAATAAATGATCTGTGGGGTATTTTGGGCTGAAACTTCACAGACACATTCTGGGGACATCCAAGGCCAATATCACATCTTGTAAAAAGGGGAATAATAGGTGCCCTTTAACGTGTAATTTGGTGTACGTTGACAGTACATGCTAGGAATGAGTTGGATGGAAGGTGCTAGATAGAGAAAAGAGGTAGAAAGCTAGTGGAGGTATTTAAAGTCTCCTCACTGTGTTATACTTCCTCTAAAGTGCATGGTGTCAATGGCAGCTTTTCAGCAAGATGGATAGCAGCGCTATGGCCAGGCTTTTATCGGCCTCCCAGGAGTTAAACACAAGATACCAGCCATTGCACGGACAACCAGAAGGCGCATGGGGATGTATGCATTTATCCATGGCTGCTGGCAAATGCAAGTGCTGCCTGTGCTTTTGACTAACAAGATAGTTGCTTTGTGAACAGAAATGTGTTGTACAAACATACACTCTAAAAAATGCTGGGTTAAATACAACGCAGCGCTGGATAAAATATGGACAAACCCAGCGGTTGGGTTACTGCCCAGAAGGTTGGGTTAAACATTTAACCCAACTGTTGGTTGAAAACTTCCCAATCGCTGGGTTTGTCCATATTTTACCCATATTTAACCCAGCATTTTTTAGGGTGTACACTTGAGCAGAAACCAGACCATATAATACTGACATGCAAACCAGAGAAAAAAAACAAAACAACAAGCATATTTACGCTCTCTGAATCGTTCACTATCATTGTTCAGGAACACATATATAACACATATACTTATAAGCTAACATATTAATGCTAAAAGCTACAAAACATCTATTTTTATTTCATGGGGACTTTTCATTCTCTTCCCTTTTTTTTACTTCTAGCTTGTGTATGGATGAAAATTAGCCAGTGTTGGATTTTACATATTGTATGTATTATTAATGTGATTTGTCAATGATTAAATAAATGAAATGTAGTGTACTACTCTAGTTTAAGGTATCATTTTAAACAGCTATGACATCATATTTTTATATAGTCTAAAATTGATAAAGTGGTTTGGTTCAGTTCTGCAAGTAAAAAAAAAAATCATGATCGAAAACAGATACTGGCCATATGTCTATGGCAATATAAAGCGTCTTCACATTGAACTCAATCATGTCCAACATGAACAACTTATGTGTTATAAATCTTGCAACATGCTTAAAGACAAGCAGAAACTAAGTTGAAAGTAATAATTCCTCCTGCCTCCTTGCTCATAGTTAAACCATAAGTAATTTTCAGTATATATTTTGCAATTTAACACATAGGATTGATGTTTATGCACGGATTCATCTTCCAACATCAGTATTGAAAGTACTGATAATTTTGCGATCAGTCTGCCCATTTTTAACAAAAGGAAGAGAGAAAGCTCTTTGATAATGGGTTTGACTGCTAAAGTAAAGGCAGCTGTCCAGATTCCTGAGGAGATGTATAATCATCCTATGATGTTTATAATTATATCTTGGATGTCAAAAAACAGAAGTGGCCGAGAGGACAGCGAGTAGTGACAAGACACATTTATTGTTTTGTTTTAAACACAAGACGCATTATCTCTCTTGCTGTTTTATCACTTCATTGTACTGTACATTTCAAAACTCAAAGTTCCTGCCCATCTAAAAACTAAACTGCAAAAACAGCTAAGTCTGTGCAGCTCTGTGACGTCATGCACACACAAGAATGCATCAGCATGACCGCCCACATTTACACAGAAATGACACCTATTGCGTGATCAGAAACTTGGCCGGCCCAGTCAGGGTGAAGTAACATAGTGAAAACAGGAGAGGTGAACAGAATAATTTCTGTCAAATGTGGCTTCTCAAAGTTTCTCTGCCTTGTGACACTGCTGGCTAAATGAAGCTCGGCAGATCCTTCTGAAGAATCCCAAAACTAGACAGCAAACTCTTAGACTTAGTCTGTGGTGTGGAGAATATTCTAAAGGATTGTAAAGCAATACTCATTTATCTTTATTATTAATTGATTATTACTAATGTATCAATATTAATAATGGCTTATTATTTATCATTATAAATAAATCATTACTAATTTATCCTTATTAAAACACATTATTAGTCATTTATCATTACTAATAAATCGTTATTGCTCATTTATCATAATAAATAAAGCATTAGTACTCATTTATAAATGATAAATTATTGCTCAACAGAGCCGGGTAGTAACTGATTACATGTAGTCTGGATTATGTAATCAGAGAGTAACTCTCAAACTATTAGACCATGTATGAAACAAATAATTACACAAGTTACTGGTGATTAATAGCTGTGAATCACTGTCATCATCACATCCAGTGACTCTTAGTAGCTGTTGATTCTGGAAGTCTGCACAATAACATTTCAAACCTGGAAGGCTCTGGGTGTGTCATGTCACTGCTGTTTTCATGTTTATTGATGTTTGTTTAAGTAATGCAGGGATTCCCAAACACCTTTGACATGAAGTATTCATTTGAAATATCTCTGAGGAAGTTAATATGGTCGCATTCGGTAAACAAATAAAATATTTATGTAATGTAATTTTTAATGCATTTGATGAAGTTATTAAAAAAAAAAAAACTATGTATTTTCTTTCTCTTTGCTTTTTTATACAAACCCGATTCACAAAAATTTGGGACACTGTACAAATTGTGAATAAAAACAGAATGCAATGATGTGGAAGTTTCAAATTTCAATATTTTATTCAGAATACAACATAGATGACATATCAGATGTTTAAACTGAGAAAATGTATCATTTTAAGGGAAAAATAAGTTGATTTTAAATTTCGTGGCATCAACACATCTCAAAAAAGTTGGGACAAGGCCATGTTTACCACTGTGTGGCATCCCCTCTTCTTTTTATAACAGTCTGCAAACGTCTGGGGACTGAGGAGACAAGTTGCTCAAGTTTAGGAATAGGAATGTTGATAGAAATGTTAGATATGGCTTCTTTTTTGACCTATAGAGTTTTAGCCAGCAACGGCGAATGGCACGGTGGATTGTGTTCGCCGACAATGTTTTCTGGAAGTATTCCTGAGCCCATGTTGTGATTTCCATTACAGTAGCATTCCTGTATGTGATGCAGTGCCGTCTAAGGGCCCGAAGATCATGGGCATCCAGTATGGTTTTCCGGCCTTGACCCTTATGCACAGAGATTGTTCCAGATTCTCTGAATCTTTGGATGATATTATGCACTGTAGATGATGATAACTTCAAACTCTTTGCCATTTTTCTCTGATAAACTCCTTTCTGATATTGCTCCACTATTTTTCGCCGCAGCATTGGGGGAATTGGTGATCCTCTTCCCATCTTGACTTCTGAGAGACACTGCCACTCTGAGAGGCTCTTTTTATACCCAACCATGTTGCCAATTGACCTAATAAGTTGCAAATTGGTCCTCCAGCTGTTCCTTATATGTACATTTAACTTTTCCGGCCTCTTATTGCTACCTGTCCCAACTTTTTTGGAATGTGTAGCTCTCATAAAATCCAAAATGAGCCAATATTTGGTATGACATTTCAAAATGTCTCACTTTCAACATTTGATATGTTATCTATATTCTATTGTGAATAAAATATAAGTTTATGAGGTTTGTAAATGATTGCATTCCTTATTTATTCACAATTTGTACAGTGTCCCAACTTTTTTGGAATCAGGTTTTTATATCAATATGGTATGTTTAATAGTCAGTTTAAAACAAGTTTGATCAAATAAAATAAAGTAATCTAAAGGGATTCTAAAAGGTAGTCAGAATACGTTAGATGATGTTACTAACTACAGTTTTCATCATGTAATCTGCAATTAGTATCTAACTACAAATGAGAAGTAATTATCTTTGATAAGAGAGTGGTCAATATCACAGTTTGCACTATACAGTCATTAATTTTTCAATGCAATTCTTACACCATGCAGTCAAGGTTCCTTTGATTCCTTGTAGTCCTGTTCGTAGAGTGAACAAGGCTTGTAAAAAAAGATTGTCCTAATATACCAATATTTCAACAACAACAAAAAGTCCATGTTGAAATTGTTGTTTTATTTACTTTTGTTTGATTGCTTGGTGCAACATTCACAGTTTATTTGTTGAGCTTTCCTCTAAACACACATTGACGCAGGAAGACTTTAGCAATTCAGCATCTTATTGGCCTATTTGTCTCACAAGGCAATGAGAATATTTATTCATAGGTGGTGGTTTGATTCATGGGCACTGCATACCACATGACCTGGTGGTCTACACGTATAATCACAGAATATGGGTCCCATGGTCAAATTATGGGTCCCAAATCTTGCTTTGCTTGCAAACATCTAGACAAATGTGCAATTCTGGAACTTGTGGTTTGTCTCTAATGCATGATCACCTGTGCTATATACTTTGTGCATGACCTTGAGAGAACTGTTACACACATCTCCACAGCTCCAGAGTTTGGATTAAATCTTCAGCTTTCAGCCTCAAAATGGACATTAAAATAATTTGGCTCATCCAGCAGATGTGCAGATGACTGGTTGTATTTCTCTGATTTATGATTGCCTCAGGCCCCTGCTATGTAGTGTGACCTAGTGTGTCATTTGATTTTATGATGACATATTAAAGGTGATATGATTTTTTTATGTTAATATAATTTGTTCTATCCCAGCTGTTATACAGATACAGAGACTATGTGCACATAATAGAGAGCAAACGTAAACTTAAGTGAATGTGAACAGTTGAGAAAAAAATCAGATGTGTATCATATTGGATGTATTGTCTCTTAAAGTGATCACGCCTAATTTACTAGCTGCGGTCAGTGTTCTTAATGTTAATCTAAGAAATTAAATCAGAGAAAATCACTCACAGCCCTTTACTGAACTACTTTGTAATTTAACAAGAATTAATCTATATTTAATTTATACAGTGAAGACTATGCAATGCTATTTTATATTTGATTATTCGGTTTCTGTACCCGGACACCTACAAGCTTGAAAAAAACTTAAACATTGTTTAAATAGCACAAATAAATATATAGAACAAACATATTAAACTATTTCAAACAGGGCCCACAGGTACAACCTGCAAACCCTAGCTACGGCCCGGGAGCGGTGACAGATCTTTCACACAGTCAACAGTATGTTAACTTTCTCAGGGCCAACAAAACTAGCTAATAACTTCAGTAACATTAGTGTGTGGATCAATGAATGCAGAAGAAGGGGAGAGATAACACAGATATGTGTGTGTCTGTGTACAGCAGTTAAACTGAATACAATGTTTATTTCTCCTTGTTTCAGATGATGAGAGAGATGAGAACTTCTGGCCAGCCTTGTGGACTGAAGGTCAGGCTATAGGGAATTTAAAAACAGGCACTCTTAAACGTGCATTGAAAATTACCAGCTGATAAAACCTGTGCTACAGGGACCATATTCAGGAAAAATTTTAGCTCTTAACTGGCTGAGTTAGATGATTAACACAGTATAAAATCAGTCCAGTCTCCCCAGCTGTAAATGTCATTGGCTGTCTTGTGTTGCTTATAATAAATTGACATGATGATATCACATAAGCAGTCTTTCAGAATGCTGTCAGTTACATGTATATGCATACTGTTCACATTAGTGAGTAGTGCTTATGGGTTGTCGCTTTGGGACAGGTGAGGGAGGGAAAAATCACAGTATGCTCACTACAAAAAACTAGACTACACCACTGGTTGTGTGCTAATGTATAACTATTCATCGATGTCTTGCTCTGGAGTCAGTCTTATGCAAAGGTTTTTTCCTGTGTGACATCACAGACCCCCACAATATTAAAATTACCTGTTTTTTAAAGATTCGTTAGATTGATTAAATAAGCTTCTTTCCCACAATGAGGAGGCCGTTTTCAACTAACTTGCAGGCAGTTACAAAGACCTCCCATTTGTCAAAAGATCAAGGAGAATTTTATTTTCTCATGTCTTGACCCCTTTAAGTTGAAAGAAACTGCGCTTATAAAACACCTGCTGTAAAATCAGGCCTGTCTGAAATGTGAAATGTGAAATGTGACTCAAATTGTTGCAAGGCTAAACTTTATTGCCGAACCTCAGTTGGCTAGAGAAGGATTGAGGGTGGAGGGCCACGGGGATGCTGGGTGGAGAATGCATGGAATGTCCATTGCTGTTTACTGCCCGGGACGTTTCACACATGCAGGTCAGGGGGCTGTCATCTGTCTTCCACTCTCTTACGCTCAGCTTCTCGTCCCCCCTCATTACACGAGGGTCAAGCTCAGAGGTGACCTAATTAAAAGCTCATTACATCACAGACAATATCCATTAGCATGCCAGGTCAAGCTGTTAATCCATTAGTGTTGCAGAGGCTGCTTGTCCAAGCCTCACATTTTAAAAGCCCCCTCCTACCCCTCCTTCCCAAACTACACTCTCGCTCACACACAGAATCTCCACTTAACACTATCTGCATGCAAACGAAAGATGATTTCAGATGCACACAGTCAAACAGTCCTTAGGTAATATTTGTGTGGGGTTTAAGGATGGCCACAGGTTGCCCACCCAGACAGCATTATAAAGCATCATACACCCTTAAAAACAAATGGTTCCATGAAGAACCTTTAACATCCATGGAAACCAGTCCACAAAATGTTTTTTTTTTTTTTTATACTGGAAAAAAACGGTAACACTTTAGAATAGGGAACACTTATTCACTATTACCTACAACTTTTTTACCTCAATAAATTCCTAATTTGCTGCTTATTAATAGTTAGTAAGGTGGTTGTTAAATTTAGGTATTGGGTAGGATTAGGGAAATAGAATAAGGTAATGTAGAATAAGGTATTAATATGTGCTTAATTACTACTAATAAATGGCTAATATTCTAGTGATATGCATGCTAATAAACAACTAGTTAAGAGGCCTTAAAATAAAGTGTTACTGAGAAGAAGAAGAAGAAGAAGAAAAAAAACAATTCTTCAGATTATGTAAATGTTCTTCACACTAAAATAGTGTGGTTCTTTGGGGGACAAAAATGGTTCTTCTATGCCAGCATTGCTGTGAAAACCACTTTTTGGAACCTTTATTTTTAACAGTGTGGATCATTTTAATTTTGGCCTGTCCACCTGTCACAAATCAGCTGGGGAAAATCCTTTAAAAACTGAATGGAGAACATTAAATTACATTTTTTTCCTTTCATTTTGTTCTCTTCTCAAGCCAGTAAATTGCTATGTACCCACGCAAAAACAGGAAGGAAAAAATAAATAAATAAATAAAAAGAAAATAATCAAAAGAAAAAAACATTGAAATGCATACAAACATTCAACTTCAATATTTATCAAAATACCAGTCACAGACTCCCTGGCCACTCCACTGGGTGAGAATTTATACACATGGCTACCACCATTTTTCAGAAGTCATATAACATGATAAAGAAAAAAAAGATAATAAATAACAACATCTCCTCAAATACATAAAAGTAACAACAAATCATACTAACTTAATTCCACCAATGATTATGGAAAATCCAGAGTATAAACATCATAAAATACCACATTCCACCCGCTGCCCACCATATTTGGTATTTTCCACTCCCATAATGCATCACAGTAAAGGTATAAAAACACAAATAAAAGACCTTTCAAGTTTTTTAACATGTCAAGATGGCCACCACCATGTATGTCAATTCAAGTTATATAAACAAAAGCAATATAAATGAAATGTCAGTCGGTTTAGTGCTCAGGTGGCCAGACTGAAAAACACAGTCTAGTTGTGTATATGTGTTTGTTTGTTTGTTTGTTTGTTTGTTTGTGTGTGTGTGTGTGTGTGTGTGTGTGTGTGTGTGTGTGTGTGTGTGTGTGTGTGTGTGCGTTTTTGTGACAAATGAGGACATAAATTTGTATAATGACAAGGGTATGACATAGGTATTACAAGGAGAAGGTGACTTTTCAGGACACTTTTCAAAACGCTTATAAATCGCACAGAATGGAGTGTTTGAAAATCTGAAATAGCACAAAGTTTCCTAGAGAGAAGCTCAAAATCACTCTCCAGAACATTCTCATTCACCATTCCTGGCTGGTGGAATGATCTTCCCACCCCTATCCGGAGTGCTGGATCCCTGTCAATCTTCAAGCAACAGCTGAAAACTCATCTCTTTCGACACGACTTGACTTCATCCTAAACTTAAAAAAAAAATAAAAAACATCTACAGTGGGGCAAAAAAGTATTTAGTCAGCCACCAATTGTGCAAGTTCTCCCACTTAAAAAGATGAGAGAGGCCTGTAATTTTCATCATAGGTATAACTCAACTATGAGAGACAAAATGAGAAAAAAAAAATCCAGAAAATCACATTGTAGGATTTTTAAAGAATTCATTGGTAAATTCCTCGGTAAAATAAGTATTTGGTCACCTACAAACAAGCAATATTTCTGGCTCTCACAGACCTGTAGCTTCTTCTTTAAGAGGCTCCTCTGTCCTCCACTCGTTACCTGTATTAATAGCATCTGTTTGAACTCGTTATCAGTATAAAAGACACCTGTCCACAACCTCAAACAGTCCAACTCCAAACTCCACCATGGCCAAGACCAAAGAGCTGTCAAAGGACACCAGAAACAAAGTTGTAGACCTGCACCAGGCTGGGAAGACTGAATCTGCAATAGGTGTGAAGAAATCAACTGTGGGAGCAATTATTAGAAAATGGAAGACATACAAGACCACTGATAATCTCCCTCGATCTGGGGCTCCACGCAAGATCTCACCCCGTGGGGTCAAAATGATCACAAGAACTGTGAGCA
Source organism: Onychostoma macrolepis (assembly GCF_012432095.1). Classification (NCBI taxonomy): domain Eukaryota; kingdom Metazoa; phylum Chordata; class Actinopteri; order Cypriniformes; family Cyprinidae; genus Onychostoma; species Onychostoma macrolepis. The sequence continues at coordinate 30,263,909 of NC_081171.1, read as the reverse complement.
AAAATCCCAGAACCACACAGGGGGACCTAGTGAATGACCTGCAGAGAGCTGGGACCAAAGTAACAAAGGCTACCATCAGTAACACACTGCGCCGCCAGGGACTCAAATCCTGCAGTGCCAGACGTGTCCCCCTGCTTAAGCCAGTACATGTCCGGCCCGTCTGAAGTTTGCTAGAGAGCATTTGGATGATCCAGAAGAGGATTGCAAGTTGAGTTTTTACTTTTTGGTAAAAACTCAACTTGTCGTGTTTGGAGGAGAAAGAATGCTGAGTTGCATCCAAAGAACACCATACCTACTGTGAAGCATGGGGGTGGAAACATCATGCTTTGGGGCTGTTTTTCTGCAAAGGGACCAGGACGACTGATCCGTGTAAACCAAAGAATGAATGGGGCCATGTATCGTGAGATTTTGAGTGAAAACCTCCTTCCATCAGCAAGGGCATTGAAGATGAAACGTGGCTGGGTCTTTCAGCATGACAATGATCCCAAACACACCGCCCGGCAGCGAAGGAGTGGCTTCGTGAAGAAGCATTTCAAGGTCCTGGAGTGGCCTAGCCAGTCTCCAGATCTCAACCCCATCGAAAAGTTGAAAGTCCGTGTTGCCCAGCGACAGCCCCAAAACATTACTGCTCTAGAGGAGATCTGCATGGAGGAATGGGCCAAAATACCAGCAACAGTGTGTGAAAACCTTGTGAAGACTTACAGAAAACGTTTGACCTCTGTCATTGCCAACAAAGGGTATATAACAAAGTATTGAGATGAAATTTTGTTATTGACCAAATATTTATTTTCCACCATAATTTGCAAATAAATTCTTTAAAAATCCTACAATGTGATTTTCTGGATTTTTTTCTCTCATTTTGTCTCTCATAGTTGAGGTATACCTATGATGAAAATTACAGGCCTCTCTCATCTTTTTAAGTGGGAGAACTTGCGCAATTGGTGGCTGACTAAATACTTTTTTGCCCCACTGTATTTCTCTTTATTTATTCCTTCCCTTGCTAGCTTGTACTTATTTGAACAATGCCTGAGACTTGGTGTTACAAGCACTTTGTCTGTCTGATTGCCTCTTCAAGATGAATCGCTTTATGTATTCCCCTATTGTAAGTCGCTTTGGATAAAACTAAATGTAAATGTTTTCTGTAAGGGGTAGGGTTAGGTGTAGGGTTGGTGTAGGGCAGTAGCACATACAGTTTGTACAGTATAAAACCCATTACGCCTATGGGATGTCCCCACTTTTCACAAAAACAAACATGTGTGGGTGTGGGTGTGTGTGCCCAACCGCTCTCCATCTTGCTGCCACATCAAGGTATGTTTTTTTTTTTTTTTTATGTGTTATCTAAACACATCTTTATCTAAAGGGTGTTAAATAAAGGTTGTCTGGGGAATTGAGAGCAGCTCTGTGACATCACTGCATAATGTTCCCATACTAAATCAATGGTAAATCAGTCTGATTTATCTGTGATTCATCTGCTTTCAGAGTGCAAGTGACTGCAGCTTTAAACTGACTTTCAGCCTGTGTTGCACTCATTACATCATCATCTGTGAACATGTCTTCGCCGGTCTGCTGGAAGTTTTTCTCAGTGGCAGAGGAGGACAATGCCATTGCTATTTGCAGCGCATGTTCAGCAAGGATTCCGAGAGGAGGAAAAAAGGCGTCAAGTTTTAACACAACAAATCTTATATCTCACTTGAAAGGTCGTCATCGCGGCGAAGCTGTATTAAAAGAATATGGAGCAGCCGCAGCAGCAGCTACTAGTGCTAAGCCCAAAACACGGAGCGTCGATGTCCCCATTCAGCAGGCATTTGAAAATTGTAAAAAGTTTTCCAGAGACAGCGAAAAAGGTTGAATAGATGCATTTCTTTATGCATGAAATACTTTGTTGTTAATGAGTTTTTAAGTGCATTGGTCTAATCGAAAATGATGCTTTAAACCTGCTTTGTTCAATTAGCAAAATAGCATTCAAGCAAATAACACTCCTTAAAAAAAGGCAAGTTGCAGATAACCCATAGTTCTGAGAGCATTGCTGCAGCCATTAAGGTCATCAAGGGCCACCACCATAAGCCAAAGACCATCAAGTTCCTCAGAGCTGGAGAGAAGGCCCACGCACAGCTGAGAGTAAAGTCTGGTCTCCACGCAACTGCTACTGACTGGCAACTGGACGTGGATCTTGATAGACGACTGAAGATCCCAACCAGAATAACATCTACACAGCTTCGTCCAGACATGATCATTGTTTCAGATTCCACCAAGCAATTGACCTTGCTGGAGCTTACTGTGCCTTGGGAAGAGCGCATGGATGAGTCCAATGAGAGGAAGCATGCTAAATACCAAGATCTAGTTGAAGAGTGCAGGAGGCAGGGCTGGAAAACTCGTTGTGAGCCTCTGGAGGTGGGCTGCAGGAGTTTTGTAGGGCGATCACTCTGAAAGCATTCATGCTCCTAGGTATCATTGGGGAGGCGAAAAGAAAGGCGTTCAGATCCGCAACTGCAGAGAAAGCCACTAGGTGGCTTTGGATTAAGAGGGCAGAACCGTGGGCAATTGCTGCTGGGACACAGGCCGGGGTCTGATCAACCCCAGCTGGATCGCCTGGGCGAGGGTGTCTGATGTTGAAAGACCCGAAACACCCAGTGACCCAATGAGGATACATCACTGATGATGTGTCCCAGCGCATCTGCATGATGTATCTTTCACCTGCTTATTGTATATATAAAATACTAGTAGTTTATGTCAGTAGTCCTGTATGTGACCAATGTCTTTATATAGTATGTGCAAATATATACACAGAGAGAGTGTATCTCTCTCTCTCTCATACACACACACACACACACACACATTACTTTCACTTTCTGCACAACTCTGTATACACTAGGGATGTGCCCGAAGCCGAATACCTTATTCGGAAAGGCACGGATAATGGCTTCAAAACGAATAATGGGTTTATCCGAATAACAGAAAAAATATTCGGCAGACACAATCACATGTTTGCTGGAACAGCCTTAATGACAACATTAGTGAGGTCTGCGGTTGTGTAAGATTTGTGTAATAATAATGGCTAGTACTGCTTTGATAGTGTTTGACACAGTTTCATACAGATAATATCATGGTGATCATTGCGTTTGTCTAACGAATGTGGTCTCCTCAGCACAGGCCCGGCGCCAGAGGGTGGGCCGGGGGGGCCGAGGGGGACGGCCGGACTTTAATTTAGCATGTATAATAGCCTAACTCATAGTGTATAATAGTCTAACTGATTGCTTTTAGATGGAAAAACTGCCCATAACTCCTGGTCTAGGATCTGTTTTCTTCGTAATAATAGCATAACGAAATAGATTTGGCAATCCAGTGTATCTTCTGCTTTGGAAAGCATCAAATGATTTTACAATTAATTTTCGCAGAGGGGAGCAAAGTAGTCAATCACAGACCTGTTTGTTGATTTCTACAACGCAATGGCCAGAGATGTTTAGGTTGGAATCCACGCACTCACCGCTTTTTGTCCAGCGCCAAGTTCTATCATGCTTGTAACTTCATTAAAAAAAAAAAGTTTCATTGTGTGGTCACATTGGTTAAAACGGAACTTTGTAAGATCATGATGAATGAGTGACAGTTTTTAATAAATTTAAAGGGAGCGCTCTTTATACGATAATACTGTATATTCAGAATTTAAATAAAACTTGTTTTTCATGATTGACAAGCGACCACATACGACACAGAAGGCCCTTTCGCACCACAGGAACCTTTTCATAGTACCCGAACTAATTGTGGAACTACCCACTTTTTGGCGTGTTCGCACCGGAACTAGGAACTGTTTTAGTTCCCGGAACTCCGTTTGGAGGAACTAATTAGCTCCTACTTCAGAGTAGGGTCTAAAACAGTTCCATAGGAACTATCGTGATGTAAGTGTACGCTGATTAGCTAAACGCGTACGAAAACGCCCTCACCCGCCATGATTTAAAACGCTGTGTAAACACATACTGTGTAAACATCGCATCAACTTATATTTCGCAAGAATGGAGAACAGCGATAGATGGACGGACGCTGAAGTGCAGGCACTTTTGAACATTTTGAACTCCTTTCCGATCTTTCAATTGCTTGACGTATAAGTTACGTCAACATTCCATGTCCATTATTGTGAACCCCGCAAGACACAACAACAACACAGCTCCAATCACAGCGTCCTCCATCCTCCTGTTGTTAACGTTGTTCTTCTTTATTTTCATTGTTGAACGCCGCACACAAATGACATCGCTGTCGACCGGCTTACGTCACTTCTTAGTACCCACTGTCGGTGCGAATGCAACCCTTTAAATGGTACTGGGAAATAGTTCACGCAAAATCGTCCCAGTACTTTAGTACTGTACTTGTAGTTCTGGAACTAAAGCGGTGCGAAAGGGGCTAGAGATAGCTACTACACTATATAGATCAACAAATGTGTTTTGTGATTCGGCAACCGAGCCTGGTCCAAACGCAGGATTTAGGTAAGGAAACTGTTATTAATTGGTATTGGCTGCCATGCCAAATCACGCACCTGCTTGCTTTTCTGTTTAATTTAAGTGTTAGTGAATTATTGTAAAGTGTTACCCAAATAGCCTAATGCATTTTGTGTGTTTACTTGAAACCAACCGCACGCCAAACCGCTTCTTTTTTTTTCTACTAGTGCTCTTATTTTAAGATTGTGGATGCTTGTCTCTTGTCAAATTTGTACACAAAGCTTCACTGGAAAATAAGAAGAATAAAGTTATTTTTAATAGAAGATATTTACAAAGTTATAATTTGAATAAAAAATAATACTTTCTTTAGTTATACAAGGCATATTTGTTAAATGAAAACTACGAATTGAACAGATTTGCATTTAAAATGGTATTTTCATGTAATTTGTCGAACTTTTAAGCCACGCCCACTTCCGGATCTATCCAAATACAGATACAAATAATTTTGAGATTGTCACAGATACAGATACAGATACAAATAATGGCTCCGCTGCACACCCCTAGTATACACTGTATTGATTTAAATAACTTTAATGTACTTGAATTGTGCATCAAATACTAGGAATATACAAGTATCGGACTGGGACTCAGTATCGGTAGATAATCAATATTCAATGACTCGGATCGGATCGGGGGCACAAAAAACCTGACTGGGACATCCCTAATACAGGATTCTGTAATCACCCATATAACCAACATTTACTGTGCGTCATCACACAAAGATGGCCGCTGTGGTAAAACCAAGTAAAATGAAAACAATAAATTGTGAACTTTGCAATTCAAAGTAATTACTCAATCAGGTAATCACTCAAAAAAAAAAAAAATTAAAAATGTTCAAGCAACCAGGTTTATTATTTTTGGACAAACTAAGATAAACTAAGACAAAAAAAAAGTAATTTTTTTAAAAGTTAGATCTTTTTTAAGAGTTTCAATCCTCTAATGTCTAGAGATACAAAACTTATTTTCCCTTCAGAGAGTACGAAGGGAGGAAAGTAATGCTGAATGTCCACTCATAACACGCCGTAACATCTGTGCACATATTCATGCAGGCTTTCCACAAGATGCCAGGAGACAGTGTGTATTTTGTGCATTATATAGAATCTCCTTCACATAGCCTGTCCCTTGAATCTCCTGTAGGGTCTATTGAAGTTTTGTTCAAACGACGACCCATGCACCTGCGAGCTGAATGCATGTATTTATCCATTCACTAGGGACTGAGCCATACAGAAGCACTCTGCCATCTCTTTGAACCCGCTTCCCCTGGTGGTTTCCTAACTATACAGTACTCAATGCTTTGTAAGTGACTCCAGCAGTGGGGGCAGACTCAACAGAATAGAAAGTTAACCGAGGAGAAGAAATAGTAAAACAAACAATAAGGACCTAAATGTCTTTGATGCATGAGGAGCACACAGCGGGATCAAAGACCTTCACAATGACCTACGGCTTTTGTCTTTTAGACACTTCATTGAGCTCATTTCTGTAAGTCACTACCACATTCAGCACAGGGAAGCTCTTTCCCCCTGTGGGATACTAGATTGCCACCAATTCCTCCAAAAAACATCCACTGTCAACAGCCACTCATGGGCCTTCCTCTCCAGCACAGCTCCAGAGTTTCAAGTTAAGAGGAGAGGCATCTGAATCTTTAGCTGTCAGTTTCCCCACAAAGACAGCGAGAGAGTTGTGGGGAGATTAATGAAGAGAAGATTTGCCCCAATGCAGAACTGCAGTTCAGAGAAACACAAACTGAGAGTTATGAAGACCGTAGGGCGACATGACCAAAATCTTCATAATCGTTTAGCAGTAAAGGCTGAATAACACTACATGACTATTGTACAGATTTTTACTTGACTTGTCCAGACTGTACAGTAGATACACTGATTTGTCTGGACAAGTCGATGCTACACTATGTTACCATCACACTGCTTTTATGCGCATTTTGTAGTATCGCATCAAAAACGAGTGATGGAAACGGCAAATTTCCATAACCAAGTTTTTTACTCTCGCTTGAGGTGGTTTTTGACTTTGGCGAAAAAGGGTTAATAATGGGAGATGGAAACACATTTGCCGAATAAATTCCTCCATGTGCATCAAAAATGTCATGTGACTTTGCGCTATGTGCGTCTGCTCGCTCTGAGGTGCAAGTAATTTATTATATATGAAAATGGTTATATTCAGTGGCTTCTCCTACTTTTCTTAGTGATATTTAGTTTATCAGGAAGTGACGATTTTGTTCTATTTGGCTTGCTGGATGGAAACAGTTGGGGTACGTTTTACAAATAATTAAATAAATATTTCAGGATTTCTACATCAAAATTTCATGTTTAACTTAGTTGTGGGGTATCAAAATGTTTGATTTTTAGAGATTGTGTGAGTTTGTTGTGTTCAGAATGACTTTAAAGTCAGATAGTGTGTGATCCTCAGTTGTTTAGTGTATGATACCAAGCTTTTCCTCTATAAACATTGCAGAAAGTCTATAAAACCTAGTGTTAAAATCTATAAAAACATGTAGTGGATTCCAGCCTTACATTACGGTTTAGTTATTTTTGATGGAAAATATTGGATGGGGAAGGATCTCATTACCTTCCCTTTTCATTTGAAACTTGATGGGCACAAAGCAAAAGATCAGATTTTTCATATCAGATGAATAAGTCAGTCTGACATCCAGTACAAAATAGAATCACATTATGAGACACTTGAGTTTCAAAACTCAAAACAGTCAAACTACTATGTGACCCTGGACCACAAAAATCATAAGGGTAAATTTTTCAAAATTGAGATTTATAAATCATCTGAAGGATGGCTAAATAAGCTTTCCATTGATGTATGGTTTGTTAGGATCGGACAATATTTGGCTGAGATACAACTATTTGAAAATCTGGAATCTGAGGGTGCAAAAAAAATCAAAATATTGAGAAAATCGCCTTTAAAGCTGTCCAAATGAAGTTCTTAGCAATGCATAGTACTAATCAAAAATTATGTTTTGATATATTTACGGTAGGAAATTTACAAAATATCTTCATGGAACATAATCTTTATTTAATATCCTAATGATTTTTGGCATAAAAGACAAATCGAGAATTTTGACCCATACAATGTATTGTTGGCTATTGCTACAAATATACCCCAGCGATTTAAGATTGGTTTTGTGCTCCAGGGTCACATATTAGAAAACAAGTTGTTTAGACCCTTAATTCAGATTAGATGAGACGAGACGCATTCAGTGCTTTTGTAAAATAACCCATGTACACACACCTGTGGGGCACATCTATTCTATATTATTTATTCTATATGAATATATCAAGTTGCAATGTTGCTTGACAGTTATTGACATCTATAGGCCTTCACTCTAGGTTTTGTGCCCACAAATCCCCTACTAACAAGTTCTTCCTCGTCTTTACTTGTTTGAGACATAACCCACTCTATATGTTTAAAAACAAAGCAGTTATTGCCACTAATAGCCTCTTAATATACCACATAACAACGTGGTTAATATGTGTTCTTTGCATAAAGATCATGTAAAATAAAGTATCTTTTGGAATATTCGTTCTAATTTAGTAGAATACAGTATAAACGAGAATTTGTAGACAACCTTTAACTAAGAGACCTCTTAATAGTTTGGCTTCATATATTTTTATAACAGATTGAGAAATGTTGATGCATTTGTTTTTTATCAATTTCATAAAGGTTTCACTGGTAATCAACAATTGTTTTTTGTAAAATCACACTGTCAGACCCTACTACTGCAGCTGATGCATATGAATAGATGATGTGAAATCATAAAAGTATAGGGAATCGCACATTATTAAAGTATTGTTGGGGTTAGTTAAGGAAAGTTGGGAAGCCTGAAGTGTTTGAGGGTTGGGGGTGGTTAGAGATGGGGGTTTAAATATGTTGGGAACGAACGCACACAAATTGTCCAGCTTTCATTAGTGTGGTGAGTGAAGACTCCGCAGAGCGCTTGATTCCCAAGACTCTCAGATAACAAGTGGCTTCTCACACTGGGGCTTTCTGTTTCCTCCAAATAAAACCAAAAAGAGAAAAAAGGAGCGAGATGGAGAGTGAGTTACCACAGAGGGAAAAAAATGGGAGAGTGATTCCAGCAGCCAACTGTTATCTGCCTGACATTCAGTCAGTGTAGAGTTATTTTGGTTTATTTATCCCAAGAGCAATGAATGGCTGCCGACAAGATATTTCTGATAGATGTGATAAGGCCTTCCATCCTCTAAACATGCCCTCTTAGCTTAAAGTTAACCTCATCTCTAAAAGCCATTAGTGACAGACATAAAGCTGAGGGGGAACGTGGAGGTCCTCTCTGAAACATTAATCTGCACACAAGTTATTCTAGACATCTCCAAAAGCAAACAGCAAAATGAAAAAGTCCAGAGTGGAATTTCAGGAATATGCAAGACTGACACCTTTGTTTCAACCAGAAGGTCCTTCATCTTAGTTTAACCCATTAACCACTGCAAACAATTTGTGGACTACAGACAACCCATGATTTATGGTCCAGAGACAGAGCGGTTCGAAAGCAACGTCTTTACTAGCAGAAGCAAAACATGTTCCTGTCCTATGCAGTTTGAATATCATGCCCACAAATAAATACGGTTGTCACTGCTTTTCTGTATTCGTGTCCAGAGTGCACTCTGAGCTTCTAATCTATCCACAGTTAAAATGTGTTGCTTTAAAGACATGTAACAACATTCACAAACCATTTTACTTCTGCAATGTGATGTATTCAGATTTTTCAACATTAACCACAAAAGATGAAAAAGAACCAGAAACATTTATTTCAGTATCATTGAGATTCTAATATGGTTTGTATTAAAACTAGAATTAGTTTTCATTTTAATTTTAGTTTTAGTAATTTTGTGTAATGTGTTTTTGTCATTTTTCTTAGTTGTTTATTATTATTATTATTATTGTCTACATAGTGTTAATTATTATTTCAGTTTTAGTTAATTTAGTATTTCAGGTAAAGTTTATTCATTTATAACAAATAATTATTTTATGGTTTTGGATTTAGTTGATAATAACCCTGTTAATAAATCCTTACGTAATTGGGTCAATTAGACCCATTTAAATATTTTAGTTGTTGGAAAAGGTTAACCTATGTTTTTCTAACCTATGCAATTTTTCTCATGGGGTCATAAAAATGCCTGCAAAGTGTCAACACTTTGATGTGTTGTGGAATGTGAATGTGTAAAATATTTCTATTCTGTGATGTTTGTGGCTAATTTGACCTGAAGATTTGTTGTATTTTTGTCAGTTTCTCAACTACCCTCACTTGGAATTTGCATTTATTCAATGCACAATTATGCATAATTTGCATTAAAGGCAGCTTTTTTGTTTTGTTTTGTTTATGCATGTTCAGTTTGCTGAGAATCAAACCCATGATCTTACCATTGCAAGCGCTGTGCTTTGCTGTTTAAACTTCAGGAAAACACACAGAATAAGTGCTTTACCACACTTATTCAGTTTAATTATTTATTTTATTTTATTTTTTCAGTAACAATATTGTCTATAATATTCAGTTTCTGTAAAAATAAATAAATAAATAAAATAAAATAATTTCAAAAAAATAATTTGAAAAAGTTTTGAAAGTTTATTTTAAAAAATTGTATGTTCTCTATTTATTTATTTTGTAATGTGTTACAATAACTATTTATGTTACAGATTTGTTTTAAACTGATTTCTATTTTTGGTGAATTGTACTGAATCAGTTTGACCTCCTCCTCAAAGATTGTACCCAGATTTTAAACATAATAGGAAATAAGTAAACAGGGTGAATTTTGATTTCTCGTCGAGTTTAATACCTATCCCTGTGAAGATGCCATATGATAAGGATGTGAAAATATTCAATTTTAACTCAAATTTGCCAGCTAGTTCTTTGCAGGTCTTATCAACCAGTTGGCCGTAGACGGGTGAAGCAGAGACATGCAGTTCATGTGCTGCTGTACAGTGACCGACATCAAACTTTCTCATACGTCACCCATTCTCTAATCAGTACTCTTCTGTCTCTCGGTGTCTGTAGTGAAAGTTTTTATATTTCCGTGCCTGACCATCTGGCCATCCAGTGATGAGAAGCAGAGATGATGGCTGGTATACCGCACTGGCAGTGCTCGAGTTGCTGATATCTTGTGGGACCCTTTGATGTGCATTGCCCCCACTCCTGGCTTCCTTCTCTCAGGAAATTGCATTCTGTCTGTTTCCACAGCAGATAAATGATCTAGGAAGGGGGCTGCACACTGTCACCGGCCAGTCCTGTATAACACCACGGCCTGCATCGTGTTAGCTGTGTGTGGCTTCATCTGAGGCTGCTGGCCAGTTAATGTGCACATACATTCCATGCATACTCAATTTCTTACAACAAAATACTTCAGACGAAAAATAAATACGTTTACATTTTCACAAAATTGATTATTAGCAATGATAGTTGCACACAAATTGTTGCATTGGTCATTATATCAGAAAGAAAGCAGTTTGGGCTGCAGTGGTCTACGAAACGTCTTTAGTGAGAGTAGCAGCTTGATATTCTATGACACAAGAACAAACTAGGAACAAGTCACTAGAACTAGTTGTCCAACAACCTCACTAATGAGTTAACTATCTATGTTTTTTGAGATGCAATGTTGAGAGGCAGTGTTTTGAAGGAAGAAGTGTGCTGTACTAACAGTGCTTGAGTACAAAGTGCTGATGTGTTTTTGTAGGCCAAAATCTGGAAGCATATTCTCATTTTCTCATTTCTCATCCCACTTCCAGTTCTTCTGTTTGAAGTCAATGTGTGTTTTTTTGTTTTTTTTTGTTTTTTTAAATGGGTTTTTGGTTAATTGACTGAAATAAGGTATGTGGTGAACACAAGCTTTAGATATGTTCATATTTTTTTATCTACAACCTAAAATGCATCAGTAAAATGGCCTTGTCATTTTTAAAGCTTTTACTTTTATTGACGAGTGTCTAAATGGGACTCCAGAAGTTGTTGAGATGTTAAACGTCTTCACAGGTGAATAGGTAAACTTATCTACTCACTAGTTGCTTGCATGGCCTAATCGTGTTTAAAATTGTGCTCTTACAAACAATTCTAACTCAAACTTTCAGGGAAAATGTTTTAAAATAAAGACTTAATGGTGATGATGCTGAAGTTCTGACACTGGTGTAGTTTGTTTATAGCTTATATTCAGCTTTTATCTTCTGTCGAAAAGTTGTGTTGATCTGTGAAGATTATCATGATGAATAAAATGTGCAAGGATCATAAACTTTTGTTGGTTACAGCTTATTTGGGGATCAGGGTGATGCTAATTGCAGTCTCATATCATTTATAAAATTTGTTAACATTAGTTGTCAACATGAACTAACAATGCACAACAATTTTCACAACATTTATTGTCTGGTTTAATGCATAAATGTTAATTTTACGTTAGCTATTGCATTGAAGTGATAGCTCACCCAAAAGTAATGAACTTACCCTTATGTTGATCCAAACCTGCATGATTTACTTATATGTTGAAGAATGTTGGAAACCAAACAGTTTGGTGAGCATTGACTTCAATTGTCTGGACAGTGGACATTTCTCGAAGTATTTTCTTTGTTATGTTATGAAATGTGTCTGGTAACCAGACTAATTATACAGGGGTTCCTTAATGTGCTTGAAACGTACACGTTTTTATTATTATTAACCACCATACTGGTCTGATCTGATCCTATAAAGAGCATTTTTGTTTCCAGACGGCTTACCATGCTATGCAGTCATTAACTACATTCCACTGACTATATTAATTCCTCGTCTTCGCTTTCTGGCAGCACCTCCTCAGAGTCATAATGCAACAGGTCAAAGGTCTTCCCAACAAAAAATAGCAGCCTCGGCTGTTGTCATCAACATTAGCATGCACTGCCCACATTACGGCTCTGGAAAATGTTGCGTCTGCTTTCTGAATCATTCTCTTTGATGACAGACAAGAGCAAGGCTCCGTCTCAACCCTCCGTCCCGTTCCAGACGACTCCCTGCGCCTCTGACCGACGGGCCGTGAAGGTTCTCGTTTCATTCAAGCACCGTGTCACCCTCCATTCACAACATCATAGAAAACACACACTTGAGTGTTTCAGAGCAGGAAGTTCCCTGCTGGGAGAAAGTTTGGTTTCAGGTCAGTGTGCTTTAGTCGGAGAGGAGGTGCGCCGAGGGAGATGTGGAAACTTGAAGGCAGCTGGTCGGAAAAGGAAAAGCCGCTGGGCCTTTGGGATTTGGAAGGTGGGGGTGGACGATAGTGCCGTTGGGTCCTTGGAGGAAACATTAGCAAAGCGTGGAGGAAAAGCTGCCAAATTAACTTCTCACCCTTTCAATCACACCCCAGAGGATTCCTGTCCCACTTCACCTCTGCCAGTCTGGCTGGTTTTTTCAGCCTCTCTTCCCATTGCATGTTAAGACATCGAACGACCCCTGAACGCCTTCGCTCCCCAGCAACCCAGAACACTCAGTAACGTTAACACACCAACAAGCCAATGAGGTCGTATGGCCTCTTTCTGCCCTCAACTTGTTATTTTTCCTGCTTACGAGCAGAACTTAGTACAGCTCCCCCTCATGTACCTTTTGAAGGAGTGGAATAAATGTCTCATTTGTATCAGTGACACTTCTTCTAAATGGTCCATTTCTGTTTAGGCAGATTTAAAGGTGTTATTGGGTTATTGGGAGCCACAAGACTTTTTTGCATAAGGTATTTTTATTCTTGGCCCTTAAAAACATTCGCTAAAATGAAAAGCAGATGCGAACCATATTGGACCCTTTGTTAAAAAAAATACTTTGAGTGGTACTAATTTATTAGGGTCTTTCAGCATCTGGAATTCTTTATAATTAATGCACTGACCCCAAGACTTAACTTCCACCTGTCAAACTTTGAGAAGATGACCAGAGATGGTCCTATTAATGATCAGGAACTATGGGATCCCCCACTTTTATTTTTTATTTTTACTTTTTTTTTCTCAGAGTAAGGAACCTGCGCCTACAGAATCTTCTGCACAATGCGAATGTCATCCAAAAGTTTATTAACTAAAGTTTATTAAAACACTGGTTAATCAATGGTGCTTTCAACGGCAAGTATCACCATAGAGTGCTGCCGGGATATATTTTTGTAGGCTTAAACCAATAAATAAGTATTAGAACACCTCTGGTTCCATCGTCCTGAAGTCAATGAGGATTTTTATTTTATTTATTTTATTTTTTTAGTTAAATACCTAAAATAAGTTTTGTTGTGAATGAACACAAGCTTGAGATATTTTCAAGTAATATATATATATATATATATATATATATATACACATACAGGGATGGGCAGTATTTCAAATACATGTATTTCAAATACGTATTTGAAATACAAAATACTATTTTGTATTTTGTATTTAAATACCTTTGAAAAAAATCTAACGTATTTTGTATTTAAATACATTTAATCTTTGTATTTTTGTATTTTCAAAATTCATAAACTACTTTTTGCCAATCAACCTCTTTATTAGACAGCTGATTTGCTGTATCAACTAGTACAAACTTCAAACATGCCACTTTCATGCATGTGAGCTGCAGCTGTATGACTCACAACGCTCTCTTCCACCTTCAATACCACGACTGAGGTGCCCTTGAGCAAGGCACCGAACCCCCAACTGCCCCCCAGGCGCCGCAGCATAAATGGCTGCCCACTGCTCCAGGTGTGTGTTCACTGCTGTGTGTGTGTTCACTGCTGTGTGTGTGCACTTAAGATGAGTTAAATGCAGAGCACAAATTCTGAGTATGGGTAACCATACTCGGCCACATGTCACTTCACTCACACTAGAACTGGGTAATGAAATTTTCAGGATTCCTGTAAGGAAATAAGGAATAATGCTGCTATCAAAATGTCCTACTTCCAATTTCAGAAGTCCTGATTACAAGCATGTCACATTCAAGTGCTATTTTGGTTTAATCAGCTAGCTAGTCGAATGTGTTCATTAAACTTTAATCATTACTGCTTGCTATGGCGATATGACAATATATATATATATATATATATATATATATATATATATGTCAGCGATGATATAAAGTGTAAATCCATTGAACTTTTTCTATATCATTTATATATCGTCGTGATATGCAAATATATCTGTGGAGCTTTTAGTGGGCAGGAGCTATTGACACGTCAGAGCGATAAAGAAACATGGATAAATGAGTAATAAGCAGCTTTCTCTGTGTGTGTACCCCAAGACAAAGATAACTCTAATGCTAATAATAAAAATATTAATTTAAAAAAATTGTTCTAAGGGCATACTCACACTATATTAACATTTATGCATTAAACCAGAATTTAAATGCAGCTTTACTCACAAACTACAATACCTGTTCATCGTTAAGATGAGAACCAGACCCATTATAGATCTAAATGTACTCGAAATTAAATTAATTGAAAAGTGTGATATCCAAGTAGTAATAAAGATTTTTGCTGTCATAATGATAACAGTAGCGCAAACAAAAATAGTAAATTAACTGTTCCATGCTCTGGCACCGTTGGCGATCACACTACATTTAAAGTAACAGATGACACAACTGCATTGTATACTTAGACTACACTAATATAGTTATCTTCATAATTATCATTTTTGGTGTAAACAGGCCTTAATAGTGTTATCACTGGATGACCAATTTCAAATGTATTTTGTGTATTTTCAAAATACAAAAAATGTATTTGCATTTAAATACATTTTCCCACACAGTATTTTGTATTTTTATTTTAAACACATTTTGATGTATTTGTGATCATCTCTGTATATATATATATATATATATATATATATATATATATCAATAATACTCTTTTGTGATTTCTCATCATCACAGCGAACAGATAAACTCATCTACTCGGTCGCTTTCACAGTCTTATTGTGTTTATAATTGTCCCTTTAAAAACTTTCAGAGGAAGAAGACCCCCCACCCCTTCAAAATTCCTTCAAATAAAGGTTGTGTTTATTTCAAATGCTTATAGATAATTAAAATCATTTTTAAAAATGCTTATAAACAGAAACATAAGAATCATAAACTTCTGTTAATTATGTTTATTTATTTATTGCAATAATGGGGGTTTTGTGATACTAAGTTATGGGTTGGCTATGAAAAACTGCTCCTCATTTTCAGGGCTATTGGTAAAATTTAGGGTGTTGGACAAAAGTCACCTATTCAACTCAATGAGTATGACTTAGCATAGAGGACCTCAGTGGTCTGATACTATGGAGTGAAGTGTTTCCTTAAGTATCTATTGATTTTGTCACTTGATTTTAGAAACAAATGCTGTTAAAGGGATAGTTTGGCAAAAAAATTACATTTTCTCATGATTTACTCACCCTCGTGTTGTTCAAAACTTGTATGAATTTCTTTCTTTTTTTCTTCTTCTTCTTCTTCTTCTGTTGAACACAAAAGAAGATATTTTGAAGAATGTTGGCAAACAGTTGCTGGTGGTTGACTTCCATTGTATTTTTTTTCTTCTCTAAACTACGGAAGTCAATGGCTACCAGTAACTTTTCAACTACCAAAATTCTTCAAAATATCTTTAGGTGAGTGATATCATAATGATAACAGAATTTCATTCTTCAAATTGCTATCTTCATGGCAATCATCATTAGAGCTGCCTCTGATCTGCATGTGTAAATGCACCTTTTTTTACAGTGTATATATATATATATATATATATATATATACACTGCTTCTGATGCAGCTTTTGATCATTTGTTTATAAATTGATGAATAAATAAAATAACTGCTTAGCTGTAATTTTATGAGAAACTGAACCATTAATTGATGCTCGCTGTTGTAAATGATGGGAACGAATGAAATCAAAGACATATAAACGGTCTACTGCAGAAACTGGTCGTAGCTCGTGTGTTCTATATGATAGACAGAAATGAAGGCAGTAAAACGAGACATGTGGTTTGCACAGAAGCAATCCCTCATTCATCCTTAAAGCAGGAAAACCAGAGGACTTTTTTGGATCACTAGCAGATTATAGACTCATTAGTATAAATGTGGCTTTAAAGGCTGTTACTCAACAGCAAACAGAGGGCATGCTAATGAACCTAAATGACTAACAGATAATGAGCCCAAAAGCCCTCTCAGAGCAGCAGCAGGCAGTCTGTTCAAACCAAGTTAACCTTCTATATGTCGACTTGTAACACATGGAGTGAAAACTTTGATAGATAGCCTATTAATCTTCCATGCATCAATAACAAATGCTTAACTGCATCCCCAATACAGCTTTTAAAGTTTGTTTGTGATATAGAACTGGTGGCCTTTGACCTGTAAGCAAACATCATTTATGCATTTATGCAATAGAATATAAAAAATAATATATCTCATAGCGAGAGGTTAACTCCACAGACTTATGTAATAGGTGTTAAATTGTAAACATCTTTTTCTCTCTCTTTTTTGCATTTATGTATGTATGGATAGTAAGTATTTATTTACTTGTTTGTTTGTTTGTTTGGCGTTTTTGTGCTGCTACACCATATGTCTGAGTGGACAGCTTTGAAGTTTATATTTATTTTTATTTATTTATTTTTCCCCGAAGTTCCTCAACAATTTATATATATATATATATATATATATATATATATATATTTTTTTTTTTTTTTTAACTAGAAGTCAAACATTTAACATTTTATAATCATGAAATTAATTTCTACAAGAGAATAAAATATAGCAATACTAAACTGTCAATATGAATACATCAATACTGTCTGTCATTATGCAACCTAGACAACAATGTGCACTAAATATGCATTGCTAATAGACCAAAATAATTATTCCACATTGCATGTATCTTAAAAATCTACTGCTTATATTTGCTGTTACAGAATATAAAACTAGGACAGGACAAAACTGAGTTCATGCCACTATAAAAGTGAAAAGCGTTTGATCTATTTGTTGTCGTTTATAAATGAGGCAGGTCCATTGACGGTTAATTACTAGTTATCACTAAACCCAACCAAACAAGAGCTGAGACGGCCAAAGATTTATTGTGAGAACAACAAGGGCGCTCTTCCCATTACAGAACGCTTTCCTTTGTTTGACTTTATTAATACCAATATATTACTCAAAGAAACAAGGGTGCATTACAGCCAGAACATGTACCGTAGGATAATAAATGGCAGCATTGTGAGGGCCTAAACATTTTTGTTCATCCCCAGCTGTTTCCCTGCTCATCATGCTGCGAGATAACATGAAACACTCACGCAACAGCTTCATTTCACAGACATCTGTCATCCATTAAGGACAACACACTCAGCCTCTAAGGGGCAGAGTCTGATCTCTAAAGTCCTCTAGGGTGTGTGTGTGTGTGTGTGTGTGTGTGAATGGGAGGGGTTAGTCTGAAACTAGATATGGTTCCTTTAAAACGACAGACATATTCAGCAGAACATAATGCTGCCGAAGAGCTTAACAAGAAAGTTTCAACATTCCAAGACTCTTAACACTCAGTGTTCCTAATTGCTTAGCTAATATTTGATCATGTATTGGCTCAACATGTCCTTTCCTTTGGAGGATAAAGGAACTCGAACATTGAAGCTCAATTCATTCATTTTGGGAATCAGATTTATCCAGATTGGTAACCTTGTACCACATTATGAAAAATGGCCCTGTTCCGAAGATGAACGAAGGTCTTATGGGTTTGGAACGACATGAGTGTTTAATGACAGAATTTTCATTTTTGGGTGAACTATCCCTTTAAAGGTCAGCTGCAAAGACATTGGTAAATAAAGTATGCAGGTTTGCATAATATTCCGTGCTTGTATTAACCTATTTTTATTTATTTATTTTTGAGGAATAATGAATCTTGAATATCTGATGCAATAGGCATCATTTTCAACTAAAACCAGAAAACTTTTTATGCGTTTTGGCCGTTCATTTGCACAACATCACCAACTACTTACTTATGCATGATATAGCATTTTTAGTAGATTTTGTGGATTAGTGTAAACAGGGAAACTTTTCAAAAACTCAAATGAAAAACCTAGTTTTCAGTGCATTGTTGTTACATTGACTTCCACTCATATGCAGATGCAGGAAAACGTAAAATCATCATAAGTTTTGCATTTTGCAGCGTTACAAAGTTCTGGTTGGTTGACCTGTGAATTTGTGTAAAGACTTGTGATCAGTAAAGAAAAAAAACAATATGTCATGGCATGACTTCTTAGCTGAATTATAAGAACGCTAAATTTAAAGCTGTGAATCTGCCGCATTGCAGGAAAATGGAGTAGATTGTATAATTTTATATTTTATGTGTTTTAAAAAAAAGGTGCCACTGAGCTTGACGTGTCTTGTTTGTTGCAGTGTCCTAAAATGTTTGCAGTCTTGACGTTTGTAGGCAAAAAAAAAAAAATTATCTCCAAGAGTGATAGCAGGTTAAATGTTTTGTTTTGATGAATTTTCAGTCTTGTGTCACGATAAACGTTTAATGTGAAAAGATCTCAAGCTGGAAATTCTTTGTTACCCATAAAAGTTACACTCCTCCTAATGTGTCATTGTACAGAACACACCGTTCTTACATAAACGCTGCTTTCATTGTGTCACGGCTGGGAGTGGAATGAATTATCAGTCAGTAGACAGAAACACATAGCATTTACAGAAAGTGGCAGATGTTCACAAAGACACCTGTTCCATGAACAGGAACTGAGTGGTATTTAGAAGAGTTTAGATACAATGAGGGTGGATGTCTATAACCATCCGTGAAAACATGAAATAAAATTTAATTACTAGTTAACTAGCCGGAGGACTCTTACTGGGCTAGAGCAACACACCTATCCTCATTCATGCTGTTTACCTCTTATTCATCTACACTGGAAAACAAGTCATTAAGGCCATTCTGAGAACATCCCTTAAAGATGTTTAGTGATACTGCTTCAATTCAGAGTGGATTTACATAACTGTGTTACACATAGCTGTGTTTACTGTGTTGCCTTATGTTAACAACACACAGTGTATTTGCTTCAGTTGGTGTCAGTTCATGGAGTATAATATGTTGCACATTTTACTCTTCACTAGCACATTATATCTGCAGCTCAGAGAGGATACATGAGTATTGCATTGGACTATAATTCAGCTGGTTTCATAAATTACCATCTGCCAAACTGAAATATTATGATTTTGATTGGTATAATAGTCTGATAGTAGTCGTCTAGTAATAGTAGTCTGATACTGTCACCAGAGCCATAATTTAATCTCTTCAAAGCATTAGGTACAGTGTTTCAGTTTATGGCACTACTTTTTCATTTTTTAGAATCTGATTTTAATATAACTGCATAATTAAGTTTGTGTTGTGGCTTTGATAATCTGGTTTATTTCTTCTGATTTGGCTAGTAGAGATTCTGAGTGGCCGGTAACTTTGAAAAATGTCAAATTAGCGAAAAAGTTCAAAAAAGTTAATTTCAAACTCTGAATATGTACAGTGTACAAACACCTGACTTTCTTTGATTGATTGATTGATTGATTGATTGAATGAATGAAGTGCATCAAGTGCACTAAAATACTTTTTTGAAAATAGTTTATATACATTATAAATAAATTAACATTTAACAAACATTACATTGACTTGTGTAAGGTGAGGAATTGCATGTTAGTTTGAGGAACCGCATGGTCAAAAGTGTTTGGTAGGTGAGGCATAAACGTTAATATTTGCTCCCATCTAGTGGTGGTGGTTAACTTGACAGGCTCTTCTGACAATCCCTTTTATTATCATGGTAACTTTACATATTAATAACACTGGTATGAATAAAACACAAGATGTTTCTCATTCATGAAAATGTTACTTACTTATTAAGAGTTGGAACATGCAGCTGTAATACCAAATTTAAACTGAGAGAATAAGAAATCACAGTTGCAACTCATGAATTCGCTCAGTGGATATTTTTATATTATTAAATGATTAATGCATAAAATGTAATAAAACTATTTAAATCAGAACATGATTTCAAGCTTTCCAATTCAATTCTTACTGGTATTAATTGTATTGGAGAACTCTGGAATTGCATTCTGACTAACTAGAAGTTAATTACAGAGCTCTCTAATTCTTACTTGCAAGAACTGGATTAGAGAGCTCTCTGATTAAATTCTTACTAGTAAGAATTTGATTTTTTTTTTAAAATTCAATTTGCAAGAATTTGCTATTACACCCATTTCCTTACCAAATCCAGCTTGCAGTATGGCTACTGTTCAAAATAAAAGCCCTTTGTGGTCCACCTGCTTTATATTTAAAAACTTGTCTCAAAAATATACTAATTGCATCCACATTATTGTAACATTAGGATAACCTCTCAGATGTGCTTTGTTATTAAAGGATATGAACCAACATTTCCATTAAAAACATGCTAGTGCTGAGAAAAAAGACAAAAAGTAAAAAATATTGTGTGAAAAAATGTAATTCTCCACACATAATTCTTCTCTCAAACATTCTCCTAACTGGAAAACATCTGCTAAATGTTAATTATAAAATATGTTTTAAATTATAAATTATAGACTAGAAACAGAAGAGTTGATTAAAAATTATTCACATAAGAACAAATAAACAAATTACAAGCAGTATCACAAATACTAAGACATAAATGATTGTTGATGATAAATGACTCTATTCATTCATACATTCACTTGAACATGCAAAAGTGTCATGGATACGCACACTGAGGCTAGACGACCACCAGAGGACTCCCTCTCCTGAATTTTGACTCTCCACTTGTCACTATATTTCCCACAATGCCACTGCTAACCTGAATACCTGGCACCTGTAGAAAATTTTAGAGAGTATATGTGACCCTGGACCACAAAACCAGTCTTAAGTCGCTGGGGTATATTTGTAGCAATAACCAAAAATACATTGTATGGGTCAAAATTATTGATTTTTATTTTTTATGCCAAAAATCATCAGGATATTAAGTAAAGATCATGTTCCATGAAGATATTTTGTAAATTTCTTACCATAAATGTATCAAAACTTATTTTTTGATTAGTAATATGCATTGCTAATAACTTCATTTGAACAACTTTCAAGTGATTTCCTCAATATTTATATTTTTTTGCACCCTCAGATTCCAGATTTTCAAATAGTTGTATCTCAGACAAATATTGTCCGATCCTAACAAACCATACATCAATGGAAAGCTTATTTAAACTTCTTTTTTTGTTGTTGTTTGTTTTAAATGATCACAGATATCTAGAGTACTTGCTCTCAGCTAAAATACTAAATCCTAGGCAAGCCAGGTGGGTGCTGTTCTTCACTCAATTCAAGATCTCCATCACTTACTGTCCAGTCTCTGACAGAGGGTTCTATGCTGGGTTCATTCATCCCTTAGCTCCAGACACCCTGGTATTTCTGCCACCCTTCGACTGCTACCGAACCAATTTTGGTGGGACTCCATGAATGCGGACACATCCCAGTTTGTAAATAACTGTCAGTTGTGCCACCTCAAAGCCATCTAGACAACCCCGGCAGGCCTTCTTCATCCTCTTCCTACAGCCCAACGACCTTGGTCCCACATGTCCATTGACTTCATTACCAATCTACCCATTTCGCAAGGTAACTAGGGCTGGGTAAAAAATATTGATATCTTGAATTTAATCGATTCTTAAATCCCAAGAATCGATTAGTCTAGCCTGTTTTCAATTAATAGACAGAACATTGTGAGAAAAAAACTGAAGGGTCCACTTAAGGATCCTTAAGTTTGTCATTAAGTATTTTTGCTTAATTACTTAAATGTTCCCTTAAGTTCTGTTATGCGTTGCGACAAAGTTCTTAGTAACCATTAACCCTAAAAAAATAAATAAAGGACAAAAACAGTTTCCTTAAGGGATCTGATGATCTGATGAACTCAAAAGCAAAGGGTGTTAACTGAAGAGGAAGTACTGAGCCAAAAATATGACATGAAACACTGTATATAGTCAAAAACAAAAATGGCATTTTCATCATTTCCACTGTGTGCTTGAATTAATTATCTCATGACAGGCTATCATCATGTGTGCAAGAGTGAAAGTGACTGATTATAGTGGCAGACTTGGGTGTTTTCCCCAGTCTTCTTTCTTTGTCCTTGGTCTACTTTGGTTTAGAATTCTTTAGATTCAGTAATATAATATAATGTAAAACTTTATTAAAGGGGCTCTAATGGATGACACAGTATAAATTCAAGCACATGGTTTCAGCTCACTGACACAGAAGGATGCTCATAATCCTGCTGCACCACTCACAATCTCTATAAACTGCTTGGTTTAGTAAATGTTAAACTTGTTTAAAAGTCAGTGGTCTGTTATTGTGTGGTTATTGTGGCAGGTGTCGTAACTATAGCAACTGCTTCAACATTGTGGATCCACATATTCGTTAATCTGACCGGTTACTTAATATAGTATTTCACTGTGATTTTCTAAATCTGAGCTGACTGCCATTAAAGTTAGGTTTGTTAAAGTTTGTGCCTAGAAGAACACAATTGTTAGTATTAGTTTGAAGTGTTATAAGCTAACGCTATAGAAAATGGTTCACGTTACATGGAAAGGTAAATTCCAGTTTGTGAGAGACTTTTAAGTATAAGACAGGGAAAAGGATAAATTAGAGCATATTAGTTGAAAGCGAACTGTTGAAGAGAAAGAAATTAGTTTTATTTAAAAGCATAAAAGACACATAAAATAACACACGTACGTCTGCAAGATGTCTGTTAAAGATCACTTGATTCTAGAAAGCATCTGCTGTGTACAAACATCTGACAGACAGACAAACAGATGTCAGTTTGCATACATTCTAAACCATACACATCTTAAAAGACATCTAATAGACGTCTATTTGACATCCTATAGACATATTGCAGATGAGCAAACACTCTAAAAAATATATCTTGCAGATGTAAAATATTTTTTACCTCAAATAGACGTCTCCGTGATGTACGTGTGCTATCAGGGAATCCATTTATCTGTGTATATTTTGTTTTGTATTTCCCTCCTTTTGTTTTTTGAATTCATTTATTGTTAAAACCATAGATCTACAGCATTCATACACTTTTTTGGCATTTGCCTACTTGAATTCATATTAATACATCTTCGAATTCACTCATTTAATTGTGTAGTGTGTTGTGTTCCATTTCCTTGATTGAATTGTATAATGAGTATTTTGAAGTGAACATAATTTAACAAGTAATCAGTTAGTAATACATTTCTATCAGGAGACAGCTAGACAAAGGATCAATTAGTATTTCAAACTCAGGCCCTTATCAGTCCAGCGGTAAAGTGGTAAGGGGGCTACACTTACAACAGTGTAATCGCTGTGTATCTCTGTTGATTGTGTGATTGTGACGTCTCTGTAGCGGCTCCTTAATTCACCATCAGCTGATCCTGAGGAAACTGGACTGATGTCTAAATACTGAGAGTCCTACAATAAAACACAGTCACATATGAGTATGAGACATTGCTGCTGTCACATCACATCAGCAGATCCATTTCAGAAAAAAACACAGCCAGAGATATTAGTATATTCACATTACAGCTACAGATATGAATGAAAAACTGGTCATAGATTAACTACAGTAAATGATCAACAACTTTCTCTTCATCGCTTACCCACAGAGACACTGGAAGAGATTAAAATATTCATATATTCAGGGTTCTTACACCATTTCCAAAGTCAAATTAAAGCATTTTTCAAGCATTTTCAAATCAGAAGTTATTGAGCTATTAAAAACCACCTGTCTGGATTGTATTTAACATTGCATGATGTAAATAGCCAACATACAGTATATAAATGATAAAATAAAAAAAGAAAGGAAGAATTTACAGGGTATCTGCAGGATTTTTAAAAAAAAATTAAGGCTTTTTAAGAATTGCACAAATAAGAAAAATGTATGAGCGGGGCCCCTCCTTCTATGGAATTACCTTTGTGCCAATTAAAATGAATGCAATTTTCCAAGAAACTTATGAAAATATAAATTGAAACTGAAAAAAATAAATAAATTGCATGCAAAATCTTTGACTTCGTCTTTAATACACTGCATGTTTTGCAACTGTTTTCTCCTCTTTCATTCGTTGATCTGTACTTACAAATGCGCTTCCAGAGTTTTCGTTTACGCTTCTAAAGTTTTCGTTTACGCTTCTGAAGTTTTCGTTTACGCTTCTGAAGTTTTTGTTCGCCATTCTGGCACAAATCTTTCGTGGGGGCGGGGCTAGCAGCGGTGTGTTCTCATTGGCTACTGAGTTTTTGATTGACAGCTTCTTGACCTGGAAGTGAAGGCGACACTGGGGGCTGTGGATGTGAGCATCTCTTAGCAGCTTCATTTCATTTTAGTGATATAAAGTTAGGAGTTTTGTTTTTGAATTCAATCTGTATTTATCTGTTGCTACTACTCTGTCAACATAAGCTTTTAGGAGCACGAGAGATCAAACGTGCGAGAAAAAGAAGGTCGTATTGAGGTTTAATTATTAAAGTACTGTATATAATACTGGAGATATTCTATAATGTCCAATGTTCTCGTAGGATATTTGTTTATTGATCATGATTATTTTTCATTGTAGAGTCTAATTAGGTTGAGCTGTCACATTTGAAAGATAATACCATCATATATATGTGTGATATATTCAGACGTCAATAAAGTCTCACTCCAACCAGGCAATCAAGCTTATTTCATGACATATTCCACACAAAGAATTTTCAAAATCCTTTTGTGAGAGACTTTGAGCTTTGTAACTCTGCAGATCGTATACATGCACAAACAGCTACATAACACACCAAAGAAAAAGAAAACATGAAATTGCATCATATGACCCCTTTAACATTAGTTAATGTATTAATTAACATGAACAAACAATGAACAATGCATTTATTACACTATTTATTAATCTTTGTTAATGTTAGTTAATGCAAATACAGTTGTTCATTGTTTATTCATGTTAGTTAACAGTGCATTAACTAATGTTAACAAACACAACTTGTGATTTTAATAATACATTAGTAAATGCTGAAATTAACATGAACTAAGATTAATAAACGCTGTAGAAGTATTGTTCATTCTTAGTTCATGTTAACTAATGTTGTTAACTAATGTTAACTAATGAACCTTATTGTAAAGTGTTATCAAAAAGTTTCATAAAGTAATAAAATAGTCTTTAAACAATTTTTAAGAAAAGGGATGAGTCAAAAGTATCAAATTTAAAGCATATCTTACTGTATGGAGTCAAATCAATGCCACATATACTTGCAAAATAATTTAAATATTGCAAAAGAAAATAAAGTTGTGCAAATGAAAATGAAAGTATTGAGAAAAAATAAATGTGCTTTTTGCAAACAAATTGTGAGAAAAATGAAGTTTTGCAAACAAAAATAAAGAATGGCAAAATATAAATGAAACCGAGCAAAAGCAATGAGTTTGCAAAACATTTTTTCCATTTCCATAGCTACCAATTTATTCGCTGCTTTTATTTTGCGTTTCAGTCAAGTGTGAGCTTGCTATACCGTTTTTTCCCTTTGAGCTCATGTTTCTGCGCATCTCACTTTCTGGCACTGTTTTGCCATGGGGGTGGAGTCAAGGGATGTACAACAGGCCTGGGAATGCCTTCCTGGAAGTTATGTCATCGGCCTGAGATGCAGATCACAACCGATCAAGACACCGTCGATGAGCAGAGGCATGCGGGTAGATTGTTTCCTTTTATTCACTAACATTAAAATATGCATAGTTTCGTTTTATTAACTATATGTGTATTAACATCTTTTGCTCAAGTTAAAGGAGTTGCTAACATGAACATCTGCTGTCTTTTTCTCTCAATGTGCACAATTTTATAGCATTATATGTGTAATGTTTTGTTTTGTAAACTAAATGGGTATTAACGGTGTTTGTTTGAAATCTGTTAACCTGTGGGAGGATGCCAGCGCACAAAAGCGTTCTTTGTTTCCATCAGTTCAAAGTTACTGCTAGTTTTAATGTAAAAATGTAATTAACTTGATAAACTATACATCATAAAAAAGGTATAAGACTGAAGCTTCATGTTTTGAATCTTACAGTGATAGTCATTTATTAATTTATATCAACGCTGAAAAAAAAGTGTATAAAGAAGTCTTTGATGCATTGTGAGCATATCTAAATGTAATGCTACAATCAACACTTTTCATTCATTTTCGCATTTCACTTTAATCGTGAAAGTCTTAAAAGATTTAGTTTAACTGAGCAGGGGTATTTTTGCTTACCTTTTACATGGCTTGAAAGTACAGACTTTCCCATGAAAAAAGCAGACTTTACAGGATGCTACTCGAGTATTTAGTTCTCGTTTTAACCATAATTTGTCATTTTCAAGCCAACGCTGACTGAAGCAGCAACCTCCCGGAATGTTTTTTTTTTTATCTCTCACTCTGTTCCATTAGAGGGCGCACATCTATAAAGACCAGCAGATCATCACACTATAGCCGTATGCACTCTTGAGCGGAGCCATTTTCGTTTTATGCAAAAGACGAAAGTAATCAGGCTTATTTTACCTAAAACGTGAACTATTCAGTAAGATTTGGTAATATAAAAAAGCAATATTCTGAAACCAATGCAACTGCAATTTCAAGCAGTTTCAAGCACTTTATCCAAAATCCAAGCACTTTTCAAACCTCGAAAACACTACATTAAAATGTAAGCATTTTCAAGGATTTCAAGCACCTGTACGAACCCTGTATATTCATAGATCAGTCACATCACAAAATTAAACTCTTATTAAGCACAGTTTAAAATACAGAAACTACAGTGGATTTGAATTATCTTATATTCTCAAATTACATCAGAGGTCTTTTACTTGAGTCAATTTAAAAGCTTTAACAAAATCAACTCACAGCAGATTACATTCTCCAGTTTATAATGTGGATCATCCCTCAGATCAGAGAGTAACTTCACTTCAGATTTTCCTATTTTATTCCCAGACAGATCCAGATGTCTCAGGTGTGAGGGGTTTGATCTCAGAGCTGAAGCCAGAGCAGCACAACCTTCATCTGTGACACCACAATGCCACAACCTGTAGAGAACAATGACACAAACTGAATTGTAGTTCAAGTGTCTGTTGTTTGTTATTCATTCTGATATAATGACAAGCATTGGCACATATTGCTGCTGACAGAATGAGATTTATGCATGTTAATGCTCAATGGTGCTGTTTGTCTTAATGTACAATGTAAGAACTATTCCTAACACATGCATTAAGATCATGTTAGTGAGCTTCATTTCCATAATGAGCTTTATGGTCCTTGGTGATTTTATTCCACTTTTATCAACTTGATAAAAACTTAATAATGATTTATTAATGATATAAGAGGGAAAAACCCTGCTGATGGAGGAGAAAGACTGAAATTCCGCTGCTCGGGCAAACCACTGTATTGTTTCTTACAGATTTGTGTTTCTATACAATATGTTGGTTCATTCTACTATATTTAAGAGATTTACTTAATGTTCTTGTTTTGAAGGTTTGATGGTCTTTACTTTTATCACTGATAATGTTGAGAGCTGAAGTGATTATAACCTTCATTCACTCATGTGCATGCATGTGATCACTATAGCATTAAGTTCAATCTAGACACATTCAGACTCTTGTTTGTTCAACTCTAAACCTCTGAGTCAGTCATCCTCTGCAGTAAATCACAGAGACTCTGACTGACTTTTTTAGTTTTATCTGAAATTTCAGTATTAATCAAACTATCAGAAGCAACTGAAGCTTCAGAAAATGGTTAATAGGTCAAAAACAAGAGCAGCAGGTCATGTGACTTGATGAAGATGAATTAATTGAATTTCGTCTTCAGTCATCAGAGTCATCTGAACTGAGATTTTGTTTACGGAATTATTTTACAAGCTGATTTAGTGCTAAAATTAACATTTTTAAAAAAAAATGTCTTACTGAGGACAAAAGACGTGAGACTGTCAGAGGGATTATTTTACCACAGTTTCTCCAGATTACAATGATGATCCTCTAGTACAGCAGAGAGCAGCTTCACTGAATTTCCTATTTTATTCTCAGACAGATGCAGCTGTCTCAGGTGTGAGGGGTTTGATCTCAGAGCTGAAGCCAGAGCAGCACAACCTTCATCTGTGACACCACAATTACTCAACCTGTAGAGAAAAATGACACTCTTCACTCTCTCAGTTCAGATCAGATCTGTTTAGTTGTGAATTCATTATTAAAGGGAAAGTACAAATTTAAAACACAAATCATTAAGTTTGATGGATCATTACACAGAGGTGTCACAGAGCACAAAACAAGAACATAAAACATCTCAATTTAACATAACTTAATATATTTTGAGGTGATATGTATAAAATTATATTGATAAAGATTTGTGTGTGTGTGTGTGTGTCTTTACACACTGATACAGTCACTGTGGACAGATGAACGTGATGATTAATGTAATCCACACATGTATGTCAAACTGACTGCATTAGTGTAGTGAAGTTATCACAGCAGCTAACACTCTCCAGCTCTTGCCTGGTCACCCACTGAAGCTAAGCAGGGTTGAGCCTGGTCAGTATCTGGAGGGGAGACCTGGGAAAACTAGTTTGCTGCTGGAAGAGGCGTCAAATCGTACTTATCTGACCGCCATTAATTTATAGCTGTGAATGAAGAGGTATCATATCAATCACAAGTACAGAATGGAGTACCTCAAGGCTCAGTACTAGGGCCGTTACTTTTCACGCTTTACATGTTACCCTTTAGGAAATATCATCAGGAAACACAGTGTTAGCTTTCACTGTTATGCTGATGATACTCAGATCTATATTTCTTTGCGGCCCAGCGAAACACACCAAATTGAGAAACTAACGGAATGCATAGTCAATATAAAAAACTGGATGACGAGTAATTTCTTACTGCTAAATTAAATGTTGTTAATTATCGGACCTAAAACCCCCACATGTAATAACTTAGAACACTGGAACTGTTCTCAGTTGGGGTCCCACCTGTCAGACTACATGCTTGAACCCGTCCCCTCAGAGGTCGTATATTCTCTTTGTCTCCCCGCGAACGAACTGCTATGGACAAATACATTAACGAGGCCCTTGCGGCAGGTATCATCCAACCATCCACTTCCCCTGCTGGAGCTGGATTCTTTTTCGTTGGGAAGAAGGATGGCAGACTTCGGCCATGTATTGATTACAGGGGCCTTAATAAGATCACTATTCGAAACTGCTATCCCTTGTCGCTAATGGCCACTGCCTTCGAAATTATGCAAGAAGCCTCCATCTTCACTAAGTCGACTTGCGCAATGCCTACCATCTCGAGCACATCAGACAAGGAGATGAATGGAAGACCGCCTTCAACATGTCCACTGGGCACTATGAATATTTAGTTATGCCCTTCGGTCTCACTAATGCTCCTGCAGTATTTCAAGCTCTCATCAATGATGTTCTCAGAGACATGCACAACCAATTTGTTTTTGTCTACCTAGATGATATCCTCATCTTGAGTTCCCTCCAAGAGCATGTAAAACATGTCAGTATATTTGATAACCATCTTTATGTTAAACCTGAGAAATGTGAGTTTCATGTGACTGAAGTTCAGTTCCTGGGGTTCATCATCAAGCTTGGCAAGATAAAAATGACCCTCAAAAGGTTCAACCAGTTGTGGATTGGCCCTCCCCCTCATCGGTAAAAGAGGTACAGCGTTTCCTTGGCTTTGCCAGTTTTTATGGCAAGTTCATCCTGAACTTCGGTACTTTATCTGCCCTCACAAAAGGGAACACAACCAGCTTGTAAAACCTGATGCGTTGTCCTGGGTATATGTAAACACTCCTCAGGAAGATTCTATTGCATCGATTATCCCCAGTTCCAAGATAATAGCTCCTATCAGGTGGGATCTGGGAAATACTGTAAAACAAGCCCAAGCCCAAGAACCTGACCCAGGAGGGGGGCCAACCCACTGTCTGTTTGACCCAAAAGCTGTCCGTTCCCAGATCCTCCAGTGGGGACACTCCTCTCCTCTCACTTGTCATCCTGGTACTTCTCGCACTCTTGAGTTCCTTCAAAGATGATTTTGGTGGCCAACTATCAAGGAGCATGTGACAACATTTGTAAACATGTCCCATGTGCAACCAAAGTAAAGTCTCTCACCATTCTCCTCAGGGGCTTTTGCACCCTCTCTCCATACCTCATAGACCTTGGTCTCATCTTTCCATGGATTTTATCACTGGACTTCCGCTATCACAAGGCAACACCACTATCATGGTCATATTTGTTCGATTCTCCATGGCCGTATTTGTATCTTTGCTTGGTTATTATTGTTCCTAAGCCAGTTGCTGCCTTAAGTCTGCTCTAGTTCTAAGAACGATACTTTGAAAGCCTTTTGGATTGTTTTCCTGTGTTTATTTTTTGCTGTTTTTGGTGTCTTTTTCCTGAGTTTGTTTTGGAGATTATTTTTCTCTTTTTGGATCCTTTTTGGACTGAAGATTTTTCTGTTTTGTGGCTTTCATTAAGAAAAGCATTTTTGTACCCTTTTTGCTAAATAAAATCTTCTGAGTTAATTTAAGAACGCGTCTGATTATTAGGTTCAACTGCCTTCTGTGGCTCAGTGGTGGAAATTAAGGCTCTTGTGTGAGAGACCCAAGTTTGAATACCGGTTCTGACAGGTTTTATTGGGGTTGGAGCTAAACTCTGCATGACAGTGACCTTCCCTGGTCTAGACCTTCATCCAACATCACTGGGAAAAACTCCCTTCATATTATTATACCATGTATATAAATTTGTGATCCATGTTACTAAATTTGGGGCCAAACCACCTTTTAATCAATTAGACCATTTATGAGACAAATAATTATGCAAGTTACTAAACAGTGCTGATGCATAGCTGTGAACTTTGTTATTACTATGTCTTCATCACTGAGTCAGCTTCACTCAATTGTTTATACTTAAAGAAAAAAAATATTACTGACTTTGGCTGTGTAATGTAATTGCTGTTTTCACGTTTATTAATGTTTGTTCACGTAATGCAGGGATTAACAAGCTTTTTCGTCAGCCGAACCCCTTTGTCCTAAAATATTTGCTTGAATTCCACCTGGGATTTTAAAGTAATATTTGAATAAATCCTGCCATTATACAATATTTAATATACTTCATGATGTTTATAAGGAATAGAATATATTTTCTTTGACCTTTTTTCATTATTATGGTACACAATAATTTATGTTTGTTTATTTTTTAACGCCATGTTAGCATCGGGGTATTTATATGGCAAACAAAAGGTCAGCATTTTTTGGATTTTCTAGACTATTTTAAGTCGTAAAGTAAGCAGTATATATTAAAATCCCGCGCATGGCTTTAGCAGGCATGTATACATGACACTAGGTGGGGCAGACGGTGCCTGAGACCTCCTGAGCTCAACAGCACCCCACAATTTTGCAACGTAAATCTGTGGTGAAAAGGGGAACTGCAGTGCGCTCTAATTGAGAGCCATTGGGGCAGATTTGAGACTGCTCCGCTTATTTTCACGTTAACGTTACCTTACGTGAACCTCGCTCCACTAAGACGATATCAGCTATGTGTCTGCATCAGGTCAGTAACTAGTTGGCACGTCTGTTTTTCTATGTGGAGTAGTGGGTCAAATTAACAAAGTAGGCTATCCGTTAAATCCTTTAGTTTAAATATATAAGAAGAATCACTATATAAGAAGGGAAATAGACTGGATCCTGGTAATTATAGACCAGTTTCTATTTTGAGCATTGTTTCAAAAATAATAGAAAAAGTTGTGCATAAACAGATTTATCATTACGTCAGCAAGAATAGATTAATTTATGATTTCCAGTCTGGTTTTAGAAGGTCTTATTCAACAGACACTTGTTTATTGTTTTTCACAGAATGTATTAGAAAACAGCTAGATAGAGGAAATTTGTGTGGTATGGTCCTGCTAGATCTACAAAAAGCTTTTGATACGGTGAACCATTCAATATTATTGGACACAGTAGGAGCTATGGGTTTTTCGGATATACAGTGCCCTCCAAAAGTATTGGAACAGTAAAGACAAATTGCTCTGTTGGCTGTGGAGTCAAGACATTTGATGATGACACACCCAAACCAGGATGAAGACGAGGGAGCTGACTTTGAGAGAAAAGCAAGCAATTTGGATGCTAAATGAAAAGAGGAAGTCAATTAGAGCCTATAGCAAAAACAAAGGGCATGGAGAAATCAAGAGTTTGGAAACCACCAGCGATGCCAGCAACCAACAACTACCTGATCGGCTGAGAAAACAACAGTAGTTAATGACAGACAAATCATAAAAGCTGTGAAAATGAATCCTAAAAGACGTGTCTGTAAAATCACCAACAACTTCCAGAAAGCTGGGGTGATGCTCTGACAATTTACTGTCCTCAGGAGACTTTGACACAGAATTACAGATGCTACACAGCAAGATGCAAACCTCTGACCAGCTCCAAATATAGAAAGGCAAGATTAGAGTTTGCAAAAAAGCACAAAGGTGAGCCAGAAGAGTTTTGGAACTGTGTTTATGGACCGATGAGACAAAGATGAACCTTTATCTAAGTGATGGGAAAGCAAAAATGTGGAGAAAAAAAGGGAACTGCAATGATCCCAAGCATACAGCCTCATCTGTAAAGCATGGTGGAGGTGGTGTCATGGCATGGGCATGCATGGCTGCCTCTGGAACAGGCCCTCTCAACTTTACTGACTGAATGTATGACAATAGTAGCAGAATTAATTTGGAAGGGTACAAAACCATCTTGCCTACCAATATTCAAGAAAATGCCACCAAAATTAATTGGGAAGTGCTTCATATTGCATCAGGACAATTAATCAATACACCCTGCCAGTTCAGTCAAGGAATTTATAAGGGCAAAGAAATGGAAAGTGTTAGATTGCCCAAGTCAATCTCCAGATTTAAATACGATTGAACATGAATTTCACCAGCTGGAGAGGAGAGTAAAGGAAAAGCATTTCAAAGGATGAGACCAAGAGTCTGGTGATGTCTATGGGTCACAGACTCACTGCTGTGATTGTGCGCAAGTGATCTGCAACTAAATAATAGCTTTTGATCTTTTATATCTGCCTATGTTCAACTATGCCAATACATATGCTCACATCAATGAGTGGGATGAATTCTAAAAGTGATGTTCTTTTTATTTGGTAAAACATATATGTGTTGAAACGTCTAATAATAAAATTTGACATTCTGTAGTTTTGTCTCATATTCACCTTTTAATCATATTTGCAAATGTCTTGACTCCACAGCCAACAGAGCAATTTTGTCTTTACTGTTCCAATACTTTAGAGGGCACTGTAGTTAAATCATGGTTGGCTTCATATTTATCAGGGAGAGAGCAAAGGGTAGAAGTTGGAGGGATGCTTTCTGAGAGTTAAACAGTTTACAATGGAGTCCCACAGGGTAGTGTATTAGGTCCTCTTTTGTTTTTATTATATATCAATGATATCCAGGCTGTTTGTGAGTGTAATATGTTCTTATATGCCGATGATGCTGCTTTATTGGCTTCTGGGAAGGAGACTAATAAAATCCAAGAAAAGTTAGGTGAAGAGTTAGCTAAGGTGAAGGATTGGCTGTCGGAAAATAAGCTTTTATTACATTTAGGAAAAACAGAATCTATTCTTTTTGGGTCTAAGTATAAACTGAGTAAGGAGGATGATTTGGTAATCAAAGTTGATGGTTATGAACTAACTAATAAAACATTGGTCAATTATCTAGGATGTGTTCTGGACAATAATTTAAGTGGGGCTAGTATGGCTAGTAAAGTATTTGGAAAAGTTAATGCTAGAATTAAGTTTATAGCAAGATATGCTGGTGTTTTGGATAGAGATAGTTTAAAGGTACTTGCTACAGGCTTAGTTCAGTGCCATTTTGATTATGCTTGTTGTTCGTGGATGACTGATTTATCCAGAACTTGGATGATAAAGTTAAAAAAATCACAGAATAAATTGATAAGATTAGTTTTAGGATTACATTGTTTTAGTCATGTGGATAATATACACTTTCAATAGCTTGGTCGGTTACCAATTGAAAGAAAATTAGTGTTACAGAAATTAAAAATAGTACATAAAATCATTAATGATAGGGCTCCAGTATATTTTAATTCTTATTTTTCTTGGGTTAATGTAAGACATGGTCATTTTACCAGACAGAGCATTATGGATATTGATTTATGTAGATACAGGACACTGTATGGTCAAAGGTCGTTTACATATTCAGGTGCAAAGGAATAGAATATGCTGCCGTTAGATATTAAGGTATTAGCAAATTGTGAGGGTTTCAGAATAAAGGTGAAGAGACTGTTTTTATATAGGATGTCTTAAAACATATAAGGAATTGTTGATCTGTTTGCTGTTTTATGGGAGTGAGCAGATTTTTGAGACTAGGATTTTCTTCTCTCTTTTTAAAGCAAGGACCACAATGGAAATAAGTTACTGTAACTTTATTGTGTTATTCTTGACAAGAAGGTTGTAACAGTGAATTACTACTTTTTGTGTCAAATAAACTCAACTCAACACTTCAAATATACCTTACATTGTGTTTCATTTGTGAGAGTCTATATGATCTTACCTCAGTATCTCCAGTTTACATTGAGGATCCTCCATTACAGCAGAGAGCAGATTCACTGAATTTCCTATTTTATTCCAGGACAGATCCAGTTGTCTCAGGTGTGAGGGGTTTGATTTCAGAGCTGAAGCCAGAGCAGCACAACCTTCATCTGTGAGACCACAATAACTCAACCTGTAGAGAACAATGACACACTCTTCACTCGCTCACATCATATCATAACAGTTTAGCAGTGAATCCATTATTAAAGAGAAAGTAAAAATAATTTTTTGATGGATCTCTGGTCTTTTACAGGGCCTAAAACTAACTTTTATTTTTTTAAATTTACCAGCAATAAATATTTTATAATTAACACTACTTATTGCAAATGGTGGCAATTATCTGCACCTCAGTATTGTAGTACATTATAAAACAGTACTCAATAACGTATTGATTGTAAATTATAATTTTCATTCAAATTATTAAATGGATGCCATATTATTGGGACAATGAAGCCTACCCAATACTTTTTCAACTTTTTGATTATTTCAAAATAAAAAAGGTTCAGAAAAAGGTGGGTTCAAACCCGGGTCGTTCGCGTCAAAAAGTACGACATCACCATCGACGCCACTGGAACTGATGTTTGACGAGCGTCGTTTGTATTCTTGACTACCCCAATCACACATTGGTGGGCAGAGTTAGTGTAGATATCCTCTGCCAACAAGGCAGGCTATTTGCACTTAGTGTAAATAGACACTCCGTATTTTTAATGGCCGTGAAACATCTCGGTTACTTGTAGGGCTGCACGATCAGTGTTGCCAACTTCTTGGGCAACACTGCCGATGGAAAGTAGCTAAAGCCAGTTTGAGAAGTCGCTAAATGTCGCTAGATGACATCATACGCTAATTAGCATATTCATGACGTCATCGTGTCATGTTGCCTTTTACATTTGTTTGTCTCTCTGTGCTCATACTGTACTTTAATGCAGCCAAATTCTCAATACAACTGTTTCCCTTTATATATTTTACTGTTTATGTTGTCAGTCAATGGGATAAATGAAACGCAGCCCTTTAATAATACATAACCAGCTCTCCCTTCCAAGAAGTCTGCACAAAAATCCTAATTTATAATTGAGCCGTCGTCTGATGAAATCAAATAATACACACAAAATAAGACAAGACAAAGACAATTACTGTTCTGTGATTTCGGCTATATTTGCATGTAAAATTTAAGAAGCAACATAATATCTGTTT
Source organism: Onychostoma macrolepis (assembly GCF_012432095.1). Lineage (NCBI taxonomy): Eukaryota > Metazoa > Chordata > Actinopteri > Cypriniformes > Cyprinidae > Onychostoma > Onychostoma macrolepis. The sequence continues at coordinate 30,227,661 of NC_081171.1, read as the reverse complement.
TAACCGTAACCCGCTGCTCCTCTCAGCCACTCGCTGAACAGAGCAGACGCTGAGAAAGAGGTGCGTGCGCACTGACCTCGCGCCGTTGCAGCAGTACCAGTGATCACAGAGACTCGCTAAGGTTGTCCTAGAAGTCGGTATGTAGTGATGGACGAAGTGGGAATCCCTAACAAAGCGCTACTGATGCTACCCCTTGCAGTGCCCTGCATAAAGGCCCTTTCACACAGGACGCGGCAAGCGGTGGAATCGTTTTGTGCAGTTCAGGGCGGCGGTGCTCGCATCGCGGTCTCAGGGCGGACGTTACCATAGTTACAAACAACAAATCACATTTGTATCTCCTACACTAAATAAAACAATGTAAGTTTTGTGTTGGTGTTATTTGCTATTTATCATTTTATGGGAGCGTCTACTAGTGTTTTCATTAAACTCCGTACACTCACACTCTGGATTTTTTTTTTAAATTAACGTTAACGTTATATCTCTGAGATTTTGATGGATCACACAACAACTCCGGGAATTCCAGTAGGATTTACAGCGATCTTCATCATGTTTTCAACACTCCAACATGAGCTCAGTGAAATGTTACAAGTGGTTGTTAATAATCAGTTCTCTGATTGGTTGAAACCGACGCGGCTGCCGCTGCTGCTCACAAAAAGATAAAATATTTTTATCTTTGGCGGCGCCTGCCGCGATGCGCCATGCTCGTGGAAGCGGCAGGATATTGGGTCCATGAGCACCGCTTGCGCTCCGCCTCCACGCTGCCAGCAAAATTGCCCGCATTTTGCCGCTTGTCGCATATCTCCCATTGAAAATGAACTAGACACTCGCGACTGCCGCGTCCCATGTGAAAGGGCCTTAAGCCTCCTTAACCCCCCCTATTTGTTCTTTTCCCAGGGTCATGACCACGCTTTTGCAGGACCTTGAGCGCTTTGTCTTGATGGACCTGAAGCAACGCTATAGCGTGCAGGGCGGAGGCAGCCTCCCCACAGGCTCCATAAACACTGCCAGTTAGACTAGACAAATATCTATAGGCCCGTGAGGGGAGACACTGATTACCCTACCAGGTGACAGCGGTGCTCAGAAACAAATGCATTGCAACCGACCACTCCACCAGGGGGATCTCTATGTACCCCTTGGCTGCCCCACCATCGAGGATAGTGAGGGAGGAGGAGATACTAGGTGCGTTTCTGTCAGTAAAAGTTACAGTCCATGACCTAGTAATCTCCTCATGTACCTCTGAGAAGATGGGACTGGGGTGGGATGCTGAAAACGAGCATGGGCCGCCCTGAGAAACCAATCATCCAACCCCGAGAGGATAGGGCTCGAGTGTAAACCACCGTGACCCTCTCGGTGGCCATAGCCGTCATCTCTGGGTCTGATTCAGACAACGCTACCACTCCCGAAGGAGGCAACGCAGCCAGATCATCATCCCCAGAGAGAGTGGGCTCACCCTCCGATGCAGCAATCAACATCTGGTCGTTGGGGGGCGCGCCGAAGGATATGGCTGGTACACCTTGTTTAGGAGGTCCAGCGCGTTCCTGGGGCAACTCCACTGGCTGCGGAGTGCTGGAGGGGTGAGGGGTCCTGGGAAGTTGGTTACTCGGAGGGGAAGCCCTCACCATAACCCTCAGACCACCCAAGCCACTACCTGAAGTAGACCTCCCCTGACTTTTGCCAGGAAGAGACCTAGACTGAGGCAGAGGCAAGGGAACTCCACCGCGTTTGAGGTAATGGAGTCTCGATCGCAACTCCAAGATGGTCATCTTCCCTCAGTGAGTTCATGACTTATCCACGAATGCCACCTCAGCGTGCTTACTGCCCAGACACGTGAGGCAGCGATCGCGACCATCCGCTGGTGCCAGGTAACAACCGCATCCAGAAAGACACGGGTGGAATGTCATCTTTAAATGTCATCGTGTGCCGTGTGCGTACACTCTCGTTAATTCACGCTCTCGTTGATCCGCACTCAAAAGACTGTAACCACCACTGCAGCACCTTCACACCAACACAAAACAAAAAAAAAAGGCTTCTCCCAAAAGAACTGGCTCTTTTAGAAAACACTAGTAGAAATCAGTCTTCATAGAGCAGAACAGATCAATAGTGTTCGGCTCTGAAGCAAAAAGCTGATTATGTGTTGTACCTGCTGCCTATTTATACCCACACTCAGAAGGAAATATCACATGCCAAAGTGCATTGGCTCATTTAGTTTACACTCAAAGTAGGTTGGTCTCTCTGGAGAGATTCCCTTGCTAATGCTGATTTTTACTCGCATTTGATGCTTGGCGACTGTTAAGATTTTTTGTAAGAACAAGCTGTAAAATTTTTAATTGATGACACTACGTAGCTGGGTTTTAATATGTTATTTACAGTGGTTGGACAAAATAATGTGCACACCTATTATTATAGAGATAAAATGAAAAAAAAATTCTGTGATTATCTTTTATTAATCTTTTTGTTGTCTGTATTCTCTAGTTTGTATCTCAGCATAGTATAAATTGTGTTCATCTCAGGTTACTTGACTGTAACTCTGTTCCCTGAAAAAGAGGGAACAAGATGCTGCATTTCAATAATGCTTATGAGAAAATTCTTTGTTAGACCGGTTGTGAAACATGTGTGGCATATAATCTGCTGAATGTGTGCAGAGAGGGCCAGCCTGCCGCATGACACACTTGCTGCAAGAGGACACCTCTTGCTAGAGCCTAAGAGGATGCAACCCCCCTGGTTGAATGGTTGAATCCTAGATGTGAGGCTTGACCATGTGCCTTGTAGGCTAGGGCAATAGCATCCCTCACCCAATATGACACTGGTTGTCTAGTGGCAGCCGTCCCCCGGTTGAGGCCCCCATAGCATGAAAAGCTGCTTCGACTTACGCCACTGACTAGTGTGGTGGACGTATATCTGAAGAATCCTGACAGGCATTGACTATAGTGGTTCAGAAGGGGTCCCAACCAGACCCTCAAGCACTATAGCTAAATCCCACGAAGGGACTGTCGCTCTGCTGGGCGGCCTCAACCGCTCAAAGAGCATGACAATCCAAAATGGCAGCCACATAGACTCTGAGAGTACCAGGACATGTACCTGAGGACAGTTTCGCTTGCAGGAAATCCAGAACTGAAACAACTTGGCAGTGAACTGGGTCTGCATGGTGTGTCATACACTAACTTTCGAAAACACGCCATCTGAGGGCATAACAACTTCTAGTGGAGGGAGCCCTAGCAATTAGAATAGTCTGTACTACATTGGCTGGAAGCCCAGCATCTCTTAGTTGGTTCCAGAGCTTGGCCCAGGATGAAATACCGTCCCCTGCACCTGAGATAGGAGATATCTCCTGACTGGATTCGCCCACGTTGAGCCATCGAGGAGGGATTTTATATCTGAGAACCACACTCTTGCCGGTCAACGGGGCACTATCAGTAAGATGTGAGACCCTTGTTGATGGACCTTGGCCAGGACTCCTGGGAAATGGGTAAAGACGCAGTCTGGGCCACGTATGGGCCATTGCTTCCAGACCCAGGAGCTGGAGTGTGTCTCCTGTGAAGCAAAGAGGTCCATCTTTGCTTCATAATATCTTTCCCAAATTTGACTGACTACTTAGGGGGGGGATTTCTGTTCCCTGTGTGTCACAGGTTGTCTGGACAGCAAGTCTGCTCCCACATTCATATGCCACGGAATGTAAATCGCCCTGAGGAACAGTGTTTACTATTTAGCAGGAGTATCTGTAACCTTAAGAGCTGAATTGCTTGGTGTCTTAAGAACAACAGTCTTTATGATTATGACTGCGAACACAACGTTTTTGAGAGAAGAATGATAATATTCCCTTCTCCAACATCTCAGAAGTGATTGGCAGATGTTTTTATAGACAGCATTCAACTGGAGACTAATTAAAAATTGTAGGAATCTATTCTAAGAAAGTTGGAAGCTGTATGAAAGGCAAATGTGGTAAAACCCCTTAATTAAATTATTATGATCACCTCTTTCCCAGGGGTTGTGTGTTTGTGTTTGTGTGTGTGTGTGTGTGTGTGTGTGTAGGATTCTCCTTCATCACCAAAGACAGTAAAACCTGAGATCACCTACATTGTGACATATTATTTACACTTTGTGTAAATAGTGGCAGACACTTTCTAAAGCCTCAGTGTATTGCAGTAAAGTCATGATCCCTGTCTCTGTTTCCCTGTCTTGGTCTATGTGTTCAAGGACTCTTATTTTGCATTGTATTCCTATTTTTTTCTGTGCTGTGTGTGTCACGTGATCTTACCACAGTTTGTTCAGTTTACAATCAGGATTTTGTAGTACAGCAGAGAGCAGATTCACTGAAACTCCTATTTTATTCTTAGACAGATTCAGTTCTCTCAGGTGTGAGGGGTTTGATCTCAGAGCTGAAGCCAGGGCAGCACAACCTTCATCTGTGAGATCACAATATCTTAACCTGTAGATAACAATGACACACTCTTCAGTCTCTCAGTTCAGATACACAAAAATACAAATCAATATGTTAGATGGAATACTGGTCTGAGGTTTAAAATGTCAGAGCATAAAACATCTTCAAAAACATCTAAATTTTAGGTCAAGCAGGATAAATCATATTTATTCAATGTACCATGTCTGTATTTTTTTTTAAATTATTAAACAGTGTTTGTCCCATGCAAAATATGCTTTTAAATAAATTACACTGTTCACTACATTGCTGACTTTTATGTATAGAGAAGTGATTTGTGTGTGATTTTGCACAATTAAAACATTTTAAAAAAGAGTCACTGCAGAAAGGTAAATATGAAGAACAGTAAGAATAATTCAGCATGTTCACTTCTCAGTTCTGACTGTGTTGAGTTTGAGTCTGTTTACAGTCAAGGGATGTTGATTGTGTGGGAAAGTGTGTATTTCAGTGTGACTCTCAGTCCTGCAGCTCATGTGTTCAATCATTTACAGCTCAGCTGAACTCACAGCAGAAGAAAGAGGCGAGCACTTCAAATAAACTTTACATTATGTTTCATGTGTAAGAGTCAAATACAGGATTTTACCTCAGATTCTCCAATTTACAGTGAGGATCCTTCAGTACAACAGAGAGCAGATACACTGAATTTCCTATTTTACTCCCAGACATATTCAGTTCTCTCAGGTGTGACGGGTTTGATCTCAGAGCTGAAGCCAGAGCAGCAAAACCTTCATCTGTGAGACCACAATCCCTAAACCTGTAGAGATATAAAAATCATATTTGTTAAACACAATCAAATAGCTATCAATTAACCAATCAAACAACTTGCTGCAATTAACAACAACTTGCAATTCCAATATAACTTATACACAGCTTGAGGGAAAATACCTACAGAACATACACATGCTTTTCTTAATGTCAAACTCTTTGAATTAAGTCAATATTTATGTATTAATACAATAGAATTATCATATTAATGTATTAATTACTTAAAAAAATACTGAAACTGGTTTAACATGTTTAAAGCTAATCTTCACGTTGGACTATAAATTGGCAGATATGGGCAATTGGCAGATGTAAGTTTGAATCCAGCTTGTGTCTTTCAAGATGGCGCTGTGTAAAATATCAAAAGTCCAAATATATACATCATTATAATTAATAACATTGTAGATTTAAATTGTTCAAAAGTGTGGGTTTCAAGTGCTATCTTTCTCCATTAATTTATACATCAAATGCTTTTTAGGACCAGGTCTCAATTTCTGATTTACCTGTAATGTCAGTGGTTTAAAAATGACAAATAGTTAAATTCCTCCTTTATGTGCAAGAACACTTTTAATGGCTGGTAAACCTTTATTTTTGTATTCGTATGCAACTTCTCTGGATTTATTTGAATGTCTGAAGAAATCTTACAATGTCACTGTATAGAAAACATGTCAAAATAGTGACCACTAAACTCTGGACAACATCTGCAGCACTGAAGACGTATGAGCTTTAAGTTTGATTTTCTTAGTGAAGTGATTGTTCTCAGTGATACTTACTGAACTGATCTGGATTCTTTTATCACAGGCAGCAGCTTTAGAAGAACTTTTATTTTTTCCATTTTATTTTTTTCTCCAATAAATGTATTAATATTAAACTCATCCAGCTTCTTCTCTGATGTCAACAACACAAAAACTAAAGCTGACCACTGAGATGAAGATAGTTTGGCTTCCTTTATTCTTCCAGATTTCAGATACTGCTGTATTTCCTCCACTAGTGAACGGTCACCCATTTCATTCAGACAGTGGAACAGATTGATGGATTTCTCTGGAGAGTCAATGGTCCTGATCTTCAACTTGATGTACTCAACTGTTTTCTCATTGCTATCAGAGATGCTTGTTGTTGGTTTCATTAGTCCTTGTAGGAGAATCTGATGAGACTCCACTGACAAACCCAGAAGGAACCGCAGGAAAAGATCCAGATGTCCATTTTTACTCTGTAGAGACTCATCCACAGCTCTCTGGTGCAGCTCAGATAAAGAAACATGTTCTAATGAATTGTGATGAAACCAGTCCTTAACTTTAGACAACAAACTCTGTTTGGTGATTTGGTCAAATGCATTTTTGTTGTTGTTTGTCCAGGAGAGGTGCACATATAGAGCTGCTAGATGTTCCTGAATGCTCAGATGAACAAAGCAGAAGACTTTCCCCTTATACAAGCCCAACTCCTCTCTGAAGATCTGAGTGCACAATCCTGAGTACACTGATGCTTCTGTCATATCAATGCCACACTCTCTCAGGTCTTCCTCATAGAAGATCAGGTTGCCTTTCATAAGCTGCTGAAAAGCCAGTTTGCCCAGTTTGAGGATCATGTCTTCATCTGTCTCGTTCTTCTCATAATCCTTCTCATGTTTGATGTTGGTCTGAAGGATCAGGAAGTGTGTGTACATTTGAGTGAGAGTCTTGGGAATCTCTCCACTCTCTGCTCGACTCAACATCTTCTCCAGAACAGCGGCTGAGATCCAGCAGAACACTGGGATGTGGCACATGATGTAGAGGCTACTTGATGACTTCAGGTGTGAGATGATTGTATTGGCCAGACTCTGATCACTGATTCTCTTCCTAAAGTATTCCTCCTTCTGTGGCTCATTGAAGCCTCGTACCTCTGTCACTCGATGGACACACTCAGAGGGGACGAGATCAGCTGCTGCTGGTCTGGAGGTGATCCAGATGAGAGCAGAGGGAAGCAGATTCCCCACAATCAGGTTCATCAGCAGCACATCCACTGAGGCTGATTCACTTACATCACATAACCTCACATCGCTCTGAAAATCCAGAGACAGACGACACTCATCCAGACCATCAAAGATGAATAACACTTTATATTCATCACTGGATATTTCCATTTCTTTTGTTTCAGGGAAAAAGACATGAAGAAGATCTGAAAAACTGAGTGTTTTGTCCTTAATCAAATTGGCTTCTCTGAAAGGAAGCGGAAATATGAGCTGGACGTCCTGATTCTCTTTCCCTTCAGCCCAGTCCAGGATGAACTTCTGCACAGATACTGTTTTTCCAATGCCAGCGACTCCCTTTGTCAGCACAGCTCTGATGGGTTTGTCTTGTCCAGGTAAAGGTCTAAAGATGTCATTGCATTTGATGGCTGTGTCCTCTGTTGCTGCTCTCCTGGATTGTGTCTCAATCTGTCTCACCTCATGCTCATTACTGAGCTCTCCACTCTCACTCTCTGTGATGTAGAGCTCTGTGTAGATCTCATTCAGGAGTGTTGGGTTTCCCTGCATCGCTGTTCCCTCATACAGACGCTCAAACTTCTTCATCAGATTTGATTTGAACATGTTGACGACTTCAAAGCTGAAAAATTAAAATACCACATTATTACATATTTAAAGTGGTTAATATATAGAGCAATTTTTGTTTGTTTGTTTGTTTGTTTTTTGTATCATGAGAGATGAAACAAACCATTTGGTTGAAATGAATCTGTTATCAATATTATATTATAAATATAAAGAAAAAAAATCAACAACAATAAATCTACAATTTACCTGACCCCAGGATATGTGCTTTCATTAAAGTCCTGTGGTTGATTCATAGACTGGTCATATTTATTACAGACAGGTTTTGTTCCAGTTGATCTGTGTGGCAGGATTGACCTTAAACATCATGAAGAGAATTAAGAATTAGACACTCTGATATTGGTGGATTTTATTTCTCATTACCTCAATAATTCCACCAACAGCTGTGAATGAGTTTATCATCAATGCACTTGTTTAAGGTCACAACTGTAAAAAATAAATACAATTTAAATAAATGTAAATAACTAGCCAACGTAATTCTTATTCTGTGCTTTATATCTGCTCATTCCCTAGTGAAAAATAAATATACTAAAATGTATAAACGCTGAACAATACTCGGCACTGAATAGAGGTTGGAACTTCCTATTTATGGTGTGTGTGTAATCGAGTGCAGGTGAATCCAATCCGTGCAATGGAACATGGGATATGTAGTCCAGGGTGATGTGTAACAGTCTGTGTGGTGTGAGAGTCAATATAGTAGAAGAGCGACCTCTAGTGGCAATTGGACGGAAGGGCACGGACCGGATCCCCCTCCCATGGAACGGCTTTCAGACGCTCCCAACTCAATACAGTCCAGGAGGGCGGTGGAGTGGAGGCAGAACAGGGGGAGGGAAGGAAGGCCAGGTTCACATGGAAGTGGAGAGACTGGGAACTGAGACAGAGCCGGCAGAGCAGAGCACCAAGGCGGAGCAGGGAACCAGGGTGGAGCCGACGGAGCAGGAAACCAGGGCGGAGCTGGAGACCGGGACGGAGCTGACAGAGCACAAGCCCACCAGGGCAGAGCAGATGGAGCAGGAGCCCACCAGGGCAGAGCAGACGGAACAGGAGCCCACCAGGACAGAGCAGACGGAGCAGAAGACCTCCACGGCGGAGCAGAAGACCACCACAGCTGAGCAGAAGACCCCCAAGGCAGAGCAGAAGACCACCAAAGCTGAGCAGAAGACCACCACGGCGGAGCAGAAGACAACCATGGCTGAGCAGTCGGAGCAGAAGACCACCACAGCTGAGCAGAAGACCCCCACGGCAGAGCAGATGGAACCGGCGGAGCAGAGAACCACCTGGTGACAACTGAGCGGGCAGACAGTTCATAAGCAAGCTCATAAGCAAGCTTCATAAACAGGCTCACAGATTGAAACTGGATAGGCAGACAGTTCAACATCATACTCATTGAGTGAAACTGGACAGGCTGACAATTCACCCTGAGGCTCATTAGTTGAGACTGGACAGACAGACAATTCAGAATCAGGTTTGACTGCAGAATTTAAACCAACTGGCACTGGATTGGCAGACAGTTCAGTGGTTGAAGCTGGGTAGACAGACGATTCATACTCAGACCCATTAATAGAAACTGGACAGGCACAAAGTTCAAAACCAGGTTTTTTAACTGAAACCAGACAGATAGTTCATGAATGGTCTCTATGGCAGTGACAGGTTTAATGGGACAGACATGGGGTGCATTTATAGTTTCTGGGTTCAAGACAGACAGTTCAGGTTTAGATACCTTGACAGAGACAGGCAAGACATTCAGTTCATAATCAGCCACCATGGCTGAGAGTTCAGAGATAGCCTCCTTGGCCGGTTCAGAGCAGGGCGAAAGTTCAAACGCAGCTTCCGTGGCCGTGACAGGACAGGACGAGGATTCGCAGGCGGCCTCCATAGCCGTGACAGGACAGGACAAGGAATCGCAGGCGGCCTCCGTGGCAATGACAGGACAGGACAAGGATTTACAGACGGCCTCCATAGCCGTGACAGGACAGGACGAGGATTCACAGACAGCCTCCATAGCTGTGACAGGACAGGACGAGGATTCGCAGGCGGCAAACAAGAAGTTCACAGGAGGATACCAATGACACCTCTGGAGGTTCTGCAGCAAATGCTGCCACCTCTGGAGGTTCTACAGCAGTACCATCAGGAAACAGGGAGAGTTCATTAATATTCTCCTTAACATGACAGGTACAGTGTTCATCAACGGTTCCTTCAACCACGACATGACAGGCTGAGAGTGCATTGCTGGGCACCACCACCGTGCAGGGAGCTGAAGCGAGCGTCGCCTCGGGGAACACAGCAGCGAGTGTCACTACCTCAGGAGGTTCTGCAGCATCAGCCGCCACCTCTGAAGATACCATAGTGGACGCCGCCGCCTCTGGAGATTCTGTAGTGATGTATGCAGCCCAAACACACCAAAAAGCAATCCCCATCATGGGAAGCACTTCAGACAGGGGAATCAGTTCAGGAACAGAGGGACTCAAAGGGATAGGTGCTGGTTTAGGTATACCTAAATGCACTTATGAAGATCAACTGTGACTTGACTGGACTCATGAAGATCAACTGTGACTTGACTGGACTCATGAAGATCAACTGTGACTTGACTTGACTCATGAAGATTGGTGATGACGTGACAGAGCATTGTTGTGACCGCCATTTTACGAACGGACTCCAAAACACAGGCAGGGTCAAACAACAGCAAACGGGTATGGCACGGGCAAGACACAAGAGTATTTCTAGGGCAAGCGTGGATCTTCAATCAGCAAACAATATCCAAATGGGCTAGGCAAGAGGGGTAATCCGATAAACACAAACAATAGTCCAGGCAGGGGCAAACAGAGACCAAACAACAAGATGAAAGGGCAATCCAAAATACACAGGCAAAGATCTTCACACGGGAAAAACAGCCAAGGAAAGACTAGATTAAACTAGGAACTATGAATTAGAAACTGGCTCCGTAATGCAGCTATCACAAGGTGAGGGATAAACGCTGAACAATATTAGGCACTGAATAGAGATTGGAACTTCCTATGTATGTTGTGTGTAATTGAGTGCAGGTGAATCCAATCCGTGCAGTGGAACATGGGAAATGTAGTCCAGGGTGATGTGTAACAGTTTGTGTGGTGTGAGAGTCAATATAGTAGAAGAGCGACCTCTGGTGGCAATTGGACGGAAGGGCACGGACCGGATTCATGACACATGCTAAGTATACTACAAATACATTTAAATATTATGTACTTAATAAAAACACCTTGCAATTGTACTTTTAGGATACTACACTGGTATACTTAAAGTCTGCTAAATTGGAACAACTAATTTTGTACTTAATGCACTTTAATTGTGCTGAAGTAGTGCTGAATCAAACTAAAGATATACTGAAGTATATTTAATTGTGCTAAAGTGGACCTATTGCAAGTATACTTCAGTTACACTTTAAATATCTTGCATTTAAAGACCAATATTATTTAAAAATCATATAATCCTCATCAATAGTGACATTAAAACACATTTTAGGTTTAATATTAAAGGTCCCATGACATGCTGCTTTTTGGATGCTTTTATATAGGTCTAAGTGGTCCTTAATACTGTATCTGAAGTCTGTTTCCTGAAATTCAGCCTTGGTGCAGAATTTCAGCCACTACGAGCCAGTCCCACAATGAGCTGTCCTTAGGACGTGCCATTCCTGTGTCTGTAGCTTTAAATGCTAATGAGGAGGAGAGAGGCGGGGCAAGGTGGAGGGTGGGTTCTTAGACACACAGTCCTTCAAGCTTTTCAGTTTGACCCAGAATCTGATCCTGATGGAGAAGCACCGGATGAAGAAGTTGCAACTCAGCGGCTACAGCAGGACGTCTCCGAATGGTTAGTTTAAAATATTGTGTCTGGATACGGTGCTTTAGTTGGTTTGTTTATGTATGCTGTTACAGTTATTATCATGTAGCTAATGCTAGCCATAGGCGCGGATGAAGGAACTAAAAAAATACTTCGGTGTTCATTTGTACATCCAAACACTGAGAAACTGTCATGCTTTGCTCGTTTGCAAGCCATGATGTCTCTCGAGGAAAAGAAAATATTTTGCTCACCTTGCACGGTAGTAGCTCATTTTCTCATGGGCGGGCAAAGCAGAGAAAGGGGAGGTAAGCTTTCCCCGTATGACGACATAAAGGGAAGATTCCAGATTGGGCATCTGAGCTTTCATTTTCTCAAAGGCGAAGCAGGATACCCAGGGCTCGGTTTACACCTATCACCATTTCTAGCCACTGGGGGACCATAGGCAGGCTAGGGGAACTCATATTAATGTTAAAAAACCTCATAAAGTGAAGTTTTCATGCCATGGGACCTTTAAGAAATCTGAAATGTGCACAAGTACTCCAAATAAAGTTTAATTATAATTTTATATCAGTAAGTCTTGAGTGATATGTCAGTAAATATGCTAATAAATTTGAACTATACTTAGTATGAAATAAATGTATTTTAAATATATTGCTTTTTTACTAGGGTTGTCATTAGATTTACTGAATTTCATGACCAGTCTGCTTGTTTTTAATCAACTCAGTAATTCTTCCAACATTAATTCACTAACATAAATTAATTCATAACAGTATGCATGATACAGTTTAAAAAGTCATATTATAAACATATATTTTACAAACAAATATTATACTTTTGTCTAAGCTTTGTGTTGTCACTCTTAAAATCTACTAGATGACCCATAGACCAGTCACTCTTCACAGACACACAGCTGGGCTCTGGTTCTGATCTCTTCTGATGAACTGAACTATAACAGAAAGAGATGAAAGTGAATCCTTTGAATGACTGCATTCATATTCACTCATTGTATAATAATACCTTGAGACAAAAACTGTAAACATAAATAAGCACTTTCAAAAATCTGTTTCTCTGCCTAATATGGAATAATATATTGGTTCTGTTCTCTTCTTCTGTACTTAACTATAACAGAACAGATTTAAGCTTTCCTTCAAGATCATAAGGTCATAAAAATATTATCAAAGAGAACTCAAGGAAGCTTTATAGTCTTAGTGTTTTCAATACAATTTCACACTTTTAACTTTAAAAAAACAAAAAACATTATCATTTAAAGTCATGTAAAATGAGTGTTTATTCAAAATACCTGCATCTCAGAGAAACATCTTCATCTCTGGATGTTTGCGTGTCATCCATGGTGAAACAGAATCTCCACTACTGACTCTGAATTGAAATAAACAAACACAATAATTCATCTGAAAGGATCCTGAGGGTCGGAGAAACAGAATCACGAGACTGGCATAAAGTTGGCTTGACGTTGGACGTTCGATATTCGCATATTTAGGGACCGTCTCTAAAGTTACATGCGATATTGGTATACATTTTTCTAACTTCAATAGCATATGAGCAGAATTACTTACAGTCATAAAAATAACTATAAATTGTTCAACTAGGTGTCAACTGTAATGCACATCATTTAACTTCATGTAAAATCAATAACAATTTTATATTCTTTAACTGTAAAATATTTTACTAATGTATTAGTGTTTTTGTTTTTTCTTCAGTAATGCATTGTAAAACATTAGAATGTTTACTGTTATACTAAAATTGACTATTTGATTTGGTTCACTTTTTTTGTCACTGTAAAACTACATTGTGCCTCATTCATTCATTCATATATGGCGAACTTGTAAAATTAATGTATTTCATAAGTTCCATTAAACAGCAATGAAAAAAACAACAACAATGACAACTGTGATACTTCATAATTTTTATTGTTCAATTATTATTTTTTCAATAATATTTTCATATTTCCCTAGACCACCACCAATACCTTAACTTTTACATAAAATAACTATAATACATTATTTATATAGGAATTTTAAATTATTTACATAGGCAGCAAGTAAGTTAAGTAAGTTAATATAAAATGTTTGCAGATTTATTACTGTATTTGTATTTATCAGAAAAGTGTTTTTGCAGAACTTGGCCAAACTTTTATAATAAACTAAATTTCCATATCATTTTGTCAGTATTATAGTAAATATTAAAAATGTAAAAGGTGTGCATATTTTGTGTTTTAGCCCATTAGGTAGTGAAATGCATAGGTTTTTTAATTTGACAGTTTATTTTAATATCAAACATTTTAACGGTGTGCATCTGTGACAATTAAAGAAGAAGACGACTCTGAGGTGATGTGTATAATCAGGTTTTTATTAGTATAAATGTAGCAAACAGGTGAGTGAAATAGACCAATGAAAGATTGGAAACGCTTAGCTGGGTGTATAACAGTCTTTGTCTTGAGGTGACAGGCATAGTGACTGAAGAATGTCACCGCATCAGACCTGAGACCTAGATTGACACTTTACAGTTGTTGTTGTTTTTTGACAGTTATTTTTATGACTGTAAGTCATTCTCCTCAAATGCTATTGAGCTTTAAATTTGCATTTGAGCCCATTCGTACTGAAAAAAAACGGTACTGTTTTTTTTACATATAATTTAGTGTTTATTTTAATAAATATCAAAAATATAAAAGGTGTGCATTATAGTTGACACCTAGATGTACAGTTTACAGTTGTTTTTATGACCGTAAGTCATTCTGCTCATATGCTATTGAAGTTAGAAAAATGTATACCAATATCGCATGTAACTTTAGAGACGGTCCCTAAATATGCGAATATCGAACGTCCGACGTCAAGCCAACTTTATGCCAGTAATCACGAGACGCAGCGTTCACTCAGATACACACAGGCCTATGTTAGAATAGTCATGTAAACAAAAATGCTAAATTAAACCACAGACAACACGAAACACCAACGAAACCACGTTAATTGGTTTACTACGACGAATATCAATATAAAAATATATATCCTTCAGAGAAAATAAATAAATGCGGAAGTCACCTGTAAACCGTCTCGAGAGCAGAGCACTCACCTTGATCAACATTTAATTACACAGGCTACAGATTCACAAAATCCTCTGCCTTCTCTGTCTAGCTACTCGTAAATTCATAACTTTATTTGACAAAGATTCCTGTGAAACGTTGATACTCCGTATTGTAAATAATCATTCTGAGAGTTTAAAAGAGTTAAAAATAAACTGAATAAAAATATTTACTTTCACTTTTTATTTCTGCCGCGAGCGATGATGACGTCACGTGACGATCTGCTCGGCGGTGCACGTTTCGTAGCCTGCAGTTAAACACATAAAGCATGTTAGGCTACGTTATTCAGGCTATACATCACCTAGATGTACATTTTTCTGGACCTTTTTTTTGACAGCATTCATTGGAAGAGAGCATGTGGTTACTCCCTGAAAAATTCTGCATCTCTAATAAAATCAGAGAGGTATAGGCCTACTTTAAGATTTTGTATAATGTTTATCCAACGAACTCCCTAATTGCTTCTTTTTTTGATCTCTCTAACTTATGTGTATTCTGCAAAATTGGGCCTATTTCTTGCAGAGATTTTGCTAATTGTTAAATCTCTTGAACACATTGATAACAATAAGAATAACAAGTTTATTAAGGCTTCAGTAAGACAATATTTTTCTTACTGATTAATTGATTGATTGTCGTTTTCTCTTTTGTTATTGTATGTCAATGCAGTACTGTTTCGTGTTGTTTTCTTTTTGTCTTGTAAAAAAACAACAACAAAAAAAAAAAACCCAGTTTGTACAGTTTGTACAGATTAGATATTCGCCTCTAGTGCGAAAGGAAAACTCCACATACAGTGGAAAAATGTGATGTCAAATCATTCATTCAAATGACTTCAGCACCTTTTTTTTAGCATTAACAAAACAGTTAATGGTGGTTATTACTCCATAGTACGAAAAAAATACTATTAAAGTCAATGGCTACCTTGAACTGTTTACCAACATTGGATAAAAAATGGATAACAAGACATATCTTATAAGTAATCAAACTGATAACAAGGGGAAAAAAGAGCAGCGAATGGTAAACAAACTCAGCTTGCTATCATTGAAGGTGGCTTGAACACCGAACAAAAATCCCCCCTATGACTGTACGGAGAGAAGGAAAAATTTAGCTAAATAAGAGGAGGAGAAGGGGAGGTGGAGAGATGGGACGGTGCAGTGACTGCTGCTTACTCTCGCTTACTTACTACAGGACTGAATGATTAGGCTTCTCGATCCCGAACCTATGTTAGGAACTTCATTAAAAGTCCAAAACCAGAAAAGAGCACAGAGAACATAATCATGACCTAACTAACAATCAAGAGACTAAAAGGACACGCAGGTGTCAAATAAATCAAAGTTTACACACACATGTGAAGAGTTCTTTTGGGCTCACAACACCTTTCTTGGTCTCCTGGATTTCCCTCAGTAACTGACACATAGCCAGAGTCCTGTTAGATGAAGCTGTAGGCTAAACGAGCCAGAGAAGAGCATAATGTGTGTCAGCGCTAGTTCCAGCTTCGATGACAGTGCAGGTTTGATGGTGAAGAAGCTCTTCTCATCTATAATCTGGTTCAGAGGTTCAAAAACTGCAAATGCAATCAATTCTGAGGGAGTTTGCAGAGCTTAATGCAGCAGCAGCAGCAGCGTGTTTCTGTTTCTCATGTGTGCGTCTCAAACTCTTGAGTCTGTAGGCTACCTGCAGAACTGCATTGAAGAAACGTGTTACCCAGAATACTGAGACTCCTGACATATCAGTATCAAGAATCCACAAAAAAAAAAAAAAAAAAAGTTTTTGCAAATGGCATATTTACATTATAAATAAATAAAAATCTAATAAACATTAAATTCATTTGTGCGAGGTGAGGAATTGCTTGTCAGTTGCATTGCAGAATTGCATGGGCAAGAATGCTCGGTAGGTGAGGCATAAACTTCAGTGTTTGCTCCCATCTAGTGGTGGTAGTTTACTTGGCAGGCTGACCAAGAAAGTCTCTTTTGACAATGCATTTCATTATCATGGTAACATATTACATATTAATTAGTAGTATACAGTATTACTGTAAATGCATTTCTTTCAAAGATTCAGCAAAGAATCACTCAGGCATAATTGAAATAACATAGGAAATGAATATGGGTTATTTTAGAGCCGTGTATGTAAAACTGATGTAGAAATACAAAAACTGTGTTTGTTTATAAAAAATATTTCAGAGATTCAACAAAGAAACACTCATCCATAACTGAAATAACATAGGAAATGAATAAGGGTCATTTTAGACCCATGTTGTGCATTAGAAGAAAAATTATTTTTATTCAAAAAGTAAGAAAGAAAAAATAAAATTAAGGATTTGTGATGATCAAAAACAAGTTAATTGTGGAATTCATGGAATTCTGAATGATGACATTAATTTCTTCCAAAGATATAGAAAAAATAAATAAACTCAGTCGGGTCATTTTAAACCCATGTTGTGCATCAAAGGGTTAAGGATCCTGGTCGGAAACCCAAAGGTTTAAGGTTCAAACACCATTAGATTTATAAAAAATAAATAAATAAAAAACATTAATAAATAACAGTTAACTCCCACGTTGGAATTTTTTTTTTCTAATTAGTCACTAACATTTGCATGTATGCTCTGTCAAAAGCTTTTTTACGAGATACAATGAACTATGAATTATTTTATTATTATTTTGAGTCATTCAGTTATTTTTTAATTGTCGTTACACAACGCGGTGCTACACTGTAATACGCCAGCATGTGAGTTAATTGCTAGGCTATATACTGTAGATGTTTTCCTGCAAATGGCTGCCTATATCTATTCAAAAACTACAGCTCTTGTTATTTTAATACAAAATGTTTGTGTTATATAAGATAACATTTAAACGGATGCATTTTACTTCAAACCATCAGAATCCAGGACTTGTTTATCCACAAATTCGCGCGCGCTCTGGCTGGCCAAATGGCTTACCTGGTTGCCTAGTAACAGGTGCGCTACGCGCTCATACGTGAGCGCTTACGCACTACGTCGCCTGTGACGTAAGGCCGTACATCCCGCACTTGTCAGTGAGCCAGCAGGTCAGTGCATTTCCTAACCGCCGTCAGTCTGACTGGAATAGTGCACAGACTTATGTTTCTATTTGTGACACGGACTCATTTATAGATAAACAGAGCGGAAGAGCGTGATTCGGTGAAACGGCGCGCTCCGGTTCGGTTGAGAGACGGTAGACTGCAGGTTTGGAGCAGCGCGTAAATCCGGTAACGTAGTGCAGATTTCAGTGCAGGAATCACTACAGTCTGTCAGACCGGTTCTTCGTCTTTGACCTCAGACATAAAGCAGCTTTAAACAGCTGAATAACATGACAAAAAGTCGTTTAATGTAACATTTAAAAGTGGTAATTGCTTCTAAGCTACTTTTTTGTTGTGGTATGGCTTCATACCGTCAGATAACGTATACGACTCCACGCTGGTCATTCCTGCTCACCTGACCAGCAATAAACAGCTGAACAACACGACAATGGTGTAATTGAGCTGATAAGCTATAGTGTCAGGTTGAGTGTCAGGTAGGTTTTGTTTTGACATGACGTCATGGCCCTTGTTGGATGACGTCACAGAGCTCAGTTCCGGTCAGGACCGCCGCTGGCTCCACAAGGAAGGAGTTATGAGCAGTCTTGCTAAGAAGACACGGTTTATTAACAATCCTGGCAATAAACTGTCTTTTGGCAATAGAGACTGGAACGATGCCTTCATCAGCCTCTACGACGAGTCCATCAGGAGAGGGATGTACGCAGTGCGGTCAGACACGGACAGACACTCTTCACTACGAGACGGAATGACGCCGAGACTCAGGAACCATGACAATCCTGCCTCAGACGTCCTTCCTAGGGGCCAGCCTGACCCAGACGCAACTCCTGTCACCAGCTACCTCCATACCAACAATGCAGAAGACTGCACAAACCCTGCCTCAGACTACTTCCACCACGGTAAAGATCATCTGCTCCACATTCGGAAAGCGACCCGGTCCAGCGCTTCCAGACACCGATTCGAGGTGATCACCGAGCTGGGACCCGAGGAGGTCAGGTGGTTTTACAAAGAGGACAAAAAGACATGGAAGCCCTTCATGGGACACGACTCTCTCAGGATAGAAATCATGTATCGCAGATTCTGCGAGTTAAACCCGGAAAGGGCTTTGAGCCGTAGTGGAGAGGAGATTCTTAAAGACGATGGGCTTGACGGAGGGGAGCCGGCGCTGGATACCAGCAAGGAGAGCGTTGACATCACTATAGAGGCCGTGTGTGTCAGAGGAGGACTCTATGAAGTGGATGTGAGGAATAAAGAGTGCTATCCGGTGTACTGGAATCGTAAGTAATGCTCCTTGATGGGTCAAGTCACATTTCTTTATATGTGACCCTGGACGACAAAACCAGTCATAAAACCAAAACCAATCTTTCCATTGATGTATGGTTTGTTAGGATCGGACAATATTTGGCTGAGATACAACTATTTGAATATCTGGAATCTGAGGGTGCAAAAAAATCTAAATATTGAGAAAATCGCCTTTAAAGTTGTTCAAATTAAGTTCTTAGCAATGCATATTACTAATCAAAAATTAAGTTTTGATATATTTATGGTAGGAAAAGTACAAAATATCTTCATGGAACATGATCTTTACTTAATATCCTAATGATTTTTGGCATAAAAGAAAAATGGATAATTTTGACCCATGCAGTGTATTGTTGGCTATTGCAAATATATCTGTGCTATTTATGACTGCTTTTGTGCTCCAGGGTCACAAATAGCTCTTTACACAATACAGATTGTTTCAAAGCAGCTCGCAAATTCAGTTTCAGCTGTAAAGCAGCTCTACAGAAGAAGCACAATTTAGTTTATTTTTTGTTCTTATCTGATCGTGTCAGTGCAGTTAAATATTTAATATTATACTGATTATTAATTGTCTTTTAAACCCGTCCTGACTCGACAAATTACAGTTTTTTTTATTTTTTTATTTCTTTGCTGAATTGGGTTAGACTCATTTGGCAGGATTCGGTCTGTAATCTTGTGCTTAAGTCTTATTGCGTTCATTGGCTTTACTGACAAAAGATCCATTTTAAATTGTGCCGACATCCTAATGACCAAAAATGTGAGATTGAATCTCCATGCCAGGAATATTGTATACAGTCTCATTACCAGATTCGGTCAGAAGATTGTGTCTGGTATCCAAAATCAGCCAGCAGAGTTTTGTACGACACTCAAAATCATTTAACAAAAATGTTTTGTCTGAAACCCAAAACTGTATTAACCGAGAGTCTTTTATCAGCCTGAGAGGAATAGCAGAAAGCAGGAGATGAGGTGATGATAAAAATGAGCCTGGATTATTGAATAATCTTCTTTCATCTGGATTTTGATTTTGAGTATTTAAATGATTATAAATGATAAAAAACAAAACACAACACAGCTGCATAGTTGCTTTCTTGAAGCTACACACATGTTGCTCTTGAGAATCCTTAGATCCTTAATGTGTTATTGAACATTTAAGCTTGTATATAACCTGCTCATCCTTCCAGGAAAAGTACCTGCCCTGTCCACTGAATTATTAACATTCTTTGGT
Source organism: Onychostoma macrolepis (assembly GCF_012432095.1). Classification (NCBI taxonomy): domain Eukaryota; kingdom Metazoa; phylum Chordata; class Actinopteri; order Cypriniformes; family Cyprinidae; genus Onychostoma; species Onychostoma macrolepis. Next base: position 30,207,401 of record NC_081171.1, on the reverse strand, counting down.
GTCTGTGACACCTGCAGTTTTGTTCACGTCAGGTGTGAACCTCTTTCTTTTGTTTTCTTCTTTTAAGTCAGTGACTTAAACTTTCACATGATGAAAAATGCTCTTTTTGCATCATCTTAAAGGCAACATGTTTTGTTTTTTGCATAATGATTAACTGTATTAGCATCTCGGGTGAGTGTGAGATCATTATAGTGTGTTTAGCAGAAGAATTCAGAGTAAAACTTTTAAATGCAGGTACACGGAAACTGATTTGGAGTAGGATTTACTTTGAAACAATTTTCACTCAGAAATTGCTAGAAAATTGTGTAAATAATTCCAAAGAAACAGCAAGTAACACATTGAATTAAATGTAAAATTTTTAAGTATAAAGGATATTTTCTTGTAAAATGTACCTCAGTAATCTTTGTTTAATTGACAGCTTAAAAAAAAAAAAGGTTTACAGTGTAGATACACTTTACCCAATGTTAATATATGTTTCTTATGCTTGTAGTAATTTTTTGATTGCTGAATGAACCTAGTTCCTGTGTTCTGTACTTTTAGTACTTTATTTTGTGTTCTCTGCCTTGTAGAACAGGATCGTATCCCTGTCATGAGAGGCCAGTGGTTCATTGACGGCACATGGATGCCTGTAGAGGAGGATGAGAGCGACCTCATAGAGAAAGAACACCTGGTGTGCTTCCGAGGACAACAGATACAGGACGCTTTCGAGACTGACACACTGGCCAAGACTGTGGACAGAAAAGATGGTGAGGGACTCTATTACTAGCACATCGTTTGGTTGTTCTAAAGAGGTTATATGTGAAGAGAGAGCATTCCTCCTGCATGTGAGGCTGTTTGTTAGTTTAGAAGTATTGGGAAATGAATGAAGAATCCATCAGTGAAAGTTTTCGTCCCTGACAAGGTCACATCTGCCCTTATTGCCGTTACCTGTTGAAAAATGACAGAGCGGAATGCGTGCGTGACTGAAATGCTCTTCATACCATTTCTAAAACATCATGATAGCATTTGCAACAAAAACGTTTCAGCTATCATTTCTATCCATAAGCACACTAGTCATTGTTCCACTGGCAGGGTGCCGGTGCTATCTGGAACCATAGAAAATTTGCTCCACTGGAAAAATTGCTGGAAAATCTGCCCACACCGGCCCCTGAAACAAGCTGGTCTCGCTCAAACCAGGAAGGACAATTACAGGGAGTGAGATCTTTTAAACAATACGTTTTCAAAACAACAATACCTTATTCTGTCAAGACTGACACAAATTAACACTAGAAAGCATACAACTAGATAGCGCTAAAGTGCGTACGTCACATTGCACAGTGGCAGTTGTTTAATACTAAGTTGTTCATATTAAATAAAATATTATTTACAAATATCATGTTAATTGATGAATTTCTATTAATTATGCATTTAAAAAATTCTGTCCGTTGCATTAAAAGCAGCTTGTGATGGCATAAAATGCTGAATCAGTTCATTTGAATGTTGTATAATGATGTCTATGAAATCATTTATAGTAATGTATGTAAGACAGTATGCATAAAATTCTGGGTTGAGCATTGACAAGATGGTAGCACACAGAGAGCGCTGATTTAAAAAAAAACATTTTGAATTAACATTTTTGTAATTTAACTTTGAAAATTGAATTAGAGCAGTGATGGAAACTAAATACAGAGTTAAGTTAAACATGCAACCCAGGGCCTGTATTCATGAAAAATCTTAGCGCTAAGAGTTGCTCCTAGTAACAAAATTCTAAGAAAATTCTTAGAAATGTTTCCCCTTAAAATTAAAGAAAAGATCCTAGTAAAGAAAAAAGTAATTCAGAAAGCATCTTAACCCTTAAAAGAGGTCTTAAGGTCCAAAATTGTTAGGAGTACGAACGAGGATTTTTAAGAGGCTTAAGAGTTTCTTTAGCAGTGGAGAAAATGGACGAAACATGAAGAGAGAGAAGAAATGTGTTGCACACAATGCATGACAGTGAGTTAATAAGACGCTACACATTAGATCGTGCATGAATCTTGTTTGTGATCGATCTTATTAGAGACACGCTAACATCTCCGACACCGCGCAGAAATGCCATAGCGCCAGAAATGGACGTAATCACTTCATTAACATATTTGGCAACTGGAAAAATGCAACTCTGCAGCAGCGGTGATTTGGGTTTGTTACAGCAATTTCAGAACCTCATTGTATCGCTGTTCATTTCCTATAAAATACGTTAAATATGACAGCATGGTAAATAAAAAAATAAAGAATATATATACATATATGTGTGTGTGTGAGAGAGAGAGAGAGAGAGTACAGTAAAACAGGAAAAATTACGCCTGTAATTTCAAAGTGAAGGCTTATAATAAACCCTACTCTTAAAAGCGCTCTTTTATTTCCTTCTTGGACAACCAACCAATCACAGTCTTCAAAAGACTGTGTCATCGCTAGCAACGGGGTCAGCCCCGCCTCCTCACTGAGATAAAAGTTTTGTCTTTTCCTCGCTCAGAGTTACTCTCAGATTGGTCCTGAATCACTTTTAAGCTAAGACTCCTAGTTAGAAATTTTTAAGCTAAATTAGGAGCTCTCTGAGAGGATTCTTAGAATCTTTAAGAATACGGGCCCAGAAGTGAATATCCATAATGGCAGTTCAACACAACAGTTGGAAGATACTGATTTAGGTCTTATTTTTTATTTAATTTTATTTTAAGGATTTTTTGTTTTATCGAGTAATGGATTATAGACCGTTAAATAGGAAGGAATGGAATCAGATCATGACCGGGTGTAGAGATATTCAGTGAGACTAAAGTCAACTTGAGGATAAAGGAGAATTTGTACAAACTGTCTAGACTGCTGGAGACAGAAGGCAGTGTCATGACAGCTGAAGTGAGGATTTTGATACTGAGGATGTCCTCGAATTACACTTTTGCAAAAAGCAAAAATCTCTTAATGTGCCAGTGAGCAAATGTGACTCATCTCACATTGAGATGTTACAATAGGGTCTAAGCATCTAGGTAAATTTCTCCTTTCTTTTAAACTACACTTCAGTTTCACTGTCTTGTAGGCCACTTATTCTTGAGGTGCTGAATGTAGGTCATACAAAATTACATCCAATGTGTATTTAAACACTACATGAGTTACATGAATGCTGAATGAACATCTTCCACTGGGATCTAACTTTTAATCACAAGTAAAGGTTCATTAGATCAAATGTAACTTTCTTGTGCAGAAAATCTTGTCTAATCTCCTCCAGTCAGTAATCCAAATCTCGTCATCTGCACTTTTACAGTTTTGTCCTATCAGGATAGCAGATTCTATCGAATAAGCAATTTTGTTGAATAATCGACCATGGAGTGTCACAGGGTTCTGTACTGGGACCTAATTTAGTCTTAGTCTAAAATCGTTCGGGTGTAGCTTCTTTTGTTTTGTTTGTTCAGTCCATTGTAACAGCAGTTTCATACCGGGCATCACACTTTTCATTACACATGACACACATTTTGGTGTGGCTTAGTGTTCAAAAGAATCAGTGTGTTTACAATCTTCAAAAAAGTCAAATCTGCCAGTAGCTTACTAATACAGTATGTGATTGACTTTGCATGTTAAACTGAGATGTGAGAACATTTTTATTATATGCTACAAATATTGTGTTTGAGACATTATAGTGTAAAAATCTCTTTTACAAATGCAGACTTTTCCCCAAGGAATAAAATAAATGTTAAAAAAGGCTTGTTTTAAGGGTCTGCTGTGTTGGGAATGAGTGCTTGGGTTTTAAAAAAGGGAGAGAAATGTGCTGTATTGGTAGGTGTGTAAGAAATAAAGGGAGGGAAGGACAATAAATAAAACAGCCTCACAGAGGAGTGATTTCTCTCTTTGAAATAGAATCTAAAACTTTTCACAGAGTTATTTAGCAATAGGATCCTATTACATGCACATCAAAAGCCTTTAAACTAAGAAAGGTTTAGATGCTCCAAAGGTGTACATAATTACAGTATGATCAAATTTCATTTAATAAAGCCATATTCTTGTGCTTTTAAACATGGTCAGTGAAAGATCAAAGTATCAAAACTACAGCTCCCTTCAACACTGATTTACTAAAAGACCAATTATGTTATTTGGATTTGTGAGTTTGTGATTTACATGGTATGCGATTTTGTGTTTTTGCTATTGAAACATTTATTGGTTAACAAATCTGAAATAAGAAATGTGTCCTGGGTCAAATCACATGCTTTCACTTTGAAATCCTTAAAAAGGCCCTTATTATTATGTAAGAAGCATGATTTTCATATGTGACTAACACAGGTCATGATGTTATTGTCTTTCCTGCTTAAGTGTGCTGCTGGAATGACACAATCTGATGGCATTGCTTGTATTTTGAGTTGAATGTTATACAGTACAAAGCAGTCCCATAATACTGTGGGTTTTGTGTTAGAGTGATATAGAAAAGTGATATTGCCAATAACGTGACCACTTACTGTTTTTTGGTTTGTTAGTTCTTTCCCATTTTCCCCCATTCTACCTCCCCTTTCTATTCAAATGGAGCGGATATCAGACGAGTGCTAAAAGTCACAAGCGAAAGCGATGTCAAGGTACTACAACCCTCCGTTTTTACTCCTTGTAGATGCTGATTCTCTTTTTCCGCCTTTGCTCATTAGAACCCTGCTTTAGATTTACACCCGGATTCACATAAGTGTAAAAAAAAAAGTATTTTTGTTCCACTTTACTTTTTTACCCTGCACTTTTTTATTTTATTTTTTTATTGTAGCTATTAGGATACTATATTTAGAATCTAATGTATCCAAAATACCTAAAGCAGTGTTTTGGATACATACATTGTGTCTCATGTTAAAGTTTATTGTAATCACAGACCTGTTCTTTAAATTGTGCCTAGTTGTACACCAAAATTTCATGTCAGATTGACTGATCGAAACAATTTTCACTCAGAAATTTCACGTCAGTTTTAAAGAAATGTCAAATGACATGTTGAATTAAATGTAAAACCGAAATAGTATGTTCTTGTATAATGTTTTATTTATAACTCCTAAAAGTAATTTATTGCTAACTGATCAAATCCAAGGCCAGTAGTTCACAAAACCTAGTCAACATGAAATCAAAATTTTTAATAGAATATTGACAAACACAAACAACATCTCTTCTCTGATGACATTTACAAGCGTCTGGACTGGACAAAAATCCCCTTCCTTAAGCAAACTGTCACTGGCACGAGATGGCAGCAATTAGCAAATGACAACGATCAATTCCCGATGGACAAAATAAAGTTGTTGTTTTTTTTGGCTGAAAAGCTGTTTCACTCAGATATACGTCACAATAGCGAAGAAAATGTGATTAAAACTTTGTTTCATGCATTATTTTTACCAGACATCGCTATTAATTAACACAAGATAATAAAGACACTTTTTTGAGGTAGACTGTTGCGTGTGTAACAGGATACGACCTTAAGTCTTAATGCAATATGGTATTACTGGCTTATATTTTAGGACGCTTTCAGACCTGTCAATAATTAGCTTTGTTCCGAAACAGGTACTTAATTTGTTACAAAGTTGTGTTTTCTTCTTGGTTCGGTTCTTGGTGCCGCTCAGAAATCCTGACAGGCTGTGCTCTGACACAAGCCCTGTTAACCTTCGTTGGCCTCGTAATCCCTCCAGGTTAAGTTGGTCCTGCTCTAATACTCCACTACTCCGTTTATGACGAACATGTAATGCAACATGTTCTGTTTTAAGGTTGTTTATCTATCAAAGATCATCTGTTCCACATAGGCCCTTGATAGCCATACAAGAATAATCTGTCCTTTATTGGGACCCCTGAGTACCTTTAGTTTGACTCCTGGCACCGTAATGGTTTATGTCATGTATGTAGGTCAGTAGAGTAGTACTGCATGCTTCCATTGAGTTTTCTCTGGGAAGTAGTGAGTTTTCAAATCCAAATATGTTGCAAATGTGTGAAACATCCCCCAGTGAGTAAACCAATTATTCAGCTGATTTTTAGACTTTCATCATATACTTTGATCGTTGCCCATTGGCTTTTACCCATTGTTTGCCTTTATAAAACAGCCTATATGTTAAAATATGTTCAATCCCTTCAATAAGATGGTGCTAGATGGTCCTGTATTAATATTTTGCTGTTAGTTCAAAAATGGATCTTTTTATGAAACATAATCTTAAAGATCTCATTTAGAGCTCAGATTGAAAGATATTCCTCAGTAGATTGTCTCCCTGGGAAATAATTGTGTGTCTGTCAGGAAACTCGACTCGATTTTATCACCCCGCTGTCCTTTAAATGTCCTCAAGTATGCAGATGAGGTTGATAGAGGGATGGTCATTTGACACCAGACTGTAGAAATCACTGCCGTTAAAGAGAACAGAACCTGTCAATCATCTGTCCTTTGTTCTTATCCAGATCCATCACTGATCCGGACTTAGTGTTAATGTTACAGTTCAGTGTTTTAACACGATGCTCTAGGCCTGCAGTCCTTTTGTTTGCTTTGATCAACCTTAGATGCCTGTGCAAAAGAGCAGCTCTGAGTACAGACAAGTGCACTCTTAGGGCGAATTTACACTGCATGATTCAAGGGACCCAATTCCGATTTTTTCCACAGATCGGATACGGCCCACGACCGTGTAAGCAGGAAAAAATCACATAGATTCCGATATTCTCCGATCGGTTTCAGGCCTCATTCATATGTGGAAATAAATCAGATATGAATCGGATCCGTGCATTTGCTCCTGCCGTGTAAGCGGTCAGATCGGATATTCCCCTGTAAATGCGACTCCTACGTCATTGAAAAGTGAGTTTTTTTAAACATTTCGCGGTACAGACATACCTGTAAAAAATGAAACATATCTAGTTTGAGTAGCAGAGTATTAATTTTGTTCGTTTGTGTTACATAAAACGTGATCTGACGCTGAAATGTGTTGCTTTTGAAATCACGCTCGTGCTCGTTACCGCTGTTGTTGTTAGTTACGACTCGTGCACGGACGAGCGCTTCAGTCCCGTTCGTTCCATTGAAACCACAAAATAAAATGCACACAAACATGTCCCTGCCTTTGATATACAATCACTGATGAACGCATTTGGTTTTAATTACTAAAAAAAACACAGACGATGTGACATGCTTAAAAATATCTACCACCTGAGTATTATTCCACTCGCAAGCTTTCAGCGGAGCTGCGTACACCACTGTCCTGAAGAATTTGTACTAGGATATATAATTATTTTGATGTATAGATGTAACTATTTCATTAAAAACGTTTCTATATGAATTCCATGTCAATAAATTAAACTCAATGTACTATTCAAATTGATTTGTGATGTCATATGCTATTTTTGGCTTGTTTCACCAAGTTCAGTGTAAAACGCACACATCGGATACGGGTCACTTTTAAAAGAAATGTAAGCACGTCGTCCAAAAAATCGGATATAGTCACAAAATCGGAATTGGTCATCAAGACTTGCAGTGTAAATGCAGCCTTAAAGTCCACCCATCATAATGAACCCGTTTTAAAACTGAAATTTAGAAATGTGCAAAATTACCAAATTACCAATTACCAAAATTACAGGCGCATCTCAATGAATTAGAATGTCATGGAAAAGTTCATTTATTTCAGTAATTCAACTCAAATTGTGAAACTCGTGTATTAAATAAATTCAATGCACACAGACTGAAGTAGTTTAAGTCTTTGGTTCTTTTAATTGTGATGATTTTGGCTCACATTTAACAAAAACCCACCAATTCACTATCTCAACAAATTAGAATATGGTGACATGCCAATCAGCTAATCAACTCAAAACACCTGCAAAGGTTTCCTGAGCCTTCAAAATGGTCTCTCAGTTTGGTTCACTAGGCTACACAATCATGGGGAAGACTGCTGATCTGACAGTTGTCCAGAAGACAATCATTGACACCCTTCACAAGGAGGGTAAGCCACAAACATTCATTGCCAAAGAAGCTTTCTGTTCACAGAGTGCTGTATCAAAGCATGTTAACAGAAAGTTGAGTGGAAGGAAAAAGTGTGGAAGAAAAAGATGCACAACCAACCGAGAGAACCGCAGCCTTATGAGGATTGTCAGGCAAAATCGATTCAAGAATTTGGGTGAACTTCACAAGGAATGGACTGAGGCTGGGGTCAAGGCATCAAGAGCCGCCACCACACAGACGTGTCGAGGAATTTGGCTACAGTTGTCATATTCCTCTTGTTAAGCCACTCCTGAACCACAGACAACGTCAGAGGCGTCTTACCTGGGCTAAGGAGAAGAAGAACTGGACTGTTGCCCAGTGGTCCAAAGTCCTCTTTTCAGATGAGAGCAAGTTTTATATTTCATTTGGAAACCAAGGTCCTAGAGTCTGGAGGAAGGGTGGAGAAGCTCATAGCCCAAGTTGCTTGAAGTCCAGTGTTAAGTTTCCACAGTCTGTGATGATTTGGGGTGCAATGTCATCTGCTGGTGTTGGTCCATTGTGTTTTTTGAAAACCAAAGTCACTGCACCCGTTTACCAAGAAATTTTGGAGCACTTCATGCTTCCTTCTGCTGACCAGCTTTTTAAAGATGCTGATTTCGTTTTCCAGCAGGATTTGGCACCTGCCCACACTGCCAAAAGCACCAAAAGTTGGTTAAATGACCATGGTGTTGGTGTGCTTGACTGGCCAGCAAACTCACCAGACCTGAACCCCATAGAGAATCTATGTCAAGAGGAAAATGAGAAACAAGAGACCAAAAAATGCAGATGAGCTGAAGGCCACTATCAAAGAAACCTGGGCTTCCAGACCACCTCAGCAGTGCCACAAACTGATCACCTCCATGCCACGCCGAATTGAGGCAGTAATTAAAGCAAAAGTAGCCCCTACCAAGTATTGAGCACATATACAGTAAATGAACATACTTTCCAGAAGGCCAACAATTCATTAAAAATGTTTTTTTTTTATTGGTCTTATGAAGTATTCTAATTTGTTGAGATAGTGAATTGGTGGGTTTTTGTTAAATGTGAGCCAAAATCATCACAATTAAAAGAACCAAAGACTTAAACTACTTCAGTCTGTGTGCATTGAATTTATTTAATACACGAGTTTCACAATTTGAGTTGAATTATTGAAATAAATGAACTTTTCCACGACATTCTAATTTATTGAGATGCACCTGTGTGTGTGTGTGTGTGTGTGTGTATATATATATATATATATATATATATATATATATATATATATATATATATATATATATATATATATATATATATATACTGTGAGTAGAAACTGTTATTGATATTCTGTGCATGTGAAGTGGGATGCAGGGCTGCTCTTAACATCAGGTGAATATTTGCTGATTTGATCCACTAGCCAGAATACTTTCTCTGTTCATTTCTCTCTGTTTGTGAGAGAGAATGACAGATGGCTTTTCAGTGTGCACTCTTTACAGGAGACTTTACTGCCTAATCACTGTCATTCACTGATTAAAAACCAGACATGTCTGTGCACTGAAAAGACACACTGCCTGCTTCCTGTAGTTTCATGGCTTCCTATAGTCATTTACTCTGTGATGTGAACAGTGCTGTGTGTTATAGCCATGTCTGTGAATGAAATGAGTGTGGTCTTCTTTCCTAAATGTCGTCCACAAATCTCCGTCCAGCCATTCACAGTGTGCAGTTGAGCCGCAGTCATGTGGACTGGTACAGTGTGGATGAGGTGTATCTGTATAGTGACGCCACCACGTCTAAGATCGCCCGCACTGTCACACAGAAGCTGGGCTTCTCTAAAGGTGAGTAGACAGAGTGTACACACAGTAATCAACCAGCTGTTCAATCCCAGCTGTATTTTTAGGCACTTTTTTAATATTTCTTTTAAAAAACTGTCCAAACACACAGGACTTGCATAGACAGACTTATATTTAAAAAAAAAGAGCAGCAGCTTTTCTAATAATATGATGGCAGTGTTAAATTAGTATCATTGTGATACTTTTAAAGTTTTTATGAATATTTAAAAAAAAAAAATTAATTAATTAAAAATTAAATTTAAAATTAAAATGGAAAATATATATTATAATTTCAGTCAATGTTATTGTATTTTTTTGTGTGTGTGTGTATTTTGGTTTTTAAAAAATATGTCTTTATAGGTTTTATATAGTTTTTAAGTCATTTTATTTTAGTTATTTTATATTAAAAAAGTGGTAACGCTTTAGTTTAAGGACCAATTCTCACTATTAACTAGTTGCTTATTAGCATGCATATTACTGGTATATTTGCTGTTTATTAATACTTATAAAGCACATACTCATGTATTATTCTGCATGACCATATTTTAGATCCCTTAATCCTAAACCCCATACCTAAACTTAACAACTACCTTACCAACTATTAAAAATCAGCAAATTAGGAGTTTACTCAGGCAAAAGTTGTAGATAATGGTTAGTTAATAGTGAGAATTGGTCCCCAAACTAAAGTGTGAACAAAAAAGCAATATTAAGTTTTATATTTACTTTATTTTATTTTATTTTATTTTTTACTTTTTTTTTTTTCCAAGTAACAATTTTTATGGTTTAAGTTGACTATAATTTCCCTGTTAATACTTTACAATGATGTCCTATTAGTTAACATTAGCAATGCATTAACTAACAATAAGTAAAACTTTGTTATAGTGTGAATACAGTCACAGATGCAGAGGCTGCAGCAGCGCTGTTCACGTGACTGTATGAATAAAACAGCACCGCTCTCATAACGTGTGTGGTGTGGTTGTGCTCAGCCTCCAGCAGTGGCACCAGACTGCACCGTGGCTTCGTGGAAGAGGCCTCGCTGGACGATAAACCCCCTCAGACCACACACATTGTGTTTGTGGTCCATGGCATTGGACAGAAGATGGACAAGGATCGTATCATCAAAAACACTGGCATGTAAGTCCTCAGGAGAGCTGTTAGTGATAATGAAGTCCTCAATGAGATGCAGTGGTGAACCGCTATAGTGTATAAAACAGGAAAGTATTTAGATTAATATGTTCATGTAAACATGTTCAGAGCTCCTGGTTTGCATTCTCTCACAAAATGTCTGTATCTCATGTTTATCACTTAATAAGAGTCAACACCTTGATACTGTTTTGTCGAATATATATTATAAATAGTTACAGCTCCAACATTCACTTATGAATTAATTTAAATTTCAGGATGCTTTCAAGCTGATTTTCAGCTACTGAAGAATATCTAATTGGATGCTTATGGTGTTGACAAAATAACTTTTTTATGCACGTCACATATGTATTATTGTAAATGCATTAACAGTTTGTTCTAATGTTTATAGCTACAAATACGACAATCAAAATGTGAAAATATTTCTAAAAACGAAAATAAATAACAAATAATCAAAACAAAAGTACATCACATTTGTGACCCTAGACCACAAAACCAGTCATAAGGGTAAATTTTTCAAAATCCAAATCCAATTTTTCTGAATAAATAAGCTTTCCATTGATGTATGGTTTGTTAGGATAGAACAACTATTTGAAAATCTGGAATCTGAGGGTGCAAAAAAATCTAAATATTGAGAAAATTGCCTTTAAATGAAGTTAAACTCCAAATGAAGTTCTTAGCAATGCATATTACTAATCAAAAGTTTTGATATATTTACGGTAGGAAATTTACAAAATATGTTCATGGAACATGATCTTTACTTAATATCCTAATGATTTTTGGCATAAAAGAAAAATGTATAATTTTGACCCATACAATGTATTGTTGGCTATTTCTACAAATATACCTGTGCTGCTTATGACTGCTTTTGTGCTCCAGAGTCACATTTTACATATCATGGTTGTGACGGAACATATAAGCACAAGTACTTAAAATTACTAAAATTCCCAAACAACTAAAACCTTTCTTGTTTCATAGCTTTATTTCCTTAAAACTTTTTTTTTTTTTTAAATCAGAATTTTTGTAATTGTTTGTTTACTATTATAGCATTTATTAATATTTCAAATTAGCTTTTATTTTCATTTTTTTAAATTTTATTTTGGTTTTAGTAATTGTGTTTTTAGAATTTGTATTTATTTTGTTTTTCTCTTTATTATTCGTAAAAACAAACAACGAACAAATGAACACAATGTCCAAACAGTACAGAAGACATTTCAAATAAATTGAACAAAATACAGAAAAACATGATAATTTTTATTTAAAAAAAATATTAGTCTTTTATTAGCACTATAATTTGTCTTTGTTTTAATATTTCTACTATTTCTATAATCTTTCTTTAAATTTTAGCATTTTTCAAGTACAACTTTAGTATTTTGTTTCCAACAATTTTGATAGTTTTAGTCATAGTTAACAATAACTATTTCTGAATGCTTAATTAATTGCACGTTTTGAAGGGCAATGTGATTTTCTGTATGTACCGTGTGTTTGGTGTGTTCAGGCTGCGGGAAGCTGTGAGGAAGATGGAGGAGAAGCACTTCGCTGAGCAAACAGAGGAACATGTGGAGTTTCTGCCGGTCGAGTGGCGCTCTAAACTGGCTTTGGACGGCGGTAAGACAGACGCCACACCACGTGTCTGTCTGCATTCACCCTCTGAACAGCTGCTGTTATCACACACTCTGTGCTTTTACCTTTTGTTCACAAGCACACACATGCTGTTTTAGTGGAGAGCAGAAACATGGCAGGAGAATATAATACAGGCCATATACTCATTTATCATCTTTCATCCCTCCATCAGCTGTGCAAACGAAACAGCTCAAACAATGACGTGCATTAATATTAATTATGAAATGATGATTGAAAAAATACATTAGCCTTTGTATGCATATTTTGAGAGCGTTGTCCTCTTCAAATGCAGACACAGTGGAGTCAATCACACCAGATAAAGTGAGAGGCCTGAGAGATTTACTCAACAGCAGCGCCATGGACATCATGTACTACACCAGCCCTCTCTACAGAGACGAGGTGACCCACATTCACCTGAAGATCAACATTTTGTCAGTAATTTCTCGCCCTTGTATCATTCCAAACTTATACAGAAATTCAGAATAATGTTCATGCTGTTCTTTTCCACACAATCAAAGCATATACACTAGTAACGAGTGGCTGTCAAGCACTAATACATTGCTCACATAAAGCTATGAAACTTTTAAGGTGCATTTTTATGATATTTTTTGGAGCTTGACAGTCTCTGGTTACTATATACTTTTATTGTACGGAAAAGAGCTGCGTCAGCAAACCATCTCCTTTTGTGTTTCACTGAAGAAAGTAAGTCACATTAGTTTGGAATGAGATGAATGTGATTATTTATTACAGAATGTTCATTTTAAACTAGCGTTCAAATGTTTGGGTTTGGACAGTTTTTTAATGTTTTTGAAAGAAGTATCTTCTGCTCACCAAGGCTGCATTCATTTGATCAAAAATACAATAAAAACAGTAATGTTGTGGAATATTATTACAATTTAAAACAGCTGTTTTCTATGTTAATATGTGTTAAACTGTAATTTATTTCTGTGATGCGCAGCTGTATTTTCAGCATCATTACTCCAGTCTTCAGTGTCACATGATCTTCAGAAATCATTCTAATATGCTGATTTTCTGCTTGAGAAACATTTCTGATTATTATTAATGTCGTGCTGTCCAATATTTTTTTTTGTGGAAATAGTGATACGTTTTATTTTTCAAGATTCACAAATGAATAGAAAGTTCAAAAGAACAGCACTTATTTGACATAGAAATCTTTTGAAACATTATAAATACTGTAACTTTTGATCAATTTAATGCATCCTTGATGAAAGAAAGCATTAATTAATTAGTACTTACTGACCCCAAGCATTTGAACAGTACTATATAGCTGACGTAATAAGTATTTTGTTCATATATGCTCTAATGTTCATCCGTCCAGATCACTAAAGGTTTGACGCAGGAGCTCAACCGCCTCTATTCTCTCTTCTGCTCACGAAACCCTGAGTTTGAGAGCAGAGGTGGCAAAGTGTCCATCATCTCCCACTCGCTGGGCTGCGTGATCACCTTTGATATCATGACAGGCTGGGATCCTGTGCGCTTCTGTCTGCAAGAACATCGGGATCAGCTAGAGGGCGAAGATTTGCACTGGACCACTCATGAAGAGCGCCACCTGCTGGAGGAAGTGCAACTAACCAGACAAAGGTAAGTAACTGCGTTGTAATGCGGTGAGTTTTGCATTAAACAAGCACCACTCATTCTTCATAAAAATATGAATCTTGTATGTTGTAATTAATCTGTATCTGTGACAGGTTACGAGAACTGCAAGATCAACTTCAGGACCTGAAGGCATCAAAACCTACACCCTTCCCTACATTAAAGTTTAAGGTGGTGTAGTGACATTAAAGAAATAGTTCACCCAAAAAAAGCTGAAAATGTGCTCACCCTCAGGCCATTCAAAATGTAGATGAGTTTGTTTCTTCATCAGGTTTGTAGAAATGTGTCTCTGCATCAGTGTCTCAGCAGTGGATGCTCTGCAGTGAATGGGTGCCGTCAGAATGAGAGTCCAAACAGCTGATAAAAACATCACAATAATACACCACTCCAGTCCATCAGTTAACATCTGGAGAAGACAAAAGTCCATCATCCATAATATTGCTTTCTCCAGTGAAAAAGTGATCTGGTTTGAATCAGGAGAGAAATCTGCACAGATCAAGCACTGTTTACAAACTAAAACAAAACAGCTCTAAACAAATATGTGGCTGGATTTTGATGTGAGAGACAACAGGATATGGACTTTTCACTGGAGGAAGTGTTATTATGGATTATGGACTCGAAGGATTTGTTTCGTACAAATGCAGCTTTTGTCTTCTCCAGATGTTAACTGATGGACTGGAGTGGTGTGGATTATTGTGATGTTTTTATCAGCTGTTTGGACTCTCATTCTGACGGCACCCATTCACTGCAGAGCATCCATTGCTGAGACACTGATGCAGCGACACATTTCTACAAACCTGATGAAGAAACAAACTCATCCTAATCTTGTATTGCCTGAGGATGAGCACAGTTTCAGCAAAGTTTTATTAACTTGGTTTTCAGCTCTCTCATACAAATAACACGTCTGTACATCTCTACAGTATATGATAAAGCCCATTGTTTAATTTGCAGGTGGAGAACTTCTTCTGCATGGGTTCTCCTCTGGCTGTGTTTCTGGCTTTGAGAGGCATTCGGCCAGGAAACACCGGTGACCAGGACCACATCATGCCCAAATCCATCTGCCGGCGCCTCTTCAACATCTTCCACCCAACAGATCCTGTGGTAAGACCACGTCACTGCATCTCAGTCTGTCAACTTACAGTGCAAGGGATTCATTTTGCATTTTTTGTCATGTGTGTGTATATATATATATATATATATATATATATATAAGTATATATCTTGTCATTGTCTGACAGGCCTATCGACTGGAGCCTCTTGTTTTAAAGCACTATAGCAATATCGCACCTGTCCAAATACACTGGTGAGTCTTGATATCTTATTATTTTATACAATTTATATAGAGTTTATACAGTACTAATCAGGAACATTAATTTACATGCTTATGAAATGTAACATTATATTTCCTCAATCAAAATGACCTTCATTTTTCAGTATCTCAATTATTTTTGTCCTATTTGTAGTAGTGTTTAAAGCAGTAGTTATCAACCTTTTTGACACAAAGGCCCCTGTTGTCCAATATTTGAGCCCCCAATCATTTACATTTAGTCATTTAGCAGATGCTTTTATCCAATCATATAAGCTAAGATATTTTCAGTATTTCTGATGAACTTTTTGTTACTTTTTTTTTTTTTTTTTTTTTATTTAACAGAAACTGAGAGTGTTGATGTATTAAATTATTTAACCATAGTTAATTTTATGATTCCAGAAGTTTCAAGAACTGCATGAGCTTCAATAAACAAATAGTTATTGAGGTAGAAACGAGTTTACATGTTGATTTTATGTGTTCTTACTATTTTTATTTTATTTAATGTTATGTTTAATTAATTTATAGTCACACACACACACACACACACACACACACACACTACAGGTCAAAAGTTTAGAATAATTAAGATTTTTTTGAATGTTTTGAAAGAAATCTCTTATGCTTACAAAAAGGCAAAAAATAATTAGCTGGTTTTAAGGCAAAAACCAGCTAATTATTTAGGCAGCATTGATTTTTATTTATTTATTTTTTTAATGAAAGAAGTCTCTTCTGCTCACCAAGGCTGTATTTATTTGATCAAAAATACAGTAAAAGGTGTAATATTATTACAATTTTAAACAGCTGTTTTCTATGTGAATATCTGTTAAACTGTATTTTATTTCTGTGATGCGCAGCTGTATTTTCAGCATCATTACTCCAGTCTTCAGTGTCACATGATCTTCAGAAATCATTCTAATATGCTGATTTACTGCTCAACAAACATTTCTGATTATCAAAGGTGAAAACAATGGTTCTTGTCTGGTCTTCTCAGAAAAATATAAAGCAGCAAAAGCTGCTACAACACTAATAATAAGAACCATTATTAATAACAACTGAGCACCAATAATAACTGGTGATTTTGCTGTGGGCTCCAGAGCCCTGGTTGAGAATCACTGGTTTAAAGGTTAAATTGGCCAGAACGTTAGGCTTCTCTGTTATGATTCTGGATTTGTGTTTTGATGTTTTGTTTTGAAGGTGTAACACCATCAACCCCACCCCGTATGATGAGATCAGACCCACCTATCTAAGCGTGAGCAAGAACGCAGCGACCGACACGGAGAACGGCCCCATTCCCAGCAGCTCACCTGTGCTGGTCAGGAGACACTACGGAGAGTCCATCACCAGCCTGGGCAAGGCCAGCATACTGGGTACAGCTGGCTGCATACTGAATTAAACTACTATGAAAACACAGTAACTTTCAGAACTCATAATAACTTCTCCAGTCCATAAAGGACATTTATTGAACTTTCTGACTGCAGACAGATGCATACATTACACACAATCACAAATTGACATGCTTTTAATGAATGAGATCCCTGATCATACCAGTCTGATTGAAACAATTTGAGCTGCACTGTTATACTATATTATACTTTATAGAAGTACTGTACATAGATGTCTTAAAACACACAGCAGCAAAAAAAAAAGAAAAAAAGTTTACTTGGTTGGGATCAAAGTGTGAAACACTGCTAAACTAAATTATGGCGGATTTTGAAGTGCAAAAACTGTGACTAACCTTGTAAGTGTATTACAGAAAAAGATAATAATCAAAGTAATAGTCAGATGGTTATCTGCTAATCTGTAACCTTGTGTTTGTGCAGGTGCTGCGAGTTTCGGCAAGGGCATCGGTGGGATTTTATTCTCTCGATTCTCTCGCTCACCCAGCCTGCCGTCGGCTGTGGATTCTGGGATTGGTGACAGTGAGGACAGCCAAAGCACTTTTGCATTTTCAGCCATATCTCCATCCTCTTTATTTGATGCAGCAGGTGTGTACAACCAACACTTGTGTTCTCTTAATGCAGTGAGATGATGAAGTACAGTTACTGAGCGAAAGTTTGGGGTCAGTAAGATTTTTTGAAGTGATTAATTAATGCTTTCTGTCAGCAAGGCTGCATTAAATTGATCCGAAGTGACAGAAAAGATGTTTATAATGTTGCAAGAGATTTCTATTTCAAATAAATGCTGTTCGTTTTCACCAAATGCTGTTCTACTGAAAGATAAAATTAATCACAATAAAAAAAAAAAAAAAAAATATATATATATATATATATATATATATATATATATATATATATATATATATATATATATATATATATACTGTTTTCAACATCGCTAATGTTAAGAAATGTTTCTCGAGCAGGAAATCAGCATATTAGAATGATTTCTGAAGATCATGTGACACTTAAGACTGCAGTAATGATGCTGAAAATACAGCTTTGATCACAGAAATAAATGACATTTTAACAGACATTTACATAGAAAACAGTTGTTTTGCATTGCAATAATATTTCACAGTTTTTACTGTGACTTTTATGATCAAATAAATGCAGTATTGATGAGCAGAAGAAACATTAAACCTTACCAACCACAAAACCTTTGTACAGGAGTGCATTCCAAAGCTGTTTGACTCTTTCCTCTGTTGAACTCATACTGATCTTGGTTGTTGTCTGTGTCACAGTTGAGATGGAGCATCGCATTGACTATGAGCTTCGGGAGGGTTTGGTGGAGAGCCGCTATTGGTCAGCTGTGACCTCACACACGGCCTACTGGACGTCCCATGACGTCGCCCTGTTCCTCCTGACCTTCATATACAAGCAACAGAGCACAAACCAGACAGAAAACACCAGTCCCATGTAGCACAGACGGCACTTTCCACAAGAAAGACTGATCCCATCCTGTCCGCTTTGGGTCTCTAGGATGCTTCAAAGAACACTCTGTGCCTCTAAGTTTCCTAAGCCTTCCCAAACGGACAGAGGCTAGACTATGCAAAACCTGCAGCTCCCAACCTCATTATTGAGAATACCTATTATTTTTTCTATGATAAGTCCAAAGAGTGCACCTGATCCATACGAGGTATATGCAGCAGACATGCACAGTTTTGGACCATGCAGGTCTAGGGGTCAAATCGAGTTCTTTATTTAGTCAGCAGCACATAACTGTGGAAGCCCGTTTCTGCCATGAAATAAAAAAACAAGGGAATTGCGACATTTTATCTCAGAATTCTGGCTTTTTTTTCCTCACAATTGCGAGTTTACTGTATACAGTATATCACGAATGCAAGTTTACATCTCACAATTCCGATTTAATTTAATTTAATTGCAAGATAAAAAGTCTGAATTGTGAGATGTAAAATCAGAATTGCAATAAAGTCACAAAATGTCACAATTACCTTTTTTTTTTTTATATATATATATCCTGTGGTGGAAACAAGCTTTCATGCACTATAAACCCCTAATAACGGCTGGCACTTATTTAACTGTGTACATTAGATATTTTTTAGATATTTTTGTTTTGACTTTAGGAAACAATGTCTATTTAATGTAATAAGAAGCACAGTTAAAAAATTGTATTTTTATGCAGAAGGTTTCTTTATTATACCCACACAACTACATTGTGATGTGGTTTGACCTTATGTATTTATTTATGTCACTGATGCAGCGCACATGATTATGAATGGATGGGCAGATAATTCAGTGTGCTGATGTCACAGTTTCTAGCCAAATCTTTCCCAGAGTTTGTGAGCAGGATGTGTTGATTGTGGAGAATCTTATGAAACCTGCCCAGAACATGTCAAAGTCACATTTCACCCCTCAAAATTTATTTATTTATTATTATTATTTTTTACATAGTTTTCATGCTTGCAGATTCTTTAATCCATCCAGACACATTTTATAATGAGAATATGGGGTGGAGTGTTTAATTTTCACAAAAATAATCTCACAATGCAATAAACAAACAAATCAAATTAGTTGTTCTTTAAGCAACTTATAATTTTTTTTCTTTTATTTTAGGCTGAAACCTAGACATGTTCTTGACAGGTTTTCACAAGATTCCCCCTTCACTTCACTGCAGTTTTAGCATTTATGTGCCACGAATAACAACACTATTAAACGCAGAAGCTAGCTGATGGAAAACATGATATGTAGGCTAGATTACAGATTGTGTGTGTGCGTGTGCGTGCGTGTGTTTAGGTTCAGATGTGACGGGGCTCAAGACTGTTCTGTCATGTAGTTTGACGTTCCTATTCCTTCAGTCACTATTTGTTGACACTTGACAGAAGATTTATGTGTCTTACTGTAGGTCACGTTTATTGAAATGTGTCGATGATACTGATACATCATCTGTACTTATTTTATTTTATTAGCCATTAGAATAGACCTGTTTCATTTATTTAATTTTTTGTCTTGTGTATCCCACAGGGTCATTAGTAAAGTTTATCAACACTAATGTTTTCCTATTAACTCGTGTTACACTGGATCTCAGTTAGCTCTACTGTTAATCTCATTAAACTGCCTATAACTATGATTCTTTTTTAACGAGTCACCTCCGTGTTCTTGTTACAAGTTTGCATGGTGCTGGAGGCGATCGGAGAGAACCTTCCTCAGAAAAAGACTTTTATTTTTAAATAAAATACGGGACGCTCAAACAAAGGTAAAGCCATTTGCAGTCTTGTGTGGGGCACAAACATCACCAGATAAATAGGTTTTAATGAGAATCAGACATTTGATGGCAACACAAATCAATAACATTTACCCATATACAGGTTCTGTGTTTCTGCTTTATAGGTTTATCAACAAACAAAGCAAAGTCTTGCCAAGTTTTCTGTCAAATGGGTTGCATGTTATGGAAATCTGACCAATATTGTGTTTTCCTTAATGCTGGATTAGTTTCAGCTTTTGTCTTCTCCAGATGTTAACTGATGGACTGGAGTGCTGTGGATTATTGTGATGTTTTTATCAGCTGTTTGGACTCTCGTTCTGACGGCACCCATTCACTGCAGAGCATCTACAATGCAATGCTACATTTCTACAGATCTGATGAAGAAACAAACACATCCTAATCTTGGATGGCCTGAGGGTGAAGACATTTTCAGCAAATTTTCATTTTTGGGTGAACTGTTCCTTTAAGGGTTTGTAAATCAGATAAATCAATATATTTAAACCTATAGTGCAAACACAGTTTGTCAGTTTTGGGTACAAAGTCTATGCATTTATTAGTTCATGGCATGAGCAACATTGCTCTTTGTTTGAACCTGGCTGCATTTTTCAGTGGTCAGTGTCAGTAAATATGTGGGATAAGTACAAATGTAGATCATTTGGAAATAATCTTCAACACACAAGAGCTTAAGTGTATATGAATGCGTCCTGCCGCAGCACATGCTATATTATATTCCATATGACTGTTTTAAATAACATTTATAGCAGTTTTAGACCTCATATTACTCGAGAGACCTGATTTAGAGAGTTTGGCCACTAGATGGCAGCCATCATTTGACACTTCTCTTTTTCCAGCAACCCTTCTCATCCTACAGATGTATTCAAGTATCCACACAGCTACCAGTGAATTTGCATTGACTTTGCATAAGCTTAGAGTGAGTAAATGAGACAATATTTGTTCTTTTCATGTCTTGAAATACAATCATTGTTATATTTAAATGACTAAATAAAAAATAAATAAATAAATAAATCACATTAACAGGAAGCTATTTTGCTCCATTTGATAAATAGGCCTGTCCTCAGAAATACAAGCACACTTTTTAGGGACAATTCTACGGTTTCAAGGTAAAATTGACTCATTTAAGTTCTGATGTGTGTAATAGTTCCCATCACAGTCAGCACACACACAGAAACACCTCTTCTTGTGAAGCTCTTCCCATCCACTTCATTTCCCTGCTCTGCCTCACGGCCTGTTTACACAGTAATTAAAACACAGCCTAAAAAGGCAATGGCTCCCCTGCCAGACACAGAGGAGGTCAGAGAGAGAGAGGTTATAAATTCTTGTGATGCAGTCCACGACTCGAGCACAAATTCCTGCTCCGGAGTTCAGGAGAAGCTGGATTTCAGCTCTGTTTGACATATTCAAATGCATTTAAATATTTTTTTTTTTTTTTTCACATCTGAAATAGCATGTAGGTTTTATGCCAGATGGACAGCTGTAAAACACCTTATAATATCATATTAACTGACTTCACAAGCAACTTCACATATGATGATGATAAAAAAGTGAATTAAATCTTAGATCTATAGTAGCCTAAACATGAAATCAAATGAGCAGAGAAGCAGAACAGATATATAGCTACTAAAGGGCTTATTTTAGTGTATAGTTTACTAGTAAAAGAACTTATAGTCGACCATACAGGTATCTTACAACATTTTATTCCCATAAAAGGCAGTTACTAGCCTACACTGCAGTCAAATAATATCCCAGATGGCCTGCTAACTCTTGGATTTACTCCCGCAGAAAAGCTTTGAAACACTAATTCGACAATTGTGTTGTGTTTATTACTGTTAACTGATTGTTATCAGTGATGGCAATCATTTAAACACAATTAACCCATTCAGGGGGGACAATTGTGTGTGATTTCAAAGAAAAGTTATTCATGAAAAATAGCTACTTCAATTAGGAGAAAGTGAACTGATGACTGGAAAAAGCGGAACGCTTTACAAGAACGTTTTGTTAAGTTCTCATTAAGCAATGAACGTTTTCTGACCGCTCAAAACGTGCAGGTTTTTATTTATTTTATTTTTATTTTTTATGAGAACATGTAATTTTATAATTTTGCTAACATGATGGGAACGTTACTTTTAAATGTTCTAAAAACATTCTGCAACAAGCTAGTCACAATAAAAAATGTTAGGTGAATGTCCAACTAAATCATTTCAGAAAAAATAAAAATAAAAATAAAAAAAATAAAAATAAAAAAACGTTGCATGATGGACGATGCAAAAAAAAATAAATAAATAACGTTTTTGTGTTTAAGAACGTTTTGAGAATGATGAAAGTGAACTGGTGACTGGAAAAGCAGAATGTTTTAAAGATCTATTCTGCTTTCAAAAATACGTTCTAAGAACGTTTTGACAACGTTTCCATTAAGTTATGAAAACGTTATTTCTGAATGCTCTCTGAACGTTCAGAACATCTAGTTTTTTATGTTTTTGTTTTGATTATGTGTACGTTTCATTTTATAATTTTGCAAACAACATGGGAATGTTAGGCTAGTTTGAATCTGAAACAGTAACATTACAAAAATGTCAGGTGAACGTCCAATTAAAACGTTTCAGAAAAAAAAAAAAAAAAGAGTTTTATATAAACGATGTAAAAATAATGTTTTGTGCTTTTAAGAACGGTTAGAAACAGCAATAAAGAGCAGATACCATTGAAAGGACGTCTATATTAGCTGGAATAGGCTCATGCTTGTCCATGCCTCGCTAGAACGTTTGCCAAAAGTTCTGATAAGGTTCCCTCTTAGCTGGCTTTGCATTTAGTTTAATTTGCATTTAATTTGTTCTTTTTTGAATTTCACACATTTAGAGGAAGGTCTGATAATGTTCTCAACGATACATGGTTCTTTCTTAAAACAGTTACAAAGAAAAAGAAGCAATACGAGCTTTGCTGATTTTTAATGTTTAATATAAATTAAACAAAATAATTAAAATAAAATAAAAAATACCTGACGATAAGGAAGGCGTCATGTGTGTAGAAGTGAATGGCGACTGGAGAGATGATTTTTTTTTTAATGCTTTATTAATTCAATGCCACAAGAACAATAGGTGTTACATATTCACACGTTCAAATTAACATTAGCTGCCAGAGAGAGAGAGCGAAAGGAAGAAAATTACATAAATTTCAATGCTTTCAGAGCATTACATGTTTTCAATGCTTTTTTGTTTGTTCCAAGAGATTTACATTCAATTTAAAGTCATTTATAAAATGTGCAATATTTGGTTTACATTGAGCCCACTTTTTCTTATGTATATGGAAATTTCCTAACAAAATAGACCAGTGTATAATATGTTGTTCTTTACAATTCAAATGTTCGTTTTCTGTATAAAAAAAGTACATAAAATATACAAATTTCTGTCATTCACTCCATTTGACTGAAGCGATGATGGAAAGCGCGAGCGTGAGTGACGTTATCTGAGGGCGGGAAGAGAGAGAGAGAGAGAGAGAGAGAGAGAACGGCCACTGGACTCCATTAACACAAAACCCTTCAGGAGCTCCGCCGCTGGACTTTGGCGATTTTTCCCCTTTTTTTTCGGGACCCTTCCTCATGATAGGATTAAATACGCGGTCGAAGGAAAGAAAACGCGTAGCCTGTTGAAGTTCTGGGAACTGAAGTGGTGTTTTGCGGATTTGTTTCGGCGGATTTGTGAAGGTTAGTGAACGCTATGATTTCTCTCAGGATTTGTCTGGCGTAACTCTGAATAAAAATCTCTCTGTTGCGCTCCTCAAACCCCGCTGCTTACTTGGCTTCGAAAACGTACGCTCGTATTCAACCGAAAAGCGATGAAACTGTAACTTTTCCAGTCGTTTCGGTGTGTTTTCTATCATTGACCTGGCTGTCTTTATTTAGTTGGCATTTGGAGCGGGGCTGCTGACGTCATCGGAGCCCTAGCTCAGGGTTTGACCGTTAGTTGCTGGAGCTACAGGTTTAATTTCACTAAACTACACGCATTATAACCTCCAGCGTGACATTTAATTGTGCTGGTATGATTTAACGACTCATTTAGTTCACACAGGCGTCTAGAAATAACATCAATTCTATTCAGTTTAAATGTGCTTTATTGACACGACGACCTTTATTTACAGTGTAACTTATTCCAAAGAAGAGTTAATTTGCAAAAACAGATTTACAGTTTTCAAAAGTCGTGTTTTTTTCATTGTGCATTACAATTAATCTCAATCAAACTGCAGTTGGGTTATTTTGATTAGGTTAAAAAAATACAGCTAACAAAAGAATAAAAACATGGTAACAATAAAATAAAAAAAAAACACGATTTGTGAAATATCTGTTTATGCAAATAAACTCCTCATATCTAATGTATGATGTCTAATATATTATTCTTATACCATTATCCATTTTTATTTATTTATTTTTCAATTTGCACATTTTTTTCATTGCTAGACTATTCTGTTTGCATTGTGTACATTGCTGTTAGCTCAAAAAGTAGTGTGCTGCCTACCTGGAGAGCATTGTAAGCGCGCCCTATAATGTCCAAAATGTTGTCTAGGCGAGAAGCTGACTAGCTTTTGAGATCTGCATTTCAGTCTGAAGAGCTTTGCTTTGATTTAGCCTGTAGACCACTTGTTGCTGAAGTTGACAGATCATAATGGTTTTGACGCTGTTTCTAAAGGATGGCGTTGGACGGTATACGGATGCCAGATGGCTGCTACGCAGACGGGACCTGGGAGCTGAAGATGCATGTCACTGACCTCAACAGGGATGTGTCTCTCAGAGTCACCGGGGAAATCCACATCGGCGGTGTGATGCTCAAACTGGTGGAGAAACTCGGTACGTATATACAGTTTCCACCCTTCAGGATGAGTTTGCGGTCTCAGATGCTCACGCTTACTGCGCTTTTGTTGACTCATGGTCGGCTTACGCATGATTGTTCCCTGGAAACTGAATAATAGTACACAGATTCAACTATAATTCATCATGCACTGAATTCAGAAGTCCAGCATAGAGTTAATGTGAAGTTAGTGATCAATGGTGCTCTGTAGCTGGTTTTCTTTCATTATTTATAGTAATAAACCAATATATATAGACCAGACTGTTTAATTTGTTGATATTTGTGTAATTTGAGACTATAAGCAGTGACTGAGCCTGTAGCAAAAGTGGTTATTCCCTACCAGCAGCCTTGTCTATGATTAGTGCATATTTTTTTGTAATATTGTGAATTTTCAATGAATAATGCAGTGGATAGCTGTCATTAAATTGTATTGTTAAGGCCCATTCACACCAAGGATGTTAACTATAAATATAATGTTTTAATATTTGTTCTGGTTCTGTGGAAATAGTTGAGTTGACACTGAGAAACTTATCACTTTCCGATTGTTTTTTCCACACTAAAAACATTGACAGCCAATCAGAATCCACCGACTTTAAAGAGCTCCAGCATTTAAAGCGGCAAACGACAGAACTTCATCTTGCACTTATAATAAACAAAGCGGTATCATATGTTGGTGTGGACACTAATATCGTTAAGTTCTTGGTGTGAACGGGCCATCAGTCGTTTTATCAGCCACCCCGCTCTCTAGATGTTGAATCTGTTAATGAAAAACCTTAATAGTTGATTGCTAATTATTCCCTTGCATTTTTAAATGAGTGTGTTTGTGTCAGAGATTGAGACCAATTTATTTTGGTTAGAAACGAGGGTTTGGGATGATATTAAATGTACCATAGTCTGCCTCATCGCTGTTTCCTTGCAGTTCATCCTTGTTTTTTATAGCTTCAGAACAAATCAGCCTTTGTTTCCGTGCTCTTCCCACTCCATGAAGATAGGGTCATATGAAAGAGGAAGATGAAGAACACATGTCTACTGACTCTCCCTTGCTTTATTAGCAGCTACATTTTTCTGTATGTGTTGTTTGGTGTGTTTGTGAAACACTGAGATGAAACGACTCCTTAAATGCAGTCGGCACTTAAAAAGTGTTGCTGTGAACTATCAGCTGTGGCATCTGTTGTTTTCTCCTTTGCTGGTGACTGTGGCACGCTGGGACCTCCTGCAGCTCTACCTTCATCTTTGAGCAACGATGTAAAAAACAGCTTTGTTTGAGTGTAGATGTGTGAGAAAACTCATTCAGGGTCTAGTTACCCATGCATTACCCCTGCAAACTCTTCAGGAATGTGTAGTGGCGCTATGGGAGAGAGCTTGTGCTAGTTTAAAGCACATGTTAGCTATTAACCCCTCAGAGAGAGAGAGAGAGAGACATTCAAACATCATTTCTTCATGCATGCTGCTTGAGGATTCCTGCTTGGAGCAAAAGAGAAATGTTGTCGTACTCCTCTGCGCTTCGCTACTGTCTTTTGGTGTTGAGAAATGTTATCTGTTGGCTCATTAAACCAACAGCAGCACAGCTCTCGCGGTGCCAAACACTATTATATGCATAAGACGACGCATTATGCGATATACAAAACCAGTCCCAGCATCAGAGTTTGCTGTGCTGTTGGTCAGTAAAATCTTCTTTGTGTATTATTAGGCCCACACAAAATTTGTGCAGTATGTAGAATTAGAAAACCTATGATTCACAAATTCCTACTCATCCTTCACCCCCTTTGAGTTTCTTTATTATACATTTTGCCTTCAGCTGCCATTGTGTGTGTAAACACACTTGGCAATAAAGCTCCTTCTGATTCGATTTCATTAGGAGTGCCGTACTCTTTGCTCCATTTAACTCTCCGCTCACTTTTGACCCTTTTCAAAATGGTTTTGTTTGGATCTGGATACGAGTGCTATTTTTGTCTGTTGGCTCATTAACCCTGTAAAGACTACTGTATCTTATTTGATACTCCAAATTAAACATTTAGGCCTCTAAATGATCAACCTGTCACAATCTAATTCATGCCTTCTGTCATCTGACTGATAGTTTCGACTTTTTTTTTTTTTTTAATCCAGTAAAAGCTCTTTTAGTGTAATTGTAGAAGCGTCCAGCTTCAGCTGCTGCTTCTCGTGTGTTTTTTCTGTCAAATCTTGACTGATTTTGATCAAGTAAACGTCAGAATAACTGCAGTCATGTTTCCAGATGAACACTTACTGGACTGAAGCAGCTCAGCTTTACTTGATTCTCCATCAATCATTTAAAAAAAAAAAAAAAAATTCAGTGAGTTTCAAATCTGATCATCAGGATCTTTTGAGGAACGTTTATTTGTTCATCTCTGAATTATTGGAGATATAGAGTGACGACTGATATTTAGGCCTATATCATTTTATGTCAGTATCTGGTATACTGTTATAAAGATCTCATTGATTTACATTACAAGTAGGCATGGGACGATAACCGGTTTCAAGGAATACCGCGGTTTGGAAAATTCACGGTTTCATAACCACTAATATTTTCTGTTATACTGTTCCTGCGGTATGTGCAATTTTTTTTTTGAGTAACGCAGACTAATGCTCCGTACACAATGATGTTCCATACAGATGACGTTTTGGCACCGATCGCTAAATAAATACTTCCAGGTCGTACACAAACGATGTATCTGTGTCGTCTTCATTTCTCCCTCTTTCCCCCTCCATCAAGACAGAGACCCATTCGCCGGTTGTTTCAGTGTTGAAATAAATACTATTTGGCTTGTTACCGAGGCAGATAACATACCTAATTAACTAGCTAACGTCAACTAGTTTCCCACCTCACGTTACTTTACAGAGCGGGGAATAGCAGACTAAAGTACTACGTTTCTGTGATTTAGTACAATCATTAAATATAGCTGGTATCACATCTATAATTTTAAGCCTCCTGCCATTGTTTGCATCTGTTCAAAATCACGTCATTTAAAAAACAAACAAACTGCTGGCTCTCAGGTGTCTTTGCCACTGTTTGAGTGTTATACGGAGAGAGACCTTGTGTGTGTGTGTGTGTGTGTGTGAGACACACTCGTGCGCTCTCCTTATGGGTATGTGCACACATCTTTGTACCTCACCGCTCATAACTTGGACTGAAAGATGAATGTGTAGAAAGTGAGCATGTCTCCAAAAACCTTGTTGAGCTGCAGGTTAAATTACTGCTTTTTTTTTTTTTTTTTTTTTTACAGAAATTATGTTTTGATTTATGTTTTTGATTATTGAGCTGTAGGTTTAGGTTAAGAGACTGCATTTTTTTTTTACAGAAAATAATTTATTTATGTTCTGATTATTGTTGAGTGCAGGTTTAGGCTCACTTAAGTGACTGCACTTCATTTAATTAACAAGAATTCAATTATTGATTTTAATTATTTAGCCTGACATGTTTACTGTTCCAAAATGTTCTATATGTTTCTTAAAAATAAAATATATTGTGTTCAGTGGAAAAAAAACGTTGTTTTTAACCCAGACATTTAAAAATAACATATTTTAGAGCTGTTATCGCAATACAGAGATGCCGTGAAACCGTGATATTTTTTTATATCTAAGGTTATCATACCGTCAGAATCTCATAGATGCCTAATTAGAAGCATCAGAATTTCATCATATAAATTTCAGCATCTGCACAGAATGTCATATTTTTGCTCAATTTGAGTTGTTTTTTTCCCCTCTGTTTTCTCACTTTATCAGACTATATGAGCTGTAAATCCTGATGGATCAAATATGATACTCAACAAAAAACACATGCAAAGTAAAGGTTCAATAACAAATTGTTAGTTTTTTCAGACTTTTATTTCATAAGTCAGGGTTAAACAGATCAGCGGTACGGCGAGTTCTTGGATGCTTTGAGCTCTCTGGATGCCAAATACCATACAGATAATGTGCACATGTGTTTATTTTCTCTTTTGACATATTGTGGAATCTGAAGTAACGGATAGAGTGAAATCACCA
Organism: Onychostoma macrolepis; assembly: GCF_012432095.1. Lineage (NCBI taxonomy): Eukaryota > Metazoa > Chordata > Actinopteri > Cypriniformes > Cyprinidae > Onychostoma > Onychostoma macrolepis. The sequence goes on along the minus strand of NC_081171.1, from coordinate 30,178,457 downwards.
TCATATTGTGAGAATTGTTTTGAGTAAAGCCGTGCCGATCATGACAAGGTTAACGGACTCAATAAGAATATTGCATTTTAAAATTTGCTGTTTGTTTTTCTCTTGAGCTGTTTGTCACTAATTTTATTTGAATCTTTCCCTTCATCCTGCTGAAATATTGCATATTTAAGAATAGGCGCCTCTAAATTGTTCTCAAGTGACCGTTGTCACATGTTTTCGTGAGCTCTGTGATTGGTGGAAAGGGGTCGAATGACTCTTGTTTTTAAGACTTTCATTTAACCCTTGTGAGCTTGACCTGTCTGTCCTGCTTTATGAAGACAAAGATGCCATACGCCTCTGGTGTTCATGACCTTTCTGTGTCATGAAATCCATTCTGTACCCTTGACATGATATGCCTGTCCTGCTCATCCTTTCTTTTTCATTTATAAAGTACAGAAGTCTTGTTTGGTCTTCGCTGTTCTTTGGAACTAAGAGTGTATATGCAAACCTCAATCGAGCCTGCCGAATGCGTCTCATATTGGCCTTTGAAATGAAATGTTGCTGTTTAGTAATAGCAACCCAGTCTTCTTAAAGTAACACAATAGAACAAAATGCTGCTCTGTCCAGTTCATTTGTGCTGCCGAGCGCTTTTCAGATTCTCCAAATGTACTCCGATCATCTCAGGAGCACTTACAATGTTCATTAAATACAAAATTGTGACACATTCACTTTGACATTTGTACAGTTCTTAATGATGTTTGTTTCAAACAAGTTAAATGACTTCACTGACTGTGTTGAACACAGCCAAAATTAGCCTATAACTAAGAGAAGTCCTGAGCACAGCTATATTCCAGAAGGCAACATTTTGTAAGATGGCAAGATGATTTTCATCTTATGGTTTTCTTTATTTTTTCTAATATTTTTGGGAAAGGTAAGCCAAGTTAGCAGCACAACTTTATGGGGAAATCTAAACCGTGATGAACAGAGATTTGTAATAAAACACATCTGACTTCTCTTATGCTCACACTTGGCTTTGATTCGGTACACTCTTAAAAATAAAGGTCGGCATCGATGGTTCCATGAAGAACCTTTAACATCCATGGAATCTTTCCATTCCACAAAAGGTTCTTTATAGTGGATAAAGGACCTTTATATTATTAAAATGTTCAATATATTCGCCCATGTTCATCTCTTCTCCGTCCTGTATCGAAAGGCTTTAGATGTTCTAATGGAATAAATCGAAATGCCAGGAAAGCACTCTCTCATTGATTACAGCACTCATTTCCTGAAGCAGCGTTTCAGCAGATTCTGTTTAATAATTGATGGGCAGGGGCCTTGACGGCTTTTATATTGGCCACTGACCCAAAACCTTCAGTTCTGCCAGGAAGAGTATGAACAGTATTTACCTCAGTTTCAAGTTGATTTGATTCGGCTGGATATGTCCTTTTATTCATAATTTTATTTCATTTAGAAAACAAGACTTATCTTATGTTGTTTTGCCTCTCAATGTCTTTTTTGAATCGTTATACATTTATACCAGAAAAAAAGACATAAAAACAATCCTTTTTTTTTTTTGCATCTGAAGATATAGTGAAATTTATTTGCATATTCTAGTTAAGCAGTTATTTTAAATTATTTTATTTATTTATTTTTCTTTGTAAAATGAAGTAAAAAGTAATGTTGAAAGCAGGATTACTATAGTTAACTACAACTAAACCATAAAAGGTTGTTGCTTAAAATAAAATGCATTTGAACCAAAATCAAATAAAATAGAAATAAACATGTTTATTTCAGCTACTTGCCAAAGCAACATTTATCATTTTCATTCAGTTTAACTTGATATACTAAAATAACTAAAACTTATTTATACAATTAAAATAAAAAAAATGATAAAATGACAAAAACACAACAGAATTACTAAAAATTGAACTAAAATTACAAAAACTAATTCAAAATATGAATAAAAAATTATATAATAATATTTTATAATAGTACATTGTGTGCGCCCTAGACATTTAGAGAACGTTGATATTAGGGGTGGGAATCGCAGGGTACCTCACGATACATGGCTCACGGTAACGATAATATCACGATACAGCGATTCTGCGATAATCGATATATTTGTAGTAAATCCTATAATGATACATCACGATATCTAAACGAAATGCCTGTGAAAAGGTTAAGTGCAAGTTTTCTTTCTTTATTCAAGTCCAAACTGTTAGAAAACGGCAAAATAAAGTTCTGTAAATCAGTTTTAACATGTTGAGTAGGCAAAATTAATCATTTTATTCTTGGACTTATTAAAAGCTTACACTTTTCTTTTTCTCTGTGTGTAAACAAACATTTAACTGCTTATCAAATAGGAAAAAAAAAAATAGATATAGATCGATATAATATAAACCTGGTACATTTCAAAATTTACCTGGAGTGCTTTCTCAACCTTTCTACTCCTCTCATCATAAAAACGGAGCCCCACACGAAGAAATAGCGGTTCACATCGCGTCTTTTGCGCGCTCAGGTTCATTAATTCAAATGTAGATGTGCGGCAAGCACACACTGCACACTTCTGCACCGCATTGTGGCTCTGACAAGGTTTTGTTTCGTCCTCCATGCCATGTGCAGATTTATGTTTCTGCCGGTCGGTGCCCACTGTTCACACTGCATAACGCGCCTTGTAATATCTGAGAGAGAGGGAGAGCATTTGTTCACATAAAACTGGATGCACCGGCGGCGCGCTCTCTCACTCATAGTGAGGTAAATCCACCCGCGATCCGAGCGGAGAGGTTAGGATACTCATGAACTGAATATGTGCTCTGCAATAATAACGTGATCGGTGCCTATGGTCCATGCTGATAGCTGTTCCGGGGCAGTTTTTTAGTTTTCATCTCCATAAACATATATAGCGGTAAAGCTAATACAGTGGCTGGAAATCTGTTTATCCTTCGGTTCCTCGTGCTTCCCCATCTTCATAGAGAACGCGGTTCATGGAACTTGCTCAGAGTCAGAGCGCTTTTGGAAAGCTGGAAATGGCACGGCCGTGATTTCCATGCATTTTTAGACGCTGTGAACTGGGAAATCTATTTAGAGCACCTTATTGTATTAATTAAAATATCGATATTTGGCGCCAGATATCGCATGGAGAAGGATCGCGATATATCGCCATATCGATTTATTATCCCACCCCTAGTTGATATATTGTGTTCTTTTGATTTATTCTTTTCTTTCATTGATCTAAAAAAGTCTTTAAAAGTCTTAAATTGACCTTGGTAAAGCCTGCTGAAACCATTTAATAAGCGGTCTGAAACAGGCACAACCGCAACTACTCATTCACACACAACCCACCTTTACTTGATGTTGAAAATGATAGTTTCTCCATCATATAAAACTCAAAGTCATGTTTGAGAGAATATAGTAGCATCCCCTCCTCAAGAGGCAGGGCCTTCATTCCTTTTCCTTTTGCAGTGCTGTTCAAGTCATAATATTTCTTGTGAGTAAGTGGAGACATCATAAATGAAGCAGGGCACATTTTGTACAGACTCTGTGGCAAACGCTGTGCGTCTATAATAGTGTAAGAATCTGCAGTATGTCATAGTGTGAGTGCTGGCCAAAAGAAACCCTGCCCTCTTAAGGCAGTGAAGAAACACACATGCGCTCCCTCACTACTGGAGAAGGGAACGTGTATTATTAGAATGTGAAACGGAAACCCTAAAAAGTAAGCCAGCTCAAAATGACATCATTGGGAAGGTCGAGACCGGACTTTTATCTGAAGCCTCTTGACCAAACCGTCATTTGTTCCAGACGCTTGGTTAGTCATGCCGGAGGGAAATGATGGACTCCACTATGAGCAGAAGGGCTGTAGGTGGGGTTTAAATGCATGACGGGCCCAGTTTTGTGACGTGGAGGTCTTCTGACAAACAGGAAATGACTTCAAACGTTTGGCTTGTTCCCTGGATGTTGCTGTCATCCTGATGTTTTATGCAGCTGCTCACAGATTCTTTCATTGTTTTCATACTTAATGGTTTTGTCATAATTTACTTTTTTAATGATGATTTTTTTTTATTATTCAGGGAGCATTAACTGACTAAATTCAGTATGAAATAGTATAGTTTTCCCTCGGTAAGTATAACTAAAAGGTTATCCTGGTAAAGTAAAGAATACTTCTGTCTGTCCTAATGTAATCATGGCAGAGCTACAGCGAGAGGAATGTGGAGACTGCGAGGAAATGCACATGATTTATCAGAGGATGCATCATTTCCTCTGTCATTTTCTCCCCTTTCCTTCCTCGAATAAAAAGATTTGTGGATGTTTTGGCCTGTCCTGCTAGAACTGGGAAGCAAATTGTTTTCAAGAAAACCAGAACAGAAACCAGGCATTATTTGGGTACTGGATGTATTTTATTGCGTTTCAATTTTCATGTAGAATATGCATGGAAAAAGTATGACATTAGCTATCTTCAGTTTGGCTTTACGGTGGCTGGGACAGATGCTGAACCGCTGCCCCAGTGTGTCATATGTGCAGATCTGCTGGCAAATGATAGCATGAAGCCATGCAAGCTGAAGCACCATTTAGAAACGAAACACCCGACACTCAAAGACAAACCCTTAGATTTTTTTCAAATTAAAGTTATCTGGCCTTGAACAGCAGAAATGCAACCTCAGCATCCTACTATGTCTCCAAATGAGTTGCTAAAGTAGGAAAACCTCACACAATTGCCGAGGCGCTAATCTTACCTGCTGCCAAAGATATCTGTCAGGTCACGTTTGGAGATGATTTCGCTCAGCAGATTAGTGACATCCCCCTTTCTAACGACACCGTCAGCCGCCGCTAGGGTTGGGTACCGAACTCGGTACTTTTAAGGGTACGGACAGAATTGCATCGGTACTACCGAGTATCGATTCACATTAAATCATTCGGTACCAAATTTCGGTACCTGAGAACGCGTTTGGGCGCATACGAGAGAGAGAGAGACCCTGTGACATGATGTCACCCCTGCAACTCTTTAAAACACAACACACAGGGCAAACCGAAATGTTTTGAAGTGTGCTTACATTTCAAGGGTAATATGGTTTCCACGAAAACGCGGACAGGATGGCGGAGTCCATTCAGAAAAACTGAATTTACTCTATAGCGCGGAATGCCACGGAATTCATCAAGTTTTAGATGAATAAAAGAAGGTCTGTCACTTAATTCGAATCGCGATATGAACTAGTGTATGTGAATATTAAAACGCAAAAAGACGGTTTAAATATGAATCCTGCATGTTCCGTTAGCCTCGGTATGTTTGAATAGCGGAGACACGGTTTTGTTTACTAAACAAATACTGAAGCACACGTGAACTCGCGATGATTTTCGGCCTCTGCATCTCACAACATGAACACATGAACTTACAGGCTGTGAGTCACTTCATGAGAATTTTACCGTTTCATTTGAGAAAACTAACATCATATCATACTGTATACACACAAACTTCACGGCAACCTGTTAAAATAAAAGTGCGGTTTAACACGTAACAGAAATATATTACTATTGTATTACTTTTGTACAGTATAATGTATGTCTTTATATATTCCATTTACTGACAAATATAAATAAAACAATTAAATGATAAAAATAATTATTACAACCACATTAAGGACTTAATTGTAGAAAAAAATACAATTATTTTTTAAAGGTATATTCACACAATTTTTCTACCATGTATTAATTTTAACAGTAAACCTCTGTTTATTTGCCAAAAAATAAAGGGTTTCATTTTGATTTGATTAAAAATAAATAAATGTTTCATGCCTTCATTTTGATTATCAGAAAAAATAAAACAAGAATTTCTGGAAGATAAAAATGAAAAAAAAAATGTAGGGTTCAAAATGTTGAAAAATGTAGGGTTCAAAATGTTGAAATTGAGAGTTTTGGACTTATTTTTTCACTGAAATAAATGTTTTTGTTATTACACAGAGAGTAAAGTACTGAAAAAAGGTACCGTTGGGTACCGGTACCGAATTTCAGGTACCGATACCGGTACCGTACCGATTCAAATGTGAACGGTACCCAACCCTAGCCGCCGCATATCTGACATGGCAAGCGACGTTAAAGAGCAATTGCTAGCTAACATCATGCAAAGCCAGTACTATGCCCTACAGCTTGAGGAGACAACTGATGTTGCAGGGCTAGCACAGTTGCTTACCTATGTCAGATATGTAAAAAATGGTAATATTGAGGAGTAAGCAGAGTGCAAGATTTTGCGTGTTCGGTGCACATGCTGTGGGGTTATCTTTTTTTTTTTTTTTCACTTTTTTTATGCAGATGCAAAATGTGAATCTGCAGTCTTATTCACAGTCTATTTTGTAAATATTTATACAATAGGCGGGCCTATTATATATTCAGCATATTTTACTTATCTTAGTTATTTAATGCATCAGCGAGTCATTTAAACATTTTATTTTAATGTGGATTCCAAACTCTAGCATTAACCTGCATAAATGTACATTTTTGGCCCATATTCAAGTGTTTGTGCCAAATATTAATGCGCATGCATGACAGGGAGGTGCCCGTGCGATCACTTGCATTTTTTCCTGATAATGAAACAACTTAAAATCAGTTCGAAACTGATTTTATTTATGTAAATTCATAATAACAACAAAAGTTGTCAGGTTTTGACTGCAAATGTCATGTCCGAAATGGTGGAATTGCCCTATAATATAATATAATATATGTAATATAATATTATACAGTATGAATATAAAATGTATATAATTGAATTTAAATTAATTATAAATGTAATTTTGTATTTGTAATTTGATTTGATGTAGTATTATAGCAATAATATAGTAATTTTTTATATAATTAAAATATATAGACAGTATAAATGTAACAAGCTTGGCATTGCACAAATGTTAAATTAATGAAAAACCAGGGCTGTTATGCATGTTATTCCTTAAAGGTCCCATGGCATGAAAATTTCACTTTATGAGGTTTTTTAACATTAATATGAGTTCCCCTAGCCTGCCTATGGTCCCCCAGTGGCTAGAAATGGCGATAGGTGTAAACCGAGCCCTGGGTATCCTGCTTTGCCTTTGAGAAAATGAAAGCTCAGATGCCCAATCTGGAATCTTCCCTTTATGTCGTCATACGGGGAAAGGTTACCTCCCCTTTCTCTGCTTTGCCCGCCCATGAGAAAATGAGCTACTACCGTGCAAGGTGAGCTAAATATTTTTTTTTCCTCGAGAGACATCATGGTTTGCAAACAAGCGAAGCATGGCAGTTGCTCAGTGTTTGGATGTACAAATGAACACCGAAGTATTTTTTTAGTTAATGGGAGTTCAGTCTTGCTTTTTTATGGCTTTGTGTCAGCAGTGGTGTGCTCCTGGGTCTCCTACCATAGCATCCCTTTTCATTCAGATGGCGACGGATAGTGCGAGCTGACACTGTTGTACCCTGTGTCTGCAGATCAGCTTGAATTTGTTTGGAAGTTAATCAGGGTTTTTTATCCACCATTCGAACAATCCTTCGTTCTAATTTTTCATTAATTTTGCTCTTCCGTCCACGTCCAGGGAGGTTAGCTACAGTGCCATGGGCTGTAAACCTCTTGATGATATTGCACACAGTGGACACAGGAACATTAAGATCTCTGGAGATGGACTTGTAGCCTTGAGATTGTCCATGTTTTTCCACAATTTATTCTCTCAAATACACAGACAACTCTTTCAACACTTCTTTCTTTTCTCCATGTTCAGTGTGACACACAACACAAAGGTTGAGTCAACTGTTCTCCATTTTAACTGGTTGCAAGTGTGATTACTATATTGCCCACACCTGTTACTTGCCACAGGTGTGTCTAAATACAAATTACCAGTCCATTTTTGAGCTCTCTGTGAAATTTTATCAAGTTTGACTTTTCTTCAGTTTTTTTGTGTTGTTGCAGTGCAAACAAAAACAATAAGCACGTGAATAACAAAACATTTGCAATTGGAGCAATTTTCTGAGAGAAGTGTTGCATTTTCTGACAGAATTGCAAGGGTGCCAATATTTTTGGCCATGACTGTATATATACATACAGGGTTTTTCCTGGCTCAAAATGAGGCGGAGGTGGTACCATCCTGATCATGTGCACACAATACCCACCCTTTAACTGGCTGAAACTAACTCTTTTTACCCACAACGTATTTTAGGTGTTATAATAATTATATGATTGGGGAAAAAAATGACATTTATAAAGTTACCTTTTACAAAAACAAATTAAATGAAATACAACAACAAATATATTAAAAGCCCTTTTTTTAGTATAGGTGAACTTAAACATAACATTAGGTTGTTAAACAATCATGAATTGATTTTTATCCACTCTTTATAGTCTCCTGGTCCACATCACTTTGATCCAATATACATTTATCCATGTAAAGTGTCAAAAACAAAAAAACATTTTCTTACAACCTTAGGTGAATTCTTCTGGTGGACTACATCATGAAACGCAATCGCAGCAGGGTAACCGGTGCATTACAGCTAACATTAGCATCAAGCTAAGGCTTTTTATAAAATAATAGTACGCTTTTACTTAAATCTCACTTCAAACCAGCATTGAGTGTTTGTAATATCTAACGTTTCCGATCTAATGTGGATTTTGATCATATAATGTTGTTGAAATAAGTTTGTAGTTTTTATACTATGCTAATAGTTACAAGAGCTTGGCATTTCTCATGTAAAAATTCTTTATTGTCATGAAAATACCCCAAATCTAATGAAAATAACATCATAAAATAATAATTGTGTGTTAAATATAGGGCCCTATGAAATCTGATTAATTTTTTTCTCAAATTCAGTTTTATTTCTTTCCAAATTCCATTTTTTTCCCTTCTTTTTTAAAAAATCTTTTTTTTTTAATGGTTAAATTACATTTTATTAATTAAAAAGCATGTCTAATTAATTAAAATAATGAAACTTATGCAACTTCACATTAGTTTATTAAAAGTTTAACAAAAATTACATGTTTAGGGCCCTATGAAATGTTTTATTTTCTTTCACCATATCTTTTATTGTTACCAAATTCTGTGTTGTAGCATGTTAAGTATTTGAATGCATAAAAATACTTTAATTTATTCAGATTTATTCTTAAAATGGCCTTATGAAATGTTTTCTTTTTCCTCCAGAAATTCTGTTGTGTATCTATCAAATGAAGGCATAAAACATTAATTTCATTTATCTTTAAATTATTTAAAATCAAACTTTATTTATTTATTTATTTATTTTGGCAAACAAAGGGGATTTACTATTAAAATTAAAACATGGAAGAAATGTTGTTTGATCTAGAGGTCTTCACGGGTCCAAATGAGACCCGTAAATGTGCTGCACCGAACCCACCCGGACCCGTGTTTTATTTGAAAGTGGGACCCGAACCCGTGCAGACCCGAGACATGCCTTAAATGTACTACCCGGACCTTATTTTTTTTTTCTCCATCTCGAGTCAACTTCGACTGATTGCGTTTCCGCAACAATAACGATACTTTCTGTTGGTTGTAATAAAGACTCAGAGCTATTATTTTTTTAGCAAAACACGTGCAGAACAAGAAGTGTGTTACACTTTACTGCGTGTGTGTTCAATAACAGGTTTGTTCAGTTCAGCTCTTCAGTTTTGTTTCAGCTTTTTTTTTTTTTTAAATCACTCATGAAGGAATCCATGATCACTGTTCAGTAGGCTACATTAACTCCGCCCGCGCTCTGCTTCTGGCGGCTGAAGTAACGCGTGTTTTTTTTTTTTTTCCTTTCACCTTATTTCCCGCTCACAATTTTCTCATCCTAATTTTACAAACTGCAAGTTACAAAACACACGCATGCTGACTGGCACTGATCTCTGGCGGGTGCGGTGTTCTCCGATCGACTCGGGTATTACACACAATGTTAAACAGACCCGGGACCCGAAGTAATAGATTGGGACCCGACCCGGACCCGGCTGACCATTTAAAATATAGACCCGAACCCATACGGGTCCCGGGTCCTCCGTGAAGACCTCTAGTTTGATCATTACGTTTTAATAATTTTAGTAGTAGCCTAATAGTAGCAGTGCAAGTGAAACCGAACTTTTATTTTGACGGGTTGCCGTGAGTTCTGTGTGTATATGATATGACACTAGTTTTACTCAAATCACCGCGAGCAGTAAATGAAACCGTGCGTCTCCGCAATTCATTCATTCATACAGAGATGATCACGTAATTTGAGTTAATGCTCATCAGATCGCATAAACCAGTGGGAAATGAATAGAAATGATGAGTCTGTGTAAAGAAATATCAAGTAAACTTGTATAATAATATCAGTATTTTTCCAAATATGAACTAAAAACTAATGGACGCTGTTCAGTGATGTTTGCACATGACTGCCTGTTTTGTCCACAACCAGAGGCGGCACAAAATTTGGCAGAGGCAGCCAGCGTAATTCTCTATGCAGGAAAAACCCGTGTGTGTATAAATATAAATTCACTAAAATGAATGTTGGCCCTGTTGCTAACTTTGGTTAATTTTGGTGAATTTTAGCAAATGAGGATAATGTTAATGTTAAAGGTACAGGTCAAATTTATTTGTTTACGTGCTCATTTTTTTTTTTTTTTAGTTGTTGAAAGCTGAGTGCAGCTTATGTATTTGTGCAGCTCTGTTGATCTTCAAGGCTCTGTAATTGTCTAATCTATGATACAGGAAGTAGTTACTGTAAGAAGCAGCCCTACCCAGCACAGAGCTTTCCTGTTGCATTGATCAAATCTAGCTGTGATTTAATGTTTTAGACTTGCTTACTTACACTGAAGCCCTCTGGGAAGGGAAACGACTACGTCTGCTTTCAAGGCTGGTTTTAGAAGCTTGATAATCAAAAGATTTCAGCATCATGTATGGAAATGTACATTATTTATGGGATTTTGAGTACTCTACAAATAATATATGTCAAAGACTGCTTTATGTAAATGGCTTAATTATTTGTGCTTCTTAATTATGCAATGGGGGGTAGGCCTGCACGATTAATTGTTTGTAAACCGAAATCGCGATTTGAAAGGGTGCGATTTTCAAATCGCAAAAGCTGCGATTATTTTGATGAAGAACTATCAAATATGGTAACAAGCATCTATGTAGTTTTTGACAGGTTGCGCATTTTACATTTGATGCAGAGTTTAACCAATAGGGGGCATTTTAACACTGAACGTGCTGACTGAACGTCAAATAACGCCATTTGGAAAAGATGAGCGTGAGCAGTGGTTCAACTTCCCAACAAAGTGTGGCTGCAGAGCAAAGTCCTGCAGACGACGGTAAAAAGCACCGCATATGTTTGGAATGATTTTGGATTTCGATGTTCTGATGTACTTTGTAACGCCTGTTTCACACATGCTCCGTTTGCAGTGCGTATGCGGTCAGTGTGCGGTCCGTGTGCGTTACGTATGCGGTGCAGAAGCAGCACGGACTCATTGTTTTGCACGGGACACGTTTGCAGTCCGCTCCTGATCCGCAGCTGTTTACCACAAACACAACATTTATCCATTATTTTGATTTCAAATCCAAACGTTGTTAGCCTATACTGAAAGTGTTTTTTTCAGCATTGTGATCCTCTTTTAATCACAGTACAGTTTCACAATCTTTCATAGACATATTCACGTTTAAACTCAATTAATATAAACAACGTATTCAATGAATTTGGCTTCTAGATTTGTATATTAAGTTGCTCAAGTAAGTGGAAACATTTAAACACAGCATATAGCCTATATTTTAAATTAAAACTTACCACTGACAGAAACAGTCGGCTCTCGTGCCTTTTACATTTAAATATTTATTACAAACAGTCCCGCGGGTCTTAAAGAACTTTGTTTTTCTACCTCCACAAGACACAAGTGCATATGTTGCCTTGTTTATCTAAAAGTGCACTTTTATTTGTTTTAAACCAAGCCAAAAAGCCTGTGAAACATAGTAGATGTCAATCCATGTTCATTTTTATCACGAACAAAGCGCTGTCACTTTAATTCAGCGCGTGCTGCAGACGCATCGCTCCAGGAAAGCACTGCCGGACCGCAACTGCCTGCAGTAAGAACGCTTTAATCAGTTAACATGGGTGCGGAAAAAAATACGCACCGCAAACGCACTGCAAACGGAGCATGTGTGAAACGGGCGTAAAACCTGCCGAAAGTACAGTTTGTTTGGGTTCTTAAGTATAAGATTTTATATATGATTGTTAATTTAACTTTAAGATACTGTAGTTCTTAATGTCGTGACAGATGTTTGCATCCTGACAACTTTATATATAAAAAAAAAAAAATGGACACAATGTTTAAGAGGTTTTAAATAAACAGTAGCACAGTGTAGCATAGTTTGTGATTATGCTTGGTCTTTCTTTGATGCTGTTAAAACCACCACAACAAACCTGTAGCTCATTTATGAAATAGTAATAAAATCGCATTTTAAATCGCAAATCGCAATTTTGATCAGAAAAATCGCAATTAGATTTTTTTCTCCAAATCGTGCAGCCCTAATGGGGGGGCTTTCCTTTTGAATTAGAGGCAATCCGGCGTCATTTGTTTGAATAGACAAAAACAAAACAGTATGACAAACTTACTTATTAAACATAGGCTAGAACTTTTACTAATAAAACAAATAAAAATACACCATGCTATAGGCCTAATATAAAAGAAAAAAAAAACGTACACAAAGTTTAAAAAAAACAAAAAACTGAAAATCACTGTGGAACCAAATAAATAAGAAACATAGAACGTTTCTAAGCAAAATAAATAAGAAAGCTTGGAGGCACAGCATACACCTTGATGTAAAATGAAATCAATAAATTATAGTGTTAATAGAATTATAGTGTTTGAAACTTGCAGTTATTTTCCAGTAGAAGTGTTTATAAAATTTGTAGCTGTTTACTGTACTTCACATTCAAAGATAACATTCATTGTTTATTTAATTGTAGTGTATTGTGCCATTCACAAATGTAGTTTATTGTCATTAATGAAAAAAAAGGAAGCTGCATTCTTACAGCAGCGTAACACTGTTTTTGATTGGGACCCCAGCACAGGAAGTGCTTTTGTGATTTGCAGGGCGTATTCACACATGTCTGTGTTCATGCGTCTCTCTGCAGTACAGTTAAATGCGTCTTATTACTTGGCATGGATTCGTTTCGTTCCAGCATTACGTCATCTGCTGGCAGGCTGTATTTTTAGCCCAAGAAATGCAATTGGCTGGCAGCTAATTAAATTACAGCCCTCTGTTTAGGCTGTTTGATGGATGGTCAGTGAATGGTCGTTCTTCCTGCACTCCATTTGATGGCAGGGCAGGACGGGGGCGAGACGACCAATGACAGTCTAGCTGAGGAGGGAATTCACTGGGGATCCTCTGGAAAAAGACACGCACTGTGTGTGTGCGTGCTTGTTGAATCTGTGAGCGTGTTTATTCCATGGCACGGTGTTTTAATGACTCATGTGGATCAAAAATGAAATCATACTAGTCCCAAAAATGGACTGGCATTATTTCATTTAAATTCATCCGGGATGTTTGGCACATGCATGGCCGGATGCTGTTTGGGGCGAGTCCACACGCTGCTGTCAAGTGTTTAACAAAATCACCAGCTGACTGCTCCACCCATAAAGAGATCCATCTGTGTCTGCCTTTATTTCCTTCCCACCACAGGAAAGAAGGAATAAGAACAGTATTTAACACATCTAATACATAGATTTTACTGGTATCAGTGCAATAATCTTTTTTTGTTGCCTTTCTTTAAATTATAATTGTATCAGCAAAATTGATGGACCCCTAATTTGTATGTATTGATATAATTTTTTTTTTTTTCTATTGTTACTTATACTATGTCTGTATCTCTATTTTCTGGACATAATTGTACCATGACATGCAACTGCAATCATGTCTACATGTGACTGGGCAACTGTCTACTGTCCACTTAACTGATTAATTGATTGTGAAAGGACTGTTACGATTATGTGAATCGACTGTCTATTGTGTTTCTGCTTTGGTATAGCGTCCTTGAACTTGGGAAAGGCTCTATATAAATGAAACCTATTATTATTATTATTATTATTATTATTATAATGATACACAAACCAATTTCAATATATGTATATATTGAATAAAACACAAGTATTTTAAACTTTCAGTTACCCTTGTTTGCAGGTGAATGTGTGCCGCAGCCTGTTTAATAAAGTAAAACTATACCTTTTTTTTTTTTTGAGGGTGTATGCGTTTGTTTTGCATGTCATAGAGTATTCATTTGATTTATGCAGGTCTTTTAAAAAGATCTTGTAAAGTTTTAAATTTCACTTTTACCTGTTATTGTGGTTTATTTTGTAAACTGGTGCTCTAGACTAACATGGTCATTTATGTATGCAGGGCTCGACATTAAGTCTTTCTTAAGCAATTTTCTCATCAGTTCAAATCAGCACATTGGTGATATTTGCCACCTTAAATTGATTTCTAGGACACTTTTGACCTTTACAAAGGCCCATTCTTTCCTAACCTCATTGAACGTACAGTATGTGTCATCTTTCACGCCAAATGACATCAAGTTTGTTTCTTTTTGCTAAAACCTATGCATGTTTTACTAATTCTTTCCCATCCATAATTTGGGAACAACTCGGAAAGTCAAGTTATCTTTTTCTTGTCAAGCCCTGAAAAGTGTTTGCAACAGTTTGTATTCGAGATGATCTGGATTCAGTGAAGCGTTGGACTTCATCTGGTGAGGAAGTGCAAGTTTATTTAATCTTTAAAGTGCATGCTGGTGTTTTCTGTACTACAGTTTAGCATGTCATGCACCTTACTGGCTTTCAGGCATCTTTCTGTGGATCTACAATAAATCCTCAGAATTCATCTACAAGACATAATAGGAGCGTAGAGGACGGTGCTTATTAGTTGGCAATTTTGGGAAGTCTGTTGGCTTGTAAATATTTTCCTTATTCTTCAGAGATGATTGTAGACTGTCACAGAACTGAACTTGTGTTGTCTTTTATTCTGTGTTATGTTGTTATGGAGATGGACGCCACAGTTGGCTAGTGAACGAGACGCAGTCATTGAAATGCGACCAGTGTGTCTTTCTGTTGGGTGTGGAGGAGAAAAACTGAGTCAGTGCGTTTTTGTCAGTAGATACATGTTCACGACAATGACAGAAGTGGACAGAGTCAGAAAGAAGATTGGAGAGATGTTTTGAAAAATCAAGTCACATTCATTGTTTTGTCCTGATAAAATAAAGATTACAATCTATGTTACAATGTCTTTAGTTTTTTTTTCTTCTTAAGCCCATAGTTCTTTCAAACTTTTCTGTGTCATCTAGCAAAAAATCAAACCTAAATTTAGGTGCTATTCATCAGTTGTGATACCATGACCATTTTCCAGTTTCATTCTGGTTACAGAATATTATATAGCCCTAGTTTCATACCTGCCCTACTTGGAGGGAAAAATGTTTCCTAGTGTTTTAATCAAAAAATTAAAATCCCACAGAAGACGAAAGTCCCGGACCCATAGAAAACAACAGTCGTGTAAAACCATACTATGAGTTCAACCAGATTCTTTCATTTAGAGTTTGTTAGGAAAGGAGATGGAGGCGATCCTTTTTCCCAGTCACACACACACACACAAATAATGCGGAGAAACTGGATAGTGGTCTGCTGAGGGGGAAACGGTTCCCTTTGTCTGCTCACATGCATACCTGTGTCCTGACATCAGTGATGGAGAGATGCCACTGGTCCAGCCCACATTCATTCAAGCCCCAGGATAGTTTGATTGGGTAATTATTTGCACCGCAAGCTCAATGAAAATTGAAGCCAGCTTCCAAACAATCTGAGAGCGACTCACTTCTCATGTCACCTTTGTATGCTCATTGTCACAGTATGATGAAACTGGTGGGTTGACATTTTTCGATACATAATGGTACTGAAGTGTTTGAAACCGTTTCAATACTCATTTTCCACAGTATTGATATACCATCTACTCTCGTACTCTCTCTTCTGTCTGACAGCTCTCTGACACACACCACAGTGTGTGTGTTGTAATTATATAAGTATATGGTCCATTGTGCTGCGTGTTTCAGAGCGTCAATGGATTCTTGCACGCGAGCAGCTCATGATCCAGTATTTGCAGTGGCTCAGAGCGGTTCGCAGTTCATCTCCATGTACTCTCTACATGTACTGTTTAACATGGATTTGGGAGCAGTGTGCACTAATTATGCAACCAACATTTTTCACAACACTACATACTTTCATGCATTTCACACAGATTTATAATTAGAAGTTAAAATTCACTTAAGGTTTATTTGTTTATTGGGTCAAAGCAGCTTTAACAGAAATCAAAATGAACTGAAAATATACAAATAAAACTAATTAAAACTATTAATAAAAACTATAAAAGCATCTCAGTTATACTAATATACAGGTTTACAGTTTAGTATGAATTTTATTGTAATTTTCTGTAATTTATTTTTATTAGGTTTTGTTACCTTAGTGGATCAAAGTAAACAACAACAGCAACAACAACCAAACAAAAAAAAAGAGATAAATCTTTCCTGGGCAACTAGATGGAGAAAAAAAAAAAAATTAAAATTCATTTATTTATTTATTAAAGATAATGTTTCTTTAATGGTTTCAATTTTAGTGAACTAGTAACCCTGATAGAAACTTTGAGCTTTCCTGTAATTTTCCAACAAAATAAAAGTTTGAGTGTGTAACTTTCAATTGAAGAAATTGTCATTTTTATTGTCTTTTTTCTGACTGTTAAGCAAGCATGAAATACTTTTTTTTACAATGCAGTTCTAGTATAATAGCAGTATATGTCCGTTCAATAATAATAATAATAATGTGTTGATGATTATTATTATTATAGTTAAGAAACACTTTGACTACGGTTAAAACGAAAATTGGAATTAGACAATGTTCAAATTTTATACCCTTAATTTTGTGGGAATTTTACCCTGTGGTATTGACAGTGGTATATGGAATATCAATATTTTTCCAAGGTATTATATCAAAGTTATAAATTCCATTTTCGTGACAACACTGGGCTTTGACTACCCTCCCGAGTGCTCCAAAACAAACAAACAAGTGCAGAGCCCTGTGTAGTGGGTGCATGTGTAATATGTCTCCTGATTATTATGAATTACATTCTTCTGCAGTCCACTTCCTGTGTTGTTTGTGTGCAGCTGTTAGAGGAAAAGCAGGTCTAGAGTATCAGACTCAGGTTACAGTGTGAATGTGGAACAAAGAGTGAGGCTTGACCCTGATCTCCTTACTCACACATACAAACACTTCTCAGCGTTTCACCTCCAACCGCTGCTATTCTCGGCCCGTGTGCTCGAGCCTCCCGATGAATGCTTGGCCTCTTGCTTTCATCCACACCAGAACGTAGCCCTCCAGTTTGGCTCATCACTTTCACAAACACATCTGACACTTAACTGTGTTTTCCTTCAGCTGACCTCGTTTTCAACTCCATCGTATTGCCTTGTGTGCAGCCAAATCAGAGGCCAGTTTTAGCTCAGCTGCTTTTCATCCCGCCCTGTGCCAGTGTTTGTCGATGTAATTCCTAACCTTGTCATGCGTGTCTTTATGCAGATGTGAAGAAGGACTGGTCAGATCACGCACTGTGGTGGGAGAAGAAGAAGACCTGGCTGCTAAAGACGCACTGGACGCTTGATAAATACGGCATTCAGGCTGACGCCAGGCTGCTCTTCACGCCGCAGCACAAGCTGTTGCGCCTGCAGCTGCCCAACATGAAGCACATGAGGGTGAAGGTCAACTTCTCTGACCGCGTCTTCAAGGCCGTGTCTGACATCTGCAAAACCTTCAGTGAGTGCTGGTGCCTTCCCTAAAATATTACTCAGCTTTTTCATAACTCCATTAGCCTAACTCAATATCCCGCTGGTCGTGAAGAACAGTAAGTCAGGATAATTGTGTTATTTTGCTATACATTTGGAAGAGAGATGGTGCTAAATCAGAATACAGCGACAGCTTAAAGGCCCCATCAAATGCACTGACAAACACAATTGTTTTCATGTGCTGATGTATTTCCTGTAGATCAATCCAAGGGCACATGCGTTTTAAAAAGCCAATAGCCTTTAGCTTTGTAACACCCCAACTAATGTTAGCATACTGCTAACAATGAAAACTGCCCACCGTTTTAAAAATAGTATGTGAAACAGTACATTGCGTATAGCAATAAACATCTAAAGTATGCTGTGTTGTCAATAGTGGTCATCTGATATGGGTTTTTAATGGTTGACGTGGATATCTTGGACACTGATGCCTATATAATGCCAATATATATGGTATCAATCAGTTTAATGATAATAAAACAACAACAGTGCTGCAATAGAGTTAGTACATTTTTCACATATTTATTTAAATTATTTTGAAAATCACTTTGTTAAAAAAATTAAAATAAATTGAACTTGATTAATCTCCAAGAAAAAAAACCTCTTGATTAAACAGCACTGACGAGTTGAAGAGATTAGTGTTGTCAAAAGACCCGGTACTTCGGTACCAAGTCAGTACTAAAAAAATGAAAACGTCACGGTACCAGGTTTTTTTAAGTACCGGTGGTACCGAGTACCCGGTCAACCCGGTTCTTGACGCATACGGCCTGATGATTTCCGCGATGCAGAAAACGCGAGCGGAATCTCGGAATCCAGTTATAAAAAAGGAATTTACAGTTTAGCATGGAATACCACGGAATTTGTCAAAGTTTGGATGAATCAATCAAAAGTAGGTCATTACACTTAAATCAAATCGCGACACGGACTAGTAAATATTAAGCCGCAAAAGTCGATTCAGATATGAATCCCGCATGTTCTGTGAGTCTCTGTGTGAGTGAATGAATGGCAGAGACGCGCGTTTTTTTTTTTGTTTTTTTAACTACACACACTGAAGCGCATCTGCCGTCTCAATGAGGACATAAATACATAAACAACATCTCCAGAACTGCTCTGAGAGTCACTTCACAAGCATTTTACCGTTTCATTGAGTAAAACCAGCGTCATATCATATAGCTACACACAGAAATAAAAGGTATTCACGGCAACCCGTCAAAATAAAAGTTTATCTTAGAGACATTGTGCCAGAAATATATTACTATTATTTAGTAGAATGTATGTGATACTATTACTACTATTGAAAAAAATTAATAAATATTTTTAAAGAAATAATCATACAATATTTCTTCCATATCCCCTTTATTTACCAAAAAAATAAAATGTGTTTAAATTTCATTAATTAAAAGACAAATTAAATCTGGGTGAAACTTTACTGCTTACTGTTTTTCATACTTTTATTAATTGCGGAAAAACTTGAAACAATTTAAATAAGTATAAAGAATGGCATTGATTTTTGTACATTTTATTTTGTTTGACTTTATTATTAAAAATTGTGTGTTTTTTAATTAGCATGTGGTACCGAAATTGGTACCGAGAACCGTGGATTTTCATTGGTATCGGTACCGAATACTGAAATTTTGGTACCGTGACAACACTAGAAGAGATATTTGTCAATGCATCATGGAAAAAAAACTGCACTCATCAAATCACTTCACAGCAACTTTAATACAAAACAATGTTAACACACAGGGTTTTGACTAACTCTTTAGCAGCTAAAGTATCCCTATTCCTAGTAGTATTGGAATATCATTACAAAAATAATGTAGTTCTTCTGAATGTATTTTAATTAATTCACAAAAAATGTAATTTGAATTTTCAATTTGAATTTATGTCTTCAATAACTACTGTGAGCGCTCTAAATGAACCCAGACCCCTCACTTCATAGGAGCTGCTTGTGTGGTTTTCTGTTTAACATGCATTAAAGGGATAGTTCACCCAAAAATGAAAATTTGATGTTTATCTGCTTACCCCCAGGGCATCCAAGATGCAGGTGACTTTGTTTCTTCAATAGAACACAAATTAAGATTTTTAAGTCTGCAGTCTGTCAGTCATATAATGTCAGCCAATGGTGCTCACGGCTTTGAGAGAAAAACGATATACACAGACAAAACCAAATTAAACCCTGCGGCTTGTGATGATACATTGAGGTCTAAAGACACGAAACGATCGGTCTGTGCAAGAAACTGAACAGTATTTATATTGTCTTTTACCGCTGATCCGCCGCACTGTCCTGAGCGTGTTGTCTGTATGCTTTTTTTTTTTTTTTTTTTCTCAAAGCCGTGAGTCCCATTGACTAGGGGTAGCTCGATTACCACTTTTTCAGAACCGATCCCGATCCGATACCAAAAATTCTGAGTGTCTGCCGATACCGATATCGATCCAATACCTGGGCAGTTTTTTTTTTTTTTTTTATCAGTGTTGAATTTTTATACCTCAATGTGTGTTGACATGATCATGACTTTTTTTGTTACACACAATCTACTAAATATAGACCACTTTATTGTAAATAAAAACAACAAATGAATGCATTTATAATCTGTGACAAAAATACTATTATAAACTAGGTTAGTGGATAATTCAGTAGCAAAAGTTACTCTAGAAAAATCATGAGTGCACAAGTTTATAAAATCTAAAATTAATGGGGAAAAAAACATTATTTAGTGGGGAACAAATAAAATTGAATAAGTAGGACTAAATCTAAAATGATAATGCTCTTTGTATTGTAAAATACATTCATGAAAAACAAGTAATATATTTATATATAGATATATATACTGTAAAATTAAAAGACATTTCTTTTAAATGTATAGCGCAGTAATGAGGCACAAAGTGAAGAGATATTAATGCGTAGTGTATTAAATCTGTGCGATAGTTTATTGAGCCTTTTCTTTTAACAGTTTTAAATTTGAGTTACTGTGCTCGTTAAGAACATAGTGCTCTCTAGTCCAGTGTTGGGATCTAACAGACACCAACACGATCTTGAAAACAGATAAAATCCTGCAAGATAAAGTCCTTGTATGCAAAACCATTTATCTTTATTTACAGATCAAGTATAATATTAGGAACTTAATAATCTTGCAGAGAGTTTCATTATCTTGACTCTAGTAACCGAAAGCGATGAGACACAGCCGCAGCGGAGAGAAGTGTTTAAGAGCCCTGAATGTGTTTGGCTTTTGTGGGGCTTAACAATAACACAATAGTATACACACAATATCAGATTTGGATCGGTCTCGTCTGACCGATTCCCCAATCTGGCAGAAAATGCCAGTATTGGAGCGATACCGATACAGAATATCGGATCGGTGCACCCCTAACATTGACTGCCATTATATGACTGATAAACTACAACGGTTTGAGTTAAAAATCTTCGTTTTGTGTTCTACTGAAGAAACAAAGTCACCTACATCTTGGATGCCCTTGGGGTAAGCAGATAAATCAAATTTTCATTTTTGGGTGAACTATCCCTTTGTGTTCTCTATTCCATCTGCTCTGTTTTTAACCCTTGTGCGACCTTTTGGACATTTTTGTCCTTTTCAGTTTTTTTTTTTAGCATTTTTCCTATGTTATTGGCAGTTGCACAAATTTTGGCACAGGTGTGTATTTTTATTGGAATTTTACAATTTCACCCCCATTTCCTTTAATAAATCTATTTTGCACTAGGTACAAAAAGTAGTTCCTCTCAGGACCTTTTGGACAAAAATGTCCCCATTGAAACACATTAAAACTGCTATTTTTAATCGTAGTGCCGTTTAACTGTAAAATGATGCAATTTTTGTTAATAGGCTTTCATTCTGTTGGCAAGACTTCAAAATTATTATTATTTTTTTACTATTTTTTTACCAAATGGTGCCATTTTTTCAGGTTTGGCCTATAAAGCAAATACTCGCTTTATTCCTGTTTTCTGCTTCTGCATATTATAGAGCCAATTGGATAAATAATGCTGATATAATTGTATGGATGACAGAGTGTGGTTTGTATGCATGTCATAAAAAAAAAAATTGTGTGTGTTTGCTTGTAATATTTGAGAGAGAAAAACTCTGTAAATCACAAATCCAACCGCTGTGTTCATCAGCAGAGTTTTGCTGGCATATAATGGGGAAAATTTGGTGCTGCGCCCAAACACAATTTTACTGAAAGCTCATTTTTTGAGATATCAACCTCAAATTTGGAACACAACTTGTTTAGATTTATGGCTTTGATTTTTCTAGCAGGTTTAGAGTTCAGCATGTTTCATAAAATATATATTTTATATAAAATTTTGTTCATAAAGCATTTTCATAAACTTAAACTTCTATAACTTTTTTTCTTGGTTTCACTTTTTAAACTTTTTTTTTTTTTTTTTTTTTTACTTCAACAATAATCTGCCATGGGTCTTCTTTAAAATGAGACCAAACTTAAGTCTGTGCTCCTAAGTTTCCAATTTTTATGACCGATTTTTGACATTTTTGTCCACTATGGACCTATGTGTTTCTTTTTTATTTATTGATGCACAAGGGTTAATTGTTGGTCTATATACACATGCATCAGATGGATGTCGTGTTTGCTGTTATGTCTTGTTTTGTTCTCAGCATCTCAAAACTATGCGCTTCTCTTCATAAGATGCTTGTTTCATAAGATACTTGTAAGTTGTCTGTTTCATTCTTTTGTGCTCTTATGTCATCTATAAATGGACCTAACACAGAATTTGGCTCAATTAATACATGATGATGCTGATGATTAGAGGTCGACCGATTCATCGGTTTTGCCGATTAATCGGCACCGACAGTTGATTGCCGCAACTATCGGTTATCGGCAAAAATCCATGCCGATAGTTTTCCGGTTTGCAACCGTTGCTGGAGTGGCTGAGAAGGGTCCGCTGGCATTATACAGTACGAGAGCGGCCTCTAGAGGCGGAAATCACTGACAGCACGTGTTGTTTATTTTGACACGTGACGCTGCGCGCTGCACAGAGCGGGAAACTCCAGACATGCATTTAAATACAGCCGACAGAAAATCCTGCCACGGAACAGAGCGCCATTCACATAGTTCTCTATTAAATTACATTATATTTGTCCCAAATCGTTGTGAATGTATAATGACTTCATCCTAGGCTATAAATTATGTATTGTGCATTTTTCAGCAAAACGTTTGTCTTTCTGTGGCACTAATAAGGTCTGTCTGCTTCATGTAGAGAGCTGTAATAGATCGCGCTTTCTCTTTCCGCTTGCTCTGTTTTTTTAAACACCGAACTTCAAATTAATTTATGCCACATTGTTCATTCTTGATGCAAACTTATGTCCGTTTGGTGATTAAATTAATTGTTTTAGACCGCCACTTGAATTGAACACAAAGCGTCTGGTGTGTGTCTGTGTGTGTGTGTGTGTGATACCTCTGAGTTCTCCTAGACGCAGCGCTGCGCTTTTGCCCGGTGTGTGACTAACTTTTTTTTTTTTTGAGATTAGATAATCATCAAGTGTTAAAAAATAGAAGCAAATAAAGTGTGTTAGTACACATACAATATCCATATGTATGTAATTTTAATGCTATGGCCTTGTGTAGATATTTAAACATGGCCATTTTTAAGCATGATTGTTGAAATTAAATGGTAACACTTAACAATAAGAGTCCATTCGTAGCATTAATGAAAACTGTAGAAGTATCGTTCCTTGTTAGTGTGTTCATTTCAACATTCACTATTAGCTACTAATAGGCTACATTTTTTTAATTTTAGAGTTTCTTCTTTTAACATTAGCAAACTATAAAATAAATTTAATGATCAATATAGTAAATAATATTAATATTTTTATTCATTTACAAAGTATGGTTCAGTACTGTTTTTAGTTCTTTTAAAAAAAAAAAATAGTAAAGCACTAGCTTTCTTTCAGTATCCATTTTGAAAACTATCGGTTGATTAATCTGTATCGGCCAGTGGGGTCCAACCTAGCTATCGGTAAAATCCACTATCGGTCGACCTCTACTGATGATATTTACTATTGTGCATCATTGTTTTACCTTTTGGAAAGTCCTGTGGTACTTGTTTTGAGGCTTGAGTACTGTGATAATGCCATAGCACTGGTATCTAATAACTGAGTTGGTTAAAGGTGTGCTTGACCACATTTCTTGTTTTCTGGTCTTTTGACTGGTCTTTATTATTTGTTAAACACACTGATCTGTATTTCGTAGCATAGATAAGACCCAGCATGCCCTTGAACCGCTCCAAATCCTGTTTCGTAAACAGTTCTTATCAGTGTAACTGGCTGATGGTAACTTTTGTTGTGTCCATATTTAGAAAACAAGGCCTTATGAGCACTTACAGGTTGAATCTTTTCGCTGTCAATATTTGCAGAAAAAGTCTTTAGACCAGGAAAGAAGTCACATGACCTCCTCTCTCAAATTGATTTGAATTGATCCCAACTCTCTCTCTCTTTCCAACTCACACACACAAAAATAGCATGAAATACATGTATTTATGTGAATACTTCAATAGGTCAATAGGATTTATTGTTGTGAAATACCAAAATAATCATTAATCATAACTACAACATCACTAGAACATTTCCAAAGCAAAACATCTAACAACTATATTTGTGTAATTTCAAACCTAAAAAAAATGAGAGATGGGTTTGATTCCAGTTTTGATTCCTCTTAACAATTCCAGGTCCTTAACGGTTAGATTTAATTATTATTTTAGTAGTCAGTACAAATAGATTGACAGCTTAACCTGTTGTTGGTCACTGTGATTTTTAGATAATCAATTTTTTAAGGTAAGACTGTAAAGTTTTTGTCTATAGAATCTGTGTATGTTTTTTTTGGAAAGTATAGAGAGACACAGTTAGTTCTGAGAAAAGCCCCTGCATTGTTTGTTTGCAAGTGACACTTGAGTTTGATATTTTATCTAATGCAGTGGCATTCAGGTATTATTTAGTGTCCAGATGTTTTTGGGTCCCCAATAGCTGTATGTCTTGTAGAGCATGCAGAGTAGTGTGAGGAACGGATGAGGGACGGTCCAACTGGCAGCAGCTGCAGACAGCCAGTGAGACAATGATCATCCAGCTCACATATGCTGTCTCTCTCTCTCTCTCTGTGTCTCAGCTGCCAGAGAAATTGGGAGTTTCTTCTTCATTAGTTGGAATCACTTGGTCATGCAGCCAGAGTTTGCCGGTGATGAGAGAGATCCACAGAAGGGGACATCTGCTCACGAATTACATTTTTAAATGAATCCCAAATCCCAGCTAACCAGAAATGAGTAATGCTTGAAGCCCATGTGATATTTAAATGCCCCTATGATGTCATATGATGTTGCTAAAAAGAACATTATTTTGTGTATTTGGTGTAATGCAATGTGTTTACGCTGTTCGAGGTTCAAAAAACACATTATTTTCCACATACTGTACATTATTGGTGCTCCTCTATGCTCCGCCTTTCTGAAACGTGTCGATTTTTACAAAGCTCATCGTTCTGAGACACGAGGTGTGCTCTGATTGGCCAGCTATCTAGTGCGAAAGTTTGCTATTACCCTCAGGTCATCCAAGGTGTAGGTGACTTTTTTTTTTTTTTGTTCTTCAGTAGAACAGTAAAGAAGATTTTTAGCTGCAACTGTGGTCCTTGGTGATTTATAAAATACATGTCAGTGGCTGCTGTCCCTTTGAGAGTAAAAAAAAAAAAAAAGCATATTCAGGCAACACAAAATGAGCTACAGAGAGCAGATGGCTTCGCATGCTTTCGAATCGCTCTCGTGGTACTTTGATGTCAAACAACGATCGGTCTGCGCGCTGCTGCTTCAAATCGAATGCACCTCATCTCACGCACTCGTCACACTTACGCTCACATCCGCATGTGAACATGTCGTCGGCGTGGAAGCTCTTTATTGTGAGTGAAGCGGACACAAAATTCACGATTTGTAATACAATATTGACTTTTTGCTCAAGTTCGCTGATGAAGCTTCAATCAAAAACCACAGCAGAACTGTTGTGCCTCCCAGTAACACACAGCGGTGTTTCGTTTCTGAATGAATCCACGTTTTTGAACGAATCAAGCGAGTCATTGATTCAATAACCCTTTCATAAAGACTCACGCCTCGATTCTGAATGAATCAGCTGTTTGAATGAATGACTAATGTCTCGCTCATTAAACCGTCATTTACCGTCATCTACTCGTGGTTTGGTTTAATATTTAAAAGTATTGCATTTTTCCCAACATTTTTAACTTGTATGTTCAAAAATATTTGCCCCCCAGACCCCTCCAACACAGTTTATATTTCAAACTATGTCACCTTTTTGACCTCTTGTGAGTTTGCAGGTATGTGATTTAAAGCTCCAAATAATGTGTGTGAATAAATGAATGAATAAAAGTGATTAAGTTGGCAAAAACCAGCATCATAGGATCATGTATACTGGTATATTGACTCTTTTTGAGTCTGAGTGACTGTCAGGCGTTTGAAAGTGAGTTTTGATTGAGTAACTTGTAGATGCTGCTCAAGGCGCGCGGACTGTTTCAGACGCCGGTTCATTCAGTTCACTAAAGGGCCGGTTCAAAAGAATGTTCTGAACCGGACATCACTCCGGACCAGGCTCTGGATTACAGGCAATAATGCTGTAAATAATGTTCAGTTTCTTGCACAGACCGATCGTTTCGCTTCATAAGACCTCAATATATCGACAGGAGCCACAGATATTAATTTTGCATTGCCTGATATGTTTTTTTGACTCTCAAAGGGGCGGTAGCCATTTCCTTGCATTTTATGAATCGCCAAGGACCACAGTTTCAGCTAGAAATCTTCATTACTGTTTACTGAAGAAAAAAGTCATCTACATCTTGGATGGCCTGAGGGCGAGTAAATTAACAGCAAATGTTCATTTTTCTGTGAACTATTTGTTGAAGTATCCATGGATGCAAATAGAAAGTCTTAGCAGCCTTCCATTTATCATGACCTGGGTGAACATTTGGAGAATCCAGTTCTAGAAAATCCAGCGTTGATGGGGGTTTTTGTGCTTTGTGAACCATGTCTGCCTATGCAGTAGTCATCACCACCCACCAGGTGAATCTTAACCTAATTTAGGCCTGATGTGTGTGTACTTTTACTTTAGGCCTTAAACTGAAAATGGTTGTGAATAGCTGTGATGTGAAGTGCAGCTCTTTCATTCAGAGGCCGTATCATTGTTCACCGCTGGCTTAATAATGCTTACTCTCTCTCTGGTGGTATCAGTTGTTCTGGTGGGAGTTTTCTCCTCACGTTACTGTTGCATTCTCATGTGATGCATGAAGTGATTTGGAGTGTGTGTATTATTTGCCTCTTAGAGTGAGCGGACTGCATTTCTGCAGAGCGCTTCACCTAACACACGAACTGCTCGTCAGAGACTAAATAAAATGAGAAATGTGTGGTTTCTCAGTCAGAGCGTTCTCTGCGAGTTTCTTGTGAGTTACGGCTGTTTTATTTGGGAGCGTTTGCTGAAGGATCTTCTGTTTGTTGATTGGAATTTCAGAGGAGGCGCTCGCTCACTTCCAGCACTCCAGTGACTTGCTACAGTTCACTCACATATGGCTGTAAAAGGGCAGACTCGGAGAGAGAGAGAGAGAACTGCCATCTGGTAGTTCTTAAAACCTCTGGAATGCTTTTGCTTTAGTAACACAACTAAACAAGCCATTCCTGCCAAGCCGTGAAACCCCTCCCCAACACACTTGCACTCCGTCACACTCGTTTCCTCCAGGACTGTGGAAAATCCAGGGAGTGCGAGTCGTCCTGCCATAATGCTTAAAGTAGTGGAGAATTAAACTGCAAGAATTTCAATAAAAAGTCATTTAATGCTGAAACTGTCACCGCCAATTACTGGCAATGGTTTTTTTTAATATGTTTCACTCTGGAATCTCTATAATTTCATCATGTACTTATTGGAGTTGTCTTCTCAAGGGTTCTTTTGATCGCGGGTCTGCTTTAGACATCTTTAGACACTGTTTAAGGGCCCTCTGATATCCCTCTGTGGAAAATGCTGACGAAATCCAGTCACAACAACAGAATTTACAGTATAACACGCAGTGTCATGGAATTCAGCAACTTTTGAATAAATAAATTAAAATTAGGGCTGTTTGCTTAATTTTATCATGAATACCTATGAATATTAAACTGCAAAAGGACTGCTATTGAAAAATGAAGTCTGCATGTTCTGCATGTCTATAGTAGTAATAATAATAATAATAATAATAATACAATTTTTTAAAAACTTTATGCAGAACATTTTTATAAATTTGTAATTAATATTATGTGAATAATGAATACGATTCTATGTGGAACATGTCCTCTAGCAGCGAAGCATGAGATCTATAAAAACCTCAGACTCCCTGATATGAAGGGAGTCTAAAGAATGAACCACGTGCTCAGCCCTGTAAGCATGGCATCATGGCCACTATAGGAGCAATTATTGCTGCTTCGAGCATTCAAGATAGAGGATAAATCACTTAAGACAACTTGTTTTAAAAATGTACATTAGATATGTATGACTTGTGATGTGCATGTTTTCATCTAGACTTGCACATGTCTGTTTCTAAGTCTCCACTGCATGTCTTTTTGCTGTTGAAATGACCCTCAGAGTCTGAGACATATTGTGTCTTGAGGGTGATGATCGACCTTTTAATTAGAATGAGTCCCTCTTCCACAGACATCCGGCATCCTGAGGAGCTCTCCTTACTGCGCAAGCCCCGCGACCCCAAGAAGAAGAAGAAAAAGCTGGAGGAGGCAGAGGAGGAGGCGTTGGAGCTGGAAGGACCACTGCTCACTCCTGGATCAGGTATGTCTCAGATCGCCATCACCATTCCTCTGAGAATGTCAATGCACTGATCTCTCTGTCCTTAACTTCTCAAAATATCTATAAGGTCAATTTTAGGAAATAGTAGGGTTTTTTTTCCAATAACTAGTGCGCTGCCTACATGAGTCAGCATTATAACCATCATGGAACACAATAAGTCATTGGTTTTCAGTCCTAGTCCTGAGGTTCAGCCGCACTGCACATTTTCTGCGTCTCACTTATTTAACAGACCAGATTCAGATCATCAACTCGTTTGGAGAGAGCTAAACTAAGTTTCTGTCTCTAAAAGCTGAAAAATGCTGCCTCTGCAGACAGGATACAGAGGTAGGAAGGCAACAAGGCGTTTCTGAATCCAGTGTTCATCTCACATCCAGTCTACTGAGAGAGCTTCATCTGACTAGTTTTTGAAAGCAGGATATGATGTATTCTTCACTGCCTGTGATATCCCACAATCCTGTGCATGCAGTTCTGTTAAAGTTGAGCTAAATAAAATGGCGTCCGTCCGGTTGGTGGTCTTTTATTTATTTATTTATTTTTTTAACCAGCTTGTTCACTTTTGATGTCTTTTCTCCTAATAAATTAGAATTATAGTAATTAAATATTTGGTTATCTCAAAAGCTTGCTCTGTTTTGTTGTAGATTATTGGACCGTTATTCTGCCTCAAAAGGTGAGGCAACAAGCTGCATAAACTGAATAAATAAGAAAAGAGATGTAGCGATCTATTAAATCAATTTTATTTTTCCCCTCAAATTCCTTTTTTTTCTGAATTCTGTTTTAATATTTAATTAAATTTTAGTAATTAAAAAGCTTGTCTAATTAACTGAAATCACAAAGCTTGTACAATTTAACAGCAATTTATTAACATTGTAACAAAAGCTACATTTTTAGGGCCCTATGAATTCCATTTTATTTCTCTGTTTTAATGCTTTAAATACGTTTTAATAATCAAAAAGCATGTCTAATCAATTGAACTCATATAATACAATTCTTACAATAAAAGTGCTCTTTTTGTCAGGTTTTATGCCTTAATTTGATTATCACCATTATTTATTAAATCAGAAATACAGAAAAAATTCAAGTAGATAACAGAATTTCAGGAAAAAATATTTTTGTAATAAATTCTGTGATTCAGTCCTTATTTTCTACATCATAGGGCAATAAAGATGTGCTAATGTGAAATTTCCAGTTCTCTGGGTCCCCTAGACAGGATTGAAAACCAGTTATAAATGCCCAAGCAACTCAACCCAGTTGATTTCAATAGAGTTTGACATACCAAAATGGTACTTCTCTCTACAACAAACTTGAGGCATGGTTCATATCCATCACAAATCATGCAGGTGGGGTTACACGCCGAGGTGCTTGGGATTTGAGGTTAGGTTGAATCTTACGCCCAAGTATGAGCAATAGATAGCGACGGTTGACTTAAGCAACTCTGATTGTTGTGAAACATCGCATTGCTTGCTTGCGTCGTACACCGTGTTTGACGGTTTGGAACCCATGAAGCTCCATAATGATGCGTGTGTGGTTGAAGAGCACGAAAACAAAGGCTTGTTATGTTGAAACAGTGCTGAAATGAGAAATGTGTGGGTTGAGAGCACCGTATCATTTGCAGGCCTGCTGCTCTCGCTCTAACTTCGGAGCGTGAATGGTTCAGATTCCGCACATATTTGGTCACGCTGCCATTTTGAAACAGAGCAGCTACATCGCCCCACGCATGATGCGCTACAATCCATTAACGATGCACAGAGGACAGACTCCATCTCCTCAGGTCGACATGAATAGGGTCTATTGTCCCAGGGCCCCTGTGCGACGCGTCCCCCATGCAAACTCAAAACGCTTGTGTCTGGGATCTGTTCTCCACTTGTTCCTTCATTACTACCATTTAACCTCATGATGACCCTCATTAAAATAGTGCAGGACTCCCGATGTTTAGGGTCCATAAAGACGCTGGTTTTTACCGCACAAAGGCTCTTTTAGGAAGGAGAAAATGGAACGGGAGCTGCCATGAGCCGTTTTGGCCCACAACGGGAAATGAGCCGAAGACCCGGCGCTTGATCTTTTCTCAGAGGGATTTCAGTACGAGTCACCGTGATAGGGATCGCTTTGATTACGGCGTGAGCAGGACATGAGCTCCACCCATAAGTATTGTTGTTGGTTTCCCTTCCTCTATGGATCTTCAAACAACACAATCTGCTCTGGAAGTAGAGCTCTGTCTTCCCCTGGCCTGTGTCTGGACTTTCATATGCACATTTATGCATTTAGCAGATGCTTTTAATCAAAGCAGCTTACAGAAGAGGAACAAAAGCAATTTGTCAAAGAGACTTTGTATATATATATTTGTAATATACAATGCCTTGTTTATTAGACAACTACACTAGAAAGTAAGCTAGAGAAGAGGATAAACAGATTGATTGATTTACTTGCTAAAAAGGTACAAATACTATGTTCTTTAGACGGACTAAAAATGTTACGATCAGATATTAATCTAATATAAAATGTAAAAGAGCTAGTTTTAAAATTCTGTTACTGTCCAGCAATTAAAATACAGTGATGTTGAGTTGATATTAAATTGATAACTTGGTTTAATTACAAAAATGTGGTATATTGTTTGTCTCAAATTTTGAATAGAAAATAAAGCTGCTCTTAGAATACCTACTTTGACTTTAAAGTGGGTGAACAATATTTTCCAATACTTTCTAAAGGCAAGGGTTTTTTTTTTTTTATATAACAAAAAAAAAAAAAAAAACAAAGCATTGAAGGGAAAAAAAGTCAAAAAACCTTGTTTGTGGAAAGTGAATGAGTTTAATAGCAAAGGTTTAAGGCAAAATGTGACCCTGTGAATGACATTTATTAAGGATGTGTATGAACATCTTGGGACCTGTCTGCCCTGTCAAGGGAACTTTTTATTTATTTATTTTGAGATGGTTCTTTTCTTTTTGAAACTTTGGTTACTTTTGATGTCTTGTCTCATTTTGCATGGTAACACTTTCCTTTTCCTCCAAGCTGTTAATCTCTTTAATCTATCCTTTCATTCCCCCTCTTTCTCTCTTTATTTTTTCTTTTCTCCATTTCCTTCCATTCCTCAAGCCTCTGAGATACTATACATTGGACCGGTAAAAGGTAAGGCTCACTGTTTTTCTGGCTTCCTGCATTGCTTACTTCACCTCCTCTCACCACAGCTGGAGCAGTCACCTGACCACTGCTGACTCTGAGAAATCCCTGGCTCTGGTCACCTGACTCTCTGCTTCAGTGACCCCTCAGCTGATGAGGGTCATGAGATGAGCTTTGCCCAAACACTGCATTCCCTTACATTCCCTTATCGGTTCTCAGTTTTGCTTGTTTAAATTGTCTCGCTTTGTCCTAAAATCTAAATAAAATTAGGGATAAAAGACTGAAAGGTTAGGTCAAGGAGCTACCCATTAGGGGGTTGGGTACCGTTCACATTTTAACCAGTACGGTCCTGATATCGGTACCTGAAATTTGGTACTGTACTTTCTGTGTAATAACAAAAACATTTATTTAAGTGAAAATATAAGTACAAAACTCTCAATTTCAACAGTTTGAACAATAGGGCCCTACATTTTTTTATCTTCCAGAAATTCTTTTTATTTTTTCTGATAATCAAATGAAGGCATGAAACATTTATTTATTTTTAATCAAATTAAAATGAATCCCTTTTAGTTTTTTGGCAAACAAACAGGTTTACTGTTAAAATTAAAACATGGTAGGAAAATTGTGTGAATATTCCTTTAAAAAAGTTTTAATAATAATTTTATTTTTTCTACAATTAAGTGGTTAATGTGGTTGTAATAATTATTTTTATCATTTAATTGTTTTATTTAAATATGACAGTAAATGGAATATATAAAGATAATATAAAAGTAATACAAGAGTAATATATTTCTGTATGTTAAATCGCACTTTTGACAGGTTGCCGTGAAGTTTCTGTGTGTATACAGTATGATATGATGTTAGTTTTCTCAAATGAAACGGTAAAATTCTCATGAAGTGACTCACAGCCTGTAAGTTCATGTGTTCATGTTGTGAGATGCAGAGGCTGAAAATCATCGCGAGTTCACGTGTGCTTCGGTATTTGTTTAGTAAACAAAACGGCGTCTCCGCCATTCATGCATACCGAGGCTAACGGAACATGCAGGATTCATATTTAAACCGTCTTTTTGCGTTTTAATATTCACATACACTAGTTCATATCGCGATTCGAATTAAGTGACAGACCTTCTTTTATTCATCTAAAACTTGATGAATTCCGTGGCATTCCGCGCTATAGAGTAAATTCAGTTTTTCTGAATGGACTCCGCCATCCTGTCCGCGTTTTCGCGGAAACCATATTACCCTTGAAATGTAAGCACACTTCAAAACATTTCGGTTTGCCCTGTGTGTTGTGTTTTAAAGAGTTGCAGGGGTGACATCATGTCACAGGGTCTCTCTCTCTTTCGTATGCGCCCAAGCGCGTTCTCAGGTACCGAAATTTGGTACCGAATGATTTAATGTGAATCAGTACTCGGTAGTACCGATGCAATTCTGTCCGTACCCTTAAAAGTACCGAGTTCGGTACCCAACCCTACGACCCAGCAAATACTGCTTGGTGTTATTATTATTTTTTAACCCAGCCAATACTGACATTGATTATTCAAGCTTTTATCTGAAGCTCATCATAACTGGTTATAAAAACAAGTGGGCATATTAGGATGCATGTGCACATGATGGACAGCATGTGTGTGCACTGGACAGTTGTAAGTTTACTAAGGTTCAAGGTTCTGTGTAGAATACGCATGTGACATACAAAGAACCTTGAATTTTTAATGCAGTTTGATCAAGAGCATCCCTATTACATGCTGCAAAAGTCTTATTTTATTGCTGCAGTTGGAAGGAAGGAAATACCAGTTCTTGCAAGGCAGCAAAACAATAGTGGTCAAAATGAAGCCAAATACACAGAGATTTGAAATAATATAGTGGAAAGGGCCAATAACAAATTCATCATGCAAATAAATGCAAGAAAGAATGCTCAGTATGGAAATCAATTATTGATGCACACCTAAGGCTAAGATTAATGACCCTGCAACTGTTTTCATTGGTGCGAATCTCCAACGCCACAGAAAATAAATTATATTTTATCTGAGTTGTGGTCTTGGAATCTGAATTGAATGTGACAAACTGAATTGCCATCAAATAAAGGCAAAATGTGTGTGTTGTCCTCCAGGCTGCACGCAAAAACAAGCATACAGCGTGACCAGTGTAGTCCGATCCACAAGCAAATTAGTATATTATTAGTTTTATTTTTTTTTGGTGATACTTCTAATGAATTGCTTCAAAAATCTGGCAAATTTAAGGAATTATAGGTTTAACCAGTCTTTCGTCAGCTCGATCGGGTTAGTCTGAGAGGTATTCGCGATCTGGCCTGTGTTTCCACAAACGTATGTAGCGTTCTTTGTACATTCAACTGAAGCCAGCAGATATAGAGAGAGTGTCTAGACTTTTTAGATTTGTTTTTTTTTCCCAATTCAAGCTCTCTGACTTTTCCAGTCACCAAGGTTTTAGGGTTGGATTGTAACTAGTGTTTTCAGCCCAGAACTGCTGTTTCTATGGTGGGATGAGAGTGATGGGTGGGCATCAGCCCAGGAACCACCAGAGGAGCCATGTTGGTGGAAAAAAGGGGCATTAATGCTTTGCTGAATCATTCAGAGCATTTACTGAATCAACATCTGACTCACTCTCGAAAAGAAGCCAGGTTTAAGAAGCAATCACAGTTTCGGTACAACAGACTTTAAATGGATAGTTTCTGTTCCTCCACTGAAAGTCCATTCCACCAATACATTGATACTTCAAAAAATTAATAACAAAAAAATAAATACACTGGAAAAGTAATCCATGCAAATCAAATGGATTAATCCAAGCCTTCTTGGACATAACAATTGCTTTGCTTGATGAACAGATTTAACGAGCGCACATATTAGCTTGGCATATGAGAACAACCCTCACTGGTTCTTGCGGAAGTTCATATGTGCTTGAATGACACAGGAGAATGAACCGCATTAGTTTTCTCACATTCACAAGCACTGTGAGCTTCTGTTTACCACATAGACCTTAGTCAGTGTAGCGTCATATTTAAATTCTGACATTAATGAAAGAGGGATAGATGTACAGTGTCCATTAGATTGCACAGTTGTATTTAACAACATACCAAATGTTCAGCTGAAGAAACTGTTTTAGCCCATAAAACAGTTATAAACCTTTATACGACGCATGCCATACTGTAAGTCTATCCCTCAAACAGTGTCGTTTTCAGTAAAATTTCATTATGGTGTCTACCCTGATTAGTCTGATTTAATGTGCTCTAAATATGTGCATTGATCAATGTTTATATATGAATGCAAGCCTAAATTAGATCTGTTTATCATATTAAGCCATTGTGTCTCTTCTGAAGACTTGGATTAAACCACTCTCTTCATATGGATTTCTTTTAGATCAAAGTTTTGGTTGCATGGACTTTTAATGAAGGGACAGAAGTCTCTCAGGTATCAATAACATCTTCATTTGTGTTTCAAAGATGAACAAAATCTTATGGGTTTGGAACGACAAAGTTGAGGAAATTATGACAATTATTTTTGAGTGAACTAACCTTTCAATATTAAAAGCTATTAAAGTTTATAAAAAACAGCACTTTTAGGACTAAAATCATCTACAAAACAAAGTCAGAATAGAGTCTGTAAGTTTGAGCCCAAATAATTACAGAAAATGATGAATTAAAAATAAGAGGGCTTTCAGCAATGTTAGCACAGTTTGACATTTGGCATACAAGTGAGTGTTTAGCACAGTTTGACATTTGGCATATGAGCGAGTGAACACTCCTTCACGCTCGCTGTTCATTGTTTTATACGTGCCTTCAAGCATGAGTCTGAGCTGGAGCGTCAGTGTGATGTGTGTTTGTGGATCAGGATTCATTTTAACATTCCCAAACAGTAGAGTCGAGTAAACATCCAAAGGCAGGCCTCCTCAGTTCCCCGATGGGAGTGGAAACCCCTCCGGTGACCTTCCTCTGAGTTTCTGAGAAGGGCTGCAAGCCTCCCTCATGCCTCCTCCAGCCCTCTGTCTTTTCTCATGACCTCTGCCACCCCACAAGCACTTCCTGTCCCTCTACATGACTGTGGCCTCTCACTGCCACATAAGTGGTTTTGCTTCTGTGTTTTACTCACTCTGTGATTGGTTGCTTGAGTGGTTAGAGAAGAATGTGTAGTGTAACTGTGTGATTTGTCTGATTTATGACAGTAGATAAACAAGTTTATTCAGCTGACAGATGATAGTGTCTTCCCATAAAATTGCATCTTTGCACTGCTAGCAGAAGTTTATTTTTGTATTGCATTATTCCTCACACAGCCTGATTTTGGTGGTATTGTCTGTGTGGGCTCTCAGTGCTTTAAAAGGATTCATTTGAATATATGTTATATATTGAATTTGCTTAACTCATTTTTCTTTTCAAATTTTTCAGATTTCTTTTCTAAATTCAATGCAGTATTTTTTTTTTTTTTTTTAACTTTTATAAATGTTTGCTACACAATAAGTATATTTTAAGGACACTTGCAAGTTTTCTTTTATTGATCTAGTTCATTAGGTGTCATCCTTTCACTAGCTCTAGTCATCTAAATGAAGGTTATAGTTAGTCTCTGTGGGTGTTGTACCATGACATACGTCATAGCTGGTGAACAGCTGATACTATGTAATATTAATTAACATCCAGGAGTCTCCATTTAATAATAACCAGCAGGACCTGTGCAATTTGAGGTCCTTATGCGGATTGGGAAAATTGATCCAGCTGTCCTGTAGGCATTGACTGAAGTGTTTAAAGAATGATGCTGCACTAATGGACTGAATGTGTTAATGGTGTGTGGTGATAACAGCTGTAACAGTGCACTGAGACCCAGCTGATGCTCTGCTCCTGATTCACCGGATTCAGAGATATATCAGTCACCTCCCGGACCCCTTATGCTGCTGGATGTGCTCGCTGCAGTGTGTGCACTCGCAAAGTTCAACTCTGTGTTTTACTGTGTGTTTTCTGCATGCTGCCTTCATCAGAACTGTTCAGTCATGTGACGTGAATGAGTGATTGTGTGAACAGCAATTTCTTGTGCTGTTTATGGTGACTTTCAGTCACTGGATTTGGTACACTTATCTAGGAATGGGCGGTATGACAAAATCCTGCCATCATGTTAACAAGTTATTTTTGAAGAAAATTTAACCAAATAATTTGTTTTATAAAAATGTGGAAAATTCCTGTTTAATCTTGTGCAACATCTTACAACCTGAATTCCGGAAATCTTGGGACATTTCTTAAATTTGAATAAAATAAAAACTAAAAGACTTTCAAATCGCATGAGCCAATATTTTATTCACAATAGAACATAGAGAACATAACAAATGTTTAAACTGAGAAATTTTACAATTTTATCCACTAAATGAGCTCATTTCAAATTTGATGCCTGCTACAGGTCTCAAAAAAGTTGGCACGGGGGCAACAAAGGGATGAAAAAGCAAGAAATTTTGAAAAGATTCGGCTGGGAGAACATCTAGCAACTAATTAAGTTAATTGACATCAGGTCTGTAACATGATTAGCTATGAAAGAGAGCGGTATGAGTCTTAGAGAGGCAGAGTCTCTCAGAAGTAAAGATGACAGAGACTCTCCAATCTGTGAAAGAGTGCATAAAAAGAATGTGGAATACTTTAAAAACAAGGTTCCTCAACGTCAAATTACAAAGGAGTTGCAAAATTCATCATCTACAGTGCATAACATCATCAAAAGATTCAGAGAAACTGGAGAAATCTCTGTGCACAAGGGACAAGGCCAAAGACCTTTGTTGGATGCCCGTGGTCTTCGGGCCCTCAGACGACACTGCATCACTCATCGGAATGATTCTGTCATTGAAATTACTAAATGGGCCCAGGAATACTTCCAGAAACCACTGTCGGTAAACACAATCCGCCGTGCCATCTGCAGATGCCAACTAAAGCTCTATCATGCAAAAAGGCCAAAATGTGGGGGCCAAAATGTTAACAAAAGCCATATGTGAACACGGTCCAGAAGCGCCGTCGTGTTCTGTGGGCCAAGGCTCATTTAAAAAGGACTGTTTCAAAGTGGAAAAGTGTTCTATGGCCAGACGAGTCCAAATCTGACATTCTTGTTGTAAATCACAGACATTTTGTGCATAAAATTGTAAAATTTCTCAGTTTAAACATTTGTTATGTTATCTATGTTCTATTGTGAATAAAATATTGGCTCATGTGATTTGAAATTCTTTTAGTTTTATTTTATTCAAATTTTTAAAACGTCCTAACATTTCTGGAATTTGGGTTGTAAATTTTATCTTAAAAAATAAGATTCTTTAAATTCTTAAATTCTTTATCTTTGTATTTAAAATTTAATGGAATCAAACCAGAAAATGAGATTATTCATAACAAATGATGTCAGAGTAGAAACATAATAACGGACTTGAGTTAAATTAGCTGCACAACTGTTATTATTATTATTATTATTATTATTATTATTATTAATTTATTTATTTATTTAAATAAATTTGACTTTTTTTAATGGACTGTGGACTACACATCACAGTCCGTAAAAAGGGCCCATTTATAATTTTCAGTTTTTTAATAATGTACATTTATAATAACTCTATTTTTTGTTGTTAAACTGCCTTGGAATAAATTGCATAAAACTTCAAAGATGCTGCATGCAAATTTGACACATTTCTCTCTTCTGACCAACATAATCTTGATATGTTTTCCCTCTTTTGTAAAGTGTTTTATTTTATTTATTTATTTTTTATAAAAAAAAAATTTTTTTGTGAAAAGGGTCCAAAGCTATTTTTGCTGAAAATTCAACCCAAAATAATTTAGTTTTGTGTCAGTGTAATAATTCCTATTTAATTTTGTGTAATATTATAATCTATTTTTATTCTTTGTATAGTTTAATGGAAGAAAACCAAAAAATTATGATGAACCTAAGTTGAAAAAAAAAAAATAAATGAATAAAAACGGCAAGCTGCTGTAAATATCTAAGACAGTATAAGCACACCTCTGACTGCTGATTTCTTTATAAATACGCCAATTTGCTCTTTTTCTTGAAAGGCACATACAACCTACAGTTACACCATGGTTACAAAACCTGAACCACTCTCTACTGGACGAAACATTAAAATATACGTCATTCCGCCCAGCCCTCCGTCTGGCTTGTCATGTGAGTGTGGTGACGCCCGTTTTCGGTGGTTACTTACAGACGCATCTCATTTCAGGAAGCATCTATTCTAGTCCTGGACTTTACAGCAAGACCATGACTCCTACCTATGACTCTCGGGACGGCAGCCCTCTGTCCCCCACCACAGCGTGGTTTGGAGACAGTCCGCTGTCAGAAGGCAATCCCAGCATCCTCGCTGTCAGCCAGCCCATCACCTCACCCGACATTGTGGTCAAGATGTACAAACCACAGTCCCTCCTGGACAAGGCCAAGATCAACCAGGGGTAAGCTGGGACAGATCTGATGTGTGAAGAGACTGTGATTCAGAAGGCTTTCGTTTATATTCTTCTGATTGTCTTTGTGAAGGTGGCTGGACTCCTCCAGATCACTGATGGAGCAGGATGTGAAGGAGAACGAGGTTCTTCTGCTCCGGTTCAAGTACCACAGCTTCTTTGACCTCAACCCAAAGGTCTGTTTTGCACGTTATCACATATAATCATATGCACACAATGCCAAATAGGACATTCCAGAATCACACACAAGCTCTTAAAGGGGTCATGAACTGCCTTTTGTTTATTATTTTGCACTGTCGTTTGAGGTCCAATGTTGTCAAGATTTTTACATCAAAAAACATCATAATTTAGAAGTAATAGGCTATTTTCTATCCTATTTTTTTTTTATACAGAATGCTCTGTTTGAATAGGCGTGGCGGATTGTAGACTCGGAAGTAAACACTGACAGTTTGACTAACAGTTGTGTATGTTTGACAGCCCACATT
The DNA here is from genome assembly GCF_012432095.1 of Onychostoma macrolepis. Lineage (NCBI taxonomy): Eukaryota > Metazoa > Chordata > Actinopteri > Cypriniformes > Cyprinidae > Onychostoma > Onychostoma macrolepis. Next base: position 30,138,798 of record NC_081171.1, on the reverse strand, counting down.
GCTCATTGATGGACGCTGCAGTGATTTAGGTCAAAAACTCATAAATAACTCAATACAATCAAACCAAACAATCTGTAAGAAGAGACAAAGTAATAGTGATCACGTAATAAAAAGTTACTCACGCTCGTGTGTTGCGACATGACTGTCAGATCCAATATAGTCGCACAGCATCGTCTTTTAGTTTAAATCTTTTTGAAAATCCTGCATCGAATTGTGCCTTGTTTGTAAATGAATCCACGGTAAAAATTTAAAACATTTTTTTCAGTGTGACAGACAACTGATTGGGCGAAAAACCTAAAGGGGTCATGCAATGGAAAATCAAAATGTTCATGATATTCCTATACCTGTTAATTGCATGAAAACCATCTATATTGTGATTATTTTATATACAGAAAGTTGTCAGAGATTGTTGTCTTTATTATAGCTGGAGAATTCTTATTTAGACTGTTAATTCACAAATTACCTCAACCGGCATACATGGCATTTCCATTACACCGCTGCGTTGGCAAGACAAAACACAGTAGTCAATAGAACACACACAATACATTATAATCAGGGATGCTGTCTACACTGGAAGCGGTGCGGCACAACAAATCACCGACAGTAAACTGATGCCTCGTTTTATTTATGACATGCTGACACAAAGTTCAAATGATTTTTAACGATCGCTTTGTCGCATCCAGTGTAGACAGACTTTAGCAGTTGCGGTGCGGCGCATTAAATGGGCGAGCACTTCATATCTCAAGAGCCGTTTCCAGTTGCTGTTTGCGAGAGAAGGCCAGCAAAGACCTGCTTGCTTGGTGGTGGAATAATGAGGCAAGATACCTGGCCACGGTTGCTTAAAATGCATTTGTGCAACAAGCACACCATCTGAACGCGTGTTCAGTGCGGCTGGATACATCGTAACACCAATGAGGTCCTCCCTTAAACCGGACAATATCAACACGTTTGTTTTTCTGTCATTATAAATTATGAATCTAACATTACATAAAAGCCAAGGTAGGCTTAAGCATTAGTGTTTACGTTCTAATTGTTATCAGGCCAACGCAGATTTTCCAGCATGTGATTTGAAGTTGTTACAAATTATTTAGGCTACTTTCTCATTTAACTGTATTATTTTATTTTATAGCCTAGTGTTTTGCAGGCTGCGTGTTGCCGTGTTCACTGACGGAAGTGCTAAAATAAACACGTATGTTTGTTAATAGATGTTTGATCAACCCTAATAATCAGTGGCTCAGTTTACTCTGCTCAACGAGTCTCTTAGTTACATCGTGTTGCACTTTGTAAGTTATGGTAAAAGTATTGGTGAGATTGCAGAAATCACTTCGCAGTAAGAAGATGATTGTTATCATCATGTGCTCAGTTGACATGACTGTAGTGCAGTGCTTTGATGCTCTAAATCAGGTGTGCCAAACTCAGTTCCTGGAGATTCAACCCTAATTAAACACACCTGATCCAACTAATCGAGTAATTTAGGCTTATTTGAAAACTACAGGTGCAGGGTTGGAACTAAACTCTGCAGGGATGCGGCCCTCCAGGAACTGAGTTTGACACCCCTGCTCTAAATCAGTGGTTCTCAAACCTCTCCATGAAGTACCCCCAACACTGCACATTTTGTATGTCTCCCTATATCTGACACACCCACTTGTCTTGCAGTTGAGGTCTTGCTTGAGGTCTTGCAGTCTCCACTATGAGCTGATGAGTTGAATCAGGTGTGATAGATGAGGGAGACATACAAAATGTGCAGGGCTGGGGGTACTCCAGGACAAGTTTGAGAACCACTGATCTAAATATAATGCTGTAATCAACACTTTTCCCCATTTGTTCATCTGGGCGTAATAAAAGTTTTCAAGAGAGTTCCACATGTAATGCTCATTTCATATGCAAAAATGCCAGCCATTCATAACAGTGGGAGTTTCCATTGAAGTGTCACAGTGGACACGCCCCTTCTAACAGAGTGTTCAACTCAGAGGCCAAATTTGGGTAAAAAATGACCATTTATTTTTTACCTTATAACCATTTTTGATGAAAATACCATACTAAGATGATGTGCACCTCAGGAAAACATAAAATATTGCATTTCATGACCTCTTTAAGGTTGTATATGAGTATAGTAATATATAGTGTGCATTATGCTCACCCGTAGGCCTCTCAGAGGGATCTACGCACTTATGTTGTAAGGACGGTGTGATGGAAGTGTTGTTGTGGTGTCGTGTTTTAACACTCTCCTGACCCCTGCAGTATGATGCCATCAGGGTGAACCAGCTGTATGAGCAGGCCAAGTGGGCCATCCTGCTGGAGGAGATCGAATGCACCGAGGAGGAGATGATGATGTTCGCCGCCCTGCAGGTACGTGCGCATCCAAACCTCGGCAGAATTTATGCGAGCGCTCCATCTGTTAGGATTGCTGCGTAAGCCCGCCGTTTGACAGTTTGCGGTCTTCACTCAGGTCCTCTGGTCCTGTTAATGAATTGGATGGGCTCTGTGCCTGACTGCGTAGCATCTGCAGCGTGAAAACGTTTGGCTGCGGCGTTTGTTTTCACTGGCCCTTTGGCCAGCGATGACCCTGCTATTTCAAACCCTCATAAATGTTGAGTGACAACACCTCAGGACGCCTCACTGTCTTCACATCATGTAAATATAGAGCGGCCGTCTGTTCGAGGGAGGTGGGACATGGGAGGAGACCACCCGGAGTCTCCAGTCTAAGGAGGTGTGGGTTGCTCCAGCACGGATTTGTGGAGGTGTATCAGTGGTGTCGACTTTCTCTGTTTACGTACAGCGAGTTTAAATTAGTCAGGTCTGTCCCTCCCCATCAGTCCGCACCACGTTCAGTCAGAGGATATGAGTCTGGATCTGGCTCTGGACACGTCTCTGGGTAGAAGAGCTCAGCGCCATCAAACATCAGCAGCTCTAAGTTTAGCCAGCATTATAGCGAGGCTGTTAACCGTTGAGAGAAATCGGTATGTCATTCACCTACTAACTACTCTTATCTGAGCAGAGAGATGGTGACATGAAAATACCTTTAGCCTCCATTTTGAAAGCGGAGCTGTCATCAGCGTACAGTGAAATAAACATCTGTAGTCTAACTGTCCACTGTAGCACCATGGGGATCGTTTGACAGCTATTTCAGTCAGGACCACTTTCATCAAAGTATATTTATTAGTTATATTGCATACTGTTAGTGTTGGAGGTATGGTTCTGTTCTGGGCAAAACTCCACACGCCTGTCCATGCAGCCATGGAGAGCAGCAAGTCAAACCCCCCTGGGGTACAGAACAGATCCAGTATATGCATACATAATTACAATTAAATTTTTTGAGTAGTAGAAAATACAAATACATGGTAGAGAATACTTGCAATGTAGTGAACTGTATACAGTAAGAAACAAAAGTCAGATTAGATTACAGGTTTGCTTTAAACTCATACATGAATAGTATTATAGTTAACAAAAAACAATATTAAAAATGTTGTTAGTATCATTGAAATAAATGTTAAATTATTAACTTTAAACTTTAATTAAAATAAAAAAAAAAAAAATATATATATATATATATATATATATATATATATATATATATATATATATATATATATATATATATATATATATATATATATATATATATATATAATTATTTATTTATTTTTATTTATTTATTTAATTAAAAACCTATTTGGGGGACTATAATAGTGTATCAATTATACTAAAATAACACTGATGCAGAAAATGATAAATGTTAAAATATTAACTTTAAACATTAACTAAAATTAAAAATTCTAAATATATATTTTTATATTTTATTTTGAATTAAAATCTATAATAGTGTATCTAGGGCTGCACGATATAGTCACATTGCAGGATGTGCAATGTTTAGTATACTGATCGTTATATTTATACTGATTGTTTTCGCGACAGTGTCGTGTCGCGCCGCCCCGCACCGCAACAGCTAGAGGCTGTCTACACTGTCAGTACGTCATAAAAAGATGACTAGGGATTTACTCTCGTGGATTTGTCGCGCCGCATCCACAGTAGACAGCATCACTGATTAAAATGGGTTCTATAGTATTTTGTCGCGCTGCTCGCGTCCGGTGTAGACCATAGACTGTATAAAAACATGGTGAGAGCCTCGGAGATACACGTGAATTCCATTCATCTCTGCATCTATTTGTGTCTGAAATGACATACACGTGAAACTGTCAAAATGCAATTCTCCGCAAGTATTCTTGTAAACACAGTTGGTTATGGCTTAAGTGAAGGTAAACAATTGAGAATGTAAATGGAAGGTAGGCTATATTGGTTCACAGCAGTTTAATGTTCCTGAGGCTTTCTGTGTCATCAATGTTAATCAAACAACAAAACGCACAGAGCAAAATCACTTGTGTAGCTTTAACACAGATTTATTAGATTTCATTTAAATACAGTGAAAACTATGCAGTTATTTTTCATTTGATTATTCAATTTCTGTACCTGAATACTGTTAGACTTACCTGAAGAATATAAAGCACTGTTTATTTCATTCGTATCATTTTTCTATTATATTTAGGTTATCTATGTTTGTAATTTGCTTATTTTCTATGCTGATTTATTCACCTACAAAATCACCCAAATCATTGATTTTTTTTTTTTTTTTTCTTCATATCGCAATATATATAGCAGAAAAAAAATAGCAATGTGAGTTTTCCAATATCGTGCAGCCCTAGTATCAATGATACTAAAATAATACTGATACAGAAAATGTTACTGATTTAAAAATGTTAAATGTTGTTTGCTCATCCCAGGAGGTCAAAGTAAATATTGCATTAGCTTTTTTTATTTTTCATTTATTTTGTAAGAGTTTTGCAAATTTTGAAGCATGCATGAATTAGAGTTTAAAACCAATTCATGAACATTTGAAAACAAATACAAAATAATTGTTAAATTGCACAAATGCATAAAAGTTTAAAACCTAAAAAACACATTTAAAATGAGCATTGGCAAATTCAGCTTTATTTAATTGGGAAAATCATCCAGTAACAGTGTAGCTTGCAAAATGTGAGACAGGGCCGCATATTTGTCCTGTCAGGAGGTCAAAGTAAATATTTTATTAATTTTATTTTCCCCTTATTTTGTAAGAGTTTGATGATGTGCAGCCCTGGAATTGAAGACGTGTGTGAATACACTTTTAAACAAATTCATGAAAATGCTAAAAAATGTTAAATTTCACAAATGCATGCAAGTTATAAGTGTCAACATTTTGAAAATACTTTTTTACATTTACGTTGACAAATTCAATTTTTTTAATTGGGTAAATGTTAAATGTGGGAGAGGATTAAATATTACAAATTAAATGGCAACGGCGTGTTTATCTTGATTGTGCTTTTATTTGCAGTACCACATCAACAAGCTGTCCATCATGTCTTCAGACAATCACATGAACAACAGTGAGAAGGAGATCGATGAGGTTGATGCGGCTCTGTCAGATCTGGAGATAACTCTAGAGGGAGGAAAGACGTCCAACACGCTGGTACTGGAACACATGCTGTCACATGCAATAATAATTCTTACTACTTCTGTTACAGCCACAGACACACACCTGTAGGCCTGTATCACACTTCTACATTCGAAAAGCAGAAGCTTCAAATATTAGCATGAAATAACTTCCGCTGTAGCCTGTGTCAGTGCAGTGCGTATAGCATGGGCATGCTGTGATTTATTGACATACAGTTCATCACAAATACTTCATCTAAACACACCAACCTCATTAATCAGGTATGATGAAACAAAGAAAAATGGTGTCATGTTATTCTGATGCATATTTTGTCATTTAAAAGGGAAGCACACATGCCTGCTGTATGTGTATGTTATTTTATTTATTTATTTTTTCAAAAAGCAAGGATGTAATACAAATAACATATCACCATGAAGAACAGTAGAATTAGACATTACACATCACATTAAACGTTAATTAAGAGGAAAGACTACAAATGAGAAATATTATTCACATTGCTTTCATGCTTTTCATTCCATAAAAAAATCAAGTATTACTTTGAATTGAAGTCATTCAAATATTATTATTTTTTAAAATGACTGGTTTTATCATTGTAAGTGAGTCATATCCTCTGGAGTTTGAGTGCAGTAATTGGATAGCATTATATTCCAGACAGAATTGGAGTTTAATCATAATAAACATGCTGAAAAGAAAGCAATGACATTAAAAAAATTAAATCAAAACGGTGTATTCTGAATATTCCTCTGGCTGTAACATAAGCGGCGTGCAGCTGTTATGCAGACTGTGATCATAAAGATTTTGACATTATTATGCCAACAACTTTATTTATAACTTTATTAATACACTTTTTGTTTTCAGGGTGACATCACATCCATTCCTGAACTGGCCGACTATGTGAAAGTCTTCAAGTGAGTTGAAGGATTGAAAAATATGTTGAGATTTATTGTTTTTGGTCTCATAAGCTTTAATTAGTGTAAGGCAAAATAAATAAATAAATAAAGCAAGGTCTTTTGTCACATATATAGACTCTATGTATTAGGCTATTTAAAGTGTAAATGTTGTAATTTCCTCAACACTAGTGGAAACTAAATTAATTACAGTGTGTTTGTTTAAGCGAAATGGGTCCGACGTGACAATATTGGCTCAGCCAGTGGTGTGAAAGTGGGGCATTATTACCTGTCTGACACTAGGTTTCCACTGGAAGTGGTTGAAATGCTAGTGGCAGAGAAATTACACACTACAGCTGATTATAATGTGCTTATATTTTGCTATATTGAATATTGAAAGAACAGATGTCACAGAGCTGATCAGCAGTAGAGATGGGTCTTTTATCAAAGTAATTTCCCTAACTTTTGCTTGCACCTCAGACCAAAGAAACTCACTCTAAAAGGATACAAGCAATACTGGTGCACGTTCAAGGACATCACAATCTCCTGCTACAAGAGCCGCGAGGAGGCCCACGGCACGCCAGCACACCAGATGAACCTGAGAGGTGAACGCTCGCCACGGACGCTGTGAGAAACTCTGTTTGTTTACCTCATCAACACTGCATCTCATCTGCTGTTTCTCCGTAGGCTGTGAAGTCACACCAGATGTGAACATTTCCGGTCAGAAATTCAACATCAAGTTGCTAATTCCTGTAGCAGATGGTATGAATGAGATCTGGCTGCGGTGTGATGCTGTGAGTGAGATGTTTTCATGGACACATCTATTGATTGCCACACATTATTGTGCAATAAATCACCTCACATTTTCACTTGTCTTTAAAAGGAAAAGTAGCATGTTACTTGACTTACTACTTCAAAAGTAATACAAACTCATCAGGGTTATTATGGTTAACTAAAACTAAAACCATGAAAAAGAAATGCGTTACTTGAAATAATTTTATTTATTTCAGCTAGTTGCCAAAGTAACATCTCATTTTAATTTAGTATTGATGTCCTAAAATAACTGAAATGGACAGAAAAGTCCCCAAAAAGTAATAAAACTGACAAAAACATATAACAACATTGCTAAAACTTAAAAATGAAAACAGAAAATAAAAAAACTAATTGAAAAATTATAATAGCATCTGAGTGATAGTAAATGAACACTGGCACTCAAACGGCTTTCCTTGTCCTTCAGGAGAAGCAGTATGCTCAGTGGATGGCGGCTTGCCGTTTGGCCTCCAAAGGGAAGACGATGGCAGATAGTTCCTACAACTTGGAGGTCCAGAACATTCTGTCCTTCCTGAAGATGCAGCACATGAATCCTGATCCTCAGATCATAGAGCCCATCACCACCGACATCAACCCTGAGTGTCTGGTGTCTCCACGATACCTGAAGAAATACAAGAACAAGCAGGTAAATGAGAGACCGGTCTGCTGCTGCAGTACAGAATATAAACAGACACTGACGGCAGAGAGCTAAAGACAGGCAGGGAGACAGATCAAGAGACTTATATACTAATACATAGTAATAAACAGCAATATGTTTACATGTATTTATTTACTAATGCATGCAAGTGAAGCAAAATTAAAAGTTGTTGACATTTTTGCTGCTGATTTTTAAATAAGATTCAGTCTTAACGCAAAGTCACAAAACTGACCTACTTGGCCTTTAGCTTCATTGACAAAAATGTACATTAAAATGATTATAATCACGATTTTAATGTTATATTAAAGCCACAATATGTAAGGTTTTTTATTATTATTTTTGTTATATATTTTGCTGACTTGTGTACTTTTTCCCAAATGTTTCGAAGAATGTTTAAATCCAGGGAAATAAGCAATATTAACTAGTGACACGGACCGTGTCCTTGCGTCGCCTGCCAATGACGTCATACACCCTCGATTTTTTTCCGGTTTTATTTTGTAGAAAACATGGAAACCCCAAAGACAATTTAATATTTAATTTTATTAATAATATTATTATTAATATGTTATAATAATATTTTATTAGACAGGTGACAAACGCACAGAGCAGCATTATAACAGAACTTTCAACACACTCAAGTGTATCTAGTATGATAAAATAGCGCTGTTTTACCTCACATACACATGACCGGAAGAAGCGGAAGCGGTCGACTGTGGCATAATAAAAGCTCCGCTACTTTCGAGCCATGTATCGTGCTCGTCCTTCATTAGCAATCGCTCCAGCGTCCTCGTTTCGCTTCCACCACTTTCAGCCTCACCCTACTTCATATTACAGTGACCTTAATAAGTCTTTAATACATTAGCTCATCCATGGACATGATTGCATCAGCTGTGGGGATGAAGACAACAGCTCCCATGATTCCACACTCAATCACAGCGTCATCAATCCACACCTTCGTTTCTCTATTTGTTTTGAATAACATAACATATTGTGCCTTACATATTGATAAACTTACATAATGTGCCTTTAAGGGGAAATATATATATATTTTTTAAATATGCTTGGCAGTGTGACTGATTTTTTTATTTTTTTTCCTGTATTTACATGCATTTTTGTATTTTCTGACCTTAAGTATGATCCATATGAATTTGTGTAAATCAGTGGAAAAAATTAAGTTTTCAAATTTAAAATACATGCATGGGTTGCTTGAAACAGCACTGCATGGCACTGTTGCGGTTGTGTGCAGAAGAGTTGCTATTAAAGTAAATAACAGCACTGTGTTCATTTCCACATGAGCAGCTCACGATCCAGTGTTTTCAGCATCTCGAAGCAGCTCAGTTTACAGTAGATGCTGCTCCATATGAACTCCATCTCTGCAATCGCTGTTTGGGTTGCTTATTTGTAGCGAAAATTGTTTATAAATGTTAATGTCATAGATTCTCTATGGGGTTCAGGTCAGGCGAGTTTGCTGGCCAATCAAGCTTTTGGTACCTTTGGCAGTGTGGGCAGGTGCCAAGTCCTGCTGGAAAATGAAATCAGCCTCTCCATAAAGCTTGTCAGCAGAAGGAAGCATGAAGTGCTCTAAAATTTCCTGGTAGATGGCTGTGTTGACTGTGGACATCAGAAAACACAGTGGACCAACACCAGCAGATGACATGACAGCCCAAATCATCACTGACTGTGGAAACTTCACACTGGACTTCAAGCAACTTGGATTCTGTGCCTCTCCACTCTTCCTCCAGACTCTGGGACCTTGATTTCCAAATGAAATGTAAAATTTACTTTCATCTGAAAAGAGGACTTTGGAGCACTGAGCAACAGTCCAGTTCTTTTTCTCCACAGCCCAGGTAAGATGCTTCTGACGATGTTTCTGTTTCAGAAGTGGCTTGGTAGCCCTTTTCCTGAAGACGTCTGAGCGTGGTGACTCTTGATGCACTGACTCCAGCTTCAGTTCACTCCTTGTGAAGCTCTCCCAAGTTTTTGACTTTCATGAGCTGTAAGCTCTAATCATCAAAATTAAAACAAAACAACTTTTGAAATGTTTTACTTTACATGCAATGAATCTAAAATATATGAAAGTTTCACTTTTTGAAATAACTTATGAGAAAAAAATAACTTTTTCACGACATTCTAATTTATTGAGATGCACCTGTGTGTGTGTGTGTGTGTATATATATATATATATATATATATATATATATATATATATATATATATACATAATTAATAGGCTATACTTTGAAATATAATTTAATTCAGTGACACAAAGCAGAATTTTCATTAGCTGTTACTCCAGTTTTCAGAGTCATACGATCCTTCAGAAATCATTCTAATATATTGATTTGCATCACTGAAATAAATTACATTAAAAAAACAAAATCTTTTGAATGGCAGTGTGTGTGTATATATATACACACACATACACATTACATAAATTTTATCTATATAGCCTATCTAAATAAAAATAGACTATAGAAATACAGTATATGGTCCAAAGTAACTAGTAACTAACTACTTGAGTAGTTTTTTTTTAATCTTTTTACTCTTACTCATGTAACTATTCAGACTATTACTTTTACTTTTACTTGAGTAAATATTTATATAAATACTTTTACTTGAGTACAGTTTTTGGGTACTCTACCCACCTCTGCACACACACACATATATTAGTGTTTTTAAGAATAGTTATATTGAAGAGCGAAAAAACTAGTTTTCATTTTTTCCTAAGCTGATCACATGCCTAGATGATACTAAATAAACATCAAATATTAAATACATATCACATTTTAAATATCACCAAGTCCTACTTGGTACTAGTAAGAAAAAATATTTACAAAAATGTAAAAAAACAAAATCATGTTTTTCTAGCACTGAGACACTCATTGTGGTACAGCTATGCAGAGTGTCCAGTGAAATTTCTCAAAATGATGTGGTTTTTGTTGTACTTGATTGAAAAACAAGAGTAAAGTGAAAGTATGTAGGGAGGGCGAGTGTGTGGGAGTCAACAGACGGCTCCTGTGTGCTGCTGCTGCTGCTGCTGGTGTCGTCTTACAGTGGCCCTGGACTCAATCCAGCTCCTGTGATGCTGGGGGATGGTGGGCTTCCTGTCCTCACATCTCACGCGCTCCCCCAGCAGCTTATCGCTGGAAGAAACTTTGAGGAGCTGGGGTGGGGTCTTCAGAAACTGGCGGGAAAAAATACAGGAAACAAGCCATGCCTGGGAATGTGGAGAGGCAGCCTGGGAAGAAGACAAGCGACGTCAAGAGTCCGGATGATTTCTGAGCGCTTTTATCCATGCATTACAAGCTCAATTTATTTTCTTCAGAGGCTTCCTCTGGGATTTTATTCCTAGAGGACGTGGGTCAGTAATCACTGAACTTTGGGAAACCAGGATAGAGGACTTTCTCACTTCCAGACTCGACAGGATCAGGAAAGCGGATGTTGTCATCCAAATGGTGGGGAATTTCAGAGGTCTCTGTAGTGTTCTTGGGTTTAAATGCGTGTGGCACCACCTTGTGGAGTCAAGGGTGTATAGTTTGAAGTGTGATGAAAACATTTCAGGTTGATCATAAACTACGTCTCAGCCATGAACTTTGTACTCATTTTATATGTTTAAAAATGTTCTGATTTGTGCTCAGCACAAAAGATGTCACTAAAGAGTATTTCTTTTTCTTTCTTTCTTTTTTTTGGGGGGGAGCTTAATGGACAAATCAGAAGCTTGAAGTTTGAAAGTTTTTACTCAGAGAGATCATAGACAGACAGACCAATAAAAACTACTTCTGACCCCATTAGAGTCCTATACTGGTAGTTGATGTGCACTGTTATCATGTTGCAGGCATGTTGTTGGATTTTGTTATTAAAAAAAATGCTAATGCATACTATGTAACTGAGTGTTGCATAGTTTTACACATTGCTTGCATGTCGTTGTTTTTTTTTTTTTTAGCACATATTAGCACATATTTTAGCATGTTTCCAACATGTTTTAGCACATTGCTGGTATGATTTATGTTGCTAGCATGTTTTTTTTTTTTTTTGCACTTTTAGCATGTTCCTACCATGCTTTAGAATATTTTAGCTTTTGCTTTACAATATTTTACAATAATAGCAAACAATAACTCTTTTCTGTAAGAGGCACTGTATGAAGCTTTTGACCCCCTCATTGAAAGCTTATGTGGAACAGTTTGGAAGTCTGATACTGGAATTCTGAAAGTCAGATCAGTTAGAAAAAATAGAGAATACAGAGTTAGAACATCCTGAAGGTTTGTGCCAAGTTTGGTGGTCATAGCTTAAAAACTGTAGGACGAGTTAGAAATTTGGTCCCAGAAGAATAATAAGCTTAGTACATTAGCGTATTGGCTTTGACAATCCAACATAATAAACCATTATTTTAAACGAGTCAGTCTGACATCAGTGCAAAAACAGCTTCCACTGGATGGTCCCATTTTAATCAGCGAGGATGAATCAACAGTTCGATCACCCCAGTTTGCAGACTACAGTAGTCTTCTGCTTGGTTTCAGATCAACGGTATTTCAGGATCTCTGCTAGCTGACACATTTCTACATCTGCACAATATACACAGTCAAACCGGCCGGATCTAATGTGATCCCAGTGCAACGTGTTCCTCAGATCTCCCCTGTCCAGCTGATCCTCGTGATCCTCCCCTGCTGTATACTCACTTGCACACCCTGCCCTTTTCTTTCTCTGTACATTAACGGTTGTTTTGATTCTGTTATTCTGCCTGTTTGCTGCTTTATTCATTTATTTGCTTTTCCCTTGTTTCCTCTCCGTGTTCCTCTTCCTGTTTCCACCCTCCTCAGCCAGGCTTTGTCAGGGACTTGGTAAGTCACTCGTTTGACAGCTGGTAAATGTCCATGACTGACTAACACTGGTGCTGTGTCGTACTCCAGAGATCCTTCCATTAACAACTTTACCATTTATAGCTGTAGCTCACCCCAAAGCTCACATTTCAACTGTTTAAACATTTAATATCATGTTTTGTGTCACTGGTGTCTCCTCCAGGGCAGCTATCTGCCTGAATGCTGTTAAAAGTCAAATTATGTATAAGCTCTCATGTGGTGGATATTTTTAGAAATATTTAAATGAATACAGAAGCAGCTTGTAGTCTCATGACCTTGAGGCTTTTAATGTCATTAATCTGTAAAACTCTCAGCCCAATAATTTTGATCAGTTTAAGCATGATTAGATCCCAAAATATATTATCATCATTTACAGTTATTGTTTTGTTATATTATTTTAGATGCACAATGCCATTTTCTACAGGGCCCCTAAAAAGACATGGTGATGGTAGAAAAACTGAGATTCTCTCACAAAACTTTTGCGTTCCCCTGAGAAATTTGTAATTTGTTTGCAAACCTTTGGCACTCCCCAGATAAACTTTGTGTTTGTTTGCAAAATGTTTATGGTGGAAAAAATTAGGTGTGAGGGGAAAAACTGCATGAATGCAGTAGTTCTGCGAGAGATCGTAAAGTTTCTTGGGCGAATGTAATAGTTTTGCGAGAGAACAATTGTTATGCAAGAAAATTTTAAGTTTAGCGAGAGAACGTATAGTTTCTTGGGTGAATGCAGTAGTTCTGCGAGAGAATGTAAGATTTCTTGGCCAAATGCAATAGTTTTGCGAGAGAATCGAGTTCATTGAGAACGTAAAGTTTCTTGTGCAAATGCAATAGTTTTGCAAGGGAATGCAAAGTTTCTTGGTCGCATGCAATAGTTTCTCAGAAGGAAGCAGAATCATTGAAATATAATGCAGAAGCACTGAAAGATCATTTTTCCTCCCATCTCATATTTTTTTTCATCACCATGTTCTCTTAGGGGCTCCGTAGTTTCCACTATGATCAACATATTTGTCTCATAGTACATCTAAAATCTCATGGCAATCATTTTTCGAAAAGGGCTTCTGTTTCATTGACTGACCCTTTCAGGGAGTTTGTAGCTCTGATTGAGGCGTTCATGAGGCACGTAACTGTTCTGTGGGAGACTCTTGTGGCGTCACTCATTTCATTCTGATGTGAAAATGTTTCATGTTCTGGGGAAATAGGGACTAAATGACGGTAACTGGGATTGCAATGGCTTCTGTGAATGTGTGTTATGCCGCATGTGTAACAGATCATAAGCGATGCTTGAACAAGAGGAGCGTCTCATGTGTTCACTGTGATATTTGTGGTGATTGAATGCAGCGATATCATATTGACGTGTCTGGTGTTTCATTCTTCTCTGGGGTTGTTTTCTGATGACAGTGTGTCCATGTGTTCACTCTTACCTTCTGCTGATGGCTTATAGCACTTGTATATTAATGTTCACGCATGCATCATTCTCAGATTTCCACCCGTATTCTGGAAGCCCATCAGAATGTGGCGCAGATGAGCCTCATCGAGGCCAAGATGCGCTTCATACAGGCCTGGCAGTCCTTGCCAGAGTTTGGAATCACCCATTTTCTGGCCAAGTGAGTGTCATCTAAACCTGACATTTCTGTCTCTCAGATTTCTTAATTACATGTTTGTGTGCCAATAGAAATGTCCTTTTTAAAGTTCACAGTTAATTCTTGTTTTAGCATAATTTACTCACCTTCATGTTGTTCCAAACCCATATAATTTATGGTGCTTTTCCACTGCGTGGTATGACTCTGCTCGGCGGGATATTATACACATTGCTCCATCACGCGCTGGATCCGCTCCTCAGCTGACAACAAGAGGAACGTCTGTGCTTCCTCAGCAGACCACGAAACAGCCATTTATTGGTTGTTAAAAAAAGGTGCACTCATTCAAAAGTTGCATTCGTTCCAAAAAAAAAAAAAAAAGGTTGCATTCAATCCTTCGCTGTCTGTGCTGATTTAAATCTAGCGGGTCTGGTGTCTGGTGTCGCAAGTTCAATGACGCAGGTAGTGACGATCCTCTCCAGCCAATCAGTGATCAGCAGGGTTTACACGTCACATTTTGGTAACTGTACAGCTCGCTTGGAACCTCAGCCAAGGTGGTACTGAAAAAAGTACCAGGTACTCTACCCAGTGGAAAACCCTCCCCAAAAGTGAGCCGTACCGAACTTTACCGTGCCGTACCATGCAGCCATTACTTTCTTCTGCAGAAACTATTGACTGATGCTTTCAAAGTGTAATTTTAACCCTCAACTGAGCTGTAAATCACTGAAACCAGATCAGTGAGTTGAATTCAAGGACCAGATCAAGCCATTCTTTGGGAAGATCTGGCTCAAGAAATCATTTGTTCACAAATTGGACCGTGCTACTTCTTGCATAAATTTTCATGGACATGCCAAGTAGAGTTACGTCAAGATTTTCAATAACAACTTAATTTTCAGCCTTGCACAAATAGATGACATAGCTTTGGAAGGCTTATAAAGAATTTAAATGCGCAAGTCATGCAGGCTACATTATTTACATGGGCTATATAATTTGTAATTTTGTGCACCTTGAATGAAATTCATATAAGTTTGTAATGACATGAGGGTGAGTACATGACAGAATCTACATGTTAGAGTGAGCTGTCCTTTTAAAAAGTGATTTCCTCATATCTTTTCCTATATCTTTCATTTCTTCTCATTGTCTCCTCTCAAAATCTGCTTGAATAAACACTGAGCCTGTGATTGTTACATTTCTTCACATTAGGTTCCAGGGTGGCAAGAAAGATGAGCTGATTGGCATCACCTACAACAGACTGATCCGTATGGACGCCAGCACAGGAGACGCCATCAAGACCTGGCGCTTCAGCAACATGAAGCAGTGGAACGTCAACTGGGAGATTAAGATGGTGAGATACTTTTTTTTGGATGTTGTTGACTCTTGACTGGTTATGTTGTTATGGATGAGGATCCATGTTAACCTTCAGGTAAATGGCCTAATAACATAATAGACCTTTATCACAGCGGAATTGATTACCTGAAGTGCTCGTTGAAGCATTGTAATTGATTCTTCCGGTTATGTCGATTTTTCAATGTGCTGTAATCACCTAGTTGAATAAACGCCTGTTAAAATGAGCATCTGCAGGATGATTTCAAAATCCGGACATTTTCAGAGACGGGTGAAGAGATATTCTGATGATTACTGTGCACATAATTTTCCAAACTCAATGAAACTTGTAGTTTTAATCCAGCGTAAGCCGATCTGAGAAAGCTGTGGCTCGTGAACATTAGGGCTGTGTATCACCAGCAAAGTCACGATGTGATAATGTATCCCGATACAGGACTGAATTTCACCTCAGAAGAATTTAATAAAACAGCTGTTTATTAAACACTGCATACTATAGGGCCATTGCTAACTATAGGACGCCTATAGTGAAGGGCCTCTATAACTCTACCACAGTACAATATAGATAATGGCAATTGTTTCATGTTTACATTGGGCACTACCCACCGGGTACAATATTCTGATTGTTTGCATTTTGTTTTTAAGCCCATAAATAATAATGTACTCATTCTAATAAATTTATATTGTAAAGTACTCATACTAATATATTAAAAAAATCATCTTAACATTGCTGGTAACACTGCACAAATCAACACACTCTCTGTGTTTAAAAAATATGCACGCACACACACATTCAGCAACACAAAATTTTTAGCGCTGTCCCGCAATTTTATCAATAAAATAGTTTAATCGCTTGAGAGCTTCATTATCTTTCTCAGCAAGGAGCTGGTAACATTATTGTTTCTAAAGGAATTAAAGCCACAGCTTCACTGTTAATAGAGAAACACGGCAAAACAGTGGTGATTCATACATACACAGCCCCTCTCTCTCTCATAAATGAACACTTGATAAATTACATTTTTTCTGATAATAGAGTATTGAAGTGGAGATTGCTAAACTGCAAGCTAACCGGTGTTTTCAGAAAGCAAGCGCGTTTATCCACAGTGAAGAGAGCGCGTGCACATGGTTGCCAGGTTGACAAAGATAAGTAACGCATTTAGTAGATATTTGCGCATTCATTCATCTATTTTAATACTGCTCTTATGAAAGTACCTTCTTATGAAAGAAGCTAACCATAGTTTAACCATGGTATGTGTAGTAAAACTGTGGTAATACAAATTAAAATCATTTTTTGTAAGGGTGTTCATCAGTCAAATTTATTAAAAAATGTAAACAGGTAAGAAATATGAGTAAGAGAAAAACTTGACTGAGAAGACGAACTTGACTGCAGCAGGTTAGTTGGGAAATAAATGTATGTATTATTCAGAATGCACATTTGGAAGCGAAATATATTAATAGGAACATTTCAGCAGGTGAAATGAGATGTAGGCTTAAACATCCTCAGTTTTCAAATGCATACTGCACACAAACATGCTCTCGCATAATATTTCTCACCGCATCAGTCTGACGATTAGGGATGTAACGATTCACTCAACTCACAAATTCGATTCGATTCACAATTTTGATTTCACAATTCTATTTTCTCACAATTTTTTTTTAACAAAATGAGATTGAAGACATTATACAGTAAATGAGAAGGTGTCCATTTATTAAGCTATTGCTGCACGTTTCTTTGTGAAATTGAAATAACAAAAATAAATAGAAATTTTAAAACAAACCCCAAATCAAATAAGTTACACAAATAAAAGAAAGCTCTTCATATAAACAAACTAAGGCTTTGTCTGTGCTCTTTCCATTTAAAATTAGAGGCAACCACTGCATTTTAATCATGATCCAAACAAAGATGCAGTGTACATGCAGCATGAGCAGTTTTTAATCTAAATTAGACTGTATAATTTCGAGATTTGAAGCAAAAACAGAATGGTCTGACTTTAGTTTTGTGAAACTATTCAACATAAAACATATCTGAAGGAAACAGCAGACGAGCTGAATGAGACGCAGATTCACTCTCTGCCAGCAGGTGGCGCTTATGAACAACAATGATACAGTGTTTACCGCTGTAAACAAAGCAGCGCTGCACTTATGAACTTTAATATGCATCGTTCAGAGGCAAGATGAAAAGAAAAGGCCATCTAAAGTTCCCCTCAGACATACTTTCATATAAACTCCTACTCCAATTGTAGCGTGATTTGTTTAGCATCTCAACCGATTTGAATCGTCACATATTTTAATCGATTTTCAATCGGCTCGCGGTTCATCATTACATCCCTACTGATGATCCATGCAGGAAATCGTGAAAACTTACGCAGTGTGTTGTTGTTTAAAATGAAAGCAGCCAGGTACGCTGCAGTAACACCGGCGAGAGAAGAAAGAAAGAGAGGATTCTCCCATTAGTTTTGATTGCGGTGCGACGGGACCGGAAGTGGCGATACACCGCTTCATTTAGCAGATATAGGAAGTGTGATAAAGGTCTATCAAGGCCATTTGTAACTATGGCTCGTTCTGATTGTAGAAGATATGCTTGTCTTATCTGACATGCTGTGATTCTGAGTCAAATAATACTGTTTGCATATACCGATAAGCACCATAGTAATACATAAAGCCACATGATGAATCAGAGTTCAGTGGTCTGTCCATAAAACATGATGCACATAACGCAGAAACATCAGATACTAGCA
This sequence comes from Onychostoma macrolepis, assembly GCF_012432095.1. Lineage (NCBI taxonomy): Eukaryota > Metazoa > Chordata > Actinopteri > Cypriniformes > Cyprinidae > Onychostoma > Onychostoma macrolepis. The sequence continues at coordinate 30,120,443 of NC_081171.1, read as the reverse complement.
GGATAACACGCATGACACTACAATAATGCAATAAACATTCACTAACAGAAAATATAACACCTAAGGTACATTATTGGAAACAAGCATGAGAAAAATTAAGATTACTTAAAATATAGTATAATATAATATGTGGGTTAAAAAACATAGTATAACAGAATGAATTTGAAAAAAAAACAAAAAACAAAGAACATTATTATATAGTGTAGTTGGATATAATGCAGCATTTACTTTCAGCACATGGCCCTCAATCAGAATTGTCTGAATTTTGGCTTTTTATAGTTAATGATTGTGACACCTCTGCTATTGAGTGACAAAAATCCCTTGGTTTAGTGGCCTGACATGAAATAACAGTCAATGGAACAGTTTGTTGATCCTTCGCATGTGTTTTCTAAATATTAGGATTTATAGCTCATAGTCTGATATGGTCAGACTATAGAAGAAAAAAAAAACAGCTCAGAGATTCAAATTATTCAGAGACTGAGCAACTTTTTCTTTCAGAACATGCTTCACAACTCCTTGTTCAGGCTCTTGTTCTGTCCAGGCTGGACTATTGCAATGCTCTCTTGGCAGGTCTTCCAGCCAGTTCTATCAAACCTTTACAATTAATCCACAATGTGGCAGCAAGATTAATTTTTAATGAGCTGAAAAGATTGCACGTCACACCTCTGTTCATCAATCTGCACGCATAAAATTCAAGGCATTAATGTTTGCCTACAAAACCACCACCGGCTCTGCACCCCTTTACCTAAATTCATTACTTCAGACTTATGTGCCTCTAGAAGCTTGCGTTCTGCAAGTGAACGTCGCTTTATTGTTCATCCCAAAGAGGCACCAATCAATTTCACAGACTTTTACATTAAATGTTCTCTCCTGGTGGAATGACCTGCTGACTCAGAGCAGCTAAATCCTTTACCATCTTCAAGAATCGGCTAAAAACACATCTCTTCCATCTTTATTTGACTTTCTAACTCTAGCACTTCATATATATATAAAAAAAAACTTGCTATGTGTGCTGCGTTAGGCTATCCGAGACTTGTCATAGCGCTTGCGTGTTGTTGCTCTTTTGTTGATTTTGATTGCTTCAGACTAAATGTAATGTAAATGTAATCTTTATAACAGTGAAGCAGATACTGATATAAAATTACCTAAATATCAGACATCGCTCTATATCTCCAATAATATGTCTTAGATGAGACTGAAATGATCCAAACATATAATGCAATGCTGGTTGAGAGATCCTCAGAAGATGCGAGATGAAGATCATTCCTCCGCTGAGGAACAGTGAAAGTAAAGCTTCTGGAAAGATCCTGATGATCAGATTTGAGACGCACTGATTTTTCTAGAAAATGATTGATGGAGAATCAAGTAAAGCTGAGCTGCTTCAGTCCAGTAAGTGTTCATCTGGAAACATGACTGCAGTTATTCTGACGTTTACTTGATCAAAATCAGTCAAGATTTGACAGAAAAAACACACGAGAAGCAGCAGCTGAAGCTGGACGCTTCTACAATTACACTAAAAGAGCTTTTACTGATTAAAAAACTCAGAGACAGAAGACCTGGAACAGATTGAGTGAGAAACGGGTTTAACAGCAAAGTTTGATCCTTTACAGATCTCTAGACTTTAAAATCTAACATCTAAAAATCAACACTCATCACCTTGAGCTCACATCAGCATGTGCTCTGTTCTCACGGCAGGTGACGGTGGAGTTTGCGGACGAGCCCAGTCTGGCGTTCATCTGTGCCGAGGTGGACTGCAAAGTGGTGCACGAGTTCATCGGCGGCTACATCTTCCTGTCCACGCGTGCCAAGGACCAGAACGAGTCTCTAGATGAGGAGATGTTCTACAAGCTGACCAGCGGCTGGATCTGAGCGCCGCAACACTCTCTCTCATACTTTCACACTTCTTCTTCTTCTTCTTCTTTATCTCTTTTTAACCACTCCATCATGGCCGCATCGTAATTGTTTAAAAACTGATTTTTAAAATTCTGTTTATGCGCATGAGCGCGTTCATAACACTAGCAGACATGAAGCTCTGTTTCAGTGGAGCCGTTTACTGCTTCCCTCCAGAAGTGATTTGTTTGAGATGAAGCAATAGTAGCTGACCGTTACACATTACCTATATCTATGACCCTCAGTAGAAATACGCCAGCTTTGCGCACAGCAGAAATGCCGGTTATTTATTTGTCACTAATTTACGTCGCATCTCTCTGGGTAGCTGTTGAATATGCGGTGCTCCTTTGTGCCTATTAATCTGTAATGATAACAGTCACTTTAATGTGACGTCAGAGAGACACTAGAGAAGGAAATGTTACACTAGCTTTAACGTTGCTGCTTCTGAACGCTATCGACTGATGAGTAAAGACGCTACGCTTCAGGTCGGCAGTCTTTGGTCAAAAACCCAATCAGTTTGGTCCTTTCTAAGCACTTCGAAGATAAGCTGTCATTTGAAGGTTCGTGTGTGATCAACACTACATAACATGTAATAACGCAGATATTTTTTTACACTATGAAGGAGAGTCGTCCACTTTTTTTGTAGCAGCTTGCAACATAGGAGGACGTCTATGAATCAGACTGCTTTTGAAGGTCATTGATTTCCCGTTGTAGGAAGCTTCTTTTTATTATGAAGTCTGTTATTTTATTCATCACTCTTTATTGTGAACCAGTATAGTATTATTCAAAAGCATTTCTTTAATACGCACCAGCGGTAGGTCACAAACCTTTTTTTTTTCTTTCCAAAATGAAGGATCGCTAAATGAAGTATTAGATTTGTTTTTTGTATCTAATGTAAAAAAAAAAACAGGTTTTAAAAAAAACAACATTGTACAGTTATTTTGTTGCTGCTTTTTTCTGTCATTTTTGGAAGCGTATTTTTTCCAGAAGAGAGGGGGAAAAAAGCCATTTTTTGACATTTATGGATTGGTGCCTGTCGATCTTAAGGACTTTTAGAAATATATATATAAGTGCATATGAAGAATTACAAGAAGTCTGGAGCTCCTGGCTGGAATAAAATCATGTAGATTATGGCATTCTTTATATCTCTGATAAGATTTAGTTTTTCCTGCCTTAACTGATGAATAGCCACGCTCGTTTGATTCTGCTGCAGGAGCGTATAGCCTTTCTGAACGTGTGCCACACACTTCAACACTAATGAAGCGCAGCAGAATCGCTCTTTCTGTGCCTTTTTAGTCCATCACTTCTTGTCAGTATTGTCTCCTGATGTTTCTCCATATGAAGGTGGTTTCAGAGCCAGAAATGAAGATTATTATTTTTTGTTTATTTGGTTTTGTTTTGTTTTCTCAGATGCCAGCAGTGCATTGCATGGCCTGCTGTTTTAAGATTGTAAAAATGCCATTTACCTGACAAATAAATAAATAAAATCATTTTTATTTAAAATCACAAGAGGATGATTCAGCATGCCTTTATTTCACCTGGTTTTCCCATCATGCAGGCTGTAACGGCCATCTCCTCCACAAGAGAGCAGTCTTCTGTAAAGTTTACAGTTAATGGCATAAAACTCAAATAAATTGCTCAACTAAACTTTGGAGCAGGTTTACTGTCCGCAGTAGCTTGAAATTGCAACAGTAGCTAAATTGTAAATGAAAATGTATCTATTACAAAGGAGGGTTTTAAACTATTATTTAGACAGTTTGGTAACGACACATTAAATATTTAATAAAACGGCTCATAAAATACTTAGTTTGATTTACTGCGGTAGAAAAGCAACCAGCTGAACAATATTCTGTTTAGGCAGCTCTTCCTGTGCTAACATTTATTTTTAATTGCTATTTTTGGCAGTCACTGGATGTATTAGAAAATTAGCATGTCATAATCTCAGTTTTATGAAGTATCAGATTATTGTACTTTTAATTTTCGATGCATGGTAATTTTATTCTGTCTTTGTGTTCTGTGACGGAGCTTCAGCCAAAATCCTCGTCTGATTTGGAGACTTGAGTACTACAAGAGCAGCAAAAAACAGTCAAATCTATATATAATAATATATAATAAATGTACAGTAAGAAAAGCATCATGAAGGGCAACTTGTTTTCCATTTTCATTTAACTCTACTTCATGGAAATGTCCACCTGTTGGCTGCTCTCATTTGCTCCAAGTTTCAAAATAGTAGTTTTGTAAAGAAATTCATAAAAAGGTACAATTTATATTCAGCTACAAAATCAAAATGATTGCTATTTGCATCTGTTTTACTTTGTAACTGGTTTATGGCATAATGTACAGGAAATGTGTGCTATGTATAATGTCCTGTCTGTTTAATAATCACAAACGGATCTAGTGATATGGTTCATTAAGGTTTATAGCAGGTGTTAACGGTCATTAATTAAAAATCTATAAACCAATAAAGAGTTTATGGCTGTATGCATTAAATATTAAACATTACTTTTGCATTAAATATTCACACATACAATATTTAATGTCACATGAAAACAACACGTGTTGTTTCAAACTTAATCAAACCAATCTTTGAACTAATATGTTGTAAACTCTGGTGTGTCTGCGTGTTTCTACATGTATCTTATCATGTGCTCCAGAAATCAGTTTCAGTTTTACTAAAGTCAGCCCACCCGGAGCTCTGTGAACAGCTACACACAATTCAACACAAAGAACCAAGTCAAATAAAAATCATAAACAGGTGGTTTTGCAATAGCAATAAAGATGATCACTCAAAAATGTACCACTGGACAATTTGAGATGGATTAAAGCCAAACACCAAGACAGCTGATGTCAGTCATTATTAAATCCTAAAAGATTCACACAAAATAGAAATACAGCAGCCCTGTAACAGGCTTGAGGATGTAGCCTAAATAAACCAAAACCAAAAAAAAAAAAAAAGTGATTATTGCTTGACCTCAAAGAATTCAATAAACACTATATTTGTTTAAGTGAGAACACAGAATGCTAGGATTAAATGAATATTGTTAAGACATTTGATGTTTAACCCTACTTTTCATGCAACTTTGTTAGATTTATATAACAGGATTAAATTCCAATAATTTCCAATTGTTCATACTGGATGACGACTAAAACAAATAAAATAATATTAGCCAATAATATATGTTCTTGGCATAACTAAAAAATAAATCAATAAATAAAAAACACATTTTCACCAGTACTTCTGGTGAAAAAGTTCCCATAAAGTAGTCTTGGTTTTCCATGATTGAGATCCCTGTCCACTAGTTCTCACTCCGAGCGTCTTTATTTCTTTACATTGAGAGCAGCGCGGAGGTGCACCTACTGGCGTAAAGACTGAATAAGGAATCTGCTTTTAAGGAAGTGAAGCGCAGCAGGTAAAGCGTCGCGTCGCGTCGCGTCGCGTCAGTGCGAGTGTGCTCCGATAAGAGCCGCAGCGCGTCTGATCCACGTCACATTTCCACGCAGTCCAGCAGCGCGAGGCAGTGACCACTAATCACCGCGGGTCCGGCGCGGGGCAAACACACCGAGGACTGAACACAGTGAAAGGTAAGAAAACACCAGACCTGCAGTAGTCTGCTAGTAGAGATGTGTCTGAGGAGGAGTAAGTCTTATGAAGATGTTGAGAAACTCTAGTTAAGTTTTATTTTTATTCCTGTCAGTGTTTATTGTGACGCGAATCGTTGTTAAAAACACCGTGTGACAGAAACCCGCTGGATTCGTCTCTTTATGAAGCGAACACAAGACTCTTTACTGTGTGTCTGCGACAAACACGACGCTCTTTCAGTTTCTTTCGAGGAGCTGAAGACTGGAGTGATACTCGCTTTCAGGAGCAACTGTTCAGCTTTTAGGCTGCCACACTGGTTTTACTGCTACAGCGAGTTTTATACACGTGCACCATTTCTGCTTGATTTAAACACAAGGAGGAAAACACAACTAACTTTTCATCAAACGCTGATTGGGCTGCGCTTCAGAGTCGCAGCATCACTGGAGACGCAGCCCTGCTGATTGTTAACAAAGCCTCACTGAAAGCCTCGGTAAGGGGGAAAAAACGTTTTTGCAACATTGTATTCTGGTTGCAGTTAGGTTACATCGCAAGATTGAAAATTAGAAACCGCATTTAAAATAAAAAACATAATTTAAACAACAAAAAAAAATGTATGCAATTTACATGTTTGAAGTACTGGAAATGTTAGTTTTTTTTTTTACACTAATGAAACTAGTAGTGCTTTTAAAAATGATAAAAACAAATGTTTTAAATAATGCTTACTGAAGCCTCCATTCGTCTCAGTGGTCAGCCCCACATGACTTTAGGAGTTTTACCCACAAAATACATGACAAAAAGTGACTTGAGAGAGAGTTGTGTCTATATTAGACCTATAATACTCAAGTCTCTGGAAAACAAGATTATCATAATGATCAAATTCTGTTTTTGACAGTGAAAATCAATGTAGTGTCAGTATCAGTTGAATTGAGTTGGAATCATAGTTTGGTTTGTCAAAATGAAAACTAAAGAACATTATACCGAGGCGTAACTGTGCAGATATACATATAAGAACAGACATACATTAATATACTTAAAGAAATTGCATAGTTCACCTAAGAATAAAAATTAATAATTTACTCGCGCTCATTTCATTTGAAAATGGCAAAAGGCAACTCAAATGTACGTGCATGATACTGACACACCATAACAAACTTCATTGTGCATCAAACCAGCACAGTTGAGTTTTCATTGACCATAATTGATAAACTTTATGTGTGTTGATCAATGTAAACGTTTTTAAAGGAATAGTTGACTCGCAAATGTGTCGCTGCATCAGTGTCTCAGCAATGGATGCTCTGCAGTGAATGGGTGCCGTCAGAATGAGAGTCCAAACAGCTGATAAAACATCACAATAATACACAAGCAATGCACACCACTCCAGTTGCATGCAAATAGAAAGAAAGTCCAGAGCTATCAATCCTAGTCTATTACGGTATGATTAAAACTGCTTGGCTTTTTCATTCTTTCACACAGCTCCTCGTGCTTCTTGTCTGATTTAGGGTTTATAAGGGGATTGTTCAGGAACTCTGGTCTAAATATAATGAAGTCCACATCAGGCTTCTTGAATCATGGCTTTCCATTGGGTTCTTGGTAATAATTCTCACTTACTGCTGAATCACCACGGCAAATGGACAGCCCTTGTATTTATGTACCAGCTGAACGTGAACGCAACCATTCCTGCCGGTGTTGTGTTACGGGTTTATTTTCCTCTCAGATGTGTCCGGTTTATCCAGAGATACCGCACAAGTATAATGTGTCACTGCAGAACTCATTATAATGTGTTACAATATTGCATAAAATATATGAGCATAAATTTAGCTGGTTGACTTAATGTGACATTTATGTGGTATTTCAAATAACTCTTGAGAGAAGTAGTTGAGAATGAATCGGAGAAAAAGCAGAAGTGGTTTCTGAATATCATCATATCTGTGATGATTCAGAGTTTCCTAAACCAGGATTCACAAACTCCGGTGGGTTGATGAGAAGTTAAGAACTAAATGAATCACAAAAAAGGAAAGTTATAGTAAATAAATCATTTTAAAATTAAAACAATTCAAATAAGAGATGGTTATTTTTGTGAGTGAAATAGCTTACTCGTGTATTGTTCGTGTGGCATTAATCGGCTGTTTTGAATCCGTTGTAAAGGGTTTTGTTTAGTAAGTCGCAGGCCTTCAGCTTCATGTGTTTTCCTCCTTTACTCTGGATTCTGAGCTGCTTGTCATATTTTCCGCTCTGTGGTGTAAAGTCCTTACAGCTCCCGCTTGGCTGATGGGAGACAAACAGCGCTTCAACTACACTAAAGTGTTCTGTACATTTTGGTATTTTCTCTTCATCTTGTGTTTTTCTTTTATTTTTTCCAAGTAGGTGACTCATATTTCCTGGAGCGTCTTGAGTTTTCTCTTGGTTTGTTATGATTAGTTTTGAAATGCATGATTTCTAGGTTCAGTGGTTGGTCCAGCTTCAGTTTTCCTCTGATCCGACAGTTTTGATTTGGTGACTAACTGGTAATGGACAGCCTGTTGGTATCTTTGTCACTGTCTTCAGCTACTCCAGCCACTTTATTTTGCCCTTTATTTTACATTTATGCATTTGGGAGATGGTTTTATTAGAGATGAAGCCAATCAATTATTGTTTAGTGGCCGATTGTTGGGCCAATGATCAGGGTCCGGTCAAAAGAGGGTGAAAAAAATAATAAGTGTCAGACAGCAACTTGTGTGTGTAGAATTTAGGGCTGTTGAAGTTAATGCAATAATAATGCATGAATGAAATCTCACTTTAATACTTAATAAAAAAAAATATATATATATTAGCACAGGCTCTGTTTGACCTCATGAATTACTTGTGGTTTAAACCAGGGTTGCTAAGTCCACAGTTTTTCTCTTCACCAGACATTGTTCGTAATACACCTCCCATCCAGTAATCGCATAAAGCTTTGTGATTTGTTACTTCTGATATGAAACAAAGTCTCAATGGTCACATTCTGTCCATTTTATCACAAAATTCAAACATAAAAATGTTGTTTTGATGCTCTTGAATGTTTCAGCTGTGGAACAATAGAATATCTTGTGATCAGTATGTCACTTTATTTCACATTCACTGTAGGTGTCAGCAGAAACAATTAGTATTGTGCATTTCTAGTTTTTATCTAAAATGACTTGCATTGCATTTGAAGTATACATTTAATCAGTTCTTGCATTCTCTGGAAGTCAAACCCATGACCTTATAGGGCCCTGTAACAAACTGTATGAAATTAACCTAAAATGTACTTCTTTATTTTGAATAATCGCTGGGATCAGATCATATGTACATGATAGGATGTTCCAGAATCACACACAAGTTCTTAATATCAAATGAAAATCCACCTTTATGCTTATCACGCCAGTCGAGTCCAGTATTTCTTAACATATTTTATTAAATAAGTTGTCTTAGGACATCATATTATTCAGATACAAATACATTTTTTAACAGAGTCAACCCTGAATTCTTGTTGTGTTTTCATCTAAAGCAAACCGTATGGTGTTTTTTTTTTTTTTTTTTTGTTTGTCTTTTTTAGTATTTCAACTTACTCACCATGAAAATAGCCAAGGAGTCTGGCATAGTTTTAAATCACCAACATAAAAACCAGCTTGCGATTACATAAAGCTGCTGAATTACTAAGATTCTAGAATTGTCTTTGAGCAGAAATGTATGTGGCTTAAGTACACATTTGGTGTTACTGTTATCAGGATTTACTACACGCAGTGAAAAATTAGCAATGAAGACTGAAGAGGTGTGGCTGACTTTATTGCATATGCAATTGTAGGAGTTTTACTTTCAGAAGAAAAATGTATGGGAGTATTTAAATTAGGGCTGCAACAACGAATCGATTAAATCGATAAAAATCGATTACTAAAAGCGTTGGCAACGAATTTCATAATCGATTCGTTGTGTCGCGCGACGCGGAGACGTTTGATTATTAAAAAAAAAAAAACTTTAGTTGAGCGGGCGGAGTGAACACACTCGGTCTCTCTCGCGCACGGATGGTAGCAGAGTTTGGCGCCTCATAAATAAATAAAAAGTAAAAAAAAAAAAAACGAGCGGAGGTAGAGGAAAGATACATGGCGGAGGCAGAGAAATCCGTGCGACCCAAGTCATCCGAGGTGTGGGAGCAGGGGCGGCGTTTGCGTATGGCAGAGTATGGCAGTTGCCATACCCTAGCCCAGTCAGGTGCTGTGAAAAATTATCCAAACTTGAGTCGCTTATAATTCGTTTTATTATTTTAAATCAGAGAGTTTTAAAAATAGTAAACCAATGATAAGCATTAAAATAACTTGTCAGTAAAACTGTAACGCCATTGGATCATCGAGCTCTCAGCGAGACCTCGTACCTTCACCCGCCTCCGTTCAGATTGACGCGCGCGCACAGCCTGGAGGAGATGAGATCTCTGCTTTTTCGCAATGCAAGGGTGAATAAATAATTGGTGTTTGAATAGTACAGCGTTTTCTTTACTCAAACACTATGTCAGTAAAGGATAATGTTTTTGTGTGTTTGAAGAGTGGAGAAGAATTAGTTATTTGCTGTCTATATACGTTTTAAATATCCTGTGCATTATGTGCATAAGCGCTTAATTTGAGATTTTGGCCAAGTGTATTAAACAACAAGAAAAAACTAAGCGCCCATATAGCTACAATCAAAGTTATATAACCTGTAAAAGTTGATGAAAGCATAATGCACTTGCTGCTTCAGATAATAGTCACAGCCGTTCTAATGACAGACAAAACACTCCATCTCCGTCATTCTCTGGTCAAAAACATTATTAACTCCATTTGAGCTTGATTTTCATATAATGTTAAGTGCAAGTGTCTGATACAATACCAACGCTAACGACGCAGTGTTGTTAAATTATTTAATTTTTTGCAGATGTAAAGCATACATGTGTATGTTTTTTGTGTTAGTCCATTTTTATTTTATTTTATTATTATTATAACAGCTCAGGGATGTTCAAGGAGCAACATGTTTGTGCACTTTCTAAAGATTTTAGTTCTGTTTTTGAATAAAGGGTTGGAAATGAATGCTTTTCTTTTTTTTCTTTTTTTAATCCGATTCATCGATTAATCGAAAAAATAATCGACAGATTAATCGATTATTAAAATAATCGTTAGTTGCAGCCCTAATTTAAATGAATCGCACAACATGATTTGCCGCAGTCAGTTTACTGGTAATTAATCCCCCAAAATAGCATGCGTTAACTCAGTTTGCACCTGTGTTGTTAGATTACACACACATTGATGATTGATTAGAAATGATCTGAGTGTGTCAGTGTCACCCGCAGAACTTTCTACTTGTGTTCTCACATTAATTTGCCCCGTTTGGTAAATCTGGCTCTGTGTGGTCTGACCGTGTTTGTTGGATGGTAATGCATGTGTTTTGAGGGTGTGCAGAGAACTGGGCCAGTTTGACATCGAGTGGAAAAATGGCAAATTGGATTTTTGAAAGCCATTTGTCTCTCATTTAGGTGAGACAACAGCAGCACTGACCTTTTGATAACAAATAAAAGCATGGCCTCCAGGCCTGATATTTGCTAACATCAGCTTTGTGCCACTTCTCAGGCAATGTGACTGTAACTATGGCTCTTTGTTCTGTTATACAAGCGATCATGAATTCGTGCAGCCTCCCATATGCCAGCTCACAATGACTGTTGACAGGCTGGATTCCTTTGTATGCCGCTGTCATCCATGTCCTCAGGCTTTGACACGAATGTGTGAGTAGGTCTGGGCTTGGTTCTTAAAGGTTTTTGAAGATAGCTGTCTGTCTTAAGTCTTTATTTTTGTAACATTAGGTCAGTATTCAGAACTTGGTTCTGGTCCATTTTTGTATAATATTATGTTTCTGATAAGTTACTTTTCAAAACGGAAACAAGTGTTTCTATGCTCATACATTAAAAATGCAAGAACAGCAACAATTGTAACATGCAGCTTTTGTTTGTCTACTCTTCAATAATAAGTCTTTTAAATGAACTGGAGTCTGGTCTGACTCTGTATTTTGCTCATCTCGCTCTTGACCAGAAAGAGGAAAAATGGTTATATTACTGCTGACTTGGCCATTCCTTTATATCAGGGTTCCTCAAATCTTTCCCTGGAGGGCCGATCTGCTGCAGAGTTTAGCTCCAACCCTGATCAAACTCCCCTAACTGTGATTTTTCTAATGATCTTGAAGACACTGATTAGCATGCTCGGGTGTGTTTGATTAGGGTTAGAAAGTGGATCTCGTGGGCCAGATTTGAGGATCCCTGCTTTATATTGTATAAATATCCAACTCTCTGATGCACTGAAGAGACATTATCAGGTTTTACTATAAACATGAATTTAACAACATTAGATGTAACATACAACCCTAATAAACATAACTGATAAGAATTCTGGGAACGTCTATTTATGGGTTTTCCCTGTAAATTTTCCATTCTTTTTCACTTCCAAAAACGGCGTTTCACTGTATAATTGTCTGAAATGTCTATTACAGTTTTTCACCGCAAATATGAGGGGAACTTACCGTTAACCATTTAACAGGTTTTTACTGTAGCATTTTCAGGTTTTTTTACCGTTAAAATCACAGTCTTTTTTTATAGTGTATATATTAGTATGTATGTGTGTGTATATACTGTAATATGGTTTGGTACGTACCTCGGTTCGGGGGTCACGGTTCGATACGATTTTGGTACAACAGGAAACCAAAAAAAATCTACTGTGCTTGGTTTCTTTTCATTTATTTTGAACAGACAGTATGACAAATTAGTACAAATTAGGGCTTCACGATTATGACAAAAATCATAATGTCGATTATTCCCTTGAGACTGTAATTGCGATTATTAATAATGATTATTTTGAACAGATTTATGCCATTGTTTGAAGCTGCATGCCATATATATATTTTTTTTAATATAAAATATATATTAAAAAAAAAAGAACTCTTCCTGAACTTTTATTGCTTTTCTATAAACATTGAGCCTTAAATGTCAACTATACATTGGTTTGGTTTCTTCTTTAAACAAAAAAAGTTAATTATGCATGGTATAATAATGTTATACTAAAAGAAAAAAAAAAAAAAAAAAAAAATGGTTTACTGAAGCTATATATTTCATTTACAATTAAACAGACGAAATTTCAAATTACAGTAACATTTTACAGTACAATTTATATTATCAGGGCTCCAGATTAACATTCGAGAGCAGTGGCACCAACACCTGATTTGGTAGCACTGAACATGTAGTAATAATAATATTACAAGATTTGTCTCTTAGAAATGCACATTAGAACAGGAGCTTGAGTTGGGATGCAGATGTACATTTGACAGTACCATTGTGAAAACTGTAACAGCCTCATCTTTTAAACATAACCAATAGTACAGCACCTCATTACCATGGTAAAAAAAAGTAGCCTAACTATATGGTTTCTATGGTGTTTGCATTGAAAAACAGTAGCCTAAAGACATTCAGTCAATTACAAATCCACATCAACTGATAGAATAATTAACAAAATAATGTAATTATATTCCATTACTCCTTTAACATATTTAGTATATTAATAATATAATAATACTCAATATGAATATCCTACTTTTCTGCCACCGTACCATTGTTACCGTTAGTGTTACTATGGTAAATGTGGGTGATTTGTGGACTGAAACGTCTTCTAACTGGATTGTTGTTGCACTGCGACATCCTGTTTGTTTTCTTTTTTTGTTTTAAGACAATAATTGTTTAAAGTTGATTCTGCTGGTATAAGGAAACAGTTGAAGTGATCGCGCCGGAGCGTGCATACACGTGCACGCACACACACAAAACAGTTCCAGCATTGCTAACTTGACAGCACAGTTGCTACTTTATCAAAATAAAATGCAGTGAACCAAACATCAGCGCGCCTCTGTGTCACCGTTGGAACACGACTGAAGTACAAAGCCTATCATTTACATAATAAATAATAGTTTCGCATTCAGATACGTTACATCGCAAATATGGAAATATTATGGAATATTTGGATTTGTGCCGAATAAGAGAGGTAGGATACTCGAGCACAAAGCTCCATTTCTCAAACAGTTGAGTGCGCAAGCCTTTAAAGTATACTCCTTGTCAGTGAGAGATGCATTCAGAAAGAAGGAAGTTCATTGAATTTTTTGAAACAAACACCCAAGAGTATTTGGAAATGTACAAATGAAGAGCAGAGCCCAACCGATATATCGTTTTGCCGATTATTTTTTTTTATCGGCCGATATGAGCCTGTCGCAGATATATCAGTATCGGCGAATGAACCAATATGAACTTTTACTTTTTCTTTTTTTTTTTTACAGAACATATTTGACCTTTTACCTGAGTAAACGATGAGCACTGCAATTACGCAGATGAAATGCTTCTAAATGGTGTGATTACTTAGTTTGTCTAGCAGAGCGCGCTCCATTGTTTGCTAAATTGTGGCAGTCAGTGCTTGTTTATATTAGCTGCGCCTTGTCCCAGAACTCATGCTTATCAGTTATCACATCGTGAATTCACTCATGCTTACACAGCATAGTTTGTCAGTAATGTAGCAGATTGAAAAGTTAACTAACTTTGAATATTGTGTCTGTGAATATTAAACTGCAAAAATACTGTTTAAATAAGAATTCTCATGTTCTGCGTGTTCATTTGATTACCAGAAATTACACAACACAGAATTTGTGAAATAAAATATTATTCATTATTATTATTTATTCATTTTAGATGTTTACATTTGGAAAAGCTGTGCTTCCTGCATAAACCTGCCCCTGTTGGATTGGCAGTAGCTTGTTGCCCTACACAGTTATCTTGTTTATTTTCTTAATTCAAGCGCACACAGTGAGAAGATTTGTGCGTGTGCTCATCCGAAGCGCACAATCCCGCGCCTCACAACGCGCGCAAATATTAAGCTCTCTCTGAAGTATTGTGCTTGAATGTACAAATTCATACAAAAATTGTTAAAATGCCCATCTTGGTAAGTATCCTATAGCAGACATAGCTGGCTGAATGTATTGTATCAGTGCATTCTCTTAAAGTGACAGCACTTTCTTAATATTGAATCATACAGCAACAAGGAAATCACTCACTGCTCTTGACTGAATAGCTTTAGTAACTTTAATAAAGATTAATGTTGTCCAATTTATACAGTAAAATATGCAATGATATTTTACATTTGATTACTTTAGGCCTATTCAATTTCTGTACCCAAAAACTAATGATAGACCTACCTAAAAAAAAAAAAAAAACTGAAAATCACAAATTTGATTTTTATCTTTAGGGCCCGAGCACCGATTGTGTGAGGACTCTCTTGGAATTGCTCCGTTTATTACTACATTGTATTTATTTGTACTGTTGCTTGTAGTTAGATTATTCTTATTTTCTTTATTTTTGACTGTATAGTTTTTCCCTAAACATGCCACATACCGAACCGCAAATAAACCGTGACTCTAAAATCATGATACAAACTGAACCATGAGTAAGTTGAACCGTTCCATCCCTAAAAAAAGAATATCGGCCAATATATATACCCCTAATATATGCATCTGCCCCAAAAAACCCATATCGGTCGGGCTCTTATGAAAAGTAAGGTGAACCAGTGGCACATTTGTATTCTTAATGCACATTTTAGGTGAACTGCTCTGTGGCATGAACCTGAAATAATTGGAGTACATTTTGGAGAATTCACATAAGCAGGGGTGCACAAGTTTTTCAGTCTGGTTCTCCTGAGAGCACCTGGAGATTTGATTTGGTGCTCACTGCTCACACTGTACATGGTGTGATACATTAAATAGAACTATAAAAAATTATTAATAACAGTAATAATAGTGTTATTACACTTTATTCAGTTGGTTTATTTCTAAAATAATAAAGTAATAAATAACGTGTAACAATACTATTATATTTTTATATAAAAATGAGTATTAAAAAAAAAAACAATTACAAGAGCTTGTGTACAGGTTTGTGTCCATTAGATTTTAAGTATGCGGTTGTGTCACCTCGGCTAAAATGGCCAAATTTGGCCCAGGATGAGATGAAGAATTACAGACCTATCTCACAGTTGCCTTTTGTATCAAACATTTTTGAAAAAGTGGTTTTGCAGCAATTACTTGTATTTTTAAATGAAAATTCCATTATAGAAAGGTTTCAATATGGGTTTAAGGTGGCTCACAGTACAGAATCGACACTATTGAAAGTTTTCAATGATCTCTTTTTAGCGCTAGACAAGGGAGACTGTGTTATTTTAGTACTATTGGATCTTAGTGCGGCTTTCGACGTGATTGATCATGAAATTCTCATCTCTCACCTTGAAAATTTGGTAGGCCTGAAAGGCATGGTCTTGAAATGGTTTCGATCTTTTCTAAGCGACAGATATTTCTCAGTTAATTGATGATAAACTCAATCTCAAATAAAAAATTGCTTCCATGTGGGGTTCCACAGGGATCAATTCTCTCTCCTACACTGTTTTTTCTATATCTGCTCCCCTTAGGTAGTATCTTTAGAAAGCATGGAATATCATTCCATTACTTTGCCAATGATACCCAACTTTACTTGCCACTAAAACGCACAACAAAATCTCTGGACTCCCTTTTAGCGTGTTTAAACGATTTAAATTTGTTTTTAATGCTAAATGAAGAAAAGACTGAGGTCATTTGGTGATTTGATCCCCTGCTGATTTTGTGCGTTTGCCCACTGACAAAGAAATTATCAGTCCTATAATTTTAATGGTAGGTTTATTTGAACAGTGAGAGACAGAATAATAATAAAAAAAAATCGCAATTCAAAAAAGTTATCAATTGATTTGCATTTTAATGAGTCAAAAAAGTATTTGACCCCTTCGCAAAACATGACTTAGTACTTGGTGGCAAAACCCTTGTTGGTAATCAGAGGTCAGACGTTTCTTGTAGTTGGCCACCAGGTTTGCACACATCTCAGGAGGAATTTTGTCCTACTCCTCTTTGCAGATCCTCTCCAAGTCATTAAGGTTTCGAGGCTGATGTTTGGCAACTCGAACCACAGATTTTCTATGGGATTAAGGTCTGGAGACCAGCTAGGCCACTCCAGGACCTTAATTTGCTTCTTCTTGAGCCACTCCTTTGTTGCCTTGGCCGTGTGTTTTGGGTCGTTGTCATGCTGGAATACTTCTGTCATGCTTCTTTACTGCCATTGATGTTTCCATAACTTAACATTCATGAAATCTTTGCATTTCACAAAAGGTTTTTTTGTAGTGGAAAAAGGTTCTTTGGATTATTCAAACATTCTTCACACTTAAAAATGATTCTTTTAAGAACTGATTATTGAAAGGTTCTTGAATGAACCAAAAATGGTTCTTGAATGAGATCACGGCGAAAAACCCCTTTTGGAACCTTTATTTTTAAGTATCGTTCATAATGCATTTGTGGGTTTTGAATCTGTTGCATCGTTTGTCTTTGATATAACATTGCTATTTGTAACGATCGGCCAAATTACATGGGTTTAAAACGGGGTCAGATTAAAGTGTGTGAGGTAAAATAAGTGTTTTAAAAAGATGAGACGACAACAAAAAGTAGAATGAATAAATAGTGTATATACACAATTAACAAGGAACTTAAAACAACACAATAAAACCTATAGAAATAGAAATCCTAGGCTGTTAAAAGCACCGAGTCTTTCAGTTCCATACCATTAAAACAGTCCTTAAGAAATCCAGCGTGCAGGGGCGCCGTAAGAGGGTGGGAAGGTTAGGACTATTCTAAGGGCCTGACGATGGAGGGGGCCTGAAACTCATTAAAACTCAAATATACATAAAATAATTATAATATATTGAGCAGGTTAAAACATGTGTCCTGTGTGACAGTGTCACATAGTTACACCATAATTCTTGAGTCTCAAACTAATAGTGTATCCTGATCCTCATGGGAGGTAAATGTTACAACACGTCTGTCAGAATCCATGTGGATGTGGTGGAGCCATATGGTGCCATCTGCAAGATATGAACAACTTCCTTTTGAGACTCAGAGGCCCTATATTTTTTTTTTTTTTAACACATGTGGTTAAGATCATCATCATCATCATCATCATCATCATCATTACAAATGGATGACATTATGTGTAAACAGGGTCTAAAAATGTGTGTAAAAATTGGATTTTAAGCTTGTCTACTTTTGACAACTTCCAGAGGTTATATATGCTCATGTGGTCAAATGTGTTTAAACAGCTACAAAAGACCACCTACTCGAGCATTATGGGAGGTTGTTTTAAGGAAACGTAACCAAACCTCGATCCAAACTTCTGTTGTGCCCAAACACAGATTATGTTCATTTTATTTAATTCTAATTAATTTTTTTGATACTCAATGCAGTGTATTGCTTTGGACATTGGGTTTACAGTGAAGTGTACTATAGGGTTGGGAACAATGGAGGATTTGATTATTTCATGTACAGACCATCAAAGTGTTGGTGCTAGTGGCAACACGTGTTGTCATCTGGAAGCTGTCCACACATTAGTGACCTAGTTACATGGTGAAACAACCCTGCAAAGTCCACAATCTCTCAATGTCAATAAGGCAAAAACGATAACCGTTGACTACTGGACATTCCTGCAACTATCTACTGTCAACATGTGGGTGTAGAATTGCTCGGATACATCAAGATTTGGGAGTTAACTTTATAGAAAATCTCTCCCAGAATTTAGAAATGCTCTTCTTGATGATGAAGACTCAACAATGTCACTTTAAGGGATAGTTCACCCAAAAATTTGCTGTTAGATTACTCGTCCTCAGGCCATGCAAGATGTAGGTGACTTTTTTTTTTTTTCTTTTTTTTTTTTTTTTTGTCCTTCAGTGGAATAGTAAAGAAGATTTTTAGCTGAAACTGGTCCTTGTTTTTTTCCATTTTTATTGTGTACTGTTATCTGAGGTCCACTTATAATGTTTTATTATAATGTGTCAAATTTGTGCATCAAATTTTCTTTATTTATTTTTTTTCCATCTTGAGTCGGAGTGACTGTCAGGCGTTTGAAAGTCAGTTTTGATTGAGTAACTTGTAGATCTGTGATACTCGAGCCGCGAACTGTTTCAGATGATTCAGTCCAATAGTTTCCCAAAAAGAAAGGATTCAAAAGAATGATTCGTTCTCAAACCGGACATCACTCCGGACTGTTTGCCAGAGGTTCTGGATTGCAGGCAATAATGTTGTAAATAATGTTCAGTTTCTTGCACAGACTAATTATTTCACTTCATAAGACCTAGGGCTGGGCGATATATCTCATGTGACTGTCATGCGCATCTCGTCAGTAAAGCCGGTTCCTTGATTAGCGGTAGATCTCCATCACCTGTTTTCAAATGGAGTGGCATTTAATACACAGAGCCGTAGATCACTGACAAGCTACGCAATATCGCATTCATTATCGCAGATGAATCGCCCTCGATAATGATCGCCTAATTTGTAAGTGAACTACGGCTCTGTGTATTAAATGCCGCTCCATTTGAAAACAGGTGATGGAGATTTACCACTAATCAAGGAACTGGCTTTACTGACGAGATGCGCATGCATATCACATGAGATATATCGCCCAGCCCTAATAAAACCCCAGTATATCGTCAGGAGCCACAGGTATTAATTTTGTGTTCCTTGATATGATTTATTTTTTTCTCAAAAATGTGCAGCTGCTGACCGGTATTTTATCAATGGTTTAAACAAAAAATTGTTGTTACTTTTCTATTGAACAAAATGTCTTGGGGGTGAATAATTAACAGCAAATTTTGGGGGAACTATCCCTTTAACCAATCACATTCAGATCTGCTTTCATTCTGGCGTGCACACGTTTCACAGTCCAATCAGATGGATAAAATCAAGTCCCAGAAAATGTTTTTTTGTTGTTGTTTGAAAAGCCACTTCACTTAGAAATGTGTCACAAATCATAGTAAAGTCAGTCACAACTTTGCAACTAAAACTGCTTTTAAACAATATGTATTGTGAATGGCGCTATATAAGAAAGAATGTCGTGTCTCCAAGTCACATACAGTACAAAGAGGTCCAGTATAAAGATGTTGACTGTCTCGATGTCTCTCTCGTCAGAATTCAGAGACCCCTGCTGACACCCAGCCTGTGCCATCGGCTACAATGAGTGCCAAATCGGCCCTCAACAAGGCGATCTTTATTCCGAACGATGAGAGACTGCTGGCAGCCGTGCAGGTGAAGAGGAGGACCAAGAAAAAGATCCCGTTTTTAGCTACTGGAGGCACTGGTGACTACACCACATTCATTTGCTTATCAGGTAACGTCTTACTTCACCATTACTGCTGCTCTTGTTAAGAGTCAGTGATTTGATCAAACTCCCAGCACTAACTAACTTCTCCAACAATAATACTGAATAATTCTTCAAATCATGTTTATATATAATTGGTACTTGATACTTGAATTTAGGGATGGGGGTTTTTGGTATAATTGAGATACTGTACATTTTTTTAATTAATATTTTGAATTAGATTTGTATTTACATTTTCTGTCATTATTTTAGTTCTAGTTTTAGTAATTTTTATTTTTATTTTTATTTTTTTTTTTTTTTTGTTAAATAGTTTTATATTGTTTTTAATTTTTATTATGCAGTTTTAGTCATTTTAGTACATCAGGTTTAACTAAATGAAAATGAGAAATCTTGCCTTGGCAACTAGACAGTGTGGTGTTTTTTTTTTTTTTATTCCATCTTAGTTTCTCCAGTCTCAAGTATTTTCAGTTTATAAGTATAATATTAAGAACTTTTTTTTTTATTATAACTTTTAGTTTATTTTTTGTGATTTGGTTATAACCCTATGCACAGTTCGGAAAAGAATACCGTACAGACTCATACCTTTTGTTGTTTTAGTATTTTGAATTGTTTTTAGCTTTATTTTTTGTTTTCATTTTGAATGTGTAGTTTTAAAATGTTGTTGTATGCATTTTGTCATTTTTATTTAATTTCTTTATTTTCTTAAGTGTGTGTGTGTGTGTGTGTGTGTGTATATATATATAACTTGCAATAAGAAGCCCTTATCAACAAATCAAAAAAAAAAAAAGATAAATATTAGTATAGTAATTTTACAGTTGCAATGTAAAAAAGAAATATATATATATATGTCATTTAGCAGGCGCTTTTATCCAAAGCAACTTACAAATAAGAAAAAGTAACTAAAACTAAGTTATAACTCTATAAATACTAATATATATTAGTATTTATAGTTATAACTTTATATATAACTATATATATTAGTATTTATAGTTATAACTTTTAGTTTTAGTTACTTTTTCTTATTTGTAAGTTGCTTTGGATAAAAGCTCTGCTAAATGACATATATATATATTTTTTTACATCGCAACTGTAAAATTACTATACTAATATTTATCTTTTTTTTTTTTTTTTGATTTGTTGATAAGGGCTTCTTATTGCAAGTTTGGGAAGATGGTTGGTTCATGTTGCGTTTCCAAATGCATATTAAAGTGACTCAAACTCAGAAGCAGATGCAGAGATGGAGATCATTTGTTTTTATTTTGACTGATTTTGCAGCTCTTGAATTGACCAGAAATGTGGATTAAAAGTCTGTAGTCTCTTCCCATGTTTCAAATTTTTCTTGCACTTTCTGCGTAGCTGTTTGGTCTTTTATTGTGTTATTATTGATTTCACATTACTCATCCATAAGCATTATTTATAGTTGTAAGTCAGACGTTTTCTTTAGTAGGCGGTTCTTGTCTAGAATGAGCTGCTAAGTGGACCAGACTTTACGGCTATAGTCAGAAGTGTGGTTCTGTGAGACTTCATAAGTATTTATACCGTCTGCGACCTGCCCGCTTGTGATTGATAACACCTGTGTTCCTGAACTCTCTATGATCAACATGAGGAAACCACTGCTCTCCAAAAACTATTACTACGATGAGTGTGAGTCTAGTGGAGGCGTTTCCTCCCTGCCGGTGCCAACACAGTCTCCTTCCAACTGTGAATCATGGTGGAGGGAATAGATGTTGTTGGTGTGCCGAGCGCCTCAGGGCCTCGACTGCTCGCCGTCACTGCGGACTAATGAATTCCAAACTCTGCAGAAAGTGTGTGTGTGTGTGTGTTTCTGTGAACTCCAATTCAAAGGAAGTTGAGTAAGTCCTGAGCTCACTACCAATGAAATGTAGCAATGTTATCGGGTGAAGGGAACGAGAGATATCACTATCATTAATACAAGTATTTTACTATTGTTTATTGCATTCATGAATTGGCAGCAACATCAATATAGTAAAATTGAACATCAAAAATTTTCAATAAATGGAATTTATTAATAATAATCAGAATGAACAATATTAATATAGTTAATTGATTTTTCGAAGTTGTAAATAAAGATTGTTTGTGTAGGTTTTGCAAGAAAATAGTATTTTTGTATTTAATTCAGCGTGTAATTTAACGTGTTAAATTTACTAGCAGTTTCTTTATGGAATCCTTTTCACTGAATTAAAAAAAAAAACTAAGTAACTGTGACTTTTATTCTCACAATTGCGAGTATATCTCTCAATTCTGACTTTATAACCCGCGACTGCAAGTTCATGCACTTCTGAGAAAGAAAAATAAAAGTCAGAAATGCGAGATGTAAACTCTCAAGTGTGAGAATAAAAGTCAGAATTGCAGGATATAAACTCGCAATGGCAAGAAACCGCGAGTTTAAATCTCGCAATTCTAAGTAAAAAAAGTCAGAAATGCAAGATGTACACTTCAAATTGTGAAAGAAAAATGTCAAAATTACAAGTTTATATCAGTTCAGGAAAAAAAAGACAGAATTGCGGGATTTAAGCTTGCGATTGCAAGAAATAACAGACTTCCATATAAATTTCATAAAATGTTATTTTCTTTATTTATTATTATTATTATTACAGTTTGGCTGTTACTGTAGCTAAATGACTGATCCAAAATATGGCAAACCCTCATTACTGGCAAATCCTATTAAAACAGCACTTCTGTACTGCTATAGAAGAACATGAACATGTGAACCAGTCCTCATTTTCATAGACCGGCTGAGAACATCAATCATACACAATTAAATAAACATCATCACAAGCTTTGGAGCGTGTGATTTTTCTCTTGTGTCAGCTGGTGCTTAAGATCCAGTGACAGTTTCTTGACTTCCTTGTTTGTTTGTTTTTTTGAGATAACAGAGTTGTTCAACCAGTCACATTTTCTACATAGTCGTCTACGTTTCTACGAAAGCCTGTAGGGCAACTACGGATATTGCTAGTATCACTCTGAGAAGAAAAGACCATTTTAATTGGCAGATTGAGTTCCACTTTCATTTAGGATCAGCTGCTTCGAATAACCAGGGGTTTTCTAGTTATGCCTGGACCACACTAAAATGATAAACATCTCCACAAAAACCGTGTGAAATCAGCTGCTGCCATCACATGAGTTTGGCTTTATCATCCGATAGGCTCGTGTCTCCAGGAGGAAGTGCTGCTTTGTCAGAGTTTCTGAGAGTCGTGTGGTTCTTCACCACATTTACAACAAGTCTCAGTCATCAGCTCACGCTCACTGTATCTGTGTTTCTGTCATTTATTTTTTGTAATCTGTGACCCTAAACCTATTGATTAGTGTTTGTAATTTTTATGTAATTGCATTTTTAATGTTCTATAATTATAAACAAATTTTACACTTTTCTTTCCAAATTAGTTTTATTTTCATTTGAAATAATTTCCATTTGGTGTGTAATCTCACTGCAACCGTCATGTCACATCCTTGAGAGAGAGATATATATTAGGGCTGGGCGGTATATCGAGTTTGTACGATATATCGATATATTCTTTATAAGCGATACGGTATGAAGCAATATTGTTAATATCGATATACAGTAGTTTGATAAGAGCGCATCTGAAAAAATATCTAGGGAGGAGACAGACTGAACTGCTGCGGAGAAAGTGCATAATACAATCGGTTCTAAACATGTGACAAGCTTTATATGAAGGGCTTTAAAAAACTCGTAAGATATAATAGCCTATAGTTTATAGTTTGAGTTTAAAGCGGCTCTGACAGAAATAAGCGCTGTTTAATGTGTTTGAGTTGTGCTGTTTTCCTAAATGCATAACTTATATTTCACAGGTATATTCTCCATCTGTAAATGTTAGAAAGTCATGGAAATATTTCCATTTTGCTGTCAGAAGTGCATGAGCTTCTGCTTTGCGATGCTCCGCTAAACTTCACAGACTTAATTTAGAACGAGCGCCAAACAGACCGAGCGCAATGAAATAGGAGCGCAATAACTGACTAAAATATACATTTTGCTGAAATATTTGTAGTTGGACAATAAATGTGACACATGTAGAACTTTAAACCTACAAGTAAGTGTATTTGTATGATAGCACTAACTGTAAAGTGTAATGGGGTAATCAAAATAGCCTTTTTACTCAATTAGTCTGTGCTTTTTTATTATTTTAATTTTTAGTTTAGTAAATTTAACTTCTGCTTTAAAAGGATTATTTTTGTTTTTAGATTGCAATGTTACGATGTTAGAATGTAATGTGATTTTAACCCATTTTTGCACATATGATATGCCTACATGGTTACATTCACTTTATTTGTTTAATCCAAATACAAAATACAGAGAGAGATACCGTATACCGCAAATCAGCCAAAAAATACTGAGATATGAATTTTGCTCATATTGCCCAGCCCTAAAATATATTATGTATGTGTGTGTGTATAGTTTGTTTGTTTATATATATATATATATATATATATATATATATATATATATATATATATATATATTCTGTAAGATTATATAAATCTAATATTTAGAGCTTTATACACTATGGACAAAAGTATTGGGTCACCCCCTTCTAATGAACAGGTTTGACTACTTTAGTAATTTCCACAAATCTTAATGTTGAAGCATATAATGATATTTTAGGGAATTGTGTGCTTCTAATTTTATAGCAACAGTTTGGACAGGACCAATGGGATCAAATTCCCGCCAAATGTATTGCAGTCACGGATAAAAAAAAAAAAAAAGCGTGAAACCAAAATTTAAAAATGCAAGTAAAAATATATTGCACAAAATTGAAAAACAAAAGCAAAGTTTTCAGAATTGCAAACAATAGTCAAGGATCGAAAAATTAGTGTAAATCAAAAATGTAATAATGCCTTTTAAAAAAAAAAATAGCTTGAATCAAAACTTTAAACGCATTTAAAATTATATTGCACAAAACTAAAATAATAATGCTAAATTATCTGACTTGCACACAAAATTGTTTTCTTTGGTTATATTTCTCAGCGGTTTTTTTTTTTTGTGCTCTCAGGCATTTTCTGTTCATATTTTTAGTTTTTGTATGCTTATGCTGTTTTTCCTTCGCTCTTGTTTCCACATTCCATGTTTGCTTTTCCAGATGTTGCGGTTAGAATTTCATGTAAATCAGGGCGGGTTGAAGCGTCGTCATTGGTCCATTTAGTTCTAGATTGACAGCTCCTCCTCTAGCCAATCAATCGATGCCAATCAATACAGCAGTGACAGACAGACACATATAACAGTGTCCTGTAGGGAAAGCTGTTACCCCAGCTGACCGTTATCCATTTTCACCTGTACAAGTGAACAGAACACAGAGCATCGGCAGCTGACGAGGCGCGTTGAAGTGACGTCACCGCCCCTCTATATTTGGCGGGAATTTGATCCCATAAAGGACCCTTTTCTATTCTAACATGACAATGCCTCTGTGTGTCCACTTTATTACCATTCTGGTAATGTGTTTGATTTCGGGTTCATATGCCGCCGTAGGAAAATAACGAGAAGAATAACAAAGTGCAGTAAATGTTAAAACTGTTCGCACTACAAACCATTGTGTTCATAATTAAGATAATAATACATTAAAATAATAAGGTAAGACACACACCAGTTTGCGATATCAAGCAGCAAAACAAGCTGTTTTGTACAGCTAAAAATAGCTGGACACGGATGAGACCGGAAGCCAGACACGTTAAATTTACAAATGACCGCGGCCGCTCTTACGAGAAAAATAAAGTGGATAAGGCAAGGTTAGAAAATAAATGATTGATTCAGTCAGCGTGGAGAAACTTGACTCTTGACTCTGTGGCAACAAAGACATAATTCATGTATTTAAAAATTGTATTTCCATCTCTGTTGCAACAGTTGTGGAAGAGTCTAAAATGACTGCACCCATATGTACAAGTCATTGGTGTTTGGTAAAGAGTTTTTGGCTCAAGATCTGCATTTAAAGTCACAGCAGAGGTGTTCAGAAAATTGGCTTCTTTCTGCAGACCAGTCAAGTTCTTCCACACTGACTGAATCAATCAATTCTTTTTTGAACCTTGCCTTATACACCGAGGCATTGTCATGTTAGAATAGAAAAGGGTCCTGTTGCTATAAAATTAGAAGCACACAATTCCCTATAATTGCATTTATATAAGATTTGTACTCATGGAAATTACTAAAGTAGTCAGACCTGTTCAGTAGAAGGGGGTGACCCAATACTTTTGTCCATGTAGTGTTTCTTGCTAAATTTAGAATACTTTTGACTTTTTTTTAAATTTATTTATTTATTTTTTTGTTATCTTATGTTGTAACTTTTCTTAAAGGTGCAAGCGATTCTTCAGTTAATGTCTCAGAATTACCTGAAATCAGAATTATGGCTCCATTTCTTATAATTCCAAGTAATTTTCAGAATTGTTTACTTGGGATAGAGGGCAGATAAGAAGACAAACGTGTCGTTGTCCTGCAGGCATTCAGGAATGTTGGCATGTCTGGTATGAATGTACGTGGTGTTTTATTATGATTTCTTTGATCCGTGCTTCAAGTCAAGTCTTTATTTATATAGCGCTTTTAACAATACAGATTGTGTCAAAGCACTTAACAGTATCAAATTGGAGGATAGTGTCAGTAATGTATAATGATAAGATTAAACACTCAATTTCAGTTAAAGGCATTTCATTATTGAATTCAGAGATGTCATTGTCTAGCTCAGTTTAGTTTAAATAGTATCTGTGCAATCAAATCGACGATAATCGCTAGAAATTAATTAAGTGTCCCCAACTGAGCTTCGCATACTTCTCAAACCAGCTTTCGAAATGCAAGCTCCATTAAAGAGGAAGACCTGGTGTATTCTTAAGCTAACTGTCGTCTTTAGAAGTCAACTTTTGGAAAATGTTTTGACCTAACATGCATCAGTTTCATGGATCTTTAGTCTGGTATGTGAATTGTGGTAGTGCGTTCATAATTGTCCCGTTTGCTTGACATTTAAAAAACAAACAAAAAAAAAACCTTCACTTATCACATATACAAGCCAAGTTAACAAGGAAACAGCAAGAGGTTTCTGGTAAAACTGGAAGACATCACAAGAGAATATCGTGGGATGGTGTCAATATAATTTTTATAATATAGTACCATATTTTCTGGAAAAAAAACAGGTTGCCTGGTTAAGAGAGGAAATGTGTATAAGTTACATTTTTATTATTACATTTAGAAATTATGTAAAATACTGGTACTTAAAATGTTATAAAACGTGTATTATACTTTGGCACATGTCCCTTTATTCCAGAAAATACGGTAAATGGTCTTTTCAGGCTTTTTGTTTCAGCCTTACAGCTGTTGTTTTGGCACATGCTCAGTTTTTGTTTTGTCTTTTGTTTGCAAGTATTGTTCATACCTTCCCTGCTTTGTCCTTCATTATTTGTTCTTGCATCTGAAATGTTTCCCTATGTGCTCTGTCAGTGTAACCCAAGTTACAAGAGCTTGATGCTGACCAGAAACATTTCTAAGAGATCAAAATATGCAATTACTTCTAGTATTTTTGTTGCAGATGTGAGAGTTTAATGGTGGATTTCATTGACACTTTTCATCGTGACACCATAGTGAGATTATCTCATGCATCTGGTGTTATAATGTCACGATAATTGTTCAAAAAAAAGCTCTCAGATGAAGCACACACTCCAAAACCTTCACTGTTCCTCATTTAACACCTACGTAATACCCAAGATCTTTCTCAGTGTAATGTTTTCTATCCATCTGTGAAACATCCAGTCATTCCTGAGCAAGTGCAACTGTCTCTCTGCCTATAGTCGGGATAAACTAATAGCTAACAGTCTTTCATAATGTTTGTTTTGAGCAGTTTGAATCTATTATTTTATGAATATGTCACAATGGAGCAGATAAAAGTGCTATAGACAGAAAACCAGCAGTTTGTGTGTGAGTGAAAGATGTTTACATGACCTCTTAAAGGCACATCAGCAGAAAAAGGTGTGTTCAGGTTTGAGGGCTGGATGAATAGCGTCATAAACTCATGAACTTTCCAACATTTACACATGATGCATTTTACTGTTTATTACTGTGAATCTGCTTTCAAACTAGCTGTATTATAAAAAGCATAATAAAAATTAAAATACTTTGACTTCTGACTGGATAAATTAATTTTGACTGTTTTGGCCCAAATAAAATAAAATAATATAAAATAACTAGTTCTGTCAGTTGATTTAAAAAAACAAACAAAACAAAAATTAATCGCACATTTGTTCTGAAATCCCACCTAACATTAAAGTTATGTACATTTTAATATTGCAATTTCACATTTAAAATCTCCAAATGAATGCAGAAACAACATAAACACTGTATATTTTTTATATTTGTTTAATGGCATCTTTTAACCAAGCAAGTCGATTTGGTCAGTCAAACTTTTAAGTACATTTAAGCATTTCTGTTGTAAACGTAAAAATTCACGCTCTGTGTACCATTTAAGCGGTTTTACTATGATTGCATAGAGCAGCAGACACACTGCACACAAATTACTTGTAAAGGCTGCACGGTCTATTTTTTGCTGCGCTAGCAATAAATGTTGAATAGAATGCGCTATAAACATGTTGTCAACAGAACCGCAAAGTAGACTTTAAGCAAATCAACGAGTGAAAATCACTGCTTTAAAACAGATGTCTGTTGGACGTGACTCAAGTTAAATGCAGATTAAGCCGTTTATATTCTGATATCTATTTCTAGGTTCTGTTCCGTGTGCATTAAATTACATTTGGATGTAAATGGTCTGACAAATGTCAAACACACAAACAATTCACGCCATGCAACTGGCAAGCAGTAATAGACTATTATCTGCCAATACTTCTTATGCAAACGAGATTTGTAAAGCCATTAGTAAGTTCAATTTTATTTATCAATTTATTTACAAAATAACAATTTAAAATATATTAAAATAACTACATTATGAGCATAATTACTTTTGAGTTGAAAACATTATTAAGTGCATGTGCTACGTGCACAGTATAACGGCAGACCGGAGAGGAAGATGCACCTCATCTGAGCGCAGTTCACTGTTGTTCTACTGAAGCTTTTCTGCGCTCGTTTGTCTCGCGTCTGGCTCTGAAGTGAAGTTGGAGTGCATGGCTGAATAGTCTCCTATTTGATGACATTCTGTGTCTAAATAAACGCAATTCTTATCAAGAACAAAAAGAGACAGAAGCAGCAGTTGTGAGTGTGGTGGTCAACCCTTGCTCCGCCCCTGCGTTAAATATTCTTTAACACCATTAAACTGGAAAAATTAATCCCCTGCGTTAATGCACTAATTTTGACAGCACTGAAAATGACGTATAATTAAAATGACCTGTTTTGTGCATTCAGTAACTGAAATTAAACAAAAAATTAAAAGGTGATTCTTTGTTGATGTTACATATTACACAACTGTGAGGAAACAAGAATGAGCTGCAATTCAAATAGCAGAGACTGTGCTTCATGATTGACGTATGTGTTAATTGCACTAATGAAATTGTCCACAGGCAGCTGGACACACACACACACACACACACACACACACACACACACACACACACACACACTCTCCGCAGGAGCAGTGTAGTTTAGACATCTGCCCACCAGGACCATGAAGCTGACATATGCTGCAATGCCACTTCACACCTCACTGCTAAATGACAAAGGCCAGCTCTCTTACACTTGTACAGTAATTATGACTAGAAGTAATTTAAAATATTAATTGCAATTCATCTCCTCTTTCAGTAGTTACTGTAATACATTTGTGCATTCAGGTCTTTTTAAAGGGGACCTAACACACACAGTTTCACCCAATCTCATGTTAATCTTGAGTACCTATAGAGTATACTGCATCCTTCATATCTCCAAAAAGTCTTTAGTTTAACATATTTATAAAAGAGAGGCTGCTTTACGATTCTCTCCGAAAACAGCCGAGCTCCTGGAGGCGTGCCGTGTGGGCGGAGCTAAAAAGTGACGTGCACTTGCGCCGATCGCCAACAAAACGGAGACGTTTGATGCTGTTTCACTTACCGTCTGCAGTTCTGAATCATGACCGGGATCTTTGACAGCAGGGACCGCTCCATCTTTCAGTATCAAGCCATGTGCAAATACAGCATCGAACTGGGCCTTGTTTATAAAACATTCAGGAACAAACACACTTGTGAAACTCTGTTGCTGCCTCGGAAAAACAAACTGCATCCACTGTTTACGTAACGCTGGGTTCTTCGGGAAGCTGAAGAAAGTTATCTTTCCCTCACAACCAAAAACACACTTCTTTAGAGACCTTCTTCCCGAGCGAGTCCTGTGCAGTGCAGCCGGATGAAGCGCGTTGATGGGCGCGCTCTCGCGCTCGCGCTGGTCGATGCGTGCACGGGCGCGTTCTTCCCGGGATAAATGCCCATATAAGGAGTTCCACCCTCGTTTACGTCATCAAGAGCCACGATCGAAAAAAAACTCTCTGAAACTTGTACGAACCCGGAAGGAAGATTTTTGGCACAGAAATACTGTTATACGTCCAAATAGCTTTTTGAAACTTTGTCCATGCTTAGCATGAGAGTCCAACTCTTTAACAGTGTAAACAACTCTTAATGCATGAAACAGCATTGTACCCCCTTTAAGGAAGGGATCTGAGATTCCAGTGAACGATTATAACACTGCATCTACTGTAAATACACTGTATTCAGCAGATGTAGGTAATGACACTAAAATAAGTGCTTTTGAATTTTATATATATGTACTGCTGTTCAGAAGTTTGGGATCATTAAGATTTTTAATTTGTTTTGTTGTAAAATAACAAGAAAATAAAATACAGGAAAAAAAACACTACTTGGTACTTGTGATCTTACAAGGGTAAATAAAGAACTTGTTTCATTAAGTTTTATATAGTATTTTCTTTACTCTTTACTTCAAAAACTACATTCAAAAAGAGTAATATTTTATGTATTTGAGGTCTGAGATGTGGGAACGGTGAAGAGAGAGAGAGAGAGAGGGCAAACATTTTGCATTTTAGGTCAGCATTGCCGTCTAATCAGCCAATATTGTCTTAAATAGGCTGCATAGCACTTCATCTTTTATAACATCTGATTTTGACCAAATGTATTAAATCTTGATTTTTGTAAAATGTTGCAACAAAATTGTAATTTTTTCGAGCCCCTGCCCCTTTGAGGTCCGACGGTAAAGTGCCCTTAAGGTCCGGTGCCCCCGGTCTGCGATTTCTGCCGAGGGTAGGGGTGTTCAATATGACGATTTTTGATCGTGGACTATAAAAATGTCTCCACGATTTGCTTTTTTGAAGAAATATCGTAGTATCGTACTTCCGCGCGCATTCTATCAGCTGCAGTTCTGGCGCCGCCGTCTCTATATACTGAACAACACCACATACATTCACATCAGTGTTAACTCAGCGGTAGAGTTACTCTCACGGGACACTGCACTTATTCGCAGTCACAAAAGTACATTATCTGCATCTACTTCTAAGACTTACTGGTTAAATGTTTCACTCAGTGTGCTGTTCTGACGAGCGCCTTTTCTGGGCACATTCACCCAAAGCGCTTGCTCTAAAAAGCCCGTCAAACAGCGCCTGATTACTGAACTAAGTTATGTTTTGTGCTAATACTGTCAAAACACACAAGGTTTATGTATAGACTCAGTTGGTTATGTCTCAAATGAAGGTAAACAGCTGAGAGAAACGCATGCGTGCCTGTATATTAGATGCGTGCAGGTCTTAAAGGGACAGTACTAAACATGCTGCCGACTGTAATTAAAGGGATAGTTCACCCTAAAATTGTAATTCTGTCATTATTTACTCACTCACATGTTGTCCCAAACCTGTATTAATTTCTTTCTTGTGCTGAACACAAAAGAAGATATTTTGAAGAATGTGGGTAACCAAACAGTTGCTGGTTCACATTGACTTTAACAGGAGGAAAAAAAAAAATACTATGGAAGTCACTGTAGACCAGCAAGTGTTTGGTTTTCCACATTCTTCAAAATAGCATTTATTTTCAGCAGAAGAAACTCGTTCAGGTTTAAAACAACTTTTGAGTGAGTAAATGAAGGTATAAAAATAAAACGCTAGCCTATTTTAATTTTGGGGTGAATTATTCCTTTAATGTTAATAAAACGCCAAACACAAAGAAAAAAATCAGAAAAAAATTTGGAAAATGAACTCCAACATTACAGGTTTTGCATTTTCAATAAACAAAGTACACTTTACTGCTGAAATACTCCAATGCAAAGTCACTGTCTCTGTGGCATTACGGTCAGACTGACCCAGTGCAGATTATATAGAAGGTAAAGTCAGTCCGTCATGCGTGTCAGTTGCCAGAGCAGCTGGACGGTTTGTGTTCCTGGCGGCCTGCTGTTCACTCTGAGCACGTCTAAAGGTTAGATGGGATTTAGACAGACGTTTCTCTCTAAGAGCTCCCGCAGGACGTCACAGGCTTCATCCGCTGCTTGGGTTCTGGCGGGTGAGATACCTGCGTGCGACTGTGAAGTCACTGTCAGCTTGATTTGTCAGACAAAGATCTGAATTGATCACTTTTAGTGAAATAAAAGGACTCCAGCATGCATCTGTCCTTTATGAATAGTTGAGTTGTTAGGGCACAGTGCATATCACTCCGGTTCTATGCGCAGTTGTTTATGAGTGATGATGGAAGGCAATGGTTTTGCTTTGTTTTGCAGTATTTTTGCAATATTTTTTTTCATGCAAGGAAAGGCTTGTTGGAGTACAAGAAAAACTTCCTTTGTTTAAATTCAGCTCGCATCCGAAAGATGTGTTGCTCGTATTGCTGGCTTTACAATTATGATTGTAATCATTGTTCTCATTTGGTCATTGTGAAAGAAAACTAAAACTATTAAAACAAAACAAAAAAAAAACATTTAAAATAACATTAACTGAACTAACATATTTAAAAAATTGACACTTTACCTGAAGCCTGTCTTTTTAATGCATAATGCTTTAAAAAGATATCCGTAAATGTACATCATGGTGCATTATATCTTTTTTTTTATACAGAATTGTAAATGATATTAAAATACATTATAATATTTGCACATTCCTTTTTACACTGCAGTTGGTGGTTTGAAAAGTTTGAATGCATTATACTTTCTAAAGCTGTAGCAATGAATGGATATTTTAGTGCATTAAGACGGTTACTACAGTGATTAATACAAGGCATAATTAATGCATAAAAAATACTTTTATAAAGCACTATATAGGCTTTGAGTAAAGTGTTGTTGAAAACAAACTACTTTTATTTCAGCTTGACATTTTTTCATTTAGTTTAACTTACTGTAGTAACAAAATAAAAATGAAATATTAATAAAAACTACATGCACATAAAAAAAATCTTAATAAAATTTAAATTTAATAAACAAGTTTACTTAAACTTCAATCAAAAAATTAATAAAATTAATTAAACTAATAAAAATATTAGTGCTGTCAAACAATTAATCGTGATTAATCGCATCCAAAATAATTTGTTTACAAAATGTGTAGTGTATAAAGTTGTTTATATTTTAAATATATTTATATATAATATAAATTATATGAATATAATTAAAAAAAATATATATACTGTATGTGTGTGCATACACAGTACATGCATATATTATGTAAGCAAAAACTTATTTTGGATGCGATTTAATCGTTTAAACTTAATCTAATAAAATTTACAAATGAATTCAAAATAATAAATATTTTAATTGTATTGCAGTGATATTAAAATAAATAATTAAAATATAAATAATTAAAATATCACTGAGTCCAAGTTTGTGGTTTCCCTCTCTCCTCCCTTACTGTTTTCTGTCTGTCTCCTTGACTTCACTTTGGAAATGGTGCAAAAAACATGCATAGAAAATAAATTCTTTGAGGGCTACAAGTGTAAAAAATACAGTTGTAGACTTAAAACGGCGGGAGGAGATGTGAGGTTCTCAGGTTGATTGCATTTTGTTTCTTTTCTGAATCAGGCACAAAGGCTCTGCCTCCCGTCACACCATTAATTAAATGCAAAAGCCAAACTCGTGTTATGAAACAAATGGTTGGCTGTGAAAGCGTGTTAACACGGCGGTCTGAGTGGAGGAGCTGTTGGTCTCTGTGGAGTTAAAGGAATGATGAGAATGCAGGGCATGATGTTATTATCATGCCAAATATCTGTACACACACCGACCTGACAGACAGAAAAGAGAGATCTTTGTCAGATCTAATATTATATATTATTTTCTGAATAACATTACACTTCTGCACATCCTCAAGCAGCTTCATAATAGTTGATTTGCTTAAAAGATCATTAATCAAATTGTTAATAGATCTTCTAGTTTAATAAGAATTCAAGCATTTCACGAATTTATGCTTGTCATATAGTTTCAGAACTACAGTTTTTCAGATACTCAAACCAAAAGAGGAGACTGGTGTGGAAAGCATATTAAATCCAAGTAAAGTGTCTACTTTAATGTCAAAATATGGGTGAAATAATGTTCTACTGTCATTCAGTGTAACAGATCATCTGTACCTATTAAAATATACAGGGCTGCAATGACCCTTAAAAAGAGTCTTTTAATAATTGCCTGACAAGATATTTTGGTGAACTATTGTAACTATTGTTGACATTTTAGTGGGTGTCTTCTATAAATCATGGTACAAATGTGTGAATAAAAATAAGAAAAGAAAAATTAAATTAAACAAGTTGCATTCTAAGGTATGGAGAAGAAAAAGAAAAAACAAGATTTAAAGTTGAATTAAACTTTTCTCATATTGATGCTTGACCCATATGGGGTAACTCACCAATTTATTTATTGATTGACTTTTGTCACTAACAATGTCATTCAGAGACCCAGTTCTGCTCTATATTTGAGTCTCGTTATATTGACTGCTGGAATAAACTCATATTTTTAGTATATTCTAAAAAAGTTGTAAGCTTGTTGTGTTGTGGAGAAACACTGAAGAAATGAGCAAGAAACATTTGCTGATCTGATAGTCATCCAGATCTTATAACTAATAACTATTTCACACAAAACAAATTACAGTATACAGTTTCGGAGGAATTTGTGGGTAAACCTTAACACCAGGTTCAGTTCTTGCAATTAAGGTTTTTACATGAAGTCAATGCCATGAAGCTTGCAAACTTTTGCAAAAGCAAGGCATCTTCTAAACAAAGAACTCAACACAACAAAAACTTCAAACTCAATGTACAACTAAAGCACATGACTTCAGACCATTTATGATGCATTTGTCTCCAACAAAATTGCAATATTTATTTCAGGAAATGGACTCAGTGTGTATATATCTGTAGTACCTGCTCAAGGGTTTGGTACAGAATCAGCTCAGCAGTGTTGTGTGAGTTAGGCAGTTAAAGGCTTTTCAAGTATTTCAGGGCTTTTGTTTCCCCGGACAGGAAGGCGGACACAGGAACAGTGATGTCAGGATAATTCACTGATGCACAGTGTTGTCTTTTAGTGCTCTTTTGTGCTGCTTACCTGAACAGACTCTTTATGCTGAAGCGTTTCTGGCTTTAATTAAGGCTGTCCTCAGAGAGCAGCAGAGGAACTAAACTTGAGTTCACCTTCCTGTCTGAGTAAACCACATGCTGGCTCTTTGCTGTCTGCCCGTGGACCTTCATCTTGTGATTAATGGATCAAATCCTGTATGTTACATTCTCTTTAAACTTTCAACTCAGAAAAACAGTGTGAATGTTCATCTTCAGTGTGGCCTAATGCAACTTTATAAAGCGATGTTTTGAGAGAAACCGTCAGCATGCCGGGGAGCTTTTATAGAGGACAAGAAGCTTTGATGATCAGATATCTGTGCTGCAGATGTGACAAATAAGCACTCCAACAGAATGAAGAATAAACTCTTGTCAAGCCAAGCGTAATGTGACTCTGCCGTTTGTTCCTAAATGACGCTTGGCAATAGCCGACTGTCTCAGTCCAGCCAAGTGATATAACATTACTTTCCTCACTCGCTGATGTACGAAACCCAAAACCAGCGCTGCTTTTTATCCTGTTATGAAAAAGCAACAAGTATAAATTGCAACAAACATAAAAGAAGATATTTTGGTGACCATTCAATTTCACTGCTACTGAGACATTTCTTAGAATAAATAATAACTCTTTACTGATTTTATCAAGTAAATATAAGAATATCTTTGATATTGTTAGTAATATTTGAAGAGTTCAGATGAAAAAGCCACAAAGTGTCGTCTGACATTTTCATCTAAAAGGAGCATTTTTATCAGGCTCCTATGTTAAAGTTCATTAATTTGTACTCTAATGGCAATGTATAGGCCCTTTTCTATGCAATTAAAGTTGAAATAACTTAACATGAATATAGGAGCCTGATTTAAAAATGCTAATTTTAGAAGAAAATTTCAGACGGCACTTAGAGGCTTTTGCATCTGAACTCTTCATTTCCAGATGAACACCTACTGGACTGAAGCAACTTCGCTTTCCTTGATTATCCAGACATTATTTTTTAGAAATATCAGTGAGTCTCAAAAATCAGGTTTTTAAAGGAATGTTTATTTGTTCATCTCTAAATTATCATTGCAGCAAGAAATAAATACCTTTTAGTGTTTTTTTTTTTTTTTTTTTTTTTTGGTCTTAAGCTTCAATAAATTTCATTTTTCTAAACCTTATTTCATATGTAAGGCTTTACAGGGTTAACATGCATTTCCAAATGCAATTCCATGCCAAAAAAAAAAAAAAAAAAATGCATGTCATTGCCAGGTGTAAACAGGGTCTTTGTATTAAACGTGGTATATTTTTCTTAAAGCCTGAACTTGTTTTGAGACAAACGAGACCGAGAGAGTCTGAGTGCATAATTTAGGATCTATTTTAAAACATTCTTTCTCTAGTTTGCTAGCAAGCCGTCTGATGAGTCTAATAACATCTTGGTGTGACAGTACAGGAGATCAGACGCTGTGCTGTTTAAATGTGCTGCAGGAAGTTGTTTATTAGTCTCTGCCAAACGGTGCCTGAGGTCTTGGTGGGTTAATGGTCTGGTTGGAGCTGTTCCACGTACTCATTTGTGCGGATTCATTTAGCTGGTCTGTTTGATCCTGCCTCATCTGCGGAGCAACTATTAGGAATTCCTATTCATCAAACTGAGTCTTGAACTCTTGCTGAGCTCTGCTCTCTCTCTACGTATATATCCATCTTGTTGCATTTGCTGAAGATCTCCTCCAGGCATGAGAGAATCTCATCCTCGATGCAGTGAGACGATGCTTACTTAGAGTTATGAACGGCATTTTTCTAATAGTATAATGTTTCCTGAGGTGCACTTAATAATTTTTACTTTACCCTCTGTAAACGCCCACTGTTGCGATTGGTGTTACGTGTTAGTTCCTGGTTTTTCTTTATTTGGTTTGTTTAGTGTTCTCATTAGTTAATTTGTCGTCTTATCATTCAGTCTGATCACCTGTGTTCTATTAATCATCTCGTTTGCTCCTTTGTTTCCTGTCCTTTATAAGCCTTCTGTTTCTGTATAGTCTTTGTCTTGGACTAATGGTATCAAATGAAAATCGTGTGTTGATGTATATTAAAGACTCTTTTTTTTTTTTTTGTCTATTCCTTTGTCTTGCGCTTATTGCTACAACCACGTCCCGTGACAATTGGGTAATACGATTGCATATTAAATACCTTTTTAATGTGGAACTCTTAAACTTTTACTACAATTTTACTATTACAGCTGCCAAATTAATCATGAAAATTGTTGATTACTGCATTATACCTGTTCTCTCTTTGTATTAAGGACTTTTAGTAAAAGTGCAAAACACAAACCATTGAATATTTTGCTGCAGCATTGTTGAGTCATGGGTTTTTCCTAAAAGTCTGTTTGCAAAGCATGTGTCAAATTGTGACTGGTTTACCAAAGAAACCACACACAAATAATGCTCTACTGAGACTTTCACATAGATGAAAATAAACAAACACGTTCCCAACATTAGGATCTTTGGAAAATGTTATTTGTTAGGCAAGTGATCTTGTTTTAAAAAAGGAAATTAACATTTAAAGCTGTGGAAAGGTGGGAGGGTATTTAAAACCTTATTCATGCATGCATCATAACTGCAGTGTAAATGCATTCATGCCATCTCTGAGCTGCATTAAACAGTCTTATGTTTCCTCTGTAGTGCAAAGATGGATTTTGTCGATACTGATTATATTTGATTGCTAAACAGCCTATACTGTCTTAATGTCATAATTTTGTTTATTAAAAAATGTTTTTACACGAAAGGGGATGTTTACTTTTGAAAAGGTGGTTAAAGTTTAAAAATGTCATGGAGTCACTTTAAGGGGGCAAATAGCACCCTGTAGTGGAAAAGTTCATTTCTATCACGGTTTATGCTTTTAGTTTTAATCCTGGATTCACTGAATCTTGCAAAGTGTCATTCTTTTTGGCAGCACTAAGCAACACAAGACTGGAAGAAATCCCATGCAGTGTGTATTCAGCTTTACTCTGTATGTTTGCTTGGTTTACGTTCCATTTCACCCGTTTAAGTGGATTAGATCGGTTTATTTTAATTTATTATATCATCGCCCCAAAGCCACATTCACATCACCTCTGCCCTTAATATGATTTATAACGCACGCATGATTGTGAACTTTTTTTCTTAGAGGATATTGAACATTTAATCTCCAGCTACTATGCAAATATTCTGCCAAGTTAACTGAGTTTATGTGGAATGTTAAGCATAATTGAGGTTAGCCAATCATAACAACTCCAGAAAACAAGACCCGTCACCAGCAGCCCCAGCGTGGCCTTTCTGTTTCCATTCAAAGCAAGTCTAAAACACACCCAGAACATCATTCCAAGCCTACAGAGTCAGTCTGCTTCGTAATACAGCGCTCAGCATGCATGATCACATGGCTCTAGGTATCAAAAGAGCCCTGGGGATTTTTAAAACATATTTTTGGGTTTGTTGAGGGGAAACCCACTGAAAAGTATTTAATAGTAGCCAACTGGAAAGCATCTACTGCTGAGCTTCAGTAGAATGTTTTGCTGTCTAAAGGCCTGTTCATACCAAGAATTAAATGCATCACAAATGAAAGATCTGTTCACTAAGAGAGAAGGGAAAAGGCACAGTTGTGTGCATTAATTCTGTACAAACACTCTCGCTTTAACATTTCACTTACTTTAACAGTGACACATGACAGCCTGAACATCAGCTGATGTTTTGGTCATAAAATGAAGAGGAGAAACCTCATTCTAATTAATGAAACGGTCTCATCTTATTTGTTTTGTGTTTGCCTATGCAAAATATATATAGGATGCCATTTCTGTCCAGTTTGTCTATTTAAAGTAAAGGTTCACCCAAAAAGGAAAGTATGCCGTCATACTGCATATTCATCTTAATGGCTTTATTTTCTCTGTGAATATGCATAAGCATGTTAAATCTGTGTAGAGGTGGATTCATAAGCCATATTTACAATAGGTGTTGGACATGATATGCATTTTTTGTCCAGTGATTGTGATGAAGGGTGATTTGTAGAATCACCTCTGCATTTGTGTATTTGAGTTTGACATTAGTTGGTATGGGCATTGGTAACTTGGACAGACTGATTTTGTCAGTCTATAGAGTTTTGTTGTTTTCTTGTTTTCTAGGGATGTGCCACTAACAATAGATGAATCCTGATATTTGAGTCACAATATGATGCATATTGCAATTTACATTGTGCATACCTTGCCAGTGTTTTTGTTTGTTTTTGCTGATTTAATAACATATAGGACACTTTGCATGTGTGCAGCTATGCTGCAGTAACATTCACATCATCGTTGATTTAAAAAACAAGGCTCTTTTTTTAAAGTTACCATTATTGCACAATAGATTATTCAGGATATTGAGTGCATCCAGATATTTCTACAGAGACACACCCCTGAACTACTGTGCAGTGTTGAGTTTGATGTAGAAGAGCCTGCATCAGAGCGATCAGAAGCGTTGGAGGTGAAAGCAGGCGATGGATCAGAGACCCTGACACCTGACCTCACCTCACACGGATGGAGGGAGTGAGAGGGAGGAAAAGGGAGTGTTGTACACAGAGGCCTGAACAAACAGTGGAGGATCAGAAATTCCTCAAACAGTCCGCTGTGGGCCGGATGTTCTCGCTCCAGCAGAGCCGGGTGTGGTGAGATCTGTAAACACTGCTCTGTGATACGGGCCGGAGAGCTGGAGAACCAGCTGATAAAGCTCCATATTACAGTACCACCACACCACTGTAATCCAGACCTCCGAGTAGTGTTCGTTTCTCTGTTGTGCTGAAAAATGTGTATACATATAGACTACCGGTCAAACTTTCAGAATAAATAAAAAAAAATGTTAGTGTTTTGAAGAAAAAAATTAATATTATGCTTACCAAGGCTGATGGAAAATACAGTAAAAGCAGTAATATTCTGAAGTTATTATTACAATTTCAAATAACTGTTTTCTATTTGAGTATATTGTTAAATGTAATTTATTTCTGTGATCAAAGCTGAATTTCCAGCATCATTACTCCAGTCTTCAGTGTCACATGATCCTTCAGAAATCATTATAATATGTTGATAAAATATATAAATATATTAAAATATATTTATGACTTTTTTATTTGATGAATAAAAAGTAACATTATAAATGTCTTTGTCACATTTGATCAATTGAATGCATCCTTGCTGAGTAAAAGTATTATTATTATTATTATTATTAATCATACTTACCCCAAACTTTTAAATGGTATATCATGGTGTCAACAAAAATATTAAACAGCACAAGATTGATGATGATAATACATTTTTCTTGAGCATTCAGCTTTGAGCAATAAATATTTTAACATACATTCACATAGAAAAGTTATTTTAAATTGTAATAATATTTCACAATATTACTGTTTTTAACTGTATTTTATTGAGCAGAAGACACTTAGAAATCGTAATTATTTCAAACTTTTGATCAGAATTCGAAACATTTTCCTTTTTGTTACAGTGACCAATAAGAAACCAGCGCAGGTGTTCCTCACGAAGGTGAAGCAGTTTGAAGGCTCCTCGTCTTTCGTCAGGAGATCACAGTGGACCATCAGTCAGCTGCGGCAGGTCAACGGCATCGACTCCGTCCGAGTGAGTAGACCGGCTCTTTCTCCTTGTGATGCTGTGTTCTGTTTGATGCCATTGATCTTTGACTGCCTCTCATCATCCAAAAATGTTCAGGATTGCCCGGAGTTTGACTTGATATTTGAGAGCGGATCTGACCAGTGGACTGCGGGTTCAGCTGGAGAGAAGTGCATGTTTGTCCAGATCCTGCATCACACATGTCAGCGGTTCATCCCCGAAAGAAAACCGGAGTTCATCAACTGCCACTCCAAACTGCTTGGAGGTGAGACGTCCCGTTCCAACATACTGTGCACTCTCTTTCACTATGCACTACCTTTGCAATTTTTTGTTTATATTAAAATTTTGGTAATGCCTACAAAGAATTTCATTCCCATCAATCAGTCAGTCAATCAAATTGAGGGTCTATCATATGCATAATTGTATATAGTGGCTGGTGAAATTATTGTTCTATTATTTCACTACTATACTGCAGTAACAAAAAAACAACAGCTTTTTAAAATGGTACTTTCTGTTTTCTTGTTTGAATGTTTGATTATTGCTGGAAAATCAAACTTTATTTAAAGGTCCGAAAATTTGGTAAGAAAAAAACACTGATATAATATTTTTCCTAGTTGCAGGCAAACTGTTTGTGTAAAGTTCTTTATTGTTCCACTGCATTTTTTGTTTTGTTCTGCTAATCATGAGAACTTTTAGCAAGTTTTTTTTGTCTTTAATGTTTATAGCTTATAACTCATGGACATGATTAATGGAGGGTTTTCTTTTACTATAATTACCCTGACACTCACTTTATTTCAGATTCTTTTCTGTTATGTTTGTTGACATATTACTGGATGTAATTTAGAGGTGTAACAATACATTAATGTTCTCAATGCATCCTGCTTATGCAACTACAATAATCTTGACATAATCAGTTGTGTTGGTCAGTAATCAGTTTAAAATGCTTAAAAATTCTCATTTCAAGTAACTTACAATGATACATTTTTTTAAATGTACTATACAGGATTGCACCTGTTTTTTTTTCTTTTCTGCTGCCACCTTGTCTAACATT
The DNA here is from genome assembly GCF_012432095.1 of Onychostoma macrolepis. Taxonomy (NCBI): domain Eukaryota; kingdom Metazoa; phylum Chordata; class Actinopteri; order Cypriniformes; family Cyprinidae; genus Onychostoma; species Onychostoma macrolepis. The sequence goes on along the minus strand of NC_081171.1, from coordinate 30,078,591 downwards.
TTCAAGGCGTAGGCATTGATGTGGGGTTATATCTGTAGATTATTCACACATTTGTTTAATCAGGACATGCGAGCGCAGACAGTTCACGTTTGTATGCTACAATTAAAGTGTTGGTGTGTCGAGGAAGGTCCCTAATGCTATTTTAACTGTGTTCTAGGGGAAGCTCCCTCCTTCTCTTCCCTGCCACTTATTTCTCCCACTTAATAAATAACAGCTTTTAGTGTTGCTGCTTGTCTTTATTCTTTTAGTGGCACTCTGACTCAGTGACAGGAGGGACTGTGTTATTGTGGGAAGCAGAGTGGAGGCTCCTGAGGGTCAGATGCCTGGTTCTGTTGCCTGGCAGGACTCAGTGAAGCTGAGCAAACATGAATACACCTGACTGTGAGCTTAAAGAGACATAATGATAATAGTTCTGAAGAGATACAATGGATATAACGATATATAATGGTTTTTAGTCACGATCTAGCTCATATTTTGAATCATATCTTAAAAGGATTTTATTTCCTAACCTTCAGCTTTTAACATCTATGGAAGTGTTCTTTATAGTTAGAAAATAATCTTTAGTTTCTCAAAATGTTCTTTACACTAAGAAACAAAAATAGTTATTTTTAGAAATGATCATTGAAAGGCTCTTTGGGGAGCCAAACAATTTATTTGTATTTATTTATTTATTAAATATGCCTGTATATTTTAATTAAGTTTTAGCATTTTAGCTTGTTGTTTTAGTTAATTTAGTGCTTCAACTTTAAATAAAAATGACAAATGTTAAAATAATTCCTTTCTTTTTTTTTTAAGTCGATGTTTATTTTATTTCAAGTAATGAATGTTTTTCTGGTTTATGAAGGCATTTCAAAGTTTAAATTTAAAACTTTAAATGATCAGTCACATGATCCCACAGCATATAATGCATGAGCATATAGCAACAGTTTTGTACGCATGTCAACATTGGTCACACTGCAGTCTGTAATGATAAGGTTAATGAGATCATGGAAGCGAGGAGATCACTCTGGCCCCTCCGGTCTAAGTCTCACACCAGTGCAAAACAAATGCCATGAAGCTGCTCAGGTGTGGGACGAAAACTGTGGGGATCCATGTCACCGCTGGATCCGTTTCATTATTAAGCGCCATGGACAGACGCTGGATAGAATAAATGACATGTTGTGCTCAAATGGGCTTTCATAATGCTGGACACATTTGCACATCCTGTAACGGAAAATCTTGTGCCACCATGTTTTTTTCCAGCATTAGGATGTGATTTTCAGGATAATTTCTGTCTGCATGATTTTTAGCTCAGCATTGTGCTGTAGCTCTCTTGAAAGCTCTCTAGATTAATATTTTGTCAGTACCGAACCGTCATATTTGTGTACCGTTACACCCCTAATATGTAGTATACTTAAAATCTTAAAAGTATATTTTAAAGAACCTGTTCTTGCAGATATAATATTAACTAAATAAAAGGCCACTTAAGTGTAAAGAGAGACACTTACACGACTTTCTTAACATACTTTAAAAAGTGCAATTTGTAATATCAAATTAAAAGTTGATCTTTAAGTACATTTTAAATCGTTTAAATAATCTTGTGTCATGCTTTAAAGAAGTACACTTATCTGATGTGTTGACTAACATACTAAAGCACATGTAAAGTCCTTAATTCATTTAACTTCAGTGTGTTATTTGAAGTTAATATATTTTAAATGAACTAAATTGCATTGCAGCTATATTTAAATACATACATGACGCACAAGTTTCAATAGAAATGACTTTAAAGTATATTTTGGTTCACCATGATTGCTTGTCGATACATTCAACAGTTCACTTTAACCATATTTTAAGGACAATAGAAATAATTATGAAATTACATATAAAGATGTGCTTAAGTCTTACTTAAGTGGGTCAAAAATCACTCTTATGTTCAATTAAGTAAATTGAATATAAATTTAAACTGTAATACATTTTCATATAATTGTAAATAACATGCAGTTAAAAGGATAGTTCACCCAAAAATGAAAATTCTGTCATTAATTACTCACCCTCATGTCGTTTCAAACCCGTAAGACCTTCGTTCATCTTCGGAACACAAATTAAGATATTTTTGATTAAATAAAGTCCTTTTTTTTTCTTTTCTTTACGCACACAAAGTTTCATTGTAGCTTCGTAAAATTACGGTTGAACCCCTGATCGTGTTAGGATCCTTGCTGTCTATGGAGGGTCAGAGAGCTCTCGGATTCCATCAAAAATATCTTCATTTGTGTTCTGAAGATGAACGAAGGTCTTACGGGTTTGAAACGACAAGAATTTTTATTTTTGGGTGAACTATCCCTTTAAGTGTCTGAAAACGTTATATTCAGTTCACACGTATTTGTCTAAAGCATGTTATTTCTGTAATAAGTGCTACTTTTTCACAAGGCGTTACTGCTTCTGTGGAGGTGTTTTTCCTGACGTGTTTCTCCTGATGTGTGTGTAGGGAACAGCATCCTGCACGAGGCAGCAGACAGCGTTAGCAGCGCGGTGCAGAAGGCCAGTCAGGCGCTGAACGAGCGCGGCGAGAGACTGGGACGCACCGAGGAGAAGACGGGCGAGATGATGAACAGCGCCCAGCATTTTGCCGACACTGCACACAAGGTGAAGTGTGCCACATGTCTGTCTTTACTCTCTTTTTGGCCAGTTTCTGCAGCCTTTCTAAAACTTATTCAAGTGAAAGCACATTTGTGCTGCTGTGCTGCCTTCATGTGGCGACTGCATGAAAGAGACACAGCCGCTGCTCAGAAGCTTGTTTCTGAAAGAAGGCTCTTCTGCATTTATTTGATCAAAAATACAGTAAAAACTGTAATATTTTAAAATATTATGTCAATTTGAAATAATTGCTGTGAATATATAATAAAATGTAATTTATTCCTGTGATCAAAGCTGTATTTTCAGCATCATTACTCCAGTCTTCAGTGTCACATGATCCTTCAGAAATCATTCTAATATGCTGCTCAAGAATTTATCAATGTTGAAAACAGTTGTGCTGCTTCATGTTTTTGTGGAAACCGTAATAATTTTTTTAACATTACATAACAGTATGCATGTTTTTACTGTCACTTTTGATCAATTAAATGCATCATTGCTATTGATTTTTATAAAGCGCTTTTGAACAAAAGTCTATGAAATTGTATTTTATTCTTTGCTTTAATGCATTATCAAATGAACCAACATATTTATGAAACAAGCATGCAAGGGACAGGAGATTATGTAGCATGATGGGTTTTTTTTTTTTTTAATATTCATTAGACCTTTGTACTCTATTTGTACAGTAAATTTGCAGTCGGATCTTTAAAAGTCTCTCTCTCTCTCTCTCTCTCTCTCTCTCTAGCTTGCCATGAAGCACAAGTGTTAAGCCTTTGCCACCTTTGCCATATTTTTGGAGAATCTGGTACAAATTCCTCACCCCTGCTCAACCTCTGCTATCAGAGAGCGTAACGGGACGTGCATGAAGTATCATATGAAGGACAGTGTGTATCACATGGCTGAGGCCTTGAAAAGATCATGCGTCCTCTACACATGGATGGGATACTTGGTCATTGCAAGCTTAAACAAAGCCTTATTCCCGTGTCCTCACTCTGACAGACCTTTTATTATCATTTTAAAAGATTCATTTACAAAAGATGTAAAATAGTTCCAAGGTTCAAATGCCTGCTGATATATGATATCCCTTCTAGATTGTTTTAACCTATTGAGTGTTTGATAAGTGCCATCGTGAAATAATTTTAGTGAAATTATTAGAAATATATATATATTTTTTTTTTTTGTAAAATCCATCTAGAGGGTTTGTAAAAATAGCTTATTCTTTTTTGACACAATTTTGTTTCTTCAAATCACCATATGCAAAACAAAGTATTTTGCTATATTACTAAAATAAAGTTCTAAGGCTAATTTTAATGGTGCAGTGACCCACATTTTAAATAATGTAGTTTATCTTAAATTTGTGTTGAAAAATCTACAGAAGTGCCCTGAGAAAAGACAAGATTCACACCCTGAGATGTGTTACGCTGCAGCTCAGGAAGGGTTGTGCCTTAACTGGATGTGTGGGATGTGTAAGTTCACGTACAGTGAACGAATGAGACGAGGCGGTGAGGAGATGCAGCTGATCCGGTCAGCAGTGGGCCAGTCAAAGAAAATATCATGCAGCTATAGTTAAACTAGACTACAAGTGTCATTTTTAAACCGACCGATTTCTGCGTACCTTCAAGTACCAAACGTCTTTGCAGCAGTTTGATAGCTGTTTGATTTTATTTCTTTATTTTTCTGTACAGCTCACTCTACAGATCTGGAACCAGCTAGAGCTGCTACAGAAACATGCACTCACACTGCAGATATGTACAACATAAACTGACAGTCTTTTGTCTTTTAGGGAATATTGCAGGTCTCTGAGGAGCATAAAAAAATTAGCTCTTTTTTTTCTCAAACTTTAGTCAAAATACATGCAGCTATTAAAATAACTTTAATTTCTGCCCTGAATTTTTCTTGAATTTTCAGTCATCTTTTGGCTTTTATAAGCATATTTGGTGTAAAATGAATGTTTACACACAACATGGTATGTATAAAAGTATTACAATTTTTACAATTTTATTTGGTCAAGTTATCTGATGCATTTTAAACAGGTTTTGCCTTGAGAAACCTCTGCCAAAAAAAGCATATGGCTTATACTACTTTATTGTATTTTGCAATGTTATTTTCCCATTTGATTGTTTTTGAATAGATAATGAAAAAGTGACCAAAGTCTGTATAGTTCTCAGTTTTATGTTTTGCATTTAATAATCAAATTATTCATAATCAGTCACAATAAATATGCATAATCATATCTGTGCATAGAACCCTGCCTTAAAATTGCATTCAGAACACTGTTTTACTTCTGTCATTTGTAACGTGATTTATAGCTTCTTTTATGTTAAGTGGCATCAGCAGTCATATGGTTTGTTTTATGGATGTTGAGAACAGCTCTGATGTACTGATGTCTGACTGCATGGCTGGGGGATACTGCCAGAGACTGTCGTCATCGTCAGAGAAAAACAGATGAATTATGAAATTGTCATGTGCATCCCAGGACTAGATGTTCATGTTTTTCATGTTACGCTTTCATGATGAAAAACAATCCCTGTTTGCAGTGATCTAACCACATCTTTGAGAATGTAGAATAGCGTTATCTCCGTCACTAAGCTGTAAATCAACTTTTTTTTTTTTTAAAGGGAATATTAAAGTATTGTTTAACCTTTAATACAATGTGCCTGTGCTACTGTGTGGTAAATGGAATAATGAATGGTAATAAATTACGTCATCATATCTCTGCTCTCGTAAGTACATTTGAAACACCCATTCCGATGCAAGAAGGCATATTTGGGATTATGTGATATCAAAATGTGATGAACTTCTCCAGGCCACAGATATGGCTCTCCATGCCATCTGGCATATGGTGCATATCATCGACTGATCACTGGCCACGATGGTTGCCACAGAGAGGCATGAGTTGGGGGTTGAGGAGGCACACCAAACCCAAGATGGATCTGAGAGCTATCGTTTCGGCTAGAAAAACAAAAAGAAATGGTGGCCTTGATTCCTGTGGGCCTTTCTCTCTTCGGAGGGTGTCAGGGCACAAGAGGTTGTTTCTTGGGGTTAGCTCCTTTTAATGGTTCTCTGCCAGTGTGCTGTTAAAAGAGAGAGAGAGAGAGAACCTTTTACAATAGTGGTGTCCTTTTTTTCAAGCCAATATTCTCAAGAGAGTGTATTGCCAACTTCACCACCTATTTCTGGGGTGAGTAGTCTCTGACGGGCTGCTGGAGTGTGGCACCTGCCCCCTTCCTGGAGGATATTGGGGCACAAGTGGTGGTTAGGGCTGTTTGCCCCTAAAGTATACCAGGCATTCAATCAGTCCCACATTTGCAACATTCTGAGCACTGAACAAACTCTTTCTCTCCTCATAGATATGCAAGGTCATTGCATGGCAGAATAATGGCTTCTGCCTGGATCCTGGGGACCATAGGGAGAGGTTCTAGAATCGGGTCATTGCTCATCCACCTTGTTGTCTCAATGGTGTGTTTCACATAGTTGTAAGCACTGAGCAGGTACTGCTTGTATTGAGGGACATGTCCAATTCTAGCTGATTATTGTGCTCCAATTTAAGGAGTGGTTTATCATAAGTATAGAGGTTTCATACTGATCTGCCTGGAGAACTTCATACTGAAGTTCCCCAGGCTGCTTCTGAAGGAAGCAGGCCTGCATCAGGTTCTTCTGTCAGTCTAGCCTTGTCACTTCCCTTGCATGTAGTGTATGAATCTGCCTATTGAGATTATTGACTGGCTGATGTTGGCTCCGTCCGATGATTAGCATTGGCATTGCACTGTTCATATAGCATGCCTAGGTGTGAGGGAATCTCAGGAGAAGTTATTTGCATCAAGCTGGGCCATGGCAGATGTGTCAGCCTCTTTGAGGACTGCTAGGTCTGAAAGTAGCTGCCTTTTTAACTTTTTTTTGAGGCCATTCTGGAATTACTTTGTGCCATGGTGATACGCGCAAATGCATTTGTTTTCTAAATCTGTGGACAGACCCCAGCTTTTACCTAGGATCACATGGATCAATGGATGCCTCTTTTATGACGGTCCTTGGTGACTTTATAGTTGAAGTAACTATGTGGTCTGAAACCTGGCTTCGACGTAGGGTCCCACACTTGAGGCATGTTGCCATAGTTATCTCAATGGACACTTCTTTTATGACAATCCTAGTTGACTGTTTAGTTGAAGTATATATCCCTAGGGGCTACCCTTTTTGGGTTACAGGGTTGTGCACAGTTGCATTTGTTCACTAACTAATGTGGTCTGGCTCGGGCTTTGACCTGGTGGGAAAGCACCACCTTCGGATGGCGGAGCTATGGCAGAGTGAAAGTGGTCTCATGACCAAGGTCACTACCTTCAGACAATTAGAATCTGGGAACTCCATGATGTAGGTGCCCTTTTATGGCCTTGATGATGCGCCACACTCTGTCATGTGACTGCCAGCCAATGAAATTGGCGTTTTCACACATGCTTCAGACACCAGTCACACCGGAGGCATTCCCACAGCGTTAAAACCAGGACGCAGCGTCTCATTCTTGTTACATACACAACCCTGAGATACTCCTTGGGGGTATTCAATACTTCGCCAGAGATGTTTTTTTTTTTTCTGTTTCATGTATTGTTTTCATTAACATGTCCCTTTAGGTGCTCCATAAAGTTAAGGTTTCATTGTGTAAAAGTATTTTAGACATTATTTTTTTTGTCGTTCAAATTCAATTATAATTATTATACTTTCAGTTTATATGACATGATAATTGAAAGACTACACTGAATATTTAACAAAATTATGGAAAACAGGTCAGTTATAGGACCTAAGACTTACAGTTTCCTTTATGCATTAATATCCAATGGACACAACATGTGTCAGCTACCCTTATGTTATGTTGATCCAGATCCCCCTTGTGTTCTGTTGTCTAAAGACTTGTGGTCCTTTTTGCATTAGAGTTCATTTTTGTACTTCTCTTGTCCCAGTTGAATGACTGCCGCTGGTTGTTTCAAGTTAACACTGAAAAGAACTGGCGTCTGAAACATTTGATTGTTTAAACAGTTATTTGAAAGCCATGACTTTACAGAGAATAATGATTTTAGGACAGATTGTGAAACTTTAACAGGTAAGTATTATTAACAATGTGTTCCAGATGTGCATCTACATTTATTGAAAGCATTCTTTCAAAAGCAGCTTGGTTGAGAATTGAATTGCACAATGCAGCAGCATCTGGGATCTGCTTTCTCAAATCTCAACATCTTACAATAATAGATTTATTGCAAGAAATATTGTTCTTGCATGATGTATCTCTGTGCTTTTGTAATACATTGTTAGATCATGCCTCCACGCCAGAAATATCAAATCCAACCCCGAATGCCAGATCCTGTCAGAAAATACCTGTTTTGTGTGGTAACAGAACAACTAGCCAGCAAAGTTATCTAATACCCAAAACCTGTTAACAGCAAGTCTTGTCTGGTACCCAAAATACCCCAAAATTGTATTAAGTCTTCTATCAGCCAAGAAGTTGACTCAGCAAAGCCAGTGAAGAGCGGAAGCAGGAGACGAAGTAATGATGATAAAAAGGAGCAGAGTTTATTGAATAATTAGTTAGTTACGTATGTTTCAATGCTCAGACTTTGTCTGACAGCACAAATCCAACAAGTATTATACCACAAGCAATATCAATGGGAAATTACTGCTTCACAACAACGACCCATGACGTTAAAAACCTTGAAATGGAGACATTCTCTGATCTCGTACTCACGAAAACAAATATCCCTCGAAACACACAATCATATGACTGAACCACCATGGAAAAATAATGGAAAAAATAATATAATATATAAACGACTAATTAATTAATGAAATTAGTATATAAATGGTTTAAATAATTAGTATGCATTATTACAATAAATTATATTTCTTTTTAATAAAATGATAAATTATTATTAATGAATGAATGAGTAATAAATGAATACAAAAGGAAAGAAAACAACGCAAATGCATGGCTGCTCTCTTGAAGCAAAACACAGTTTGCATTTGAGCATCCTTACATAAAATCTTTTCCCCCTTATTAATAAAAGTGTGCTGTAGGCGATTGTTCATGTGTGCATCGAGGACGGGCCGTGCTGAAGTCACCTTTGAGCTCTACCCAGAGTGATTTGGCAGATGTGAGATGTGACGCAGCGGTGAGCAGCTGCCATCTCTATATCTGGCTCAGGATCCTGCTCATGCCTTTGGCTTCCTGTTGAGTGCAAAGTCAGCCATGCTGGAGTAATCATTAATGAACTGCACACACCACACTGCTGTCTGTCCGCTGCAAACAATACCTGTGTGTGTGTGAGAGAGAGGGAGAAGAGGGCAGGAGGATGCGCTTCTCCTCCAGTGATCTGTAGAGTCAAGAGATGACAAAACTAAACAAATCCAGCCCGCTTTAAATCAGGTTCAGTTAATTCATAACACTTGCTTTAACCATCTGTCAACTCACGGTTTGATTCAGAGTTGATGATTAACTTGAAAGTGACATCTACAGCCAACAACCAATCACACAACTCACTGCCCTGCTTAATGCATTAATGAAAAATGTATATAGTTTCACAAAGAGCTTAAAAGAAAAAATAAAATAAATGTAATGTATAATGATCAGCTAAATCCTGGCAATTTTGCCCCAAAAATGTTTTCACTGTGAACTGCATTCAACTGGAACAAGAGATGCAGGGAGAGTGAAAAAAATGTCACTCTACTTACAGCTGATTGGTCCAGTTTTGGTGACCCAGAACATGTTAAAAACGAATCCATCTTTTTCAACCCGCCAAACTAGAGCTTTACTTGAAAAACAAGGCTACTGTAGATGAGCAGTTTGCAACTCGTTACCATGCGGATGTAGATACTATGTATGAAAAAACAGTTCAACTACTTTAGCTACTAAAATCTGCTTTGTTCTTTATATAGAAGATGATAATGGGCCGTGCCGTGGCTGATGAACACATACAGACAGTGTTCCTCACACAAACCCTAAACACCGTCAGAGGAGGACACATTACGCTAAAATAATGCTGTAAACATTAACTAAACAACATACAATGCAACACAAAACCTGAATGTGCATTTTTTTCTTTATTGTATAAGGTAACCAACAGTTATTAATTAATTCTACACACTTTTCTATTACAGTTTGTATTATTGTTTAGATGTCATATTCATGGCAGTGTGAACAAAAATGACAGATTACCAGATCTCACTATGTGTATACCACAAAGCACAATAAAACAGCTGATTCTGAAATGTTATATTTAAATAGGCAAGTTGTTTAATTTAATATGCACAACTTTGCATACATTTCTAGAACAGAAACCTGAACACTGCATGAAGCCAGGTTTATTTTGTCAACATTATCTCTTTTTATCAGAAATGACTGTCGACAGCCAGGAAATAAATACATGCGCTTTCTCCTTGGAATAAAGAGGTATATAAATCAGCTGAATGAAGTACAAACCTCTCTGTAAAAACAGTTTATAGATAGGCATAAAGCTATAAAGTAGTGTATGTACAGTAAGTGCTGAGATGAAGATTACAGACTCGGTGCAGGAGAGAAAACGGTAGCGTCTCGTCCTCAAAAGCGAAAGCTGGATGTAGCGTGTATGTTTCTGGGTTTTGATGCTTTAATATAGCTGTTGCTGGTCTGGTGTCTCTATCGGTGACGGATGGAGTTTTAGCTGGTCAGTAACTGATGAGGACAGACTGTATATCAGCTCTTAAACATGATTGATCACACTCATCAAACTGACCTTGGACTAAACCTTACTGTTGGACTGTTTGCAGCGAAGGCTGTTTGGCAAAAATACAATATACAGTATGTTGCAGTTTGTTGTTAAAGTCGGCATGAAGTGAGAATTCACCTCATCTGGTTTCAAAATGCATTTTTATAGATCTTATTCTTAACAATTCAGTCTTCCATTTTATTTAATTAATAATTTTTTTGACCTACAGTTTTAAATCAAAATTCCATAATCTGGTCTTTCTGGTATGGAAGCTTATTTCCACAATGGAACAATAAAAAAAGCCAGAATTATGAGATATAAACTCGTGATTGTGAGACTTGATTTTTTCCTCACAATTGCAAGCTTATATCTTATATCTTACAATTCAGACATTTTTTTCCCGCAGAATTGCGAGAAGAAAAGTCAGAGTTGTAAGATAAAAATGTCCAATCATTCCCATCCTTGCAAACTCATCTTACCTTTATCTGGCTGTTACATTAATTAATATCTCACACTGATTAATAGCTCATTTGACAGGTGGACTAAGTTATATGAATGATGGATTATGAAATCAAGCCATTTTGATCTTGAATAACGTGCACAGATGAATCATTCACTAGGAACATAAGTAATTTGGGTCAATTTTGATTTCATGTTGACTTGAACATACAGCATAGCAAGTAAAAGCTCCTGCTTTTGTTTCTCAGTATTTCTCTCCTCTGTGCTTCTGTTTTTCACCACCAAGAGGCAGCAGTGTTCAGGAAAACAGCTTCTCAGCAGGGTCTGGCGGCACCAGAGCAGAGAAGTTCACAGGGTGCAGAAATCAGCTGAGCTGGTTCATTTCTCTGCTGCAGTATCACTTTTAAGTCAGATTTCCTGCACATTTGTATGTCTCTAACTGTTTTTTACAAGACAAAATCTATGTGAGCCTTAACCCTCTAGTAGTCTGTCTTAATTAATGAATCATTTTTCATTCCCCTAAAAAAAATAATTTGTATTATGACCAAATTTATTTTGTGATCACATGTTGAACCACCCTGTAGTTTCTGTTCTCTTCAAGAAAGATGTCTTGAAGAGTTATTTCATTTTTTTAATTTCTATTATTTTTTTGCTCCGTATTCTGACACGTTTCATTTTAAAGGAAAGTGTACAGGAAAAGCAAACGGTTCTGATTTAGCTGGATAGCTCAGTCCACGATCTCTAGCTGGAGTGCCCGTGAGCTTCACTAGAGGGCACCCCACTCCAGACTCGTGCCACTTTACTCAGGACTCCATTTCCCATAATCCTTTGCACGGACTCATCAATTGCATCACCAGTCTCTCATCTAATCTCATCATCAGTTCACAGCTATCTCACATTAGAAGGACTTTAAAAGTAGCACACACACTCGTTGTCTTCGCTGGTGATTGAATGTTGTATAGCTCTTCTGTGGTTTCTAAGTTTCTAGTTTCTCTGTTCCTTGCCTTCGTGTTTTGATCCCTGGGTTGTTTTCTTGTTTATGATTGTTTTGCTGCCTGCCCTGATCATTGCCTGATTATCTAAATTATTCTTTTGCCTGGCCATCGTTGTTTGCTGTTGTTGACTATGCCTGTTTGGCTGCCACCAATGGCACCAATGTCCAAATCCTTTACTTGAGAATGGCGAGCAGCAAGAATTGCTTAGATTTCCAAATACCTGCAGTTCTCCAACTCTCTGCCACAAGGAAAAGTGTGTACGTCTGCTTAGACCCTGATGTGGTGCTTAGCACTTTCCTACGTCAAAGACTGCTTTCATAAATCTGAATGTTGTGGATTTTAGCACACATGCGCTCGAAGATCAAAGCTGTGTGTATTCATGTTCATCAAGTGAGGTCCAGGACCCTATGTTTTGTCCCAACAATGGCAGACAGGGAAGTCGGGTGAAGGAGATTTGGAGAACATTCAATATTTCTGTTTGGTGCCACTAGTGGTTCAGAAATAACACACAGTACAAGTCAAATGAATTCGGCTCTGCCTCTAGAGAACACCTGCTGTAACAACCAGTGAGCCCAATTATCACACCACATTACTAGTTACTGCTCATTACAAAAGCAACGAATGAAAGAATAAAAACCAGAAACTCTGTCTATGATTTTATACTGAAGTAGGTCAGTAAAAATATACAGAAATCCTGAATTAGACCTTGACAAGTGTGTTTTTGGCTGTGAGGAAGCACTGCAATGCAGCTCTCTCCCTCTGTGTGTGTGTGTGTGTGTGTGTGTGTGTGTAGGTTTATATATCCTGGTGGGGACTTAAACCTGAATACACACAGACTCATGGGGACTAATTCTTCTTCATCAGTCAGGAACCTAGGTGTGCTGTTCGATAGCAATCTGTCATTTGAAAGCCATGTTTCTAGCATCTGTAAAACTGCATTTTTTCATCTCAAAAGCATATCTAAATTGCGACCAATGCTCTCAACGTCAAATGCAGAAATGTTAATTCATGCGTTTATGACCTCAAGGTTAGACTATTGTAATGCTTTATTGGGTGGTTGTTCTGCAAGCTTGATCAACAAACTACAGTTAGTCCAAAATGCAGCAGCTAGAGTCCTTACTAGAACCAGGAAATATGACCATATTAGCCGGTTCTGTCAACACTGCACTGGCTCCCTATCAAGCATCGGATAGATTTTAAAATCTTGTTAATTACTTATAAAGTCCTGAATGGTTTAGCTCCTCAGTACTTGAGCGAGCTCTTATCGCATTATAGTCCTCCACGTCCGCTGCGTTCTCAAAACTCTGGCCGTTTGATAATACCTAGAATATCAAAATCGACTGCGGGTGGCAGATCCTTTTCCTATTTAACAGTCTATCTAACACTGTTCGGGAGGCAGACACACTCTGTCAGTTTAAATCTAGATTAAAGACCCATCTCTTTAGCCTGGCTTACACATAACACATTAATACGCTTCTATTATTCAAATCCGTTAAAGTTGTTAGGCTGCATTAATTAGATCAACCGGAACCGAACACTCCCCATAACACACGATGTACTCGTTACATCGTAAGTTGAATGGCATCTACGCTAATATTTGTCTGTTTCTTTCCTAGTCTGTTTCTCAGTCCGTATCTGATCAGATGGTGGATCAGCACCAAGAGATGATGTCTACAGCCCTGATCGTCAGCGGAGACCAGGACACCCAGATGATCCCCAGAGATATATCCCCAGATATATCAACCAAAAATAACAAAACTAAAATATAATAAAATACCTAACTACATAATACTACTATTGTTAGAAATTGCAACAAAATTAAAATAGAAATATAAACTTTTGAACTGCGGGTTTCGTCTGGTCAGAGGAGAACTGGCCCCGACTGAGCCTGGTTTCTCCCAAGGTTTTTTTTTCTCCATTCTGTCTCAGAGGGAGTTTTGGTTTCTTGCCGCTGTCGCCTCTGGCTTGCTCAGTTGGGGACACTTAATTTCTAGCGATTATCGCCGATTTGATTGCACAGATACTATTTAAACTAAACTGAGCTAGACAATGACATCTCTGAATTCAATAATGAAATGCCTTTAACTGAAAATTGAGTGTTTAATCTTATCATTATACATTACTGACACTCTATCCTCCAATCTGATACTGTTAAGTGCTTTGACACAATCTGTATTGTTAAAAGCGCTATATAAATAAAGGTGACTTGACTTGACTTGACTAAATTGAGGTCCCCATGGGTACAAAAGCTTATAAATCATACAGAATGAGTTTTTTGGAGAAAGTAAAAATGCACAAAGTTTCCTGTAAGGGTAGGTTTAGGTGTAGGGTTGGTGTAGGGCAATAGAATATACGGTTTGTACAGTATAAAAACCATTACGCCTATGGAGAGTCCCTACAAGGATAGCTGACCAGACGTGTGTGTGTGAGAGAGAGAAAGAGTATTGTGTTAATAAGTTGTGATTAATTGTATCCGAAACAAAAACAGCTGTTAAAGTAAACATTTGTGATAATAATGGGAATAAAGAATGTGCTGCATACCTATAAAAAAAAAAAGCTTCTGTTTACAAGTGTCTATCCAGTGAAGCAAAATGTGCAACTTACAGTTCACCGCACCACAGTAAAGTTCTTTTCCGGGCGCGTCAGTTCACTCTTCTCTTCTCATAAACGCACTCAGGCAGCTGTTTTCAGTCTTGCAAGTGCAGCTTGTGTTTAACTGAATGGGGAAAGACAGAAATCACAGAAGCTGCTCGCTAAACTCACATTTCAAATCAGCAATACAATCTGTCATGAATGGGACCTGGGTATATTTCAGTTTGGTCCGTTGTTAATGCAGTTACAAGCAAAGAGTGTGAGTTTAGAGACCAGGTGGAACTTACTTTACTAGAGCCGCCATATTGGTCTGCGCTGCAGTTGAGTAAACGAAACGGTCCTTTTAAAGAACATTACAATGTCTGTGGCAGCCTGTCGTATGTCTTCTGCAAGGCTTGTGAAGCAGGCCACTGCATTTAGGCAGGCCATATCCCTTAGAAAGCATGTAGGGAATGGCTCATATTGGCATGTTATCCCATAATGACTAACCTGTTGGCATCGCTAGGTTCTCTGATTGGATTGAATCCTGTGAGGCTTTGTAAATATGTTCCTGTCAGATTGACAAATAAAAATGACTTGAATTCTGACCTCATTGTTCATGCTGAAGCCACACTGCAAAAAATCTACATTAGCATTGAAAAGTTTGGTGTTAGTATGATTGATTGATTGATTGATTGATTGATTGATTTTTGTAAATTAATACTTTTATTCAGCAGGGATGCATTAACTTGATAAAACATGACAGTAAAGACATTTGTAGTGTTACAAAACATTTCTATTTCAAATAAATGCTGTTATTTTGAACTTTCTGTTCATCAAAAATACAAAGCACAGCTTTTTTTAAACATTGATAATAATCAGAAATGTTTGTTGAGCAGCAGATCAGCATATTAGAATGATTTCTGAAGATCATGTGACACTGAAGACTGCAGTAATGATGCTGAAAATACAGCTGCGCATCACAGAAATAAATTACATTTTAACAGATATATTCACATAGAAAACAGCTATTTTGAATTATATTAATATTTTACTGTTTTTGCTGTATTTTTGATCAAATAAATGCAGCCTTATTGAGCAAAAGAGACTTTCAAAAACATTAAACATTTTGTATCTGAATTATTTCCAGATATGACAGTGACACAGATGTGAGCTGAAAATGTCACATTCAGTTTGATGAATCATCCAAAATCAGATCTGTGCCACACATGATGAGAGGAAAATACAGATATGACTGTGTTGATGATTACGTTTGCAAGATATTAGCTGGATTTCAGGCTAGTTAACCTAGTGACCTCAAGGCTTTTGTAATTACGTAGTTACTATATGTATGTATGTATACAAGAAGGAAATAAATTAACTATGGACAATTCCATTTTGTTTCGAATAGAATGCACATTCAAATGCATAACATTTTATTACTTGAATAAAAAAGTTAACTAAAATAAAAATAAAATATGTAACAAATAAACAAACAAAAAACAAACTATTAATAAAAACTAAAATAGTATCTTAGTGATACTAAAATAACACTGTTCTCTGCCATCAACCAACTAACTTAAACTATAGTAAATAGTCATTTAGCAACTCTTTTATCCAAAGTGATTTACAGCACAGGGTCAATCGCCTTAAAGCGGCCTGAGCTTACCTGTGATTGCCATTCCACACGGGTCTTGAAGCAGCAAACTCGACCCGGTACTTGAATGTGTGCTGGGACTCTTTAACACCTGAACAGAACAGAGCCGTCTATGGGCGCTGCCAACCAGCAAGGTCACCTGCCAATCCAATTAACAATAACCCAGCATTCAATGCAAGATGAAATTTGAAAACAGAATTAAACAAGCATCAATTGCCTTTGGCAAACAGAGTTGCCCAGTCATCCAAAATATCCCTCCTGCCGTCTATCAAGCATCACCGGGACTCTGGAAATCTTCCAGATAGGACGTCTCCGGTGTATCCTTGGACCTCCTGACACGTTTGTACTGTACACCTCACATAGAGATCCGCTAGCAAGCCAGAATTAGGATCATGTGAGTATTCTTCAGACTCTCTTAATGTCATAAAAGCACGCAGACTTAACAAGGACCTTCTGTGTGAATGCTGTGTGATTTAGAGGATAGCAAGGGCTGATTTCACATTTGAACCCAAGGAAAAGACTGGCTTACGCAGAGAAAATAAACGAGAGAAGAAAATGTGAATAGAGTTAATTATTTTGTTAATAACATGTAACATGTTTTGTGTATGTTTCCACAAAAAACAACTGTTTTCAACACTGATAATCATAAGAAATGTTTGTTAGCAAATCAGCATATTAGAATGAAGACAACAGAGTTTACAGAGTTTCTAATCATAATAACTTTACTTCCAAATTACAGTAGATGGATTAGATACACAACCAAACTTTAATAGTTGATCAAATTGGCAACATTAGCTTATTAAATTGAAGCTGCTTTGAAACTGTATCGTATATAGCACTATAAAAATAAATGTGATTTGACATTAAAGTGGGATATGAGAAAGTATTTAAAAATATATATCGGCATGTCAGTAAATACTTGAGACTAAATCAGACTGCTTTAAAAACCAGCGGAGACAGAAAAGATCTTTTTGTGAGTATAAATCAATCAGCAATTGATCCTATTTATTTCTATAGCACATTTAAAAACAGCACAGGCTGCTTACAAGTGCTTTACAGTCCCAAAAATCACCATACAGACACAATTAAACATACAATAAAACACAATTTCACAATGAGTCTGAGGACAGTTAAAAGCAACAGAGAGAAGTATTAAACTGAGATTTAAAGTACAGTATATATGTAAATACATTTACAGTGTTGAGTTTCCGAGTCCTCTGCAGAAGATAAAACTGGTGAATATGGATAGATGGATTTTACTCAATTCCACAGGGAGCATGTGACGCAGAATATGGAATTACATTGCCACATTATATGAAGGAAATCATAATTTAGGAAATGCAATACATTCCAGATTTAGAGTATGCGTGTCCACCAGTATTACTGTGCTGGTGAAGGTAGAGAGTGGAGATGCAGTGGAGATTACATGTCCTAGAAAAGTAGTAAATTATTCAGTCAGAGGACAGATGCATGACAAACGCTAATTCATAGAAGCTGATACTCTGGTTGGTTTAGTGCTGATGGTGTTCAGCTGTCTTGATCCGCCATTAACCTTGTGAAAATGAAGTGTGCTTAATTGCATTGAATGTGCACTTGTGGTGAACTTCAATCTTTAAAGTATACATTAAGTATATTCTATATTGCAGATAATATTAAAGATATAAAAGGCCACACAAGTGTACTTAAAGAGACACGTTCATATGCCTTGTTTACTTTTAATTTTACATTTTACAGTCATTATATTTTAATAATCTGTTGTGGTTTAAAGAAGTACACTTATTTTGATGTGTTGACTAACGTACTAAGCACATGAAAAGTACTTGATTATCATTTTAACTGTAGCGCGTTACATATAATTTGATATTATATGCAAAGCTGATATATTTGAAATGTACTCTGTTAACTTAATTACACATGTGTAATTACAAATATTGAGTTAAATAAACATTTAAATAAAAAATAAATTAATTAAAATAAACAAGTTTCAATAGAAATGACACTGAAGTGTATTTTACTTGTGTCAGTACATTTGTTTAAACAATGTTTAAATTGCATTTAATAATGTGCTTAGACCTACTTAAGTGGGTCAAAAGGCACACATATTAAATATTATAATTTGAACTATAATACATTTTTATTTAATTCGAAATAACATGCAATTAAGTGAATGAAAACATTAGTGATGTGAAGATCGGATCATTTTATTGACTCTTTTGTTGATCAAAATGAACCTATTTTTATTTAAGCCATTTCATTTATTTGAGTGGCGTTAAATGTTATATTTTCAACAGCCAGATTCCCTGAAGACATCCATCCTATGCAATCTTGATTGCAATTCGAATTAGGAAATCCTTAGAATGCAGCCAAAGATAATTTATGAGGAACATAAATGATTATTTTACCTCTCAAGTCTTTTGTTGTATTCATGAATGACTCATCACTAGAAAACATTACATTCAGTTCCCACTTAAGTATATTCTTTTTAAACTATATCTTAATTCTGTAATAAGTCCTCTTTTTAAAAGCATAGAAGTGTTCGTCTTGTTCTCAAAGGGTTATTATGCATTCATGGCTCTTGAACTAAGCATTGTGTTGAACCTCTGTGAAGCTCACAGCCATGTACAGCTTGAAATAAATGCCTGGCTCTGTTCCTCAATCGCCTCCATGAAATTTTAAAGACTCTCATGAAGGAACTCATCCGTGTTGAGTTGGGCCACGCTGTCAGTATTTGGCCTGCAGCAGGATTGTAAAAAGGGCATCTTTGCTCAGCATTTTCCCTGATGCTAATGGTTGCTCATCACTGATGGAAATCGATAGAGCCAGCTGGCGTGATGGGCAGACCTTGAGAGTATCGGTGGCTTTGGAGGAAACTCTGGATGCAATCGATCTCAGCCTAAGTGAGAGGAGAACATGTGTACAGAGAGAGACACTGTCTCAAAGTCAGCGCTGAGGTACAGAGTCACACACTGACTGCTTCAGCCGACACACACCACAGCCTTCCGGCAATAACAATAAAAACTGATGAGATTGATTGTTTTTCTTGTGTCGCATCCAGAAATGCCAGAAGATCCTGTCGATGATGGTTAGCTCACAAATAAAGTGAAATGAACAAAACGTACAAAACAATGCTTCATCTTGCTTTGTCCTACTTCCCTGTCCTCTTCTGAAAAGAAAAAAGTTGAAGACAAATTCAGTGGCATTACATGGGGTTATTGTGAAAATCACAGCTCTAGACATGCATGGTCAAAGTGCTGCGAGTATTTCAATGACAATGTAATTTATGTGAAATTACTGCTGAGCCTATGAACCGGAAAGTATTATATCATTAAGTATTATGTACTAATACACAATGTGCAATGCTTATCACTGAAAAATATGGTAACCTAAAAATAGTAACATCTTAATTAACTGGTTTAATTCAAATGAATAGTATTATTTAGCATCACTGAATGAACCCAAATACAATCATTTATACAAACAAAACTAACTTGTACGGGTTAAATCAGGTTAAAATGTCTCTTTAAGGTAATAATTGAATTCATATGATTGTAAGTCATACGAAAACATTAGATTTTTAAGAAAAAATAATAAAACACATGAAGTGTCGCCCCAACCCCACCCCTAAATGTAAGCAGATCATATGAAAATGTGCGATTGTACGAATTCATATGAATTAGCCATCAGTTTGTCAAAATAGTTACAAATTGCCATTGAGACTGTATTATGCCATGATTTGTAAAATTGCAAGCCTGTCGTGTAAATGCACTGAAGGAATTTGTCTGCCCTGCACTTTCTGTCCAACCTGTTACACCGTGACATCTCCTCCTGTAGAAATAACGGTTTGAACTTTCTGACATCATATTTAAGGAAGTGACATCATCAGGGTTCCTCATCAGCCCTGTAGATCAAATGTGATTGCTTCGAATTACTTCTCAAATGAAAATATTATCTGCAATAAATAACACCGTTTCTTGAAAATGACCCATGTGCATCATGTACAGGACAACATGCATATGTGATAAAATAGTGCCTTTTCTGTCTTATTGTTATTTTTGTATTTTATTGTGTGTACATGTATATGTCTGTAATTGAATGTTACCAATGTTTTGGCAATGTAATGAATCTGTGTGATTCGACAGAGAAACTGTGTTATGAAGCCCTGAGGTGCAGTGGGAACCTCACATGACGAGCTGAGTCAGACAAACTTACTGTACATCCGCAATATGTCTCAACAATGCTATTTTAAACCTATCTTTATGCCATTAGTCCTTGGGCACAGTGTATCATTCCCACTTTTATCTCACCACAAAGTAATTCACAGAAAATGTGTTTACTGCTGAAACAGCTTTATTTTTCTTCTTGTCTCAGTGAGCGATGCATTTACAAGAGCATTTATCAACAGGTCAACAGGACCGATATTCAGCATCAATACCATTAATTAAATGTTTGTTAACGGGAGACTGAGCCTCAGAATGAAGTTGTGCAGTTGTGCTTTATTTCTTCCATAACAGAGAGAAATATCGTGTGAGTCCCTGACCTCTGTTATGTCCGTCTTGAGTTTGTGTCTCTATTACCTGCAGTGTATCTCATGTCTCTGCTCATGTTGGCGTGTCTGACCCCAGCAGTGGCCATGAGCGGCTGATTGATTGCTCACTTAAGGCCTGAACCCTCCGACCCGGGCGGAAACTGGTCGCAGATCAGCGTTCTGCTGCATTTCACTGGAACAAAGTGTTTTTTATGACATTTATCTTTTCTCTTATAGATGATTTACTTATTCATTCCTCATATTGACAATGTCTGTTACTATACGTCCCTTTGTTTTTATAAAAAGCAAGCCTTTTAGTGAAAGCTGCTAGACATTAAGGTGACATATAATGTATTTACTAAAACTAAGACGGAGAGGAGGTTGAAAATTAGGTTGTTTCCTTTTTGAACGAGCCTATTGCTGCCAACGACAGTAACAGCACTTGTTAGGATCATCATCACCGACAAAACATTAATATATGTTGTTATTTATCACTTCAGTGTTTACATAATCACAAATGTAAAAATCATTAGTGTTTTGTTGACGTTTGGCTCACTATTAAGTTTTTTTTATTTTATTAAGGTTTCCTTTGTTATTTTCTGTGAATTGAAAAATGGGAACAATACATTTTGTATTCACAAATTATAAGAGAAATACAGTATGTACAAATAACATCACAAATAATTTTGTATTTCACAAACTAAGTATACTGCAACTACAACCTTGTATAACTTTTCAAATGGTATTTTATGTTTGTTCTTTTGGAAATGACTCTTTCTTAATTATTTTGCATTTTAGGCTCATTTTGAGCACAAAGTATGTATTTTCTGTTAGTTGTTGTTATTGTTTATATATATATATATATTTATAAGGTTCAGTTTGTTAACACAAGTTTCATTAGGTAGCTAGACAACATTAGTTACATGAACCAACAATGAAAAATCCTTCTAAAGCATTTCTTAATCCAGGTTAATGTTAATTTCAACATTTACTAATACATTAAAGTCAAATTAAATTATATCTGTTAATGTTATTTAATTGACCTGAGCCGACACAAACAATAAAACAATGAACATTTTTATTTTTATTAATTAATGTTAAAAAAGATTAATAAATATTGTAAGGCTCCTTTGTTAGCCAAAGTTAACTAATGGTGCCTTATTGTAAAATCCCCTTAAATGTAAAATATTAAAGTCCCTGAAAGTGAAATGTAAGTAAACAAGTGTAACAACATGATCATCAGGTTTTGTTAATGTTGCCGTCATTAAAACAAAAGGACAAACTCAAAAGGAGAAAAAGTCACGTTCATTTTAAATTCAACTGTTCATAAATGTTCAGTGAGAGTACCAGTTTTAAGCGACAGAAGCTGCTGGTGAAGATGCAGTGACTACAGTAGTGGTGCAGACGATGATCCAGATCAGCAGATCCGTCTTTAATCGCTGTCAGTGTGAACGGGGCTTAATTCTGCTGATGCATCATAAACTGCTGTAATTTCTTTACACAGATTAGAAGGCAAACTCGATTTGTGACTAAAATACTTTATTTTGTTACTAATCTAATTAATCAGGTCCTTGTTACAAATCCGATTGAGCTGCATCAGAGGGTTTAATAGGGGAATTCATTGAACTGTTTGTCTGTTTTAGTGGTTCTTAAGCCTGTTCCTGGAGCCCCTTATCAGTGCCTCATCAAACACAAGAGACCTTTACAAGAGACCCCAAGACGGGAAACTCTGAAGACCAAGGAGACATTTAAAATGTGCATTATTAGCTACCATATTTGATCAAATTCTGGAGCACAAGCCAAGTCTTGCAAACAAGCTCGTCCATCGAGGACAGCAGGCTAAATATGTTCACTGTTATAAGAAACCTTTTCTTCTTGTATTCTGTAAACTCTTTGATTTTTTACTATAGTATGATGGACAGTATGAAGATTCACCAAGGCTCTGTTCCAAACACAGATGAAGAGTCTACCTAGACAGCATTTTTCTGCCAATATGAAGGCTGTTTGTCTTGGCACTTTGTCACAGTAAATCACATTCGATGTCTACAGGTGCCTACCCTTGTGAAAAAACTTATGGCAATTATATACTTTAACAATATAAATAAGTGTGGACTGAATATAATGTTTCAGACGCTTAACTGTATGTTATTTACAATTAAATGAAAATTATTAAAAAATATTATATTCCACTTAAGTAGAACCTACCTTAATATGTAATTTTATAATTACATCTATTGTCTTTGAAATATGGCTAAAGTTACTGCTGAATGTACTGACAAGCATTTATGGCAAACTAAATTATACTTTAATGTAATTTCTATCGAAACATGTATATCATTTACATTAAAACTGTGTAATTATAAATATATTTATGATAAAGTTGCAATTCAGTACATTTAAAATATATTCACTTTAAATGTAATATCACATAACACACTATAGTTCAAATTATAATCAAGTACTTTATCTAGTAATATGCAGATGGCTGTGTCTCTAAATGCAAGAGGTTTTAATAAACAAGGAAACAGGGAACTCTAACTAAACAGAAAAGAAGAAGAAGAAGTGTAAACATAACAAGAATCAAGAGAACACAGGATACATCATTTTAGATTTGAAGTATTCTGCTAGTGCACATCCAATACAATGAAGCACACTTCTTTTTCATAAGGGTATGTTGACAGTGAGGCAGTGAAACAGAGCCAAAAGGAAGGAAGATATCTGCTGACATACTGCACATGCACATCCGCAAAAACACTGAAGCAGCAGTGAAATCATGAGACACTGCATGGACTGCATGACTGGAATCCTTGTATCTTTGAAGGACCTTCTTCCTCTGCCTCCTGGCATTCCACTAAAAACCCATATTACAGAAAACAAGGCAGAAATAGCAGGGAGAAAAACTGAAGTATGAATTAAATGTAGCAAGAGAACAGATGAAATTGTTGCTATCGATCAGGATGGGCCTGGGAAATGTGCAGGCAAATCCAATCGTTCACTGTCCCGTGTGATTTATGCCGTGTGCTGAGAAGCTGTCCGGTCAGTGGGACACATGTAAACCTGCAGATCGGCGTGCTACAGGTCTTAGCCACACGTGGACGCTCGTAAGTGGCCTATTATTCAGCCAGACACCATTAGAAGGAGGTCTCAGTGATTTACTGCACACTGAAAAGAAGTGAAACAACTGTGTCGTTTATCAAAAGTGCATTTTTATACTGTCTAATGGGAAATAAAGGTTTCTGGTTTAAAGTTTTCTTAATTTTGTCTAAAAGCAAATAACACTCCCCATGGAAAAGGTTCAAAGAAACAATTTTGCTTTAATAGTATTTCCCTTGTGATGTGAACGCATACTGGATGGCTTTACTGCCTGCAGAAATTATTGTGGGATTATTTATTTATTGTTTAATGCATAATAACAGAAAATATAATAGATATTTTAAAATTGACATCACAATGAACATTAAGGTATTTTAAAGTTGTCTTTATTACTATAGTAAGTTAATTAAATGAAACATTAAATGTTTTTGCTTTTACCTTAAGTGAGAATTCTACTTTATTATAACTAATTTAGCTTTTGTTTATGGTCAAATTAGATTGTAAAGGAGTTAAAAAATAAATTAAATTGACATACATTAAGTAACATTTTGGCTTATGTTTAAAGAAAATATGTTGATTAATTATATTATATTGAATAATTTCTTTACTTTGGACGAATGTATTTGTCCTTAGGACAATAAGTATTTTTGATTAATATTAAAATCAAAATGAACCAAACCGTTAATATAATTTAAGACATTTTTTTGGTGCATAAACCATGAAGTATGTGTGTGTGAATGCAGCCAGCTTCCGATACAGTCAGTATGTGCTGGTTTTGGTTTGTGGTTTATTGGTACCTGTGGCTAATTTTGCTTTATGTGTGTGTTGGGATGAGTGTGTTCCCTTTGGTGGTGAATGAGTGCGACTCGCCCTCTTGTCCTTGTCCCGGCATTGCTCACAGAAACTCACAAATGACAGCATCTATGAATCACAGCAGAGTATTTTAGTGTTTGGGAAGAGAGCGGTGACATCGGCCTTGTCACAAGCAGCACTGCTGCGGGCCTCAGTCTGGTCATGGAAAATCAAAGAAGTGTTTCAAACTGCACATTACCTTGGTTTAAGATGCGTTCATGCCACTGATCTATATAACGACGGGATCGTTACAGTCTAAACTGCCATTACCAGACATGTTGGAGTGGCCATATTGCTATTCCCTCCTGTCAGACGGCATCATTGACTGACAGCCAAAACCTCGACCTAAAATCGGCTGATTTAAAGCGTATCAGTCACACAGGATTAGTTTTTTGGATATGTGACAGTCTCGTTTGTGCGGTGGCCTACTTAACTGTTCTCCTGATCTCCAGCGTGTCTTCCCCTCCTTTGTGTGTCCTTTTGTCTAACCGTCTTCGCTACTATAATGAACTTAACTTTTTAATACACATTAAACAAATAACCTTTTACATGCTTAGGACATTTGCATTGTAAAAATGGGTAACACTTTATTTTGATAGTCCACTTTAGACATTCTACTAACAGTAAGTAACTTTGCAACTACATGTCAACTAGCAGTCATTAGAGTATTAGTAGACTGTCTGCTTAATATCTTCTAACACTTTATTTTGACGGGTCCACAACATACAACATACTGACTATCAGAAACTCTTCAAGTATATGTCAACTTATTCTACTAACCCTAAACCTACCCTACTGAGAGTTAGTAGACATGTAGTTGCTAATTAATGAGAATTAGATGACATGTAGTTGACATGTAGTTACAAAGTTACTTATAGTTGGTAGAATGTCTAAAGTGGACTATCAAAATAAAGCAATTTGGTGGCGCAGTGGCTTCACTTTTTAATCCAGTTCTCTATTATAGATCAGTGATTCATGTATTGTCAGAATTACAATCACACAACAAGTTGTAGATTCAGAATGAGAAGTGATGGATTGCTCATTGCTTTTACTTTCAATTCAGTGAATAAATGAAGTGAGACTACAGAATACTTTCAAATGGATTTTTCAGCTTTCATCTTTTGAATTGTTGCCATAATCAGAAATCTTAACGACAATGTTGACAACTTTACCATATTTCGCATATCACGCGGTGTTACTTACCACTATCAGGAACTACTTAAAGCATGAGGAATTATTTAAAAATAAGGAATTATTTTAATTCATAGTCTAGTGGAAAAATGCTTGGCAGGGAAGGTTATCTAATTATATAACTGGTAAGTTGCTAAAAGCAGGATAATGTGCAGTCAAACAGTCATTATCACAAAAAATTCTGATTAATCAGGACATATAAAATAATTTCATTCCATTTAATTCCAACTTTCCATGAAGTGAAAGTGTAATATTTTTCAGCCTGAAAGACACGGTGACAGCAAATTTCATTACAAATTTATGTGTGCATTGTTTTATTTTCAGGCAATTTTGCAATTAATTTGGAAATATCATGATAGAATTATTTTTAAAAGCAAGTCTGTCTGTAAGCCAATAATAATTCTGCAAGCCAAGCTCCAAAAATTGTCTATACATAATCTAGAACATTAATTTTCAGAGTACAGAGTGTATCATCAAAAGAGAAAACATTGTCCTATTGTAATATTGTCCTATAACTTTAAAATACAGGACAAGAATCTCTCTCAGAGATTAATCTTTTATATATAAGGACATTTTTTTTATGTTACTCATGTTTCATGTTACTCAATAAAAATGTTACAAAATGGCTGTGCTATAGTTTATGTGCCATAAAATTAAATTACATTTTTCAGTTGTATTGTCCACATGACCTAGAGGACAAAAACCAGACACCCTCCCTTGGCGTCCTTGAGTCATTAACCTCTCATTTATCATTCTTCCTAACTAACTTGCCCCGTCAACCTTGGGTCTGTCTTGTTTAAATCCATGGCTTACTGCTCACAGACTGCTACACACACATACACATACAGAATATACATCTAGAAATCTGATTTAGATATTTTATTTTTATAAAGACGGCTGTTTGTGTTGGAGTTTGACAACAGCACAACCTCCTATTTGATCTGGGAAAGGCACTCCACACATTTCTGACAAGACACTTAGTCTCCATTTAAACCTGCTGTTTAATTCAGAGCAGAATGGATGGAGAATAACACCTCTCTTTTCTCTACATGTTTGGGTTATGATCACAGGGCTTGACCTCACCTGTCTATGGATGACATCCAAGGGCTCATGAGAAGATTCTTCAGACTGTAGAACAGGGCAGATACTGCTTGTTCTGCATTCATGTAAAAGCTATTGATTTTTCCTCCCTCCCTTCCTATGCCGATCAATACATATCCTGTGCAATGCATGCCAAACAAAGGTCAAAAATAACAGAACAAGTCTCCTCATGTTATCTTCCCATGTCTTTTAGTAAAATGGTCAGTCTTGTAAATATGATATTGAAACATCGAAAGCAGCTTTCACCCTGCAGTTTTCAACTGAAGCTAAGCAGCATTAGTCCTGGCTGGGAGACCTCCTGAGGAAAACTGATGCTGCTGCTGGGAGAGGTTTTGAGGTGGTCAGCAGGGGGCACTCATCCTGTGGTCTGTGTGGGTCCTGACAACACAGTAAAGTGATGGGGACGCTATGCTGAAAGAACAACCACCCTTTGGATGAGATGTAAAAAATTTACTGTCGCTCCCAGCTGTATGTGAAGCTTAACAGTGTCGATTAGCGTAATGGATTTAAAAAAATGTAAACCTGGGCAATACAACACATACTGCAGTGATAAATATCTATTTAAATGCACTATATGTAAGAATTTCCTTGCACTAATTGCTTTTTTATTGCCAAAGTGTGAACAGCTTGTATTGAAACTCAAGACTTATTGAAAACAAGGCTTCCTAGGTTGACTATGAAAGCCTGTATGCTGATTTTTATGTAAAGGATTCAGGATGTTTTTAAAAATGAAAAAGATGTGGCACTTACGTGTGCTCCCAACAGCCTCTCACATGAAATGAATGCTTACAGTGTTCATAATAATTCTGAAAGAGCTATTCTGTACTGTAATGTCAATGTGTCATTCAAAGAATAGGAATTAATCCAAATTATAATCTCATATAGCAAGATCTACATGCCTCAAATAGCCGATATATTATAATCAAACTATCATTAAAGCGAAAGTTTGACCTCATCTGTCAACATGATGCCAGAGAATTGCAGAGCTGTGTCTGATCACCATCGCTATGATCAGATGCTTTCTTAACTGCTGTTTTCTCACCGTTGTCGTTTTTGGTGTATTTATTTTGTTATTGAGAAGAAAGCATGCAGCACATATTTACATATCTAAATACTAGTGGTTGAAAGGATCATAGTTGATCTGTGAACCGTACGGACCAAGCCGTATATTTCAGCATACATGTGATCTGCCATAATAGAGTGATAGTTTATCATTTGTAAATGTTTACAGACGTAAGCGATTTTAAACCATTCCAGGGAAAGAAAAGGCTAAGGGGAACTCGATTCACTGCTTAATATCTGCTAACTCTTTATTGTCTCCCAACAGACATTTTGGCTATCAGTAACTTTGCAAATACATGTCAACTTATTCTATCACTAACCCTACCAATCTACTAATACTCTACCAACACTATTGAGAGCTAGTATGTAGGTACCACATTACTTATAGTCAACAGAATGTGTTGATAATGAACACTATGCAGTGTTACAGTGAGGAAAATAAGTATTTGAACACCCTGCTATTTTGCAAGTTCTCCCACTTAGAAATCATGGAGGGGTCTGAAATTGTCATCGTAGGTGCATGTCCACTGTGAGAGACATAATCTAAAAAAAAAAATCCAGAAATC
Organism: Onychostoma macrolepis; assembly: GCF_012432095.1. NCBI lineage: Eukaryota > Metazoa > Chordata > Actinopteri > Cypriniformes > Cyprinidae > Onychostoma > Onychostoma macrolepis. The sequence continues at coordinate 30,050,185 of NC_081171.1, read as the reverse complement.
ACAATGTATGATTTTTTAACTATTTATTTGTATGATACAGCTGCAAATAAGTATTTGAACACCTGAGAAAATCAATGTTAATATTTGGTACAGTAGCCTTTGTTTGCAATTACAGAGGTCAAACGTTTCCTGTAGTTTTTCACCAGGTTTGCACACACTGCAGGAGGGATTTTGGCCCACTCCTCCAAACAGATCTTCTCTAGATCAGTCAGGTTTCTGGCCTGTCGCTGAGAAACACGGAGTTTGAGCTCCCTCAAAGATTCTCTATTGGGTTTAGGTCTGGAGACTGGCTAGGCCACGCCAGAACCTTGATATGCTTCTTACAGAGCCACTCCTTGGTTATCCTGGCTGTGTGCTTGGTCATTGTCATGTTGGAAGACCCAGCCTCGACCCATCTTCAATGCTCTAACTGAGGGAAGGAGGTTGTTCCCCAAAATCTCGCAATACATGGCCCCGGTCATCCTCTCCTTAATACAGTGCAGTCGCCCTGTCCCATGTGCAGAAAAACACCCCAAAGCATGATGCTACCACCCCATGCTTCACAGTAGGGATGGTGTTCTTGGGATGGTACTCATCATTCTTCTTCCTCCAAACACGTTTAGTGGAATTATGACCAAAAGTTCTATTTTGGTCTCATCTGACCACATGACTTTCTCCCATGACTCCTCTGGATCATCCAAATGGTCATTGGCAAACTTAAGTCGGGCCTGGACATGTGCTGGTTTAAGCAGGGGAACCTTCCGTGCCATGCATGATTTCAAACCATGACGCCTTAGTGTATTACCAACAGTAACCTTGGAAACGGTGGTCCCAGCTCTTTTCAGGTCATTGACCAGCTCCTCCCGTGTAGTTCTGGGCTGATTTCTCACCTTTCTTAGGATCATTGAGACCCCACGAGGTGAGATCTTGCATGGAGCCCCAGTCCGAGGGAGATTGACAGTCATGTTTAGCTTCTTCCATTTTCTAATGATTGCTCCAACAGTGGACCTTTTTCACCAAGCTGCTTGGCAATTTCCCGTAGCCCTTTCCAGCCCTGTGGAGGTGTACAATTTTGTCTCTAGTGTCTTTGGACAGCTCTTTGGTCTTGGCCATGTTAGTAGTTGGATTCTTACTGATTGTATGGGGTGGACAGGTGTCTTTATGCAGCTAACAACCTCAAACAGGTGCATCTAATTTAGGATAATAAATGGAGTGGAGGTGGACATTTTAAAGGCAGACTAACAGGTCTTTGAGGGTCAGAATTCTAGCTGATAGACAGGTGTTCAAATACTTATTTGCAGCTGTATCATACAAATAAATAATTAAAAAATCATACATTGTGATTTCTGGATTTTTTTTTTTAGATTATGTCTCTCACAGTGGACATGCGCCTACGATGACAATTTCAGACCCCTCCATGATTTCTAAGTGGGAGAACTTGCAAAATAGCAGGGTGTTCAAATACTTATTTTCCTCACTGTATTTTACACTTAATTATTACATTTCTATACCTGAATACCACCGACTTTATTTTTATTTTTAACATTGTTCTGTTGTATTCATCTATGCTTGTAATTTGTGTATTTGTTCTTATTTTTACTGGCTGTTCACTTGTTTAAACATGTTTGAACTTTCTTAGTTAGGCTAGTAGTTTTTGCTGTGGTATCGAAGAAGTGCTTAGCTTTAAGTAATAAATGGAAAGCAAAATATGTTTTCTTTTCTTTTCTTGCTGATCTGAAAAACGATCAGATTCGTAGCTCAAAAACCCTAATATGATCTGAACCGTGAGATTTGTGATCCATTGAACCACTACTAAATACTACTCTCAGCAGCATGGATGTATCAGAACGTTCGTTGACAGTATATTGCTGCAAAGGTATTTCCAACTTCTTTTTACTTTTAAGCAAAAAATGAGAAAAAACTTTGAGTATATCAGGGCTTTGAATCACATTCAGTCTACGTTCAGTATGTTACGTATGCGCGAGTGCAAGCATGAGCAATAAATTGCTGATTGCAGTTCACTTTTCTGAATTCTACATACAGTTCCTTTAAATACCGTATATTATTAAAAAAAAAAATACAGTGCTAAATTTACACAGAAATCATCATAGTCTATGGAAAAGGTCAATTTTTCCTTTTGCAGAATGTTCCAAAGACCTCCCGTTGTTTCTAAATGGAATCAGGAGCCTTGTTGACTGCATCCTGCAGTGCATGCTGTCACATCAATACTCAACTGAAAACCCTCATCACACCAATAAACCCTCACTGGCACCCACACCACCAATTACCCCTTACTCTGTGTCTGTGCCTCATGGAGAAACCAGTCAAACTGAAGAGGACTTAGTTATTACAAGTTGTTGACCTAAATGAAGAAGCACAATGTACACCATGCCAACCCTTATTTCAAGGCTGAAAAAGGAAATTCCCATTCAGTTGGTTTGATTATAGATGTCAATCATGCAGCAGTGTCGTGCCTGGATACATGACTTATTTGTGTTTATGCCATGGTCTGTCTGAATACTCGATTCTGATTGGCTGGCAGGTGTTGATTAAATTCGTTGAACTGCAGGTAGTTCCAGGTCAGTTTAATCACGTTCTATATTAATGCGCTTCCTATAAACATTGGTAACCATAGTAACATACAGTTACAGTTGAATAGTAATACAGACGAAAATAACCGTCATTTTTATCGTTCCGGTCAAATATTGCAGTACAAATATTGTTAACATCTTTAATATGTGAATGCTGGCAAATGACCATGGCATAAACGGGATAATCAACGGCTAGCTGTGCATTAAACGATTTGAATGCACTTCGCTGCGCGTCGGACGGTTCTTCGCCTCCACGTCGTGCATTCAAATCGTTTAATGCACAGCTAGCCGTTGATTATCCCTTACGTGTTAGGGTCTTGGGCAGGGGTGGGCAAATCTGGCCCCCCACTTTCCTGTAGAGTTTAGCCCAAACACACTAATAAGTTAATCAAAGTCTTCAAGAATACTAGAAAGCTACAGACATGTGAGTTTGATCAGGGTTGGAGCTAATCTCTGCAGGAAAGTAATCAAGAGGGCCATGGTTGCCCATCGCTGGTCTAGGGTTTGCAGTTCTCCAGGATTGCTCATTGTCTGGACCTTAATAATAGCTGAGAGAGAGAGGGGGTGAAACTAAGATCTGTTCATCGCCCACAGCTAAACAATGTAGATTTAAGATACCAATGGACTGTCACTAGAAATCATTGGGCCTATTATACAGGCTGAAGGGAGGGGGAATTGGAGTGACGCAACGGGAGACAACTTACTGTAGCACCGGACAGCAGCACCAATGGTAGTCCCATGGAGCAACCCCCCACTGATGTAAAAGACTGACCGGTTGGATGCTTTTCACATCAGAGTCACTAAGTCAGTATCCAATCAGTTACAAATGGTCCATACTGCAAGGTTGTCCAATTCTGCTCCTGGAGGATCACCTTCCTGCAGAGTTTATCGCCAACTCTAACCAGGTGTCAGTGTCAGATTCAAATCTCATGTAAACATTTTTGCTGCAGAGATGCTGTTCGAGATGGATTGCTCCCCGCAACTCAAGTTGTGGCAGGAATTGTAGGTGGGGGGAGTGAATAACCAGTGCTCTCTTCCACCCCCGGGTGAGACCCTTGAGCAAGGCACTGAACCCCCAACTGCTCACTGCAATATGGCTGCCAACTGCTCCGGGTGTGTGTTTACGGTGTGTGTGTGTTCACTACTGGGTGTGTTTGCACTTGGATGGGTTAAATGCAGAGCACAGATTCCGAGTATGGGTCACCATACTTGGCCACACGTCACTTCACTTTCACTTTTAAAAGGCAGAATTGAGAGAATAATCAGCAAATTCAGCACAACATTATTAAGCCTCTAGTATCCACTGTGCAGAAGTTGCCCCACAGAATCACCAAAGTCTGTTGAGGAGTACAAGACAACATGCTGCCTGGGAATTGCAAAACACAAAACGTATGGTCTAGCCCAGGGCTGGCCCTCAACAGCCAAAGTTTTAGATGAGTGCCCAAGGGTGCCAAACTCAGCTCCTGGAGGGCCACAGTCCTGCAGAGTTTAACTTCAAGTCTAATTAAACACACCTGATCCAGCTAGTTAAGTACTTCAAGATTACCTGAAAACTTAGAGTGTTGGAGCAGGGTTGGAACTGAACTATGGCCCTCCAGGAGCTGATTATTGCACCCTTGGTTTAGCCTTTGCATTATGGTACCAAAGATCTAGGTTGCACCTTATTTTGCAGTATATGCATGTACAGTGTAATTTAGAAAAAAAAAAGCACTGACTTACAGTGGTGGCCAAAACTATTAGAACACCTGACAGATCTGAAAACATTGACCTTTTTTTGCCTCCAAAACATGATTTCGTTTCATAATGTTCTCGAAACATGCAGATGGTTGCTCTGAGCACAACAAATATCAGATGAAGCGAGTCATACTGTTTTTATCCACTTTTAACTTTAATATTTGGTATGTCCACCTTTTTGCAGCAATTACAGCAGCACATCTCTCTGGAATAGTGTTAATATATTTCCTGAGAACTTCAACACTAATGTTATCCCATGCCTTCTGCAACTCAAGCCAAAGACTTTCCTTGATGTACAATAGATCTGTCCAGTTTATTTTCCAACTCGCCCAAAATTTGTTCGATGGGGTTGAGGTCCGGACTTTGAGTACACCAGGAGCCCACAGGAAGTACCCAATCCAGACATTTGGCCTGCATATGGCCTGAAGTACCCTCTTCCAATCCAAGGATGCTTTCTTTGCAATGGTGGGATATAATTATTGTATTAAGTGTTACTTATCCAAAACACTGTCCACTCAAAGATCTGATTCAGGAAGAAACATTTTGAGGCTTCAACAGAAAGACAGTGTTCATAGCACTTCTCTGAGCCAGTAATGCGAGTGCTAGACTTCAGCCTTGTGTTGTGCTGATGATAGATACATTAGTGGCCAGCTTGGGTGCTGCCCTTTCACAAGAATTCTAGCTGACACCTGCAGAGAGACTGTACACTGTAATAGAGTGGGAGGATCTGTGCTGTACTGGAGTTGTTTACTTTTTTACGAATAGATCACACAAATGTCTAAATTAATATCCTTTTTTTTTTTTTGTGGAACACAAAAAGAGAATAAAGCTGTTGTACAATGCTTAATCATCATGACAACATCTGTTTAGCTCCAAAAGCGAGCACAATAGAACATGTACTTACATTTTGTATACTCTACCGATGTATGTAAAATAAAATTTGAATTTACACTGATCTCAGTCTCTTCTCCTTCTTTGTGATTTGTAATGGATGTAATTCTGCCAAGTTTCTTCTGTTTCTGAGACATACAGATATGAGTCATTATTGTTTATGCCATATTTGTTGTATTGTTTATGCTTGCACATTAGAAGACTGTGTTTTCAATCAGTCTGTGTGGGCGAATTCAGGTGAAATAGCAGTGCATGACTGTCACTGTTTGTGAGAAGAGAGGTAGAGGATAAGGGAGGAGGATGGTGGAGCTGAAGGGTGAAAGGGAAGCAGTGCAGGTCTGGGTGTCAGATGCAGATGCTGATGAGGCCCGAATGCAGGGCATGAGAGCGTCCTGTGAAAATGTCAGCAGACAGCACAGATCGCAGTGCTGACGGCACCTTCTGAAGGAGGAAAGGCCACTGCCTCTGCGTTAACACTATCGTGCATGCACATATCCGCAAAAGATCAATTCACACCAAAACTTACATTTACAACTGTGCAAGACAGCACAGACATTTATTTTGCCTTTGAGATTCTTTGGGGTTGCTTTTTGTAAAGCAAGCACATTTAAATTCTGTTCTGGGTCAGTTCATTTCAAATTAAATTAAAAACATGACTAAAGGGAGCCAATTTTTAAACTGCATCACAGTACTCACCAATGCCTGTAGCCCATTTCATCGCCTCAAGTAGATTTTATTTTCTGTATGCACGACAAGCATAAATTAATTAACATGAGAGAAAACCCCCTCAAGCACGATAATTAATTAGAAAAGAAAATAGGTTTTGAAAGAAAAAGCTTCAGAAGAACTGTAAGTGTTCCTGTCTCATGGAGAGGACAGAAAGTCTAGTTATTTGAAACAAGTCACGTACAGTGGCATGCGGAGTTGACAAGCTCAGCAGGCCAGGCCAATAGTACCGCCCACAGTTCATCATTTATTCACCAACACAGCACGGTGTGTCTGCCTCGCATCCGCTTGCCTCAACATTTCTCCTCTGCTGATTGTCTCCAGCATGCCATGACCAGTCACCTTTGATTGCTGCGTCATCCGTTTTGTCAACCACTCAAAAAATGTTGTACAATATGTAATCTTTGCTGCATATTTCCATGGTTGCTCTGAGTAGACACGAGTGTAAGTGAATTTGGATGATTGTGGTTGGTAAAACACACAAACTCACTTATACAAACCTTTCCATCACAATGTTTTTATCCACATTTCAATGCATTTGCTAGGGAGGTTGTTACAAAATTGACTCGAGTCCTCCTATAGGTCTGTTTTATCATTAATTATACATTTAAGTACTGAATAATATTACTTAACTACATGCTCTTACTATTTAGGGTTAGGATTAGGGTTCGTCTTAGGGTTACTTGCATGTAATTATGCATAATTTATTGTTATTATAAAAGTACATGTAACGTGTAACAAGGACTCCTTAAAATAACGTGTTACCCAAAATAATTGTTACTGTCATCAGTTGCAGTTACTGAGAAAAAAATAAAGTGTAATTAAATTACAGTTATTTATGAAAATGTTAACGACTACAATGATTACATTTTTTTTTTTTTCACACACACCCATATACAGATTTAACTGATTTCTTTCATGATAACTCTTTCTGACTACTCTAAAATATGAGACACAGAATACGACATGTGCTTATTCGATAACTGTTTCATTTCCAGTTTGGGTTTATGTAAATGCTTTATTTATTTATTTATTTTTTAAAGATTAACTGTTCTTTCCAAGCCATTGTTTCCAGATGCCAGTGTTTTCTGTCATAACTATGCAACGATTTGATTTCAAAAACAGTATCATAGCTACTAAACTATTTGTTCTTATGGTTTTAAATCTGTATTGATGGGGGGTTTTGAAAGTGACAGTAATCAGTGTTGAGTTCTACTGTAATGTTAAGCCTGCCTGCTTTAAATGTTTGAAAATTATTAACAGTTGAAAACATTAGAAATTTAGACTATTTAAGTAATTTAAATAGTTACACTCCTTATTACATTTTAGATAGGGTAACTTGTGATCTGTAACCTATTACATTTCCAAAGTAACCTTCCCAACCTTCCCACCTTCCTCAGGACTCTCAGTTAGCGTTGCATTTTTGTGCATCAACATACTTACTTTAGCCAGTAAGAAAATGTAATTTATTTCCTTTCATAGATATGATGTTTGATTACTGGCCATTTATGAAACACTGTTTATCTGTGAATGCTCTGAGAATAAGCATCACAATATGTGGTGTCATTGTGAGTCCTCTGTGAAGACGTCAGTGAAGCCCTGGGCAACACGAGTGACGCATTCATGAGGCCGAGGGGAGTCTGTAACACCTGTTAGCCATAATTAATCAGAAGTATCAAAGAGTACAAAAGGAGTTCAAACCCCATAGTAATACTCACTTTTGTCTACTCTTCAAAAGAAAGTGATTGAACCTGAAAATACTGTGGCCGAGATTGGTTTGTGCTGTGAGAATTTGCAGCAAGTTGCGTTGCAAATATTTGCTATATGTTTTGTCAAACTGATAAAGATGTTTTCTTAATTTGTCAATGTATTTTGTATTTGCATGTGTTTTCTTCAGCTGCAGCGTGGTGAACTCTCTCGGCTACCAGGGAAAACAGGGATATCCAGGGATTTGACACTTCAGAAAGGAGACAGATATCCTTTCACTATCATTTATCAAACACTTTAAGAAACTCCCCTCCAGGATAATTTCACTACATAACTGTCTCTGTGGTTACATCCACATATTAGTGTTTTAACATGTTTTCCAAAAATTGTTCTTCCACACTGGCATATCTGAAAACACTTAAATCACCTTGTTGTGCAGGCATAAAATATAAACGCTCACTGAGGTAATACAGAGACACCAGACATAATGAAGTTCTCATACTACTCTTCTGGCACAATCATTTTATTAGCTAAATATCGCACCACTCACTGGTGCATCCAGTTCACTCTCAAAATCAACATTTCATGTATAGGGTAGAGTGGGGTAAAAGGCCCCCCTACTGTTTTTCCCAAAATAACCACAAGATAAAGTCAAGATCAATTTTTATTGTAACTATAGACTAAGTTGACGAGAGTGATGTAGAGGTTTTCACTATAAAGCTTACACTGGTGATGTACTGGAAATAAAATGGATTTCACAGTAAATTATCTAATTTTCAGCAAGAAAAAAAGTGTTTTAAAATGGGCAATTACTGTAGTTATTCTGTTCTGAACATCATATCCTTAGTTTTTCCATCAAATGTACTCTAATTAGTTGGTTGAATAAAAATATTTGTACTTCATATTTAAAAATTACCTCAAGTTAGCATCAGGTAACTACAGTAGTTAGCTAGCCAGTTAGCATCAGCTTACAATTTTTTTCAAATAGGCTATTATCATTTTGTAATTCGTCATTATTGATTATATTCTTTTTTTAATTTTAAGCTAAAACTCCCTTTACTCTGATTTTGCTGTAAATGTCAGACTGGGGGGTATTTTACCCCACCCATGGGGGCGTCTTCACAGTGCTCTTGTTCAAAATAGTTGTCTTATCTTTTCTTTGAAAAATTAGTTTTGTGTTCTGAAAAATTATGGGTATTTTTGAAAACACCTGCTCAGTTTCTTCTCCCAGGCCACATCTATCATGAACAAGGACGCTGCTGTCCTCTCTGTCTGAGAGCTCATCCCACTCACATGCTCTGAACATCATTCCCTTCGTACCTGCAACGCTGTTCAGTGTGTCATCTCTGTTAGTAGTACTTACTAACATATTGCACACTTTGTTTATTATTACATATTGCACTTTGTTTATTATTCTTTACTATTGTTGTCTCTCTTTTTTCACTTCTACATCACACACCTTCATTGTTAGTTTCTTGTACCTTTTGATATCCTAAATAATGGTCTAAAATGTCCAAGATTTGGCTTTGTTTTCTTATTGTTTTCATACTTGCTGAAGGTAATGACTGAAAAGTAATTTGACCAATAGCATAGCGCAGACATTGTACTGTACATAATCAACCAATAATCGTAACCAATTGTGGTACATTATTCGACAAGGTGCGATATACGGAGAATGGAAATCATTACATACATGCAAATATGCATGTATGTAATGACTGCAGAGAGGCAATTTAGAAATCCTGGCCTGGAAAAAAGAGGGTTCATGGGTGTATACCTTTTAACAATGTCAGTTTTGTGTTTTTATTGTTGTTTTATATGTGTCTCTCTTTATGTGCTGTTTTGCATATACACCAAAATAAGTTATTGATTGTTCATTGGTCTTTCTAGCATTTGACCTCATTCGTCTGTTGACTTTCTTTTTTTTTTTTTTTTTTACTTTTAGGATTGTCCCAAATGATACTCTTAAATGTTCTCTGCCATATAGTGTATGAATTTTAGAAAGCATAGGGTCCTCTCAAATGGAATTCTTAACATTTATTTACTACACAAAAGTATTTTCAATTTGATGGAAATTACGGTGCATTTCAAATGCAAATGATTTGTTACGGCTTGCTTTAACATATTTAACTGTTCCCCTTCTACCACACAGGGAACACAGTACTCACACTACTTATACTATGAAATACTGTATAATAGTACAGAGGTAAGCAAAATGGGACGTGCCTTTTATTTATATTTTGAAAGATGGAAAAGTGGTCTGATTTGCCAAATGAGGGAAGCAGCGAAATATTCTAACACACTTTGACCTGAGTATAACTATGATCTAGTATGTTACGCCAACTGGTTTGTCATATTATGTGCTTTATCATTTGCCCTGATAAAATTACCACTATTTCTGTTTGGTAACGGTTGTTCAATCATTTTATCCTGTCACCTGGATTTTGATTTTGGCTCTGATGTTGTTCTACTTCTTCAGTTGCACATTGACTAGTGTGACAGTCCTTGCCAAAACACCGTGTTGCTTTTATAGCGACACATCTCTGCTGAAGCTGACTCCATCTCACTGTACACCTAGACTACTCCTGGGTACTTGATGAATCAACAGGGCCCCAGTGACATCTCTCACACATGCACCAATTTGATGAAAATCTGTTTACTGATAATGGAAATAAAATATAGACTCTAAATCCACATCACTGAGAGCTCGCCTCAACTTATGGTGTAAGGCAGCTGCAATCAAGACAAAATGGCTGTTTTTGGTTCCATGACAGCCTCCAGGGGGAAGCTCACTAGTTTAGCTGCTTTATTCAGAAGCATTCAAAATATACGAACATTAAAAGTAAACATACATTTTTAAACGCCACTGTAGGAAGACATGATCAGTTGCATCTTGCTCTAGATTCTTTGTTGTCATTTGCTTTTGAGGATCTATAGACATATGCCCATCAAAAAGTTCCTAAAAACAGCAAAAATCCTTAATAAAGACAAGACAACATGAACAACAGAAACCACAAAGGACAATAACAACTTGATGTTATAAATACACTGGGACTAAGGATTAAACAAAACACATCTTGGAAATAATTAAGGAGGGTACAGTGAACAAGACATGGCATTAACTGCATTTTAACTCTAAACAGGACAAAGGACATATTTTGTGTACATGTAAGTGTTTGCTAGTAGCAAAGCATTCAGCCTCAACAGGATAATTCTTAATCAGCATTGGTCTGACAATAACAACTTCATGGCACTTTTGCTTCAGAGATGATTTTTCAACCAAGCTCCTAAAGTACCTTCAGCCCTGAATATTTTTCTCCAAGGCATTGTCAGTATGGAGACTGTGGAGGTTAGGATTGTCATTCTTTGGTAGTACTCCAACACACTGTGTGTATTTTGGTGTTGTTTGTTGTTTGCTTAAAGGATCTGAAGGAACATTTGGACCCAGAAATGGTGACAATTGACATTTGACTTAACCAGATTAGAATGAAGGATCTATTGTCAGCCCTGGCAAGGTTTAGCAGTGGCTCAAAAACCATTCCAGTGCATTAAACAGGCTGCTCAATATTTATTTGATTTTATGCAAGGCATCTGACTGTATATTCAACAGAAATGTCTCACTCTCATGCCAACAAAATCATCTTGGATGTCCTATACAGTGTTGGGGAAAGTTACTTATAGAAGTAATGCATTACAATATTGCGTTACTCCCTAAAAAAGTAACTAATTACGTTACTTAGTTACTTTTTATGGAAAGTAATGCGTTACGTTAATTTTGTTTTAACAAACAAAACAAAAAAACAATGAAGCACAATTGTTAGTTTATCTAAAGTCATTTTTGCTTATTAGTATGGTTGAACTGGATCATCAGTGGTCAACAGCAAAGACATTGGTTAATAAAATGGGATTAGATACATTTGTGTTATTGAACATATTTAATTATTGCAGGTTTGAGTCATATTCTGAGTTTGCATTTCACTGTTTTAATTCATTTTGAGGAATACTAAATCAGTTTTTTTGAGAGTGAGATGAATTAATACACGTTGACATTTAGTCTAGAACTACAGTAACATCATGTTAACACAGCGCACACAATGCCTCTGTACTTCCAATTTCTAATAACATGGGGACAGGAGACTTGTCAGTCAATAAATAGGAAAACAAAGTAACTGGCATTACTTTTTTTGAAAAAGTAACTCAGATATTTTCTTGTAAATTAAAAAGTGCGTTACTTTACTAGTTACTTGAAAAAAGTAATCTGATTACGTAACTCGCGTTACTTGTAATGCGTTACCCCCAACACTGGTCCTATACCATGTTGTGTACTTTAAAATGGCCTACCAGATGATGACTTTGGGCCACCAATGTCCACCTTAGACTTCAGCATCAAGAACACCAACAGCCATTAAGATCCAAAAAAACATTAAAGTTCCTTGTAAATGCTATGTAAAAGAAGAACTTTCCACGTATTCTCTTATTTAGTGAGTCCTTATCTTACTGAGTCCTGTAGACTATGTTTCCCAACCCAGGTCCTGGAGTATACCCAGCATGGTACATTGTAAATGTCTCCATTAGCAGGGGTGTCCAACCCTGTTCCTGGAGGGCCACTGTCCTGCAGAGATTAGTTAAAATCCTAATTAAACACACCTGAACCAGTGAATCAGGGTCTCCAAACTCACTAGAAACTTCCAGGTAAGTGTGTTGGAGCTGGTTGTAGCTAAACTCTGCAGGACATTGGCCCTCCATGAACAGGTTTGGACACCCCAGCCCTAATCAGACACACAGGATTCAACTCATAAACTCATTAGTAAAGACTCCAAGACAAACTTAAACTCACCTGCCCATACCTTTCTAGTAATCCTGAAGACCTTGATTAGTTCATTCAACTGTTTGATGAGGGTTGGAACTAAACTCTGCATGGAAGTGGATCTTGAGGACCAGAGTTACTCATCAAGACCTCGATCAAGTCATCAGAAATTTGCATTGTTGGGGATAGTCCAGCTTTTATCCGTGTCTTTAGCTACCTTCCTTACCTACCTTCTAGTGTTTGTTGACTGTCATTGGTCTTAAACAGGCTGTTTTTGGGGGGGTGACCATATGTGCCATTTTTCCCAGACACGTCCTGGCCAGGATTTCTATATTGTCTAAAATATCCAGGTTTTGGCTTTCTTTGCATTCTGCAGACCGATCAGCGTATGACACCAAAGTACCATGAGAGATATAGAGAGCAGACAGCTCCTTATGCTTTCGAATTGCTCTTGCAGTACTTTGATGTCATACACCGTACAGTCTACACAACGCTGCTTCAAGTCGAACACACCTAATACGTATTCATATTTGCATTGCTTTGACCGTTCTCTGTAGATCCCACCTTCTCACACGCCACGATTGGCTTATTATGTACAATGCCTGCATGTTACTGGTCAAACTACTTTCGATTATTACCTTCAGCAAGTATGGAAACAGGAAAACAGCCAAAACCTGGATATTTTAGTCAATATAGAAATCCTGGCCAGGACGTGTCTGGGAAAAATGGCACGTATGGTCACCCTATTTTTGTTTTTGTTTGATTAGGATTGGAACGGTAACTTTTTGAGTATGGCTGACAACTCCTGGTCTATGAACATATGAGGTGTTCACAGATGCTTCAGTTCCACACAGAAAACACTCAATATCTTACAAAGTCATTGTAACAGGATAAAAGTAGCATACCAGTCATGTGATATGAGTGAGTCACCTTTGAGGGATGGTCAGAAGTAACTAAGGCCACATTTACATTACATGGTTCAAGTTACAATTCCGATTTTTTTCCTCCCATGTGGCACAGATTGGATATGACCCACAAACATGTAAGCAGGAAAAAAACGCATGGATTCCATCACTTTCAGATTGGTTTCAGGCCTCATTCAATTATGGAAATAAATCTGATATGAATTGGATATGTGCATTTGTGTCTGCCATGTAAGCAGACAGTTTGGATATTCCCGTCAAGGCGATTTGTAGACTCAGGTGGATGTTTTTCCAGGCAGAGTTACCAAGTCTTCAGTTTTTCTCTGGAATTGGGCAACTTTTACACTGTTCCTGGGTTATTATTTCCGCAGGTTAAAGTGATCTCGCTCCCCGCTATTTTGACGGAGGGGGACCCCATCAGAGGGGAAAACCATGTAAAAATGCAACTGGCTTAATTTTGGGCTAGTTTTAGATTGTAATTGGGCTGGTTTTGTTTTGCTGACCTGGCAGCCTGTCAATACTGTCTGTCTACCCAGGGTTGTTTCGCCTAGTGTATGGTGTAAATGCAGATATTGAATATGGATCAGTTGTTGGTTGTCAGAAAAAATCGGATATAGTCCACAAATTGGAATTGGGCATCAAGAACTGCAGTGTAAATATGGCCTAAGAGGAACAAGGGGCTATAAAGTCTCAAAAGTCTGGAGATGAGTTGTTATATCAAGTTAGATGCTTATAAACTCTGAGGAATGTATTTAAAGCTAGTTTCTGTGCTACGAGTGTCACCTAGAAAATAAAGTTCATTGTAAATCTTTACTGTAAATTTACAGGCATTTTCTAACAGTATTATACTGTATTTTTATAAAACAGTAAAATGCTGTATATTTTACAGAATGTCTGTAAATATACAGCAGTTTTCTGTTTTCAGCCCGCTAAATTTGTAATACAGTATCATACTGTAAATGCATTGCATTGTGGGATAGATTTATTTTGCGCGCTCAATTCAAATGTGATGTGATGTGAACAGTGTACTACAGGCAACCTAGATTCATCAGCGGGATTTAATTGAACAGAATAATTATTCGCGTTATTAAGATAAGCGTGTGGTTTGTGAATCTGTGAGCAGTTTTTAAGCTTTGTGAGCTTCATTTCGCGTTTCAAGCGTTAGCTTCCTGTGAAGCAGCAAACAATGAATGACGATGCGTGAGCAGATGTGAAGATAATCTGTCATCTGAATCATCTAACCTGTGCCTGAGACGATGATAAATGGATTTTGGAGCTTGAGAAGATGGATTATTGTTCGTCTGAGTATCGATACGGTAAGATTTTTTCGTTCACATTTCTACATTGTTTCCACAAATGGTTTGATTTTGGGAATGTTAAACTTTTGCTAATTTAAATCCCGAGTAAACAATTCTCACCTCTTTACCAAGTAACTTTGATACTTCATATAATACGGCAACATTGACCATGTCATTCTGTTACAGCCCATAACCAAGTTATATCTAGCTCGCTAAATTATATCTAAGTTAGCTCGTTAAGACACACATAACACATTCACATGACCTGCAACTGATTTTTTCTTTTTCTTTTTTCGTTTGTTTGTTTCAGGCTGAACAATGTGATGAAGATCCGGTGCTGATGTAAGTGCTTCACAAGTATTACATTTGTAGTCCATGTTAAAAAATGTCAGTTCTATGATCATGCTTTTTAATTTGTTATAATTTTGCCAGCACATGAAAATCCATAGTCATGTTCCTAATGCTTATTTCAAATGTAGTAGGCCTATTCCTGATTGCTTCCATGTCTTCCATGGTCCTACAGCTGCTCCCACACTTACAGAAATTAGATGGTTTTACCCTTCAAACAGGTGTAAGTAGAGATTACTCAACAAATCACATTTATTTGCAACATGTTTTATGTGTTGGTTCTGTTAGTGATGGCTGTGCTGTCTTTTTAAAAATTGTTTCAGATATTCATCACTCCATCTGATGTCCAACAGTCTCTACATTTGCCAGAGAACACAACTTATAATTCTTGGTGTGTAAACAGTAAAGGTTTAGTACACCCTAAAATTAACATTAAGTCATGTTCCACGCTATGGAAGCATATGAGTAGCAAAATTTAATTTGAAATAATTTCAAATTCAATTTGTGATATGCAAAATGGCAATGCATGTAAAATGGCAATGTATTTCTGTGTTTTAATGTACATTTTCCCATACATATGTGCAAAGTTTAGTGCAAAATGAAAATGAAAATTCAATTGTATAATTTACATTTGCCATTTTCTACAATAGTTTTAATATGCAAATTAAAAACATATTTTAATGCTTTATAAGTTGCAAAATGAAAATGAAAATGTATTACCCAAATTGATTAGATATGTTTAACATGTCCAAGCAAAAACTGTAGCAAAATTATCATTTAAATGCTGTTTTTCCTAAATGCATTTAGACTTAGGGGTTGGACACTTGGGATTGCATTTTCATCATAATACCGCATGATAATTGTAGCAAAATGCAGTGAGAATTTCAGAATGCATTCTGAGCCAAAGGTGCAGCAAAAGGATAGCAAAATGGTTATTTAAATGTCTTTTATTTTTCTTAAATGCATTGACACATAAGACGTTTCAATTGCATTGTGCTGCAATTATCATGCGGTTTGTGCAGTTTGTGCTGCAGTTATCATGCAATTATGATGAAAATGCAATCCCAAGTGTCCCACCTGGAAGTCTAAATGCATTTAGGAAAAACAGCATTTAAATGATAATTTTGCTACAGTTTTTGCTTGGACATGTTAGACCTATCTAATCAATTTGGGTAATACATTTTCATTTTGCAACTTATAAAGTGTTAAAATATGTTTTTAATTTGTATATTAAAACTAGTGTAGGAAATGGCAAATGTAAATTACATAATGGAATTTTCATTTTCATTTTGCACTAAATATGGCACATATGTATGGGAAAATGTAAATTTAAATACAGAAAAAACATTGCCATTTTGCATATTACATTTCAAACTGAATTTTGCTACCCATATGCTTCCATATTACGCAACCTGGCGTTGTTCTAATGCCGTATGACCTTCTTTGTTTTTCGGGACCACTAAAGGAGAGTAAATAAAAAATAAAAAAAGCCTGCTCACGCTTGTCCATATAATGGCAGTGATAGTGACCAGCATCAAGACGTGTGACACATGTCATATATTCCAAGTGTTCTGGGGGAATACGATATGGTTTGGTGAAAAACAAACCGTAATTTTAATATATTGTTTAATGAAAGTCCTGACACTGACGTTGGTCTTTTGTGCTCGACTGTGCATTCATGAGATCCTATTATTATGCAGTTCACATCTATAGTTGTGGCCAAAAGTATTGGCAGTGACAAATTTTGTGTTTTGCTAAATTTTCTGCTTAAGCTGTTGTGGTGTTCATTCACATAATTTCTACAAGTATCGGCAGTGACATAATCTAGAAACAATGTGAATGAACACCACAACACCTTAAGTAGCAAGCAGCAAATTTTGCAAAACACAAAATCTATGTGACTGCCAATACTTTTGGCCACGACTGAACAAAAGCATGCAAGTTGTGAGCAATAAAGATTAATTAGAAAGAGACATTAAATACAATACAAGTGCTTACTTTTCTGAGGTGATTATATCTGTTGTATTCATCTCAAGAAGTTATCACTCAAGAAGTCAGTCTTACTGTCATCTGACAACCAAAGTTCCAGTCTGGATATACTCCATGAAGAAAGTACACAGATATTTTTGGGGGGATTTCAAGGAGATATATTACATGTTGCAGTTTTATTAATGTTGATTTCTTTTGAGTGCTTTTTATGGGTGAATCGAAGTGAACTGTGGCACTAATAGAATGTCATGAACACAGTCGTGCACAAAAGACCAACAGCCAAGGTCAGGATTTTCATTAAATAATACGTTACATTTCCTTTTGTTTTCACCAAATCCTATCATATACCACCAGAAAACTTGAAATATATGACAGGTGTCACATGGGATCATTCTGTGATAATTTTGCATAGCTTGATGCTGGTTGCTATTCACTGCTGTGGTATGGACGAGTGCGTGTGGTATATTTTTGAAAATTTCTCCTTTTGTGGTCCGAAAAAGAAAGAATGGCATACTGCATTAGAACAACGCCAGGTGAGTAAATTATGTGATTTTCATTTTTGATAAGCTATCCCTAGGATGTTCATCTCTGTCTCTCAGCTCAATGCAGTCTGCAAAATATTATCAATGATCAAATTAATTTAAGATCAATTTCAAGAAAAGAGTACTGCACCCTACCCAGAAAATGCTGCTTTGGCAAAATAAATGAAATGGTGAACCCTGTAAATGGGATTTCCCTGCACAAATTTCAGAGTTAGTTTAATAGTTATGTTGAACTATGTATAGACAACTAAACAGAACCACAATGGAACCCACGATAGTTTATTTGAAGTATTTTCTTTCTTTCTTTTTTTTTTTCAGGTCAATCTCTAAGCAACCAGTGGTAGATGTTGAGCAGCCCAACTTTGTCTCTGGCCTTGCAGTGCTGTTTGTATTATTGTATGATTTCAACCTCCAGTATCAGGAAGAGGTGGCATGCACCCCTGCGACTGAGGTTAGACATTAGCATATTTGCCATTGATATATATGATAGTGAGTTGTCACTAACTTGTCTTGGCAGTATTTGTAAAGTACTTAAGTATTTTTTCACAAACATTTTATACAGTTGATTATAGAGCTGAATGACATATTGCCTATTTAACATTATCATGTAGTCATGTAATCACATCGCAAGTGTTGCAATTCTCTCTGCTGTCTATATATATACATAATGTTCACTTGTTTTTTTTGTTTTTTTCAGCCTTTTAGATGCTTTCTCAACCCTGAATGTGCATCAAAAACCAAGAAAGGAAAAGTGACTTAAAAGAAGACTGGACATGTTGTGTACAAAAAGAACAGTACTGTAAACCCACAGGTTTCAGAGAATGTTGTTTTCTCTTTTTTGTTGTGACTACTGTTATGAAAAAGTATAATATTTTTAATTTTGTAAATCTAAGAGTACTGAAAGAAAAGCAGGAATTACAGTAGTCCCTGTAAAAAACACAGTCCAATACTGTAAAAAATAAGTTATATAACAGAATAATACTGTATTTGGTAAATACAGTACAGAACTGTAAATGTTGTATACAGTAGTAGTCCTGTAAAAATACAGTAAGTGGCTGGCAACCCAGCTGCCAGTATTTTACTGTAAATTTACAACGAAAAGTTTTACAGTGTTGTTTTCAAACAACCTTTGCAAACTCTCCTTTCGTCCCCAAATGCAAAACACAAAAAGAAAAGAAAAAAACAAAACAAACACAAACACAGCTCTTATAGATCTATAAAAGTGAAGGCACAACAGGTAAATAGACAACTTTCAATTAAAGTTCCAGTATACTGGAAATCAATTTATCTTGAAGTTCAGCTTATCTGTCATGAAAGTTTGTCATATCGAATGAAACCCAAACATTCTATCTATCTTGTAAAAAGCTTTTTTTTTTTTTTTTTTTACTATTCCAAGGTAACTCTAATTCTTCTGGTATGAATGGTATGATTTATATCTTATTTATTGTCAGTGCTATTAGTCAGTTCAAATAAAGTTTTTATAAATAAAGTTTATAACAGAAGACGTGCCTTGGATTATTACTGTATAATATGTATTATCAGAGAACGAATGATTCCATAAAGTAGTGCACAACACAACGAAATTTCCACAGCACAACGAAATAAACACAATGCATGGGACTAATTTCATTGTGTTGTTCTAATTTCACTGTGTTATGGCTTGTTTCCGTTGTTTTGTGCTAATTTCGTTGCATTGTGCACTACTGGGCCACCGTTAGGTTCACTTGAGAGTAATGACTAAAATTAGTAACTGAATATTACGTTTTTTTAAACAGTTTTTTTGCAAGCATGACATTAACTTGTTCCACTTGATGTCTTCTTTAGCCTTGTGCTGCCAAAGTCAAGTCATATGTAAAAGATTAGTCTTAATTCAGTTTACTGCCCTGTAGATAACTATGTCCTTGTACTTCTTCTCTATGGTCCCTTAAGGTCCTTTTTTATAAACAGTCTTCTAATGTAGTTGAATTTCTGGGCCCCAGGTGGTCTGAAATTACGGGACCTCAGTTGCCCCTTAATTCCAGCTACTTCCCACGGTTATTGCATTAGAAATGCAACAGCGGGCACATAATGGCCTTCTCTTTGTATCTAGTGTACAGTAGCATGTTAGAGTAAGCCGTGTCTCCTCTTCAACCTTGAGGAATTGATGTGTCGGTGTGCCGCAGCAGGGCAGAAACTCATAAATAAGAATGAAGGATAGCCCAAGGGGCCCTGAGGGTGTTCCGTCAAGAGTGGAAGCTCAAGCCTCAATGAAGACACTAAGCCTTTACCTCCTTGCCCACCTGAAGATTAATTACAACCACCAGCACTGCCTTACCAACTGACCCCTCAATAAGACCTTGCCCTAGAATCCTTCCCCCAACCATTCGTCCCTTACTTTATCTAGCATATTCACTATTTCCCAGGGATAAAACACATTTTAGCAGTTTTGAATTATGAATATTTTGATTAATATTCATCATTTAAACAACGATTTTAATGATGAATATTAATACCTGAGCAATAATATCTTAACCAGATTTATTGGTTTATTGTTACTTATGTCAGAGGTTTTCTTTTTTCAGGGTCCTATTTTTTTAACTGAAGAAATCAAAAACTCCTAACAATCCTAAAAATCCACTAATAATAACAATAGGCAAAAAGTAGCAAAGATGGCCTCCACTATAGTGGTGACAAAAGACAGCACAAAAGCAAATACGAGATAAAAACCATAGTTTTACTGAGGAAGGGCAAATGTTTTGGTCAAAATATAACCTTCTTCAGTGCCTTTTTAATGTGCAACTTTTTTGCAACTTTTCTGCATTTTTTTTTAACACATTTGCCAAATATAATATTTAGAAAATATATATGGTTTCATTATTCATGATGGTTTTATATACAATTAATTTGTTTGTTTGTTCATTCATTCATTGATGATTTTATTTAAAATATGGCATTCCTAGTTTTTAAAAATATGCAATAAAAAAACATGTAAGACAACTCTTATAGTGGGTAGAAAAATACATGCCTTCAACAAAGCCTTTTTTCTCTTTCACACTGTAAAAATGTATATTTCTGCATTTTTGTACTCTATATTTTGGGAAGAAATCATCATAATTGGGGTTTATGGCATCAAAAAGTTTGGAAACCTTGAATTAAAGTTTTTGGTAGGCATAGTCTTTCTTTTACGTTTTTCTCTGTGGTCTTATTACACAGGAAGGTCACATATTATTTGTCTTAGTTTTCCTTGTGATCAGACATGATCTAACAGTCAGATAAACATAATGTATGAACATGATACAGTCTTTCCTAAAATAGGAACAAGGAGCATGATAATAGATTGTGGTGACAGGAAATCTGCAGGCTTTGTGGAAACCCTGTGGTTTTATGGTGTACAGCAGGAAATCTGGACACTGTATACTGCTATGGATTTTTCATTCAGCATTTTTTCCTGTTTGATCTTAAAGCTGCAGTGTGCGTTCATACCACTGGTGCCACTGAATGGAATTGTAAAAATAATTTCAATCACTTTTACTACAGATTTCCCACATTAAAAATGGTAATGTGTCAGTAATGTTTGTTAAATGCATTACTGAAGACAGTGGTAAATTGTACATGCTGTTCTCCTGTTGTATTGTGCCAAGAATGCAATGACTAGACAACAAATCACGATGAAGGCAATGGTCTAGTGCCAAATGTACTGTATAAACACAGTTCAATGTTATAAAGCTTACTGGGTGTGTAAATCCAAACAAAAAAGTCACAAAGTAGAAAAAGGACCCATATACAACAAGTAGGTCAAAGGCTCCCCAACTGTTTGTTTATTTGTTTATTTCGCTTCAATAGAGTTCACATAAAAATCTAATCAAAAATGTGTTATAAAGTGCAAAGTGCAGTGAAAGACGATTAACTCTTCATCAGTGCCATTACATGATTGCAGATACACATCTGTGTCCATTTAAAGTGCACAAATTACCGTAGTCATCCTAATATATATGCAGGTACAACAACATTATCACATATACACTACAAATAGATCACATTTTAATGTTTATGTGTAATGTCTACCCAGCAGAGGGAGCCCTCGCCCGAGTACTGACCGTGCTCCACTCCCTCTACTTCCTCTGCACTCATTTCCTGTTTGACTGCTTTATAAACAGAGACCATACTTGAACTCATTGTGAAGTATTGCCTGTTAATCTGCTTTACCAAGCGTTAATCCTGTTCTTCCAGCCTGGTATTCTGTGTATGATTCTGCCTGATTCTCTGGTTTACAGTTATTTGGATTTCCCTCATTGTTCTGGTTACCTGATTTGGACTGCTGTGTGGTTTTGTAGTCCCGTACCAGCCGTTTTTGTAGGCATTAAACTTCCAGAATTTTAAAAGACGATATCTCTGTTTGCATTGAACTTTCAGTGCTGCAACTTTGCAGATATTGTTTATGCTCAAACAGCAACATTACACACTAACTAACGTTAAAAAGTGAAATTGCAATCAACCACCCCTTTAATAAACTTCCGCACATGGATTCTAACTCAGCCTCAGCGTCATCGTTACAGAATACTTCACCTCCCATGAATCCAGCGGAAGTTTCAACCCTGCAAGCCGCTTTCGAGTACCAAAGCGACATGTTAAAGAATTACCAACAACAACTAACCAAGCTCCAATCCATCAATGAACATCTAACTCACTATATCCGAACACTTCCACCACCCATGCCGAAGACGGAAGCTTTGCCCTTCCTGATAAGTTTGACGGTACTGCTGAACAATGTAAAGGCTTCATTCGTCAAGTCAACCTGTACTTTGACCATCAAGGGGATAAATTTGAGTCAGAAGAAAATAAATGTGCATTTTTAATGACGATGTTAAAGGGTTAGTTCACCCCAAAATGAAAATTATGTAATTAATTACTCATCCTCATGTCGTTCCAAACCTGTAAGACCTTCGTTCATCTTCGAAACACAAATTAAGATATTTTTGATGAAATCGGAGAGCTATCTGAACCTCCATAGACAGCAACGCAACTGAAATGTTCCCAGGTCCAGAAACGTACTAAATACATCGGTAAAACAGTCCATGTGACATCAGTGGCTCAACTTTAGTTTCGCGACGCTACGAGAATACTTTTATTTTTTGCGCAAAGAAAACAAAAATAACAATTTACTCAAGCATTCTTCTCCTCCGAGTTACGTCGTCTGCCATTTTAGAGAGTATCACAATGCATATGCACGCTTTCGCCAAAGTGTAAACAACGCTTATACGCGCACTTTCCCCCCGAACATAAACAATGCTGATTACTTCAAATACGTTCTTGGGTACTCTCCAAAATGGTGGAAGACTTAACTCGGGGGTGAAGAATGCTTGAGTAAATAAAAATTTTAGTTTTCTTTGCACAAAAAATAAAAGTATTCTCGTAACGTCGCAAAACTGAAGTTGAGCCACTGATGTCACATGGATTGTTTTAACCGATGTACTCTCCCGCCTTTCTGAAGAGGAAAGAGAGAGGCGTTGACAACATCAGTTGTGCTTCTACTGCGGTGAGGCAGGCCATCGCAGTCTAGGATACCCGCACAAATCCCGAGCTGCTCCCAGGGTAAATGTTGAACATTTTTCGTTGCTCAGTAACAAATCATTCACTTTACCTATTATTCTCAGGACTGATACATTGTCTCTTGAATTGACTGCGATGATTGATTGACTCTGGAGCAGCTCTGAATTTGATTAATAAGGGCATTGTCACCAAATATAACATCCCCACTCAACCATGCATCCCACCTATCAGAATCAGGGCTATCGATGACGCACTCATTGGCAAGGGGATCACTCATCAAACCAAAACTCTCACGCTCAATGTTGGTTTGCTGCATCAGGAATCCATCACACTGTACATCACTGACTCTCCCAAACACAAGATTATCCTGGGACATCCCTGGCTATCTATTCACGACCCCGACATTTCATGGCATCATGGTGAGCTAACTCATTGGTCCACATTTTGTTTAAATCACTGCTTCTCCACTAAGCCCCAACCATGTCTAACAACCAGCATAGAAAGTCCAAATACCCATAAGACAGTGAACATCCCCTCCTGTTACCACAATCTTTCTGAAGTCTTTAGCCAAACCAAGGCCACGCAACTACCCCCACACCGACGCTGGGACTGTGCTAATGATTTGCTTCCCAATGCCATGCCTCCCAAAAGCAAGGTTTACCCTCTCTCCAGAACTGAAAGTCAAGCCACGGAAGAATATATCACATAGGCTCAGAACTCAGGTTTTATTCATCCATCTACATCACCAACTGCTGCAAGTTTCTTCTTTGTTGAAAAGGATGGAGGATTGAGACCCTGCATCGATTTACAGAGGACTAAATAATGTGACTGTCAAATTTCATTACCCACTTCCTTTAGTACCATCTGCACTAGAACAGCTGTGGGAAGCCACCATTTACACTAAGCTGGATTTAAGAAGTGCCTATAACTTAATCCGTATTAAATAGGGCGATGAGTGGAAAACTGCTTTTCTCACCACCAGGGGGCACTATGAGTACCAAGTTATGCGTATGGGCTTGCCAACTCACCCGCCATCTTCCAGTCATTCATCAATGAAATTTTCAAGGACCTTCTCAACAAGTTTGTAGTAGCTTATATTGATGATATCCTCATCTACTCCAAGTCTGAGGCAGTGCATATCAACCATGTTAAAGTAGTCCTCTCTCGATTACTGGAAAATCAACTCTATGTCAAAGCAGAAAAATGTGAGTTCCATGTTAACCAAACCTCGTTTTAGGCTACCACATATGTCACCATGGAGTAAAGAATAGATGAATTAAAGGTTCAAGCAGTCACAGAATGGCCCCAACCCTCCACAGTCAAGGAATTACAGACATTCTTAGGCTTCGCAAACTTCTACCGACGTTTCATCCGCAACTACAGCACCGTAGCATCACCCTTAACATCACTTCTAAAAGGTAAACCCACAAAGCTAAGATGGACTAAGGAGGTCAACAATGCCTTTATCACCTTAAAAGAAAAGTTCATGTCTGCCCCCATTCTGAAACACCCAAACCCCAGTTTACCTTTTGTAGTAGAAGTGGACACCCCCGACTGTGGAATTGGGGCAGTACTTTCACAGAGACACAGTCAACTCAGCAAACTGCATCCATGCGCATTCTTTTCAAGGAAATTAACCACCGCTGAACGAAAATATGATGTGGGGAACAAGGAACTGCTCTCAATGAAGGCAGCCATTGAAGAATGGCGACATTGGCTAGAGGGGGCGATCCACCCATTTCAGGTCATCACAGATCACAAAAGCTTGGAGTATATCAAAAGTGCTAAACGCCTTACCCATGCCAAGCTCGTTGGGCCCTATTCTTTACTCGCTTCCAATTCACAGCAACCTGTCGGCCCAGCAGTAAGAACTGTAAAGCAGATGCTCTCTCCAGACGATACGATCTTCCCACCCAACATCTCATCCCAGAACCCATACTCTCTCACTCTGTCATTCTTGCTCCAGTTTCCTGGAATATCATGGAGGAACAACAACGCGATCCCCCACCCTCTCACTGCCCTCCTGGCAAAACAGTATGTACTATGTAGGGTTTGATACATAAATAATTTAATTTAGCTCAAAGGGAATCATTTGTGATTTTATAGGGAATTTGAACAGAATCACTGTTTTGCGGCAGCGATTCACTGAACATATATAACATATATTAACATTAATTCTGCACTGGATATTAAAATCCAAAATATAGTGAAAACACTATTAATAAGCACAGTAACAAGATCGGCAGATTAAGACATTAACTTGTAAGCACAAAGCACAAAACACAAGATACTTCTCTTTTCAATATAAATACGACTTTATTTATATAAACCTAAGACATAAACTAATCTAACACAGGAACACACGCATTCACAAATTCACACGTTGCAGAAAGAGAGAAAGGATGAGTTTAGAGAATGAGAATGTGAAATCCCAAGTTTATAGCAATATGTGCTATTGCAGAGACCTGAACAACCATCAATCACTTAATTAACCCTCGCATTGAGTTTCTCAATGAGGCTAAAATTTATATTAAATGCACCAGTTCAGTTAGACCTGAAGGTTACTTGCGTTGCCTTTGTGTTACAGGGATTCCCTTCTGTTGTTGTCGTTGCAGGAAAGGGGTTTTCCCGAGTTGGTGATTGGCTGGAAGTTCAGTAGTCTTTGAAGTGATGTCTTGGGCGTTGGCTGAGGATGGTTTTGGAGTCAGTTTCTGGTTGAAGTTTGAAGCGGTTGCAGTCGGAGCTGGACTTTGTGGCAAACTTAACTTTTGAACACGAGACTCAACGGAAAGAAAAGAACCTAAAGTAAAAGAATAAAATGAGTAACGAGACTAGGTGGTTTTTCCTCTCATCGCGGTGTTAAGTAGCAACTAGCCTGTAGGCCAGAGCACGCTCAAAGAGCGCTAAAAAGCAGCGTCAAAACGCGGTGGCGAGAAGAGAGAAGGGCGAGAAGGGCAGATTTGATGGTGTCCTGAATTTTTAAACTCAGCTTCTGGACACATCCCATTTGGTGTTTTGACCAATTAGATAGATAATTTTCTTAGCTAGGGTTGTTCCTTCCATCATAAATCAGCATGTTATCAGTCACATGATCGGAATTTTACACACTCTTGCAATGTATACTTTTGGATGTGATTTCTACAACCAGAATATGATACATTTGACAAAGAATCAATTGGAAGAAACGTTTCAAGCTAGAATTGTCAAACTCATACATACCAAACACGAATAAACCTTAAAGTCATTCAATAGTTATTAAAAAGACATACATAATATGTGCTTAAAACATGATAGTCTAATGTGTGGTTACATACATAATATAGTGTTATGCCTAGCAATGTCCTTTTAGGATGATTTTATGTGCATATGAAAAAGAAAGTCTCTGTGTAGTTCTATGTAGGACATATGGACATGTTCGGTGAAGACCAGAGAGAGGTTAAAAGGTCTCCTAAAGAATTTCAGTCTCAGTCTTTGTCTTGTATGTGTGGGGGAAAAGTCAATCTAAAGAACCTCGTGATTTCTCTTGTGGAACACATGTGATGGCCATCTCTTTGACCATTAATCTTGATTATTTGCCCCAAATTTGACGATCTCCTTCCTGCGTTGGACTTATCAATAAGTGTTCTTTTGTCTTAATGTTGCAAGCTGTTCTGGAAGAGGCTTGTTGGTTAGGCTTCCTTCAGAGGTTGGAGCAAGGAATCTGATTTATGACGTTGTCCTGTTTTCTTGGGGCCTCTTCTGGAATTTCGGCTCTTCATGTTTCGATGTTCTGATCGAATCTTAGTTTTGTCTGACTCGTTCTGATCCTACAACTACAATATGTCTACGTCAACTTATCATGCAATGGGTCCACACTTCAATCAGTGCAGGCCACCCTGGCATTTCTCGCACTATCCGCCTGCTACAAAATTAATTCTGGTGGCCTGCCCAGGCCAGATAAGTCACTGCCTATGTAAAATCTTGACAAGTCGGTACCCAGTCCAAACCCCCCAAAGAATTACCCTCCGGTCTCCTCCAACCTCTACCCATCCCACAATGCCCATGGTCCCATCTATCTACTGACTTTGTCACCGATCTGCCTCCCTCCAACAATTTTACCACTATTCATTACTGACCATTTCTCCAAATCCTGTTGCTTAATCCCATTAAAGGGACTACCCACCGCCATGGAGGCAACCCAAGCCATATTTCAACATGTCTTCCGAATATATGGTTTCCTGGAAGATATTGTGAGCGATCGGGGCACACAATTCACTTTCCAAGTCTGGAGAGCTTTCTGCAAACAATTGGATATCAACGTTAGTCTCACGTCAGGGTATCATCCTCAAGCCAATGGCCAAGTTGAATGCCTCAATCAAGAAATCGGCAGATATCTACGAACCTACTGGAGTCGGGAGCAACATCGATGGTCTGAGTTTCTACCCTGGGCAGAATATGAGCAGAACTCTCTCACCCACACTTCCACAGACCTGACCCCCTTTCAGTGCGCCCTGGGGTTCCAACCTCCCCTGTTCCTGTGGTCTGGTGAACATTCCTCAGTCCCAGCTGTGGACAACTGGATTCGTCGTAGCGAGAGGGTGTGGGACAGTGCACACTGTTCTTCCAGCTTGATATTCTGTGTATGATTCTGCCTGATTCTCTGGTTTACAGTTATTTGGATTTCCCTCATTGTTCTGGTTACCTGATTTGGACTGATGTTTGTGTTTGGACCCTTTGCCTGCCTAATCACTCTTGCCTTCTGGATTTCCCCTGTCTATGGTGACAGATTGGACTGCTATTCTGGTTTTGACTCTCTGCCTGCCTTCCCGTATCTGTTTGTGGTAACTGCCTTTAATAAACTTCCGCACATGGATTCTAACTCAGCCTCGGCATCATCATCACCACATTATGACATAATCATGTCTGTCAATAACTTAAATACATTCTTAAAACATTTATAGGTGTAGAAAAATATGCTTAACATCTATAAATTAATTATTTAAATTTTACAAAATTTTGTACCACATATACTGTACATACAAATATCTATGAAAAATATCTACTCATAAAAATATATACAAAACATATAATCCATGTACAAAAAAATTATCAAAATAAATAACAGAAAACAGACTACAAATAAAAAAATCTAATGTCAGCGTTAGTTCTGGCAGGTCACGTTAGTCAAGCTTGCATCAGCTGACTCTCAGCTGATCCACATCTACCTATAGGGATGCAACACCTTTCACAGCACTCATATATAAGGTCCATCAGTATTATCACCAGCTTCGCGTTGCTCAATAGCTAATTACCCACCTCCATCCCCAACTCCTCCTCTATCAGTCAGGATTCAGCCTTCTGATTCTCCTTTGAATCAGACTAATCTCTAAAATGTTACATTAAATTATTTAACTTTAATGATATCTGCAATACATTTTATGTCGGTTCTGTTCTGTTTACGCTGGGGGGTTATTGCTGCTCTTATCCATGCTAGGCTGCATGGATGCGCAAGGAGTTCTTGCCCAGAACAGAACCATACCGCCAATCCAAACCGTATGCTAATTATTAGTCATATTTGATGACAGTGGTCCTGACAGAAATGCTATATAAGACCAAAAAGAGAGCAGAAATTACAATCAATAAAATGACTACATACATCATAATTCTGGCCAGATATATAAGAATTACTTTCAATATTTAAATTAAAAGCTCCAGTAGTGGTGTTCATCCAACTAACTTTCACTGTATGATAAAAAGGAAAAACTGAATTCTTTATCCAAGTTAGCATGTTTAGAAAAGCATATTTAGAATATTTTTAATTGCAATATACATAAAGCATAGTTGCTCATACTGTACATGAGTATGTCATATGAAGTATGTTTAACACTGCTATGATTATCTATGCTATGCTAAAGAACCGTAGCTTTTTCCTCTGCACTGCAGAGAAAGGTGAATGTTAGTGTCTTCCTCGCTTTAGGAGTATCGATTCGGCTAAAGCTGCCACACCTGAAATAGCTCAGACAGCGCTGACACACACAAACAAATCAGAGAGTATTCTGTGCAAGGGGCTTGAGAAAAAAACAATGGCTAGAATGCAATATACCCATCTCTCTGCTGGTGAGAAAAGGGTTTGTGTGCTTTCACACCAAGGTGCTGAGCTCTTATGCATAACTAAAAATAGAGAAATTGTACATGTTTCACCTCAGCCTCTCAGGATGTAACCTGCTTTTCTTTCCCAAAGTAGTGTGAGGTAATTTGCAAGCCCATCCCTGGAATACCTGAGTCAGCCATTAATCAAAGGCAGGCTGTAGTAGGCAGTGCAGGCCAGAGGGGGATGGTGGGCATGCAGAGCGGGAACATTAATCAACTATTGCACACTGGAAGAGCTGAAAATGACAAAGCCAAGTATCTGTGTTACCCTCCTACTGGAGTCCCAGAGCACAGACCTGGACTGGATTTAAAGGACTAATCCTCACACGCTCTTGCTCTTCCCGATCTCACTGGCCCAGCTCTGACTATTGTGAAGCAAACACTGTCATCGCCTCGGAAAACCGCTATTATACTTTTGAAAACAATTAAAATCCTATAATCCCACATATTTGACATGCTATGATTAAAATGGGAAGGAAGAGAATAAGCCCTATTAAAACAGACTATGCAGCCCAAATTTGCAAGCAATTTAGAGGAAATGATAGTCTTGTTGCCATTGCTTTCTGCAGTAAATCAAGTTGGCCAAACACAGATTATTTTGCTTTTTTTAAATTTCAAAATTGCAGAAGCCAAAGCTGAAATTTTAAGAAAATTTGTTACAGTGTATTTACACAAATATTTGGCCAGAGGAGAACTGGCCCCCCGACTAAGCCTGCTTTCTCCCATGGTTTTTTCTCCATTCTGTCACCGATGGAGTTTTGGTTCCTTGCCACTGTCGCCTCTGGCTTGCTTAGTTGGGGACACTTAATTTCCAGCGATATCGTTGACTTGATTGCACAGATACTATTTAAACTGAACTGAGCTGGACGATGACATCACTGAATTCAATAATGAAATGCCTTTAACTGAAAATTGTTTAATCTTGTCATTTTACATTATTGACACTATTTCCTATTTTGATATTGGAAAGTTGCTTTGACACAATCTGTATTGTTAAAAGCGCTATATAAATAAAGGTGACATGACTTGACAAATAAGTACTGAGTAATATTAATTAACTACATATTTACTATAGGGTTAAGGTTAGGGTTGGGTTTAGGTTTACTTACTTGTAATTACTTGTAGATACCTCTACTACTAGATACTTTTACTACTGTTAATTACTATTGTAAGTTCGTGTAACATGTAATTAGAAAACATAAGGGGTGAGGGGGGGGGGGGGTATCTGAAAAAATATAGAAATATTTCAGGTCTGAAGGGGTTAAAATAAAGTGTTGCGCACCATTGGTCGGTGGAAGGTTTGACAGTTAGCTCACATGGACTTCATTTTCATACATTTTACCCAATGTTTAGATTGACACAAACCAACTAATAACACAAAATATAACAGAATTCATCCAATCCATTGCTAATACTTACTGACGTTTGTGCTGCCATTTTCCCACTTCCTGGAAGATGATGTCATTAGAGGAACTGGCTTTTGTTAGTTACCTGGATTTTAAAAACGACTGGCAGGATGGAAGGTGTTATTGAGAACATTAGAAAATCGGGTTTCACTTTATTTTGATGGTACCTTTAACACATTCTATTGACTATAAGTAATGTTGAACCTACATTTCTGCTGACTCTCATTAGATTGTTAGTAGTGTATTAGTTGACTGGTAGGGTTAAGGTTAGATTAAGTTGACACGTTCTTGCAAAGTTACTTATAGTCAGTAGAATATCTGTTGGGAGACCAACACAATGAGTTAGTAGATATGAAGCAAACAGTCTACTAATACTCTTATGAGAGTTTGTTGACATGTAGTTGCAACATTACTTAGTGTCAACAGAATGTTCAAAAGGGACCATCAAAATAAAGTGTTACCGAAAATCGTATTGATTGATTATCCATTGACCTTGTGTCAAATAAGTGCCAGATCAATTAGTCAATCAAATCAGACAGTAATCTCGAAAAAAGGGAAGTGTTGAATTAGACAAATTAACAATTTTCTTTTGGCATTGACCATTTTCATGATATTTTTAAATAAAAAGACTGTATGGTTAAAATGTCTTTTTGGACAGTTTTCATTAACACTAGACCCAGTTTAGGCAATTACAATTTTATATGGCAGTATGCTACATCATTAAAATATTTGGGGAGGATATCTGGTTTACTTCATCTATAAATCTCTATTTGCAATTAGAGTGAACATCTGTATACTATATGCAACCAGGCTTCATACAAGTTATTAGTGCATTATTTGTGCATTATTTGGTTTTATTTGAAAAACAGACGCATGCTGAATGGACTGAAAATACTGTGATATTTCAAATGTAGTCTGGAATGCATTATTCAAGCTGAGGTCAGACCAGTTGCATAAACATAGTCACCATGTTAACACTGTGTCTTAAGAACTAGTTTGACTAAATGGTTATCAGTCTTGCTTTTTGGATTCAAATTAGACCAGTCTTTGTTTTTATCTAACTGATTTCAAAAAGTTATAATGAGTCTTGCAGAAAAAAAAATAAAATGATGATGACTAATTTTCAAGACAAGTCTAAGCAGTTTATGCATCCAGCCACAGGTCTTTTTATGTTTCAGTTGTTCTTCTGTCCTCTTGCTTTGACTCAGCCTCCTCTGGTGGGATGTTCACCATGGCTTGTGTGCTCCAGGTGGTCTTCCTGCATGTGGAGCAGCACTGATGGTGACTAACAAGGCCAGTTTATGTCCCAGACTCCCTGAGAGTGTATGTGCATGTTGCTTTCTGCAGGGCTTTTGTCAGCGGCTCCTGCTGTCTAGCTGTTTAGTTTCTCCTTTAGCCTCGAGCTGCCTTCTCCACTACTCTGTACTGATCAGTCTTCAAAGAACCCGAGTGGGATGCATATTGGCAAGAGAGAACCATGTACTTCCAGAAGCTTGATGTCTGACAAAGAGCAGTTCTTACTGATGCCAGAGCTTTGATCTATTAGTCATCAAATCTGTCTCTCTTTAAAACTGTGGAGTCACAATTCTTTATGCTTAGTGAACTTGCGATTTCTTTCTCCATAGCAGCAGAGTCACAGTTTGTGGTCAACTAGAGGTGGTAAAGTCCAAGTACAAAAAACACTGTAAAACATGGTCACCTTTAAATGTAAACATAAAAAGAATTCGACTTGATTTAACCCATAAAAACTGAGTTTTTCTAGTATAGTTGGTATAAATTAATTTATTTAAGTTGATTAAAGTGATGTAATCAGTGATGTCACTGTGTAGTGACAAATGGAATTACATGATGATTTACCAATTAGCAATTGACTCTTTTATTTTGAAGGCAGGGCGTGCATTACTAGAGCCACCATGTTGCAGTTTCTCCCATTCATAGTGAGCCTGGTCTCATGAAAATGCGTATAAATTGTACGCCAAATAAAAACGAAAACTCGTGGTATTGATACGCAAAAATGTACTTTGGCGTATACAGGTGCATCTCAGTAAATTAGAATGTTGTGGAAAAGTTTATTTATTTCAGTAATTCAACTCAAATTGTGAAACTCGTATATTAAATAAACTCAATGCACACAGACTGAAGTAGTTTAAGTCTTTGGTTCTTTTAATTGTGATAATTTTGGCTCACATTTAACAAAAACCCACCCAACAAATTAGAATACTTCATAAGACCAATAAAAAAAAACATTTTTAGTGAATTGTTGGCCTTCTGAAAAGTATGTTCATTTACTGTACACTCAATACTTGGTAGGGGCTCCTTTTGCTTTAATTACTGCCTCAATTCGGCGTGGCATGGAGGTGATCAGTTTGTGGCACTACTGAGGTGGTATGGAAGCCCAGGTTTCTTTGACAGTGGCCTTCAGCTCATCTGCATTTTTTGGTCTCTTGTTTCTCATTTTCCTCTTGACAATACCCCATAGATTCTCTATGGGGTTCAGGTCTGGTGAGTTTGCTGGCCAGTCAAGCACACCGACACCATGGTCATTTAACCAACTTTTGGTTGTGGGCAGGTGCCAAATCCTGCTGGAAAATGAAATCAGCTGGTCAACAGAAGGAAAAAAAAGCTGGTCAACAGAAGGAAGCATGAAGTGCTCCAAAATGTCTTGGTAAACGGGTGCAGTGACACAATGGACCAACACCAGCAGATGACATTGCACCCCAAATCATCACAGACTGTGGAAACTTAACACTGGACTTCAAGCAACTTGGGCTATGAGCTTCTCCACACTTCCTCCAGACTCTAGGACCTTGGTTTCCAAATGAAATACAAAACTTGCTCTCATCTGAAAAGAGGACTTTGGACGACTGGGCAACAGTCCAGTTCTTCTTCTCCTTAGCCCAGGTAAGACGCCTCTGACGTTGTCTGTGGTTCAGGAGTGGCTTAACAAGAGGAATACGACAACTGTAGCCAAATTCCCTGACACGTCTGTGTGTGGTGGCTCTTGATGCCTTGACCCCAGCCTCAGTCCATTCCTTGTGAAGTTCACCCAAATTCTTGATCGATTTTGCCTGACAATCCTCATAAGGCTGCAGTTCTCTCTGTTGGTTGTGCATCTTTTTCTTCCACACTTTTTCCTTCCACTCAACTTTCTGTTAACATGCTTGGATACAGCACTCTGTGAACAGCCAGCTTCTTTGGCAATGAATGTTTGTGGCTTACCCTCCTTGTGAAGGGTGTCAATGATTGTCTTCTGGACAACTGTCAGATCAGCAGTCTTCCCTATGATTGTGTAGCCTAGTGAACCAAACTGAGAGACCATTTTGAAGGCTCAGGAAACCTTTGCAGGTGTTTTGAGTTGATTAGCTGATTGGCATGTCACCATATTCTAATTTGTTGAGATTGAATTGGTGGGTTTTTGTTAAATGTGAGCCAAAATCATCACAATTAAAAGAACCAAAGACTTAAACTACTTCAGTCTGTGTGCATTGAATTTATTTAATACACGAGTTTCACAATTTGAGTTGAATTACTGAAATAAATTAACTTTTCCACGACATTCTAATATATTGAAATGCACCTGTATATGATACGAACGTGTTTGGCGTGCATATAATATGCTGTTTTCGCGTGCATATGATGAAAAATTTGTTGGCATGCATATGATATGCAGTTTTCGCCTACATATTATACGCATCTACCCCACAACCTTAATCCTACCCATCACGCAGCATATACACGCCAAAGTCCATTGTTGCGTATCAATACCACGAGTTTTCATTTTTATTTGGCGTACTATTTATACACACTTTCATGAGATCGGATTGTCATAGCATTACAAGTGTAGCATCTAGGTATATACTGTATGCAGTTTTTGGTGAAGTCTGCCAGATAATTTAGTTATTTTCACATGACATGATTGTTCAAGTGGGAGACGTCAGAGCATTTAACATTAGCCTACGTTCCAGTCTTCTTTTCTTTTTTTTTGCTCACACTGAAAATGAAAATGTTGTGTGATGTGACAATCTCAGCCAATCAAAAATAAAACCAACCAAAACCAGCACAGCAGAATTCCAGCACCAGCATCTAAAAGTTTTTGTTTCTTGCCAAAACCAGCATTTTATATGGATTGTTATATGGATTGTTTAAATGCATATTCTCAGATTAGACAATATAGAATTTTATTTTACATTAAAGTGTGTGAACTTTCAGGTAGGTTTAACTTTTGTCTTATCCTGACATAGTGTTTAGGGTTTGTTCGTTTTAGTTGTCTTTGGGGATTCATTTCGCTTTATCAGTTTACTCTTGTTGTAAATAGGCTTTAAGCCTATAAAAGTGAACTGTTGTGAACATTGCTTTGCTTTTTATATTAGTACTGGACCTGTGATAGGCAGCCAACACTTCTTAAGGCTCTAAATGTGTGCCCAGTGCTAGAATGTGTGCTTTTATATGACTGTATGATGGATTCTGAATAATAGAAGAAGACATTTTCACAAGTCAGCATTTTTTATCTCTTATAGAATCATCCTCACTCTCTGGGGAATGTCATAACAGACAGTTATGTCACATGTTAGCAGTGGTGGGCTTAACCTCTAAAATGCCTGTTTCAGTAGCAGCAGTTTTCACTTCAGATGGTTGTTCATTCAAACTTGACCACAACTCACACTCATATCAGTTATTTTCCCAAACTTAATAAGATGCATTGCTGTTTGTTGTTATAGGCAGCATCCAAACCAATTGATTTGGAACATTCTTTATGGGCAAATCAGTTAGTGGTTACTCACATGTCATAAAATAGCACTCCTCATTTGAAATGCATGAAAAATTCACTGTCACAGTTGATTGAAATAGAAACTGACATTACTATGTTGCTGAACACAATTCTCAAAAAAAGCACCAACGAATATTGTGTAATATATTTAATTTTAAATCATGCAATGCCTTAGAATGCTATGCCTTCTGTTTATGGTAGATATGAACAATTTACACACATATAACAAGTTTCTATTATTATTTTATATCCACATTAAATAGGGAAGCGTGTACACGGAGAACAGCAGAGGACCTTATACAGAGCCTAGTGGCACTCCATACAGTACTTCACTATTGTTAGAGTTTACAGTTTCTCTCGACTGTGTTATTGATCTGACGGGTAGAATCTATGTTGCCCAGGTTTTCCAGCCTATCCAAGAGAAAGTAATTATCTACGGTGTCTGTGAGGATGTCTAGGTAGCCAGTTCAATAGGTTTTGGAACAAAGCTTTAAATTTTGTTTTGTGTCTGTGATTTTCTTTGAGGTGGTTACATGATATTCAGGGATTCTCTGTGGTGTGCATGTGAATGTGTGTATGACTGTGTAATGAGATTTCAGGCCAGGTGTTTGTCTTGCATTCACTGCTCTAATTGGGTTTCATGTTCTTCAAGAATCCTTGCGCTGCACACACAGTCTTTGATCTTTCTCCAGGCTGTCGTTGATGAGAAGGTGGGAACACTCATTAGCTTTGAGGTTTTTGCTTATCAAATGATAGCCAGTAATTAAAGTCAAACATACTGGGATTTCATCTGTCCATGCATGCAGATACAAATACAAACTTTGCATGGGTCTCAAATACTAGACTCACGCTCAGATCTAACCCCATTGAGTATTGTAATAGTAGTGGGCAGATATAATGATAGATTAATGGAACTACATTAGACAGACTCATTTACTCCGTTTGAAGTGAAGAACTGATGTTCTTATAAATCTATTACTAATCAAACCTCCACATCCTCCATCTTTAAATATATATAATACATAATATATAATTTAATGGATATCTAATTATAATGGTATATGACTTCATCTCCAGCCGCTCCTGAACTCTCTTAGTACATTAGTTAATCTACTGAATAATTTGTATTCACTTTATATTTAAGTAACTAGCATAATTCTTAACCTTAGACCTTATTCTTGAAACACAAAATGACCAATTAAAAGGTGTCAAGCACCAAAAGCAGCCCACATTAAATCTATAAGCTTTAATTGAAATATACACATTTTCATGCATTCTATATATGTGTGTGTATGTGTGTGTGTGTGCGCGTGCTTATACACGGTCACTCATCCCCAAAATTTCAATTGGAATTCACATTTATCATAAAATTATAGAGCTAAATTTATTCAGTCTTGAGTAGTTTAATTTGAATCTATTCTTTGGGTAATCAGCCTTAGGTAGTTTGCACAAGATTACAAGTTTTCACTTTACTACACCACCTTGAGAATAATGCCCAAGGAAATCCATTTTCCTCATGCAGAGGAATTTATTATTTACATTTATGCATTTGCCAGATGCTATTATTCAAAGTGACTCACATTGCATTGAAGTATACATTTTATCAGTTCATGCATTCTTCGGGAATCAAGCCCATTACTCTGCTGTTGCTAGTGACTTTTGCAAAAGTAACCAAGTCTGTTTGTATGGTATATACTGTGGCTGCAAATAGTTCAATAAAGTGCCCTGTGGCACATGCATGATTGAATAGACAAACAAATGATCCACGTGGAATAAGCAGCATGTGTGATACTTTGAGCATGTTGTTATGGCTGCTGTTTACTGAAGGTGTTACCTTAGCCTGGTTTCAAGACATGACTGAAAGAGGCCTCTGTCTATGACCACAATTAATGGCGTCTGCGGCGTCTGAACCCAACACAGTCCAGCTAACAGAGTGTGATGAATCCACCTCTGCCTGCTCCTTACTTGACATTTGTACATTGATCCTAGATTTTCATCAGACCTCAGGATTGAAAGGCCAAGCTGTGAGGCATAAATTTTCAAAGCTGTGCGTCTTCAGCCATCGGTCACAGTGAATCTTGTTCCTCCTAACCTCAGCCTCCCCTGGACTTCACGCAGGCTGTAATTCTAACTGCGATAGTGTTGATATTGCAGGTTCATCACACACTGCTGTTTAAGCAACATGGGAACCACTGCAAATAAAAACAATCGAGAAAATAGATAATAATAGACACCTTACAGTCCATAACATAATTTTACTTACATTTCATACTCTCATAAAGACATGCATGCACACCTTATTCTTGGGTTTTAAGGACTAATATAAAATGTGTTGAAGTCTGTCTGTGTGGAGAAGCTCTGAAGATCCTTCCGAATAATCCAAATATCAGAAACCTCAAGTTTATTTTCATCAAGATCCCTGATGAAATATATATATATAAATTATATATATATAAATTATATATATATATATAATTTAAAAAAAAAATGATGTCCTCTTTAACCCTTCTTTATCAGTAAATAAAGTGTTAAAGTGTTTAACGTCATCGTCTTTACAGAAATTACAGAATGCAGTTACTGCTACCATGTTCATCATGTCAGAACATCCGGTTCCTGTACAAGCTGCTTACTTTACTATTAATCGTATCCTGCATATCATAATTTAGTGTGAAAATGCCGAACCATAATGAATTATTCATTGGAATGAATGTTTATGCAATATGTGCTTCTCAGTGGCACACATGGCTAAAGGAAAAAGTTATTGCCCCATTTCACTAGACTAGATTCCACCCACTCTCTGAGCCTCTCTTTGTGTGTCTGTAGCACAGTTGGGAATAAGGCTGTCGCTTTAATGTGTTTAGTTAAATGTATTTTTTTATTTATTTAAACTATTAAAAAAAAATAGCATTTGATCATGCCCAGTGACCTGAATTTTGTATTAAGATTTTTCTTCCAGCTGAGCAGTTCAAACTTGAAGTAGCACTTGAAATGCAAAACACATTTTAGTCTTTCCCTTCAAAAATATCTGCTCAGTAAGGGACTCGAGCAGAGGTGTCTCTGACATTCACTGGATTCTCCACCTGATTGGCTCCTGCGCTGGGCTGCTCTCAGGAAAGATCGGCTGATTGGCTGTGCTGAAGGTGACAGTCAATACCTGCGACATCATCACAGCACTGCAAGTCTGAAATATGAGTCACTGTTGCAGCTGAAATGTTACTGCAGATGTTATTCTGTAGAAAAAGAGAGGTTACCCAAACAGCACCTGCATGAAACAAAACGTGTGTGTGTATAAGCTATAGCTCTGTTCTAAAGCCTTCATTCATTCTCCTCATAACTGCACATTAAACATAAACATTCTGATTGGCTGTGATTGTGCTGTGTCATGCAGCTTCGTGTTCAGTGCAAACAGACAAATTGCTTATCGCTGGGAATTTTTGACATCACACCTGGTTAGGACACAGTGTTAGAAGGTCGCTGTCATGCGAGGCAGCTTGTTAGGTTTTGGAACAGTATGTGATCATGGATATGTGTGTATGTAGACTGACTGGGTTCCAGTGCAGGTACTTCTGGAGATATACTGACAGTATGACAGGTGTGCTGATGGGTAAACGGCCCTGTGATTAATGCACACAGCACTGAGCTTCACGTGGGAGCAGTCGCTCACTTACAGCGTGCTGGAGCAGCTAAATTTAAACACTGGTCAGCACACACACGGACCTCGGGGATTCTCACAAGCACACATAAATAATCACACACACACACTCTCTCTGCCAGGACTGATAGCGGTTTTAGATACTCTTTAAAGGAATAGTTCATTCCCAAAATATACAGTTTATTCCAAACATTTCGTCCATGGAGCACAAAAAGAGATATTTTGAAGAATCTTCACTCAGCTCTTTTCTTAGTGACAACAAATGTTGATTTCAAAAAAGGACGAAAACAAATAACAGTATCCATACAATAGAAAATGTCTAGGATTTACAAATAATCACATGCAAATGGCAATTAACACATTGAATTATGCACAAAATTTTCATGTTGAAAGACTGAAATAGCATTTTCTTGCATTCTCTAATAATCTTTGTTTTACGTACATCTTCAAAAATCATTTTTACAATGCATGTCTTATACATTAAGTCAAAACTTCAGAAGCCATACGGAAGACTGAAATAAGTCACAATAATAGTCAGCCATTATCAGAAGAAAAAAAAGATGTACACTTTAGCATGCTTTTAGACTACTTATTACGGAAATAATATAGATTATTTAAAAGAATATACTCAAGTGTGAACTAAATGTAATGTTACCCTTGATTAAATGTTATTTACAATTAAATTAAAATGTATTAAACTTTACATTCATATTAAATGTATTTCGTTGAACTTTGTTTTTCTGATCCACTCAACTTAAGTACATCTTTAAATGTAGTTTAACTGTAGTTTATTTTAAATGTAGTTTATTTTGTCCCATCTGACTGTATCCTCATTATATGCATATTATAGTAAATTAAAATTAAGTAATAATTTGAGTTCAAATTAAATTTCTAATTTTACTTGTATATTATTATAAAACTTTCAAAGTACAAAGTTATAAGAACAAAACAATCAGATGCAGGGGATGGCGGTCAGCATAAGGAAACATTTAACCAATCAAAATCAAGCATTCCAGAGCTTTAATCCAGAGTTTAATAATCACTGATGAGCTTCCCTTTCGTCATATGGACTATAAAAATGCTACACTTATGTGCCAGTGCCATGTTTGACATTATTACACAATTCTGCCATCATTTACTCACCATCATGTCAGAAGGAGACATAATACACTGGTCACCCTTTTCAATGCAATTAGAGTGAATGTATAATATTCATATAAAATCCATATTAAAACCACTGCAACTGAATCTCAGAGTGAGAAAAACTCAAGAATTGGATCAGAAAAAGCTTTCCGTTCTGGATCATTTATTAATTTTCACTATTCCTTTAAGGGGAGATTTATGTGTTGTGTATGTAAGATCATGCGACGCTCTGACCTTTAAACATGTTTATGTGTCAGCAGCCTGTGCATTACTCTTTCTCTCTCTCTCTCTCTCTCTCACTCTCTCTCCCGCTTTCTTTCTCTTTCAATCCCATGAGGTCAGTTTCACAGTAACCCGAGACCTTTGCATTTTAAATATATGTGACATTGTGCAGTAAAAAAAAAAAAAAAACTGCCTAGGCCAGGGATTTTGAGGGTATTTTTAGTAGTGTTGTAAATAGCATCACTATTACTATTGTTCAGATCTATTCTAATGATTAGTACAAATACAGACACGCATAATTCCGTAAATCACGACAGATTTGTTAATACTTCTCTAAGAGACATATAGTTTTCCTCCGAAAAACAGTAAGAAAGACTAAGATTATTTCTGCTATTCTAAAATAAATAAATTAAAAATATACACTCTGCATAAAGCCAGCCAATCAGATTAGTGCTTGCCAATAAAATAAAATAAAAATAAAGGTGTAGGATTTACTTTGAGACTATTTTCACTCAGAAATCGCTAGTACATTTTACAAATAATTATAAAGAAATGGCAAGTGCACTTTTTAAGTAAGAAGACTGAAATTGCATTTTCTTGGGTTACACTTTATTTTAAGGTGTCCTTGTTACAGTGTTATTATATATTTAAGTATTAAGTAATGTTAATTAACTAAATGTACTATATGGTTAGGGTTAGGATTAGGTTTTGGTTTAGGGTTACTTGCATGTAATTATGCATAATTTATTGTTATTATAATAGTAAGTATATGTGTTATGTGTAAAAAGGACATCTTAAAATAAAGTGTTATCTTTTCTTGTAAAACATACTCCAATAATGGTTGTTTAACTTACAAATTTGAAAGATCTTTTTATACTATCTTTTGTG
This sequence comes from Onychostoma macrolepis, assembly GCF_012432095.1. Classification (NCBI taxonomy): domain Eukaryota; kingdom Metazoa; phylum Chordata; class Actinopteri; order Cypriniformes; family Cyprinidae; genus Onychostoma; species Onychostoma macrolepis. Next base: position 30,008,913 of record NC_081171.1, on the reverse strand, counting down.
AGCAATGTGAATTAGACAGTTAATGAACCGAATGTTGTCAGTCTGTGGCTGTGCCATCTGGTTATAGTGTAAGCTCAAATAGAGATCACTGATCAGCTAGTTAATCCTGATTACTGATGCCTAATACAGATGACAAAAACCTCCCACATCCATCATTAATAATTCCAAGGACAGATGGATGGAAGGGAAATCAAGGAGAAGGTTTAGGCAAAGACGGATTTTTGTGGGATTTTATTATTATTATTATTTTTATAGCATCAACTAGGCAAAAACTAGCCACTACCAGGTTAATGACATTAAATCTTTAATATTATAAATATTAAATTTATAATATTACACAAACACACACACATTTCGGTTTCACTTTATTTTGATGGTCCCTTTAACACATTCTATTGACTATAAGTAATGTTGCACCTACATTTCTACTAACTCTCATTAGATTGTTAGTAGTGTATTAGTTGACTGGTAGGGTTAAGGTTAGATTAAGTTGACACGTTCTTGCAAAGTTACTTATAGTCAGTAGAATATCTGTTGGGAGACCAACACAATAAGGAGTTAGTAGATATAAAGCAGACAGTCTACTAATACTCTTATGAGAGTTTGTTGACGTGTAGTTGCAACATTACTTAGTGTCAACAGAATGTTCAAAAGGGACCATCAAAATAAAGTGTTACCCACATTTTGTTTGAGACATATAGAGTTCCTCAAGCAGAACTGTATTTTACATTTAACTGTATATTCAGCTAATATGTCAAGAAATAATGAGCATTTATTATTTTTAGACAAAGATATTCCAATTACAATGTCTCCACACATTCTAAGGGGACTTGGTGAAGAAAAAATTCAGTAACTTTATTTTAAGGTTCAATTCTTGCTATTAACAAAGCGTTAACTACGATTTTTGCCTGAATAAACTCCTAATTTGCTGCTTATTAATAGTTAGTAAGGTAGTTAAATTTAGGTATTGGGTGGGATTAGGGATGTAGAATATGGTCATGTAGAATGCTTTATAAGTACTAATAAACAGCCAATATGTTAATAATAGGCATACTAATAAGCAACTAGTTAATAGTCAGAATTGGTCCCTATACTAAAATTGTTCTATACAACACCAAAAATTCTCTTGCAAAAGAGTTGCGTCCTCCTGGGGAAAGCATATATTTTGTAAGAGTTCGCAAAAGCAGTGAAATATCAAGGGAACTCGCGCTTAACACATTAATTAGATGTGTTAAATCACAACCGCCGTATCGGGACATGCCATTTTTTTCCTAATCTCCATATTGAGGTGTTGAGATTGTGGAATAAACCATATTTAGCTCTGCTCTTTAGCCCTACTGTTACGAATTACTCCGACACAAGAGGACTGAATGAGCAGGGCTATGGGGTGATGCCTAAGGTGGAACAGATGCTTGCAAGCTATCTGTCCCCTGATACAGCATCTTTCCTCAAGGCAACGACATTACCCACAAAGCTGTGCAGGGGGTTGTGCTTGATTTTAGATTTGCGCCAACTAAATTGTTCTGTCAAGATGTTCAGATTTAAGATGCTGACATTGAAACAGATTGTGACTCAAATCAGATCCAAGGACTGGTTTGTCATGACAGATCTAAAGAACACATACTTCCATGTATCCATCCTTCCACAACACTGAAGTTTCTGAGGCTTGCTTTCTGGGGTGAAGCATACCAGTACCGGGTTCTTCTGTTCGACCTTGCTCTATAACCAAGCACTGGATGCAGCACTGCCTTCTCAGTGTTTCTAGGGTTCTGAAACACTTTCTGCCAGATCTGAGAAGCAATCATGTAGTTTTTCACAGACAACCCATTGGTGGTCTCTTACATAATCCAATAGGGGGGATTGTGGTCGCACACACTTTGCAAGTTGGCACACCAGATCTTCCTGCGGGCTCTGGGAAAACTGTTTTCCCTGAGAGAAATATACATACCTGGGCACCTTAATCAGGGAGCTGACATTCTGTCGAGGTGGTGCTGGGGTTTGGGATATGGAGGCTCCACCCTGAGGTGGTGGTGCAGATTTGTAGGGAATTCAGCCAGGCGGAGGTGACTGAGTCTGTGCACCTTTTCCCTAATTGCTATGCTCCCATGGGTTTTGAGGAGAGTCCTCCAGGATGGAGTCCATCTGTCATTAATACCCCATTCTGGCTGGCCCGGTTCTCAGTCCCTCCACGATGGCTCTCTGTGGGAGATTCCGGTCAGGAGAGACCTTTTCTTTTAAATCCTTCACCCCCGCCCAGGGTTGTGGAAGCTATGGGTGTTGCCTCTGAGGGGGCCCAACTCATAGACTCCGGTCTCTCAACAGAGGTTGTTGAGACCATACTCCACTCTAGAGCTTCCTCCACGAGGAAACAGTACACCTCGAAGTGGGCTGTTTTCACTTCATGGTGCGTAAATCGTCAGCTGGACCCAGTTAACTGCCTGGCTGGTTCAGTGTTCAGTTCCTGCAGGAAAAATTCTCTGCCCTGTCAGTTGCACAATTATGCTTAGAATTTGCACCAAGTATGGTAACAACTTTTATGCACCTAAGGTGCCAAAGGTGCCCACTAATGTGCTATTGGCCCATAGTGCTGCAGGCTTTCTGTCCTTCTCCATTTAGAGATCTGGACCAGGAGAAGCATAATTTGGTATGTCCAGTCAGAGAAATGGACACTTATGTTCACAGAGCTGCCCTGTGGAGAAAAACTGATCAGTTGTTTGTCTGCTTTGGTCCACCTAACAAAGGTTTTCCAGTGATCAAACAGATGTTGAGCAGGTGGCTTGTTGAGACAATCTCCCTCACTTATGAGTCCTCTGACCTTCCTTCACCTTTGGGGATCAGTGCTCACTCAACGAGAAGAATAGCAGCTTCTAAAGCCCTTCTTTCAGAAGCTTCCCTGCAGGATGTTTGTGATGCTGTGGGCCGTTCCTCTTCGCTCACATTTGTCAGATTTTACAACTTAGATTTGGGTTCTACTCCATGCTGTAAAGTGCATCTGTCTTAGATGTGCTCACCATGATTTTACACCAGACAGACATTTGTCAGCATGGTGAAGTGGGTATTGCCATACAATTTCTCTTGACAGGGAATGTCTCAGGTTACGACTGTAACTATGGTTTCCTGAGAGGGAATGAGATACTGTGTAAGGTTTTTTTTTAGCTAGAATAACTGGCGTTTGTCAGACACTGTTATCCAGAGCCAATATTTTATATTGCATTCATGGTACACGTTATTAGTTTTATGCATTGCTTGGAAATTAAGCCCACAACCTTGGTGTTGCTAGCACCACACTCTACTGTTTGAGCTACAGAAATGCCATTTGCTGTGCAATACTACTATACATACCTAAGAAGCCAATTACATCACACACTCTTTTTCTGCACATCTGTACTACATATAAAGAGCAAATGTAATACATATTCATGAAATATGCATAAAGAGGAAAACAGACCTTTATTTAGTCATTCCTTCAGGGCTGAAATAAAGCATTGGTTCACATTTGCAATTCCTCCTCAGGCAGAGAAAAAACAAATGCTTGAAAAGACAAAGAGGGACAGAGAAAGAGAAGAAGCTTATCATTAACAACCTATGAATTCTTTATCAGGTCAACAAATGGCTGCAGCACTCATACATCACAATAAAACCATGTATCTGTAGGAAATACAACCATGTGTCCGGTCCTCTGAGATGTTGTTTAGATCACATATCCTAATGCTACATACTAAGAAACATTTGCATTTCAGTATCAGAGTGGTGATGTACAGCTTTGTGCAGCACCCTGTTACGCTGCGGTAAAGAAATGCACAAAGCAATTTACTAGACTCGCTTTAATAAGGCGTTACCATCTGTAAAACTCAGCAGGGTTCATGAGTGTACGTGACTGTGATAATGAAGGGGAAATAATGTGATTTTTATGTGTGCATGTAATGAGGATGATGGGAGAGGGGTGGTTTAAAGGCACAGCACCCTGCAGTTGAGCTGATCTATATTAAAGTAAATAGCGCATTAATCAAATATATATGTGTAAAACTCATCTGATTACTGTCTAAGAATATTCATTCATTCATTCAACTTCATTCAAAACTACACAAATTACAACATACTGTGCTCAGAATTATTAATTTAAAGTATTATTGTTTAATCTAAGCATTTTAACTGAATGTTTTCTTCTATAGACCACACAAATAAAAATCATATTAATTATAAGTGCTTTGTACTGCGAGTCACTATCAGTAGGCTAATGTAGTAAAGAGCTCTGTGTCTGTACACTGCTGAGGGGAAACAGCAACACAAAGAATTCTAGATAAACAATATTTTATTTTAAAAAAGTCAAGAAAGACTTTTCAGCATAGGAGATGGACTAAAAATTAACTCCCAAATTTTACTACCAGATTCCAGAAGATAAATTCTTCAAACAGTTGTACAAGAGGATGTGATGCTGGTCCTTCAAGAGTAACTCTCAACTTATCTATTTATAAAGCCTATAAAAATCAGTCTTCATGTATTTTACAACACTTCAGCTTTTGATTCTTATTAAATGAGGGTCATTTTCAGGATTTTTTACCCAAGTAAAGTCTCTGAGAACCTGACACATTGCGCTTCTGGAGACTCCAGGTAGTAAGTTTTGGGAGTTTAATTCTTCTTTCAAGATGGTTCCAGTGTGCATGGCATGCCTTCTGTCTCCGTGTTGTCTGCGTTAGTTTGTTGTTTGCTATCGCTCTGTTTATTTGTATATGTTGTCGAGATTTTTGCTCGTCTATGAGCGCCAAACACTTTTAAATATTAGAGCTTCTGATGATATACTCTCTGGAAGATGTGTGTTGAGAAACCATTAGACTACGGCCCTTCCTCCTTACCTGGCAGATATACCGGCATTTCTATGCCGATCACCAGGCGTTATTCCTCGTAAAAAGTGCTGGAGACGACGGAGAAAGCGTGGAGGTGAATAAAATATGATTGCTTTTTAATTATTGGTGATTTTAACATACATGTTTGCTTCGAATCCAAACCTCTGGCTAAAAATTTTCTCAGTCTAATTCATTTAATCTCACGCAGTCTGTCACTGGTCCGACCCATGAAAAGGACATACTTTGGACCTTGTGGACCTTGACATTACTAAATGGGCCCAGGAATACTTCCAGAAACCACTGTCGGTAAAAACAATCCGCCGTGCCATCTGCAGATGCCAACTAAAGCTCTATCATGCAAAAAGGAAGCCATATGTGAACATGGTCCAGAAGCACCGTCGTGTCCTGTGGGCCAAGGCATTTAAAATGGACTGTTTCAAAATGGATAAGTGTTCTATGGTCAGACGAGTCCAAATTTGACATTCTTGTTGGAAATCACGGACGCCGTGTCCTCCCTAAAGAGGAGAGAGAACTTCCAGTGTGCTATCAGCGTTCAGTTTAAAAGCCAGCATCTCTGATGATATGGGGGTGCATACAGTATGCGCAGCTTGCATGTGTTGGAAGGCACTATGAATGCTGAAAGGTATATAAAGGTTTTAGAGCAAATATGCTCCCCTCCAGATGACGTTTATTTCATGGAAGGCCTTGTGTATTTCAGCAGGACAGTGCAAAACCACATACTGCAGCTATTACAACAGCATGGCTTCATAGTAGAGGAGTCCGGGTACTGAATTGGCCTGCCTGCAGTCCAGATCTTTTAGAACATTTGGCGCATCATTAAAGGAAAAAAAAAAAGTCAAAGACGACCACAAACTCTTCAGCAGCTGGAAACCTATATCAGGCAAGAATGGGACCAAATTCTAACACCAAAACTTCAAACTGTTTTGAAAAGAAGAGATGCTACACGTTTTTAAAAATTTAAATCACTATATTGTTTTCTGTGAAGGAGTAAGTAAGATCATTTTCACATCATTTTGACATGAATATTCTAGCCTACAAGACTGATTACTCAAAAGTCTTATTCAGAACTATTCAGTATGTGTTTTATGGACTTATTTCAGCTACATTCATAAACACAAAAGTCAGGGCATGTCAAAACACATGTCACATTCTGTTGACTGTAAGTAACATTGCACCTACATTTCTACTAACTCTCATTAGAGTGTTAGTACTGTATTAGTTGACTGGTAGGGTTAGAATAACTTGACATGTACTTGCAAATTTACTGATAGTCAGTAGAGTGTCTGTTGGGAGACCATCACAATAAAGAGTTAGCAGATATTAAGCAGGCAGTCTACTAATACTCTAATGAGAGTTCGTTGACATGTAGTTGCAACATTACTTAATGTCAACAGAATGTTCAAAAGGGACCGTCAAAATAAAGTGTCACCAATTTTAGACCTATTTCTAAACTCCCCTTTTTATCAAAAGTCTTGGAGAGAGTTGTTTTTAATCAACTTCAATCATTTTTAGACAAATTTAGTATGTATGAAAAATTTCAGTCTGGTTTTAAGCCCTGTCACAGTATGGAAACTGCTCTTTTTCTGCTCGTTTCTTCGAGCTGTGGAAACTCTGCCGTTTTAGTCCTTTTGGATTTGACTGCAGCCTTTGATACGGTCCACCACTCTATTGTTTTATCCAGACTTGAACAGCATTAAGGGTATAGCTCTCAAATGGTTTCAATCGTATTTGACAGACAGAAGTTTTTCTGTTCACCTTGGTGAATTTTCTTCATCTGCTGCCCCTCTTTTTTTGTGGCGTCCCCCAAAGGCCCATATTGGGCCCCATGTTGTTTTCTTTGTATACAGTATGTTGCCCTTGGGGTATATTTTTAGAAAACACAATATCTTCTTCCGTTGTTATGTGGATGATGTACAAATTTATCTGCCCATCAAAACAAATGACAGTTTCATTTCTGTCATTACTTGAGAGTTGCCTGAGAGATTTAAAAATATGGCTGGACCAGAACTTTCTTTGTCTTAATGAAAATGGAGATTGTTGTGTTTCGTCATCCTTGGGATTTAAGTGCTTGTGTAGACGCTCTTGGTAATTTAGGATTTTATGATCGTCCATTTACCAAGAATCTTGGTGTGATCTTTGACAGTGCTTTTAAATTTGAAAAACAGATTAGCTCTGTTGTAAAAGACAGTTTTTTTTTTCAGCTGAGACTGTTGGCTAAAGTCAAGATCTACCTGCCGCGTAAGGAGTTTGAAAGAGTAATGCATGCTTTTATAACGTCTACACTGGACTACTGTAACTCATTATATGTTGGATTGGATCAGTCGTCTCTTCAACGCTTCCAGTTAGTTCAGAATGCAGCAGCTCGTCTACTAACTGGGACTAAAAAGCATGAGCACATTACCCCAGTTTTAGCTTCACTGACTTCCTGTCCACTTTAGGATTGACTTCAAGATTTTATTGTTTGTTTTTAAGATTTTAAATGGGTTGGAACCTGCTTATTTATCTGAGCTTTTACATGTCCACACTCCGGTTAAAGCATTGAGGTCGTCCAATCAGGTTAAAAAATAAAGGTGACCAAGCTTTTTCAGTGGTTGCATCCTATGGAATAATTTACCTGTACACAAAAGAACTGCTCAGACAGTTGGAATTTTTAAGTCATTGCTTAAGACACATTTGTATTCTTTGGTTTTTATTTTTAGTTGAGTTGAGACATTATGATTTTTTTTCTAGTGTATTTGTCTTGTGTGTGTGAATATCCTCACATTGTTAAGCACTTTGGTCAACCAGGTTATTTTTAAATGTGCAATATAAATAAAATTAAACTGAACAGGTATTTTGCAGTTATGGAAAATGGTGGTACTGGAGACTAATGGTTACTGATAGTTTCACACCTAATTATTCACCTTAATTCTTAATTATTTTGCAGTTAACATGTCTTTTCTTCTCTGCCTCTTTTTGCTGACCATGCTGACCCAATGAGCATTTTGCTGTCCAATGGTCATGCCTTAATTTTGCAATTTCTAGTATCATATTTTTATTGCATCCTTCTCATGGGCATTTAACAATTTTTGACTTTCAGTCTGAGTTAAATCTCTTTTTTGGCTCATTTTATCTGTAAAAGAAAACCTACTTAATAATTATGCACACCTGAATATAAGGAGTTTTTCACTTCCAGCCTTCATGAACATTTATATCTCACTTATAAATGATTAAATACAAAATTAATTGTAGTTATTAAGATTGATGTGGTTTGTAATTGGTAAAATGTGCTTGAAAAAAAGAAAAGAATATCAACTTGCCTAATAATTATGCACGCACTGTATATAAATAAATATCAAAACTTATTTTAATTCATTCATTCCATTCAAACGATTCAATTAAAATATTTACATTTACAGAAGTACCATTCTTTTATGTAAAATGTTTAATGAGAATAAAAATTCCTGGATTAACTGCATGAAATGTATGTATATGTGTATATGTGTTTGATTCTCGGTTTTGCATACTTGCATACTTCAGGCATTTACACATTAAGGGTACATTTATAGGACAACAATGTACTACAAATGGAAACATTTTTCCTTTGCGATTTTAAAGACTTTAATGGTAAAATGACAAAATCTCTGTTCACACGAATCTGCACAAATGAGTGAAAAACACTTACAGTATACTTTAGTTGGCAAAAAAATTATATGCACACCAATGCCTAAAGACTGAACATGCAATATAAAAAAAGAGATTATGGTATTGTTTTGAGAAACTTGCATTTGGAACCCATTTTCAAAAAAAGCATTTTCAGGCCCCAAAACCTATGTTGTTGTGTAACAATGAGTTTTCCTCAGGTACCCATAGAGACGAGACGTTAAGACAAGGAGCTTGAGTGTGATGGGGGGAAACTGCTGACCGGGAAACACTCTGTAGTGATCATCCTGTCATTTGCTCTGCCTGATTATGCAAACACCAGAACACTCTGTCAACATGAATAGTGGTCCAGAGTGTCACAGCAGCAATAATAACCTGCAGTCTAAAAGAAGGGTTCAAATTCAGACTGATAAGGAGGAACATGTATCTGTGCGTGTTAGATTTAGATGATACTGTGTGTAACTATGAAGTTTAGTGGATTAATGTTAAGCACATCCTGTGTAAGCCATTTTTTAGAAAGGGCATGTAAATACAGCACACGATTTGAGTTGTTTATTTTATGTACATACTTTGAAAACTCTTTATATAGAGAATATGGTAATACTGTTTGTGTTAATTTGACGTAGTCATATAAATATCTGTATGTGAATTTAACATTACGTTTGTGAAAATTAAATATTTAAGTGTGTGTGTGTGTGGGGGAGGGGGGTGCACTGGATATGTATTATAAAGTCACACTTTATTTTAAGGACCAATTCTCAGGATGTTTGCCTCAAACTCCTAATTTGCTGCTTATTAAAAGTTAGTAAGGTAATTGTTAATGCTGAGGTGGGACTCAGGATGAGGACTGTCGACATGAGGATGGGTGTGAGCTGTAACTGAATGTCACTGTGATCTTTTTCCACCTCACCCACAGTATAGAAAGAGCCACTCAGCTACAGTGCATAATACACATACTGCACCAGATTCAGGAGGTTGCTTCCACTGGCATCAGTTATGCCAGAGTCATCGCTACCTCCAGAAGCACTTGAAAAATGATGCTGTTTCAGGACACCCAGGACAGATCTCAAGAAACTCCTCCATATAGTCTTCCAGGGAACAGCCATCCCAGCTAACAGGGAGTGTTCTTACAACTTTCAAAGTTTTTAAAGATGCATTTAAATGTTATAACAAAAGATTCTTAAGTTAATGTTTAAAGAATGTTCTTATAACTTTATTTGATCTTTACATTCTCAGTGCTGAGGAAAACAAACAAACATTGTTATCAACATTCTCTGAGTGTCCTTATGATGTTGTACTTCAATGTTCTAAGAAGCTTTTTTGTAATCTTTAAATAATATTCTAATCTCAACAAGAAAACTGGGCATTATAGCCCATCCTTGGTTTCATAGACAAGGATTAAGCCTAGTCCCAGACTAAAGCCAGGCTCACACTACATGATTTTTGGCTGGATTTTGCTGTCACATACAGATTTCCACAGTCTGCGACAAAACTCCTTGAACAGATCGTGAACAAATCTGTACTCGTGTCGGTCGCCGAAGCTCGTTAAGTATGAGCAGGTCAGCAACGTGATCTGAACCTGTCTCGAGCTATCACAGACGCTACGACATTTTCAAACCTGTTTGATATTATCGCCACGTGATCTCGTAATGTGAGCAACACAATGACAAGGTGGAACTAATCCAGCCAATCACAATGCAGATGGTCTTATCATGCATCTTTATGAACAGAAACGAAAAGCCACAAATTAATCAAATCAACTAACTAGAAATAAATTTAACAAATGCATAGATTGTGTACATAATACCACGTTTCATTTTACTGTTTAATTACCTCCAACTCTTTCTGCAGTACTGACAGTCCTTGTTGTCCACGTCTTCCAAGCCATTGTTTCTGCCATATTCTCTTTTGTTGTGGTTTCTTTTTTCTTTCGGATAAAATAACTGCACAGACCAATTGAAGGGCCAGTTGATCGTCCATGCTTGAAGACATGGCCTATAGTCGCTGTAATTTCTGTAATTTATGTGAGAAAACGTATTTTCGCTGATGGTCGGGAACGCCTCTTCTCTGAATGTTTTGTATTGTGTGCGCCTCGTTAGCGTTATTGTGTAGTATGCATGCAGCTATGACAGGATGACGACAGATGAGAAGAAATCTTGTTGTGTAGTGTGATCAACACAGTGATTCGGCTAGTCTTTCTTTTTTTTTTTTTTTTGTGATCAACTTTTTATTTTATTTTTTTTAAATCAACAAAACAACATCCACACAAACAAACAACAGGGAGGGGGGAACCAACAGACACACCATAACAATTTCAATTTGCAGCAAAAAGGACAAAACAGAATCCACATGAGTCCACAGGCCGACAACAATTCCCAAAACATGTGGAGAAAAGTACCTGCTGATACAGTGTTACAGATATGACAGTTATTGGTCGATTGCAGTTTCACTTTAAACCTCTTGTAAGGAGTTATATATGTTCAATGGATGACTTTGAAATGGATAAGACGATGAGCAAAGTTTTTAGAAGTTAAGATTAGATTAGACCGCACCCTCTCCCAGTCGACCGATAAATCCAAATCTGTTAATTCACGATTCCAGATAGATTTAATAGAAGGAGACTTTGCAGTATGATCATTAAGTTTACTATATATTAAAGAAACAGATGGCCGACCAGAGGGTGGTGCGATCCAATCCCATTTAGGATGAGAGGAAATAGGGGATGCCCAGGGATCTCCATAGGCCTTGAGAGCAGAACGTAACTGAAAAAAGACAAAATAAGATGATGCTGGTAAACAAAACTTGGTTGTTAGTTCTTGAAGTAAGCCTGGTTATCATATGAGTCACCTCATGTGTTTCTGCCCAATGTAGACCAAGAGGGCTGGACAAATGGCCAATTTCAACATAAAAAATTAAAGTTGTGCCATAAGGGTGTGTTACAAAATTTGAAAGGTCCTCCCATCAGATGTTCCATCCTTTTTAGAAAAAAAAAGTGAAGTCCTTAGATGTAGTATTCTGGATTCTCCAAAGATCGATTACATTAAGTTCAGTGATAAATTTATTCAATAACTTAGAGGATGGGTTAGCTGTAGTATCAGGATGAGATTTATCAAGTGCACCACCCATCACTAAAGGACAATCCATCTGTTCAAGTAATATATTGGAAATATTCGTGAAAAATGCACTTTCTGCCTCATTCAGGCAATAAATGGAGACCAGTGCTAACAGTCATTATGTATTTTACAGCATATAAAAACAAATCTACCTTCATCATTATTGTTGATGTCTATGTATGTTCAGTAGTAGCACAAGAGAAGGCTGCCAGTTTGTAATATTTGTTTTGAAAACGTGCCACATCGCGTTGTTTTAGATGAGACTCTTATATCGGGGCACAGGAAATCGATTTACGGTGCAAATATTCTAATATCCAGGTACACTTAATAGGAGAATTTAGGCCATTCACATTCAGTGATAAGATATTCAAAACATGCATTGTGTGCTCGCAATGCCAAGCTTCTGTCTAAGTGAAGAGAAACAAAAGCAATGCCGTAATGCCAGTGACACATAAACATTAGTATGTATCCTAGATACCAATCCACCTAGATGCATAGTCCTTTTAAAATAAAAGCAGAATAAATAAATTATTGATGTCTGTTGAAGGGCATATAAAAAAAATTAAAAAAACAAGGAACGACAAACAACTGTGTATAAAAACCAAAGCAGACCGCACATTACCGAGAGTGTAGGTCTGCATAAACATCAGGAGCAAATGTTGTTGTGTGACCAGTCCACTTCAACGCAAGACATGTCCCCAAAAGGCCCACTGAGCCAAAAGCGTAGTGATTGAACCTGCTCTCCATCAGCCCGAAGAATAATAATAATAAAAGATAAAAATAAAAGAAAATAAATCATTATTATTTACCAATCAGCGGACGAACGTACAGGGCAAGGGCAAGATTCCAAAAAGAAATTAACAAGTGTCCATGGCCACCTTGTTATTGTCCTCTTCAGGGCAGTTAGGATCACCACAGACCTCATCGTTAGTTTTCCCTCGTTGAGCTGAGAGGATGGAGACGGTAGCTGACTCCTTCCCGCTGCTTTGTAGCGCTGCAGAATACGTCTTCAGTGACAGTGAAGTAACAAAATCCTCTGCCTTTTGAGGAGAGTCGAACATCATCTGCTCACTTTTGTGCCGTAGTTTAATTACCGCCGGATAGGTGAGGAAGGGCTGGAGACCAAGTGCTGTCATCCTCTTCAGGACTGGATTAAAGCTCTTTCTCTTGGTAGTGGTGGCTGGACAAAAGTCGGGAAAAAATAGTTGCGTGACATTGTCCTGCGTGTATTTCACCGGATATGCCTGCCGAGCACCTTCCAGGATCACCGATCTGTCATGGGATCTTAGTACACGGAAGATGAGAGTACGCGGCCGATCAAAGTTTTTCCTTCCGTCATACACGTGATGGGACCGGTCAATCTCGATGTCACGGCCTTTCAGCGAAGGGATCCACTTGGAAAGATTAGCTCTGAGGAAGCCAGCTGCATCGGAGCCTTCCGCCCCTCCGGCAACCCCACCAGTTGCATGTTATTTCTCCTGCTCCTATCTTCAATGTTCTTCAATGTTCGTAATTTTTTTGGTGAGTTGCTCCAGCTGATTTCTTAAGTTTGTGACTGTCCTCCTATCCTCACGTGCAGCTGCTTGAACGGAATCGACCCGGTCACATGTCTGTTTCGCAGCGATGGCTAGCTTTTCAACTTCTGCTTTTAGCTCTTTTACAGAATCGTTGGTCGTTTAGATCACGGAGTGTTGGGGTCAGTACAGAATCTATCGTGTCTCTTACAGTCGAAGCCACTACCGAATCGAGAGTACTTTGTTGCTCTTTAAGCACTAGCTTGATACCGTTAGCTATAGCAGCATCGAGATCCTCTCTGGAGATGGTGGAATCTTTCAATTTTTTTTTTATTGGCGATTGTCCACTCTCTCTTTTCTGGCTGTCCTTGACTGCTGGGGCACTCATAGTGAGCTAAATAGAGAGTGGTTCAAAATTTACTGACAGGATATATACAATTTCTGACAAAGTGAGCAGAGCGAAGGACTATGCGTGCATTGCCGCCAAAGGGTCATGTCATCCCGTGATTCGGCTAGTCTTTCAATCATGTAGTGTGAGCTTGAAATGCATGTCTGGGCAGTTTTAACTGAAAGAAACTTGTACTGACTGATCTTAAAAATATGTTAGTTTCATTGTTTTAGCTTTAAGAGATGCACACCAGTAGTGTTTTGATCTAAGGCATGCTTATAAAAGCTACTTAAATGTCTTAATTGAACTACGGCCTAATCCCGGCTTAACCTAAGCCCTCTCTGTGAAATTTAGAATGTACTTAGAATATTAAAAATGCTCAAGTAACATTTTAGGTGAAAAGGTTAGGAGAATGCTGTAAGAAACATTTTTGTAACTATTAAACAAGAAAACAGGACATTAAAGTGTTTTAGAAACATTCTGAAGCAATGTTTGATGTTTTATAACCCAATTTATTTATTTATTTAGTTGTATGTAGTATACGCGCTTCAGGACATAATTTGAAACAAATTAAATACGCCGTAACTGTTGCTCATAAAGGTAATAATAATACATAGTTCGGAACTGTAAAGGGTATATTTTTATTTGTGTGCACTCACAATATCAAGAAAACGTGCTTTTCTAAAATAAAGAAAACTAATAGGATGCACTTCCTATGAATTACTACAAAACTAAATAATTCATATCCAAAACAAAAACTCTTTCATTATAATCCGTAAACATGCATTTCTTTCTAAAAGGCGTGTCCAATGAGGAGATGACGAGTCAGGATTTTTAACTTCATCTTTGTGATACTGACTCAGAAAACACTAGTTTATTAATAAATAATTCAAATATCTCCTTACTATTTCCCCCAGACACATTCATTGTAACATTTGCTGGGGCTTTGCGGCAAGCTTTAGCCTATTTAGTGCGCTCATGTCACGTTGCTGTGGACGCTATGGTCACAAAAACTCATAATTTGCACGCGTTTTTAAGCATTGCGGTTTGAAAACAATTGATTTCTGCAATTGGATCAGATCGAGGCCAGTTCATATTCACACCTTAAACGAACCGTACCAGAGCCACCTCTTCAGCTGGGTCTCGGTGCGGTTGTTTGGTGCACACCCAAGTGCGATTGCTGTATTCACACCTGCCCAAAAGAGCCGCACCAAGAGGGAGTGTTTGTGCTGGGGTTATATGCAGTCTTTGATTGGCTGCTGATTGAAACCAGGTGCTGGTGATTAGTCCGGGAGCAGGAGCAGAGTGAGGATGATGAGAGAGAACTGAGGAAAGCCGTGACAGACATGAACCCACAAATCCACCACTAGTAGAAAGTTTACATTTCCAACAGCAAAGCACTTGCACTCTAAACTTGATTTTTATGAGACCTTTTCATCACTTTGAACATCATTATTAGTCATTGATCAATTCTAAATAAAAACTGTCAGCATCGAATACACATAACTATTTATTTAATAAGTAAAACTGAATAAAACCAAGCTTTCTTTCCAGCACAAGCACATGACCATGCTGTTAAACCTGTAGAACAATTAAAGGTAACACTTTATTTTGATGGTCCCTTCTGAACATTCTGTTGACACTAAGTAATGTTGCAACTACATGTCAACAAACTCTCATAAAAGTATTAGTAGACTGTCTGCTACATATCTGCTAACTCCTTATTGTGTTGGTCTCCCAACAGATATTCTACTGACTATAAGTAACTTTGCAAGAACGTGTCAACTTATTCTAACCCTAACCCTACCAGTCAACTAATACACTACTAACAATCTAATGAGAGTCAGTAGAAATGTAGGTGCAACATTACTTATAGTCAATAGAATGTGTTAAAGGGACCATCAAAATAAAGTGAAACCCAATTAAATATACTAGATGAAACAAGTTTATTTTACTCAAATACTACTGAAAGTCTATTGTACTTAATAGAAAAAGTTAGATAACTGATTGTATTAAGCAGAACTCAGACTGAGTGAGTTACAGCAGAATTAATGTTCGCAGCATGCTTTGCTTCGGAGTGTTACGGAAAAGTAAAGGTTGAAATTAAGTGTTCTTTTGTGTGTTTTTGCACAAGATTAGTATAGATCTCTTAGTGCTTAATGTTGTTATGTTGGAATTTAAACCGGTTGCTGTTTTTGGGGGGGATTTACCATTGTGCTGAAGAGTAGAATCTGTGGGTTGAAGGTGGCCCAAAAATTACATTAAAATTATATATTGTTTTATTTAAAAAGCAATGCTTGTGCATTGTAAGTACATCAACACATGCATGTGAACTTATGCTATTACTAGCTAGCAATTAACTACAAAAATGTAAGCTAATGTTTATGATTAGTTTTATGCAGTTTAGTGGATATTTAATATTAAGAATTTTCTCTTTTTTCGACTCAAATATTTATAAATATAAGTACTTATAAATATTGGTTTCTGAAGTTAAACAGGCAAAGGCAATCGGTTTCCTCAAATGGTTTGAGTTACTTTAACTCATTGAGTTTTGGGAGGTGTCACTTACACAGACATGCACACTACATTTAAGGAGTAAGGCATGCGAGCAGCCCTCGCTGTGAGGTGATACAGTCACGCAGTTGCTGTGACCCTCAAGCTGCGGTCACTAATCTGCAGGGATTTACCTCTGCTGGGGCTTTTCTGCTATTTTTAGCCTGGAGGAGGATGAAGACTAAACCACCCTGAGGACCAAATCTATCACTTTAACCCCCTCAGACACCACCCGAGAGGCTCTGAGCTTATGATCACATAGCGTCTACAGTTGCAGTATAGATTTTACCTCCAGTGTGCCATAGTCTGTCTTCATGTCATGCCTACAAAAACAAACCATGCTTTTATATAGTAACAGTTTATGAACTTTTCTGACTGATAAGACATCCTTTGAGACAGTGATATTTTAGTGTCATTGCTATAGTATTATAGTTTTATGTAATATTTTGAATCATACTTTTTTGAACATTTTTATTAGTTTTTAATGTCTATATAGTTTTATATAGTCCATATAGTCTTCATTTAGCTTTTTAGTTTTTTTTGTGTCTATATAGTTTTTTTAATTAATTTTCATTTATCTTTTTTTATTTTATTTTATGCAGTATTTCAAGTTAAAGGGACAGTTCACCCAAAACTGAAAATGTGATGTTTATCTACTTACCCCAAGGGCATCCAAGATGAAGGTGACTTTGTTTCTTCAGTAGAACACAAACAAAGATTTTTAACTCAATCCGTTGCAGTCTGTCAGTCATACAATGGCAGTCAATGGGACTCACGGCTTTGAGAGAAAAAAAAAATATACACAGACAAAACCAAATTAAACCCTGCAGCTCGTGACAATACATTGAGGTCTAAAGACATGAAATGATTGGTCTGTGCAAGAAACTGAACAGTATTTATATCGTTTTTTTACCTCTGATCCACTGCCCAGTCCGACTGTCCTGAGCGTGTTCACAACATCTGGCATGTGATGCGTCTTCTTCTTCTTCTTCTTGCTTTACAGCGGATCGCAGACTTATAAGTGCATTACTGCCACCTATCTCTCAAATGGACCATTGACACTCCTAATTGAGATTGTAGATAGAGTCATTTTAGAGATAGGTCCATTTTTCTCTCAAAGCCGTGAGTATCATTGACTTCCATTATATGGCTGACAGACTGCAACAGTTTGAGATAAAAGTCTTTGTTTGTGTTCTACTGAAGAAACAAAGTCACCTACATCTTGGATGCCCTTGATGTAAGCAGATAAACATCAAGTTTTCATTTTTGGGTGAACTATCCCTTTAAAGTAAATGAAAATGACAAACCCTGCTTTGAAAATAAAATAAAATAAGTTTAAGGTTTTATATTTTATTTTATTTTCAGTTAACGTTCATTTTTTCAAGTTACGACTTAGACTACATATACAATCATTAGTCATTGTCCATACAGACAAAAAGTGATTGTAAAGTTGTCTACATTCTATATTATGTTTGAATAAATATGGTTCTAAACAAAATCAAAGCTCTTACTGGTGGGAAAACTGTATGTTAATGAGATGGTAACAGCGGAGAGTATTCCATGTTGATTTAACACCTCATAAATAGTCACAGCCATACAGTGTGACTCCAGCAGATGTGTTCTGACTTCTCAGGATGACTTTCTCCTGTCTTACAGATACAGATGGCAACACACGTCATATTACTGCAACAGCCATCTGCCTTCAGGATATAGTTAGGTTTGAGTTTGAGGCTGTGGAAATGAAAGGATTTCAAACATGTACATTAAAATACCATCTACTGAGTAAAGCATATTAAGAGGACGACCATCAAGATTTTATAAGTATATTTGCAATAAACACAGAGTATTTGTAGTGTAACGCAGTGTAACAAATTTAGGTAGCTGAGATTAACGGTTGAATAATGAAACTCAATATTAAATGAATGAATACACTAAATATGAGAAAATTCACAAATACTAAAACAAAATAATCTCAACATGTTTGTTCATAAATCCAGTTGCGCAGTCATTCAAAGGACTAAAACATACATTACAGACCATCATCAACTCTCACAAAGTGTGTTAAACAAACAGATTCTCAATCACACGTTTGTTTCACTATATGCTTCTCAAGTAAATGTATCTTCATCTAAGAATGTTTTGGTATTAGTACTGGAAAACAACAAGATGCTGAGTAAGAATTTCTATTTATTTTTTTTTGATCCAAACTTAACTAAACTGCCTGTACCACTAAACAAAAAAAAAAAGACCTCGATTGACTTGTTCATGTGTGTTTGATTAAGGTTGGAAGTAATCTTCACAGGACAGTGACCCTCATGACGGAGGTGAAATATTGCTGGTCTAGAGAGCAGATACGCCCCACAGTTTCTCACAGCAGTGAATTATGCGAATGCCTGGGTCAGGACCTGAAATGGAGCCTGTGCCAACAGAGAGATTGAATTAAGCTGTTTGGGCTACAGTTAACTAAGTCCATAGTGGATTAACCGGCTGAGATCTACTTAGAGGAATTTCACTAATATGCTTTCTCTGAGTAGACTGTGCTATCTGACTCAGGAACGTTTTGATGTTTTTGTGGGATTGTTCTCATTGAAGGTCAGACCATGTAAGCAGTGATGGATAGATTACTTACTGTACAAATTGTAGTCCATTACTGATTTCAATTATGAAAAATGTAATTAGTAACCTAATCTATTATATTACAAGCTTTAAGTAATATAAACTCTACCTATCATTCCATCCTGATGATCCGACGATAGCTGCTTGCATCTCAGCTTGTCTAACAGACATTTCTTGCTGGATGAAGGACCATCACCTTCAACCCAACCTTGCCAAGACAGAACTGCTTGTGGTTCCAGCAAACCCATTGTTTCATCACAATTTCACCTTCCAGTTAGGCACATCAACCATAACTCCTTCAAAAACAGCCAGAAACCTTGGAGTTGTGATTGATGATCAGCTGAATTTCTCTGACCACATTGCTAAAACTGCCCGGTCCTGCAGATTTGCTTTATCCAACATCAAGAAGATCAGGCCCTTCTTTCGGAACATGCTTCACAACTCCTTGTTCAGGCTCTTGTTCTGTCCAGGCTGGACTATTGCAATGCTCTCTTGGCAGGTCTTCCAGCCAGTTCTATCAGACCTTTACAATTAATCCAGAACTCGGCAGCAAGATTAATTTTTAATGAGCTGAAAAGAATGCATGTCACACCTCAATTTATCAATTTGCACTGGCTACCAATAGCTGCTCGCATAAAATTCAAGGCATTAATGTTTGCCTACAAAACCACCACCGGCTCTGCACCCCTTTACCTAAATTCCTAACTTCAGACTTATGTGCCTCTAGAAGCTTGCGTTCTGCAAGTGAACGTCGCTTTATTGTTCATCCCAAAGAGGCACAAAATAATTTTCACAGACTTTTACATTAAATGTTCCCTCCTGGTGGAATGACCTGCCCGACTCAATCCCAGCAGCCATCTTCAAGAATCGGCTAAAAACACATCTCTTCCATCTTTATTTGACCCTCTAACTCTAGCACTCTCTATTCTAATTCTATTTAAAAAAAAAAAAAAAAAGCTTGCTACATTAAGGTTTTACTTTACCTTATGCTAACTGAGAATTGTTATAGCACTTGCATATTGCTTTTTTTGTTGATTTTGATTGCTACCATTGTCTGCATTTGTCAGTCACTTTGGATAAAAGCGTCTGCTAAATGACTAAATGTAAATGTAAGTAATCTAATCAGAATACTTTTAGATTACTCTTAGGTTTCTTGTGATCAGTTATATGATGTGCATTAAGTTTTAAAGGAACGATATTTTAAGGAAGGAAGGATAATTTTAATATAGACATAATAAATAATTTAAATAAAATACTTACTAAAAAAGACGTGAACATACTGTGAACATGCAAATGTCTTGAAAAAATATTAGCTTTATTAGTAATATATAATTATTAACTTAAAATCTCTGGGGCACTTCAAGTATATATATTAATTTTAAAAACATTTGCTGCCTAAGAAAAGTTAGGGAAAAAGAAAAGTTACTTTAAATGAAAACAAATGAAACAAAGATTATTGGAGTATATTTTTACACAATAATTAAACTTAACACAGCGACCAGCTGTCTTCTCTTTTGTGTTGAGATTGAGGTCACTGCAGATCTCCTCACATTAGGCTGAACCCTCTGCCTGGCCTCTGTCTGATTCATGACATGTTCAGTTAGAGGGAGTCACGTCATCAATCAGAGGGACTCACTTCTCTCCTCTTGCTCTCCTTTTCTTAAACTCTTTCAGTTGTGGGCATTGAAATCTCGCCCTTTCTTCTCATCTTTCTCCAGGGTCCTCATTATTTGTTTGCCCTGGGTTTCCACAGGTGACCGCTTTTATAAAATGCCAAGTTATGATGTATTGGTTGTATGAATAATTTATTAAACAGAATTTCCCGTGCTTCTTGCATTGCCAACCTAGCAAAAACAGCAGTGTTTTGAAATAAAAATGTGAAATCTATTTGAGCAAAAAAATACATAACCATATTCCTTTTGTATTTTACAGAAAAACAATAATAATAATACAAGATTTCTGCTCTACAATATTAGTGAACAAACATAATTTTATATCCCTACCAGTAGCTCAGTTACTTGTATTAATATTAATTATTTTTATATACATTTTTGTAGGCAAATTAAAAGCACGGTACAAAATAAAATTATCCATCTCCAGTAATCATCTATCCCTTTCTCCCACTGCTTTAACAAACTGTAAAAAGACTGTAAAATGTAAAAAAAAAAAAAAAAAAAAAACAAAACAGTAATTTCTCTGTGTTTGTGGTGATTGTCTGTATATTATAAAGGTACAAACCTAGTTAAAGGTTGGTCCGCTAACATTATATCATTGATATAAGTATAACAGCTAATGAAATATACAGTTTTTTACTGCAAATTTAAGTTAAATTAATAAAACCTAAAATGTTGCTACTGTTTTTTCTACAGTAAAGTTCTGGCAACCATGGTTGCTGTTTGTTTATTTATTTTGCAGTGTAGGAAGGCAATTCTACAACAACCTATTTTAGGTGAATAATTCACACCATCATCACTGAGGAAGTTCATGAAGCTCGTCTGCTTGAGGCCTGTTTCACACTTCCTGCGTCTGAGCATTGCGTTGTGCTTTCACACTGACAGCGTTTCAGTCATTTTCATCATTACTACTGTGACTGCACTGAATATTTCATGAGGAGGGCAACATTTACATGCAAATGATAAACCACAGAAATCAGACACAAAAGTGAAGCTATAAACTGCAGGTTTAAAACATCTGGATTCAGTCATATGTACTGCATAGACTGTGTTAGTATGTCTGTCACTGTGCATTTACCCTGCATCAATCCCAAAAGATGTATGTGATCTAACAATGAGTAGTTTTCTAAACTTTGTTGCTTCATTAAAGATTATATTGCAAATGATTATGTTGATAAATACACTAAAAAATTTGGTGTAGAATTTACTTGCTAGTAAATTTCACAAACAGTTACAAGAAATTACAAGTATTGCATTGAATTAAACATGAAATTTTGAGACAGCATTTTCTTATAAACAAACTCCAGTGATCTTTATTTTATTGACAACTTAGGAAAATCTTTTGGTAACACTTTACAATACGGTGATACTAATATGCATTAATTCATGCTTAACAAATGCACAGATAATCATGAGTTAATCTATAACTCATGAAGAACTAAACCATTCAACTTCCAGCTGTCTGCTTTAATTAATTTAATTATCATTATGGTGTGACTTTACTTGTTGAGGCACATGACTAACTAATTCAAAATCTATAACCACAATGACATATTACTTAACAATTAGTTAACAGTCCTGTGCCTCAACAAGTAAAGTCATAACATAGTGATACCTTTGCAAATCATTAGCTAATGATTAATTAAAGCAAAAAACTGGACGTTTAAAGGCATGGCTTCGACCCAATGTGGTAATTAACATATGAATTTACTTCATTAGTTAATAAAATAAGTTATTAGGTAATTAATACATTATGACACATTTAACTAACAACAATTTATTGATTACTTAATCTTTGAATCATACCGAATGTTCATTAGGTGCTGATGCAGTAATCATTAATGAATGGTTTAGTTCATAATGAGTTATACATTAACTCATGATTATCTGTGCATTAGTTAAGCATTATTTAATGCATATTTGTGCACCCGTATTGTAAAGTGTTACCAATCTTTCTTTACAGTGTAGGTCAGCAGTGTATTTTCAGTTTGTTTTTTATTGGGTTTAATGTGGAAAAAATATGCTCTGCACTAAAAAAAATGCTTCTGGGACAGTGCAACACTATTAATATGGGTGCCGAAATATATAAGCACTGCTCACGCCATGCAGATTGTCACAATCTCTAGCTGGAGTGCCTGTGAGCTTCGTAGAGGGCACTCCATTCCAGACTCTTGCCACTTTACCCCAGACTCCATTTCCCATAATCCTTTGCTCGGACTCATCAGCACTCACCAATTGCAGTCACCTGTCTCTCATCACCTCATCAGTCACACACTATAAGAATGGCACACACACTCTTACATTGCTGATGATTGATTAATAACGTGTAATGTTTCCTAGTTTCCTTGTGTCCTTTGTTTTCCGAGTTTCCTTGCCTTCGTGTTTTGATCTTGGACTGTTTCCTTGTTTTTGATTGTTTGCTGTCTGCCCTGACCTTTGCCTGTTTATTGGATTACTCTTTTGGATTTGCTTTGGATATTACTGTTTTTCTGGTGTTTGACTACGATCTTAATAAAGCTGCTTTTGGATCCTCAACTCTGTTGTCACGCTCCACACGTTACACAGATGCAGAATATGTGAAGTATATGTTCAGGGCACAGAGTCATTTTACACATGCTTTTCATCCATAAAGACTAACAGGACATTAATTGCAGGGACAGTTCACCTGAAGCCCCTCTGGAAATCTTCTCATGTCACATCTCTGCTCAGGTCAGTGCACTGACTGCCAGCAGAGGACAGAAGCAAATTCAGGACACACCATTGTGACTGCCTACAAACTCACTTGAAACCCTGAACAACATATCATTTCACTTATTTTGGGATGGACTTAATTATCAAACAAAATGTGTATACTGAAGATAACTGGATTACAGATATTGATTGCTTTTTACGTTAATAAACCTGCATCTATAAAAACTCAATTTTATGTTGGCGGCGGTAGTCTTGTAGGCAGTGTGCCGACATATAGAGCTGTTGCGCTTTGGGTGTCCAGAGTTTGAGTCCTGGCTTATTGACTTTAGGTTTAGGGTTATATATATATATATATATATATATATGACAACTGGAGTGAATGGTATCTGGAGCAATGAATTTCAAGTTTTGCAAAAATGTAGGCAGAGTCACGTATTTTTAGTTTGCCTGAATTGCTGAATACAAGAGCAAACCGGGTCCAAAACTTTTGTGATCTTATCGATGAAACCACAGTCATATGTAGTCAGAAAATTGATAGTTCAATGTTGAGAAAAAACGTATATATTTTATATATATATATATATATATATATATATATATATATATATATATATATATATATTCAATTATATTAAAAAATTATGCATTTTATTTTTCTCTCCTGTATGGGCACCATGATTTTGGATTATACCAATAATATTAGACCAGCAGTTAAAACTAATGGCATGGTAGTTTCAGTGTTTTCAGGTCATATGCATACATGCACTAACGATACCATTTTGATTAAATCAATACTGAAAATTCGGTAGCACTTTATTTTACAGTCTTATTCCGCATGTAAATACATATTATGCTGTTATTTTAGTAAATACAATAACTAGGTAATAACCCTGAACCTACCCCTATGTACACTGTAAGTACATGTAAGTGCCCATATTGTATAAATAAATGATAAATTAACTGAAATTTCTGCTTTAGAAATGTAACTAGCTACACAATACTGTACAATAATGATGACATTTTCATTGACCTTGACCCATCTTTTAATACACATATAGTTTATATTTGACATGATTTTTAATTTTCTGATATTATCTAATTATTTTGTTCATATGGATCCGATTGCTTATTTCCTTTTAAAGTTAATGACAAAGGATTCATTTTTTTTGTTATTTGTGATAAGAATTTTATGAGCATTTTAATGAGACTTGTATAAACAAATTTCAGGAATGAATTATGCTTGGAAAACAAGTGAAAACCTTATAGCTTTGTTAGCTGGACTATCTTAAAAGCACACACTAGATTTAATTTAGATCCACCCATGCATACACACAACTAACTACAGTCAGAGGCACAGAGCTGCTCTGTGAACATAAGACACAGTGAATTTGAGTGAACTGAGCTGCTGGAAGGTTGCCAGTGCTGACGAGATCCCTCAGGCCTGCGTTTGCCCTCCACATCACTCCAGGCTGCCAGAATTTCCCAGCTGTACTGCTGGAGCCCCATACTGATTAACAGCCAAACTATATAATTAAAAATGCATAATCACCTTTTGTCTCTGCGCTCTAGGGAATCCCTTGCTGAATGTCTTGATGCACGTCTGTTCTTATTTAAACAGACCCCCCACTAACTAAATGACATCAAGCCTGTTTGATCCCAAAAGCAAAACTGAATGACTCACCGGCAATGTTTTGTCACAGTCAGGAAATATAGGGTACAACGGGGCTAAAGGCACACCCTAATAAAAAATGTGCTATTCCCTGCACCTAAAATGTATAATTGGAGAAAAAATATATATGCTTGTATTGAACATTAATTTAGCAACAATTTTTTTTGTGAAAATAGATCATACAAGTCGTTTATTTTGTTTAAAAATCTTATAAATGTATGAGGTGGCAAGAGGGCCCTTTTACCCCACACACGGGGTAAAAGGCCCACGGTATTGATACAAATACTTGTTGCTTTTTAAATGATGTCTAAGTTAATACTTGTTCAAAACAATCACTTTAGCAAATTTTTTACTATTTTCTGCTTATTTTGAAAAATAAGAGTTAATTTTTGTTCAAAAAATATACTGTCATTAAAATATGTTAATATAAAAATATATTTTAAAATACAGAAACAAAATCATTTTAAAATGTAAAAATTCTGAAAGCATTGAAGGAGATCCCATAATAATTGAATATATATTTACAGTAGTAACAACTAATGATATTTTATTATATGATATGATTAATGTCATGTTTTTAAATATGATGGTTTCATTCTAAACATGGTGATTATCTTTAATATGGACACCCAACATAATATATGATATTTACCATCTGAATCTAATCATGTCATGTCAACAAATGGAAAAGTCAGCCATCTATTAATTATCATGTTAATTATTGTGCGTCTTTAGCCCCACCAGCAGGTACATATTCCATACTTGTACATATTCTTTCGTTAGTTGAAAACTGTTGCTTTAATTATCTTAAACAAAACTGAAAATCGTTAAGAAGACCTTTGTCTCAAAATATACCAACCTGATCTCATGGCATAAACGTACCTTTTTAGCGAGACCGTTTTTACATACCTTACTGCACGTTTCACCGCAGTTTCAAAGAGAAACGTCCACTGAGTGGCACTAAAACATGGGTTCAGTACTTAAAACCTGGCACATTTTTATTACCTTGATATTGGTACGTATTGCTGTGTTTTTATTACGTTGCTTCAGGTACATATTGCAGCGGTTCAGAATTCAAATATCCGGGGACCGTCGCTA
Organism: Onychostoma macrolepis; assembly: GCF_012432095.1. Lineage (NCBI taxonomy): Eukaryota > Metazoa > Chordata > Actinopteri > Cypriniformes > Cyprinidae > Onychostoma > Onychostoma macrolepis. The sequence continues at coordinate 29,983,091 of NC_081171.1, read as the reverse complement.
AAAATTAATGCTCTATCATGTTGGAAATATGCCCTACACCAAACCCAACCTCAAAGGTATCCGATAGTGTTGACAAATGCAAAACTGATATAAAAACGCATTTGTTGATGCAACCATGCTATTTGAACTTCTTTCATGCAGATTTTAACTGCTTTGTCGAACCATAGTTACACAGGATTCGAACCGGAGCTCCTCACCTCTCAAGTTCGTCTCCGTACTCCGTGAGCCACCGAACAAACCTACCGTCTATGAAAACACATAGATATGAAGCTGGATATGTGTGATTTTAACGTTCAAAAGCATCAGTTTTCAAATCTCCCAGCATATTAATATTGTTTTGAAGTCATAACATGATATTCTTCAAGTAATTGTGCGAAAATTACGTTTTATTAATCGAAACTCTGTAAATTTGAGTGAAAAGAAATAAAAGGTTTTAATCATCACTTTTGCATGATACAAGGGGATAAAGCTTCTCCTTCACTCGTTCCTTCACACATAGTGTTGGGCTTATTTACATCAGAGTGCGCAAACACAAAAAAAATATAACAATGTATTTTATAATTTTATATTTTCACACAGACAATAGCCGTTTCTCTATATGCATTCTTGTCTGTTCTTGTGGGTTTGTGAAACGTCATTGCCCAAAAACCCACGTAATTTTCTAAATATACTGTTATTGTGTCATGAAATGTAGTTTTAAGAGTTTTTCAGGTGAGAATGTAATTGTTTAAAACTGAAATCTGCGGTTTATTTATAAAGATATAGTGCCTATTTGCTTCACATTGCTATGCCGATTTCAGAGCTCCAGGCGATCACCGGGCGCTCAGTGCTCATATATCCGCCTCGAGCAGCCTTAGCTTGGCTAGTCCTTCTGACATTTCCCGCTGGCTCTGATGTCTCTGTAGTGATTAAACATGAGATACAATTCGTTTTGGGTAGGCTATATTTAACAGGCATTCGTGGTCTCATGAATCTATGATTTGTTCCTGGTCATGTCGTTTTGGCTGAGCACAAAGTTATGTTTAACTTTATATATTTATTTTGAACTTTACTGTAGAACAGCGCTGACTTATAGCATATGTTTGACAGAATTGTTTGCTTTTGTCTTTATTTACTTTTATATAAGCCTCTTATACTTTGTACTTATACTTTTATAATGGCTATTATTGTTCATTAAAACTGACATTTAACAAAATGAGGCAGAGTTGTGCTTATTGTCGCGCTTTATCGTCGATCGCTACTTTCCGGCATACACCACGCCTACCAAGTAAGGGTACTATTGGCAGTGGAAATGCAAGCCTGATCAGGTTACCTGTACCGAATCGTACTGTACTGAACTGTACTGTACTGTACCGCTCAGTGGAAACGAGCCACAAGTGATTTTGGAGAAAGAGGAAACACAGATACTCTCACTGTTACTGAAATCACTTTTGATAAAGAAATTACTTATGGTCTATAAAGGATAATTATATGCATTTATGCATAATTGTAGTATGCAAACATCCAACTAAAACGTTTCAGAAAAAAGTTCCATTCCAGCTAACAAGGAACTCTGGCTAATGTTCTGGCAAGATTCTTTTGGCCAGACCTTATGTTCCAATGCTCATCGGAAGCTTCAGTTGAGACCAAAGTCCAACAATAAACCTCCCTTAGTGGGACCCCCAGAGTCAAAAAACGGGGTAATCTCCACAGAAGAAGGGTACAAAGACATCTGCACATAAACCATATTGTGCAACAAGGGCAAAAGCCTCTGCTACTTAGACTCCACCACTGAAGCAGTCTCATATTTAGTAGGCCCAATGAAATCACCAGTTATTATCTAGTTGAAGAGCCTTTTGAAACAGATTGACAGGGACTTCTTGGTGTTGTCTGAACCAGACTAAACAGGCATGGATTGGCTCACATGAGCGGGAGACAATGTGGTCCGGATTATGCAAGAATCCTATTTCACTCACAGAATAATAATTTTAAAAACATATTTTGCCTTGGCAAAAACACACTCTTTTAAAGGTTCAGTCTGAGCCCTAGACACCTCAGATGGGCAAGGAAAACATCTGTGTTGAACCGCCAAATCCTCAGACTGCGCTAAAATCAGCCAGTTGTCGAGGTAATTCAGCACAGCCAGGTCTGTGTCCTTGTAAAGGTGCAAGGCCAAAGGGAAGAACCCAAAATTGGTACACTTCACCCTCAAAAGTCAACTTTAGGAACTTCCTGTGCATGTGAAAATCAGCGTCCTTTAGGTTTATTATTTCAAACCAGTATTACAGTTTTTCTCTGTCGTTTTGGTGCATTTCTCAGATCAGAAATGAAATTCTCAAAATTACTTGTTCAACCTCCATATCATCTAGTCACTTGTGCACAGCATAAAAGCAGTTTCTCATTCTTTTGAACAAATTGCGATTGCTTTGGTACATTCATGCAATTGATTATGTACATTGTCTGCGGTTTCCTACATTATCAGCTGTTAATATCATGTTGCTCAAAATGTATTATATAGTTCTCTGTGCAATAGTCTTACCCCTCAAAACATATAGTCATTAGTCCATCGTATACGTCATTAAACTAAAATGGTTGATCTAGTTGTCATAAACTGTCAAGTGTATTTTCTACACATTTCTATTAGAATTTTAGTAAATTTGCCATGAATTGTGCAATTGAATCTTGACTTTCACTAATGAGGAGAATATAGATCAACCAATTATAAACCAGTTCTCTGAAATAGCTCAAAGGTGCATCTCATGAATCTTCAATTGGAAAGCATATATAGACGGAGGACAACACAAGAGTTACAAATTCTGACGATAGATGAACATCCAGAAAACGATCAGGGTCAACAGCCGAGAGGAAGAAGAGGAGTAATGATGCATGGTGGAAGGATACAGAGGAAGAGGCAGAAGAGTCCAAGGACAGAGGCACATATCAGATGAAATAAGGGCCACTGTTGTGGACTATGTTGTCAACCATGGCCTTAAAACGGCTAAAGGGTGTAGCTAAATATTGGGAGATCAACCATATCCTCAATTATTCAAACATTTTTAAACAGTCTCTTTCAATCAATATCCCACATACAGTAATGTGCAAATTGAAAGGATATATGGCATACATAACAGTACTTTTATGGCATACATAACATAACTTTTCAATACAGAAACTGTCATCCAAACTGTCATCCAAACCAATACAGAAACTGTCATCCAAACACTGCATAGTTTACATCAGGTAATACTAACAGAGCGCACTGTTATATTGACAACATGACTAAGAATTTTGACTATCTTGTTTGTGAACAATGACACAATGACTTTTCATTCTGATGGCACTGATATGTTCATTGACATAAATTCTTACTTTTGAGAGATGAACTAAAGATTTTGAGTAAGTTACAGGCTTTTGCAGGAAATCCATTGTGGGGTGCTATTTGTATGAATTGTTTTGAGAAATGCATATACTTCTTTGCAAATATTAAGGATGATTAGAGAAATGCACCAAAGCGACTGAGGAAAACTGTAAAGACAGATTTGAGATACAATATGTTTGTGTGTCATCATCTTGAATCTGCACCTCTGCAGAGTATGATTCAAGTATCATAGATCTAGAATTGATGCAACCTCACCATCCTTTTTTGAGATCAATAAATAATCTCTCCCAGACAGCGAGTAAGGTAGGGAGTACACCACTGAACTGTGGCGGACACAGCTGGATGGTGTATCCATTCTCCACTGTTACACTGGGGTTCCCAAGAACCAGAGTGACAGATTTGGCAGAAGTGGCCATGGTGCCAAATGGTCAGAAAAGGGTATTAATCAATAGGAGATTGAAATGCTCCTTTCGGTGCCCTGAAATATCTCATCATCAAGGAAGAGGCCAAACTCTAGAACCAAGGGACCGTTTGTAAAGTTTCTCATGGTCAAAATGTTGTATGTTGTGGACCCATCAAAATAAAGTGTTAGAAGATATTAAGCAGACAGTCTACTAATACTCTAATGACTGCTAGTTGACATGTAGTTACAAAGTTACTTACTGTTAATAGAATGTCTAAAGTGGACTATCAAAATAAAGTGTTACCAGCCCTTTTGTGTGGAGTAACAGTGAAACACCCAGTGAGAACTGTTGCTACCTGAAAAGCACCTGTAGCAGGTTTAGTGAAACAGGTTTTAGTTAGTTTTAGTTAGTTAGTGGACACTGGGGTTACATCCTACTCTTTTACGAGAAGTCCCATGGCATTTTTAATGACCAGAGGGACATCTTATCTGAAGGACGGTTCCAGTATTTATAGTATAGTGTCCCCATCACTATAGTGGAGCATTAGGACCCACTCAGACTGCAGGGTACGCACACCCTGCTGCCTTACTAACACCTCTTCCAGCAGCAACCTAGTTATCCCAGGAGGTTTCCCAACCAGGCACTGGCTAAGCTCAACACTGCTTAGCTTTAGTGGACGACCAGTCTTGGGCTACAGGGTGATATGGCTACTGGAAGAACAAAAAAGCTTTCTCCTTATTATTTATGTTGGAGTGATTGAGCCACAGATGCCTCTCCACAGCTATCAAGCCTGCCATAGAACAGCCCATGGAACATGCCATCTGCTTAGTAGCCTGAAGGGCTAAGTCTGTGGCCCAACAAAGCTCCTTCACCACTTCAGGCTTTAACCCCTCCCCTCCATCCATGTCTTTTAGCAGGTCAGCCTGGTATGCCTGCAACACAGCCATTGCCCAGCCACCACATAAACCTTACCAACTAAACTTAAACTTATTCCACAAGGTTTAGTCAGCAGGGATGGACCCTGTCTCCAGCCCTAGGGTTTGTAATGTAACAGAAAAGGGCTGATTCCAGGATTTTGATAACTTGTTGTGGAGAAAGAACGGAGGCAGCCTACGAAGAGTGTGTGTTCTGTGAGTCAGGCCAGTCTAAACTGATTTTGGTCACGGTGCACGTTAGAATGTTCGCCAACAGTAAACTTTCGACTTACATGACCATATGTGCTTTGAAATTCTTCTTCACATTGCTCAACATACGACATCTCAGACGAGGCAAATTAAATTGTGTCATCCGGACCTAAAGAAATCACAGCATGAGATTCCAGATCTGGAATCAAATTGCATGCATCTGCCTCGGTTTGCAAGCAGTAAAAGTGGTGCACCCATCAGCTCACACTCTACGCTCAAGAAGAAAGCAAAATGGGAGTAAAGCATTTTCATCCAAAAGTTTCATCCTAAATCCTTGCAGTGCACACAGTCAGTGCTCAAGGGCATCTCTAACTGCGTGCATTGCAAGAACTTTAGGATGAAAATTCTTTGCTCCTGTTTTTTCTTATTTCTTCAGTGCTGCATTCTGTGATTCTTCACACATGATTGTCCTCACTTGTGACGAAACAAGAACACAGAGTTGCCATACTTTCATACATCTATCATTAATACACAAACAACAGACTTTTGTCTTCCTGAAAAGGAGAAAACCACTGCAATGCAGTGCGTCTTTTATGGTCTTGGTGGCACAGAACGCAAAGGCCACGTGCATCATCACTGGCCAGTGGTATTGGTGCGGTGGTACACGAGCTTCACACCCTCATGATGAATGGAGCTTCAGACACTCATCACACCTGAGGTGTTCCTCACAGCATCAGCTACTAACAGAGCATCGAGTGAAACTATGCAAGAGAAATGAACATTTTGAAATAAAGTTTCTTCTGTTGTCTTTTTCTTTTTTTCTTTTTCTTGGCTTTATAACTGCAAATTAGCAAACAGACAACGTGGATTGCAAGCTTCTTGTAGCTTCTTCCAGATGACTCTGAAATAATGTTCTATTAACATTACTGAAGAATCTTTGCCCATGACTTTGAGAGAACATTCCCTGTTTGCTGAGTATTTGCATATCAGTACTTCAGGATATTAATAAGCACCCTATAGGGGTAGATTAGGTGCAGCCGTATACAGTTTTAACTTAGACTGTACGAGTGCCAGACGGCACATGTATTACTCTCAATCCCAATCACCCTTATGATGAATGGAAGAGTCAGGCCTCATAAACTCTATTGATTTGAGCGGCCAATCTGCAGGTAAACCAGAGAGAGAATTATGTGTGTGTGTGTGTGTGTGTGTGAGAGAGAGAGAGAGAGAGAGCAGTGCCGTGGCTTAAACAAAGCTCCATCATTCACATTGCTCAATAAAGCTTCAGTAATAATTGGGATAGAATAAATGGAGCATGATTTGTCAAACCATTAAAATACAGATCCCAGGCAAGCACGGAGCAGCTCCTGGTTCTAGGAAATCCAGTGATGAGGAATACAACAAAGAGGAAGCAGAACTAAGAAAGAGATACAGCGGTTTTCAGCATTTTACTGTTGTCACAGAGTAAAGAGCTGCACATTCAACATTTAAAACCCCAAGAGAGCACGCTTGCAAATAGATGTATTATAACTAGCTTTTTAACGTTTTACAAGAAAATGTTGATACCATAATGTTAGAGTGGCTGGTTGCTAGGGTATTGCCATGGGGTTGCTAAATGGTTAATGCCTATTTCATGTGAAAATGAAGATTCGTATTTTGTCATTGATATTTTGAAGAATTTTGATAACCAACCAGTTTTGGCGCCCACGACTCTGACTGTATGGACAAAAAAACCCAGAGACATTTCCCAAAATATCTATCTTTTGATCTCTATATTTTAGATATGGCTTGGGTCCTTCCTTCAATGTAAATCTCTGGGATTTTTTACCTGTTTTATCATCTGTCCCTTTTTCAACAAGACACACGATCTGAGGACTCGTCCATGTTTAATAATAGTAGTGGTTCTTTTAATCTCAAATCTTCACCTTTCCTCTTTTTATCTCTTCTCCTGTCCTGCATTTGATCTGGTGATTCATCTGGTTTCTCCTCCTCTCGGTTCTCTTCTGCAGTGGAGATCACTGCCAGACTCCCGCTGAGGCCCAGATGAGCAGATCTGAGCAGATCTCCACAGGAGCCTGTGCTGCAGACCCAACACATGTGGATGGCAGAAATTCACATCTCTGCATTGCTGCGTATCCTCCAAATGACGTCTGCCTGAGCCTCGTGTGCAGTTCATTTAGCTACAGCAAATACTGGGCCTAAACACAGCTGTGTTTTGATGGCTTCAATTTATTCGCTGGCTGATAATATGAATTATTTCTTATTAGTGGAGTATGCTGAGTGAAGCATCACTATTATTATTGGGTAACACTTTATAATAACTGCACGCTATGAATCATTAGTTAAGCATTAGTAAATAGTCAATTCATACTTTATAAAGCATTGCTCCAACATTAATAGGCATTAGTAAGCAGTTTATAAATACAGCTATAAATGTTTTGTTCTTGAGCATATCTATATTTTTTAATAATTGTATTTTCATACTTTATTAACGATCAATTTATCATTTCTAAATTATTACGTTATTTACAAACCAGTTATTTGGGAGTTGTCAGTGGTTCATAATCAAGTAAATTATTAATAAACTATTTAAATGTACATTTATAAATCTTATTATTTAGACACATGATAATAGTTGCCCAGTGTGTTAATAAATGCTTTATTAACACACAATCCTGCTGTAATTTATGATTAAGTCAGGTAGTTATAAAACATTTAGTAGTTGCCAGCCATCTATTTTGTGAGCTCATCTAAAGTGAGGACTATATCTTGTAAAACATTTACAAAGGAGATTTATAGGCTCAGTTATCTTCCAAACAGAAAAGTGTACACTTGATAAAAAAAAGAAAAGAAAAATAAACCTCTGCAATTCATAGGGAAAAATTTTTTTTGTTTTGTTTCATTTTTTTTTTTTTTCATCTTGAAATAAATATTTCTGAGTTCTGTATCCCTCTGTGTTGTGTTTGTTTATTTTTTTTCTGTTAGGAAGACAACTGAGCCTTTAAATCTCCTTTATAATAGATATGCTTATAAATCAAGAACAAGGCGTTTATAGCTGTATTTATAAACTGCTTACTAATGACTATTAATGTTGGGACAATGCTTTATTAAGGATGAACTGACTATTTACTAATGCTTACATAATGATTCATAGCATGCAGTTATTATTGCTTATATATAGGGTTAGTGATTTGGACAAACTCCTAATACTAAGTGTTAAGCCTTGGCATGTACCTTGTCCTGCAGTCATTTTGTCTTCATACAGATGCTGAATGTGCGCAGCTACTGAAGTGAACTGAAGGAACACTGAATTGTTTGCTCTTGTACTGTGTGTATGTGGCATTCACTGCAGCTTCACAGTGGACATCTTGTGTTACACTGAAGTAGAACAGTACAATATGTTCATTATAATATCCATAACATTTCCATCATCTAGTGAAATCAAAGAACATCATATTTCTGGTTTAAGAGGCATTCCAGTATTTGTACTGCTGCGATCCGTCAGTCAAAGACGCAGAGGTCTGAACAAAGATACTCAGTAGCTGCTAACTGGAGAAGCAAACATATTTATTTACTGGCTTCATAGCCAATCCATTTCTAATGTAAAAGGAACAGTTCATTTAACAATCAAAATTCAGTCAACGTTTACTTTGTATTACATTTACAGTGCCTTTCCATGACTTTCTTTGTTACATGGAACACAAAATGTTGTTTTGAAAAACGTCTAGTTTGCCTATTTCTCTTCATTGTGACAGTCAAACTAAAATAACAAAATGAACTACTTGTGTGCTATATAGCAAGATTTCACAAAGTACAATAGCTTTGTGTGTCAAATCTCATTTGTCAAGATTTATCATATCAGGTTTGACGTCAACATCATTGATTCTCATGGGGCTGAAATGCATTTTTGAAATATACTTTCGAAATATGCTTTCAAGTTTTAATGCTGGTGCATTTGTTCGGATTTGCCTCAGAAAAGTCTTTCAGGAAATGAAGTACTCTGTTCACTAGTGATATGTGTATGAACGTATAAAGGCAGAACAGCACAATGTTGAGCCCTAAATAGCAGCGGTGCTGACTGGGAGCTGGTGCGATATACTGTGGCTTAGATGTAGGTTCAGTAATCTGTGTTTTTTGGGACTGTCAGCCTGAGCTGTGGAGTTTGTGAGATGACCACATGACTCAGCAGCTTCATAGAAGGGATGAGTCGAGGAAATACAGACACTGACACGCTGCATTATGGGGATGTGATCAGGGCTCTAAAAGCATAATTCTTTATGGTTATGACAGGAAAGAGAGGAAGTGCAGCAAGAGAACTTTTAGACAAGCAGAATATGAATACACTTGTTCAGAAGTATGTTTCTGGATGTCAAGAAACCTGCAGGGAACAAAGTGTCATATCAACTGATTATTGAGAAAATAAATCAAACTAATCACATATATGAATATTTGTTGAGAAAAGTCGCCAAACATCACATTATTGCACCAGATTTATACATTTCATGAAAACTAAGCATGTTTTCCTTTCAAATTCTCATTATTGTAAAATTCTCTCTTTTCTCAAATAATGCAATAATTTTGCATTATTTGAAGATTCATAATAAATTTTGCACTGCCTTTTAAAATGTAGTGATACAAATTATTTACTTACTTAGTTACTGTAATTTTATAATAATAGTAGTAATTATAATAATACTGTAAAACAACACCTCATAGTAAACAAATACTTTTACTGACTTGTAGTGTGTTTGACTCATTTCCTCAAGAACAAAGTGTCCAACCGATTAATTAATGATCAAATTAATCACGTTTAAATATTTGATTATTAAAAAGTCCCAACATTAAAATCTTTCAAGGATATTACATTATTGTGCTAGATTTATGTTTCATGAAAATTAAGCACATTTTTGTCAAATTCTCATTGTGAAATTTTCCCCAGTCAACAAAAAAATGATAGATTACTTGAATATTCACATACGATTTTTTTATACTGCCTTTAATGTGTTCTGTACATGCATAAAATTAACTGTTACTGTAATTTTACACTGTAAATATTACTTTTACTAACTAGTAGTGTGCTTGACTCATCAAAATGATGTTTTAATGTGCCCCTATTATGGGTTATGAAAGGTTCATATTTTGTTTTTGGGAGTCCCCAACAACAGGTTGACATGCATGCAAGGTCAAAAAACACTTTTATTGTCTTATAATATGCATTTCTTTTTACCTTACTTGCTCAACGACTCCCAAACGATTCCCTCAACGATTCATTTTCCCAAACCCCTCCTTTGGACCAAAAATACATAATAGGGACACTTTAAAGGAAAATATAAGGCATAAAGTACAGTCAGCTGTCATTATCGCAAAATAAACCCTGACATGTTTGGCGGCCTGTACTTTTTATTTATTATAACATGTCAAAGAAATAATTTGTGCATATAAAATATAGATTTTAAACAGTTGTGTGTTGTTATGTTATGTTAATTCACTTCTTTATTTATTTAGTCTGTTTAAAGTAATGTGTTTCATTTATGTCTTCACAGTCTGTTTCATGCTTAGCTCTAAAGTCATAAAATTCAAGTCATAGCTGGTTTATTTAATAATGTAAAAGAGCTTACTGTATGTAGACAAGTGTAGGCAGGTCAACGTTTCCCTGCTTTATAGAAGAGCTGCTGGAAGGAAACATGACTCCTGTGGCTGTTTTCAATTATATAAAAATACTCTGAATCTTTTATTTATATTCATGTAATTCATTTCAAAATAAGGTATACTATATTTATACATTTTCAACATTTGTGTCAAGATAATAATCATTTTTCAAAGGTAAGCAACAAAAATGACAAAAGCGAGTGATCATTTTCTCTCAAATATTCATGGCGGTTGTGGCACAGATGTGCGCAGCGTCCTCAGGGGAAATCCATGCCGGAAATAATCATTTGCTTAAAAGAATGTATGTAAAAGAAGTGTTTGTGGCGTCAGGCGTTCAGAGGGTTAGCGTAGCGTAGCGTAGCTCTTGTTGAATGTGGCTGTGCTGTGCTGTGCTGTGCTGTGCTGTGCTGTGCTGTGCTGTGCTGTGCTGGGCTGTGGGTGATTGATAGCGCCGCCGCTGGGATGCGGCCTGCATAAATTCTAGCCTGAACCAGAGGAGGAGGGAGGCCTGATGGGAAATGAATCACACCATAAAACACAATCCAATACCAGAGGAGGGGAGTGCGTTCAGTGCCATAAACTGCTGTGCCAAACTGGACACCTATTAGCTTTCCTCTGAGGAAACAATCAAGCCCAGCAACATATCTTCAAATATTTCTGGCTTATAAAGGGAAATGCAGGGAGACAGCGACTGTTTTAAATGTTAGTGACACTGTCAGAATTAAATAAATAATAATAATAAATTTTTTGGTAACACTTTATCATAAGGTATTTAGTTCATTTTGGATTAAGCATTAACTAATATTAACCAACAATGGGCAATACATTTGTCATATAAATAACGTAATAACATTTTACAGTAAGGTCTCATTTGTTAACATTAATTAATGCATTGACTAAAATAAACTAACAATGATCAATATGCGTTTTATAGCATTTATTAGTCTATAAGTTATAAGTTAATGTTAGTTATTAAAAAAGCTGTTTTTCATTGCTTGTTCATGTTAGTTCAAACTAAGTGCATAATATTAACAGATAATATTATAATATTAATATTATATAACAGATACAACTTTTAATTTTTTTAAATGTTGAAATGAAGTATTATTCATTATAAGTATTTTAACATAAAAACGCATGCAACATTGCATATTAAAGCTTAAAAAATGACTAAATCAATTCAAAATTCAGTGAGATTTTTGTTTTTAAATTTGTAGTAAGAATCTAAGAAGTAAGAAACATATTCCAAATCCATGCGGTCCACACCCTGAGTGATGCATGCAGTCACACCCAGCGTCTCCTCTCACACCCCTGCAGCGCTGCAGAGGACATCCCCGCTCCGTCCCGTCCCGCTGCAGCTGTTCCTCAGCATCATGTGACTGCAGAGCTCGCTCGGAGAGAGACCAGCTTGCAGCCAGTTGAGACTCAGAGCTCAGTGCAGTTTCCATCTGAGCATCACAACACCACGACCTCTGTGAAGCAGTGACACAGCTCAAGATCAATTACGTAATGTTCAGTTGTATGCTTAAATATTAGTTTGTGAATGCAAGAAGACCCACATTATTATGTCATTTGGAGTGTTTGATGGCAGTGAGAAAGCACTGCTAAGCCCTTTTTCCATTATTTGCATTCCTGTTAACACTGAGGGTGGATCTCTCTCCAGGATTGTGGACTCTGTATTTCTGTGTAAGAATTTGACTGCTAAACAGGATTTTTTTTTTTTAAACTAGGTTTTACAGAAGCTTCTATCACCACTGAACAACCTCAGAGCTCATATGGTGGGTCTGTGTTGAGAGTTTTATGTGTAATTGTCTTTGTTTAATTTTTACTTCCAGAACCACTTCACTTCCATCCAGACTGTTGTGCTCAACTGTGATGACATCAGAATGGTTCATTAAAGGGTCAGTTCACCCAAAAATGAAAATTAGCCCATGTTTTACTCTTAGGTCTATATGACTTTCTTCTTTCAGAGAAATCCAATCGGAGTTATATTAAAAATTATCCTTGCTCTTCCAAGCGTTTTAATGGGAGTAGGCGGGTGTTTTTGTTCAACAGTCCGAAAGACATCAAACAAAGAGCGTGCATCCGTAATAAAACATGCCTAACGGCTCTGGGGGGTGAATAAAGGCCTCCTGTAGCAAATCCATGCGTTTTAGTAAGAAAAATATCCATATTTAAAATGTTATAAATACTTCTCTCTCACTTCTGCTGACTGTCAAACTTGCAAGTCATTCGATTTCGCTATAAGCCAAGAGGAGACTGGTTTTCCTTTGCTAAAGTAAGGAAACTTTGCTTCCTTTGCTCCTGTAAGCAGGACTAGCATATTTCACAGCCGCGTGCGCGATGCATACATCCCACGTCATCCGTCCAGAACGGCTTGCATGTTTGACAGTCAGCAGAAGAACATTTTAAATATGGATATATTTCTTACAAAAAAAAACATGGATTCGCTAAGGGAGGCCTTTATTCACCCCCTGGAGCCATGCGATGTACGGTTTATTATGGATACACGCTCTTTATTTGATCAAAAAAGTCAAAAGAAGAAAGTCATATACACCTAGGATGCATATATATATATACACATATATATATATATATATATATATATAAAGCAAGGGAAATACAGAACTTATGTTAATCTAAAAAAAAACATTAAGAATCTTTTTTGTCAGCTGACTACTTTGCCGTTGTTACAGGAAAAGCCCCATACAATGATGAAGAAGGCCTGTTCTAGTGTTTTCATGCGATCAAAATTCATTGTTCATTGTGCAAAATAGATGATAAGTCATAGAGAGAAGGTGTAGTAGACCTAAAGAAACATCTCATTGATAAGTAGGGTGCAAATTGTACAATAATTCAGCTTACAAGTTTACAGTTCATGAAAGGTTACATTCCATGGTACGAAACATACACTCAGTGTCTATAGGATGGTTGGCAATAGTTGTGGTGCAAATGTAATAATTCAGTGATCGAACTGTGAATTTTGAGTGATTAAATAATAATAATATACTGTGTTAACCTGTCACTCACACTTATCATCATTTATCACAAGCTTCCAAAACTTCTATTAAAACCTGGATTCCATCTCTATTACAGTGAAAAAAAAAGGTATCCTATGACAGTACCATCTAAAATCCCAGATTTTATTGGTTTTACTCAAAAATATTATTTAACATCACTTAATAAACCTATATTCATGAATTTATACCAACAAAACCTTTTATAGGTTAAAGCGGTAGAAATAGCTCTTTAAGTTAACAACTGCAGAATACCACATTAACTCACATTAATGTATTTTAAATGTCCCTTTAAATTATTTTTGTAACCAATTTTATTTATTTTTTTTTAGATAGGGGGATCATTTTTTGACATTACAAGATTATAACCTTGACAAGTTTTATTCTTTTAATGTCTTTACAAAATCAATAAACTCAGCAGGACAAACATTTATGTTACATTTTTGAGTCCCAGTTTATTAGGTGTCTTTAACTACTTGGCTATATACTTATGTCAAAGGTTTGGTGGTTCGGTTAGGTTCAAGAGCTAGTGTAGAGGTAGGGTTGACATTGTAATTATAGATAACTACAGAAATCAATTACAGATGTAATTTTACGTGCAGGTCTTTTCAAAATATTAGTACAATGTAAAAACCTGTCTACACAAAATTGTATCTATTGTTTATTTTAAATGTGAGTACATAGAAGTTAAATACTCTTACTATAAAGTGATTCCCATTTTTGTGACAGAATCCAGCTCTTAACCATAAATGAACCCTGTGTCAACCAGCGACAAAATGCCAGGTGTCTTCTTCAAGCTGGCTTCTCTCTGTACAATACAAACTCATATACGTATTATTTCTTTACCTCTTTTCCCATTTTCTCTTCCATTTGCCATGACCACTTTCTTTTTTTCACTTGCTCAGTCTGTTTGGCCGGCTCTAATCTCGTTAGACAAAGAACAGCTTTTTTAGTGATTAGGGTTGGTCATCCAGTGAATTTTATTGGCTTGCAAATGGTGCGTATCGTATACATTTATCAGGAACAATTGGACTTGGCTAAGAGGGCTGCTCGCCTCACCTGACAGCAGGGAGAGAGAGAGAGAGAGAGAGATTGCGCTAATGTTATCTTTGTAATTTGTTGTCGACCAAAGGAAATTATTGATTTGTCAATTCGGCAGGCTCTAATTGGAAACTATCAGCTTAATTTTCAGTATTACATGTTAATTACAGTATTAGTGTGCATCTTTTACCGGTCATTGGGTTTGATCACAATCAATCATTAGAGCATTATGGGATTTAATTGCTCAGATGAAGATACCACAACAGCCATAACCTATATAGTTTTCACTTAATGAAATGTTTCCATTGCTACTTTAGCACAGACTGACAGGCATCACCACTGTGCAGGTGTGTGTGTGTGTGTGTGTGTGTGTGTGTGTGTGTGTGTGTTGAAGCTCTCAGAGTAATTACTTTCATCACACTAGAGTCAGATGTAGCCAGTTTAAGCCATGAAGCTGTGATCCCGGACCAATCCATATAATAAAAATGTGTTTTTATCATGTTCTGACAAGGATAAAACATCAACCAACACCTTTGTGTTGCATATATTTTGTGGCCTTTGGCTTATTTGGATTATAGTGCTTATCATACTATGTGTCAGTCATTTTGGGGTATTTTTACATAACCTTTTCTCATTAAAACCACTCTTAAAAATAAAGGTTCCAAAAGGGTTTTCTTTTTCCACAGAGATGCCAAAGAATAACTGTTTTTGGTTCCCCAAAGAACCTTTCAGTGATTGGTTCTTCGGAAAGAATTTAATTTAAAAAAATGTTTAGTGAAGAACATTATAATTATCTAAAGATCCTTTTCCACTTTAAAGAAGCTTTTGTGGAATGGAAAGATTTCATGGATGTTAAAGGTTCTTCGCTGAACCATCGGTAAAGGACCTTTTTTTTTAAGAGTGAGAAACATTTTAACTAATAAAGTGAACAAAGGGACATTGTCATATCTAATTACATGTTCATGTTATACAATAATTTGTCTGTTTTTATACATGCAAAATCTCCCATAATAAAATACAGAAATACAGATCATTTTGACTGAGAAATCCTAATAACAATTCTAGTCATGACTTCCAGACCTTATCAATGATAATCAAAAATACATTCAGAAATATTTTTCATTAATTAACAAATGAACGATAATAAGATGGGCGTGTATTTTAAATAAGACATTTCTTTTTATTTATAGCTCTTTGTGTTTACTTTGGAAATCTATCAACATCAAATGAATTACACAATACTTTGACAAACACTAATATACACTAATAATATACGGACTCATCCCCCTGGTTAACAGTCCTTAAATAAGATCATTCTTTGATATTTGTGCTACTTTAGTACATCCAAACTAATATACACACACGCACACACACATACACAATGTGTACACACTGAAGAGATTTCCAATGCCCATGTTCAGTGATGTGCAGGTGAGAGCAGTTGTGCATTGCAGAGTTTCTGCGCAGCCCTTCCAGGACACTGCGGTTCAATGAAATCTCAGAGGAGCGGCATGAGTGTGTGTGTGTGTGTGTGTGTGTGCGTGCGCGTGTGTGCGCGCACGGCAAGAAAACAAAAGATCAGGCCCATCACTTTCATCACCATCTTTGTAAAGAAGTGGATTTAATTCACAGTATATCATCCATCTTCATTTCATTCAGTTTACACATGTACCATCCTCAAAACCACAAGGACTGGAGGCTCAGAAAGGAACAGCCCGGCGTTTTCTGCGTTCACTACATGCAAGGCCCTTTTTATCAATATGCAAATCGATCAGGATAAAATTACAATGTATATGAGGTACTGCGACATTACACGCTCATACCGTCGTTTGCTCTCAGATGATGAAGCTCCGGGGAGAATCGCCTCCTAAAAACAGAAAAAAATCACCCTACGGATCTCTTGATTTGTGTACCTGCAGTAATGGCATCCCATGCTAACGTGTTTGGTCATCTCAGGCCTGCAAACAAGACATTTTTTGTTGGTTTTAACTGCAGTGGAGACATCTCAGCGTGCACAATGCATCTCAAGAGTCTCTCCGTCTGTGGGTTTGCAGCACACGTGAAAGCGACCGCATCGCCTGACCTCTCGCATGATGTATGACACATCACAGCATGCAGAATTACATTCATACATAACCCAATCATTTTGTCATTTAGGAGGAGCTGTAAAAACACCAGGTCGGCTCTTGCAGAAAATGCACGGGAGAGAATGAGAGACGGTGAGGGGAGGGAGGGAGGAGAGACTGCAGTACATATAAGGCAAGAGAGATACCAGTTCATGTTTTATTAAAGCTTTGCTCTGTCAGATCCAGTACAGTCCTTCGGCTCTGGTCTTTCGTTTCTCAGTAAGGACCACAAAGTTGTAAAAATCTCAGGAGTCCTGGAATGCTTATCCAAGGAGAGAGGAATTACTGAGAGAAAAGGGAAGATTGCACCGTACAGCCAAGCCATTTTGTTCCCTTCCCCACCGCCCGCCCCTTTTCATAACACCAAATGTCCATCCTCCCAGGGGTCATCCCGTCAGGTTTGATCTGAGACGGTCTGTCACAAACTGTTCTTTATCCTCAGTGACCTTCAAGACATGTCAGTTCTTAAGAGTCTGTAGGGGGGTGGGGTGACATATCAATACTCGAGCAAATGCCGCAGAGATTTCATCCCCTGAAATTGTCCGGATTCTCTTGAATATAAGTTCTTAAGCATGCAATACTTTCCCTTCAAGCTCAGAAATGCAGAGAACATCTCCTCTCTGTGCAAGCATTTGCTTGTAATAAATATATGGTGGCATAATCATAAAGAACCATTCAAAGAGGAGAAACAAAATGACATCTTAACGATCAGAAGTTAAACAATAATGCACCAGACTTTGTTTCTGAACAAAGCCTTAAACCAGTTTAAAATGAAAGCACACGCCTGCTTGAACACGCTTGCATTGTCATCGAGAGTGGAAGAGATACAGCAGGCGTGGGATTTTCACTTAATAGTACATGAATCCCAAAACAAACTACTCGACTTACAAATATTGCTGGAAGTGCTGGGTGAAAAACCAGCGCCAGAGCACAAAACATTGCTGAAACACTGTTCTGTCATTTGTTAGCGAGAAAAGACGTCTATCCTGTGTAGAACAAGACCAGCACTTTATTTCCACCTGGCCTTTTTTTCCAAACGAAAGAGAAGGAAGAATGCATTATGCCATTTTCAGTTCATTTACAGCAAATAGAGCTAAAGCAAGTCTGGACGCAGTAAGCATAATTCAAGCAATAAATCTGCTTTATGGATATGGTTATATTCTTCAGAATAGATTTTATATGTATATATGCATATATTTATATACAAGTATGGCACTTGATTACACTTAAGCGCGAAAAAACACGTCACAAATGAAAGCAGAGGGCGCTTTGGTGTTGAAATTAAGGAAATCATCACAGACTTTAAGCGTTTGCAGCAAATTCACCCCTGCTCACGCACACACACACACACACACACACACAAGGACACGACAGCAGATTTGCAGTGGAGCTCATCACATAGCCTACGTTAAGGTCAATGGTGCGGTACAGGCAAACAAAAAGAAAGAAACCCTAGCAGAAGCGATAGTGTTTGATACATGAATGGTGTGTCGAGACTCTCCCGATGTGCGATATTATGTCAGCATCATGTTCACTTTTTAGTGCAAGACGCATTTACTCCCTTCAAGTACAGTAGAGCAGCTGGTTCGGTCACACTTCACATGTCAGTGCTCATGTCACAGCAGTTGTCGTGGAGCCGCTTGTAGTTTACCGTAATGAATCATATAGCATGCATTGTGTGCAACACGGACATGTCAAGTGTCACCGCAGCTTTTAGAGAGGCAATACGCATTCAGCTATCAGCATTTGCTCTTTGTGTACGTCTCAGAGTACAAACGTTGCTAAAAAGTTGCATTATTCAGTAGTGAACCGCTTTACAAACGTGTTTGTCGTCCACAGTTGCCAATGGAGTCTTTAAAACAGTAACAAAAAAGTCCTACCCCGTGTTCTTGCAATGAACCTTACGTGGCGACGGGACTCGTCCACGGTCTCGATCTCGGCGGCGTGGGCTTTGGGTTCTCGTTACGAACCCGTTACACGTAGGCGGAGTCACTGGACTGAGTGCGGCCGAAATTGGGCATACTCATCCGGGGCAAATCCTTGTTCCGGATCTCGTAGATGGACTTCCTGCGGGCCCTCACGCCCCTCACGGCCGTTTTGATCTTCCTCCAGCCCAAGTGATTGAGCTCGGCCAGATTGAGGACCACGCAAAAGCCACTGACCGCGAACATGAAGACGAGGAACACGGTTTTCTCCGTGGGTCTGGACACGTAACACTCCACCTCCTTGATGCACGGGTATCGATCGCACTCGTACACGGCGGGCACGTTGAATCCGTACAAGAAATACTGGCCCACCAGAAAGCCGATTTCCAGAGCGTTTCTGAACACCACCTGAATGATGTAAAACCTGGAAATGCCCTCCTGCCGCCGCATTTTGGACTTGCCCGGTTTCGTGCCCGAGCTGGTCATTTCTTTGGCCTCCAGACAGTCGGGCTCGGCTTCTTTGGTGGAGTTCTCCGTGTTCTGCAGTACTCCGTTCATGATGGTGTTCTTGATCTTCTGGTTCTTGGCCTCCTCTCGTTTCAGGGAATCCTGCTCCTTATTATCCAGCGCGAGGAGGACGGTGGCGGTGGAGTAACGTCTCTCCTTTTGCTTGGCCGACTGATGGACCGAGTACGTGATGAAGCAGAGACTCGGCGTGCAGACCATTATGATTTGGAAAACCCAATATCTGATGTGAGATATGGGGAACGCTTTGTCGTAGCATGCCTGGTTGCAGCCCGGCTGCAAGGCGTTACAGACAAACATGGTCTGCTCGTCATCATACACTGTCTCTCCCACTATAGCTACGATTAGGATCCGGAAGATCACCACCACAGTGAGCAGGATCCTAAAGAACAAGCACACAGAAAAATAAATGTGTCAATATAGGAGCCTGAGCTGCAGGGAGCTGTCCGGTGCTGAAACCGGGCTGCGCTTCATTTCGCTCTCACTGAATGCTGCATGTTGCATGTGGATTATGCAGATAGTACTTGGTATATCAGGTTTGATACTGTATTTTTGCGAATTTGAGCAAGGTGTTTCACAAAGCATCACACCTCCCTACATTGCTTTAAATGAAATACAAAACAAACACAAATAAATAGGAAAAGTTCACTATTAAGGGTAGGATGGTGCCCAGCGCTAAAAATGTGGTGCATTCTCAATCACTGAATGCTTTTATTTTAGTTTCACTTAAAACATGATGCTTTATGTTTTACATATACAGACACGACGTAATTGGCATATGTTTCCCTTCATTTTGTGAGAAACATTGCGCACAGTTGGCAGAAAGCATCACTTTGCCTCAAAAGGTGGCTTCAAATAGAGCAATAAAATAAACTAACACAAATAAATGTATAAGTATTGATAGTGGGTTATTAGGGAGCCGAATATATACAGGTGCGTTCGCAACCAATGAACGATGCATTTCAGTCACATTTCACTGTGGTTCAATAACGCAATATTTTACAAATGCGTTGTCTACATGTTTTTTGATTTTATTTGATTTTCTACGGTATTTGAAGGTGTAATAGGCGGTAACGCCTTTTTTTGTGCACACCTGGCAAGAAGCATCGCTCTGCGTTCAAACGTGGCTTTAAATGAAGCAAAAATATTAAAATACATAATAAAAAAATAAAGCTGTCAATATAAGGCCAGTTCAGTGTCGTTTAAACTAAAGCGTGCTGTCCAGTGCTGAAACAGTCGCCTTCACAATTCAGTTGCATTATATTTTTCATGTGTACTACG
Organism: Onychostoma macrolepis; assembly: GCF_012432095.1. NCBI lineage: Eukaryota > Metazoa > Chordata > Actinopteri > Cypriniformes > Cyprinidae > Onychostoma > Onychostoma macrolepis. Next base: position 29,962,641 of record NC_081171.1, on the reverse strand, counting down.
CAAATATTTTTTTTTGGTAGGTCATCTTTGTTTGTTATCTTTATGTTATATGCTGTATTTTAAAGGGTGAAATGGGCGACTACGCCCGTTGGAAGGGATAAAAACGTATTTTTTCCCCCCAAAATCGAGCTGAATCTCGGCGTCAGATGCACTGACATTAGCTCTTACCTTCCGATCATAGTGGAGTGCTGCTGGACAGCAGCCTCCAAGAGCCTCTCTAGTATGGTCCATTCCCCCATCGCTGCTCATCCGCAGACTTTGCTCCAAATCCAGGGAAAAGCGTGAATATTTCCTCTTGCTGTCCGCCGTTATGAGCTGCGCCAGCTGTGGCAGTGCTGATGCTGGAAGATGCCACACTTCTCCTCGTCTTCCAGTCTGGAGTGGAGTCATGTGAGCCCTCCTATCTTCGATCTCCACATCAGATTGATGGTGTGGGTGGAGGGCGGCGGGCTTTAATATGGCATCAGTGCCGTGGAGAGCCCTGCTGCGTCATATGGGGCTTTATCTCGAGCTGCCAAAACGCGCGGATTTCATATGTGCGATGATGTTCATACGCGGGGAATGAAGCCGGATTCGGTCCGGTGATGCTGAACTCATGTCATGGTGAGGAGAGCGTAGGTGACCTCCACCTTTTTTTATTTGGGGGGACTTGAGAGGCTCATACTTGTTGCTGTGTATTTTGAAAGACGACACAGCTGTTGGAGCGCAAATGTCCTTGAGTACAGTGAGGACCTTCAGCTCCGCCCTGTTCACATGAAGCAGCAGTGTAAAACAGCGCTGGGGCTCTGGACACAGAGAGGTGAAAGTGTCAGCTGATTCTCTGTTTAAGTAAAGACACTTTTGGCCCCGCCCATCGAACATGCGCAGATCCGCCAAACCATCTTTTTTTTTGCAGTTTGACTATTTTAAGGGACTACAGTGTCCCCGAAGATATTTGTTCACTTTGACAACCACACAGTGTCACAATATTTTATGTCTTCATTTTATAACACTTTATCAATTTTTTATCACCACAAGTCTTGATAGTATGCTTGATATCTTTAAAATAAATGCCATTTGCATTGATAGGATACTTTGTGTGTCACAACATTTTATGTCTTCATTTTATAACACAAGGATACTTTTTGAAGACAAAGTGGTTAGTTAAAGGGCATTTGGCTAATGTACGATATACGCATTTTATTTTGTAACTGTGGTAATAGCATCTGCTAAAAATGTTGTATTGGTAGCTTTTGAGATGAAGCTATTTTAAATGACCTTCCATCAGTTTCATTCATTTATTGAGTGATTTTAGTAGGAAAGAAAGAGACACCATATTACCCGAGTGAAACAGGTTCAAGCGAAGGCTACAAGTACAAGTGACACAGCAAAAATAATAACTGTTTTCCTAAACACTCTCCCACTATACACACAAACAGATATTCTCACCCCAAATGCACACTGTTGGCATGCTGATGGCTGAACAACATTGATTTCATTGTCGATGCCAATAATGCATAAAGTGTGCATAAAGAAAAAAACAAATCTTTGTACAAAGCTGGCAAAACTAGACCAGTCCAAGAAGACTGGAGATTACGTTCTTCCTTAATAAAATAAAAATGTCAGGTTTCAACACCGGTCCCATTCTGACATCAGGAAGAGGGAGAGATGAACAGCTCAGCACGAGAGAGAACAGGCTGCTCACATCATGAATCTGCCTAGAATATTCAATGAAACAACTGACTGTGCACGAAAAATGGTGCTGAACTAGATCAATATGCTACTAGCTAAGAAAAAAAGTATTACATTGTTATTCCCTCAATTCTGAGTGATTTGCTTTGTTCATATATCAGTGTCAGTAAATCACATTTTACAAATACACCAAAATGCTAGTCTTTTTCAAACAATTATTGCTGAATAATACTGATGCAATAGCAAACTTCAGAATATTTTTTAAGAAAATTGGACATGAATCCACACTCACTCAGTCAGGAGGGTTGTTCTGTACGTGTGAGGGTTAAATGAGAAAAGCAGTGTGGGGTTCATCACATATGGCAGAAGCACAGCGAGGCATTCAGGCCTTTTTCCATCCTTGATCTCACACACAAATGAAATATTTAGAGGCCGAGTCCAACCACAGCGGCTGTCGAATGTGCTTCCTCCACCGCACGATGCGAGGCAGCCCTGTGCGTATGGCCCGTGCTGCCAGCACAAACTTGAAATTAAAACCAGGCAATTTTGGCTGGTGAAGGTTCCCCTCAGGACTGCTGGGAGGAAAAGAGAGAAAGACACACAGAGAGAGAGAGAGAGAGAGAGAGGCTGTGAACAGACAGAGGAACTGGGACTTGTGCGGTCATCACAGCATTAACGAGGATAGAACGATAGATAGTAGACAGAATGACAGAACGAGAGAGATAGATAGATAGATAGATAAACAGATAGACAGATACATAGACAGACAGACAGACAGACAGACAGATAGATAGATAGAGAGATAGATCGACAGACAGATAGATAGAATGACAGACAGACAGACAGACAGATAGACGGACAGACAGATAGACGGACAGACGGACGGATAGGCTGTCAGGTGTGACTCTGGTCCTGCAGAGGGCAGCACTGAATGAGCTGCTAGGGATCTGAAGGTTTCTCTGGTTACACTGCATGGATCTGCAGTTCCTGACGGTTCCTGATGTCTCTCTAATCTGACACCACAGTCAGTCTTCAGTTACTGCCTCCATACAAACTCAGCACAATCCCGTGTGAACTCACATTTCCTCTCATATCCTGAACCTACGGATGAAAGCGAGCTCTGATTCTTCAGACATGAGACTAAACATGTCCCTTAACCTGCCAGCAGATTTAAAAATAGAAACATTTCCACTTTAATATTCATCAGAGATGATTATTATTCTCAACACAAATGTACTATTTAATCATCACTCCTAAAACAACCTGCCCTCAGAGCATCACTCAGGACTTACATATCAAACTTAAGAAAAACAAATTTAATTTTGGTAACACTTTAGTTTAGGGATCAATTCTCACTATTAACTAGTTGCTTATTATCCTTATCCTTTTTCCAAGATAAGAGCTCTGAGTATTCACCAATGATGCTTGATAAGTTCAGAGACCATTCCTTCATCCAGAATCACTCCAGACCCTTTAGATTCACAGCTCCATGTTGCTGCTTCTTCTCTTCAGTTCACTCATGTTCTACAGGGTTCAGGTCAGAGGACTGGAATGACCAGCAGATGCTTGGTTTTATGCTCAGTGACCCATTTTTGTGTTGTTTTTGAGGTTTGTGTTTGGATTATTGTATGGTTGGAAGATTAAAAAATGGCCCATTATAAGATTTCTAACAGAGTCAGTCACTTTTTGATTTTTTATCTGTTGGTATTTGATAGAATCCATGATGCCATGTGTCTAAACAAGATGTCCAGGACCTCCAGCAGAAATATAGGCCCACAACAACAAAAATACAGCATTATATTTCATTGTACACATGGGGTACTTTTTATCGCTGTGTTCACCAAACACATCTTGAGTGTTTGCTGCTAAAAAGCTGATCTGACCATAGAAGCCAGTCCCATTTGGAGTTCCAGTCGTGTCTGATAACTGAATATGCTGGAGATTGTTTTTGGATGAGCGAGGAGAATTGTTCTTGAAACCCTCCCAAACAACATGTGCTGATGTAGGTGCTGTTTGACAATTTTGTGAAACTTGATCTTTTGCTGCCCAATAGAAATATATTCTTTGGTTTTTCTCATTGCGATGGATGATTAAGGGAATTTGGGCTTTGTTTCCCCTCATATTTATATTTCTGTGAAACAGGAAGACATGGCTGGATAATTTCATATTCATAATCACACTGGAGTGATAAAAACCCAAATATGAATGGGAATATACTTCAGAGATATTTCAATCATAAGAATTTTTTAGGGGTATCAATAATTGTGGCCATTGTGTACTAGAGAAAAATATTCATTTTATAGTGTGATTTTCCCCCACTTTTACTTTTTGTTTGCTTAAATTAAAGGTTAGTTTTTTTTCTAATTTTTGAATGAAAGATCAAATGGATAAACAATGCAGTTATTTTCACACCCTTGGTAAATATGATCAAAGAAGGCTATGAATAATTTTGAGCACAACTGTGTGTATATATATATATATATATATATATGAGTTTGTTTATTTCAAGTAACAAAAAAGTATAATGCTGCAGTACACGGAGCTGAAAATCAGTTTAATCATTAATCTGTGAGAATAATGTGAATGTTGCAGTTCTAAATATAGGTATTTGACATGACAGTACAGATTGCTTTTCTATCAGACAAATCGATTTAAACAATCCACAATAATACATTGATACAAACTTTTACTTCTGCACTTTCTTGACCTGAAATGGACTGTTTTGTGGCCTGTATGGAGACTCAGCGGCTGGTTTTGAAGCACTGCATCTTGCGTCCTGGACCGCGCAAAGGTCTCCAGGTGGTGGTCTCATGAAGTCTCTAGAGAAGAGAGGTTAACAAACTCTTCTTGTAAAGAAGTTTACTCATGCGTTTCAACATTGTGAACTCAAAAGTTCAGTACCAGAAAATTGTTCAAATTTTTCATATTCAAACAGCCTGAGAAAGAGATACAGAGAGGAAGCAAGAAAGCGTCATGTTCTAGTCACAGAGAATCAAAGGCACAGTAAACTGTCAAAAACAGTTCGTGTTGATTATTAATACAGCTGAAGTGAAGAGATGTGGATATTGAGCACTCTTCTTCGCTATTAGTCTCAGCACAGCGCTTTGCCATGCCGCATGTTCTGGGCACACTTTCGGCCCAGATTGGCCCCCTCCATCAGCAGGTCGGCCAGCCGGTCCAGACCCACGCAGACGGTGAGAGGGGCGATGAGGCCGTACAGACCCCCCAGCATAATGCTCAAGGGCCAGCCGAAAACCAGCAGCACCAGCAGCCAGACGATACCCCAGAAACACGAGCCACACGACATCCTCCGCTGCAGGAACACGAAACACAGCTTTTTAACATTTCATTCACGCACTATTTTTTTGCCCTAAAGTCAGTGCATAAACTCTACCAAGCAGCGCTGTTCTCCAGAGGAAGAATTTGGGTTTTAATTAGGATGCAAACACACTCCTGCCTTCAGAATATTAATACATCACTGCAATAGAGTTCTAGTGCTAATGAGAGCAGTAATTAGGAGAGAGTGAGATCAGATACATCACTCCCTTAAAGGAACAGTTCACCCGGAAAATGAACATTTGTAGAAATCTACACAAATTCATCTACCCTTTGGATGGCCTCAGAGCGTTTCTTCATCAGGTTTGTAGAAATGTGTCTCTGCATCAGTGTCTCAGCAATGGATGCTCTGCAGTGAATGGGTGCCGTCAGAATGAGAGTCCAAACAGCTGATAAAAACATCACAATAATCCACACCACTCCAGTCCATCAGTTAACATCTTGAGAAGACAAAAGCTGCATGTTTGTAACAAACCAATCCATCGAGACATTTTTAACTTAAAACCGGTGTTTCTGGACAAAATATGAGTCCAGAGTCCATAATGACACTTCCTCCAGTGAAAAAGTGTTCTGGTCTGAATCAGGAGAGAAATCTGCACAGATCAAGCAGCGTTTACAAACTAAAACAGCTCTAAACAAATATGTGGCTGGATTTTGATGAGACAACAGGAGATGGACTTTTTCACTGGAGGAAGTGTTATTATGGACTCTGGACTCATATTTTGTCCAGAACAACGATTTTAAGTTAAAATTGTCTCAGTTTATTTATTTCTTACAAACATGCAGCTTTTGTCTTCTCCAGATGTTAACTGATGGACTGGAGTGGTGTGGATTACTTGATGTTTTTATCAGCTGTTTGGACTCTCATTCTGACGGCACCCATTCACTTAGACAGTGATGGAATGCTACATTTCAAACTTCAACTTCGATGGCCTGAGGTTGAGTACATCTGGATGTAAATCTCATTGCGATTTCACAGAAAATTTTTGAAGAGGTGGCCAAATTCCTTCAGAGCATCTGAGAGAGCGCTGGATGGAGAAACCAGCTTTCAAAGGGAATGATCACAAACTACATCAGGCCTCACAACATTTCCTGCAACACTGATGAGCAAGTGCAATAATAATGCAGTATTTCATCTGTTAATTTGTTGAATGAAAATAGTTAGTTCACATTGCATTAACTAATTACACAATTTAGGATTTTAAAAATGTGTTAGTAAATGTTGAAATTAACATTACTTGAGATTAATAAATACTGCAGAAGCATTTTTTATTGTTTGTTCAAGTTGAACCTTATTTTAGTGTTTACATAATGAATTTGTTTGTTCAACATTTTCTTCCATTTTTTTTTTTTTTTTGTCATGAGTTTGCAGCAAACTTTAGAATAATTTCAGCTGATTACAGACACACATGAAATATATTTAGGTACAAGTTTTACCTTCATGTGATTTCTCTTCGCTTTAATGACTATGAGCAAAAAGTGGCACATCTTACCCCACTCCCCTCATTTTGATATTTAATTGAGAGTAATGCCATTTTTACACTTTATTATTTTTTTTACAGCAATGCCATTGAAAATGTGAGCTTCCAAAGGAAAAGAAAACAACAACAGGGCATTTAATGGGTTTAATGGCATTTAAAAAAAGTTCATAAAATGACAAAATTGACAAAGCAGAAGGCATGTGATCAGCGTGCGGTCTGTCTACTACAATAACTGCCAGTAAAAGCCACGGCTGGATTGAGGAAATCACACCATCAGTCTCATGCTGCTGTGTTAACATTCTGCTCTGGAGTGGCGCAATCTTGTGTGCTTTTGTTTCAAATGTCCTGCTATTAATGAGACCATTTACAAAACCCATTCTGCAAGCTGATGAAACATAAAACACTCAATAAATCCGCCTTAAAGGTTAAATCACATTTAGCTCATCCTGTTGTGTTACTGACCAAACACTGCTAGTCTTGAACTTATGAAAATGAAAGGACTTACTGGGAGCGACTGTTGAGTTGCGTAATAAATTCTTCTTGAAAGATCTGTTAATGTTTCCTGGAGTTCCTGCTGACAGACACCAGAGACCCTGATGAAGCGGAGCGTCCAGCAGTCAGTCACAGCTCTGGCAGCGCTCAGGACAGCTGGAGAAAGACGTCTTTCACGAGTTACACAACCAACACATTCATGTGATCCACACTCAAGATATGTGCTCAAGTTCACCGTTTACAGGACAGGGATATTACCATCGGCTAAAAATAAAAATTCTCATTTGTTAAAGTACTAAAAAAAAATCATTACTTAAAATGAACACTAAAGCAAATAAAATTTAAATGTAAACTAATTTTATTTCAGGTAGTTGCTAAGGCAACATTTCTTAAATTTACTAAAACCTTGGAAACTATATGTAAAAAAATAAATACATATTACTAAAACTTTACAAGTAAAATGAACATAAAAGGATCTAATTCAAAATATTACAACATTTCAACAATATTAAAATGACATTTGAATGACAGTATCTAATGGAAATCTGGCTATTGGGATACAAAACAATAAGATTTTTAGGGGAAGAATATGGTGTGTTAGATAAACGAATAAAAGGCATGACTTAAAGAGTGCATTTTTAATTAATTTTTATTACAAAAGTCCTCTTACAAAAGATGAATGAACATTCAACACTCAATGTTCGTAAAAAGTAATATTCTAAAAAAAAACAACAAAAACATCTGTAGGTGAATGAGGTTCTTTAGGCCTCTCCTTCCTCATCGCTGTCGCCGCTGTCGCTGTCTCTGCCTGGGTGTTCAGGCATTTTAGAATGATCCTGCTCTTCCTCATCATTCCGGTCCTCTGTCTTCGTCTGTCCCTCCTCTTTCTCAGCAGCTGTTGGCTGCTGCTCTTCACTCTGACTTTGAGTCTCGGGACGCTCTTCATCGGCCTCCATGGGCTCCTCTGAATTCAGCAGCTGACGAGGAGGATCCAGGAGCTGCTGCTGCAGAAAGAGAAGCAGTAAATCAATCAGTATGCCGTGAATCAGACCCTCCACCGATTGAAAGAAAAGATCCCCAGTGTGATTCCTTTGAGTTACAATTTGAGATGCATCTTAATTTTTCAGCATCTCATTGTTAACTTGCAGTGCATTCACCTGCATCAGTAATATTTTGTCCTCTTAATAAAACATGACTCATACAATTAAATTAATTATTTTTTCTACTCATTTACTGCTTTGAAACAACACTAACGTCTATATAAACATTCTAAACCATAAAATGAGTGTAAAAACTATATTTTGAAAACTTTACAGTGCAATTAATAGAAAATTTGACAAAAATAAAAAGTTTATATAAACCTCATATTTAAATAGTCATTGATTATGCTTATGTTATACATTTAATTGGTTAGAACAAAAACAGCAGATGAGCTGAATGAAAATGCAAATTCATTCTCTGGCAGTAAAAAATGCAGAAATACAGCGGTTATCCCAGTTAGTTCTTTACACAAAGTTAGAAGCACTACTGGGCATCATACAAAAATCTGTTAAAATCAAAACAAAATAATATCTATAACAATTACATTTTTTATGAACTGCCAACTGAAAATTGAGTTACACTGTACAAAAACTGACCCAAACTGGGCTCAAAACCCAAAAGGTCCTATTGGGACCTTACTTTGTCCATGGCAGAAAATTTTACAGCATTAAGAAGCACAGCTCCATCGCATGAGAATTCAGCCAATGAGTGAAGCGAAGCACCAGTTTAATTAGCATGAAGCTCTGACGGTCAAAACAAGACATCCAAACTACAACAGACCAGCCGATTATTTCCATCAGAATGTCATACTCGTGCTCACCTGCAGTGTGTAATTTTCACAAATGCTACAAAATCAGGCTTGAAGCTCTTACTAAATTAAATATTTATTTATTTTTTTTTTTAAGTGTCAGCCAGTGCTTAACCTTTAAAGAATGTTGTCTGATAACCTCAGGAGGTCAAACAAAATATTATATGAGCTGCTTTATTTTCTATTGCAAATTTTGCTATATAAATTACCAAAATTGGTCTGTTTGGGGCTTAAAACAGATCAAATCAAACACATAAAATCAAAATAAGATCGAATCACTCAGCAGGAGTTAACTCACTCTGCAACACATTGGATCATTTTTCGTCATATACAAGACAGAAAACAAATACATTTTTATTGCTTAAAGTCATGTGACACCAATTTGTGCTCTATTCAAGTATAGTTCCTCACATGTCTGAGCTGTTTAAAGGTCAGAAATGTCTCTGCAAACATGAGCACACTTACTTGTCTGTGCTGCTGCATGCTCTGAATCATGTGCATGTACATGTTGTAAACCAGGTTAGCCATCTCCGGCATGTCCTTGACCACCTGATCAGGCTGGGCGGATCGCTCCTCCGTCTGGATGGATGGAGGGAGAGAGAAGAGGAGAGAGGCTTCAGCACAGTTTTCCAGGAAACTAAAATTCTCTTTCGAGAATCTGTCACAAGACTCAAATTTAAAACAATGTGCCAACATATATGTTTTTTCCTGAGAGAGACTGATATAATTCAAACCAAGTGATGATATAAAGATTAAATTCACAAAAACAGATGTCTCGCCAAACACAAATAGCTCCAGCTACTCATGTTTTAAAGCTGCAGGAGACACTATGTCTTAGTTAGATGGCATCTATACAGCACAACAGTCAGGTTCAGGAAGTAAAAATTCCTTTCATTTGCTCCATACAGAAACAGATTTTTAACAAACTTATAAACCTTTAACGACAGACCTACTGAGAGCTTTGATTGTAAATGTTTTTGTACAGATCAGTACAGATTAGGGCTGTTATGATTCCTCGATTAAATCCTCGACTGCATTTTGCCCCGAGTCGATTCACCGGCAAAATACCGGGAGTAGCACATTCCACAGATGAGAACCCATGAAAAGCATTATTATTAGTCCATTTTCTAAGGCTGCACGAAATATTAAAACCATTTAAAAATCATAATAAAGCATAGTGCCATTGTGAATATATGCTGCATTTACATTAGTATATATTTGAGCAGTTTTGTTCAATAAAACCGTATTATTTGGTTTGGATATTTTATTTGAACCAATTATTATTGCCTCATTGCTATTATATATGTATTTTAAGTCATTTTTTAGTCTATTATTCACTTAAGTCTATATTTATTACCACAAAAAAGGATCCAATTACTCAATTAATCGTCAAAATAATCAACCGATTGCTCAATTACAAAAATAATCGTTAGTGACAGCCCTAGTTGATTATCTCAACTTATTTTTAAATCATTGTTTAACAGCTGAAATACTATATTACCCAGGATGCTGTACAGAAAATTACAACATTCAACAAGTCAGGGTGAACAAACCATGTCAAAAGAGCTTTGTAAGGAACACAAACTCATCAAGCACCTGTCCAATTTTTTTATATTTATTTATATTTTGCAGCAAACTTAAAATATAGCTAGATACAATAAACAACTGTGAGTAGTTTAATATTTCTCAAATCACTTTTTTCCATTTCCAGTATAGACAGTCAACAAGGTAAAGCAGCAGCAAACACTGGTGGGGCTTTTACAAGATGGAGAAATTTGATAGAAAGTTTGGGTTTCAATCGATACGGTAAAGCTAAACTCAAGTTTTCACCACATATTAGCTCTTTACTGTCAGACCCCAGATAAAACAGTAAGAATAAAAAGTGCAAGATGAGTGTTTGCAAAAGCTGTTCGAAAATATGCTTTATTTTTGCAGTTCTGCTAGGTGACACCAGCAGTGCAGAAACAGCACAATTCACCTATAACTTGATTTTATTTTATTTTTTTACATTTTCTCTGGGAGGCACTAATATACTCTATTGCAACTGATTGATTTTTGAAACTATTGCAAAAATCCCAATTTCTCCATCAAGCCGAGAGCCCAGACACAAGGCGAGCCATCTTGAGAAGTGACGTGCCGGCTGTACTCACAGAGCTGTAGTATTCATGGGGCCGGATGTGCAGCTGCAGAGGTCGGGCGGTCAGCTGGCTAAAGGCTGGCGTCAGCTCATAGCAGTTCTGGAAAAGAGACACTCGAGCAAATATGTAGAGGCCGAGCCTCGCACGAGACATGGCCACAACCAGACGCCGCACATCTCTGATTAAAGAGGAAGAAGGGAGACAGAAAACATCAGTTACTTCCGAGAACATTTTTCACAAACAGATCTGTGGATCAGTGTTATTGTAACACTATTGTAGTTTTTTTTTGTTGTTGATTTGACTTTTATATTTTATGTTTACACTTCAGTTTTAAAGTTTTAGTCATTTTATTGTTTTGACATGTCAATATAGAATTTATTTTTTATTAATTTTTAATTTTAGATATTGCAGTCCTTGAACTTAAACTAAACGAAAATGAGAAATTTTAACTAGCTGAAATAATAATAAAAAACTTTAAATTTTTAACATTTAATATTTATATTTAAAAAAAGGGTAACATTTTAGAAATGATTAATTAATGAACTATTTAATTGTTATGTGTAGCTAATATTTTAAACAATAGCTTTAAATATGCCTTAGTCAATTTGAAAAGTGATTTATTTTGTTCATGGTTATTAAGGTTATCAAGTAAAACCATAAAAACATTTTCATAACTTAAACTAAAATAAAATATAACAAATTTAATTTCAGCTAGTTTCCAAGGCAACACATCCCAATCTCATTTAGTTTAACTTAATAAAACTGAACTAAAAATGAATATGGACATATTTAAAAACAACAAAAACTAAGAAAAATGACGAATTACTTTTGCAACATTTAACCACATTTTTAAACCAGAATTAGATGGTTTTAAATAAGTAACTTTTGTCATTTTAAAGTGACTTTTGTTACTTTAAACTACATATTTTAATAATAATTAAACAGCCACAGGAAGTGCTCACCTCAAATGTCCTACGGCTTTGGTGCGGACCAGCGAGAGGATGATGTAATCGTTCTGTTGACCCTGGAACCTGTCCACTGTGGTCACCTACAAGACAAAGGGCAGTCTGTTATATAAGCAACTCAGTGGCTCTTTTTCCAGTTTAATGAGGGTTCATTTGAACAGAAGAGCATGAGCTCTGCGTTGGTTTATTGCCAGTTAGATTTGCAAACTACTGTCTGATCAGATCTAGATTTCTGAAGTTATGGACCGTCACCTCATCCTGTTGAAAGCATGATGAACGAAACAGATCGAAACTCTCATTCACATCTGAGTGTCAAAGGAGAGAACGTGATCGAGTCAACAGGACTCTTCCTTCAGCCCAGAAACTCAAACTCTGACTAAATCATCAAATATCATCAACTCCACGATGAGAAAAATCACCCAAACTCAGCAACATTTCAACCAGCAGTCAAATAAGTTCTTTCATTTGTTACATTTCATATATTCACTCGTATCTTCAAGTAATAAAATCTTTCTTTTAATCACACAGCGCTTTTGGGCCTCATGGAAATTTACACTCTTCAGCTGAAACTGGATCTGTGGACGACGTCCTACATGAACACACACTCTTGTGCTTGGAAATCAGTGACAGCGATAATGTCAAGATGGAAGGAAATTAATATTTGATTTTCTCCATTTGATTCAACAAACACAAGGCTAATGCTAAATGGTGTAATATTGTACAATATTGAGATGATACCATGACCAGGAATGGCAAGTGAGCTGCTGCCTTTATTCAGAGGTCTAGCGATATAAAGTACATTTGCATTTACATTTAGTCATTCATCAGACACTTTTATCCAAAGTGACTTACAAATGAGGACAACAGAAAAATGTGTAGCCTGTAACATAAGTGCTGTAACAAGTCTTGGTTAGCCTAACACAGTACACATAGCAAGGGTTTTTTCACATTAAATAAAAGAAAAACAAGTAGATAGAACAGAAAAAGAATAGGGAACACTAGTGTTAGAGGGTCATTTTTTTGAATAAATAAAAAAAAACAAGCTGGGTTTTTTTTTTTCTTTTTAAAGAAAACAAGTAGTTAGAACAGAAATAGAATAGAGTGCAAGAGGGTCAAATGAAGATGGAAGAGATGCGTTTTGTAGCATTTCTTAAAGATGGCTAAGGACTCCGCTGCTTGGATTGAGTTGGAGGTCATTCCACCAGAATGCAAAAAGTAGACGCAATGTTTGTCTAAAATTACTGAAGGGAAACATACAGGGGTAAACGGAGCATAAGCTTGCAAAAAACAAAACATTTGCTTAACTAGTTCGACAGAACCAATTAACAGCAACATCTGCTAATCACTCAAGTATTGGCTTGTCAAGCACTGAAAACGTGTTGAAATACGTCAGCCCTACACGGTGCATTTGGTTATAATTAAACAAAGCCAGACTTTGTGCTGCACAGAAAGCAGCTGTAAAGCACAGTACTCCTGCTATGACTGTTTCAGCACATCAGTGTAAAACATATGACCACAGAATTCTCCCCAAAACCAGCCCAGCAGTCTGTCTGGATCTGCTCATGACAGCCCAGCGTTTGATTTCCTGTGGCCGCGTGCTAAAACAGGCTGGCGTCTCATTATCATTCTCAGTGGCTGGATCTCTGCCTCTCAGCAGATGGTGTCCGATGTGAAATTCATCAGCGAGTCTCGAGGAGCGTGGACACGTGCTCTGTGCCCGCTCAATACATGACGCGCATACTCAAGCGAGACTGGCCCATTTCTGTACTGAAGAAATGTTAAATGCTAATAAGGGACTGAGCTGATCTCATCTTCAGCAGAGCAACCAGTTTAACCCCTGCAAATGAAAATGAGTCTGATACAGGCCTTATGCACTATGCTATTAGAATAAATCAGCTGCATTCTTTGGGAGAGACTGACACGGATTTAATCAAAATACCTTTCATATCTTAAAGTTCAGCCAAAAATGAAAATTGTCATCATTTAATCAAACTCATGTTGTTTCAAACCTATATGAATTTCATTCTTCTGTTGAACACAAAGGAAGATCATTTGAAGAATGCTGGTAACCAAAAAGTTGCGTTTAGCCTTTGACTTCCATAGTATTTATAAAAAAATGAATAAAATGTAAAAATCTTTATGAAATTCTATTCACCCTCATTTGTCATTACTAGTGGTGCACAAAGCAGACAAATCAAATAAAAGTACAAATAAGCTAATAAAATTCTGCCCCAGTAAATTTTAAATATTTTAAAATAATTTTAGTATTGAACATGTAAAATGAAAGCACTTTATTTTAATCTTTACTTAAATATTAAATGTAAAAAGAACTGATCAACGAAATGTGTATTTTTAGGGGTGGAAAAGCCGACATTGAATATCAAATTTATTCGTCCATTTTTTTTAATTAGTAATAACTACTAAGAAATTAAAACAAATGTATGCAGTGTTCATTTTGGCAGGCATTTTTGATTTGGTCTTAGTCTTTATCTTGAGACGAAAATGCTTAAGTGTCACATTTTAGTCTTTCATAGTTTTAGTCGACGAAAAGTCATTGCATTTTTGTCAACTTTTAGTCATTACTTTCAGTCAAACTGCAGTTACCAACATTTATTTTGGTAGCTATTTTATATAAAGTCTTCAAACAAAAAGAGTAATCAATTCTTCTCTCTTTAGACCAAATCAATTAAGCTTATGAGAAATTTGAATCAAGGATTGAATTTGGCAAAACTGGAATACATTTTCATTTTTTGGTAGAAATACAAATTAAACTCATTTTTCAGATACAGTAGGTTTACTTAAGTATACATTTAACATCTTTTGTAGGTTAACATTGATGACACAGATAATTAGGAACGCTGTCCCTTTAAGACGGAAGGCATGTATGCAATACTGACACGCATTCAGTTTCCACCCGTTTACGTTCACTTAAGCCATAACCGACTGTATTTACTTGAGATACTCTACACAATAGACATTTGGACTGCTGTGTGTGTATTTGAGCACTGAGGACTGATCGCGCGCTGTATGAGAACTGAAGAAGTGGAGCGTGCGCGAGAGAAGGCGCTTCTATCTGCCTATCGGTCGATTTGTTGCTAAAAGTTGCTAAATGACATCGAGTAATTACGACGCAAAAATGTCACTGCATCAAATCGCAGCAAAAAAAATATTATTTTTATTATATGTTAATTTAGATTTGTTTGTAAAATAACAAATACATTATATAAAATTAAAATGTAAATAACTATTTTTAAATACAACATTGAATTATCGAACACTTACACAGTTTTGAACCATTAGATTTATTTTTTTTATTAGCTAATAAACTAGTAAAACTACACATTCTGAACATTTATAGTTTTAAGCAGTATATTAGTAATTCGTATGCTACTCTAAGAAAAGTCTGTAAAAATAGGGCACAATCTACTGTTAATATTAAGGAGTTTTCCATATTGATTTTTCACGTTTTTTTTTCTGCATTTTAAATTACGCATTGTATTTTGTGTTTTTGGGTTACAACGGATAAGGGATAATGCATGATGTCCTGAAAAATTACTCGCTTTTCCATTTTTCTAGATATTTTTCTTACAGTGTACCAACAGATCAATAAATCACAGGTACAAGCTAAGGTTATCATAAATGAACAATTACTCAATTATTCAGTTATTAGTATTATAAAATTTTATACTTGCAAATAGCAGCTAACTTAATTCACATGATATGTGTACTGCTAGGCATCTTTGGTTTCCTCGTTTTGTGTAATTTAGATGGAAATTGTGTGCCTTTTTATCGTTTGAGTCACTTATCCAAAAATGGCCAAATACATTTTAAAAATAGCTAAATCTGTTGCTAGGTGCTTTTGGAAGAAAAAGTTGCTAAGGTAGTGTGAAAAGTTGCTAAATTTAGCAACAAAATTGCTAAGTTGGCAACACTGATCCCTAACCCTTCAGGTGCTGAGCCCATTGTTTCAGATCGCTAGTTCGTGTTTTGGTAGCCTATCCGTCCACTGCGGCTGCCATACGGAGACTAGATATGCGAACGCACATTTTTCGTCTTCGTCGAACGAAAATTAACACTGAATGTATGTTAAGCATACAAACAAATATCATGTAAAAAGGGGAACAAAGAAAAAAGCAAGTATTTTAAGAATCTGAATTGCATTGAGGGATTTTTCTCTTTTCTTACTCTTACTTTAGTGGATAAAGATATTGAAGACGTCGGATATGTATTGATCTGCCCTTTTACAGCAGGTTTAGTTCACAAATAACTGACAGTCAAGACCTAAATTCGATTTTCATTTACAATAATTAACACTAAACTCTGCATTATTAACTTTTCACGTCATCAGCTCTTGGTTCATTTCGAGTCAGTCATGAGCGATTCACTGAACTCACTCTGATCAGATTATTATTGACTCAAGAACAGCTGCAACTGAAACGGTCTAATTCACGAATGAATCATTCGGTGCGATTCGCGAACCGATTCAACAGGTTTACTGAAAAGAATCAGCTGGTTCACGATTTCGACATCACTAACGCTTCTCAGAGCTGGTGTTGATTTCTTCACGATATGGCTTTATGAAATGTCATGGAGTCAAAAGTGTGACCAAAATAAAAACACTGATATTGATACAGATACTTGACAAGTATACTCACGTAAAAATATCACTGGTCACTACAAACTCGTGACTTTTTTTTATCCATTGAAAAAATAAGGAGCTAAACTACGATATCAGGCTCAAAAAATGAATCATATGACCTCAGAAGACTCTGAAATTGATCATGGACCAATTTTATGGCCCCATTAACTTCCAATGTATGAAGAGCAGCTTAGCACTGTTAAATTTCTCATTTTTGTTCCACAAAGTAAATGATGACTCCTTTAAATTCAGTCTCTTCCAGTGAACCATAGAGAATTGTCTTCACTACGTCTCCTATAGGCAATGAGATGTTCTGCAGTCTTGAATGCTCATAAACTAAATGTCTGTGCAAACGGCAGTCGTCTATTTATTTGGTTTGTACTCAGTCATGACTCTAATGAAAGAAGCTGACAGAAGCCACCGCGGGATCAATTTGCACTGTTGTACAATTCTGACAGACTGTTTGCAGCCAGTAGGACCTTTACACGCTTTAGTGAGTCCGTCTGCCAATCACCCTCAACAACAAGCTCCAGAAAACCTGTCCACTGCTGCAAACAAGGCAAAATAGTGAACGCTGGGCAGAAAAAAAAAAAACCTCATTTAGAGCACAGGGCAAGCTGTTCACACACATTAATGCAGTTCACTGGGCCATGCACAGGGACACACACCGCTCGCTTCTGAAGATAAAACATGAAATCATCGTATCAGCTGCTCTTACTTTACTGGGCTGTCCGAAGAAGGAGTTGCCGGCACATCTCTGGTTGATGACGTCTCGTATCAGGTGCTTCTGGCCGTTGTAGGTGGTCAGTATGCTGATGCGTTCAGCAGGATATCCCAGCAGACGCATGTACATGTACAGCGCCACCGCATACTCGGCCTCCCCCAGATTCTGCAAACACACACACACACAGGTCACGTGCATTCAGCATCTCTCACCAAACAGTTCATAATGTCACCGCTGACAATATTTACAACATTACAAAAATCAAACAGGAGTAAGAGTGTTTTTTTGTTTCGAGCTCAAGAGAAATCACAACAGAAAGCAAGTAAAGAACGAAAGTGCAGAAAACAGACTAGACTGATCGATTATCAGAGAAAGCTGCTTCAGGAATCCCATGCACTTTTACAGGACGGCATATCAATATTGCAACATTGCAACTACCAGCTGATTTTCTGTGGTTGATTTTACTGCAGTATAAAGACAATGTAACAAGGACATTTACATAACAAACAGCTGTATTTGAATTAACACCTGAAACCATGCACATTCAGCATATGTACATTTAGTATTGCTCTAATAAATGTTCAGATGTGAATTCTGAACAGGTTTACAATGTAATAATGAACAAACACTGCACTATGTTTAAAAACCTTTAAAAAGACAAAGATCATGTGCTTTAAATAGTTCATTTCTGCCATGCAACATATTTTCACCCCATGAGATGTAAAACAACAACAACAAAAACATTAAATTAGTATTACCGTAGATTACATATTAGCTTTCCTTTATCACAATATCACACTTAAGGGAAAACAAGTGAAGTTGATGTCCTGATGTAAGATTTAGCTCTTTAAAAAAAAAACAAAAAAAACTCTTACATTTGCAATAAAACAGTTACTTAGTTTAGAAAAGGTCAAAGGTCAAAAAAGCACTGCATTTGACTACAGGAATAGTAAAACTGGAAAACCCAAACAGGAACATGTAAGTCTAATTTCTAACTACCGGTACTTTCTAATTTGACTAAAAATCTTTGATCATTATGCAATACCATACCAGTGTTTGATGGCGTAATGCTTCATTTAAAAATGTAATTGTCAATAATCTTTACCAATTGTGAAGTATTACAAATAATCTAAAAAATTAAGCAAAACTAAATTTAACCCTTCTCTTGACCTAATTTGACTATCAAAAAAAGGCTAAACCTATGGGTTGAATTTGTAGGTGGAACTTAAACTCTGAACTTAAACTTTTTCTAACAGAGCACTGCTGACATGGCAACAGCTCCAGTAGGACACTAATAAAGGTACAAACCTACTAATAAGGGACGTTTCTTCAGCGGCTGCAAGCACTGACTGCGCAAACAATGTCCTTCCTATTGCTCTGTGAGAGGCTAATTCATACGGACCATTAGAGCCACGTGTGTGTGTGTGTGTGTGTGTGAGAGAGAGAGTGTGTGTGTGTGTTGGCATGGATACTGTAATGAGGACAATTCCCTCCAGGACCCCAGTAAACAGTAGCGGGGCTCATGTGACTTGCACATCGAATGCCGTACGCTCATCACTTATGAACAATGGTGAGTTTCAGGAGCTTCAACGCAAACCTGCCAGGATTCTCAAAAATCTGTCATGAAAGTTAGGCCTGGTCTTTCCTCAACTTAACATAAGAGGATGTTACTTTTTTGGTATATGAGGATCATATTGAAAATTTTTCCATGCCTTCAATGAAATCTTTGCTATTTTACCATTATATAAAGATTTTGTTTTTTATTCTTTGCTTTTTATTCTAGTCCCAGATCCAAACTGTCAATTGCAGACTGAGGAAATCCATCATAAAAATATTAACCAGAGAATTAACAAAGAGTTAAACAGACAACATGTCAATATTTAAGGTGTG
The DNA here is from genome assembly GCF_012432095.1 of Onychostoma macrolepis. Taxonomy (NCBI): domain Eukaryota; kingdom Metazoa; phylum Chordata; class Actinopteri; order Cypriniformes; family Cyprinidae; genus Onychostoma; species Onychostoma macrolepis. The sequence goes on along the minus strand of NC_081171.1, from coordinate 29,943,456 downwards.
ATTTCAATTGTACTGTATATACATATTTTGATAAATAACTAGTGATGCACTAAAATGGCAGCTATGAAATTAGCCTTTGCAAGACAAAAGATTCTGCCATTTCTTCCAAAAATGTATAAAATGCCATTTCCGCCACATAATGAATGACGATTTCTGAGGTGTTTTGGAAATGACACTTGCTTATGATGATTCAGGGAAGAAAGAAACGCTTGTGATGCATGTGTATGTCATATAACTGAGCTCACGCTCACCTGATAAAAGTATGGGTTGGGTTCTGATTCACCCACGCCGTTGAAGTCCTCCACGTTAACGAGCTGGAAGTCGTAGGAGAATCCAGGGTTCGGCGCCTGGAACTCGGGCTGGAGCTGAACATGAGGGAGGTTCCCCAGCTGCTTATAGCGCCAGTTATACAGGTTACACAGACTGCCAGACACACACACACAAGAGAGAGAGAGAGAGAAATAAATGTAATCATTTATTTATTTATTTTATTATTATTTTTTTTTATTTATTTTATTATTATTTTTATTTTTTTACCTACATGTATAATATGGACATGTATATGTGTTTCCCCATGATTTTATTTATCTGTATAATATATGTATTGCTTTGGCAACATTGTAATGTTACACAGTCATGCCAATAAAGCTAATTTGAATTGAATTGAATTGAGAGAGAGAGAGAGAGACAGACAGAGTCAAAATGGGACACTTCACATCAAAAAGTGTATCTGATGACAGAACAGCTCTGAAACCTAGAGAGCCATCTAACTAAACAGCTTTTTATATAAAATGTGTGTATTTTTTTTCCCTTTGTATTTTTCTGATTATTAGAAAGTTTACATACTATTACAGCATGTAATATTTTGAATGAGCTTTTATTTTTATACTAACACTACAGTGTTCTTTTTAATTTAGGTTACGTTTTAGTAATTTTGTTAGGTACTTTTGGCATCGCTATCATCATTATTTTTTTTATTGTGATGTTTTTATCAGCTGTTTGGACTCTCATTCACTGCAGAGCATCCATTGCTGAGACACTGATGCAATGCTACATTTCTACAAATCTGATGAAGAAACAAACTCATCCAATGCAAGCAAACCTATATGATTCTTTTGAGGCAGCTTTCACACTAAAACCAATAATGACATCACATGGGTACATATTAAAAGCATCTTTCCAGTCTGAGAAATGGACTGACCTGGCCCGTGCTCTGCCCTGGGCATCCAGGTCTACAGTAGGGACACCCAGACGCACAAAGCGAGTAAAAAGTGACTGCTCCATGTTTGAATATTTCTGAAAGGCCATGTTCTTAATGACAGGAGGCAACTGATGATGATCACCAATCATAATCCAGCGTTTGAGTCGACTGTAGCCGTCCTCTGGATTCTGCGTAACACAGACAGAAACGTTTGAGTCAGTAAGGTTACGTTACAACTCCATGCATCACATTTGCTGAATGAAATCCAATACTTGATTCTTACTAATTTTGGTTCAAGCACGTCACACTTTCTCACTACATGTGATGTGCATTTTGCAGCATTTTGTCCTGCATCCAGAGAACAAGTCCCTTTTATTACCAGAAAAACTGCCACAAGGACAAGATTGCCGTCTTCATCTGAGACAGATTGCAACTATGTTCAATTTTCAGGCCCATTTTCACATGTATGAATGATTCTGAAGACATTTCATGCCTAATCGTGATTTCCACCTTTGCTGATTGTAAGTAATACATTTTGAACACTTTTTGTCATTAAAACAAAACCTTTGACACTTCACTGCTTTTGTTATTCTGACAAGTGTATTAAAGCTGACACATATCTATATATAATAATAAAATCTTCATTCTTTTATAATTATATAAAATTATAATTTATATATACTATATTTTATATAAAATTACAACCCTAATTCCAGAGAAGTTGGGACATTTTGTAAAATGCAATAAAATCAAGAATCTGTGATTTGTTCATTCTCTTTAACTTATTCAATTGACAAAAGTACAAAGAAAAGATTTCTAAATGTATTTTGTAAATATGAACAAATTTTGATTTTGATGGCTGAACACACTCCAAAAAAAAGTTGTGACAGAGGCATGTTTAACATTGTGTCACATCAACGGTCCTTTTAATTACAATGTTTCATTGTTTAGGAATTGAGGATACTAATTGTTAAAGTTCTGCAAGCAAAGTTTTTGTCCAGTCTCTTTTGAAACAAGGCTTCAGAAGGTCAGCAGTCTGTGACCGTCATTGTCTGATTCTCCTTTTCATGACTGGTCATACATTTCCAATAGGAGACAGATCTGGACTGCAGGTAGGCCAGTCTAACACATTCACTTCTGTGTCTATGAAACCACGCTGTTGTAGCACATGCAGAATGAGAGCTGGCATTGTCTTCAAAGACATCATCTTGATGGCAGTATACATCTCTGTATGTCAATAGTACCTTCGCACACGTGCCAGCCACCTATGTTACCGTTTGCTCTGCTGCACCCCCACACCATTGACAGATGTTTGCTTTTGCATCTGTCGCTAATGAAAGTCTGGATGGTCCCTTTGGTCTTTGGGACTGAGAACTCTAAATCCATTTTTCCTGGAAACAAGTTGAAATGTGGACTCATCGAGTACAGCACACATTTTCACTTGTGTTTTTGACTATCTGAGATGAGCTCTGGCCCAGAGAACCCGGCAGCATCGCTGCATAGATTTGATGTATAGCTTTCTCCTTGAATAACAGAGATTCAAGTTGCATTTCTTGATGCAGCAGCAGACTGTGGTAAATGGCAGTGGTTTTCTGAAGTACTCCTGAGCCCATGTGGCTATATTTAACACCACAGCATGACAGTTTCTTATGCAATGCTATCTGAGGGCTCAAAGGTCAAGCACATTCAACTGAGGCTTCCTGCCTTGCCCTACATGTACTGTGATTTCTCTGGATTCCCTGAATCTTTTCACAATATTATGCATGGTACTTGGTGAAAGACCTAAATTCTTTGCAATTTTGCATTGCACAATGTGATTTTTGATTTGTTTGACACTCCTCTCGTGAAATTTGGCACAAATTGATAAGCCATGATCCAGCTTTGTTTGCAAAGACTGAGACGCTCCTTTTATAACCAAACATGATACTTTAACCTGTTACCAATTCACCTGCTTACTGTGAACTGTTTCAAAACAGTTTAACGTGGATATTCTATAACCTTTTCACTTTTATTTTGCTTCTGTCCAAAACTAAAATTTGTTCATATTTACAAAATACATTTACTTTGGTCAGTGAAAACTTTGGAAATCTTTTCTTTGTACTTGTGTCAATTAAATAAAAGTTATAGAATTAACAAAAAAAAAAAAAATAAAAAAAAAAAAATAATCACAGATTCTTGATTTTATTGCATTTTACAAAATGTCCCAACTTCTCTGGAATTGGGGTTGTATATAAAAACTGTACATGATGGAGAGGTTTTAATTATACTTTTGAAATGATTAAATTTAAATTTTTGAAAATCAGCTATTTTTTTAAATTATATATTAGTTTGTATTTAATTGGCAATAACGGCTGTTTGGCTTAAAATAAAGTTTCCCCTGAAATCATATCATATCATATCATATATCATATCATATATCCAAACAAGATTTTAGGAGAAAGAGGGTTGTACCTGTAGCAGCAGTGGGATGAAGGTCTCAATCTCCAGAATTTGAGCTGCCTCCTCCATCAGGATATTATCATACTAGAGAAAGATCAAGTATGTGAATATTGAGGCAGTGAACATTAATGTTAAGTGTAGACTAAAAGATTAATTTCAGTGAATCAGTTCATTCAGACCATTTATACAACCAGTTAAAAACACTGATTCTCATTTGTTGTTATGTGCACTACACCAAAGGTTTGGACACATATTTCATAATAGTAGAAAAAAAAAAACCTGAAAAAATATCAAATTATCATAAATGGGAAAGTGCTGACATCCTCTATGACACTGATACCTTGAAGCCCAGCTCCACCAGGTCGTGGCGTTTGAGGGCGGCGTGCGTGCAGGTCATGGCGATGATCTTGGCCTCTTTAACCAGCAGGTATTTGGATCGGTCCAGTCCACTGCGCAACAGCTCAAACGCCCTGAACTCCTGCAGAAGAGAAGATGTGTTTATGATCACCTCAATGCAAAACCACACAAACACTGGTAAAACCAAACATCATAAATACAGCTCCTCTAACTCAAATCATTAAAAAAAGAAAAAGAAAAAAAAAAAAAACCCTGTATATACTAGTCACTGTCTAGAGTAAAAACTGCAGGCAATGACTCCATCAAAAATGTGAAAGGTAAAAAATCCATTCATACAGCTGACATATTGAGTGTTTCTGACACTTTTCCCTGCAGAATGATCATTTTTAGCAGCAAGAAAAAAGAAAAAGAGCTCGCTTTTAATCAGACAAAAACATGCCATTTGGTGCAATTATTTTATATGATCAAACAGTAAGATGAAATTGTGATGCTTGTAATTCAAATCAATGTGATATTTATAAGTGTATAGCAGATACATAATATAAATATCAGTCATCTCCAATAATATGTCTTTTTAGCAAAGAAATCTGCATATCAAATATGACACAGTAGGCCTTATAGGGTTAAATGTGAGAGTCACCACAATATTTTAAATGACTATGAATTTCACAAGGTGAGGTTGGTGTTTAAACGTCTAGCAGAGGAGATTGTGTTTCTTTCTACTTCCTGTCATTTGTCAGAAACAGCATCTCTGGTTTCCTCTCAGCATGGGCGGCACACGCAGATATTGAGTATCTGTTTCTGTTCAATCTGTGCTGTGAAGAGAGGTTAACCCAGCTGGATATTTTCAGGACCGCATCCACTGGGAAATGAATATTTGATGCCCTTCTGCATTAATATTAATCCCATCAAAGCATTCAATATTGATGAGGCCACTTTTTAACCCTAAGTCTTCAGCAGTGACGCTTGAGAGACAGTGATGCCCAAGCAGACAGACCCAAACACAGCCAGATAAACACACACACACACAGCAGCACTGTGGCTCTGACGCACAACTTTATTACAGGAGCGTGTCTTTGTTGTTAGCAGATGAACACAAAGGATGAAAGGATGAGAAATCAGCATCAAAGAAAGGGGCATGCCAGAATAATGGGCTTTAAAAAGAGAGGGGGGAGATTATTATTGATGGGTTTCTCTTCATGGATGAACAGACTTATAACAAGCTCTGATCAGAGCACACACGTGCAAACTACGGGTTGACCGATAGTGGACTTTACCGATACCGATAGCTAGGTTGGACCACACTGGCCGATACCGATTAATCAACCGATAGATTACTGAACCATACTTTGTAAATGAATAAAAATATTAATTATTATATTGATCATAAAGTTAGCTAATAATTTATTAACTAATGTTAACAGAATCTTAATGTTACAAATGGACTCTTATTGTAAAGTGTTACCATTTCATTTCAGCAGTAATGCTTAGATCTTTAAATATCTAAACAAAGGCCATTGCATTTAAATTACATAAATATGGATATTGCATGTATACTCTCACACTTTATTTGCTTCTGTTTTAGAACACTTGATAATTCTCTGATCAAAATAACAAAATATGTTAGTCACACACTGGGCAAAAGTGCAGCACTGCGTCTAGGAGAACTCACAGGTATCACACAATTCAAGCAGCGGTCTAAAACAGTTTATTTTATGGACATAAGATTACTTCAAGAATGAACAACTCGGCATAGATGAGTTTGAAGTTCAGCGTTTAAAAAAATAAAAAAATCTGCGTCTGAAGTTTCCCGCTCTATGCAGCGCAACCTCACGCGTCAAAACAAACAACACGAGGTGTCAGTGATTTCCGCCTCTAGAGGCTGCTCTCGCTCTCGTACTGTATAATGACAGCAGACTCTTCTCAGCCGTTCCAGCAACGGACACATCCCTGAAAACTATCAGCATGGATTTTTGCAGATAGTTCCAGCAATCAACTATCGGTGCCGATTAATCGGCAAAACCCCTCAATCGGTCGACCTCTAGTGCAAACTGTTTACTATTACCCATGTTGGGCATTTTTAAATGTATTTTACAAATGCATTGGTGTATCATGATGAAACTAGAGGCACCACGGCTTATCTAAAAGGTCTGAAGTTTTGAACCACCAATTATGATTAATGTAGCCTGTTTTCATGAGCCTGGTCTCCTCCTTTTTACTGGTCAATCACCCATTGTGCCACAGTGCCTGTATGCCATTCAGAATTTCACCAAAAGCAGACTTTTTCAAACTCCTACATTATTCATCGCATTTTCACCAAATAAAATCTTCAGATTATTATACTATTAAAAGACAGATTACAGAATTGACTGAGGTTTTAAAAAGTATTGATATAACCAATTGTTTCAAAAAAAAAAAAAAAAAAAAAAAGAAACACTGCTTTGTTGCTGTGCTTTTCTTTTTCTATGCAGACTTATCTTTACCAGAACAAGCTGCAAAGTGGACAAGTGTTTATGCCGGCAGTAAAAGGTCTGATTGCGTGTTCATTTGAGCAATTGCATTAAAAAATATACCCATAACAGGCCAAATACACATGGTCATACATATTGAAGTATATGTATAACGTTTACGTACACCTTTTATGCTTTTAAGAGACGTCTCTTTTGCTTATCAAGGCTGCATTTATTTGATCAAACACCGTAAAAATAGTAATATTAAAATAACTGTTTTCTGTGGGAATATCTTGTAAAATGTAATTGATTTCTGTGATCAAAACTGAATTTTCAGCATCATTACTCCAGTCTTCAGTGTCACATGATCCTTCAGAAATCATTCTAATATGCTGATTTGATGCTCAAGAAACATTTCTGATTATTGTCAATGTTGAAAACAGTTGTGCTGCACAATATGTTTGTGGAAACTGTAACACATTTTATTTTTCAGGATTCACAGATGAATAGAAAAGTTCAGAACAGTTTATTTGAAACCGAAATCTTTTGATCAATATAATGCGTCCTTGCTGAAAAAAATTTGTTGACCCCGAACTTGAATGGTGGTGTTTATAAATGTACAGAATAGGACAAAAATCTACCATAATTAACAACCCAGTTTCAGCCCTACCTCCAGTTGGGTGAAGATCTTGCGGATGTGGCGGTAGCAGCCCTCAGCGATGTCCATGTCCTCCTGATAAGACTGGCCTTTGAACACCGGCTGAGGAGCGTTGGAGAAGTACTTATGGAAGGGGAAGTGTGACGCCACGTCCTCCGTCTTCACCTCTCGGCTGGGTTTTGGCTTCACTTTACTCATGTATTCCTCCCAGCGTGACATTACCTACAATACCCGAGACAGACAGACAGGATCAGCGCCTGGGGATTTCATGGGCAGAAGTCATTAAGAGCACTTCACTGGACACACAGCCTCGTCACAATCCACACTTAATTAATGTTTGACTGTAATCTGTGATCTGAGCTAATGGTCCGTACAGATCCCCCGAGGTGCTGATATGAATCTACTGGCCACAGCGTGATGGATCGAACCGCAGCGAGAGATAAGAGCAAAACAAATGAAAACAGACCTGTGTGAACCTCAGCTCAGATTCACATGTCAACGCTGCGCTCCAGACCAGCGGATCTCATTAGGAATCAAAATGGAAAAGTTTTTATTTAGCTGGAAACTGAAACCGAATTAAAGTCATTTAATTCATCGAATTAATAAAATCGACACAAATAAAAACTGAGTTGCATATTTATATAGCATTTAAATTGCACATGAAGCAGTTTTCATATAAACTTTGTAAATAAACTTCTACTTCAATCCATTGCTGAAATATACATGTTTATACAGTGGTTGTAATAATATTTATTGAAACATACATTAATAAAGATGACAGGTTAAGTAAAAATATGAAAATATGAATGAGGTTGTTATAAAACTGACAGAATTTGAAAGCTGAGACTGTGTGTTTCATATTAGTAGCAGGATTGTAAAATGAACAGATGCGATTATGATTATGATCATTTGATAAAATGAAGAGTGCGCACTATAGTTACGGATCATTTTACGTTTTTTAGGTTGTTTCATATCTCGTCACGGAGACAGCTAAACGTGCCTCTTTAAATGATTTCATGGTGCTTGTGTATTTTAAATGTTACATCGTGACCATGCTTTTGCATTCATGCTGTTTGATGCATTTAAAGCCATACCTTGCTTTAAATTCTGTTTTGTCGGTTGGTCACGAATTTCCACAACTTTAATAATATTATGGTTTCTTTTCCCAAATCATCACCGTCTCATCCCTCTAATTTTGCACGTTTACTTTATTGTTAACTTTTAATCACCGTTTTCTCTTAATGTGGTAAACATGCAGGGGAAATGAAAGAATTCGTGGCCATGAATTAAGAATTCGTTCCTATGACCAATTCGTTCCCTCGTTTTAGTTAAATCGTGGGTTTTCTAGGGAACAAATTAATGAAACATGGACAGTGGCCACAAATTAAGTCATAGGAACGAATTAAGTTGTACGAATGAATATATACAAGTGATCTGTGCTGGCAAAATGAGTCACAATGAACACATTTTCAAAAATAAGTTATTTTTAAAGGGGTGGTTTACTGTTTTTTTCTAGGCTTGACTGTGTTTAAGGGGTGCAGTCTAACATGTGTTCATGCTTAGTTTTTTTAAAAACGCATTTTTTCTCATATAATTTACCTTTACTCCACACTGCTCTGTCCCTTCTCTGACAAACGCCTCGATTATTTCCTGTTTTTATGAAGCCCCTCCCTCAGAAATACGTGATGGGCTCTGATTGGTTAGCTGGCTCAGTGTGTTGTGATTCACTAAACCGCCGAGTGTGCGTCTAAATGTCCCGCCCCTCAGCTCAGCGGCATGTGCTCCGGTTGTACTGTATACAATGGCGTCGTCTATATTGCTTATCATTTGAGCCCGATTGAGACGCAGAGGATATTAGTGAAGAGGATCGCGCAGAACCTGTGCAAGCACGGCTCTTAATGGTATGTTTGTTTGTTGTCTCATACTTTTAGATGCTTTTAAGCTGTTATTATGCTACTGCTCATGTTAGCTTTTAATATACAGTTTTATTCTGATTAAAGCTTTAATACAGTACGGCAACCACACACGCGTCCATGTATAACGCTTCTCATTGCTATGTGAAAATAATTGGAACAGTTTGTTGGCAAGTTGGCAAGTTTCTTATGCAGAGCAGGGTGACGCGAGGAACAGTATTAAGAACGGCTGTTTTAGAACATTAATTTTGAATCTTGTGAATCCATTAGAATCGTTAGAAGACAGAATCGCGATTCATATATAGATTTTTACGTGCACCCCTAGTTTTCTCTTCCTCTTCTCTAAGGCAGCACAGCATGGCCCCGCCCCCTTCCTTACATGTTCCTGAGGGCGGGGTTTATCTGGGTCCGTGACGTATCAGACCCGGGAAGTAGTTCGTTGTAGTCCCGTACCAGCCGTTTTTGTAGGCATTAAACTTCCAGAATTTTAAAAGACATATCTCTGTTTGCAGTGAACTTTCAGCTGCAACTTTGCAGATATTGTTTATGCTCAAACAGCAACATTACACACTAACTAACGTTAAAAAAGTGAAATTGCAATCAACCACCCCTTTAATTTCACATTCTCCATTAAAAGACCTTCAAAATGATGTATGATTTGTTGGAATCTAACGACAAATGAGCTACAGTTAAAGTCTTCTGAAGGTTCCAAAACAAAATCACCTAACAACATCTTTTTATTTTATCTTTATCATAAATAAGAACATATGCAAAAAAGCAATATAACAAATATAAGTACCACCCCAGAACGTAATCAGAGTTGTTTATGTTCAGTAGACAGCATGCGCATGCTGAACGTAAACAGCTCTGATTACGTTCTGGGGTACTCTCCAAAATGGCAGGGGAGAAGAACTGTTGAATAAATTATGTTATCATTGTTTTCTTTGCGCACAATATGTATTCTCTTAGCTTTGTAAAATTACGACTGAACCGCTGATGTCACATGGACTATTTTACCAACGTCCTTGCTACATTTCTGGGTCTGGGAACATTTCAGTTGCATTGCTGTCTATGGAGGGTCAGAGAGCTCTCAGATTTTATCAAAAATATCTTAATGACAGAATTTTTATTTTTGGGTGAACTAACCCTTTAATGATCTTAAATGACACTTGCGTGACTTTTCTAGGTATAGAAACCACTATTTTAAAATTAGGCTACCTCAAACATCCAGATTTTTCAAGACCCTGGTGGTTGAGGTGTTGAACTAAGATTCCAGTTCACGCTATTCATCTCAGATAAATGGGATTTACTGGCTGGTGGCTCAGATCACTGGGTACTAGAGCATCCAGGCACAGGAGCAGCTTCTTCCGTCATGAACAAATGCCTCTCAAGGCCTCTCTTTGTGCACTACTCCCACTCTTTGGTGCAATATCTTTGACTCACTCCTATTTATTCATAATCTTTATTATTATTATTTTGTTGTATTTGTATGTTTACAAATTCCTGCAAGCACACTTGGCAATAAGGCTCTTCCTGATTTTCATGTATATCATAATTTGATGTTCTTTGTTTTATTTGCAGGAAACAAATCATGCAGTAGCACTGAGGCACAGCTAAATATCCCATTTTTTGGTATTTAAAAAAGGTTTTTGAATAAGAATGATCTCTATTGTAAAATCAACTAATTGTTAATTTAACAGACGGTCAAGTCACGTCACTGCACAACTTACTACTATTGCTTTCAATGCTACCTTAGTAAGGTAATAGTTTATCTAACATATGCCATATTTTTTCTTCAAATAACATGGGATTTATTTGCTTTTTTTTATTTTTATAGAGGAGCAATTTGAAAGCAGATGTTTGAGCTACCATCTTCCTTTGTACAGAAATGACAGTCAAAGAGAAGCAGATGCATGAAGCAGATCCTGTTCAGAGGGGAGTGACGTGTGCATGTGGTTGAGTACCTGGTAGAGGTAGAAATGTCCAGCGGTCTCACAGGTGTAGGAGACGTCACCGGGAACATCTAGACTCTCCTGCAGACGCGCCACCTCCCGCAGGAGCTCCAGACGGCGAGAGAGGACATAGTTCACTCTTCCATACCTGATACAGACGAGAGGACAGTTCATACTCAACACTACCACATCTCAGAGAAGACCATCCTGTCCAGGACAGAAACCTGTTTGCCAACTCTGTATCAGAGCTTGATGCTTCATTTTTCCCAAGAAACACATGTGCTCCTAATTTGAGGAGCAATTTAGGAACACATACCAAAAAAAGAACTTACTGAATAATGTGTTTTATAAAGGGATACAAGGAGATATTTAGGACGTGTTCACACTTGTAATGTTTGGTTTGACTTGAACTTGAAGTTTTCAACTTCTGCCGCCAGCGACTCCAGTGACGCAACGGACCAACAATTCAGTTCGGCAATGCTTGCGTTGACGCCTATGCCCCATGTGAATGTACAACTATTGTTTGGGGTGTTCGGTAAGTTCCGCCATGAAATATTCGTCATTCAATCCGACCAATCAGATTGTGAACGTATCGCCACGCCTTTAGGTTCAGTATCTTTAGGTTCGCGGTTAAAATGGCAGTGTGAAAGCCAAGCAGATCAGGATCAAATGTATTGTTTTCTTTTTGGGGGGGAGGGGGGGTGGCAGAACAAACGAACCAACAGAACCGAACTACAAGCGTGAACACACCCTTACAAGCAAAATTATAAAATTTACTAGAATCCAAAAAGTAAAAAAAAAAAATAAATAAATAAAAAGTGAAAAACTTACATCTACATCATATTAAAATATAAACCAATAAATAAATCAGTTTTTTAACTTTTTTTTTTTTTAAATTTGTACATGCTCCTAATTATATTTTACAGTTTGCACATGTATTTTAGTCACAATTGCAAGTGACGCTCACACTGTTGAGCCCCATTGATTCTTCCTCGATCTTTTCACCACCCTAGTGTGACTGTAGTGAAAACTGTCAGTTTCAATTAAGGAGTCAAGTGTTTTTATACATACAGAAATTAATTCTATATGCAGGTACTGGCGGATGTAAGAGGACGAGTCTGTACTGCACATGGTATCAAACATTAATGCTGTGTAACGTGAAAACAAGCACAAACAAATACACCATATTTATTATTAACTACATCTGATGTTCAAACATTAACGCTACAAAGCAGCACGTCTGAAGTCACCTCCTTTGGTTGAATCACTCAAGTTTGTTTTCTACTCCATTCTAGTTTTAATGTGGGCAATTCATTCAGGAGTTGCTTTGATAAGGTTTCACTGGAGCAATTCATTTGTGAATCAGACTATACAGTAGTTATGCTGTATGTTTGTTACTCTCTACAAGCAATTAAGGGAGGTGTAGGATGAATACTGGTGTAGGATGTTTATTTTTTTAGTTGCTAAACAGCACGATTCATCAGAGCAACAGCTGCTCCACACAGACAGGAACAGCACAGGCTTTCACACACATTACTATAATTGATAGTTATTCTGAGGAGAGTATTATTCACTTAACCTGTTTTTTATGTATTAAATAAGTCTGTTAAAGAAAACTCAGTTTCATTTGAGAGTTTATTATATTTGAAGTATAGCAATTTAATCTAACAGTCTGGCTTCTGTTGTTAATTTTAACCTTTAATATTACACCAATGTACCAAATGTGTTTCCTGTATATTATAGCATTGGTTAAAAGATAAATTTTCTTGAGAAAAATGGACACACGCCAGAAATATTAAATAAATAGTGCACTTCCAAGTATAACCAGCACTTGCCATTGTTAGGCCTAATTTATGTTGAACTCATGGACATTTGCATTACTGATAAATGCCTTTTAATTATTGCCATGTTATTTTTTTTTTTTTTTTTTATGATGGTAATTTTTTATTTGTAAATTTAACTATTTCTATGAAGAAAATGTTTGAATAAATTGTTGAAAAATTAGTTATAGTTGCTATTTATAGCTATGGTCATGATGTATTGACAAATTAAATAATTAATAAATTGAATAACAAAAAAATAAATCAACAGATTCATCAGGGGGGGAAAAAATGTTAAGATTAACGGACTAAACAGAAAAATAATTGAAAGTAAAAAAATAATCATTAATAGTCGGGATGCACAATATTATCGGACCGATATCAGAATCAGCCGATAATGGCTTAAAATGTAAATATCGGCATCGGCCCAAAATGATAAATTATGACGATATGTCTTGCCGATAAGAGGATTAACTCACATGTGCTCAGGGTGTGCTAGCGATTAGATCACGTCAGCAGTGTGGTCATTCTTGAAGCAAAGTCTTGCCTGAATGATTATTAGATTCACTGTTTTGGATCACTGCATTTAATTTAAGAATGCTTGTTCAAGATGGTGCGTTCGGTGTGTAATAAAGTAAACCGTTTCAAGCACGTGCAGTAGCAGCAACAGCAGCCTTCCCCGGGTCCTAATGCCCGTATGTCATAATGAAAGTAAAATACTCAAATATCACTAAGAAACTTGTGTTTCTGAATAAATAAAGTAGTATCAATGTCATAAAATCATGAATATGTTCTGATTTAAAGGTCAGAAGCTATAGTTTACATGAATATTAAAAAAAACAAAAACAAACAACACTTGTAAATTAAATAATTTTATATATACAGATTTATTCATTAATGTGTGTAATATGTTTTTTATTTTTTAAATGAATCTAAAATCTAATCTAAAAAAAATGTAAAAGATTTTCAGAATTTTTACAACTCTTTTGCCTTAGACCATCTACAAATGTTAAATCTTAAAATATTTTAAGGTTACCACTGCATCATACTAAAAAAATAAAATAAAAATGCAGCAATTGATATCTAGTTGATTTATAATTATTTTCAAAGCTTTCAATGTACTGTCATTATAAAATAACTTAATTATTGTTTATTTAATTCTAACAAATAAGTTTTTGTTAAAAACTAACCAAAATTAAAAATAAGAGAGACTTGGTGTTGTTTCCAAACAAAAGCAAATATATCGGTATCGGCCAAAATGAGTTGAAAAATATCAGCATATCGACAAAAATCCAATACTGTGCATCCCTAATTAATAGCAGTCCTAATTTCAAAACATCAAGGAAAAATGAGTCCTTGTGATAAGTCTACAGTAAATCATAACTGATTTGGCCCATGCAACTTGATAAATTTGTGTGCGTGTGTGAGAGAGAGAGAGAAAGCTGCACCTGCTGAAATCTTTCTCAGTCTCCAGTTCTTCTTCTCCATGTCCCAGACGCAGAAGGTGACGCTCATCAATGTCTAATGCCATAATCTTCTCAAACAGCTGGTTCAGAGCCTGAACAAGACAAACACACACATATTCAAAAAATAGACAGAGTAAAGAACTGTTTCAGTGATGTATTTTTACACAAGTCCCTATAAATTTCTCACAGATGTTGAGTTTGGTTTAATGGTCATGATTTACCAGTTCAAGTGACAGATTTGTGATCGTAACTGAAGCATTTCTTCAGTAACGATGCTGTGTGTGTACCTGATTCGAGTGTGTGACGATAAGCGTCCTCTGCTCTGGGAAGTTGTGGTACAGGTTGGAGATGATCTGAACAGCCACGTCTGTTTTTCCTGTTCCAGGAGGACCAACAACCTACAGCAAAGAGAAAGAGCAAGATAAACACACGGAGAGACTGACAGACACTTTCATTACAGATTGAAAACCAGCTAAAGCACTGAAAGTAAAATCAGTAACTGCAGTGAGAGACGAATATCTTTCATTATTGGCTGGGAGGAAAACAAGTCATGAGGCAAAGCAAAGAGCAGGAAAAATAGAAATAAATAAACAAAAAAAAGCATATAGTCAAACCAGAATTTATTCAGACACCTTCAACATTTCTCACATTATCACAGTTTATTCGCTATAGTTTAGAAAATGGTAATAATATATGACAAGAACTCAGAGTTAAACTGCGTCAGAACAAATTGATCTTGATAATGTCAGATAACTTTGATAGAAAGGCATGTAAAGAATTCGGCTGAATAGCTGTCAGCTCTTAAATTTAAGTACACAATTAGATAATACCAATTTAGCTCGACCAATTACCAAGCAATGCTTCATTTTGTTCAGTCTGTGTGTAAAAAGGTCGCATTAGCAATTAAAGAAAAAAAAAAACACTTAAGCAAAATATGGTCAGGTCAAAGTGTCTGAATAATTATTGGGTATAATATTTTTGGGTATTATATGGGTATAATGCGTCAGTTTACTTTATTTTCTATCCTCACTTACATAAATAAAGTGTCCAGCACCCACTAATAAATACATACACATCGACACACTACAGCAAAAGATAGAAATAACTGACTTCAAACCATTTTTTATCTGGTGAAAATACTAGTGCTCTAATAATTTTGGCCACCACTGTATATATAAATGAAAACCGTAGTACCATAGTAAGTCCCGGTTGCATCCCTGCACGAATGGCTTCAATCTGGGTTGGTGTAAACTGGATGGTGTTTCTGTTAAAGTGGAAAAAAAATGGACGTCAGTGTTTCCATAACAGGCAATGTTTATACGTATATTGAGGGCATCTTTGGCTGATAGGCTGAACCAAGTACAGTTGGAGGTTTGGCCCTGAACCCGTGACAGTGAGCATGAGCTCCACATACCGTTTGGGCTGGTTGTAGGGATACGGGCCCCTGTTGGGAATCACATGAGGCTCAACCACCAGCGTGAGATCTTCCTCATCTGGCTTCTCCTCCTCATTTGCTTTACGCTTTTTACCCTTCACATTCTGTGCAGGGAATTGAATTCTGGAAGAGAAAAGAGACGCAATTTCAATAATCCTTCACCACAAATCATCCACTTACACAACTATTCAAAATTTTGGGGTTGGTAAGACTTAAAAAAAAAAAAAATAATAATATATATATATAGTGTGCTGGGCGGTATGACCAAAAATTTCTATCACGCTATTTTTCACAATTATACCGGTTTCACGGTATTATTATTTTTTTTTTTTTTTATGCATGACCGGATGTTAACCACATTTTCTACTGATTGAGGGAGGAAAAACTGCAGTAGATTGACTTATAATGCCCTATTTTACTGTCATGATGAGCGAATATTGTAGAAAAATTCCACACTAAATAGTGACTAAACACGACTCGTTAATACATGTTAACCAGGAGTCACTCTCATTTATAATCGCGACATCGTCTGATAAAATCAACATGCATCTAACGTTACACTAAAGAGCGGCTATGCGGTGGTTTTGGCACTTTTTTGTCTTATGCTGCGCACTGCCTGCGTCTGAGTAACAAACTAAAAAATAAACAAAAAAGTGCGTAATATTAACAGACAGCTTGAAAACGCTGTTTTGTACTCATTTATTGACAAGTCTGCTGTGGTATGGCCAACTGAATGCGGTGCTTCTCAGCTGCTCGCTGCACAGAACAGACGCAGAGATCTTCCAACTGAACCATAGCTAAGGTTTATCCAAAAAAGTCACTAGGTTTGTCAGTTTGTATATTCTATGGAAAAAAGCCGCTGAAAGGGTCTGAAAGTTGTTAAATATAGTGCTAAAGTCACGCTCGTGTGTGTGAGATGCGGGAGCTGATGGCAGCGGGCGGTGGATATTGTGGATGAGTTCTTCTGTGTCATCACGTTCTACAGCTTCAGAACTTTCACGCTTCGTAACATATACAGCTGTGTTCTTCCCACAATGCAATAGTGAAAAGAGACCCCTCTCAAACACTGTCGCTTTCCGAACGTTATTTAAATGACACCGGTATTGCGGTATTAAAAAAATTCATATCATAAGAAAAATAAACACAGGTATGAACCGGTATACCGCTTTTTTTTTTTTCTGCTCACCAAGGATTGCATTACAAAATAAAGTAAAAAGTAATATTGAGAAATATTTTTTCCATTTAAAATAACAGATTTTTATTTGAATATATGTTAAAATGCAATTTATGGCTGTGTTCAAAGCTGAATTTTGCACTGTTCAGCACAAATACACAGCATTTATCCAATATTGACGATTACCAACCTGAAAGGAGGGACCTGTCGAGCGGGATCTTCCTCCGTCACCTTCACCGTGTGATTGGGGAAACAGGACTTCAGGTGCTCGATGGACAGGAAGGTGTCGTTGAAGTCCAGAGAGGAAATCTGGTTAGGCATCTTTGAGTAATGGGCACTACCAGGATCTCCATAACCCAGAATGATGTCGTGAAGCCAGTCGGGCACCACACACTCTGTGTTCATCAGGTTACGAATGGTCTCCAACACGGCCTGAACACAACAAAACAAATTCATTTTTGATTATTGTGGATGGTTGAATCACCAAAGCTCTATTTTTTTTATGTTAATTAAAAGGCAATGTTTACTTCCAGTCTGATTAGGCGCTTCCTGGCCAGCATGTTTTAACATCATTAATACATAGCATTTATTAATAATTCAAATTAGTTTTTATTTCAAATGTTAAAGTTTTATTTATTTATTAAATGATCTACCATTTAGTCTTTAGAAATTTAAATTTTAGTTTGAATCATTTTAGTATGGAAACTCATTTCCACCACAGGAAAAAAATAAAATAAAATAAATAAAAAATTACTCAGAATTTACTCACAGAATTGCAAGATATAAAAAAAAGCCATAACTGACATAAGTCGCAATTAACTTTATTATTATTTTTATTATTATTAATTTTTATTATAAAAAAAAAAAAAACTGAATTGCTAGACGTGAACTAACATTCTTGTGAAATAATGAGTCAGAATTGCGTAAATTTGGAATTGTGAGAAAGTCATAATTTTTATCTTGCAATTCAGTCATTTTTGCGAGAGAAAAAAAAAAGGCAAAATCATAAGCTATAAACAATTACCTTTTTTTTTTCTATGGTGGAAACGGGCTTTCATATTTTACTAAAACTACAAGCCAGTCAATTAAAATATACATTTAATTAAAATTAGAAATTTTGCATTGGCAACTAAGTTTTTTCTTTCTTTCTCCAAATTCAAGTAAATGATTTTTTTTTTTAACAATTATATAGTTGCAGTCAACAGTCTGCATACATTGGGAATCGCCTGACCTTGAAGTTGTTCTCTTTGGGTTTGCGTCTCATGATGATATTAAAGGTCTCATAGGGGTCTTCTGTTCCGTTCTGGATGCTGTTGGTCATGTCCTGCTGGTACTGGTTTGGGTCGAGCCATATCCGGAATGTCCTGGTGTCACCTCTTAATTTGGGCTTTGGATCAGGACCTTTGCACAAATAAAACCATAAATGAGTCACAAGATAATAATTCCTCATTTGTAAGTCACTCTGGATAAATATATATTTTTGATTAAATAAATGCAGCCTTGGTGAGCAGAAGTAACTTTGTCAAAAACACTAAACTTTTGACTGGTAGTATATGGCATTATTATATATAACATATCAACTTATAAGACTGATATAATCACATTACAGTTATCACACATGTGTTGCATATTTAGCATAATTATTCATCTGTAAAAGCATGGCAACCCACATAAAACTCTATGCTTATGACTTGTGCTCTGACAGTCTAGTCTGTACATCATATGGTTCAGTGAACTCAGTAAACAGTCTCACCTTCCTCTATGACGCGGCCCTTATCATCCAGCATGCCCTGCACCTCACAGCCTCTCACGTACACCAGCCCGGCCTGATCCACAAACGGCTGCCGGCGGTCAAAGCGTGTGCCGAAGAGCAGGTTTGGCCGAACCGTGACCAGAAAGCAAACGTCGTGCTTCCTCAGCCCTGTAAAAACATGCAAAGATGTGAAGACATGGAAGGAAGAAAAGCTGATATTACTGATATTATCAGCTTCACCGGCATTAACATGTCAGATACAAATGAAACATTCAATAATATAATACATTTTACAAGTTTTTCTGAGTCGATCTCAAGTCCTTAAACGTTTGTCCTGATACAAAAGAAATGGTCTCATAAGAATAAAAAATTGGGCAAATACTTCAAATAGTTTGTTATTTAGACATTCTAGCCATTCAGTTTGCCGTTTCTCTAATATACACTGGTTGTTTAAGAGCTTTACGTCTGAGGGTGGGATTTGGCAGAACAGTTTTTATCATGCTGAAGAAACTGTAAGTGGCGTTTCATCATGTAAAACTCACCATCAAAAGGCTAGTCAGTGTTATTTTAACTATTAGAGTTAACATTTAAGTTATATATTTTCTGTTCTCATTTTAATTGCAGTTACATTGTTTTTGCAATTTTGTTGTGTATTTTTGTCATTTTTATTAGATTTTTTAATTTAATTTTTATTTGGTTTTAGTTTTAGTTATTTTAGTACTTTAAATGAAAATGAGAAATGCTGCTATGGCAACTAAATAATATATACTATGTTTTTTTTTGTTTGTTTTTTTCAATATTTAAGTTACTATTAACTTAAAGCTGCAGTCCGTAAGTTTTGCCTCTTTGTCGCCATCTCTGTTTAAAACCCGCAATTGCATTTATTTGTGGAATTATTTTCTTAATGTGGGTTGTGCGTCGGCACGGCTCCAGCGCGGATGAATCTAATGTTTTGAGGTGAATGTGTGGCTGTCAGTCACTGCACCGGTGTGGATACTGTACTCAGGAATCACAGATTCTAGCCTACGTCTTGGAAGTATGACCCAAATAAGAATTTTCACCGGATATTATCGTCTGAACGAGTAAATAAAAAGCCTAAAACTTTCATTCTGAACAATAAATTGCACTACAATGGTGATTAAATCTAACAATCGGTTAGTTCATATCATATCAAACTGTGCAAATTATTATTATTGTAATAATTTGTTCTCAATTTGTTCACGTTAACATGTATGTATTGTGTGTTAGCGTGTAGATTTCTTTTTCTGTACAGTCTAATCTCTAATTGTCATACCATTCGAATTTCATATTAAGAAATTCTTTTAACTCAAAAAGCAAATTATTCTTCCTTAGAACTGGTTCTCTTTAAAATACATATTTTGTGTAATCCCAGGTTATCAGCAATCAGATGTACATTTAAAACTGGAATATAATTTAATTTCATTCACATGTGTTTCCTAAACACACAATCCTTTCTGGATTATAATCCGCCATCAAAATGATGCATTTAATTATTCTAGCTGCTGTGAGAAAAGGCTATAAACGATCCGCCACCTGCAGGATCCTCACATGCGATAGCCTAGTAGCCGGGACAACTTCTTTATGTTTACAGATGTGACGTAATGACGCAGTGCCATGCTCGAATTTCCCACGAAAACCTATCCGTACCATTCAAACTAGAAAACATAATTATAAGCTAACCGTTGTGAATCGGGCTGAAGTAAGGCGATAGTTTTGAACACTGGCTGGTTATGTACTTGCTCAAATATTGATTTCGGATCATTTTTAACCAAAAAAAGTTACGGACTGAAGCTTTAAGTTTTTCATTTATGAAAATAACCATGACATTACTAGGTGCTTACAAGGGTGTTGTGAATAGGTTATAAATGCGTTGCTAATTGCTTGCAGAGACAGAGAGAGACAGCTTTACCCTCCCACTCGTTTTTGATGTTATTCCGGATGTTGAGGTTAATGGTGACGTCAGCACGGACGCGGGCCGGCCAGTTCTCTCCAATGTTTGGCTTCGCCACCTCCACGATAGAAAACGATGCTATGGTCTGTGCCATTCTAGCCCATCCTCCAAACACCACTCCTCCATACTCCGACTGCCTGCGGGACACACGGCAGATCATAAACAAGGATGCTCATGCCGTTCTTTTCCTGACAGTAAGCATAAATGGTGTACAGGGGTTGTCAAGCATCAAAATTGACAATAAATTATAATTCCAAGTACTTTAAAGTTAGAAAATATATCCTGTGTGTATCCACATCAAGTATCTTGACATTAAAGGTCATTTTTCTTTTTATAATGGTAATTATCAAAGCAATTTCCATGTCATTTTTACCAATTAAAATTAAAATGATCCTCTTTCACTATTTTGTCCATTTAAATACACATTTCCTACATTCTTGCTACCAAAACACCTCCTTGAAAATCGCCCTTTGATGAAGTCCTGAGCCAAGTCACGGGAACTGGCCTTTAGAGGTTCATTTGGTTATAAAACCTAAATCTTTTGTTAAAATGTGTTTACACCAAGAACAAACCATGGTTTCATCCGTAACACGATGTCCTCGATATCCTGCCGGATTTCATAGGTGGACTCCAGTCGGAAGAGGTTGAAGTTTCTCAAAAGATAGTCATGCAGGGTTAGAAACTGCAGGTTCAGCTTGGGGAGAGCTAAACAACCTGCAGATTCACAAACAAATAGAGTATTAGACTGTTTTACTAAATTTTAGTTTACATTTTTTACACTCATACAGTTTAAAATGTTAACGCTCCTTTGCGCAAATCTTGGTAAGAAATCGTTTATTTGTTCTATTTTACAGTAAAACGTTTTAGTATCACAATACAAATCATTTCAGAGCTGCATTACAGAGGGTCATACTGTTATTTTATCCCTCAATGCTTTAACATTAAGAAATTATGGCGATAATACAATGATGTGTGTTGATCAACTGGCTGAAATCAAGCTATATGGTGTTTATTATTTTATCTGATAGATATATCTGTGCAACTTAGTTATTATAAACTGTGAACTGTTGTTGTATGGAAAAGAGCTGATCATTCTTCAAAATTTCTCCTTTTGTGTTCCATTGAAGAAATAAAGTAATACAAGTTAAGAAAGAGAAATAAGTATTCCTCTAATTATATTAATGCAAAGGTATATGGCATAGTAGCATGATGATTAGATGGTGAACTCATGTGAAGATGCCCACCTTCTCCAGAATAGTACTCAGTGGGAACGATGTTCTCGTCCCAGATGATCTTCTCGGTGGGGTACAGAGGCATCTGGTTGAGCTGTTCTATCTGGGAGATTCGTCTCTCATGGCGGGACACCTGAACAGAAGAGAGAAAGGGTTCATGGGGTTTGTTTAGTCTTGGCCAGCTCCTCCAGTAACCACAGAATCATCTGCCTGCTGGACAAAGCATGCTGGGTAAACCTGTGCGATTATGGTTTACACTTCAAACACAGCAGATGGCCAAATGTAGGCTACATACATCACAGCGCAAGAGGGCCAATCACATCCCATAAGCATTTTAAAGGGACATACAGAACCAAGATATTTGATCTTTTGAAAGAGTCTGATGTACAGAGTTATTTTCCCAACACACATTTTGCTCGTTTAAAATGTTGCCTGTATCATGTATCGTAAACTATGCAGTGCAAATCCCACAGTCTTCTTAAAATAAATATACGCAGTGCATGCATAATAAATTGTCTGAATTAAGTTTTCCTTTAAAACTTTTCCTGTACTTCCTGATGACTATAAATCCTTTCTATTATGTTTTTTCTCAAATTCAAATTAGCTAACGCTGTGAGACTACTCTTCTGAGAAAACATTAAACAATTTCAATGAGAAAACGAGTTGGGCGGCTCACGTGGGACGCAGCTTTGAGAAAATCAAATGAATTAATCAGGAGTGTTTGGGCAGCTTATCCTGTTGAAGCTTAATTAAGTGTTTTATCTGGTTTGCGACCTGCTCTGACTCCATTGTGGGCCACAGCACATGCACATAACCAGATTTCAGCTGCTCAACACACAAATGACCGCCTGACACTGGCTCCATCAACACAGCGACAGCATTAAAGAGGAAATGCACGAGTTCTTGATGAGATTTGGAGGAATAATTAAAACACGCCGAAGCAAGACCACCGATGGGCCTGAAACATTTAAACATCTGCAGCAGAGGTTAAAATACACTATAAGAGTGAGAATTAAAGCCATTTACAGCCCCCAGCCTCAAGCACTTACAAATTGAGGACTTAGCAAGCAGAAAACCTTTTAAACACGTTTGTCCCCCAACACTACATCTCTGTCAGCTGAGCTTAGAAAAACTACATTTGCAGCACGGTCTCTCAAACCTAATGGGCAAATAGTGCTCCTCACGTCAACCACTACAGGGCTCGACAATAAGGACAACCTGATGACCTGGAGTCAGTGTGAAAGACACTCGGGACAGCTGACCGAACCATTGTCACGAAAGTTTATGCACAAGTCTTAAACATTCAAGCGATGTAAACCAATCAAGTGCAAGACGACGTGAAAAAGAACACCATTCGGTAATTCTAACGCTGAATTGAGATCTCTTTCAGGACAAATCCAAACCAATTATGTCAAAATACCCATCTTGGCAAATATCCTCCTAAACACTCTCGGTTATGTCTAATGTAAATAGTCAAGAAAGAAATCGGATGTGTATAAGTATATTAGCGCTTTAGTTCTTAAAATGACAGCAGCCTAATTTACCAGCTGTTATTAATGATAATCAATAGGGATGTGACTAGATCTTGTGGCACGAGATCTGACTGGTCTTGCGAGAACGTGACTATATCCTCGCAAAACATTTTGCAGTGTTTACATTTGAGCTGCACCATTAATCGTTAAAAACTTGCAATCTTGATTCAAACACCCACAAGATCTTATTCCTGAATGACAACAATTCAGCTATGTCTATTACGACTGTTTCACATCGCGAGTGTTAGTGGAACGTGAGAAGCACGTTGTGTCGCTGCCCATGTTAATGAATCAGAGGGTTGGCCATCATCACGCTTCCGATGTGAACGCTGTCATTCACTGATATGGGCTGCGACAAAACATGCGCTGCTCACGCTCCACTGACGCTTACGATGTGAAACAGGTGTTAAAAACATTCAAATCTCCATTCATGCTGCTGCTGATCCAGAAAGAGCAACACAAACAGTCTTTTCAACCACGCATCATTATTTCTGTGTTACAGACATGCAAATAACAGAACTACTGGGATAAAAGTTTATAGTTTGGGTATAAACACTTATTGTCTACAGTAGCGATCAAAACGAAAGTATCTTAACACTTGTATGTATTGTAACGCTTATCTTCCGCCAGGAGGTGGCGACAACCCATTTAAAAAAGTATTTGTCATTGAATCATTCATTCAAAGAGATTCCAATAGTGAAACAAGTCTTTATGAAGTGAGACAATGACTCCTTCATTGAATTTTTTATTTTTATTTTGTTCAAATGAATATATATTTTTAAAAGACTTAAGCAATGAACATTTTGTCAGAACCACTAGTAAATTACGTTATTTTGTTTAGTTTTCTATTCTTTTTCTTTCTTTCTCAGAATCGTGAGATTCGTGATCTCCAATTTATTAAAAAAAAAATTGTGATTCTCAATTTATCCAGAATCGTGCAGCTCTAGTTTACATGTTTATTATTGCATATAATTAAGTTTAATTTCATAAAGTACAAGTTGATTTCAAAATGCAACTACATTTTTTGCATTTTGTGTTTTTCAGTTTAATAAAAGACTATTTTTCCCTATATATTTCATCACTGAGGATTTTTTTTTTTTTAAGTCTAAAAATCTTGTCTCATTCTCGTGAACCCAGTCTCATGTCTCGTCTTGTGGGATAAGTGTCTCGTCACACCCCTAATAATCAAACAACAAAAGACTAAAAGAAAATCTCTCCCTGCACTTGACAAATAACTTATATTAATCTACATTTCATTTATACAGTGAAAGACTGTTATTTTACATTTGATTACTAAATGTCTGCACTACTGTTAGACCCACCAGAAAAACCTGAAAACATTGCTTACTTTGTTCTATTGCTTGCAATGCGTTTATTTTTTCTAGTTTTATTAAGGATTGTTCACTTGCCTTTAAAAATGTTTGAACTTTATATTAGTAGTTAGGCTAGCAGTTTTTACTGTGGTATCAAAACTGGAATCTAGAATTGTCAAATTTCACTGGCATCTAAAATTCTGGTTAGAATACAAGATTACATGGGTCAAAACGAAACAACGAAAGCAAGACCTTTTTTCAGCAGGACAAAATCTGCATATCAAAAATTTTGGTGAAAATGCACATATGGTATAAATGCATGTTTAAAATACCCAGAATATCCCCTAGAGTGCATTTTTATAGCATTTGAGTACATATAAACACAATATGCTTGCAAGAATGCATTATCTATTGGGAAACAGGAACATTGTCTTTTGACATCATCTCTGTGCATGTCTGAAGACTTTCCTATGCTCATTTAGATGTCTGGTGACAAACATATGTGCTGGAAAAAATGGTTTGAATAGCTGTTTGTGTGAATTGTGTGAATGTGACAAAATGTTCTCAATCAGAAATGTGTGAAGCTATGTCCTATGCTTTAAACAATAATGGTCACAATAATGTGCCATGTGTTACTGTTAAATTAGATAAGCCAATTTTTTTTTAATGACTTATCAGTACTGAACAAAACATATTTACAGTCTACATTTCTCTCAACTCCCCTGACATCTTGATTTTTTTTTTTGGCAAGCTTGTTTTAATGCATTCTGGTGCTGCCTTATGGCGCTTTTCCACTGCGTGGTACGACTCGGCACGGTTCAGAATGGCTCGGTTTGCATTTTCACTGCAGTTTAGTACCGCTTTAGAGTGGGCAGGATTATTTACGTGTCCGTTATAGTTGCGCCGCCTCTACTGCCGTGACCCCCGAAAAACTTTTTCATTCCACGTCGTGCCATAAAGCTCTCCCTGAATCCACTCCTCGGCTATCAATGAGAGGAACATCTGTACTTCCTCAACAGACATTTTTTCTTTGTTAAAAGAAAGGTGCACTCATTCAAAACAGTTGCGTTCGATCCTTCACTGGCTGTGCTGATTTAAATCTAGCAGGTCTGTTGTGTCTCGTGCCGCAAGTTCAATGACGCAGGCAGTGACGATTTTCTCCGGCCAATCAGTGATCAGCAGAGTTTACACGTCATGTTTTGGTAACGGTACAGTTCGCTTGGAACCTTGGCCGAGGTGGTACTAAAAAAAGTACCAGGTACTGTACCCAGTGGAAAACCCCCCAAAAGTGAGACGTACCATGCAGTGGAAGAGCGCCATTAGAAACTGGCCAAAACAAAGCACAGCAGAAAAAACTTAAACACTTTTATATACTTGTGATATTTTAAGATGTCCCTACCAGTAGCTCCAGAAGGAATTCTTTATCGTAGGATGTATCTTCTCCATCAGGAAGCTCAGGGAGGAGACAAAGGTACGCTGACACCCGGTGGAGGGTATTTGGACTATAAGTAGAAAGAAAAACAGACAAAACTGAGCCACAAACGAACAGAAGCGCACAGAGCCGTTTCAGAGCCCACTCCACCTCTAAGCAGCTCAAGAAGGCATCTGCATTATTTTGCACATGTGGTATGTAACTTATCTAACATTTGCCAGAAATATCATACACAACCTGAAAAAAAAAAAGTTTCAATTCACAATTTAAAAGTCCCAACTATTAGCCACTAACTTCTTTATTTGTAATGTTCTCAGTATCTTGGTTAATGAAATATTCGGATAAAAAGAAATGCCTGACATAAGAATATTCTGAGAACATACGATATGTGTTATAAAATGATGATTACGAGACATGATGCATTTCAGCAAGTTGTACTGTTTCTTCCAACATACAAAATACGTTCTGATGTTCATTCATGTTTATTTTGTGCTTTAACTAGTAATGAAGAGGAAGAGATATCGGTTCTGTGCTGTAGCGTCTCAAGTGCTGCTTGAGACGCTACAGCGATCTGTCACACCATATTAAAGAGCACCAAAACCACATTTAGTGTTTGGATTTTATAATAAAATTCATGTCAACCATTTTGCATAAACGCTCATTCTGAATACAAACAAATCTTCTTTAAACATGTTGTTAGGAGGACAACATTGGGCAGGATATGGAATAAGGATTTTTTTTAGAAATTTTTAAAAATAACAGATTTAAGAGATAATTGACAGATTAATCGATAATTAAAATAATCATTAGTTGTAGTCCTATTTTGGAAACACCAGTCTAAGGGTGTACTCACACTAGGTGCTTTGAACCGTGCCCGAGCGCGTTTGACCCCTGAAGTGTGGTTCGTTTGACTAGTGTGATCGCTCCGTGCCGCGCCGTTAATTTAGCCAGCCCTGGCACGGTTGGAAGAGGTAGGCCAGAGCACGGTTCAGTAGGGACTTCTGATATGTGCAGCATGATTGCGTGAACATTTCTGAGCTGCAAAAGCAATAGATCTGTTAAGCAATATATTGTGAGAGGGCCGTGTGTCACCGCGTCCCAAAGACTCAAAATAATAAACCACACAGTTGCATCATATGCTGCCTTCACGTGCTATTCCCCACTTATGAAGTCGTGATTACGAGCTCGTTGCATTCAAATGATTTGTTGTCGGAAAGAATAAAATGTATTATTCCATTGGTTGATAACCATAAACATTAACTGAGCTAGATAGTCAGCTTGATACGATTCTGGAATTTCGGGCAAATAGCTACATGCTTATTTCTCTATTTATAATACATACAATATGCTTCAAATGCCTATATATAAATAGACACTACTTTAACGACAAGACAAGGTGTAGTTGTAAAAAAAAAAAAAAAGAAAAAAAGAATAATAAAGAATAGCATTGACAGCAGCAATCGTTGTCCCCTCCAACATGTTTAAAGTTTATGACCCGCCTAACTCGGAAACTCGAGTATCAAAATAATCTCTGAGTAGTAAATACGCTTTGAGAGGCCGTTCATGTCCAATTTCTGATTAGAAAACTTGTATTTCTGGTAATTCCGATAGCACGTGAAGGCTGCATAAAGCGTGCTCCGGCCCGGAACATAAAGTGCAATGTGAGCGCAGGCCAGCGGGGGAGTGGGGAGGGGGGACAATCACGCTCGGGCTCGGTTCAAGGCAACCGTGCCTAGTGTGAGTACAACCTAAAATTTCCTGATTGTGGGAACCCTGTCTGCAGTTAAGAGACTTTATCATCAAGCTCTGGCAGGAGCCATTAATCTAATGGGCCGTATCTCACTCTCTCTCTCTCTCTATAAAGAGATAACACATAACATTTAACTGCCGTCACTTACCTGAGATGGCCGAAGTGTTTGTTGAGGGACTCCCGCGTGTCCACGGCGGCCACATTAGACAGGGCAAAATCATTGAGCTCAGGGAAATGAGCAAACGCTGCTCTCTGAAAAACAAACAACAGTCACAGAACTTCTGAAACATCTGACAGATTTAATTATCATTGAGCAATGAATCATCACAAACCATATGACTATTACAGAACAGACTCAGGTGGCTACTGATACATCAAAGATGATGTGGGAACCAACTTTTTCCTTACTGAACCTGAGTGTTGCATATAACATCAGACCACTGGCTTTGGATCATCTACTTGTGGGTTCTATGCTTTTAAAAGGGGTCATATGATGCGATTTCAAGTTTTCCTTTGTCTTTGGAGTGTTACAGCTGTTTGTGCATATATAAGATCCCTGAAGTTGCAAAGACTAAAGTCTCAAACCCAAAGAGATATTCTTTATAAAAGTTAAGACTTGTCCACGCCCCCCTAAAACAGCTCATTTAAACGCCCCCACATGTCTACATCACAGTGTGGGTAGATTTGCAAAACACCGCCCAAATATTTACGCAATGAAAGAAGGCGGAACTATTATTCTCGCTGTAGTATTGTTGCTGCCGCCGGCGCCATGTCCTGGAGACGCTGCGTTTCATTGTGAAAGCGAAAGTACTTTGTTTGGGTTTCCAAAAGAGGACATAACTAGAAATCAGTGGTTAAGTTATATTTACAACACTGTTCCAGAACAGTTCAACCCAAATATTTGAGTGTGTGCAGCACATTTTACAGAGGACTATTTCCTGAACCTGGCAGGAGAGTAGCCTACAATGCCAGCTGTTTCTATAAAGTGGGGCAATTCCAACTTCGCAAGGGCAGTCTGGCGCTTCTGACTCACAGCCTGTAAGTATGTTTTCATATTTAAAGAATTTGCTACTGACTATTCAAACGCGAGTTTTGAGCAGTGTAGAGTAGTGCATCGCGCCACATAAAAAGACAGTATAAGTCATTATAATCAGTAATTATGTCCCCACTGGATGCAACAAATGCCTCGTTTATAATGGGTTTTATTGTTTTTGTGTCGTCGCGCCGGGACACGGCATCACAATACGGTGAGGGGCGCTTGAGGTATTCGGCCAATCACAACGCACTGGATAACTGGCCAATCAGAGCACGCCTCGCTTCTCAGAACGATGAGCTTTGTAAAAATCGGCGTGTTTCAGAAAGGCAGAGCATATAGGCGCAACAATAATGTACAGTATATATGGAAAATAATGTGTTTTTGAACCTTAAACCGCATAAACATTGCATTACACCAAATACACAAAATAATGTTCTTTTTAGCAACGTCATATGACCCCTTTAAGATATTAATTTAGGTAAAGGAGCATAGCATACTACATATTAATACATACTAGTGACACTACTAGTTATTTATAGGTCAAATACAGTGCATATCTTTTTAACCAACGAACCTCTATGGCTTTTCAATCACTTAAATCCTTTTCAATCATTTTCACTCCCAAACTTTCATTAACTTTTATTCTTAAAATGAATTCACTTAAATTACAAAACCACTTTGTTTGATGCACTCAGTGATTGGAATAGACTGTTTTTAAAAACTGCAATAAATAAATACATTTAAATAAAATTGATAGGTTTTTTGCCAGATTAACATTACACAAAGCATAGTGTTATAAATGTACACTGTATTTTTATGAAACTATAAAAACAAATCTTAAAACGCTTGAATTATTGTGGAAATGCATCACAATCTGTCAAACCGGTGAATGGTTGTCAAAGAAACGAAGAGCTGCTGACAAATGTGTTTGTGCAACAAAATGGCATAATTTTCCCTTGATTTTTCAAGATCAGTACTTCTTGAAAATTCACTATTTTAAAAATCCCTTAAATGAGTATGGGACCCCTGATAGACTGATGAGGGTGTGTGTGAGATGGGTTACCTGTAGAGAGGTGATTCTGTCGTAGTGAAGTGTGGTCATCTCTTTCTGTGTGAGCGCATTTCCTGTCTGATCACTGATCTCAAAGCCAGTGTAGAACTTCAACATGTCCAGGAGCTGAATACAGTAACAACAACAAACAATGATTACAATAGTTCAGTTTCTCTACGTCTAATAGTCTCCGTACCCTGTGTATATTTATGCTTGTGCTTAGGCCTGCTGTCATGTTTTTTGTCTTACTATTGTAAAGCATCCTTACGTTTGCAGAAAGGCGCTATTGTAATAATCATAAGTTAAATTAATAATTGAAAAATCCTCAATTTTAACAAATTTTAGCAGGTGGTTGAAAAGGCTGTACAATTTGGAAAAAAAAAAATTACAGATTTTTTTTTTTTTTGCGTTTGCCATTTAAAAACTATAAAAATCCAGGTTTGCTGTGCTTGTTTGCATGGATGCACAATTTGACCAAGCGACTAACTACAGAGGAAGCGCGTGTTCAGTGCTGTACCTGGCAGAAGAGGTGACCCTCTTTCTCCCTGTCGGTGAGGTGAGACAGCTGGCAGTTGACCACCAGATGAGCGTCATCCAACACTGTGTTGAACCAGCGCCGCGTCGGGAGGAGAGCCTGGCAAAGACGGCCAAGGTTAGAAATATGCTCAAGACGCGAAGCAATGGATAAAGTGACAGATTTTTTCTGCTGTATTGAGATGCACATCCGAATGTAATGGATATTAGAAAAGTAAAGGCGGGGTTTATTTCTATGCATCAGCTGTTGATTGGCTGTTAAGATGCGGGTGTGTCACTCAAAAGTGGAGGCAGATGAACACAAGGGGCGGGGTTTGAGAGGATGAAGTCCTGCATACGTTACCAGACTGAAGTCTAATGTCAATGTAATGTTAATTTGTGACTTTTTTTTTTTTTTTATGTATATACGATGGTGGCCAAAATTATTAGAACACTAGTATTTTCACCAGCTAAAAAATGGTTTGAAGTCAGTTATTTCCATATTTTGGTGAATGTTTGGAAATGTAAACTGATATTTCCTACTGACAGATTACAGCAAAAGATAGAAACAACCGACTTAAAACCATTTTTTAGCTGCTGAAAATACTAGTGTTGTAATCATTTTGGCCACCACTGTATTTCATGTACATACAGTGGGGCAAAAAAGTATTTAGTCAGCCACCAATTGTGCAAGTTCTCCCACTTAAAAAGATGAGAGAGGCCTGTAATTTTCATCATAGGTATACCTCAACTATGAGAGACAAAATGAGAGAAAAAAAATCCAGAAAATCACATTGTAGGATTTTTAAAGAATTGGTAAATTCCTCGGTAAAATAAGTATTTGGTCACCTACAAACAAGCAAGATTTCTGGCTCTCACAGACCTGTAGCTTCTTCTTTAAGAGGCTCCTCTGTCCTCCACTCGTTACCTGTATTAATAGCATCTGTTTGAACTCGTTAGCAGTATAAAAGACACCTGTCCACAACCTCAAACAGTCCAACTCCAAACTCCACCATGGCCAAGACCAAAGAGCTGTCAAAGGACACCAGAAACAAAATTGTAGACCTGCACCAGGCTGGGAAGACTGAATCTGCAATAGGTAAGCAGCTTGGTGTGAAGAAATCAACTGTGGGAGCAATTATTAGAAAATGGAAGACATACAAGACCACTGATAATCTCCCTCGATCTGGGGCTCCACGAAGATCTCACCCGTGGGGTCAAAATGATCACAAGAACTGTGAGCAAAATCCCAGAACCACACGGGGACCTAGTGAATGACCTGCAGAGAGCTGGGACCAAAGTAACAAAGGCTACCATCAGTAACACACTGCACCGCCAGGGACTCAAATCCTGCAGTGCCAGACGTGTCCCCTGCTTAAGCCAGTACATGTCCGGCCCGTCTGAAGTTTGCTAGAGAGCATTTGGATGATCCAGAAGAGGATTGGGAGAATGTCATATGGTCAGATGAAACCAAAATAGAACTTTTGGTAAAAACTCAACTTGTCGTGTTTGGAGGAGAAAGAATGCTGAGTTGCATCCAAAGAACACCATACCTACTGTGAAGCATGGGGTGGAAACATCATGCTTTGGGGCTGTTTTTCTGCAAAGGGACCAGGACGACTGATCCGTAAACGAAAGAATGAATGGGGCCATGTATCGTGAGATTTTGAGTGAAAACCTCCTTCCATCAGCAAGGGCATTGAAGATGAAACGTGGCTGGGTCTTTCAGCATGACAATGATCCCAAACACACCGCCTGGCAACGAAGGAGTGGCTTCAGAAGAAGCATTTCAAGGTCCTGGAGTGGCTAGCCAGTCTCCAGATCTCAACCCCATCGAAAATCTTTGAGTCCGTGTTGCCCAGCGACAGCCCCAAAACATTACTGCTCTAGAGGAGATCTGCATGGAGGAATGGGCCAAAATACCAGCAACAGTGTGTGAACACCTTGTGAAGACTTACAGAAAACGTTTGACCTCTGTCATTGCCAACAAATGGTAGATAAAGTATTGAGATGAAATTTTGTTATTGGCCAAATACTTATTTTCCACCATAATTTGCAAATAAATTCTTTAAAAATCCTACAATGTGATTTTCTGGATTTTTTTTTCTCATTTTGTCTCTCATAGTTGAGGTATACCCATGATGAAAATTACAGGCCTCTCTCATCTTTTTAAGTGGGAGAACTTGCACAATTGGTGGCTGACTAAATACTTGTTTGCCCCACTGTATATAACTACCTCCACAAACACACACATCTATTATTATAATCACTTTTTTCTCTCTCTCTTTGTGTCATAAAAAGATTTTTTTTTAAAAAGTGGAATGTTGCCATATCACTCAAAAATGCAACAACTAAAACAAAACATCACAAGGTCAAAAATGTTTAGAAAGGAAACAAATGCAAGGATTAATTGTTCACAGTAAGATCTATAACATGCATTTTGAATTTTCATTTCATGCTGACTTTATCATAATGAGAAAAACCGAAAGTAGCATCAGAACAAATGCTGGAATGGCAACTCACCTCCAGGTCAATCATGAACTCAATGAATCTCTCACAGTAGTGAACCTTCTCCATGGAGACGGAGCCTAGAGCAACATGAACCATGAAACACACATTAAAGCAGTGATGACACACCTCATTTCACACAGACAGACAGGCACGGCATTCTGGGGTGGACGGTGGATCTGGGTTCGGAGGGAAAAGCAGTGAAGAGAGAGAGTGACAGTATTATGATGGTCTCATAAACAGGATGCGCTGGCCTCTTGCGTGTCACACCATCTCCGGCCTGAACAGGTGGATGACGGGAGGAGGGCACGTCGGTCTGTGTTAGCGGAGCGGTGAGAGGCGCCCGCGGGCGAGCATCAGCTGCTCTGAAGCTGGGTCACGTCACAGGATGGTGAAAACACGGAGAGATATTCAAAGCAGAAATAAATCACTGCCTGAGGGGTGGCAGGAAGGCCTTATGGTTAACAGAAATCAGCCACATCTTATCTTGTAGCACAAATGTAGGCAAGTACTTAAGTAAAAGCTCTTTTAGTGTAATTGTCCAAACGTCACCTTCAGCTAGTGCTTCATGTGTCTTTTTGCGGTCAAATTCTTACAGATTTTTATTAAGTAAACGTAAGAATAACTTTGATATTGTTAGCAATATTTCCAGATGACTGAAGCAGCTCGGCTTTACTTGATTATCCATCAATCATTTTTTAGAAAATTCAGTGTGTCTCAAATCTGATCTGAGGAACGTTTATTTGCTCATCTCTCAATCATCATTGGATTGCATTGCATGTTTGATCATTTAAATCTTAGTTTACTAAAACATATTATTGCAGATATAGAGTGACTGATAACTGATATTTATATCATTTTATGTAAGTATCTGCTGTACTGTTATAAAGACCTCATTGATTTAAATTACATGCATCAGAATTTCATCATGTAAATATCAGCATCTGCACAAAATTTCATATTTTTGTGCATATCTTCAAGTACGAGCTCCATATTGTCCATATTCTCACTATATCAGACTATATGAGCCATAAAAGCCTGATATCAAATATGATACTCCAAAAAAACACACATGCAAGATTCGAATTTTCTGACTTATTTCTTACGTTAGGCTTTACAGAGTTAAAACAGAACAGCTATTTTAAATTGTAATATTTCACAATATTACAGTTGTCACTGTTTTTTTGTGACCAAATAAATCCAGTCTTGTAAGCATTAAAGTAGGGCTGCACGATATTGGAAAAAACTCACATTGCGATATTTTGTATTTCTGCGATATATATTGCGATATGAAAAAAAACAACAAAAAAAACTCCAGATGACTTGAAAAGCTCTATTTGGAAAAAAAATATTGTAGATGAGTAAATCAGCATAGAAAAATGAACAAATTACAAACATAGATAAATATAATAGAACAAAGATATAAAATAAATAAACAGTGCTTTATATTTTTTCCAGTAAGTCTAACAGTATTCGGGTATACTGGTTGAATAATCAAATGTAAAATAACACTGTATAAATTAAATCTAATAAATCTGTTAAAGCTACAAAAGTGATTTTTCTCTGTGTTTTGCTGTTTGATTAACATTCATGACACTGAAAGCCTTGGGAACATTAAACTGCTGTGAGCATACTATCCATTTTCTTTATCAATTTTTTACCTTCACCTAAGCCATAAGCAACTGTGTTTACAAGGATACTTGCAGAGACATGCATTTTGACAGTTTCGCGCGTATGTGTCATTTCAGGCACAAATAAACACGGAACTGAATGGAATTCAGTGTTCACATATATCTGAGTGACTCTCACCGTGTCTACAAAGGGCGCTGACAAAATACAATAGAACCCATTATAATCAGTGATGCCGTCTACACTGGATGCGGCGCGACACGGCAAATCCTTGCGAGTAAATCCCTCGTTCTTTTTATGACGTACTGACACAAAGTTCAAAGGATTTGCAACGGTCGCTTTTTCGCGTCCAGTGAAGACAGTGCGTCGCGGGGTGGCGTGATGCGATAGCTGTCGTGAAAACGATCAGTATAACGGTCAGTATACTAAAAATCGCACATCCTGCGATGTGACTATCGCGGATTTGCATATCGCGATATCGATGCTGAAACGATATATCGTGAAGCCCTACATTAAAGACTTCTTTCAGAAACAAACAAATTTTTTTAACCAACCTCAAACCAAACCCAACATGTACAGAGTGAAGCATAAACAAAATCAATCAACTCCATAAAGAATATCACACAGAATCGCCGGTGTGAATAAACAGCTTTACCTGCTGCAGGGATGGACATGAGCACCACCAGGAACTTCTTGATGAGGGAAGCGAGAAAGGTGCGCTCCTTCTTAGTTCTGTGAAAACACAGTTCATGAGACTCACAGGACATTGTTTTGAGGTGTTTCAGGTTTATGAGGCGTGAGGCTGTTTCTTACTGCTCCATATCCTGCGGGTCCATCTTCTCATAGTTCTTTTTAATGAGGTTCCAGAACTTCTGCAGTTTTGGGACCTTTTTCAGTTCCTGCTGCAGTCTCGTCTGAATAACCACAAAATCTGGAGTCACTTTCAAACATCTCAAACAGTGGCCATGCATGAAATATGTAGTAACGCACGAAATGAAAATTATATGTAATAATGCGTGAAATATGCAATAACCGAGTATAATATTGAGTTTTTGTACTGTAACATGCATTTTGTAAAATGTGGCAGATGTAATGGACAGCAGGATGTAAAGCTAATATAAGACACATAGGAAATGTGCGCGACGCAGTAATATTCACCGGCAGCAGACACATCCACATGGGCATAGAGACCAGCTTCTGCACCTGCTCACGGATCAAGTCCACTTCCTGTAGTCACAAAGAAACAGAAAAATATCTTCCGTTAGTTCTGTTTTAATAGGGATGAAGCCGAACCTCATATCACATTACTTCAAATGAATACAGAGCTTTTAAAAGACATGTTTTTCAGTTTCAGTGTTGCTGTAGTTACTGCTTTTGCTGATCACTGGATGCAATCACTATATAGTTCAAATCAAACGCTGCAGCATCATCAAAGCCCCTGTGCTCCTGCCACTTACTAATGCGACTTGTCTTGTTTTCTGTATGTGAAAAAATATTGCACATTGCATTTATTTCCAAACAGATAAAAATTCTTACAAATTTGCTACAGGTGTAATTTTCTGCACTGGCTCCTCTCACAGCATGTGTACTTCCACTATAGAAAGCATTCATTCAGCTCATCATGACTTTAGTCTGTTTGAGATTGCAGAGTTAACTCATGGTGGATGCTCTCTGACCACAGCATCTCTAACATTTAATCAGGGACATTATAGGCCTATGATGGCCATTTCTATTGCTACTCAAACCGACAGCCTTCCTCCACGGTGCATGCGTAAGCAGAAATGTACATGATTAGCATACAAACACCAGACAATCTCATCAACAATGCAAATGCACCATCTGCTTCAGAGTGGGGAGACACCGTGCCTCAAATTAGCAGCAGCCCAAAAATAGACGAAAGCAGCTTTGAATTGAAGCCGTCATTCATACACATGAACTTCTGAGCTGCTATTTGGTTTCATTTCTGAAGTGTTTTGAGTGCAGTTAAAAAACCCATATATTACAGTCTGTTTGCTCTGTGCAAGGCAACAGTGCCACCAAGTGATGTGCCCAGAAAACAACAGGTCACGTAGTGAATGCTTTCAGAACAAATGCAAATATAGGAGGTTATTAACTATTGCTAATGATTGGTAACTAACCAGACTGTTGAAGCAGTGATCGAGGAAGAGCAGCAGCACGGTTTGCTCCTTCAGCGGCAGGCCGAGCTGCTCGCCTGACAGACACGACTCCATCACACACTTGAAGAAGTGAGGGAAGTGTGTGGGAGCTTTCTTAAAAACCTGAAGAGACAGAAACCACACACTCACATCAAAACACACACTTAATGATATCTACCTGTGCCTGTAAAAAACAAATCTGTGGTATGTATGTGTCATATGTTCATTTCATTAACAGAAATAATGTTATTACAACAAAATTTTTTTACCTTTAAAATACATTGACAACCACCTTAAAAACACAGCTGGTAAAGAGGATGAAGCAAAGTTCATCACACATAGTTTTTTTCATAAGATGACGCAAATACTGCACACAGTGTCACTCACACAAATACCATCCTGGTAACACAACACTAAAATAATGGAATAAACATTCATTTAACAACGTAAGATGAAACAATGTACATAACTCATAAGAAGAATTTCAATGAAAAACCATCAAATGTCACAGAATTCTGTGAATGTCAATTTACATTTTTTCATTCTAAATAAGATGACTTGTTCTTTTTAACAGGTTTTACTGTGGCATTTTTACAGGCTTTCAGTGTTCATTTTGATCAAACTGTTACTGTGGATCTGAAGTCTGCTGTAGCGCTTCTAAAGACAAGCGTCACAAACTCTAAATGACTTCAAAAACATAACATGGTCTGACTGCTTGTGTGTGATTTTTATGTGATCAATTGGTAAAATAAGACACTTCCGCACACTACATTCAGTCATTTGAAGGACTCTGCTGTCTTGTCCCCTTCAGAGGAACCTACATGCTTCAAATGTAAGACGTAGTGATGCACCGAAATTAAACTTTTACTGAAGCACCAAACCTGCAAAAAAACTACTTTTTATTTTTTTCAATTTTTGCGTCAGAAAGTTGGTGCATCAGTAGTGAAAATGTTGTATTCAATGTCATTAATCTACAGAAAAGTAATTTATTTTACATAGAAGTGCATTTCACATGCAATCTATCCATTAATCAACAGTTTAACACAAACCTCCCACGCGGGAACATTTTCACGAAACTTCTCATTGACGATACAGCAGATGGACATCAGGTAGCCGTTAGTGGAGGCTTCAGGTGTGTAGTTCGGCCACAGGTAGTTCTCCAGGTACTGGCTGCAAAACCAACAACAACATCAGCAAACCACAAGTCCTACAGATCCAATGCTAACTAAACCTGTGCGGAAATCACCAACCTGAACTCCAGAAGCATGATTTTTCTGATGGCAAATCTGAAAAGAGACAACCAAAGTCAATATGCATCAAAGTGGTCAAAATGTTCATTTAAAGCACTTTCATAGAGAGCAGAATACGCAAGACAACAACAGCTTTATTGGCACCAGTTTCTACAACAAGCTCTTAGTGGAAGGTCTGACAGACTTTAACAATAACAACAATCATAGTATTTATAATAATAATAATACAAGAACTAAACAGAGTCTTACTTTGATTTAAGAATCTCATTCTGGTAAATGTCTTCAATGACCTGAAAATAGAAAATATTCAACATTCATAAGCCACATCCTGAATAAAGCTAGGCTTTGAAAGTTAGTTGATCATTCACTGACTTGAAAATGCAGTTCTGGCCATACACAACAATACTCCAGCATAAAGCAACATAACTTCAGGATCTATA
This sequence comes from Onychostoma macrolepis, assembly GCF_012432095.1. NCBI lineage: Eukaryota > Metazoa > Chordata > Actinopteri > Cypriniformes > Cyprinidae > Onychostoma > Onychostoma macrolepis. The sequence continues at coordinate 29,905,024 of NC_081171.1, read as the reverse complement.
TATTTCGAGTAATCTCTCTGTATATATTCTGTAAAGTCAGATCCTGCAGACTGAAGCTAAAAGGAGAATTAAACCTCAAAGCCTCACCTGAGGATCAAAAGGTAGTTTGCTCTTGACATGAGGAGCCCAGTATTTGTTTGAAAGCTAAAGAGAGAAAAACACAAAACAGGAATAAATAAGCACGTCTGCTGCTAATTTAAGTTCATGTAAAGTTACACTAATGAACTGATACAGAGTTCATAAAGTAATCATAACTCACCTGAGTGACATATTCCGCGTTAATCTGAGACACCGGAGGCGCAGAGGTCTTTATCACTCTCGAGTCCTTCTGCATGATTTACACAATCATTAATAATGATGATCAAACAAAAATAATATAATCCCGTGGCTCACTGATCACAACAGGCTTCTGTATATCAACTCAAAGCCTGAAAGTTTCATTCACATCTTTCAGCATTCACTGCTGAAAACCAAAAAACATCAAATATACGCTGCAGTGTGAACTTAACCAATACTGATAATCAATACAAACTTTGTTTACAACAGAAACGTCAGGAATACGTTGCGTAGCTTTAGCTGTATGCTAACATGTGCAACTGAAAGTCGCGGCTGATGACAACTTCCGCTTTCTGAGTGTCTTTCCAAAATAAAAGCCGGAAGACTTGTTTTCAAAACTTACTCATAATTTTTACCCGATAATAATTTATGGAGCTTGGCATTGATCAAAATGAACATAGCATTTTAAGATTTTATTAATTTACATGACTTTTTTATGCATGTGGATCATACTTTTAAAATAAGGCTTTCTGATATATAATCAGTATTTTTCTGAGATTGTGGGTCAGTCCTCATTCTCTGTGATGTCGGTCACTTTTTCAACATGACAGTGACTATAAACATTATCCCAAGGTGACATTTTAGCATTTGTGTCTGTGCTTAAAGTTTGGGCAGTTTCAGCTCTTTCATGGATGTTGGCTTTGTGAAGATCTCTGTGCTTGGTTTTTGTGGAAACAGGGTCTTCAAGGTGAATAATGAGGTTTACTGCCGTAGTGTTTGGACACAATGCTTCTTAACATTCAATAGTCCATATCACAAACTAGAGATAACTGACAATGAAAAGATAAAAGATCATCACAACATTTAAATGACACTTATAATAATAGGCGTTCACATTATTTTGTACACAGCATGCAGCATTCAATTCTGATTCTGAACATAAGTGATGTTTTCTCATTTTCTTGCTCCTCTGTTGTACAGCCTGTGACCCAGAAATTGATCACGAGGAATCAGTTCTCTAAATGCACTGTGAGAAGGAACAAGAGGGAGGAAGGTTTCAGACGAGTCTGGAGACAGCAAACCCATGAGGATCCTGTGCAGAAGATCTGAACGCCTGACAAACACAGAAACCCTCCTCCTGCCTCTTCGCATCTGAACCACAAGACTTAAATGAACATGAAGTGTCACATACTTCAACAGAACATCTTGCTTTTGTAAAGTATAAGTTGCCACACATACTCATGTTTACAATGTGTAAATGTTTATTTCTTCATTCAACAGAGTTATGATGGGTATTAAAAAGCAAAATGATCAATGAGCTGTCGACAGATCTAATGAGTACATCTGAGCTGGAAACCCTGCCAATTCCAGCTCTATCTGCCGAGACATTCCTTCATGCTGGACCAAAAAAATCTGTGTGTCTCTAACTAGATAAGCAGAGTATTTCATATCCTCGTAGTCTGTCAGCAGCACAAAGCTAGAGCAGCCAATCAGGAAAAGTGTTCGTTATGTGAAAATGTTCCTTCTTTGGTATTTACTTGTTTACGTGGCATAAGTTAACCAATTTATTTGATACATGGCATTAATATTAGAACATACTAATATATGCATTACTGCGCATACATTTCACTTACAAAAATGAATCTACTAATGATGCACCGAAATTAATATCTTTCTGAAACATCGAAAGTGAAATTAGTTTTCCATTTAGCCCAAAATGGCAAAGATAAGTTTAATAATCAATTAATTAATCAAATTTATTTACTAACATTTAAATTGAACAATTATTCAAGGCATGTTTCATATCAACCTTTAAGTAATAACTTTAGTTTGTAGTTCAGTTCATTGTTAAAGAATAAACATTTTAATGGTGTCGTTAATAAAGTACAAATATAATGAACATGTAATATAGTGCATCTATTTAGCACAATGCTCCTCTCAAGAGTTCATTTTTCTAGCTACCTAACAAATTATGGACATTGAATGTCTTTCCTGATGCAACATTACATGACATGCTGTTTACAAGCTGTTTTATTGATTTTTATGCAGTTGAAATGCTGACCGAGTGATTACATGAGACATGATTCAATTCGGTAAGTTGTTTGGTTTCTTCGGATGTTCGTTCATGTTTATTTGGTGCTATAGCTAGTAGTAAAGAGAAAGAGCTGATTGGTTCACGTGCCATTTGAAATTAAGCGCTATGACGATGTCACAACACATAAATGAGCAGCAAAACCACATTTATTGTTTAAATTTCATTCTAAAATTGACAGAATTTGAAAGCTGAGACTGTTTCATATCAAAAGCAACAATTAAAGCATAAAACTTACTGCAATTCCATCAGAGAAGCACTAATTCAACGTCAATGATTTCGGCTCTCCAAAACCATTTCAGCCAAAATAGAGTATTTTCGATTGCCTGAATTTCGGTGCATCACTGCAGTCTACACATTCAAAATACATGAAAGCATTTCCTAATAATGTAATCAGTTTTGTTTTAACTGCAAGTATATCCTAATACATGTTACAACAACAGCACAATAAAGACATAACTCTTGTATTACAGTGCCAATGACCTGTTAATAATCCAAACTGAACATTCATTTGCACTTAAACAGTTCCACACAAAAATGCACACAGAGATGACACACAAAGATAAATAAGCTCTGATCTGAATGGGCCGGGAATACTGAATGCCTGAGGTCAGCGTTGATGTGGAGTTTAAGCAGCAGGTGATGCTGATATTCAATCATGAGGTGAGTCTGTACACGGCAGGTGAATGTCAGTCTGAATCGACCAATGAGGCCGCGGGATTCATTGCACGTGACCTATCTGGTTTGTCCGGGTCTATCTTTGTCCCTGGCATATCTGGCACAGCTGGCGCAGCAGAAATTGGAGTAATACTGGCTGGAGCACAGGCGTGCGTACACAATCAGCTTACAGTTCGCCAGTTCAGGCTGATCCATGCAGTCCGGCGACAACCCCTGACTCCCACTGAAATCTGCAGATACAGTCAGACACATTAAAATACATTCACAAGTGCACTTCATCACATTATCATGGGTGAAAAAGGCAAACTAATTTGGTGTGCTGTCCAGAGTCAGAAATTAACAAAAGGCTAAGGGCAAAAAATGCCCCTACGCAATTCAAATGCAGTCTATTGCAGCTGTGGTGATTAAAGTGAAATGTAAAAATGAATGAAAAGTGTTGATTCACAGCATTATATTTAGATCTGCTCACGTTGCGTCAAATTTTGTACACCCTTTTTTTTGCAATGTTGAGCATTATAACAATCGCATGTTTCTGTTGAGCTTATGAACGCAATGGACAATCAGATGCATTCAGATTAGTCACTGAAACGCTTGAAACATGTTTAGTGTGCGTCACTGACTGAATTCACTGAAAACAGAGATTATAACAGGAGATTTTGCAAGCGTGCAGAACTCATGCTGAACTAAAGTCATGAAGCCCTTCCAGTGATGAGGAATGTTCTTTACTAGCTTTCTGTATATAATTTATTCCCAAAAAATGTTTTGTTTTTGATGCTGTTAAAATAACCAATGTGAAGTCCGTACCACCGTATACAACGTTTTTGATTAGTAATATGCAGAGATGAAAACTCGAGTCTGCAACTTGGACTCGAGTCGCACTTAAGTCGCATAAATAAAGACTCGAGACTTGACTTGGACTCGTGAGACTCGTAAAAAACGCAAGTTAGTTGGTATGGGAGTTTATATGAGTGTATCTCTGAGGGAAACTGGCTGTCTTAAAAAAAGTTTAGATGGTATTTTCTTTTCATCTTGCCTCTGTATTGCATATTAAAGTAGTGTTTATAACCGCAGCGCTGCTTTGTTTACAGCGGAAACGATGTTTAATTGATGTTCAAGCGCCACCTGCTGGCAGAGAGTGAATCTGCATTAATTCAGCCTGTCTGCTGTTTTGTTTCGTACAGATGTTTTATGTAGAATAGTTTCACAAAACTAAAGTCAGACCATTTTGTTTTTGCTTCAAATTTCGAAATTATACAATCCAATTTAGATTAAAAACTGCTCATGCTGGATGTATGCAGCCTCTTTGTTTGGATTGTGTTGTGTTTAAAATACAGCGGTTGCCTCTCATTTTAAATTGAAAAAGAGCACAGACAAAGCCTTAGTTTGTTTATATGAGATTTATTTCATTTGTGTAATTCATTTGATTAATTGGGGTTTGTTTTAAAATTTAGTTTTGTTGTTTGACATATTTCAATTTTACAAAGAAATGTGCAGCATTTTATCTGACAATTAATAAATGGACACCTTTTCATTTCTAATTTGTCTTAAATTTTATTAAAGACTTAAGACTTGACTTGGACTTGGACCTCAGAGACTTGTGAACATGTCTGATCATATGCATTGCTAAGAATTAATTTGGACAACTTTAAAGGCGATTTTCTCAATGTTTTGATTTTTTTTGCACCCTCAGATTCCAGATTTTCAAATAGTTGTATCTCAGCCAAATATTGTCCGATCCTAACAAACCATACATCAATGGAAAGATTATTTATTCAGCTTTCAGATGATATAGAAATCTCAATTTCGAAAAATTTACACTTAAGACTGGTTTTGTCGTCCTGGGTTACATATAAGTTTGGAAGAACAAGGAATTTTCATTTTTGTTTGAACTGTTTCTTTAGTGCAGCTTTTTGCCCTCTCGTTCTCACTCCACTGACCTTGTTGAGGGGATTTGGCCAGTCGCACTTCAGCCACTGCGCTGACGGAGTACGTCCCAGTGTAGGCATTGCAGGTATACGTCCCCTCATCCACTGACTGGACATTATTTAGTATTAGCGTCCCGTCTGCTGACACATGCACACGATGTCCGTCCGGTCGCACTGGCACACCATTCCTGTCCAGAGAGACAGGCATAGCAAGATCAGATGATCTATGAATGCTTCCTCAATACAAACTATAAGCTATAAACAGTGTTCTTTGAACTGACCGTGACCAGCCAACGTTCACATTTTCTCCGGTCACTACACAGGGCAGTTGAGCAGTGCTGCCCTGCGGCGCATCGACATCCGTGGGGGCTTTAGTGATCCTGAGGTCGCCTGGAGAAACAAGAAAATATTACAAGCATACTGCAGAGACAGCAAACTGTTGTATTTGATTCAAATACTGAGAAAAAGAGACGCACCAAAAACCCTGAGATTGATTTGGCGTTCTTCAGACTTTTGGGCATCCGTGACAGTGCAGGTATAAAGCCCTGAATCATCTGACGTCAGCTGGTTAATCACCAGTGTGCCGTCAGAGTGTTGAGAATGCCTGCATTAGGAGACATTTAGCTTTTAATATAGTAACAGATGTCACAGAAAAGCAAATGATGACAAAAAAGGCAATCCCAGAATGCCCTGCAATGAAAACAAGAGATGGCAGATGAGGCAAGAAAAAAAAAAAATTACAAATGTATTTCATTCAGTAGCACAAATGATGAGGGATATTATCGTTTAACTAAAATTAACACCGTAAAATAAAATATTTTCATTACTTGAACTAGAATTAAGTTAAATAAAACAAAAAATTGAAATATTAAAATTATTAACAAAAACTATATCAATATCAGTGAGACTGAAACTGTTTTTTTTAATTTTTTTTATTAACAATCAACAATTTGTTCGCATATTCTGTGTATTTTTAATCCTAATTTATATAATAACAGAAAAAATCAACTGTGAATTGAGGCAAGACACCCCAGGTGAATAGAGTAAAAAAAATAAAAATAAATAAATAATAGATGTCACCATACTTACCCAGTTCATTGACTACATTAAGAATTGCAGACATTTTTTTTTTGTATAAAAAGCTTAAAGAAATGTTGTTTAAATATGCAAATGAGCTGTTATCTAATTATATATGCACTAATTTGCATACATTTATAGGACAGAAATCTAAACATTGAATAAAGCCAGATTTAAATCTCTTGTTTTATTGTTGACATATTAGAGTTAAAGATTTTTACAGAGGGGATTTGGGATTTCTATTTTTATCACTCCATAAATCAGAAAATACGGTCAACAGACAGAATAAAATAAATACATTTTCACCATGTTTTTAGGAGTAAAATGTTCTATAAATCAGTGTGAATGATATATGAGCAAACCCCTCTGTAAAACCCTTCAGAATCTTGATAGGAATAATACTGTGAAGTCTGGTACTGTTTGTAAGTGCTGCTGAAGTGGAGATTTCTGACTCATTTTGGGAAAGCAGCCTTTAAAGATATGCATTGTAATTGAAATCTACAGACAAATAGATAAAGTGCTATAAAAGAAACACTTAAAAGTGTATTCTGGATGTTTTCTTTCCACTAGTCTGAAAATACTTAATGAAAAGCCAAAAAGCCCGAAATCTCATAACTGACAGATGCATGAAAAAACAAACAAACAAACAAAGAGTATTTTTGCCTGTAGTGTCTTGCTTGAGTCTCTTTTGCTATTTGTATGGCACACGGAGTTGCTGCCTATCTAGTGCATTTCGAATCAATCAAACATTTAAGGTTCCATTGTGCGTAGGATGCAGCTCTAGAAGGGAGCCGCCTATGTAGACAGCATAAAGCAAGTCAGCGCACCAGGGTTTGAAACAGAGCTATTGAAACGCATGCAGATGAAGGCACCTGAGCGAGTTGAGTGGCTTTCCAGCTCTGCTCCAGTGAATGGTCACCGCATTCATGGCCGAGACTGGCAGCACAGCGCACCGCAGTTTGGCCGCCTGACCTGCTCGAGCCTCGACCAGAGACGAATAGTCAATGCTGAACCTGACAAACGCAAATGCCAAGGTGAGTAATTGAGTGAGAACATATGCTGCATAATTACACCAACATTTAATGATGGATGTCTTGTACCTGGGAGATGAATGTGATGTGAATGACTGGGAAGAATCTGTCTCTGATATTCCTCCACCGTTCTGAGATGTTCCTGTATTTGAAAGAAAATGTGTTTTGCTCATGTAAATCACGTTAACCCTAAATGTCATCAATAGTGATAAGTATAATTGAATAGCAAGTAAATAAAGAGACTGGATAGCGCTAACCTGAGACAGACAGGTAAATGTAGCGGTGATCTCTGTCACGGTCTCTCGTGGCCACACACAGAAACCAGCCAGAATCCTGCAATGTTATGGGACCCGCCAACAGAGAGCCGTCCGACTGCTGCTGATGCCTGAGTGATCAATTACTCATCAACAAATCTAACATAGACTCGTTAAAGGAATAGTTTAGCCAAAAGTGCACTTACTAAGTATGTTTACACACACAATGTACAACAGCTATAATCAAGCTACAACAGCTTTTTTGTGCACAATGTATAACTGAATATTTTTGAAAGATAAAATATGTATTTCTGTGTCCGCATTCAATGTCAAAGACAATTTGTGAAATATTAAGAGAAAAAATATTAAGAGATTTATATGATATTTCCATATCATATATTGTGTATAGAAGGATATGAAGTGCATCAGGTACTGACCTGGTGGGTTCAACAGGGACACCATCCCGTCTCCACTCCACGATCACAGTGGAGGAGGGCCGAGGACTCACCCTGCAGGGCAACACTACCTGCTGACCAACCAGCCCCTCCACCGTGGAGGGATCCGACTTGTCTATACTCACACCTACAGCTGTCCAACTGAATCAGAGTACAGACAGCAGGAGGAAAGAGACGCAGGTACAGAAACAGAGAAAAAAGGGGGTACAGACAGACATGCATAAGAAAAGAAAGAAAACATATGACTTTATGCTGTACTACTGGGAACAGCAAAGCATGTGCTGCAGTCACCACAGCAAGCATAAAGCTCAGCCTGACCGGCTACAGCTGGAATACAGGATCCCCAAAGAACAACACCAGACAAACATGTTGACAATTCACCCACAAGAGACCACAGGGAGAGGAGAACTCAACTAGAAGAACCTAGCTCTAGAACACCATCCAGTTTCTAACTTATTCGGAAGAAAGGTCTGAATAGGTTAGAAACTGGATGGTTACTATGCATGAACTTCCCTTATGGACCAACCACAGAGTGCTGCAGGGATGACAAAGTTTTGTAGGCCAAAACCTGGAGTTTGCATTTTAGTACTTCCAGTTTAATTGACTTTAAGTCAATAGGTTTTTGATTAAATGCCTGAAATGAGGTCTGTTTAACACAGACTCAAGATACTTTCACAATTTATTCTATGACATAAAATACACCAGTAAAACCCCCTTGTGATTTTATTAAAGCTTTTACCTTTCTTGAAAAAGGCAGTTGTTAACAAGTGTCTAAACAGGACTACAGATGTTGTTGGGACATTACAGCGAACAGGAAGACTTATCTATTAACTAGTCGCTTTCACAGCCTTGTTGCAAACTATTCTAAATTTCAGGGGAAATGTTTTTAAATAAAGCTGAAAGAGTTGTTGAAGTTTAATGGTGGTGACGCTGAAGTCATGTGATCGTGGTGTAGTTCGTTTATAGCTTATGTGTAGCTTTTTACTTCTGTTGATTGTAGTTAGGCTTTGTGAAGATTATCATGATGAACGTGTAAGAATCTTAAATATATGTTAGACACAGTGCTTATTTTCTGCAATAATCTACAATCCAATGGCCAGTATTGGGATTTTTGTTGAGGGAATCAGGGTGATGCTCACTTCCAGGTTGGCCTGCAAAATAACACCATCGCTGCAGCACTCTATTGCCATTTCTCAGATCTCAGATCAGCTTGTTACCATGTTCTAGCAGTGAATTTCAATGTCATAAATCTTCTTTCTTTACTCAAAGCAGGGAAGAAAATTTCAGTTATACAGACAGTTACAAAAATTGACAGCAAAAAGTTTTTTTGACAACATTAAGTCAAATATTGCTTCTTTTGTGCCTTGTTTCAATCATATTGCTTTAAAACAACATGAAAATTCATCAGGAATATTTCCCAATGACAAACACTAGAGGACATGAGGGTTATGCAGGCCTGGCCAAGTTTTAGTCTCTCAGGATAAGATGGTCAGAAACATTACTTCTTTGATTATTGTTTGTACCACTTGACAACTTCATCAACAGCCTTTGTTAAAGAATAGTGTTGTCTTCTAGAAATGCCCTTCAAGGACGTAAACATGATGAATGAAATTCCTTGTTCCATGGAAGAATTACTTGACCCTTTATTATTTAGGACTGGGTGTTAGTATTAGGATGTGGAAATCAGAAAATGCAGTTAACATGTAACGTATTGTTGGCCCTGGAACACTCAAAGAAAGTTAACTGGTTGATGAGCATGTTGAACAGGCACTGATGTCAACTCTAAACCTTAAATCTGATGGGTTGATTGGAATGTTGTTCTAGGACCAACAAGGATACTGATCCATGAACACTTGGTGAAATCACAGCAAGTGTATAGGTGAGGTGTTCTACTCTACAACAATCTGTTTCACATACTACAACTACATTGTAAGAACAGGACTTGGGAGAGACACACAAACAGTCAGAGATGATTAGGACCCCATGGCAGATTTTATTAGTCACGGTGTAATGAATCATGTCCCTCACACATACCTGGGTATGGGAGGGGGAGGTAAACTAAAACTAACTAAACAACACTAAAAGCAACAGAAAGAAGAGGATAACAGTCTGCGTAAGGGGAAATAAACCAGTCCCAAAAAGCACAGCAATGTCCAACACGTCGCAGTGAGGAGTGGCAACTTCTACAGGGAGTGTGTGTCAGAGTGTATACTGATGAAGTAGATTAGTAAGATTAAGAAGCGTGAGGCAAGTCGTATTACATAAAATGACATTATGCTGCATTCGAATTGCAAATTTAGATGTGTTACGAGTGTTTACACAGGGTCCAAATTTAACTAAAACTTACTAGTTGGCCAGTAACTTATTTGGGAACTTAAAAAAAAATATCACAACTAGTTTTAGTCTCACAAATGGTTAAAATTTATGAATGATAGTCCAAAACGCGCTGATTGCAAGCGATTCCAATCAAAGACCTACACATTTTAGCATTGTCTATGGCAGGGGTGTCAAACTCAGTTCCTAGAAAACAATCTAGTCTGTGTATGATGTTCCGTGAATACTATTGTCATGAGGACAAAATTACATTTTTATTTAAAAAATTACGGCCAGAAAGAAATATTGGCAAATGTGGCAAAAAGTTAATTTTGGATCCTGTGTGTACATATGCAGAACTCTGTTAGTGAAGCAATGCTCACTATCGCTACCTTTGTAAAAGCATATGCATTTAAGTCTCTGTGCATGGCCTGCGGCTCCTCTCTTGGCTCTTCAGCTGGGCATGAAGGGCAAACAGCAGAAGAGAACTTGCAGGGGCTTGGGCTTGGGCCTGGGAGAGGGTAGAGCGATCCAGGGCAAGTTGGAGAAACTTACCTGGCAGCGGGGCTGCTCTGCTGCATGGCACTGGGGTCCAGCCGGTGAGCCTGATGCATGTGGGTCGCACCACTAGAGCTGTGGTGGATTCGTGCGGGGAAGCGACGTCCACCGTGCTGCAAAGACAAGACATGCGCCTGGTCCCGCTGGCTCAGTTCGGATCTCAGGCACATCCTCTGGCATTCCTCCTCTGAGGCGAAGTTGTTGCTATTGCCATGGCAGCCACCATACCAGAAATGCACGCAGCGCGAGGCAGAACGGTCGTAGTAGTAACGGGATGTCCAATTATCGCATGGCCCGACCATATGGGGTAGGTCACAGGACTGAGAACGCTGTGCTGAGGAGCCGGGGGGTAAGAGACAATATGCAATCTGTTCTACAGAGTTTGATTAACCAAAACTTTCTTCAAATACCAGTATTGTAGTCGAGACTAACTCATTCGAGTCCAAATCAAAAATGAGACCAGAACAGTTACCCCTTTTTCATCAAGGCAGTTCCATTGCTGGTTCGGAGCCAAAGCCTAGTTTCAAACCGGTTCTTTGTCTTTCAACACCCAAAGCACCAGCTCCAAACCAGGAAAAGCGGTTCGTAAGTAGCACCAAAACATTGTTGGGCTAGAAGGAAGAACCGTGTCAGGGGCTGGGGGCGGGGTTACCGTGACCAACAAGACGAACAGAAACTTTGGACCACCATATTTGAAATAGCAGCTAAACACGAACACGTTGGATTCGCCGTGTTTGGATGCCGATGTAGGTTTGCAAAGCCATGAACATCAATAGCAATGCAACGTCCGCCATTGTTGATAGTTTATTTAGGCTTGTTCGGGATGGATCGGCGCTGTGCGGTGTCGGTGTGAGGCATCGGGGTGCTGAGGGAGCGACTGGAAAGCAGACGGCTCTTTATGCTTTTGGATCGCTCTTAAGGTGCTTTAGTGTGTTGTGTGCCGATTGATTGATCGGTCTGCGTGGCGCTGATGCACCTCGAACAAGTCTTGATGCACCTTGCGGCTGCGCTAGTGAAACGAAACATGAAACGTATTCAGTGACGTAAGACCTGGCTCTGTATTGGCTCTCTAGCCTGTGGAAAAGCAACCGGTTCTTAAAGAGCTCGCCAGTCGAACCAACTAAGAACCGGCAATAGCACTGGCTCTGAACTAGCACCTGGTTCCTGCTGGTGGAAAGGGGGTAAGAGTCATCAGAGTCAAGACCGAGTCCACATGCTCCTAAGTCCATGATAAACCAAGACCATGAAAATATGGTCTTGGACTTAGCCTTGAGAATTACATTGTCTTGGTCTTGCACATATGTGACCACAAAACCAGTCATAAGTAGCACGGGTATATTTGTAGAAATAGCCAACACATCATTGTATGGGTCAAAATTATTGATTTTTTAATTCATGCCAAAATTATTAAGATATTAAGTAAAGATCATGTTCCATGAAGATATTTTGTAAATATCCTACTGTAAATATATCAAAACATAATCTTTGATTAGTAATTTGCATTGCTAAGAACTTCATTTGGACAACTTTAAAGGCGATTTTCTCAATATTTAGATTTTTTTGCACCCTCAGATTCCAGATTTTCTAATAGTTGTATCTCAGCCAAATATTGTCCGATCCTAACAAACCATACATCAATGGAAAGCGTATTTATTTCAGCTTTCAGGTGATGTATAAATCTCAGTTTCAAAACAAATTACCCTTATTACTGGTTTTGTGGTCCAGGGTCACATATTTTCATGGGCTTGGTCTTTTTGGACTCGACCCTCCTCTTGGCTCCAACTCAAATGAGCTGGTCTCAACTACAACACTTTTCTAACGCTCTGACGTATTATATTATGACTTACTATTGCTGGGGGGGTTGGAGCACCCCTCCCCATGAGCACCACCAGCGGCTGTCACACCATCATAGCAGCAACCATAGGTGGACTTCTGGCAGTCTGTGGGTGCAGATGGTATGTCTGACTTCGTAGAGAAAATAACAAACAAAAAGGACATAAAAACATAAAATAAAGACATTAGGGCATTTCTTTCTGAGGATATACTATGTATTAATGCAAATGGGCGCTGGTTTGAGATGGAATATTCCAGGAACCCAGAACTGTTTTTTGTGAGCACATTCAAAAGTTTTAAAAAATAAAGCAAGTAAAAAAGCAGTGCCAATTAATGTTCCCAAAAGAATCTTTAAGAAAGAAAGCCTAAAACTTTTAGACAGATCCAAGAAACTCACATATCTAGATAAAGCAATCTAAGAGCAAGCCTGTCAAGAGATCATGACATATTTCCTCAAAATTTCCAAGCAGTGGACAGTCAGCGACCTCCAGAACCTGTACACCAGACCAACTGAAGTAATGCCAGCCAGGGAGGGCAAGACCCTGAGGGTCTCAAGGGGGAAGTGTTGAAAAACCTGGCATACTGACTGAAAACCAGGCCCTAGAAGCCCTTATCTAGAGGATATTGCCATCAGGATGACTGACTTTGTAGCAATTGCACAACAAGGGATCCCTACCTCTTGCCCCTCTCCATACTCATTCTGTGCCTGAGCCCAAAACAATGTAAGACTTACGATCATTGAATTCTTCATGGTATCCTCCCTGCCTTCCTACATTGGGGCTAATCCTATCATCACTGCTCTGTCCTTGTAAACTCTGGAAATAAGGGCAACTTCATTAACACCTCACTGGCGAGTGGGGCCACAAAGGGGGAAGTGAACAATCTGTGTGGCTCTCCACTAAAAACTAAACTAGGCCGATATTTTCATGAACTTGAAGGGTCAAAAATAATATGGTGTGAATATCTTTGAGACCAGTTTAAGTAGTAGGTTTTTGGTTGACATTTGCATCCATTGTTCTGGACTGAAGACATGGGCTTGAAGGTGTTCCGATTTGTGTTCCAGCCAACTTCTTTTCCAAGGACACTGTAGTGATGACGCCTTTTCATGGGACTTGTCCTTCTAGGAGGCCATGTTTCCTTTCTGCACTGCCTGCAGGGAGTTATTTGTAGATGATCTTGACAAAGAAGCTCTTTGACCAGTAGTTTGTATATTATGTTTGTAACCATCAGCATTGTTTAGTTTCACATTACACCACTGAATTTGTACCATGAAGGTTTCCTGAGGGTGAGATGTGGCAGCTTAGTAGGACCACATCTTGCATGAGCTTGCAGATGACATTCTGGAGGAGGTTTGCACCTATGACCTTTTGGCGCAATATGATGATTTGGAGCAGGGGTGTCTAGTCCTGCTTCTGAATGGCCAACTTCCTGAAGAGTTTAGCTCCAACGTACTTGCCTGGAAGTTTGTAGTGATCCTGAAGACCTTGATTAGCTCATCCAGGTGTGTTAATTGGGGCTGGGGAAGCCCTGATCTAGAGAATCTTGTCATCAGGATGGCTGGCTGTGTGCTAAACATAGGCCTCTTTGGGACAAAGAGCACCTCAAGCCCCTCCTTTTACTGATTCTGCACCTGAGCCCAAGACCATGCAGGCGTTACAATTGTCATTGAATTCTTTGTGGTGTTCACACTTCCCTCCCTGCATTCCTACAGTGAGGCCAATCCTGTTCCCAATGCTCAGTCCTTGTGGACTTTGGGGCCGAGGGCAATTTCATTGACTCCTTGCTGGCCTGCCAAGTGGGGCCAAGAGGGGGAAATGGACAATCTGTGTGGCTCTCCACCAAAGGCCTTGCCAGCTTGTATGTTGGCACGACAGTTCACTGTGCAATTCCCTATTATCAAGGACCTCAGTCTGTTGTTCAGGCTTCCAGTCTCCCTCCACAGAGTCTAACTCATGAGTGTGAGTGAAATGTGTCTGTCATGTTTCTTTGAATCCTTCCATCTTGAGTGCATGTTTTATAGCCACTAATTCTCACTCACTGGGAGAGAGATGAGAAAAAGGCATGGAAATAGTACTATTTTCTGGGGAATACTGGGAAACATGTCATTATAATGTGTAGCAAGGTTTTGTGTCATTTGTTTGCATTTTCAGAATTTATTTTGTGAAAGTGCTCTAATATCTCTTTGCTCATCAGACTAGCTCTGTATTACAGTTCCTTGATCCTAAAGTGTAAAGGTGATCATGCGTTTTCTGTGGCAGCTCTAAGACTGGAATGGTTCACCATTGAAGATTAAGGCTCAACTGATGTTTTAAAATCCGTCTTACGATATATTTATTTTCATTGACGTTTGAATGTGTTTGTCTTTTGGGTCTGATGATTTGGATGGTTGTTTTTAGTACGGTCTTTTATCTAATGTTTTATGTAATTTTTTGTTTGATATGCGCAGCACCTGGTGTACCTTGTACTTTTGAAAGTGCTTTATAAAGTATGACTTTGAGTTGAGTTGATTTCACAAAGAGTAGGAGTGTGGTAGGTGCTTATTGTAATGACATCTAAAGGTGCTTCTGAGTACACTTGTTAAATGGAGTGCTGAAGCACTGTTCTGGAGCATTCCAAACCAATTTGATATGTGCAAATGAAACACTCACTGCTGGAGACCTGTGTGGCCAGGAATCTGGACAGCCCTCTTTGTTGGGGCCTTGGGCTATGGTCACACCATCATGACAACAGCCGTACCTGAGAGAAGTACATTTGTCTTACATTTCTGATAACTTACAGTTCAATCATGACAACTTTAGATTTTAGCATGGTAATGGGTATGACAATGTTAATGCATTTGGTCTTGGCGGAATAGATCTGCTATGCTGCTGCTGCAAGCAAGTACAGGAATTTGCTACTGCCAATGCATACGGCGATATGGTGCTGTGAGTATTTAAGACATACTGCTGCTGCACAAATAGCATATAAAATAACCCGTAGCAGATCTAAACAGGTGGAGCTGGGGAAGGTGGTGTCTTTCAGAGGAACTCTGAAAGCGCACTGCAAAATACTCAAGTGGATGCTAACCAGCCATTTAAATGTAAAGCAGCAAGCTCATTAGCTGCGTATGCAACATGAACCAATAAGCTTGTGCCAAGTCGTTTAACGCTGTGAATATCATCAGTTACATTAATACCCGTCAGCCTACGCCATCTAGAGTTTCATGACTGAACTATACATTTATACTGTAAGAAAGAAATTATGCATTGTGCCACAAATAAAATGAGTCTCTGTGATTAACTCATCCAAGTCCAAGTGTACCTGGTCCATGTGCACGATGGTAGGCTTTGGTCCTGGGGACAGCCTTGGCTCTGTGGTCCACTGGCTGGGGTACTTCCATCAGGACAGCAGCCATAGTAAGTCTGGCTACAGTGAGGGGTGAGAGGCGTGCCATGAGGATTGTGGACAGCATTGTTTTGAGGAGTTTCTGTTGTGTTAGACAATAAAAAATAACAAGTACCTTAATGAATGTTTCAGACAGGGAGCTTCTTTACAAAACAGAAAGCATAACATTTATGGGTCACCTGACTATGTCATTCTTTAAATGTCTTATTACAGGACACTTAAATTTAATTGGATCTGTCAAACAAACCTTTGTAGCAGTTATTATGATGGAAAAACCTAAGCAATGTATTACAATTATATGTACTTTTAAATTATGAACCAGAGCAGTGTCACAGACTTATGATGTTGCAACCTCTATTAAATAGATTTTTCTTCAGGATTAAATTAATAATTATGGCCATTCAATAATATATTTGAAAGCCATGGTTTTTAACATTTAATAGGCATTTATGAACAACTTTTGGCAAATAAGGATATTATTTATTTTATTTATTGTTAAACAATCCAAATGAAAAGTAGAAATTAATGTTAAATAATTATTTTTCCTAGTCCTTCAAAAATATACAGTAAAACATAATCCCTCATAGTCTACAGTCCATCAAAAGTTGTTAATGCCTTGTATTTATTTATTTATTTTTTTCAGATCCAGGTAACTAGTCTCAGATGTTTGTTTGTGCACCCAGGAACTGCACATCTTTGACCAGCATAAATTTCCATGCTAGTCTTAGCTAGTTTATGCTGGTTTGATTCTGGTCAAACTGGTCTAGACAAAGATGGTTAAGCTGAGAACTGAACCTGGGATCTGACGTAGATCAGCCTTACATACAGCATGTGTGTACAGATGGAAAGATGGATGGATGGACAGCTATGTTTAGAAACAAACCTAATGCGTGATCCTCGATGTACGGCAGGAAGCCCTGAATGGTGTTATCGTGACCTGTTGGGTCCTGCATGCTGGGCACCTCTGCTCATACCAATATAAGAAAAAGAAAGAAACTTCATAAATAAACTGGATCAAACCCATTGAAATACTCTAAAGAAATCAATAAACATTTTTTGAGATCATGTATCATATGTGAAAACGCTATGCATTCATGTGTAGAATATGTGTACACATAATTCTGAAAAAAGCTGTTACCATGAATGGAAGTGTGAGGAGCATATAAAAAGCTAAAAAAAAATCTTGTGTACCCTGAGGCCTGTAGCAAGGCTGGGTGTTGCATCTTTCCACGGTAGGAGGTTTGGGTTTGGACTGGCACTCCTCTACCCTGTACAGGTTTCTCTGTCTGTCTGAACAGATCACCTGCCGTTCCCGCAGCCCCGAGCCACAGCTCTTGGAGCACTTGAGAGAGAGTTTATAAGCAGGTAAGCTTATGTCATATTTAATCAAGAGGGATGGTGCATGCTTATTCAAAGGCTTGTCTGTAAATGAGGAGTGGATTCTTCCTTACCAGGCCCCAGTCTCCTATATGCCAGCCGATGGGGCTCCTGCAGACGGGCATCTCACAGACCTGTGTCCTGGGCGGCTTAGGTTGGGTCCCACATGCGTAGTCCTCCAGAGAAGCTCCGTCTGAACCCACGCACACCACATCTCGCGTCTGCTTCCCAGAGCCGCACGTCACAGAGCACTACACAGACATTAACAGGTTTGAATTCATACAGGAGTCCACCACAATATATAATCAATTATAATTTTAAGATATTGAATACTAGGAATGTTTTTTTTTTTTTTTTGAAGCATTATTTTATTTGTTCATTTTTGCTTATTTAAAAATAGAAACAAATAACCGCCTCACACTACTTAGAGAAAGAAATACAAATTAAAGATAAAGTAAAGCAATTAAAACTAAATAAAAGTAAAAGTATACAAGAATTAAAAAAAAAAAAAAGTTTTACAAACTGACAAATCTCCAAAATAAAAATAAATTATATTTTACACAAAAAAGGCCTAATTAAGAACCAATAAGATGTTTTGACATTAATTTGAATGACAATTAAGTACCTTTTCTACAAAATGTTATGGCGACACTTTACAATAGTGTCCCATAAGTTAATGTGTAACTTTGCACTACAGTTTTTATTATCATTTATTTATCTTTGTTATTTATTATTCAACGATAATATTAATTTCATGTCATTCAGTTCATGTCTGCTCAGGTCAATTAAATAATATGGTAACACTTTACAATAAGGTTCATTAGTTCACATGAACTAAGAATGAACAATACTTCTACAGCATTTATTAATCTTAGTTAATGTCAATTTCAGCATTTATTAATGCATTATTAAAACACAAGTTGTGTTTGTTAACATTAGTTAATTATTATTTATTAACTAATTATTGCTAATAACTTTGTTGTAAAGTGTTAGCAAAGTGCAATGTTTTACTTTTTTAATTTTTTACTATAATTCCATAACTCTTCATTACTGTATGTTATTCAGTAAAAAAATAAATAAAAGACAGCATCTGTATTTAAACCAGCATACAACAAATAATACAAATAGCAGCCGAATGTGAAGTGTAAACACTCTACAATTTACAATCATTTTTTAACATTACAGTATTAAGAATTACTTTCAGAAACAGAAGATTTATTTAGAATGCTTAAATGTCATGAAAATAAAATGACAATGCAAAAATATGCTTCATTTTCTTCAATTAAGACATTTTATGTAAAGAAAATCTGCCCTATTTGGCCTATTAAATTAATTTTAATTTTAGGGTGGAAAATGTATTTCTTAGGGTAATTTTAGGATTCACACAAAACGTTCGTAAAAGTTTATCTGAATTTTTCATAAAGTGTAGTTTATATACCTGGCTCCAGCTGGAAACTCTGTATTGAGCGCATTTCTGCATGTTACAGTTCTGCTGGTTGAGCGGTCTGGGCGCGTAAGAAGCACACTGGGATTCCTCAACCACTCGCGATCCTGCCGAGTCGTGAAACATACACTCCACTCTCCTCACCTGAAGACCCCCGCCGCAGGTCACCGGACACGGGTTCCACTCCCCCGTCACCCAGCTGACACACGCACACACACATGAGCGGAAAGAAAGCATAATGACGGTGAGTTATAGCATTTAGAGGATTCATTTAGCCGGCCTACTCGACACCAGCTCCCACAGTGCCAGTCTAACCCAAAGAAACTGTATGCTTTGGGTCATTTACATTCATGAGTATGAAAATGTTCAAGGTTAAATACAATTTAAGATCTATTAGCACAAAAATATTGTGACTCGTTTTTCAGTTTTGCTCTTTCAATGGCAAGCAACCAAGGCATAATTCAATCCTTTTGAGGAGAGAATACTTTTCTAGCAGATGAACTTCTGTTTATGCATTATAGTATATATAATACAGAATATAATATAATACAGTATAAGTATAACTTCTGTATAATTTGCTCCATGTAAACAGCACTTTAACATCCACTGATACTGAGAGCGAAAACAAGCGAGTAATAAGGTTTGTTAGTGATTTTACATATATTTATTTTAATAGTATATTTGAAACATTTATTCACAGTCTGTTGGATTCTGTTTTAAGTACAGCAACTGTAAACATTTTCGATTGCTTCCACAACTGCTGGACGAGTCAAAATGATTTACAGTGGTAATTGATAGCATGCCACAGAAATTGCATTTAACCTGGAATATTTGAGAGACAAGACAAAAGCTATCTTAACAGTTCACAAATACACACCTACACCTACATTAAACAAACATATAAAGGTTTTTGCATTCTAGAAAATAACAAGGACAAAGCAAGTGTTCAGCAGAAACACTTGGCCTGTCAAAGTTGAGCAGGTGCTCCCAGAAACCTGAAGATGAGAGAACAATTATGAAGATATCGGTCACGGGGGGACAAAAGAATTCGGTCTCTCCCACAAATAAAAAAGCGAAAGCACATGTTCTCTGGCAGGTCGATCTGCTCAGGGACCATGACAGTTTCAGGTTTCTGTACGTGAACATCAGAAGAAAATCCCAGGGGTACTGCCATGACAAGTGAAAGACTTATTATTTTAACAGACCAAACGCTGCTTTCTACTTCACACGCAAATACACTCAGATAAAAGGCAAACTAAATCAAAAGAATACATTAGACCGGAGACACCCAGACAGTGGACTCAACAAAACATCTATATCATACATGTAGGCCATGATTTACTACAGGTTTGCATATATATATATATATATATATATATATATATATATATAAGGATTGTGATTTCAGACATGCAAAATAGTTTTTCATCTGTCATATTCATTCATTTTAATTTACCAGCTATTCACAGTATCTCTCTTAAAAACAGTAAAAACTGTGAAATATTACTATGATATCAAATAACTGTTTTTTTTATGTGAATGCATTGTAAAATGTAATTGATTGCTGTGATCAAAGCTGAATTTTCAGCATCATTACTCCAGTCTTCAGTGTCACATGATCTTCAGAAATCATTCTAATATACAGATTATATGAAATCAAGTAATATGGCATTCGGCTGTGACCAATATTTGGTAAAAAGATTTCATTTACATAATGTGTCCAACCTGCACAATTATTAATCTACAAAGTGCACACAATATACTACTACAGCACAAGCTAATGGATACTCTCTATTTTGGATCTTAGTAAATCAGGCCCATCATGTATATAAAATCTATACATATAAAATGGATCTATAATGCCCACAAAACTATAACACACAATTCCCTACCTACAACACAGACAGCAGCTCAGCTCAGAGCTCTACGGTTCATATATGTGAACGGCAGGAATCAGTGAAATATTTACTGCGGTGAAACTACTGCAGTGTCTATAATGCAAAAGAGAAAACCCTCCTCTGACACACGAGGGAGGCTCAAAGAGACGAGTGAAGCTCTGAGCTGAACAGTTGCCCTGGGCCTTGCTTCATCTTCACATGTGAAGGACAAGCGCTCACAAGACATAAGCATCGCACTAAACATGTAAAACACTGGTGCCAACTGAACTCAAACACATATTAATGATGTGAACAATCTCTTAGATGTGCCAGCCAGGATTATATTATATTACATTATATATTACGGTATATTATGCACTTAAAATAGAATAAACATTAACTGAAAGAAAATATATAAACACTTATTTGATTTCAGCTAGGCACAAAGCAAGAGCTCTCATTTCATTTAGTTTAATTTGATGTATTAAAAAAAACTGAAAAGTGATAAAATATAAAAATATAGAAGTATTTAAATATATATATATATATATATATATATATATATATATATATAATGATACTTGAATGATACTTCTTTACTGATTGCAAATTACATGAAAATTGTAGTCTGTAATGTAATCTAGATTACTCATTTTAGGTAATGTATTCTGACTACATATGGATTACTTTTAGATTACTTTTGACATAACTTGTTTATAGATTTATATGGAATTATATATGACTATTAACCAACAGCAGAGAACATGCAAATGTATTGTTAAATAAATGAAATATTAACTGTAAATCTCTTCAAGTAAATATTGTAAAACAGAGGGGTTTGACTGACAAAAAAGTTTGGGAATGTCTGCATCACTTGAACAAACATTAATAAACATGAAAACAGCAATGACATGGCCAAAGTCTTCCAGGTTTTAAATATTTTTTTGTCAGATTAGTTTAGTAACTGGCACAAGTATTAATCTCATGCTCTCATAATCTCATATTAATCTCATGGTACAATTGACTGAAATGTGCGTTTGTCCCCAAATCTAGATGCATGGACTGCAAATTAATTTACATGACATTTAAATGACCATCACATATTGTGAATACTCAATATGACTCACATATAGAAAGTAAAATTTAAGAGAAAAAAGAATTAAGGAGAATAACTAAATTACAAATAATTTACTGTCACTGAGTGAGTAATCATGCAATTTAAAAGTAATAAATGTAATCTGATTATGAGCATTTTAAAACAAAATATAATCTAATTACGAGTGAAGATTTTTGGAATCTGACTGTGTAAACCAGATTACATGCGATCATTTACTACCCAGCTCATTCTCAAAGGCCATAGAGGTCTTAAAGACACTGTTATACTGATGGACTGTTTTTGATGTAATCTGGTGCTGTACGTACTGGGAAATCAGTTACACATAGACGCTTAAAATTCTTTAGAAAATCTCATAATGTAGTCCAGAGGCACATGAAACATGTGAGATTCCTGAGAGGTTGCATAGTCTGGACACGAATGTGTGTTTGAGGTCATGCGCAGCAGTATATCAGCCTCTGAAGGCTGTTACCTGTACACTTGTACATAGACTCGTGGTGCTTCCATGGGCCTCCACAAGCGTGGCTCGTACACATACGCCATCCTTACAGAACAGGAACAGTACAGCCAAAGCTGTGAGACCCAACGCTTCTCCACAAGTCAGACAGCAACCGCAATTTATAACACAACATTAAAAACACATTTGTGGGCAGAAATCAGTTTCTGATATTAAATAAACACTGTAAAGAGAAATTCCAGGTGTTAATGCACCAAACACACTACAGTTGGCTTTGAGCTGAAAATGCTGTACCTGTGGGTTTGTGGGCACTGCTGTTCATTGCATGTGCGGTTACTGAGGGGTCGAGGGTAGGAAGCACACAGGTAATCTGAATATGCTTCATCATCAAAGGTACAGAAGACCAGACGTGACTGGTAACCTAAAATATATGGAAAAAGGATTGCAAAATTACAGAAATATAGAAACCCTTTTTCAATACAAATATACCAACCATGAATAAATGCATAACTAATATGTGAATAAATCCCAACCATAACAATTGCATGCGGGGCATAATATCAGCAGCCTACTAACACAATAGTTCTCAACCGGGGCCCTCAGCAAACTTCAAAATGGGCCTCAAAATCAAAACAAGCATTAAGGCTTAAAAAAAAAATCAAACTGTATTTTTTTAATAATTAGTTCCCTCAAAACCTCTTTTTTATTTGTGATCTAGGGCTCTCACAGTATTGGAAAGCCTGGATATATGGATAAAATGTAAATGTTTGATTTCTAGACCTGGAAATGCCATAGAAATATTTATTAAGAATAGTTTTTTCTACTTTTTTTTCAAGCTCTAAAATATTTGTGGGTAGAAATTGCTCAGAAATGGCTAATTGAGCAAACAAACATGGAAAAAGTACAAATTTATTGGTAATAAAAAAGTAAAAAAATTGTCACAAAAAAGTTTATTTTTGGTCAGTTTTCATGTCTTTTCTGTTTTCAGTTTCATGATCCATTTTCTAACCTGTTAATTAGTTCAGCTCTCCTTCGTTCCCTGCTTATTTGTTTCTTTGGTTACTGATTAATTCGAATTTTCTGTTCTGGTGTGCCTCATTGGTTTCGCCCCATGTCTGCTTTATAATTAAGCCCTCAGTTTCCAGTTCACCTTTGTCCTGCATTGATTCTGCTTGTTTGTGTTACAGTGGTTGTATTTTCTCCTGTTTCATGTTTTGAGTGATATTAAACAAATCTTCCTAAGGATCTTCTTCATCGTGTCCTTCATGACACCCACAAACCCATGACAGAATGCAGGAACAAAACAAGGATTTAATAAACCAGGCTGAAGATTACCTCTTCCCCAACAGCACGGATGACCTCTGGAGTGGTATGTGGAGGAGTTCTGGGAAAACTCCCATCTGGTGAGCTGGAGCGATACAATGCTCAATGCCTGCTTTTGGATGGGACTGAAGTTATTAAAATGAGCTATTTCAGTTTTCTCCTTTCTCCTGTTGATTGTAATAGGCCCTTAGTGGACTTTATTAATTGCATCCTCTGTCTAAATGGTTCAAATTTCTTAGTTGATGCAGTTAATGAGGGCAATCACTATCATCATTCAGTCTCCATCCGAAAGTGTATGGGCACTCCAGCTCACCCTAAGCCTGCACCCTCCATATACCTTACCACTGGGACCATGTCACCCAGTCCACCCGTCTTTCCCCAAGCCCGAAAGATGATTTCTAACAGCGCTGAGCTGATACCTAAAGTGACAGATCCAGCCTTTACTTGCATCCGGGTAGTGCTGAAGACGTCTTCTCTCAGCTCCAGAGTCTGTTCTTGAATCCGCTCCAGAGTGTCAGCCCAGTCCTGAGACTGCTAAAGCCTCAATGCTCCATATAACCTCAGCCCAAAGGAGGAGACTGAGGAAGAAGAAACAATCCTCTTCAGCCCAATGTCGGCTCCAGCTCCTGAGTACAGCCCAGTGATGGCTCCAGTCCCTGAGTACAGCCCAGTGATGGCTCCAGTCCCTGAGTACAGCCCAGTGATAGATCCAGCCCCTGAGTACAGCCCAGTGATGGCTCCAGTCCCTGAGTACAGCCCAGTGATAGCTCCAGCCCCTGAGTACAGCTCAGTGATGGCTCTAGCCCCTGAGTACAGCCCAGTGATAGATCCAGCCCCTGAGTACAGCCCAGTGATGGCTCCAGCCCCTGACCAGAGTCCAGTGATAGCTCCAGCCCCTGAGTACAGCCCAGTGATAGCTCCAGCCCCTGAGTACAGCCCAGTGATGGCTCCAGTCCCTGAGTACAGCCCAGTGATAGATCCAGCCCCTGAGTACAGCTCAGTGATAGCTTCAGCCCCTGACTACAGCCCAGTGATGGCTCCAGCCCCTGACCAGTGTTCAGTGATGGCTCCAGCCCCAGAGTACAGCCCGGTGATGGTTCCAGCGGCTGTGTAAAGACCAGTGATGGCTCCAGCCCCTGACCAGAGTCCAGTGTCGGCTCCAGCCCCAGAGTACAGCCCAGTGATTGCTCCAGCCCCTGTGCAAAGACCAGTGATGGCTCCAGCCCCTGACCAGAGTCCAGTGATAGCTCCAGCCCCTGAGTACAGCCCCCTGTCGGCTCCAGCCCCTGAGTACAGCCCAGTGATGGCTCTAGCCCCTGAGTACAGCCCAGTGATGGATCTAGCCCCTGAGTACAGCCCAGTGTCAGCTCCAGCCCCTGAGTACGACCCAATGATGGCTCTAACCCCTGAGTATAGCCCAGTGATGGATCTAGCCCTTGAGTACAGCCCAGTGATGGCTCCAGCCCCTGAGTATAGCCCAGTGATGGATCTAGCCCTTGAGTACAGCCCAGTGATGGCTTCAGCCCCTGAGTACAGCCCAGTGATGGCTCTAGCCCCTGAGTATAGACCAGTGATGGCTCCAGCACCTGAGTAAAGGCCAGTGTTGGCTCCAGCCCCTGAGTACAGCCCAGTGATGGTTCTAGCTCCTGACCAGAGTCGGCTCCAACCCCTGAGTACAGCCAAGTATTGGTTCCAGCCCCTGGGTATAGCCCAGTGATGGCTCTAGCCCCTGACCAGAGTCGGCTCCAGCCCCTGAGTACAGCCCAGTGATGGCTCCAGCACCTGAGTAAAGGCCAGTGTTGGCTCCAGCCCCTGAGTACAGCCCAGTGATGGCTCTAGCTCCTGACCAGAGTCGGCTCCAGCCCCAGAGTACAGCCCAGTGATGGCTCCAGCCCCTGAGTACAGCCCAGTGTTGACTCCAGCCCCTGAGTACAGCCCAGTGATGGCTCTAGCCCCTGACCAGAGTCGGCTCCATCCCCTGAGTACAGCCCAGTGTCGACTCCAGCCCCTGAGTACAGCCCAGTGATGGCTCCAGTCCCTGAGTACAGCCCAGTGATAGATCCAGCCCCTGAGTACAGCTCAGTGATAGCTTCAGCCCCTGACTACAGCCCAGTGATGGCTCCAGCCCCTGACCAGTGTTCAGTGATGGCTCCAGCCCCAGAGTACAGCCCGGTGATGGTTCCAGCGGCTGTGTAAAGACCAGTGATGGCTCCAGCCCCTGACCAGAGTCCAGTGTCGGCTCCAGCCCCAGAGTACAGCCCAGTGATTGCTCCAGCCCCTGTGCAAAGACCAGTGATGGCTCCAGCCCCTGACCAGAGTCCAGTGATAGCTCCAGCCCCTGAGTACAGCCCACTGTCGGCTCCAGCCCCTGAGTACAGCCCAATGATGGCTCTAGCCCCTGAGTACAGCCCAGTGATGGATCTAGCCCCTGAGTACAGCCCAGTGTCAGCTCCAGCCCCTGAGTACGACCCAATGATGGCTCTAACCCCTGAGTATAGCCCAGTGATGGATCTAGCCCTTGAGTACAGCCCAGTGATGGCTCCAGCCCCTGAGTATAGCCCAGTGATGGATCTAGCCCTTGAGTACAGCCCAGTGATGGCTTCAGCCCCTGAGTACAGCCCAGTGATGGCTCTAGCCCCTGAGTATAGACCAGTGATGGCTCCAGCACCTGAGTAAAGGCCAGTGTTGGCTCCAGCCCCTGAGTACAGCCCAGTGATGGTTCTAGCTCCTGACCAGAGTCGGCTCCAACCCCTGAGTACAGCCAAGTATTGGTTCCAGCCCCTGGGTATAGCCCAGTGATGGCTCTAGCCCCTGACCAGAGTCGGCTCCAGCCCCTGAGTACAGCCCAGTGATGGCTCCAGCACCTGAGTAAAGGCCAGTGTTGGCTCCAGCCCCTGAGTACAGCCCAGTGATGGCTCTAGCTCCTGACCAGAGTCGGCTCCAACCCCTGAGTACAGCCCAGTGATGGCTCCAGCCCCTGAGTACAGCCCAGTGTTGACTCCAGCCCCTGAGTACAGCCCAGTGATGGCTCTAGCCCCTGACCAGAGTCGGCTCCATCCCCTGAGTACAGCCCAGTGTCGACTCCAGCCCCTGAGTACAGCCCAGTGATGGCTCCAGCCCCTGAGTACAGCCCAGTGATGGCTCTAGCCCCTGACCAGAGTCAGCTCCAGCCCCTGAGTACAGCCCAGTGATGGCTCCTGCCCCAGAATACAGTCCAGTGATGGCTCCAACCCCTGAGCTCAGCCCAGAGTCAGCTATGCATTTTGAGTTTGTTTAAAGTTAGTTTCTGATCAGTTTTCATGTCTTTTCTTATTTAAAGTTCTGTCATTTAATTATTTGAATTATTCAGAATTATTTTAAAATAATTTTAATATGTTACCACTAGTTACTGTATATAAAAAAAAAGTACAGCCCAGTGTCGACTCCAGCCCCTGAGTACAGCCCAGTGTCGACTTCAGTCCCTGAGTACAGCCCAGTGATGGCTCCAGCCCCTGACCAGAGTCAGCTCCAGACCCTGAGTACAGCCCAGTGATGGCTCCTGCCCCAGAATACAGTCCAGTGATGGCTCCAACCCCTGAGCTCAGCCCAGAGTCAGCTATGCATTTTGAGTTTGTTTAAAGTTAGTTTCTGATCAGTTTTCGTGTCTTTTCTTATTTAAAGTTCTGTAATTTAATTATTTGAATTATTCAGAATTATTTTAAAATAATTTTAATATGTTGCCACTAGTTACTGTATATATATAAAAAAGTTTGAAATGAGCAGAAACTTACGGAATTTTAATATTTTAATTATTTTACTGAATTGTAATATATTGCCACTCCTACAGTCTGTAAATAAAAAGTTTGAAAATTAGCTGCTTTGTCATTACAGCAGAAATATCAGAAATATCTCTGAATATC
Source organism: Onychostoma macrolepis (assembly GCF_012432095.1). Classification (NCBI taxonomy): domain Eukaryota; kingdom Metazoa; phylum Chordata; class Actinopteri; order Cypriniformes; family Cyprinidae; genus Onychostoma; species Onychostoma macrolepis. The sequence continues at coordinate 29,877,657 of NC_081171.1, read as the reverse complement.
ATTTTTGACGATGAGTGGCCTTAAAGTCAAAAAGGTTGATATACACTGTACTAACAGTGACATCAGCAGGCTTTGGTCCTTACTTTGCTTTAATGACAACATGAACAGGCTGGTATGATCAGTGTAAGTTTGTGCATATCCAATGATCCTGTTCTCCAGCAGAGTAGATTACAGTACTTACGAATTGTAGACCGTTACTGATTACAAATTACATGATGAAAACTGTAGTTAGTAAAATAATCTTGGTTACTCATTTTAGATAATGTATTCTGATTACTTTTTAGATTACTTTCAGATTACTTTTTTTTATCAAATTTGTTTTAAACTTACCATTAAAGTACCATATTGATATAAAAAGGCAAAGAAAACACAAATTCTATATTTACATCAACATCAATAAATGCATTAAACATTACATTACACCAGGGTTTCCTAAACCGGGCTTAATGAAATAACTGCAGTGGGTTTGCGAGTTGATAAAAAGTTAATAATTAGTCAAATCATAAAAATGTAAAGTAATAATAATTTAAACACTTGAACACTAAAAATATAAATATATTATTTGTTCATCTGCAAGTCAATGTGACCATTAACCAACATCCGAGAACTGTAAACATGCAAATGCATTGTTAAATTACTGAAATATTAACTTTTCTGAGTTATTTCAAGTAAAAAATGTATTTTAAGGGATCTGGCTGACAAAAAACATTTGGGAATCCCTGCATTATATGAACAAAAATGAATAAACATGAAAACAACAATGACATTACATGCCCAAAGTCTTCCAAGTTTTAAATATTTTTTGTTCAGACTTCCAGAATCAACAGTTACAGCATAAGCTGCTGTATACTGGCACCCAGTATGGCTCTACTTTCCTTCTTACTAGATATTCATAAAGACTGTTATTATACATCATCATGTGCATCTCATGAACAGCAGCCCTCCCAAGCTCTGATGATACGCTTCTCAACTGCAATTGCTTCTGATGTACTTCAGTGAAAACATCATCCACACTGCCTGAAGATTCCTGCTGCAGCTAGTCTTTAATCAGAGATGAAATATGCCAGAAATTAAACATCCCCTTCATACTCTTCAAACAGTGCCACTTTTGAGCTTACCTTCCTCAGGATGTGCTGCTTGGCTCTACTGGAGCTGGTTGCCTTGATACACACCCTATCTGTCCTGATCAGTCCAGGGTGTTTGTGACACACATCTATGCATTTTTAACAGACTCCACAAAATGCCCATTTAAAAAGCCCAGTTAGCTGTTTCTGGCAGTAATCCGAATTTGAAATAAATTGAGCTGAGTGATGACACTAAGACTAAATATGCATAGTCTAAATGAGACGAAACATGCATTCAAAACAGAAATCTGAACATTGGATAAAGCCAGGTTCAAAGTTCTTGTGTAATTTTGTTGACATATTAAAGAGGGTTATTACAGAGGGCATTTTGGGTTTCTCTTGTTATCACTCCATAAATCAGAAAATACTGTCAGAACCATATTAAAGCCAGAAAAAAAGCACCATGTTTTCATGAATACAGTGTTACATAAATCAGCTTACATAACACTGTTATGTAAACAAACCCCTCTGTAAACCCCTTCAGAATATAGATAGGAATGAAACTTTCAGGCAAAGTTTCCAGCGCTGCTGAAGTGGAGATTTCTGACTCATTTTTGAGAAAGCAGCCATTAAAGATATGTATTATAATAGAAATCTACAGATGCTAATAGATCAATTGTAATAAAACACTTAAATGTGTATCTTGGATGTTTTCTTTCCACTAGTCTAAAATATGACCAGTGCATTAAAATACAATGGTTTTGCCTGCAGTATCTTGCCTTAAATGAAACACAGACACTCTTCCTGTGTCCTTCTACAAAACCCAGAGGCTAAGCCTGCCATATTTCCTCAATGCAAACTGCTTACTGGTGCTCTGATACTGACCTGAGCCGCACTCCTTGCTGCAGGCAGACCAGGAGCCGTAGCTCCAGTAATATCCCTCCACTGAGCGTCCGTTTGGAAAATAATACTCATACTCTACTCCCTCATTGCCTTCTTGAGTGATGAGCTGTAGAGAAACAGACACTGATGGTCATAGTGTTCTGTGTAAATTATGTCTCAAACAGGTGAATGCACACAGTAAGTTTTTGTTTACATTTTGCAGGCTCTTCTTCACTGCAGTGGTCTTGGATTTTACAGATACTGACACAGAGTTGTTTTGTTCTTTTTTGGGCCAGTTTAAACCCTTCATGCGTTTTCTCTGATCGGAAAACAATTTGATTTGTTAAAACAGTTCCATTTACAATTGGACACATCAATTTGTCTCCGCAAAACGGATATAAATCTGATCTTCAATTCCTGCGCTATATGCAAATTTAATGGAGTTCAAGTCAACAAAAGCAACATATACAGTATGCACTGCATTTTCTTCATCTTCAGCTAATTTCAAGATGAAAGACTGCAACAGGAGAGAGAGCGGCATCAGCACTGGAAAGTTTAATGAATATGACTGTGTGTTGAGCGCCTACAATTTACTTTCAGTTTCATTTGCAGCAATTTGCACGTCGACTTGCTGAAGAGCTCCTCATCTACAGCAGTGCGTGTTGCATTAGTGCTGTCATATCTAGCTACGACACGTCATATAGCCTATAACACGCTCTCACACGTTTATTATTTTAACATTCTGGGAGGATTAACATTTACATTTGTGGTTTCAACAACCAGATGCATTTACACTTGTTCAGTTTTGTCTAGAATGCATCCCAGACCACCTCCTGAAGTGGTTTGAGCGATTGGATTTGAATCCGATGTGCTCATGCGGAGCAGCATTTACTGTGAACAGAGACACTCTGAGATGCTAAAAACACCACCGGATCATGAGCTGCTCACGTGTAAATGAACACAGTGCCATGCTTCACTCTGAAACATGCAGCTCATATATTTCTTCAATTAGATCAGAGCATTTACTGTTGGATGACTGCACTAGCCATATCCCATTTTCAGTTTTATTTTGATTAATTGTGCATTTCTACTTCCAACATTAATTAACACACACACACATCTAATAGGAAACCTTAAATGGGCTCTCACCTCTATCACTAGGGGCTCAGTGGTCGGGCCGCGGCCTGTGATTATCTCAGGAGTTTTTTCACCCTCGGTTCCTCTCTGGTAATACAGCACAGTGCCAGCAATAGATGTGGCACGAGATACATCGATCACCCAATGTCCGTTAAGGTAGTACTCTCCACGCAGGTTTTTGATTGCTGTCAGAGGAAAAATGCCAGGATAAAACGGTCAATGATGCTGATGAAAATATTTGGATTAGGATCTTACTCACATACACTCACCAAGGTAATTGCGCGTTGGTACTGTTTCCTTGATGCGTATAGTGGTCGCCCCAACAGGGATGATGAACATCTGATTGTAACCTGTAAGCCAGAGATAAAACTATTTTTTCAGGCACAGGAACATACATATAAAATGTAAATGCGGTTGTATCTTGGGTGAGTTTACCTTTGGGCAGGTTTCGCATTGAGAAACTGTTTTTGACTAGACTGCATGACTGTCCGTTTCCTCCACACTGTAGACAGGGATCCTCCTCCTGGAGCGACTCCAGCATGTTATCACAGCCGAGACGCTGAGAACAGAACAGAAACAGAGCTGTAGTTCTCTAAACACCCTCCACAGTCAAGGTAAAATACAGGGACTGAGGCTCCGCGATTTAACAAAGATTGTAATGTCCACTGAGAAATTTCAAACAGCCAATTAAAGACTCTTACGCTTTAAAAAAAAAAAAAAAAGAAAGTTCACTGTTTTCACTGTCTTCCTGCTTTTAAAATGTCAAATTTAAAGCAATTATATGCTTTAAATATATGTGTATATGCTGATTATTCTGAGTAGACCTCATTAAAAAACCAAGAACAAATGACTAAACGTTAAAATGAATTCCAAGAATTTAAAGCTCTTAGGCAGCCATAATATTTACTAAACCACAGCAGGCAAGAAAGCACCTGCACTAGGGATGTGCAAAACCGCATATTTCCATAATTGACTAGTCAGTTGGGCGGGATGTCTGGATGATAGTCAGTTTTAAAGGGTTAGATGATTCAAAAAGAAAATGATGTCATCATATTCTCACTCTTCATGTTTCATAACATTTGATGTGCTCTGTGTATGTGTGCTGATTAAAGTTTATATGTGAATCAGCATCACTGAGAAACTATTATATGTTTTATTATTTATTTTTTTTTTTGCATTTTAATTTTAGTTAAGTTTTACCAATTTTGTTTTGTGCTTTTTGCCATTTTTATTAATACCATTTAAAATTTTAATTAATTTTAACCTAAATGAAAATGAAAAATGTTGCCTTGGCAATTAGATGAAATAAAATATGTTTTTTTCTTTCTTTTTTTTAGGTCAGGCTTATTTTATTTATTTATTTATTTTTTGTAGTTCTAGTTAACGTTAATGACCCTGATGTGAGTAAAAGCCCAAATTAAATATTTCATTAAATAAAGATTTACTTTCACAATCTCTTTATGAACTTTTTAAAGCATCAAAGTTTTGATTGTATGGACTTTTAACAGAGGGACAGAAATCTCTCAGGTTTCATTAAAAATATCCTCCATTTGTGTTCTGAAGATGAACAAAAGTCTGGGTTTGGAACAACATTGAGTAAACAGTGACAGGAGTTTATTTTTTTGAGTGAACTATCCCTTTAAGAAAGACCTCCATAATTGGGCTGGTCATTTCTGATTAGACTCATTCTTATAGGGGGCTCACAAAAACTGAGAGCTTTGGACTGAGCACTCTAACAGGAACAAAGCAGGCGAACTGAGGTCTGCTAGTACCTGTTCTGAAATTTGTTCCTGTGGGCAGGGGATTTGTTACACAAGCAGTGTTTTGATGGCTTTAGCAGCGGTGCAGTAATGGGGAATGAATTTAGAAACCGCTCAAAGGGAATTTACCAAGAGTGGTTCTGTCTCTAAATTCATCTGCTTTGAAGAAGAAAGAAAATCTAAATCTAAAAATAAAAAAAAAATGTAGATACACTACTGGACTTCAGTTATCCACTAGTTGACTGGTCGACCATCTGGTCGAAATGAGCAACTCTTTCAAAAACTATATGAGGTTTATTCCACACTCAGGTAAGTTGGTTAAAATAAGTGTAGATGACTGAAGTAGACTGTTGCGCTAACCTTACAGAGTCCGTCCACACAGATGTCCTTTGCTCCGGGATGGCAGGGTGTGCCGTCCACCACCGCAGACTTGTGCCGATAGTAGAAGTTCTCTCCTCTGGGAATGCAGTTGAGCTCACAGGGGTTTTCTCCTGAAGAGAAGAGAAGAGAAGAGAAGAGAAGAGAAGAGAAGAGAAGAGAAGAGAAGAGAAGAGAAGAGAAGAGAAGAGAGAAGATACAGCATAACATTGGCACTGTCAGCTGCACAGAATTTCTGCTAAACCTCTAGTATTCCAAGCTACATTTTTCATTTTTGATCCTGCCACACAGAATCACTTCCTGTCTGTACATACCACCATAGTATGGCAGCCATTTGTAGCGCTTTCCTTGAAAATCAGTGCCATCAAACTGAGAGCACTGCTCCTCTCTGAAATCCCTGGATCCCTCGGGACAGTCCTGATAACTCAGACAAAAAGAAGGTTTGGGGTCAGAAAATGAATACTTTTATTCAGCAAGGATGCATTAAATTGATCAAAAAGTTACAAAAATGTTACAAAAACTTTCAGTTTGGAATAAATGCTGTTCTTTTGAATGTATTATTTATCAAAGAATCCCGGGGGGAAAAATGCATCACAGTTTCCACAAAAATATTGTGCAGCACAACTGTTTTCAACATTGATAATAATCAGAAATGTTTCTTGAGCAGAATGATTTCTGAAGATCATGTGACACTGAAGACTGGAGAAATGATGCTGAAAATGCAGCTTTGATCACAGGAATAAATTACAGTTTAACAGATATTCACAAAGAAAACAGCTGTTTGCAATAGTTTGAATAGCAATAGTTTTTCACAATATTACTGTTCTTTACTATATTTTTTGATCAAAAATGTGCAGTCTTAGTGAGCAGAAGAGACTTTTGAATGATAATGTAAATATTAATAACGTCAAAGCAAAGCACAATATACAATGCCCAAAAGCAATGAACTTTAGTATGGTACTAATTGATCAGATATAAAATTTCATTTCTAACATGCACATGGGTCAGGTTTCCAGTGTGTACCTGGATATTACATGAGCGATAGGACTTCTCTGGACCCACACAGCTATGACCTCCATCAGTTCTGTAGAAAGAGGACACAAAGGTGAGATTTGGAACATGCTTCTTTTTTAAAAATCTGAGAAATACTGTCAACTCAGTATTGTTGTGTAACATTACTGTAATGTAGCATGCACTCTCAGAAATAAAGGTATAAAAGCGGTCACTGGGGCGGTACCTTTTCAAAAGGTACATGTTTGTACCTAAAGGCGCCATTTTGGTACCTTAAAGATACATATTAGTACTTATAAGTGTACGCATTTGAACCTAATAGGTACAAAAGTGTACCTTTTGAAAAGGTACCACCCCAGTGACAGCTTTTGTACCTTTATTTCTGAGAGTGTGGTAACTGGCAATTGCCAAACATATTTTGCATTATGCAAACGTGAAAATAAAAAGTGTTCAATTATGCACGTGTTCAAGAGTTGCGGCATTCACATATAAGACAAAATTCAATGCAATCCACATTTATTTGTATAGCACTTTTCACAATACAACACGAGATTATTTTAAATGTCTCTTAGAGCCCACAAAAAGTTTGAAAACACCCTAAAATCAAGTCTCATATATTATAGACATGATGCATACAAACGCACACCCTCGCTAAAGAAACACACCCACGCAGACACAAAAGCACAGAGATCATAACAAGTGTTCTCCGCTTATAGGTGTGTATCGAGACACAACAAGGTCTGCATTACTTCATTCGTTTACTCATCTGGTCCAAAGGGGCGTCATCCCGTTCTCCTGTACTCATGTACTCATACATCATTAACATCAATAATGAACAGATGGAGTTTCCAGTATTTCTAAATGTTATATCAGCACATGACAGACAGTAATATTGTGAGGTAATAGTCAGGGAGCGGTGTGTGATTCACACAGCGAGACAAAACACTCGCACCACGCTGGAAGAGAGACGACCCAGAAACATCGCCTCAGGGGAACGTTCTAGTCTTGAGCAAGAAATGTATTCAGAAGCTCAAATTTCTCACATGTTATTGAGTTCACTTGTAAAACTCAGTTTCTGGGAAGTTCTGACAAACATGCACCTTTATGTTGCTCAATGCATCGTGCATGCATAATAACATGGTTATTTCATGCAAATAAATACAGAAGACATTCCAACTGGTAGGAATACTGTATGAATACCTTTTCTTATGGGAAAGTATTATTTAACTTAATTTGGGCTAGGCAAACGATTTAAAGAGGAGTGGTACATTTATAGAAAATCTGCCTCGTTTTCATAAGCACCGTTCACTTAGTAAAAATGCAAGACTAAACACGCAGACCAGATTCCAACACCCAGATTTATGGCCAAAGCTCTCAATGTCCTGGTGAAGACTTTCCCCAACCAAGACCCTACCACTGAAACTCACAATTATACAATGTACCACGTTCCTCTTAAAGTGCATACTTGACCTTGCGTACTTGACTAAATCAGTGTGTGTGACAAAAAAAAAAACACTGCATATTACTTCTGTAAGATGAACAGAGGATACACTTTTAAAAATAAAGGTTCCAAAAGGGGGTTTGCAGTGGTGCCATACAAGAAGCATTGTTGGTTCCTCAAATAACATTTCAGTAATCAGTCCTTAAAAGTGAAGAACTTTCAGTTCTTCTTAGTGTGAAGAACATTTTTAAAATCTCACCATGAAGAACCAATGGAAATTTCCATGGACAGTAAAGGCTCTGCATGGAACAAGAAAATCTTTCTACTTTTCACATTTTTACATAATTTCACATTTAATTCACTTGCCAATAATATATGTGACCCTGGAGCACAAAACCAGTCTTAAGTCGCTGGGGTATATTTGTAGTAATAGCCAAAAACACATTGTATGGGTCAAAATTATCAATTTTTCTTTTATGCCAAAAATCATTAGGATATTAAGTAAAGATCATGTACCATGAAGATATTTTGTAAATTTCTTACTGCAAATATATCAAAACTTAATTTTTGATTAGTAATATGCATTGCTAAGAACTTCATTTGGACAACTTTAAAGGCGATTTTCATACATCAATGGAAATACATCAATGGAAATACATCAATGGAAATACATCACTGGAAAGCTTATTTATTCAGCTTTCAGATGATGTATAAATCTCAATTTCGAAAAAAATTGACACTTAAGACACTTGTCCACATGGTCACATATGAAAATATTTTCTACATCATTTTTTCAGCGTAGATGCCAATACAGAAGCTTTATTATAGTGTAAATAATATCTTAAGGACAGGAATAGAGAATAGGGATTCTTTAACTGAACACCTGGAGGCCAGGCATGTTTCCCATGAGTCTTCTCTAAAAAGCCAAAAGAAGTAAACCAGAATGATGACTTGTACTTTCAACCGTGGGCTCTTCCCCACACTGAATAATGACACTGCTGCCTTGACCTGCCTTCACGTCTCAGTTTACAGTGTCCTTTTCAACTGGATATTCTCCTTTCAGCTACAGAAGAATAACTCGCTCTCCTGTGCATTCAAAGCACTATTCAATATCTGTGTTTCAGCTCTGATGAACCCCTTGACATCTGTTTCATCCCTGAACTAACTCAAGTTAACTCATCAAAGGCCACTGGATGACATTAGAATGACAGTAAATAAAAGAGTCTCTCAATGACACGAGGCTGTGAAAGTGATGACAGTCTTCCTCTCACCGCTGGGTTACACATCGTCTCGTCCTCACAGTAACTCCACCGCCACAGCTGCGACTGCATTCGCCATACGAGCCCCACTCATCCCAGAAATCACCGGTGGGTTGCTATTAACACAGTTAGCAAGTTAGCAAATCATCAGGTTTTTATCAAATCGCATACTGTATGAAGTTAAAGTCATGAGGAAATGTAAGCTGCGACAGATATTTTCTGCCACATTATGATATACATCCTAAATGATTATCTGAAAAAAAAAAAAATGCAAGGCAGGACTTGGTTCAGTGCAGCGGTTGCTGATTGGATGTTGAGATGTGGGCGTGGCTCTCAAAAGTGGAGGTGAGTTGCAGGGGCGGAGTTTAAGAAAATGATCAGAAAAGTTCTGCTAAATGATTGGAGAAGCATACGTCACCAGAGAGAAATCTGTCATTTTCACTGGAAGGTTCAGTTATGACATTTTTTTTTTTTTAAAGAAACATAAACATGTATGAATCATTAACAATAATTCACACTACATCAAGCATTTGCCAAATAGAAAGGGTGAATTTTCGTGTCATGCCGACTGCGAGCTTTAATCACTCTGTGGTATTTTAAGATAACTGAAATATTGTGCTCGTATCAGTTGCATTTTATTAATGCACAACATCTCTGGAATTCTTCATTTTGATTGGTCAATCTTGGTATTCTGTGTTTTTCGAATAATGTTGCTAAACTGTCTAACTGACAGCCTTTCCAGACAACTGATTTTCTACATAGCTGCCATAAATGTTGCAAGTATCACTCCATTCCTTCTCGCATGAAAAACACATCCAACTCAATTAAATAATCAATTTTCGTGTGTGTCCATTTATTGATTTGGCAAGTAGCTGTGTGATAATGCTGTTAATGTGATCAAGTACACCTGTAGTTCCTTCGCTAAAAAAACGTTGAGATAAGCGCACTTGAAGATATTTGGAAACACCCAAATGCTTAATCTGAAAGTCAATGTATAGGATTTTCTGAATGCAGCACTAATACAATGACATTCAGACAGTTATAAAGTTGCCATGAAACAAAAATTCTATTTTCTAATCTATTTTCTTAACGCATTTTCTTATGTGTTAACCATTCATCCATGTATATGTTTCATGTTTTAATTTTTATTAAACCTATGCAGCCAGGATTTCTGCATTCATTTAGTGAGATTACACTGAGAGCCACGCCCACATCTCAACATCCAATTAACAGCTGATGCATAGAAAGTCCCGCCCCCCCCCATGTACATCATAATATAGAAGAAAAAATCAATTTCATTGTGACTTTAAGTGTGACTTAAGTGCTCAAATGTTCAAATATTTTGGGGGCCACTATTGTATTTTAATATTACATACTGTATGTTCCTGAACAAACAGTTCAGTATTTCTGTACTGTGTTTCTGAGTATATGAAATGTGGCCAGCATTTAGATATTAATTTTAAAGCAGATGGGGTTTGTCCTCTCACACCATGTGCTGGGATGTTTTGCTTAACAGTTATACATCTCTGTTTCATATTTCCTAGCTGTATTCTACCTTACATGATGATGCAAGTGTAATTTATTGACTGGAACTGTCATCTGTTATAGACTACTGCAATATTTCACTCACCGTGAAAGCAGAGGCCAGTAACAGCTGTAGACAGACCACAACCGACAGCATCCTGATGACTCAAAGTCAATCCTGACTGGATACAACACACAGCACACATGCTTAAACCACAACACCTGTGCCACACAATATTAAGTGTCCAGATGGCACGTGGACAATATACCTGTTTTCTGCCAATTCAATGCACACACACCCAACGTCCGTCCTGCAACAGACAAAGGTGTGTGTTAGTTTTCTGTTCATTTGGAAAAGCCCTGAAGCTGTGCATGCTCAAACAGACAAGACACATCACCTCGGCTCAAAACATGAATTATGAAAAAAAAAAGAAAAAAAAAAAGAAAAACATTAGATTGGCAACGCAGGAATGCATGCCAAACAGCCCCAGGAAAGCGCTATTTGAGATTTAACGTTTGCAATCATCGCCATGCAAATCAAAACTTTCTTTAGATTTTCATTTATTTAGTACCCTAGAATGAACAATTCACAGCCCTGAACTGTAAAAAAAAAAAAACAAGCATTAAAGTCATTCAGAACACAAACAAATTTGCACAGAAACAAATGTAATCAATATGTGCTCTAAAGCTGACCCAAACATATTTGATATCCTTTGACTATATTAATTCATAGTCTGAAGCTAAAAATAAAAGTACAAAGTTCATACACCGCACTTTCTGTGAAACTGAATTAAAGTAAAGAAACTTCAGAATACCTTTAAAATTTCATTATGATTTTAAAATTATGATTTTGAAGTGAAGAATAACTGAAATAGCAAACAGGATGCAGTTTTGATGGATGGATGGATGCATTGATTGTTTTGATTGAACTGAAACAGTTGAATATTGAACATCAGATTGATTTGGATATAACAAAGCCTTAGGTCCCATTCATCTTGTTGCACATAGTAGCACTGTAGCACTTTGTCCGAGACAAATTTCGGTCCCACTTTATATTAGGTGGCCTTAACTACTATGTACTTACATTTAAATTAATAATTTGATACAATGCACTTATTGTGTACATACATGTTTTTACATTGTACTTATATTTTTAAAAATACCTATATGTAGTTATATCTGTAATTACATTTATAATTACACTGTTGACCATCCCTTACACCTTAACCCACCCTTAAACCTACCCATACCACCAAACCTGTCCCTAACCTTACCCGTATCCCACCTCAATACCAGCAATAGTGTTTTGCAAATACAATATGAACACAATAAGAACATTGTACTTATTTTTTGATGTAAGTGCATAGTTGTTAAGGCCACCTAATATAAAGTGTGACCCAAATTTCCTTTCGGGGACAAATAAAGTTTATCCTTATCCTTATAGGAGCACTTGCATGACTGTGATACAAAATTTTTGAAAATGCCAGAATGTTAGAGGCTACGATTTAGTGCCATTACAGATAATTAGTGCACACCAAGTGCAAAAACGGCCGATTTTGCAAAAGCAACGACCCTTAAAATCTGTCTCAGATGGCCATATGAAATCATAATTTTGTCCTCAGTTGTGTGATTGTTGAATTTCTTCGAATTGCCATTCAATCAATTCCTCTTCCCATCATCCCAATTCAAATCCCAGCTCATCATCATGTGTTCACTTCACATCCACATTCATGAATTAAAAGCAGCCAGTTCTTAATTTCTGAATTTGCCTGACGTTGCAGTGATCTGAGGGCACTGAGGTTTGTATGCAGTGTCAGTGCTGTATGTGTGGCACTATTGTTTGAAGCAAATTACCGTAGCTGTGATTTGAACGCGCTTCAGCTTCAGCCACTGGACTTCTGGGTAGTCGAGCAACACTCACAGAAATCCTGTTCAAACAGCCTGAAACAAGCTACGAAAGATCTTTAATATAGTAAATGGCGGCTTTGCTGCCAGTCTGAGCATGCTGCCACCTGCCAACACCGCTGCAAGTTGTGCTTTTCTGAACTGCAGGGGAACGGTGTTGTTTCAGGTTTTGTTCAGATGTGAAATACATTTCATAACTTTCATAAATTCATAGAGACATTTAATGTGATGTAAACTTTACTTGTATATGTAATTTATCCCATTAAAACACACCGAACAGTCATCGAAATGGACATACAACCAAAGTATACTACAATCAAAAGACTTGTTGTCTTAACATGTTGTTAATTAAATAATGTTGACTGAGAGTCTATAGGTACTTGTGTTTTAAAAATTAATTTCACACCATGAAATGTGTTTGAATGTTTGAAACTTATTTTGATTCATCTGAACTTGCTTTGTTTCAATTACATCAATTCTCAATTAACTCTGACTGTTTACTTTCAGTTCAGTGTTTCTAAGCTTTTGTAAACAATAAATAAATAAATAAATCTTGTAAAAATGACATCCAACGGCCTTCATTCAGATAATAAACTCTTTTTGACCAATAACCCAGCCAGAGTGAAACAGGATTCCCACATCAATCCCCAACAGAGACCGATCAAACTATCACTCAGCACAGACTGTGATGAACCGCTCATGTTTCAGCGAGAACCTCACAAACAGCTTCCCCCTCATACAGAAACACAATGAAAGACAAATGAACAATATCTCGTAAACATATAACTCACTTTGACTCGTTTCGGATGTCGAAAGAAAGCAGAGCTGATGTTCGCATCTCACGCGGATGGATCTGCTCTCTGAACTCTCTCTCTCTCTCTCTGAACTCTCTCTGAACTCTCTCTCTCTCTCTCTCTGAACTCTCTCTCTCTCTCTCTCTGAACTCTCTCTCTCTCTCTCTCTGAACTCTCTCTCTGAACTCTCTCTCTCTCTCTCTCTCTCTGAACTCTCTCTCTCTCTCTCTCTGAACTCTCTCTCTCTCTCTGAACTCGATCTTCTCTCTCTCTCTCTCTCTCTCTGAACTCTCTCTCTCTCTCTCTCTCTGAACTCTCTCTCTCTCTCTGAACTCTCTCTCTCTCTCTGAACTCTCTCTCTCTCTCTGAACTCTCTCTCTCTCTCTCTCTCTCTCTGAACTCTCTCTCTCTCTCTCTCTGAACTCTCTCTCTCTGAACTCAATCTTCTCTCTCTCTCTCTTTCTCTCTCTGAACTCTCTCTCTCTCTCTCTCTCTCTCTGAGGAGCGTGAGGGAAGACTGCTGTTAAATGTCCACAGTGCGTCACACACACACACACACAGTTGTAACATTTTAATAGTGGGCAAAACTCCCCTAACAAAAATAGCCACCATCGTTTCCGCCAAACATATTTACAAATGCCAGTTTTTCTTACTGTTGTACAATTGTGATAACGTTTGGTCACGAATAACATATAATACTAATAATTAAATGAAAAGATCCTATTTTTCGGGAATCAAAATTGTTTGCCATTTTTTATCCTGTCGTGAGCCGCTTGCGGTTTTGAAAATACAGGGCGTTTAAATATAGCCTATATATTTTTTATATTTAAATACATATATAAAAAATTGGTCTAAGTAGTCGTAACAGACTATTCAATTTGTTAATGGTTGTGCTTCTAATTAATAATTAAAAAATAATAATAATAATTACAAAATAGCATCTCTGCAAAAATTATTAATTTAAGTAATTAATTTAATAAATAATTAATTTAAATTCCACTGGAAAGATTTTATTCGACACCTCAAGATTTTGGGGCACATCCTAAACATGATGAATGATAGGACACACTTAGCCTCAAAAACAAAACAAACAAACAAACAAAGCGCTCTGCAGCAGTATAATTTGCTTGTCCACTGTAACAAGCTGTTAGTGATGGAGATTTCTCAATGACTCTTTCTGCAGTCACTCCAGTAGGTGGCGGCAAGTGAGTCATTGAATTATTCACTTAAGTGATTCATTCAAAGACACTGAAGCTTGTGTGTGCTGTTTGAACATAACAGTCTTAGAGAACTATGTGAAATCAAAAATGAACCCTATTTATTTAGCGCACATTAATATTCTTGTGGCGCACAATTAATCCCTACAAGTTAACCCACTTAACTCTCTTTCTGAGATAAGAGTTTGCAGTTTAATCTTTAATACAATTTACAGTTGCTCATTTTAAGGGCAGATCAAAAAACCCTGACTAACTCAATATTAACTAATGGCGTTTTGGACCGTTGTATAAAAGCAATATCACACTTACAATCATGCTGCTGCTCTGAATATCAGCACGGTTTTATTCCTTATGAGGAATAATCACTGAAATCAATATTAGGTATCGTAGATCATTGGGAATAACTCTGCTACAAAATGAAGCATTACACCTCAGGTGTGCATACATTTTCAACAATGTCTGGAATCAATTATTCTGTTTGCTCCATGGTATTTAAAAAAACAAAAAACAAAATGCAAATACAGTAATGCATAACTTTATAAATAATTAAGAATGAATCAATAATCATGAATTAAGTGTTCTTCCATCATATGTTTTATCAAATATATTCAAATGTATTAATGTTAACTAAGTAAAAAGTGAAAGTCAGATTCATGATTCATCTTCTTGGTTTAATATGTAAATTAACCTATTTATAGACTTCCAAAAATGGACGTTTAAGCTCTATTTAAACAAAGATGGAGGTGATCTAATAAATAATGATAGATATTCTGTGAAATCAAGAGTTGAGAGAGACATGCATTGGTCTGCTGAGGCAAAACAAGCCTCGCCCTCTAGCTTCAGGAGCTGGTACTGACGGGATTTATCCTCTCCTTCCAGATCATCTTCATCAGAGTGATGTTTGATGTCATCTCACTTACACTCTCATTGACTCAAGACAAACCACTGAGGCAGAAAAGCAGTGTAAAGTCTTTCATGCACCATGCTTTACCATTAGAATGAGGTTCTGTTGGTTTTTCCACTGTCTCATTAGTACTGGGCTCATGAGGATGGGATTTGTAATATTTACTCGTTCTAATTTTAGACATAATCCAGTGTTAAATGTAGTTGTGTAGTAACTTCATAGCCACTGGGAAACCACAGTTCACATTTCAGTGTAATGTTTTATATCAGAGGACCTTTGTCAGTTTTGTTGAAATGGCATTCAAAATTAAATATGCATTAAACATTAAAATGAATTTGTTAAAAATTAAATACATGTTTTTTGGAAATAACTTTTTCACAATGCCGTATGAACTCAGTGAATTAAACTTCAGGTATGCAGACTCAATCAACAGAGGGGCACTTTAGAGTTCTGTAGAAATCATAACATAGCTTAATAATACATAACATTACACAGTGGTGACAGATAACACCATACATTCAGGGTGCTATGCAAGTGTTTTCCCCACAGTGCACTACAGCGAAATTACTTATTTTGCCAGTATCAAAATATTTCATGAATGGGACATATTAAGGTATGGGTCTGCTAAAAGATACAAGGATAAAATCACTGATTTTAATCTGGAATTATAATTTATACCAATATTTTACAAATTTCTCATTCAAATTAGAAGGCATTTTCAATGTGAAACCACTGCACCAATAGTGGACACTTCACTAAAGGAAGTACCTCTAAATTTCCCAAATTGGATAGTTTTCTTGACTTTAGGAACAGGCCAATTACTGGAGCTGTTTTATTAGGTTTAGATGGACTATCAGCATAACTATTTTTTCCCCTAAATACCTGGCTTTGCATATTGTGACAGGGCCCAAAAATGCATTAGAAAAGCCTCTAATGCATAAGGAGTGATTGGTTTATGTAATGTTGAGAGTATAAGATGAGGATAACCATAAATCAAGGTCTTCATTCAAAGGCATTTTGAAAATCCATGCACATGGCAAAGCTTGATCTAGTCATCTTTCTAAACCGATTACCTGGAAAAGGATACATTTGGATATAAACTTTGCAGCTATACAGGGCACCAAAACCCATGCTGGCGCGATCTATAACCGAACCACCACCCTTTGGATTTAGGGTCCAAAAAAGAGTGTTTCCATGATTGCTTTAAAACTACTGACTCACATGTACAGTCGCCAGCAGGATTCAGCCATTTTACATTTGGTTAGATAACCCTCTGTAGGTCGACCATGTGTTCAGGCATTAATCCACCAGAGTGTGATTTTAATTTGTTAAATGACAGGGGTTCACTTCACAATATGCTTCGTCATTGCCACAGTTTCACAACTACCTCATTTTTCAAATACTGGCAGCTTAACGATTCTAGTATCATGGCTTTGTACCTTCTTCAACCGTAATCTAGGATTTTCTGTTAGCAAAAAATTGCAGACCGCCATTCTTTCATTACACAGAAACCAAACATTTAAGGGGTGAACTAAGGTACATTAACATCAGCATATTTTACATTGGTTCACTCCTGGACCTAAAACACACCAGCAGATGCACACAGTGTGTAATTATTAAATACGTTTCCAAGTCCATGTAGTTTCCTTCACTCCTTTGTAACAAGTCTCTGTAATCAAAAATATTCCCATCGTGCACCTAGTAAACATTGGGTCGTCAGTCCTTTTGTGGTCTTTTCAGAGTTGTCGGCTGAGCTTCTGGGCTTGCCTCTCCTTTGCGTCAAAAGCGTACTTGGTGTCCTGCAACTGCTCGATGATTTCCTTGGCCTCCTTCATGTCCTGGGCCAGCTGGTTGTACTTCTCCGTGAGCTCCTGGTTCTCCCTGCGGAGCTCCACCACCAGCTGGCTCAGCTCCTCGCTCTGCCGGCCACAGTGCAGCTTCAGCTGCTCCATCTCCACGAGGGTCACCTCCATGCGCTTCACCAAGCCTTCCAGTTTTTCCTTCGACATGGTTTCTAGTGGAAGCTGTAGGTCTGGGTTGCAGAGTGTAAGAGTGGCAGATATGAGAGTGGCTGTGTCCTTGGTGCCTGTGGTGTGACTCAACTAATCACTAATGGCCTAATCCTTGAGCGCTGGCTTGTCATGCGTGTCATAGGACACTCCCTCACACTTCCAGTAATCCCCTTAGAGGAGCTATCCTTAGCCACATCTCCTGTAGTCTCAGAAGTCTAGATGCTCAAGACTCACCTCCAGAGATTAGAGTGTCTTACAGCCTTGCATGGCCTCAAGTAAGCCATCTTAATACCGTACCGGGAATTGAATAGACCTGGGGAAAACAGGCTATCAGGAATAGGAGTGACCAAATTTAGCACTGCTTCTTCACACTGCCACAAATAAGTCTTAAAGACCAAACCGAATTTATACCCAACTTGACATAAGGTATGCTGGGTGGTTATTTACAAACCCAACTCAAAAGAGTCCATCCCCAAACTCTTTGATGTTTTGCCCTCTTATTTAATTTCTTTCCATTTCATTTGCCTGCAACATGTTTTTGTAAGATAAATATCCATATTTCAAACGTAAAAAGCACTTTTCTCTCACTTGGATGACGTGGGACTTCGGAGTTGCGTGATTAGTGACGAGCGTGGAGAGAGAACAAAACAAAACACCGGTCACGAATTAGGAAAATGAGGATTTGTAAAGAAAAATGTTGGAGGATTTCGATATAAGTCAAGAGGAGACTGGTTTTCCTTTGCTAAAGTATGGAAACTTTGTTTCCTTTGCTCCTGCATTTCTCAGGGGCGCGCACGACGCTGACATCCTACGTCATCCGCCTGGACGGTGTCCACGTACCACAGTCAGCAGAAGTGAGCAAAAGTGTTTATTACATTTAAAATATGGGTATTTATCTTACAAAAATGCATGGATTCGCTACAGGAGGCCTTTATTCACCCCTCGGAGCCATGTTTTATTATGGATGTGCGCACTTTATTTCACGTTTTCTGAACTGTTGACCCCATTGAAAGGCTTGGAGGGGCCAGGACAATCTTTAATATAACTCCGATTGGATTCGTCTGAAAGAAGAAAGTCACATACACATAGGATGCTTCGAGGGTGAGTGAAAAACAGAGTAATTTTCATTTTTGGGAGAACTAACCCTTTAAGGACCACCTTCCAGGAGAATTTAGCCCCTGCCCCAATTAAACACGCCTGAAACACCTAATCAAGGACTTAAGTTCACTAAACGTTTCCACAAAGGTGTGCTGGAGCTAAACTCTGAAAGAATGTGGCCTTTTAGGAGCAGGATTGGACACCTATAGGACCTCTAGAAACCTATAGGAACATATATTGCAGCGGTGGCCAACATCGGTCCTGGAGAGCCACAGTCCTGCAGAGTTCAGCTCCAAACCTAATCAAACACACCTGGACAAGCTAATCAAGGTCTAATGCTGTGTTCCAATTGAACTTGGAAGCTGGAAATTCAGAGTTCCCAGTAGGAACTTTTAAGGCTATGGTAGTGCGTTTTCGTTTTAAAACGCATAACGTTTTTCTACGGTTGTGCCTGTCATTTACACTACTCCGGCATTTTCGACCCTCGAATACAGAGACTTTTGAAAATGCTGCAGACCCCGTTTTAGTTAGAAAACTCGGGGGTTGCATTTCAGTGTAAACGGACCAAAACGGAGACTTTTGAAAACAATGGCGTGGCTGCCCACATACGCTCTGCGTGTCGTTGAGGACCGTGTAAACAATAACATCATGCTCATTGTTGTACCCATAGATATGTGTAGGTAGATGCCCCATTCAACTGCTCCAAACACGTAGATGCGCCCACCATCTAAATAATAGGGAATCTACGGCGTCTACATATCTATGGTTGTACCTGCATGAATGGTTATGTGACATGCATTTTCTGTTGTGAAGTGTGGACACAGATTGTTTCCGAAACAAAGTGAAAACCCTTTTTAAAACGAAAACACACTAGTGTAAACAAGGCCTAAGTGGAACACCCTCCCAAGTTGGAGTTCCAACTCGGAATCTCTGAGAAATCACTCCAACTTCAGAATCCAATAAGGCTGTTCAGTGCATCAAAAGAAGAGAAACAGTGTTAACATATTGTTTATTAGCACTCATGTTTGTCTGTGTCTCAAACTCAATAAGCAGTACACACAGTACTCTCCAACCTCTATTTGTGGACATGACACTTTGGCGTTATCTGTGCAAAATACCACTTTTAACGTGTTTTTAATCGACAGGCATTACTAACAAGGGAAGGGCCCATCTTGGTTTTCTGACTTCTCTACAGGAACGCGGTCCACTTGGGTGTGATGTCATTTCCAGCTCCGACATCCAACTTCCGAGGTAAATGGAATGCAGCAAAAGGATTACTAGAATGTGACAAGCAGGTTAGTTTTAAAGAAGGTTGGAGCAATACTATGCAGGACTGTGGCTCTCCAGGAAAGATGTTGGCCACCCCTGATATATGGCTTAGGTCTGGGCTCTTCAACTCCAACCCAGTTAAGCTTAGCTCTAACCCCAACAAAATGTACTGGCACAAGCTAATATGGAGCTGTGTTTGACTTCAGTTGACACTGCGCAGACCGACTGTCATCTGCTTTGAAGCAGTGCATGCCGGTTAGAAATGATACCTGACTTGACTTTGTCCAACATGCTATCAAAACACTGCGAGAGTGAGTCAGCCAGCTCATTTTGCACAGGATTGGCCAGAATGACAATGATCATGTGTGTTTCATTGTTATTCCAACACCTTTTGTTCTACTAATGCTCACAAAATCTGATCTTATAATAGTAAAAATTATTTCAAGTAATCCTAATGTTATAATATTACAGGTTTATCAAAAAACTGATTAAAAATATAGAAACTACTTTACTTGTATTTAAAAAGTATAGGCTTGTGTTGAACTTTATTTTTGTACACAGGCTCTGGATTAAGCAGTGTATGAAGAACTGTAGGAAACCTGTTCCTGTTGCTACATGAGAATGTCTGAAATGTGAACTTATTTGACAAATATTGAATCTAATCCACCTCATCTGTGATAAAGTACGCAACATAAGCGTAACTACTGGAAGAAAGTGTCTAAAAGCAAGTCTCTGTTTCAACTCCAATCCCCAGTTGGCAAATCCCCCAGATTGGTTAAATCCATCCACAGCCAAAGTGTTGAGAACTACTTGCAAATTACAGACAGATGGGTCAACTGGGATTAGTACTAACTGCAAGACACTGACCCTCCAGGACCAGAGTCCTTGGTCCTTCATTCAATGCAAATCTTCAGGTTTTTTTTAACGTGCCAAGTTCTAGAGCTTTAAAAACTGCCTGAGCAATACTGATGTGCCAGTGCCTGTTGTGATTTTGTGGAAATCTGTTGATTGGCATAAGATCATTGCAGACTTCAGGTGAGACGCTGAGATGGAATGTGAAGGCTCAGCTTGATGCTAATCACCAAGGTACAATCACAAAAGAGAGCCATGGCCATCCCAGCATGCCGTGCCAAGCAGTCCCCATGGAAACTGCTGCTACCTCTAGAGATTCAGGTAACATGCCAATTCCAAAGGGTCAGGGACTTGGAAGAGGGGTGACAGTCCTGCAATACAGTGGAATTTCTAAAATGTTCCCACCATTTTCAGACCCTTTAACATTAGCAAGAGTGAACAATAGGTCAAGACAATGAACCCCAAAGTAATGTGACTTGACTGTTCCCTAATGTCCTCAGTCTTGGCCAGTCCACCTGAAGGCTAACTTATTAGCCATTCTTAATTTCTGGTTTTGTTACACAGACCTGGCAACCCTGATCATAAAACAGTTTGGACCCCATTTACATGATAAGAGTATCTTCTTGTGATCAGATCAGTGAGATGATTGTGAATACCAGGTGTACTCAAGGCTGAAAAACAAAACAAAACAAGAAACTTCAACGGAAAATGATTTGATGGAGACTGAAATTTGCTCAAATGAGCAACCCCTTTATTTGTGAATCTTTCAATTTAGTTACAAAACATTTGCATTTTCTTGAAATGACAAAAGGTGTGGATAATATGAAAGTAAAAGTCATTCAATCAACCATTTTGCTGGTAAATAAAAAAGAGAAACAAAACAAAACAAAAAAAACTAACAAACAAACAATTCTTACACAGTCTCCTGACATCTTGTCCAAACACGAGGGAAATTAAAGAGAAAGTTTATACATTCCAAAATGACGCTCTCACACTTTTCAGGAGAGCAGAACAGTAGCTTGGATCCCAGAACATCGTCTCAAATATGGTCAAATGGTTGGTGTTAAAAATTAAAACTCGAAGCATCACAGGCACTCTCAGAAGACCAACAAAAGTGATCAGTACCTACCTCTGTGCTTGCAGCCATATCATTCAGAGAGCTTTGGGTTAATGCTCACTATATCGGAGCTGGAATTAATGTAATGCCTAGAAAGTGAATCCAAGCTCTGGTGGACAAAGCAAGCTCTGGTCCCATTCCATACACCAGAGTTCATCAAAGTTTGAATGAAGTGATAAAGTCAATCACTTTCATCCATTCTTACATGTAAGATGGTCTGTGTTTTCTCCAAACAAACAAATGTTCAGCATATCGCCCGAAGATGTTACCAAAGCCAATATCAGGATCAGATGAGTCACTGGAGAGGCACTGTAATTAATAGAGTCACTCAATGCCAAAAACAGCGAATCCAGTCATGTGTCCAGAGGAAGAGGAAAGGTGTGCTAGTCTGCAGGGTTCACGTTCCCTGCAAGAGGATTCTGGGAATTAGCTGTAAAGTGGAGTGCGTGAGGAGTGACCTCTCCTCCGTGCTAAATGTAGAACTGATGAACAGCCAGCTGATCCATGAACGGCCGCACAAGGTTATCGGTGGCAAAGTAAAAGACCAGGCCGAAGGTTATGGAGATGGGGAGAGCTGGAAGGGCCTTTTTGAAGATGGCCAGAAGGAGCAGAGTTAGACATAAACCCTGAGGAGAAAGAAATATCAGACTGTTGTGAATGCTGACAAATCACGTAATAAGAGTGAACAGGTCATTTTGTATTGAGATGAATTGTTTGGAGATAACACTTGCTTAGATAAGACATCTAATTGGGAACGATTCATCTGTTCACGTTGCTGCAAAAAGTTTTTGTTCATAATCTTTCATCAAAATATAATAAGCAGCTCCACTTCTGAAATTACTTAAGTTTTTCAGAGGACGTCACCACTTTACACAAACCAATCCATTCTGATGAATAAGAGCAAGTCGTCTCGCTCACTGAACATCCTGTTTCACATTTAAATGGGTTCATGGTGACTTTAAGCCAGACACTATATGTGACCCAGGACCACAAAACCAGTCATGAGGGTCAATTTTTTGAAATTGAGATGTATACATATGAAAGCTGAATAAATAAGCTTTCCATTGATGCATGGTTTGTTAGGATTAGGGCTGGGCGATATGAGCAAAAATTCATATCTTGGTATTTTTTGGCTGATTTGCGGTATACGGTATATATCTTGGATTTGGATTAAACAAATAGTGAATGTAAGCATGTAGGCATATCATATGTGCAAAAAAGGTTAAAATCACATTACATTCTAACATTGCAATCTTAAAACAAAAACAATCCTTTCAAAGCAGAAGTTAAATTAAAAAAAGCACAGACTAATTGAGTAAAAAGGCTATTTTGATTACCCCATTACACTTTTCAGTTAGTGCTATCATACAAATACACTTACTTGTAGCTTTAAAATTCTACATGTGTCACATTTATTGTCCAACTACAAATATTTCAGCAAAATGTATATTTTAGTCAGTTATTGCGCTCCTATTTCATTGCGCTCGGTCTGTTTGGCGCTCGTTCTAAATGAAGTCTGTGAAGTTTAGCGGAGCATCGCAAAGCAGAAGCTCATGCACTTCTGACAGCAAAATGGAAATATTTCCATGGCTTTCTAACATTTACAGATGGAGAATATACCTGTGAAATATAAGTTATGCATTTAGGAAAACAGCACAACTCAAACACATTAAACAGCGCTTATTTCTGTCAGAGCCGCTTTAAACTCAAACTATAAACTATAGGCTATTATATCTTACGAGTTTTTTAAAGCCCTTCATATAAAGCTTGTCACATGTTTAGAACCGATTGTATTATGCACTTTCTCCGCAGCAGTTCAGTCTGTCTCCTCCCTAGATATTTTTTCAGATGTGCTCTTATCAAACTACTGTATATCGATATTAACAATATTGCTTCATACCGTATCGCTTATAAAGAATATCTCGATATATCGTACAAACTCGATATACCGCCCAGCCCTAGTTAGGACAGGACAATATCTGGCCCAAGATACAACTATTTGAAGATCTGGAATCTGAGAAAAAAAAAAAAAAATCTTACTACTAATCATATTACTAATCAAAAATTAAGTTTTGATATACACTATATTGCCAAAAGTATTGGGTCACCCCCTTCTAATGAACAGGTTTGACTACTTTAGTAATTTCCATGAGTACAAATCTTAATGTTTAAGCATATAATGATATTCTAGGGAGTTGTGTGCTTCTAATTTTAAAGCAACAGTTTGGACAAGACCCTTTTCTATTCTAACATGACAATGCCTCTGTGTATAAGACAAGGTTCAAAAAGAAATGATTGATTGAGTCAGTGTGGAAGAACTTGACCGGTCTGCAGAAAGCCAAGTCCTAATCCAAGCTGAACACCTCTGCTGTGACTTTAAATGCAGATCTTGAGCCAAAAACTCATCACCAAACACCAATGACTTGTACATACACTATATGGACAAACGTATTGGGACACCGCCTTCTTTAGAACAGAAAAAGGCACTTCCAAAACTGTGGCAACAAAGATGGAAACATAATTCATGTATTTAAAATGGTATTTCCATCTCTGTTGCAACAGTTTTGGAAGAGTCTAAAATGACTGTACCCATATGTACAAGTCATTGGTGTTTGAAGTATCCCAACACCTTTTGGGGCCTTTATACATGTCTGGAAAATAATACCCGAATTATGCCTGACTTAGCGAGTTGTATTTATTTCTTTGGGATACTTACGATGAGAATGGCCACAAAGCAGGCTAGCGTCGTGTTCCAGTCACCGCTGGCTGTGGCTGATGCTTTACCCACCAGCATACTGTAAAAGATGAAATCTCCCAAACCCAGCTTCACACCCCCTGGAAAACACACACAAACATCAGCATGTGCACAAAATCCTGCTTAATGAGGCTACAACAGGAAGAGAGGGTTTTGTTTGCATTAAACAGCAACCATATTTAGCCATTATATGGCCAATATGTGACCCTGGACCATAAAACCAGTCATAAGGGTCAATTTTTTCTAAAATAGAGATTTATACATCATCTGAAAGTTGAAGAAATAAGCTTTCCATTGATGTATAGTTTGTTAGGATAGGAATCTGAGGGTGCAAAAGAAACATCTAAATATTGAGAAAATTGCCTTTAAAGTTGTCGAAATGAAGTTCTTAGTAATGCATATTACTTATCAAAAATTATGTTTTTATATATTTATGATAGGAAATTTACAAAATATCTTCATGGAACATGATCTTTACTTAATATCCTATTTTTGAAATAAAAGAAAAATGGATAATTTTGACCCATACAATGTATTGTTGGCTATTGCAACAAATATACCCGTACCACTTGTGACTGCTTTTGTGCTCCAGGGTCACATATAATTTAAACACTTAATTTTTTTTCATTATTTATTGACTTATTTATTTATTCATATTCTGTTAAACAATAGATTAAAAAAAAAAAATAAATAAATAAAAGGACAACTAGTTGACCATTGTGGCCCATTCCATGTCACAACATCCACATGTGGTTTGAGTGAAACTATTTGGACTCCATTGCCACATGTATTTTGAATGGACCACATGTGGTCTGATCATGTGACACAGACTTCAGAGACATGGAGGCCTTGAGAGGTCCTGCTCAATGGAATGGAGGACAGAACCGGATGAGTTAGTGCAGATACTCACGCTCTTCATCGTCTTCCACAGGTGGCGGGCGTGCGGAGGGCAACTCCTGGATTTCTCGTCTGCTGTCCTCAGTGGACTGCATGGGGCCGAGCTGATGCTGCTGCTGATTGACCCACGCAGGTGTGAAGCCACCATCATCCTCCGGCTGAGCCGTGGGTGCCACGGCAACTACAGGAGACAGACTCAATGAGGAACACTCACACTGACAGCAAATTACATCAATCTGAGAAAAGCTGAGTTTAACAAATGAGCAGCAACACAAAGAGGCAAACTACGAATGCAAAAGGCTACAGGTGCACACTTCAAAAGCTCTCACAGCTAGATTTCTTTTTTTACAAAGTTTGCAAGGTTTATGAAATTAAATTATATAAATGCATATTTGCTTACGATAGAGTAAAAGGTACAGTGGTGTGAAAAAGTTTTTGCCCTCTTCCTGTTATTTTTTTTTCAGATCATAAAACTAATTATAATATTACACAAAGATAACAAGAGTAAATACAAAATGCAGTAATGATTTCATTTATTAAGGGAAAAAAGCTGCCCAAACCTGCCTGGCACTACATGAAAAAGTAATCGCCCCTAAACCTAATAACTGGTTGTGCCACCCTTTGCAGCAACAACTGCAATCAAGCGTTTGCGATAACTAGCAATGAGTCTTTCACATCGCTGTGGAGGAGTTTTGGTCCACTCTTCTTTGCAGAATTGTTTTAATTCAGCCACATTGGAGGGTTTTCGAGCATGAATGGACTGTTTAAGGTCATGCCACAGCATCTCAATTGGATTTAAGTCCAGACTTTGATTTGGCCGCTCCAAAACCTTAATTTAGCTTTTCTTGAGCCATTCAGAGGTGGACTTGCTGCTGTGTTTGGGATCATTGTCCTGCTGCAGAACCCAAGTGCACTTGAGCTTGAGGTCACAAACTGATGGCCGGACATTCTCCTTCAGGATTTTCTGATAGACAGCAGAATTCATGGCTCCATCAATTATGGCAAGTCATCCAGGTTCTGAAGCTGCAAAGCTTGGAGTCTTGGGGATAATCAAGATATTTTTTGGCAAATGTGAGACGAGCCTTTGAGTTCTTGTTGGTCAGCAATGGCTTTTGCCTTGGAACTCTCCCATGGATGCTGTTTTTGCCCAGTCTCTTTCTTATTGTTGAATCATGAACACTGACCTTAATTGAGGCAAGTGAGGCCTGCAGTTCTTTAGATGTTGTTCTGGGTTCTTTTATGACCTCCTGGATGAGTCGTCTTTGTGCTCTTGAAGTAATTTTGGTAGGCCGGCCACTCCTGGGAAGGTTCACCACTGTTCCAAGTTTTCTCCATTTGTGGATAATGGCTCTGACCGTGGTTTGCTGGAGTCCCAAAGCCTTAGAAATGGCTTTATAACCCTTTCCAGACTGACAACATTTACATGTCAACTATTTTGTTTCTCATCTGTTTATGAATTTCTTAAGATCGTGGAATGATGTGTTGCTCTTTAAGCATCCTTCACTTTGTCAGACAGGTTCTATTTAAGTGATTTCTTGATTCAACAGGTCTGGCAGTAATCAGGCCTGGGTTTGGCTACTGAAATTTAACTCAGCTTTCTAAAATAATGTGGTTAATCACAGTTCTTTCATGATTTAATAGGAGGGGGCAATTAATTTTTCATGTAGGGCCAGGTAGGTTTGGACAGCTTTTTTCCCTTAATAAATGAAATCATCATTTAAAAACTGCATATTGTATTGCATATTGGATCATCAAACATATTGTATTAGTTTGATGATCTGAATCTTTTAAGTAGTGCTGGGCGGTATGACCAAAATTTTATATCACGGCATTTATTATTTGTAAATATGTTTATATACGAGTGTTAACCACATTTTCTACTGATTGAGAGAGGAAAAACTGCAGTAAATTGACTTAGAATGCCCTATTTTACTGTCATGATGAGCGAATATTGTAGAAAAATTCCACACTAAATAGTGACTAAACGCGACTTGTCAATACATGTTAACCAGGAGTCACTCATTTATAATCGCGACATCGTCTGATAAAATCAACATGCATCTAACGTTACACTAAAGAGCGGCTATGCAGTGGTTTTGGCTATATTACTTTTTTGTCTCATGCAGTGAGTAACAAACTAAAAAATAAACCAAAAAAAAATGCATAATATTAACAGACGAACTATGCTCATATTTATAATCTCAAACAGTCAGTTAGCTGCAAGTGCTTGGAGACGCTGTTTTGTACTCATTTATTGACGAATCTGCGCTGCGGTACGGCCAACTGAATGCGGTGCTTCTCAGCTGCTCGCTGCACAGAACAGACGCAGAGAGAGGCGACACTGCGCCGGGAGTCAGATCTCACGCTCGCGGGGCAGCACTGGCGACATCTTCCAACTGAACCATAGCTAAGGTTTATCCAAAAATGTCGCTAGGTGTGTCAGTTTGTATATTCTATGGAAAAAAGCAGCTAAAAGTTGCTAAATATAGTGCTAAAGTCACGCTCGTGTGTGTGAGACGCGGGCGGTGGATGAGTTCTTCTGTGTCGTCACGTTCTACAGCTTCAGAACTTTCATGCTTAGTAACATACAGCTGTGTTCTTCCCACAATGCAACAGTGAAAAGAGACCCCTCTCAAACAGTGTCGCGTTCCGAACGTTATTTAAATAACACCGATATTAAGGTATTTTAAAAATTCATATCATAAGAAAAATAAATACCGGTATTCGGTATGAACCGGTATACCGCCCAGCACTACTTTTAAGTGTGACAAATATGCAAAAAATGTAAAAAACAGGAAGGGGACAAAAACCTTTTCACTGCACTGTATCATAGCACATACTGTTCTATTACTAATAATAGAAGAGCAAACGCTATAATAGCCTACTTTTTTTTAATATACCACTTATCTTTAATAGTTTTGTCTAATAATTCATTATTATTAAAATAAGTCATTTCAAAATAAACGTTTTGTTTCTGACACATCAGTTAAACACATCAACCAAACAGAAAAAATAGACTGATAAAAAAAAAAAAAGCGGCAAATAATTGATAATTGGTTGATAATCAGAAATGTTTCTTGGGCAGCAAATCAGCATATTAGAATGATTTCTGAAGGATCACGTGAATCACAGGAATACATCACATTTTAGAATATATTCACACAGAAAAAAGTTATTTTAAAGGGGTCATATGATGCGATTTCAAGTTTTCCTTTGTCTTTGGAGTGTTACAGCTGTTTGTGCATATATAAGATCCCTGAAGTTACAAAGACTAAAGTCTCAAACCCAAAGAGATGTTCTTTATAAAAGTTAAGACTCGTCCACGCCCCCCTAAAACGGCTCATTTAAACACGCCCACATGTCTACATCACGGTGTGGGGAGATTTTCATAACACCGCCCAAATGTTTACGCAATGAAAGAAGGCGGAACTATTATTCTCGCTGTAGTATTGTTGCTGCCGCCGGCGCCATGTCCTGGAGACTGTTTCGTTGTGAAAGCAAAAGTACTTTGTTTGGGTTTCCAAAAGAGGACACAACTAGAAATCAGTGGTTAAGTTATATTTACAACACTGTTCCAGAACAGTACAACCTAAATATTTGAGTGTGTGCAGCGCATTTTACGGAGGACTATTTCCTGAACCTGGCAGGAGAGTAGCCTTGCTTGCAGGCTTGCACAAAGTGGGCAATAAAGTTTCTATAATGTGGGCCAATTCCAACTTTGCAAGGACAGTCTGGCGCTTCCGACTCACAGCCTGTAAGTACGTTTCTGCTACGGACTATTCAAACGTGAGTTTTGAGCTGTGTAGAGTAACGCTTGTTGTTTTTCATTTCTCCGATCACAAATGCAGACATGGTAATGTTTACGCAGTGTGATGCAATGTGTCATGTAAAAAGACAGTATAAGTCATTATCAGAAATTATGTCCCCACTGGATGCAAAAAATGCCTCGTTTATAATGGGTTTTATTGTTTTTGTGTCGTCGCGCCGGGACACGGCATCACAATACGGTGAGGGGCGTAACATCAGAGCACGCCTCACTTCTCAGAACGATGAGCTTTGTAAAAATCGACGCGTTTCAGAAAAGCGGAGCATATAGGAGCAACAATAATGCACAGTATGTGGAAAATAATGTGTTTTTTGAACTTTAAACCACATGAACACATTGCATTACACCAAATACACAAAATAATGTTCTTTTTAGCAACGTCATATGGCCCCTTTAAATTGAAACAAAAAACTAATGGCTAAATGTATTAAGTATTTTGAATCAAATAAATGCAGCCTTGGCGAGCAGAAGAGACTTCTTTCAAAACATTAAACTGACCCTAAACTTTTGAAAGGTAGCGTAGATATTATTGCTCAATATTTTATCTAATCAATGAAGCATTTTTTAGACATAGATCTGAAATTAATATTTCTTCAGTAAAGTGCCTGTGAAGATGCACATCATTACATGCAGTGTGATTCTGGGGCTCTTGCAAACACTCACCCTGGTTCTCCTCCTGTGGAACTGGATGGCTGGAATTATTCCTGGTCTCAGCGCTGTCCGCCATATTAAACAGCCACACCATGGTTGCTGACGAATCAAATGGGCGCACATGTAAATGTGACGATAACAACCAAACATTCAACTAAAACCCTGAATTCAATGCTCCACAGGCTGAGAAGACAGAAGTGCTGAGAGGTTCTTCTTACAGGAGTAGATGAGAGCAGGGAAGATGGGTTCATTCCTCTCTTGAGCCGTTTCCACGAGGATACGCAGAGGTCCTTTCGGGCACAACACGGCCAACAGATCTACAGAAGAGCAAGAAAGACAAAAGCAGTAATTATTAGCAGTTTAGCCTTGAGACCATTTGTAGTCCTATACTTTACGGCAGATTTACAGCATCTCTATAAACAACCCAGATGGACCTAACAAACTCATCCTCAGTGACTGACCGTAGACAGATATAGAAGCGAGGATGAGCCAGGCGGTCCACTCCGGCAGGTACTTGATGAAGACCAGGGCCATGAGAGCGCTGATCATGATCAGATAGGCCTGCTGGAGCCGCAGCGGACCCTTCCAGTGGATACAGATCATTCCCACCACACCGAAGTTCCAGATGATCAACGCTAACGTGAAGTAGTCCATGGCCACGTTGTATGTCTTGAACACTTCCCTGTGGTGAAGAAACACGTGCGCAGCTGTTATCAGAAGCAATGCTTTCATAACATAATATCAGGCACGATCATCAGATAAATCTTGATTTTTGTTAATGGTGTTTATACTGAATTTTACTTCTTGATTATTCTTCAATAACACCATTTAAAACTTCAATCCAATGCTCTCTTCACTGCAAATACCCATTTCCACCCGAAATAAATCAACATGGACTCAGGGTTATAGTTATTATAGTTCCCTAAAACTTAAAAAAAAAAAAATTATATATATATATATATAAAATAAAATAAAATGATTAAAACACACTTTTATTACTCAAACCTTAACTACAATGAAAACATAAAAGTGAAAAGTGAAACTAAAATAAAAAAAACTATAAAAGTATGTCAATGGTACTAAAGTAACAGGACAGAAAACTGCAGTTTCACAGGTTCTTTAACAATAGTATTTATCAATTTTTAAACCATTATTTACAGCCCAAAAGCAGCAACACTAGGACAAAAAACAGAACTCACCCCAAATAAATGAAGGAGAAAAAGAAGAGGAGGAGAAGGTTGGAGAAGAACAGCCAAGCTTGAATCACCTGCAAAAAAACCAACCAAACAAAAAATACATCATGAACTTGCAGCGTGGGTCCAGAAGAGTCCGAGAGCGTCCTACAGACAGTGGAGTGAACAGACCTTGTAGCATCTGTACTTGTAGAGCACCACCAGCACCAGGGTCATGACCACAATCACACTGATCATGATGGTGGCGTTGAGCATGGAGTTGAGCGCGCGCTGACCCACCGTCTCTGTGTCCTCACGGAACGGAGTGTAGATCCTGCGAAGAGACGCACGTCATTATATTTCAACAGAAACTAAAACAGGTCAAATAGAGAGCTAATACTACTCTTTCAACATTAAAACCTTTAATTCAAACACAGAAAATTAAACTGAACTCTGGAAACTCTTACAATACATTTAAAATTATGAATATATGGTCATATTTAATTATTTTACCATTAATATACTTTTACAGTTTTTGTTCATATTCTGAATTAGATTTTATTTTAATATTTTACTTAAAGTTTTATTAATTTTGTTGTAATATTTATTTATTTATTATAAGTTTTTATTTTAGTTATTTGAGTACTTCAACTTTTACTACACTATCTGCCTGGGCAGACAGCAGAAATTATTTTATTTCATTTAATGTTTTGAAAATGCTGAAAATGAAAATGGTTTTGGTTTAGTTAACAATAATAACCCTTTCTAGCAAATTTCACACCACAGATACAGTAGTCAACATTTTAAGTGGATCAAAAAAGTTCAAAGTTGTCCTAAGAACGCTTTTTTGGTTTTAGGTTTTAGGACAACTTTGATGAAAGATTCACTTCAAATGTTAACTAGTATATTTTTACTGAAATGAGGGAGAAAAACAAAAAAAAAAACACAGAACTCAATCTAATAACTATTATGCTAACATAACAGCACATTATTT
This sequence comes from Onychostoma macrolepis, assembly GCF_012432095.1. Classification (NCBI taxonomy): domain Eukaryota; kingdom Metazoa; phylum Chordata; class Actinopteri; order Cypriniformes; family Cyprinidae; genus Onychostoma; species Onychostoma macrolepis. The sequence continues at coordinate 29,845,738 of NC_081171.1, read as the reverse complement.
ATTCATAGTGTATACATTTACATTTAATCTATTGAAAATCACTACCGATAGTAATTCTAAAATTACACAGATGACTAAATATTCTAAATTAAATAAGAACTGATGTGAAAATGATCACGTTATCATACAGAGTAAAACGTGACGGTCAAGAGAGAACCACACATGCAAACAGCATGTAAGAGGACAAAGCAACAGTTTACCCAGTAATGAGGGGTCAGTGAAGCTTTAGCACTGTCTGGAGGAAAATCACTGCCACTGCATCACTGGACACACTGACCAGCTGCAGTCCATGCCTTACTCATGTATTCCTGATGCACAGATCACTTAGATCATTCCAGACAGTTCAGACCTTCAAACTTGTGTTTTCTGATGAAATTATATTCTTAGAGTGGTGCTTTGCAGCATCATTATTGTGGTCAGTTGTGTGGTTGGCAGAGTGCTGCTAATGTGTTCAGAGTGGTTGTGGTTATTAGGAGAGTCTCTATGATGTTGTGGTGTTTATCATCAGCCAGGCCAAAGCCGTAAGTCTGACCACTTCTGCATGATTTGAGGAATCCTTCACGTCTGTAGCACAAAGGTGGTGCAGGATGAATTACGCACAGACGGTTCATACTCGGTGTTAAGGTTTTGCTCAACTTTTATTTTAGCAGCATATACTATTACAGTTCTTGTTCATGTTTTGAATTAAATTTGATTTTTATATTTTCACTTTAATTTGAAAGATTTTGTAATTTTTGACACTTGTATTATCATTTTTGATATATGTCCTTTGTACGCTTTTAACTAAATTTATTAATTTTAGTTCATTTAAATTTAGCTATTTTTATTTATTAGTTTTAGTTTATTTAGTTTTAGGTATTTTAGTACTTAAAGGTAAATAATGCTCAAATAAAAGAAGCTACAATTTGTTACATTTTATTTCAGTTAATGTTATATGCAAGTAGTAGGGATGTCAATTTTCGATAATTTCCATGATCGATCGTCATTTAAATTAAATCAATTAATCGATTAATTGTTAACCTTAATACTGCAAAATGCATCTATTGCAGTGACATTCAGGATGTGCAAATGCCACTCAAAACGCCAGCTTCCTCACCTGAATTAAAGGGGGTTTAGTCTAAATAAAGGTTAGTAGCAGGACTGTAAAATGAATAGATGTGATTATGATCATTTGATAAAATCAAGAGAGCGCACCGTAGTTACTTTTGGGATCATTTTACTTTGTTGACTGTTTCATATCCCGTCACGGAGACCGCTGAATGTGCCTCTTTAAATGGTTTCATGGTGCTCGTCATTGTATTTTAAAACACAATCGCAATGTTCGCAATTGACATTTAAAATAAAATGATCCCGAGCGTAACTGCGGCACGTGAGGCTGTGCGCCTCTTCCACCAGCGGTGCTACAGCAAAACACACTGCTGATCACATGAAACATTATGACAGAAGTGAGGTACAAAGCTTTGTTGATAAGAGATAATGGGTTAGCATCGTGACCATGCTTTTGCATTCATGCTGTTTGATACATTTAAAGCCATTTGTGTTGTTTTGCTGGTTGGTCACGAATTTCCACGACTTTAATAATATTATGGTTTCTTTTCCCAAATCATCACCGTCTCACCCTCTAAGGTGCTTTATTTTATTGTATTTTATTGTTTATTAACTTTTAATCACTGTTTTCGCATCTCTTACTGTGGTAAACATGCAGGGGAAATGAAAGACTTCATGGCCATGAATTAAGAATTTGTTCCTATGACCAATTCGTTAAACCGTGGGTTTTCTAGGGAACAAATTAATGAAACATGGACAGTGGCCACAAATTTATTAAAGTTATTTTATCTGTACAAAAGAACTTTGTGTTGTTTCTGTTTTAATGTACTTTTAAAGTTTGGATCACATTAGAAGCGTAATTTGTACGTTAGTAAATTATTTTCGCAGAAGATGCAGCCCGGTCACTCACAGCCGCTTGCACGTGTTTTACGCATGAGCTGCATGCACCCCAAAATTTAATTGTTTAATCAACCATCGATAGCTTTAATCATCAATAGCATCTCTTATCGACAATTAATCGCTGACTTCCCTATATGCAAGTAACCTTTTTTTTGTTTTTGTTTAAATGGTTTGTTTTACCATAAGAGCCCTGACTGTAATGATGTAATATGACGAATGTGAATATAATGTAACAGTGATGCTTTGATATTCCGTGACTCCCCCGTTCCGTTATTTCTTGCATTATGTACTCCATGGAAGATTTTTGCCTTTCTCCTGAACAAACACATCCGTGATCAAGTCAGGACGTGATGCTGATTATTATTCAGCGTTTGCTGATTTCAGGCATGAACAAACTAATTCTGTCAAGCAGCCCTGAAGGGTAGAACTGAAACCCGATGAAACTGTTATTTTAAATCTGATACTCACAGCTGCTGGCCGTCCTTTTGCGTGTAGAAACTGACCGATTTGATCGTGGCCACAACCACCACCATACACAGCGTGACGGGAATAAACAGCATGATCACATGCTTGGCTCCATATTTGAGAGTCAGCTCCTCATCCTCGTCCTCCTCGCTGTCTGTGACCACCTGCGGGGGCCGTGCGGTGGGCGGCTGTCCGTTCAGCTCCACCTCGTTACGGCCGGGAGTCGTCTCAGTGTGCCGGCTGACCTCCGTCCCGTCATTTGACTGCACAGAGAAAATCACAACAAGAGTCGATGTGTGTTTTACTCTGTTTCGTACTGCTGTTCAAAGGTTTGGGGTCAGTGAGTCTCTTCTGCTCACCAAGGCTGCATTTATTTAATTAAAGATACAGTAAAACACAAAATTGTGAAATATTACTGTAATACAATTTAAAATAGCTGTTTTCTATTTGAATGCATTTTAAAGTACGAATCAGCATTTTGTGCCTTTTTTCCTCTCTTTTGATGTAATAACTGACAATTATGCAGATTTTACTATACCAGACTTTTTTTTGGCATAGGTTTTATTTAGAAACTTCAAAAAAAAAAAAAAGAAATCTCAATATTTCTGGGGATTTTTTGATAACGATAATTAGACGATATTTTGCATAGTGTGTTATTGTGCTGATATCTGACTACCGTGGACAGCTGCAGTTTTTGATATTCTTCATTCTGTGTGGTCAGAAATTAATTAATTAAACAGAAATTAATCTTTTCACATAAGTTTAAATTGATTTTTTACCTTTAATAAAGCCATTTTTTCTAAAAGTGTGCATCTTTTGTGTCAAATTGTTACATTTAATCAGTCAATTATAATAATAAGACATTTAGGCTGTTACCAAACTAATGAAACCAGTATCAACAAAATGAATCTTTGCAGAAGCTGCATCTGAAGTGGCATTTAGATGTATTTACACACTATTTAGTTCAGCTCAGAGGGACATGGAGTGCTTTAACGTACAGTTACAAATGCATAATGTCTTGATATTTTAAGCATAAAACACTGAATACTGATATTTGAAATTATTAAAAAAATGAAAAGATACTTTAAATATAAAATTAAAACCGCCAGCAGGTGGCAGCAAGTCACTGTTAACAAGTGAGTCATTGCGACTGAACCGAATCATTTAAACGATTGATTCATTCAGGAATGAATCACCATCATGTTGCTCAGAGACGAAAACAGTGCTGTCCGTGGCTGTTTGGAATTATAGAGCAAAAACAGGAAATATGGTGTCTAAAACGTAAGTCTCTTAATATTAACTTCTAGTTTATTGAACTGTTGTATAAAATCAGTATCACATTTGTAATCATGCTTATTTTTGAAGAAAAAAACGGCACTCTTCGTGTGCTTTTAACTATATGAAATTATATAAATATGTAGATTTTCTGCCCCCATATCTTGAATTGTGTGATCTTTCTTAATGCATTTTAATAGACTGAATCATGCAGTGAAAGAACACACTCTGCCATTTATTTGCTCAAAAAGAGAGTAATAATTGTGAAATATTATTATCATTTAAAGTAACTGTTTTCTATGTGAACATCTTGTGAAATGTAATTTATTCATGTGATGTAAAGCTGTATTTTCTGCATCATTACTCCAGTCTTCAGTGTCACCTGATCCTCCAGAAATCATTCTAAGATGCTGATTTGCTGCTCAAGAAACATTTCTGATTATTATCAATGTTGAAAACAGTTGTGCTGCCCTACATTTTTTTAAATCGTGGTACATTTTAATTTTGAGGATTCACAGATGAATAGAAAGTTCAAAAGAACAGCATTTATTTGAAATAGAAATCTCTTGTAACATGATAAATGTCTTTACATAGGCACACTACATGCATCAAATTTTCATATCATGATAATTACCGGACCTTTTAGAACTGTATACAATGTAAACTTAAACTGTTGGCCTGTACATTTAAATGCAATAAAACAATACACTATAAAAATAAAGTAAATAAATGCTTCCAGCTGATTAAAGTGCAAAATAACACAGCTATAAAGAACGGCAATAAAAAAATCAGAACACTTTCAAATCAAAATCTACTAAATCACGATTTAGTCCAAATAAAGAATGTTTAAGTGTAAACAGATGCTTGAAATTAAATACTTCATTAAGTCTTTAAGTATTATCAACCAATATCTGAATAGTTTTCCTGCTAGCAAGTGCCTTCAACTAAATATTTCAAAGATGTATGGCCATGAACCTGTGGAAAAGGAAATTAACACCAAGCAAACTAACAATGTTATCTGTACAATCAGAAAAAAAAAGAAAGTGTGAACGAACAGCAATGTACAAGAGCAAACCCAAGTGTCAAAGTACCACACCGTCCCATCATGAGGAAATGAAAGCAGAGTTTTCCAGCTGTGATCGCTGACAGAACGCTAGAGATAAGCCTCCAGCTACAAACACTGATAAATACCTCCATCTGACGCTCTCATGGGTGCGGCCCTGCCTGCTCTTACACAACTGAGCACTATAAATAACACTTCATCACCGTGGACAAAGCAACAAGATCATCTAAAACTATTAAAAAGAAATAATCTACCTTTTGAAATGTTACTTATGTACATTAAGAGGAATACATCACTGTGTATAAAAGAAAGCCACATAAGCACAATATAAATCACATTACTTACCACATTATTGACGGCATTTTCCACATTATCAGCCATTGATGCTGTGAAGTGACCCAGGGATCATAGAAACAGCAGGACCTCTGGATCTGACTGGACTGAGATCACATAACAACAGAAATAAATCACATAATAATGTAAAGTCGATGCTTTGTGGTCAGTTCTTTGAGTTTAAGACTATTTACATTCAGAAAGAAGAACTTGTAGTACATAATATGAAGGTTTGTGATATATGTAAACAAAAAACACTGATACAGTGATGGCGTCTGGACTTTGAGATAGACAGAAACTACTGTTTTCAGATACCATGGTGTTTAGATGGTACTTTAAAAAAACACAGATGACTTTAGTGTATCTTGTACTCATGGTATTACTATGGTGTTTGGTTTAACCGCACACAGCAGAGGAGTTTCCTCAAATCTGACTGTGCGGAAATACTGTTTCCTTTTCCTCTTCATAAGGACTCAAACTCAAATTATTTCCGTTTCGGGCAAAGAACGTTTGGAACTAAATAAAGCAGCGATTAATTTCACAACAATGTAGCTTGAGGCTAGTTAGCGCTTCTGATAGCCGCTTGATTATCAACTGTAATTCTAGATAAATTACGAGAATCAGCTACAAGTGAAAACTTTAAAACGAAACGGAATCAGCTCAACATTCATACATCATTTTATGTAAAATTAAGAAACGGAACTGTTCAAATAACAGCATTAAAAGAGGAATGTCTGACAAACCTGGAATCTGAATTCACGCTGATAAAAGCCCCCAATACTGTGAAGCGAAACACGGTGAGACAGACAGGAAGCGCTGCGAAAGGTCAGAACTGTGCGTCTTTCATAATAAAAGTTCGTAAAAAATTCAATGGTATAAAATTCATTGTTGCAGACGAGTTATTAAACTTTGAAGTAGAGTGCATAGTAACATGTAGCTACACCTTCACCGACAACGAAACTGAAACAGTTTTAACTAATGATACTGGATTTCCATAGAAGCGCATTATCTGTGGGCGTCCAAAACAAACAAACAAATGCGATTATTTACTCACTCTTTTAACATTCAAAATATTTACTTACTTACTAGGATTTTCCAAAGTCCCAGCAGGAATCTGGTTCTTTGGTTAGCAATGATTTAATTTGAAATGAAAAGATAAAGAAATATACACAAATGTATTGTTGTTGTATGAGACTTTTATTTTGAAAACCGGAGCTTCCGTTATGCTCCGCGTGTGGCATAAACTGTATATTGATGATGAGTGGGATGGAGGCTTGGTACATGGATGAGTCCAGCGAGGACCAGAAGCTGCCTCACAGACTGAAGCCGAACCAGCCCGTGACTCTCAAACAGCTCGAGCAGATCGGAGTTTATTACTGGAAGGTTCGGTCAGAAATCACACACGCATCACGTGACACCAGCGTTATGAGCATAGACTGTTCTGAACCGAGAAACTCGGCGCTTCATGTGTATAGAGCTTGGCAACCGACGTCACTGCGCAGTGCATTCTGGGACGTAAACAAGAGGGCGCCGCCATATTGTGAGGCCACATCGGGCGAGACTTAAAACGAAAAACAATGTTGAAAAGTCGATTAAAAGAACGAAATGTACTATACAGAGACAAACTTCTACCGGACGCAAGAAAACGGTACCTGGAAAAGATGGCCAACCACCCGCACCTATATTTTTGCCTGATTTAGATATAACGGCACCCGATCGTCACATTCAGGGTTCATATACGGTCATGAAAAACCTGGAAAAGTCATGGAATTTTAAAACCGCAATTTCCAGGCCTGGAAAGTTTTGGAAAAATAAATAAACCCAGAAAGTTTTGGAAAAGTCATGTTTCACAATTCTATGTACAGTAGAATTATGTTTAATCAGGTCCTGAATTTCGGTCTGGGATTGCGCATATATTCCCGCAGCTTTCGACTTTAAAATGAGGGAAATTCCTGCAAAACATTTATTCAATATAGCGTGTAGGTTAGATGAGTAAATAAATTCACACAACCAGTCATTTGAAAACAGCGTGAGTGATTCAGCTGAACCTCGTCGTCTCTCTTTGACCTTCTCTTCACATCTGCTGCACGCTGCGATACAAGACTTTAGCTCGCGTTTCGGTACAGCTGACAGAATTGTCAATTGCCTAATCGGTCATTGTTGCATCGTCACAGAAATGTATTATTTGCACGTCTTTTTAAGTCTTTCGGTACTCGTGCGCTCCAGAGGCGCTTTTCTGTGCGCTGCAGTCACATCCAAAGCGCGCGCTGCGAACAAACAAACACAGCTTGTTGCGCTTAAGTGGCCAAATACACACAAAATAACGTCAAAATGGTCGTAAGCATTGTCGGGTTTGTCTTAAGTTGCGAACGCATATATGTATAAGTATTGGATCCGTGAAACAGGTCTTGTGACAGCAGCCTAATAAAGCTGTGCCGTCTGTCATTAATGTTAATCAAACAACAAAAGACAGAGGAAATCCCTCACTGCTCTTGACTAAATAATGTTTTGTGGAATAACTTTAATATGTTGATTTACAGTTTATTCAATTTCTGTATCCTATTTAAAACATTCATATTACAACTTCCTCGGCGCGTCGCGCAACAAGTGGCCTCACAAAATGGCGATTTTTCCCATCAGCCACCGCGGCGCTAGAGCAGTGACGTCACGCCCCCATCCCCTATTATGGATGAATGTAAACAGATTCAAATATGCAAACATATAATCATCTGATAAAACAGATCCTTCTATTGGATTTTTCCTTGTCATTTATTCACTTTCTATGAATGTTGCAGTGCAAGAACATATCTGACCAAACCTCAACAATAACTGTCATGATCCACCTTTACAAAAACATTACTTTTTATGGTTGTGGTAAACATAGTTATTAGTGTAAAAAATATCGGATGGCATTCAGACAATTATGAAGAACAATTTAGTTTTACTGCAGTAACCCCTTACAAGTATTTTTGTACTGCCCTGGTAACAGTTATTCCTTAATCACTCGAAATAAAATAAATTAAAATATACAGAAAAGGTCAAATTATTTTATTTTAGCTAGTTGTCAAGGCACCGCTTTCATTTAAAGTTGAAGTAAAAAGTAAAATAAAAGTAAATCATTTTTTTTCTAATAAAAAATAAATACTACGTAGATATTTAAAAAAATAAATAATCACAAAAACACAACAAAATTATTAAAACTTACTAGAAAGTGAAAATAGAACAAAAATAAAGCCTAATTCAAAATATTAACAAAAATGAATAGTATTATACTTTTTTTCTTCTTTTTTTTAGTTAAATGCTGATATTTATGAAAATGACCCTGAACTGCAGAAGATCCGTGAAGAAAAGGGTTATTCCTATATGGATATCATCACGATTCACCCAGATAAACTTCCTGATTATGACAACAAAGTAGGTTATGCATATTAACATGATTTAATTTGTATGAAATAAAAATCATTGTCAATTTTTCAGTATATATTACGCTTATTTTTGTAATGAAATCCATCTGCAAATCTCAAATTCATGCTTTCCAGGTGAAATTGTTCTATGAAGAACATCTTCATCTTGACGATGAGATCCGCTATATACTGGACGGATCGTCTTACTTTGATGTGAGGGACAAAGATGACCGCTGGATCCGAATAGCCATATCTAAAGGGGACCTTATCACACTGCCGGCCGGGATTTACCACAGATTCACCGTTGATGAAACCGTACGTCTCTGAATTCACTAAAGCATTTCTATCCAATCATTTCCAAGCCCTCTGCTCCGGGTGTGTGTTCACTGTGTGTGCCCTGGGGCACCAGCCAATAGGGGGGCACCAAGTGATTAAGATAATGACTAGACCTTTAAAACATTTTTCATGTTTTGTAAATATATTATTTTGCTGGAAGAGATGCAGATAAAAGGAACAGTTAATGATATATATAGACCATTTCAAGGACGTAAACAATAACAAAGGCGTTGGAACTCTACTGCGCATGTCTGGCCCTGAAGCATTTCCGGTAGCGCCATTTTTAAATCTCAGATCTGTCAAAACAAGCGCGTACTATTTAAATCTAGTGAAAACGTAATATTTAAGTTATTTAATAAATAAATAAATAAACGGTGATTGGAATACCCTAAATATGTCTGAGGCGCAAACCTACAAGGAGCATTAAAAGTAGTCTTCCGGACAGCTCAAAGTATGTACCGCAGGAAAGTTTGGGATCATTGGATGACATCAGTCTTATGTTTGGTTAAACTGAAGCTAGACAAACAGTGTCACTTACGTACTTATCATGGTTTGTCGCCAAGATGTCCGGGGAGCTGATTAGTTGACATTTCACTTGCATTACTGGGTCAGTCTGTATATCTATGCAAATATTATTTTCCATATTTATTTGTATAGCACTTTTCACAATACATATAGTTTCACTGCAGTTTTACAGAACATGCATCTACAGTGGGGCAAAAAAGTATTTAGTCAGCCACCAATTGTGCAAGTTCTCCCACTTAAAAAGATGAGAGAGGCCTGTAATTTTCATCATAGGTATACCTCAACTATGAGAGACAAAATGAGAAAAAAAATCCAGAAAATCACATTGTAGGATTTTTAAAGAATTAATTGGTAAATTCCTCGGTAAAATAAGTATTTGGTCACCTACAAACAAGCAAGATTTCTGGCTCTCACAGACCTGTAGCTTCTTCTTTAAGAGGCTCCTCTGTCCTCCACTCTTTACCTGTATTAATAGCATCTGTTTGAACTCGTTATCAGTATAAAAGACACCTGTCCACAACCTCAAACAGTCCAACTCCAAACTCCACCATGGCCAAGACCAAAGAGCTGTCAAAGGACACCAGAAACAAAATTGTAGACCTGCACCAGGCTGGGAAGACTGAATCTGCAATAGGTAAGCAGCTTGGTGTGAAGAAATCAACTGTGGGAGCAATTATTAGAAAATGGAAGACATACAAGACCACTGATAATCTCCCTCGATCTGGGGTTCCCCACAAGATCTCACCCCGTGGGGTCAAAATGATCACAAGAACTGTGAGCAAAACTCCCAGAACCACACGGGGGACCTAGTGAATGACCTGCAGAGAGCTGGGACCAAAGTAACAAAGGCTACCATCAGTAACACACTGCGCCGCCAGGGACTCAAATCCTGCAGTGCCAGACGTGTCCCCCTGCTTAAGCCAGTACATGTCCGGCCCGTCTGAAGTTTGCTAGAGAGCATCGGGATGATCCAGAAGAGGATTGGGAGAATGTCATATGGTCAGATGAAACCAAAACAGAACTTTTTGGTAAAAACTCAACTTGTCGTGTTTGGAGGAGAAAGAATGCTGAGTTGCATCCAAAGAACACCATACCTACTGTGAAGCATGGGGGTGGAAACATCATGCTTTGGGGCTGTTTTTCTGCAAAGGGACCAGGACGACTGATCCGTGTAAACGAAAGAATGAATGGGGCCATGTATCGTGAGATTTTGAGTGAAAACCTCCTTCCATCAGCAAGGGCATTGAAGATGAAACGTGGCTGGGTCTTTCAGCATGACAATGATCCCAAACACACCGCCCGAACAGCGAAGGGTGGCTTCGTAAGAAGCATTTCAAGGTCCTGGAGTGGCCTAGCCAGTCTCCAGATCTCAACCCCATCGAAAATCTTTGGAGTCCGTGTTGCGCAGCGACAGCCCCAAAACATCACTGCTCTAGAGGAGATCTGCATGGAGGAATGGGCCAAAATACCAGCAACAGTGTGTGAAAACCTTGTGAAGACTTACAGAAAACGTTTGACCTCTGTCATTGCCAACAAAGGGTATATAACAAAGTATTGAGATGAAATTTTGTTATTGACCAAATACTTATTTTCCACCATAATTTGCAAATAAATTCTTTAAAAATCCTACAATGTGATTTTCTGGATTTTTTTCTCATTTTGTCTGTCATAGTTGAGGTATACCTATGATGAAAATTACAGGCCTCTCTCATCTTTTTAAGTGGGAGAACTTACACAATTGGTGGCTGACTAAGTACTTTTTTGCCCCACTGTATATTACAACGCTATATGAATGCTAATAAACTAATCACTACATGCCATTATTACTGATTTTCTTCGTTTTAAAGTGTGTGCTTAGTTTGGTTAAGTTTGTTGCTGTGGAACAGTGCGAGAAAGAATTTGAATGCTCTATCAGCCACCATGTTGTCACAAATAAGATGAATGCAATTCAGTGCTGGCTACCGTGTTTTGCACACACCTTTATTAGTTTTTTTAAAAGATAAAAGTATAGCCTACATGCAGATTAACAAATGCACACACACTAAATACAGTATATATGTGGGTATAAATGTTTTTATGCACATTTACTGTAAACACATACACATACAGTAGTACTGGTCAAAAGTGTGGGCACTATTACTATTTTTAATGTTTTTCCGAATCAGAATGAGCTTTATTGCCAGGTATGTTTACACATACGAGGAACTTTTATTTTTTTTTTCGTGACAGAAGCTTCCACAGCGCAACAGAATGACAGCGACAGAACAAAAAACACATAATAAAAAGAATTAAACAATAGAACAAGTAAATAAGGAATTACAATATACAAATTGACAATTGCATGTGCAGGTATATAACAATAGACAGTTATATGTACAGGTATATTATGTGCAATTGAAATGTAGACTAAGTATGTGTGTTAGATAAATAAGTGTATAAGTGTATAAATAGTGTGTGTTCCACAGTTATTGTCAGGTGTTCATGAGATGGATTGCCTGAGGGAAGAAACTGTTTCTGTGCTGGCCGTTCTGGTGCTCAGAGCTCTGTAGCGTCGACCAGACGAGAAAAACAAAACAGACTTTTTGAAAGAAGTCTCCAATGCTCATCAAGCCTGCATTTAATTGATCAAAAATACAGACAAAGAGTGTCATTTTGAAATATTACAATTTAAAATAATGGTTTTGTATTTTAATGTGCTTTAAAATATAATTTATTTCTGTGATCAAATCTGAATTTACAGCATAATTACTCCAGTTATCAGTGTCACATGATCCTTCAGAAATCATTGTAATATGCTTATTATCGGTGTTGGAAACAATTGTGCTGCTTAATATTTTTTATAACCCGTGATAATTTTAGGATTCTTTGAAGAATAAAAGAACAGCATTTATTTTAAATATAAATATTTTGTAACAACATGCTACTACTGTTCAAAAGTTTGGGGTCAGTATTTTTTATTCATTTATTTTTTGAAAGAATATTAATACATGTATTCAGCAAGGATTTTAAATTGATTAAAAAGTGATAGCAAGGACATACTGTTAGGAAAGACTTCTATATTTTGAAAATCCCTGCCAGGATTCAATCAATCAATCCTGTATAAAGCATCACAGGTTCCAGAAAAATATTAAACAGCACAATTTTTTCCAACACTGACAATAACCAAATATCAAATCTGACATAAGAATGATCTCTGAAGGATCATGTGACAAGACGAGTAAAGGCTGATGAAAATTCAGCTTTGCATCACAGAAATAAATATAAAGAATATTAAAAATAAAACAATAATTTTAAAATGTAATAATATTTCACAATATTACTGTTTTTGTCTGCATTTTTGATCAAATAAAATGGAGGCTTGATAAGCATAAGAGACGTCTTTTAAAAGCATTAAAAATAGTAATGTATCTAATAGTAATAAATCTAATACTAATAGTAATGTATAGTGTGACTTTTGACCAATACTGCATATAAACAAAAGACATCCTCTCACTTTCAACTGTTTCCATCAAATGTATTAATATGTGATCAATATCAAAAGAAGCAGTCAGTATCTGGCCTTGAGCAGCTTTAAGTACTACATTGCATTTCATCCTCAAGTTCTCGAACACATCTGGGTGTTCATATGATCACATGTGGTTTGGCACTGTCCTGTCTCCCTGTAGCACTCAGTGACATTACAGATGATGGCTTTCATAAAGACAAAAGTAGAAAAACAATTATTTAATTTAATGCACAATATTTAAAAATAATTATATTATTGTTTAATACATCAGTACATGTTGGAATTAACATTAGACAAGCTTAATAAGTGATGACTTTTTTTTTACCGTTACCTTTTGTAAACTACTGCAGTTAACTGTTACACTATACAACATTCAAGTTTACAGTATACATTTCTATAATGCGTTAGGCACTGCTTTATCTGCTGACAAGATAGCAGAAGCCCTCATAATGCTTGCAATAAAACGGAAATAAAAGCTTGGCCTTTTTCACTAAAAAAAAAGAATCAAAACGCTGGGCGCATATGTAAACGATGATGGAAACACAATGCTGCATCATACATGAAGAGTTAACGTAAAGAAATACAAATAATCAAATTGGGGGACAATATTTCCTTACCTGGATGGAAATGTTCGCTGTATATCCTGAGTTGTTAGTTGCCATTCTGCTTCTCGCTTCACTGCTGCAATCCAGGCGCGTTTCTCGGAAATCTAACCCTTTAATTTCCGATTATTTATAAATGAATGTTAGTTCCAGCCCAGAGAGAGCACCCAACTGAGCAACAAGGATCTCAATTTTAATTTTGACAATTTAAACAGCAGGATTAAATAAATTATCGCAGTCCTACTGTGTATCAAGCTCCTGCCGCCATTGTTTTGAACGCGCTCGAACATTAACCGGAAACGTCGGAGGACCGAAGACGTCACTTCCTTAAACAGCCGAATAGCCGTTGAAATGGTCTTGCGATTGGGTCGCAGTTTTGCCCCTCCCCCTGTCAGAGTGGATAGGGAGCATCAGTTTAGCGTGGTGCGAAACGTAAATTAAAAAAAGAGAAAATATATAATGACAAAATAATATCATGACACATAGCCAGGGCTCTACAATGCGCTCATTTTAGTCACATTTGCGACTGAAAAGTACTGCGTGCGACTATCAAAAAATGTTTAGGAGCACCTGTGCGACTGACCCGATCAGCATATTGAATCTGCTTCAAAGATGTCTACTCAGAGGCGCGGGAAGTGCAGCACCCCCTGCTTTTTTCTGTGGGCAACTGTTGGGAATATATATTAAAAAACATAATAAAATAAAAAAAATAAAAATCGGAGTGTCTATTTAAGTGCAAATAGCCATGTTGTTGGCAGAGGCTATTTACACTAACTCCACCCACAAACGTGTGATTAGAATAGTCAAATTAGCAAAAGACGGTCATTATTCACTGGATTCAGTGGCGCAGATGGTGAAGCGTGTGCCTCACTTCTTCTGACGCGATCGACCGGGGTTCGAATCTGCCTTTTGGCGAACTTTTTTTCTCCCTTTTTAAATTTCAAATCACATCAGAAAAGCATTTATTTTTTAATAAAAATGAAGGAAATAATCAAAAAGTTGAACATAAAGTATCGGGTAGGGTTAGGGTAGGTGTAGGGAGGGCTTTTGTCCTAAGAATTTGAAATAAAATTTAAAAATGACACTCAATAAGTTATTGCATACTATTTTATAATGTATTACAATGCAGAGGTGCAGATAAGTGCCACTATTTGCAATAAGTAATGTTTTTCTCTAATAATATTTTTCGCCACAATTAATCATATCCTTTTATTCAATATTTGCAATAAGTAATTAGCAGAATCATGCTATTTTAACAGAGAATAAATAGAATCTAAAGCTATTTGCACTGTGTAAATAACATATCACTAAAGAATACTGCTATTTTCACTTAGAAAATAAGCACGCGTACAGCACCCCCAACCCAGAGCCATAGAGAGACAATTTAATGTTAATGATTTGTTAATGATTTGTGGTTGCTTAATAAAAGAGTAACTTGCATTTAAATTGTCTGTCAACCCGTTTTTGTTTTTTATTTTATTTCAGAATGAGTGTAGTTGGTGTATAGTTATTTATTAAAACTATAATGTTTTTACGAAGGTAAACTTAATTGTAATGTAACAAAAAAAATGAAGTCATCTTTAATTAATTTTAATTGGTTCTGTGAACCCAAAAACTCCTTGTAAAATTAACTTGATCAATACTGTTATAGTAACTTGTAAGATTTAAGTTAGTATCAGTTAAAATGACTTGGTAACATTTACTTAAAAAAATGATGTTAATATAACTTCAAAATTTCGATGTAATCAGTTTCAACTATTTTTTTGAGTTATAATAACTTATCCGGTTTTACAGTGCAGTAGCTAAGCCATTTAAGTATAAAATACAGTAATACAGTACAGGTTTATTGTGATTACTTCTATAAAATAGTAGTGGTAGGCCTATATAATACATTTTTTGAAATTTAGCCTAGCATGATTCTGAAATGAAAACTGCTCGCCTTTTTTTATTCTCACTCGGGTCCATCAGCATCCTTTGCAATAAATCTAAATCTATTAAATATCTTCCCAGCAGCAGAAATCACGTTTAAAAGCCTTAATTACACAACAACGAATGAAACTGCCTGAAGAGAATGAATAACATCCCGTAAATCTACTAATTAAGTGAGGAATAATCTAATAATAATCTGTTTTAATGCACAAGGTAATTTGATTAGCTGTGCTGATAATATGCCATTTTGTTCTATAAATGTCTTACCTTTTAAAAGTTCATCACAGCGGTCTCTTCTGCTGCATCTCTATGGCGCTGATAGTATGAGCGCTAACTTCCGGGAACTATTGAGCGGCTCCATGATCCGCCATTGCTGTAAAAAACAGTCCATTGGAGTCAACGGAGTTGTCCCAACTCTCTCTCTCTCTATGGCTCTGCCCCAACCTAAAACATCTTCCTGCGCCCCTGTGCCTACTTACCTGTTTTTGCAGCGTTGAGTAATGTATCGCAGACATATGTTGATTCCTTGAATGCAATGTTATTCAGAATCCACTCACTGCTCAAAATACTGGAGTTTTGTTAATTGCCGAGTTATGCGAGCTCACAAATCCTCTCGTTATAACAAAGTGTAGACGGTGTAAATAAGAGACTGGTTGTGCAGTGTAGCGAGCTTCATTGATTATAATGGAGCTTTGTGAGATCGCGATGAACTGGAGTGAGTGCAGACAGCTTTTAAAGGTTATTAAGGGAGTTTGCAAATGTGATATTAAATGAATACAACTGTTCAATAAACAGTAATTAATATTAAGTGACATACATTGTATGACTTTAACAATATTGCCTGATTTTTCTCTATTTGTTCAACGAAAATAGTTTCAAACAGTCACAGCTGAGCCACGGCGCATCTCCAAGCGGTGTTTCGTTTATGAATGAACCTGCGTTTTTAAATGAATCTAGTGAGTCAACGATTCAATTACCCATTCATAAAGACACTTGCTTTGTTCCTGAATGAATCAGCCATTCAAAAGAATCAATTGAATGAATGATTCAGTGATAAAATGAATGATTTAATGCCATCTGCTGGCAGTTTTAATTTTAAAGTGTCATTTCAGTTATTTAAATCATTTCGATCAAACAGTAGTTCTGTATTCAAAATGTTATATTTAAAACATTAATCTCACAACATTGTTATGAATTTAAAACATCCATGCCACCTCTGAGCCTCTCTAAATGTCTGTAAATTTACATACATGCCACTTTTAATAATAATAATAATAATAAATTCTTCTTATTCTACCTGTTCTTATTCTATTTTTTATTTTATAGGAAATTTTGGAAAAGCTTATAAATATAGATTTTTGAATCTGACATAATGACATTAGAAAAAAATGCCCCTGTAAATCACTTTGAGTCAAATATTACCTCTCATTCTGACGGCACCCATTCACTGCAGAGCATCCATTGCTGAGACACTGATGCAATGCTACATTTCTCCAAATCTGTTGAAGAAACAAACTCATCTACAAATTGAATGACCTGAGGGTGAGGACTTTCATTCTTGGGTCAACTATTCCTTTAACTGAAACAGTGTTTTGCTTTTCTCTTCAGAACTACACTAAAGCCATGCGTCTGTTTGTCGGTGAACCGGTCTGGAAGGCCTATAATCGTCCAGCTGATGACTTTGACGCCCGTGAAGCCTATGTGAACTCCCTCAGGTGCTCTTGAAGCGCTGAATTATCAGTCAACATCGGTCATGATCAGGAGAATCAAACTCTGCAGCGCCTTTAACAAACACTCATGACGGGTTACAGTCATGAATACTAGATCTAATAAATCATTACTAATGATAAACACATGAGTATTTTGATAGTTATGGCGATGAATTGTAGTCCTGGAAGGCCGTGTTGGATGGTGGTTGTTTAATGGACTCAAGTTTTGTTCATTACTTTCTATTAAAAAATGTAGGGAACCACTACAAACTGTTCAGTTTTCGTGAATAAGATTAATTTGCTTTATATATTTGTACTGATTATAATAAAGTGATGCTGCAATGCAACAACACTGAACAAATGGTCATATTAATGAAGACATGTAAGACAAAGTAAGTAAACTGTCTGATTATACAAGAATGCGTTTGCCTGTATGATCACTAATATGCTTACAGTTTAGCACATAAGTGTTTGTTTTACTATTCATACCACAACAGTAAATAAGTGTCTTTATATAGAAATATTATGCTATTAATTAGCTTAAAAGAGACTGACTCCTAATTTGATGATCTAAAAGCATTTCACAGATTTCTTTGTTCATTGATTAAATAAAACAATATTTTCTCTGCATTGTAGTTGTATAAATGAACTGGTCCAGTATCAGAAATTTATGAAATGTTGCATGTTTTGTTAGAATATTCAGTTTTTCATGTGTGCCATGTTTTATATATATGCAAAATTTTATTGCAATCAGTCATCTGAAATGCATGTTATTAGCAGCTGGCAGCCATTTTTGTTGTTTTGTATGATTGATCTTTCATGGCTTGTTTAGCACTGGCACTGAAGAAGAAATGCATTCAGTTTCATTTGCCTTGATCAAACTGTTGAGGTGTTGCAGCGCCCCATATGGGCAGATTTGGACACAAATTGGTGTGTGTCCTAAGAATGAGTTCTTGTGTATGCGTATCAAGTTTAGCTAAGTTTGGACATTGCATTGAGCAGATATAGGTTTATTAGTCAAAATGGGCGATGCCAGACTGTTTGATTGGATTATATCATTACCACTTTGATAAATCAAATTTCTTTTATCAGCTTTTAGTCATGCCAATGCCGTTTTGAAATCAAATAATTGGCAAAAGAGTTCAAAAACAACATAGTTCTCCTAATATATGCTGCATTAATAAACCACATCTCAACATCAGGTCAGGTTTTCACACATTTATTAAGACAATTTCCTTTTCTCATCTTCAGAAATACACAGTACAGTTATAATTAGCTTAGACTCTTTGAAAACAATCATTTAATGCGTTTAAAAGCATTTCTCTTGATTCTTGAAACACAGGTAATCTTAACCCTTTTTTCTGCTCCGTGTGGAGCAAATATCATTGAGTTATCAAGTTAACTTTGGTCCTGTCTGTACACTGTAAGAACTTGTAAAAGCTTCAAATGCGGAACAGTATTTTCAAGCACGGCCTGCGTGTTGGACGGTGGCGTCTCATACTAGCTTGAGGCACTGGACGTTGAAGCTGTCTCCCTCTCTACAGGCGGCGGCCTCCAGCAGAGCCTGCTTCTTCTGCGTGCTGCGTGAGGACTCCAGCTCGTACATGGTGGTGAGGTTGAACAGCACGCTCTCGTGCAGGTAGAGCGCCGGGTCCTTGTGCACCAGGCTCTCCAGCTGGCCCAGGGACTCCTTCAGCCTTCCCAAATACAGCAAACACACGGCTGCATTGTTGTTTGCCTGAAGAACAAAGTTGGCGTTGTTATCGCTGACAGGTTATCCGGTGCATCACTCGGTCACGTGTTCAACTTACCACTGGGTTCTTGGGATCAAGTTTCAAGACGCTGGAGAAACACGTGTGCGCGTCTGCATAGTTATTCTGACTCAGATAAACAAAAGCCCTGTGGACGACATCACATTCAGCTTCGGGAGAATCACAGAAGCACATAAACTACAGATGAACAAATGTTTCTGAAAGAAGACTCTCATGCTTGTTAAGGATCCGTTTATTTGATCAAAAATACCATTTTTATAGTAATTAATTGCTGTGATCAAAGCTGAATTTTCAGCATCATTACTCCAGTCTCCAGAAACATTTCTGATTATTATCAATGTTGAAAACAGTTGTGCTGCCAAATATTTTTGATGTTATTAAACCAAGATGCACAATACCAACAAAATAAAAATAAATAAAAACGTTTCTTCAACAAGATCACATTAAATTTATCAAAAGTGACAGGAAATACATTTTTATATTAATTTATTAATATAAAAATATTTAAGTAGAATCATTTAAAATATTTATTTTAATTCTTATATTTTGAATCATGTAACAAAGTAACATGATTTCCACAAAAATGTTTTAAATATTAATAAGAAGAACCATTTTTAATAATTGAACAGAAATATTAACTGATAATAACTGAGCAGCAAATCAGCACATTAGAATGATTTTTGAAGGATCATGTGACACTGAAGACTGCAGTAATGATGCTGAAAATACAGCTTTGATCACAGAAATAAATTACAGTTTAACAGATATTCACATAGAAAACAGCTATTTTAAAATGTAATAACATTTCACAATATTACTGTTTTTACTGTATTTTTGTATCAAATAAATGCAGCCATCTTTCAAACACATTAAAAAAATAATAATAAAAAAACAAAATCACAGTTATTCAAGCTTTTGCTGGGCTGGAGTGTAAACAGATTGCGTTAAATGACTGGCATCATGCTGCTGTTATAGAGCAGAAATCAGCGTTCACCTGTTCATCAGCACTGAGGTGTCTTCATTAGGTGTTTTTCCCTTTGATTGACAGGCTTTCTCCACATCCTGAAAATACTTCTCAGCAGTTCTGATGTCTCCAATCTAATCATATGAACAAACAGAATGTTAATTATCGTCTGTGTGGAGATAAAACATGAAGACTCTCTGATCCTCTTCAAAAACAAGCAACTCTGCAGAGCAGACGTTCTGTGCAATAATCACTGGCTTTCCACTTACAGGTAAACACGGCATATTTCAACCAAAAATGGGTCCAACGGGAAGGTTTACAGCATTCATTCAGACGCTTGCTAAAACTTAATGCTCAATTCTAAAGTTCAGAATTGTAAACTGTGTTTTGCTGTCGATGCCATCTGATGCAGTGACTCCTGGTGTCTCTGCTCTCACCTGTAGGAAAATGCGGCCGATTCCACTCAGTAGCTGCACTCCTTGCTCCGGCTCATACTCGATGATGGAGTGATACGTCTCCACTGCCAGCACATAGTCCTTCATGTCAAAGAGAAAATAAACGCTTTTTACAAGTCTGTCAAGATTGCACACCTTCTCATTGCTCCAAAACTGCGTTCTGTTGAAATTGAAATTAAGTGTAACCCATTTTTTACCTCCTTAAATCCCCAGTATTTATACAATATATATTCACAAAAAGATGCACTACAAGAAGGATTCACGTTTGTGAGTTTCTTCGTTGTGAGTCTGCTTACCAATGTGTGTCACTACAGACTTTGGCCAGCAGATGGCACTTGTTGAACATGATAACTTGCAAAAAACAGGCTACTGACAGTTTAGCTACTGACAATCTGGTATACTATAAAGATATAGTAGGCTATGCGTGCATATACACACTGTTTTACCAGTAGAACAGTAATCAGAAAAGCTATTTTCTCAGTAGGCACCTGCTTGAAGGAAAGCCTGTACTCTCTAACTCTAGAGTCTGTGCATGTGCACAGATATGATTCAGGTCAGATATGAATGTGTGAGTGAGTATATGTTTCTTGCTCTTCCACTCACGTACCTTCATCATTAGCAGACAGTTGGCCATGGAGTACATCACCCTGCTCAGACGTGACCTCCACAGCTGGATGGAGGCTGAAACACAGAGCAGAGAGAGAGAGAAAGACTGAGCAAATGGAATTGAATTGGAAATTGCAGTCTTTCCCTCCTTTCCTGGCTCTAAACCATCAATTATTTGTCTGTTGGTGGGAATTATAGTGCAGGAGGAAAAGACACAGTGACAATCGCATTTATTTTCCCCCTCTGGCTCACTGTAGACCCCCATCAGCGAGCCAATCTGATCTCATATGTGTGTGTGTGTGTGTGTGTGTGTGTGAACAGACTTCAGCACATGTGTCTCAGTACTGATGCCGTGTGACCACATAGACCGGCTCAACATCACGCTTCCTCCACTCCTGCCACACAAATCAGAATTGTGAGAATATTCCTGAAAGCATACTAATTAAATGGGTCATGAAACTGAGAAACCAGAATTCATTGTTCTATATAACCATCCTGTAAGTTTCAGAACTTAAAACTTTGTCATTAGTCTAAACAACAGCTTGTGGAATGTTCTACTCTATGATGTAATAGTGTGGATAAGCACTGCCTCCACAGAAGATGATCAACGCCTGCTTTGACATCACTGCCCGTTTAGCCCCGCCCACCGATTCTACATTATTGACTGTTTAGGCTCGCCCACTGATTCGACATCACTGCCTGTTTAGCCCCGCCCACCGATTCTACATTATTGACTGTTTAGCCCCGCCCACCGATTCTACATCATTGACTGTTTAGCCCTGCCCATGGATTCTACATCACTGCCTGTTTAGCCCGCCCACGATTCTACATTATTGACTGTTTAGCCCGCCCACCGATTCTACATCATTGACTGTTTAGCCCTGCCCATGGATTCTACATCACTGCCTGTTTAGCCCCGCCCACGGATTCTACATCATTGACTGTTTAGCCCTGCCCATGGATTCTACATCACTGCCTGTTTAGCCCCGTGTACCGATTCTACATTATTGACTGTTTAGCCCTGCCCATGGATTCTACATCACTGCCTGTTTAGCCCCGTGTACCGATTCTACATTATTGACTGTTTAGCCCCGCCTACCGATTCTACATTATTGACTGTTTAGCCCTGCCCATGGATTCTACATCACTGCCTGTTTAGCCCGTGTGCCGATTCTACATTATTGACTGTTTAGCCCGCCTACCGATTCTACATCACTGCCCGTTTAGCCCGCCCATGGATTCTACATCATTGCCTGTTTAGCCCGCCCACTGATTCTACATCACTGCCTGTTTAGCCCTGCCCATGGATGCTACATCACTGCCTGTTTAGCCCCGCCCACTGATTCTACATCATTGACTGTTTAGCCCTGCCCATGGATTCTACATCACTGCCTGTTTAGCCCCGTGTACCGATTCTACATCACTGCCTGTTTAGCCCCGCCCATGGATTCTACATCATTGCCTGTTTAGCCCTGCCTACCGATTCTACATCGCTGCCTGTTTAGCCCCGCCCACGGATTCTACATCGTTGCCTGTTTATCCCCGCCTACCGATTCTACATCACTGCCTGTTTAGCCCCGTCCACCGATTCGGACATGTAGTGTGTTTACGAGTGAGGCAAATGTGCAGGTCTAGGCAGAAACCAAATGATGAAGATGACTCTGAAGATAACAAGACACTGTGCAGTACCAACTACCAAGCTGTGGAAAAACAATATTTGCGTTGCCTTGCTTCTGATCCCAACATTAGGATAGAGTGAATAAACTTGATTTTTAAATGTACTTTATTTCATTATTAATTTTTTTTACATTTTACAGTGGATTCGTTTAGAAACAAGGCACAATTCGATGGAGGATTTTCAAAAAGATTGAAACTAAAAGACGATGCTGTGCGATGCTATATTGGATCCGACAGTCATGTGTTAACCTAAATCACTGCAGCGTCCATCAATGAGCAATGTGGGCTGTCAAACATACACAACTGTTAGTCAATCACAGTGTTTACTTCCGAGTCTACAATCCGCCACGCCTATTCAAACAGAGCATTCTGATGAGGGGGGTTAAAAATAGGATAGAAAATAGCCTATTACTTCTAAATTATGATGCTTTATGATGTAAAAATCTTGATAACATTATAAGTGGACCTCAGTGAACAGTACAAAATAATAATAATAATAATAACAAAAATAATAATAATAAATAAAGGCCCCTTTAATTTTTTTGAATAATGTTCTCTGAGGTCCACTTATAATGTTAACAAGACTTCTGCATAAAAATACATAATTTAAAAGTAACAGGCTATTTCGTCTGAATGTTCTATTTGGATGGGCGTGGCTCATTCTAGACTCAGAAGTAAACGCCCACTGCTACGATTGGCTAATGGTTTTGCATATTAAAATACAAATCTCCATTAATGTCTTAGTAAGATGATACTTAAATGATCAAAACATAAAATGCAATGCAATCCAATGATGATTGAGAGATGAAGAAATAAACGCTCCTCAAAAGCCTGATGATATGCAACAGGTTTTTCAGCAAAGTTTTGATCGTGTTGATCATTTAATGTAACCAAATTATTTTCATTATGTCCATCAAATTAATTGCAATAAACCACATATATCAGTATATTATCTCTGACTAGAGGTATTGATTAGAATTACAGAATTTCTACTGTGGTCACATTGTTTTTTGGGTTTTGCCATTTTATCAGCATACTAAATGGAGGACAGAAAATTATATTCATAATACTGAAAACTACATTAATTTGAACCTGAAGCACCCACAGCTCAGACAAAATTTGCACCTTCATTGTTACAGGATTATAGGACGTATGTGGTCTATCTGAATCAATCCTGCTCTGATTAACTCCGCTTCCTCACGATGCCAGGGGGCAAACAGGAGCAATGAACAGCCACACAGAAAGTGCTCAGGGTGAGAGTAAAGTCTGGCACCGGACCGACGGTCTGTCAGCACCTGGCAGTGAAAGCACATCAGACCCACAGACGGCAGGGGGCTGCTGAAATCACACACTCTCCTCACAGCTATGCTGAAGCATGTATTTATCTCTGTCTTCACCAAAACAACATGTGAGGAAGTCAATGGAGCATGCAAGACTTACAGACGCGTCAGCTATCAGCTCTGATGGATTGCTCGAGACGGGATCTTATGCTGCCATCTACGGCTCGTTCTCATGGTGTTTTAGAGAGCAGACTCACGGGCCACACAAAGCTTAGAAGCTCGAAGTTTAAAGGCGATGGTAAACGGTGATGTTTAAAAATATAGATTTTTCCATGGCCTATATATTACAAATATATATATATACATACTATGGACAGAAAGTATTTGTATTTTTCACACTAAAAATATATTTAATTTAAAGGGGTCATATGACGTTGTTAAAAAGAACATTATTTTGTGTATTTGATGTAATGCAATGTGTTCATGTGGTTTAAGGTTTAAAAAACACATTATTTTCCACATACTGTACATTATTGTTGCTCCTCTATGCTCCTGAAATGCGTCGATTTTTACAAAGCTCATCGTTCTGAGAAGCGAGGTGTGCTCTGATTGGCCAGCTATCCAGTGCGTTGTGATTGGCCGAATACCTCAAGCATGAGACGGAAATGTTACGCCCCTCACCGTATTGTGATTCCGTGTTCCGGCGCGACGACACAAAAACAATAAAACCCATTACAAACGAGGTATTTGTTGCATCCAGTGGGGACATAATTACTGATTATAATGACTTATACTGTCTTTTTACGCGTCGCGTTGCATCGCGCTGCGTAAACATTACCATGTCTGCATTTGTGATCAGAGATGCGACAAACAACATGCACTACTCTACACTGCTCGCGTTTGAATCATCAATGGCAAATTCTTTAAATATGAAAACATACTTACAGGCTGTGAGTCAGAAGTGCCAGACTGTCCGTGCAAAGTTGGAATTGCCCCACTTTATAGAAACTACTCCAAGGCTACTCCCAGGTTCAGGAAATAGTCCTCCGTAAACTGCGCTGCACACACTCTAATATTTGGGTTGAACTGTTCTGGAACAGTGTTGTAAATACAACTTAACCACTGATTTCTAGTTGTGTGCTCATTTGGAAGCCCGAACAAAGTACTTTCACTTTCACAACGAAACACACAACATCTCCAGGACATGGCGCCGGCGGCAGCAACAATACTACAGCGAGAATAAATCTCCCCACACTGTGATGTAGACATGTGGGGGCGTTTAAATGAGCCGTTTTAGGGGGGCGTGGACGAGTCTTAACTTTTATAAAGAACATCTCTTTGGGTTTGAGACTTTAGTCTTTGTAACTTCAGGGATCTTATATATGCACAAACAGCTGTAACACTCCAAAGAGAAAGGAAAACTTGAAATCGCATCATATGACCCCTTTAAAAAAATGTCAATATATTACAAAATGTATTTCAAGGGGCTGGAAGGTAAACACCAATCTTAAAATACATTTTGGGTAAATGCAAAATGTGAGATATATGTTTTAATTACATTAATTTTAATGTTATAGAAAAATATAACTACATTAAAAATAATATTTATAATATATTGTATTATTTATAATATATTAAAATAATTTACTTTCATTTCATTTTAATCAAAATTCTTAATCATTAACCTAATTTTAATTTCAACATATATTATTAAAATCTTAAGTATATCTTAGTATTATTTAATGGACCTGAGATAAGATGAACTAACAATGAATAGTTGTATTTTTATGAATCTTAAAAAAGATTAATAAATAATGTAACAAATGTCTTGCTCATTGTTAATGTTAGTTACCTTATTAATTAATGTTAATGTATATATATTTATTACTGAACTATATCTATTTTTATATTGAATATATTTTATATTTTTTACATGGGATTTGACCTCAAACAGACATGACGAGCACAGTTTTATTTTTTTGTGATGATATTTTCCCTTAATAGGAAGTAAGGGCATTGTATCATGTTAGAAAGTATTTTAATATTAGAAAAAAATATATTTTTATGTCCGTGAGTGCAAGACGATCAACATACACTTCAATATACCATCTTTCTCTTATTACAGTCTTTCCTCAACACAGATTTTAAGAAAGTTTTATGTCTATATGTGCAAATCTCTTAAAAGTCTGTGCTGTAATTTAATCATCTTAACTTTTATGAAATCTCATAAATAACTAGTTTGAAGGGTGATGACTTGAGGGCGAGTGAAAGTTGACAGATTTTCCATTCTGTTGGACTCAACAGCACTATGTATTTGACCTGCACGTGATGCAGAGGACAGATTTGAGTGGTCTGTACCGAGTCTGTTGTCCTGCGTGAGGTTCATCATACTCCCGTCCTCAGCTAGACCCTCCTGCAGGTTACTCAGGATCTGTGAAAGGACAGGAGCAGAAGTTTTACAACACTAATTACAGCGAGGCTAATTCAATTTGCGAGCAGGTGCAGGCGCTGAGGTGTAAAGTTCAGGTCGGGGCCGCGCTCACCTTCTGACAGACGCTCTTTATTCTGTGGAGACGGTCCAGAGTTTCCTGAGGCTTCTGCAGGTACTGAGGGAGCTCGGCATGCAAAACACGCATGGAGAAGGGCACCATCGAGCCTTGACCATGCAAAACAAAAACACATACAGGGATATTAAAACTAATGCACGCTCTTCCTCTTATGCAAAAGCCAAATGCACAGTTTTTCTATTCTCGATTCAGTTTTTCTGTCAAGAAACACACTGCAGAAACAGACTCCATGCTGGTGAAACGAGGGCCTGAGGCTTTGATCATGCGTCTCTTTGATATCAGGACAGATCCTGAAACGCAGACCTGAGTCAAGTACTGCATCACTGTCTGAAGATTTCACCTGACCAGCTGCATAAGGTTTAATATTATATATCTGCATGTCTTGAAATAAAGCTCTGTTGGTTGATGGGCTGATATTATGATTGCTTTTGAGAAAGAACTACACTAACAGTCAACAGTTTTTGAACAGTAAGATTTTTTATGCGTTCTTTTGCTCACCAAGCCTGAATTTATTTGATCCAAGATAATACTGTGAAATATTTTTACTATTTAAAATAACTGCTTTCTATCTGAATATATTTTTTTGTATTTTTAGCATCTTGCCACCTTTAAATAAATGTAACACTAATCCAACTACCTTGCTGACTATTAATAAGCAGTTTATTCAGGCAAAATTCATAGTTAATAGTTAGTAACTAGTGAGAACTGGACCTTAAAATAAAATAAAAAATTCTGTGTTTTTAAAAGAAGTCACTTCTGCTCACCAATGCTGCATTTTGCAAAAATACAGTAAAAACCGTAATATTGTCAAATATTATTACAATTTCACTTGACTTTTCTATGTTTTACTTATTTATTTGAGTGGTGTTGCTTTCTCACAGAACAAACACAGAACAGACTATTAGTAGACTGTTAAGTTAGGTTTATGGTCAAGGTTAGAGTTAGTAGGATAAGTTGACATGTGTTTGCAAAGTTACTTATAATCAGTAGAATGTCTAAAATGAACTATCAAAACAAACAGGGGCAAGTCACGGGCAATGCTGTAACAAAGTCCCAAATTTGTAAATGTATAAGCTAAACTAATAGGATTTATTTTAGTACTACAATTATAACTAATAAATATAATAAAGATAATAATAATGATAACAGATACAAAAAAATTTAAAAAAAGTCAGCCATCTAATAATACGTTAGGCGCAGTATTAATTACATAATCAGTGATTACAGATAGGCATCAATTACTAATAAATTCAGCAGTAATGGATAACGGCATTATATGTGAATATGTTATAAAATGCAATTATTCCTGTGATTAAAGCTGTATTTTCAGCATCATTAATCCAGTCTTCAGCGTCACATGATCTTCAGAAATCATTCTAATATGCTGATTTGCTGCTCAAGAATCATTTCTGATTATTATCAATGTGGAGAACAGTTGTGCTGCTTCATTTTTTTTGTGGAAACTGTCATATATTTTATTTTTCAGGATTCACAGATGAATAGAAAGCAACTTTAAAAATGCCTTCACTCTCACTATTGATTGATTTAATGCATCCTTTATGAATAAAACGATTGATTTCTTTCAGAAAAAAAAACAGTATTGAACCGTATTGTATGGGTAGCTATTCCCCAACATCTTAACATCGCCTTACACATGAAATGTAGTTAAATAACTCCAGAACGTATACCTCGTCTTCCCGGGTAAACGGTGGGATAATATTCATAGTAGAGATTTGGATGATCCAGATTCCCGAAGGGCTCAAACTCCAGCTCTGCGTTCTGGAAAAGGTTGAGCTTCACCAGAAGGGAGAGACGCACAAACCACAGCTGTAGAGAGAAGAGAGCGGCCTGCTTCAACAAAACAAATCAACATTGACTTCTTTCTGTAAGAGTAGTTTAGCTGTGTTTTCTGGTCCGGGCGTATTACAGTGTAACTCTTCTTCGCTGCAGTATGTGTGGAGCCACGTGAGGCTTTGATTCACCTGTCTCCTAAAACAACAACCCTGCTTCAGGACACTTCACGTGTACAGCACATCGTGTGTGAGAGAGCTCAAACTCCCATGTTGTTCAGCGGTTTGTGTGTTCTGCTTGATTTAAGGAGGTAGTAATGGGCTCATACTGTTGCTTGATGGATCCAGTCCAATTCAAAGGTTGATCACTGATCCTATATATCCTCCAGAATTTGATCCCATTCGCTTACATTGTATGTGCCTCACTCTAACCGAGATTTTTGTTTTTAGAGAATAATTATATTTAATATAAATATTTTATTTATTTTTTAGTTACTTCATTGCTACAAATGCTGTTGATTTAGCTTAACTTTAAACATGGAATACTCCTGTAAGTTGTTTATATTTTGCACAAAATATAAACGCACAGACATGCTGCAAATACTGCATCCAAATTCTTTGCACTATATCACACATCCACATTAGTTCTAATTATTTTCATTTAAATTTGCAATGGTAACATCAGAACAGAAATATTCCTAATTCTGCTTTGCTAAAAATACAAAAATGTGTTATACACAGATGTTGCTGATTGTATAATCTGCTTTAAATGTTTGAAACTTTTTAAAAGGTATTTACAGTTTAACATTTATATTATTATCTACAGTAGTAATATTTTTCCTTTTTTCGATTTAAAGTGGTAGGTTATTGTGATAGCATCCATTCAACATGTTTGATTCAGTAATGTAATAAAATCTACTGATGAAATCAGGCATTATGAAACTAGCAAGTATTCGCTCCATATTGAGCACACATTATCTTCAGTGGGTTAATAATACCATTAAACATCATCTTGCAGGTTAACATGTAAATATAAAGAAGGCAATTATAATAGACAAGTGTATTTCATGAACTAATAATTTGGAGAGATCTGCCAGCAGAATGGGTAGATTACTTACAAAATGTAATCTGCTACTGATTACAAATTACATGAAGAAAACTGTAGTTAGTAACATAAATGTATGTAAAAGTAATTTACTTCTTGATTGCTTTTTACCTAACTTGTTTACTGCATAGATCTGAATAGGATTATTTGATTTGTTATGTATATAAAATACAAAAAAAAGTGTATTAATCCAATTGTATGCATTAAACATTACATCAGCCCTCATTCGGGTGTAACTGAAATGTGTTTGTCAAGAGTGTATTAGATATGCAATGTTGAGGAAACAATCATAAAAACAAATATTTTTAGGCTCGTTATATTAGCAAATCACCTTTGCATGATTAATTTAAATTCTCTCCCCCCATAAATTTTGCATCTGAAAGTGAAACTCCTCATCAGCCATTCATCGATAATGTCTCAATGTGTCTTTAGTAACTCCTGACACAGTGTGTTAGTGGTTCCGCTCACCTGTAGGGAGTCAGTGGTGTGGTTGGTGGGCTGGCCGCTCTTGCCGTAGCCCTGGCCGTGAGCCGTCAGCAGTTTGCCCGTCAGGTCCACGGCTGCCCTCCAGTTCTTAGTGCTCTGTGAGAGGAGATAAAGCCATTAAACACAGGAGGAGGCATGAGAGAGACTCGGCACCCGTAATGACGACAAGGCCACTGCGAGCGCTCGCTTTACATGACGCCGACAAGACTTAAAAATCTTCAAAATGAGCACATGTTGAAAATAAATAAATAATCGAAATTTAATGAAAATCTACTGCAAAAAAAAATATAAAAATACAGGGGACTGACATATCAGCCCAAATTAATGGCTTATTATGCATGAACATATTTTGGATCCCTTAATCTCTACCCCATACCCAAACATACCCCATAACAACTACCTTACTAACTATGAATAAGCAGCAAATTATGAGTTTGAGGCAAAAGTTGTTGTTAATAGTGAGAAATGGAGGCATAGATGTACATAGATGTGTTCATGCTAATTATACAGCTGATGAAACATATTTCCATAACAACTCTATAATACTTGAAAAAAATCGAAAACAATCTAGGATCTTTATTCAGTGTGTACCGTTGTAAAGACTGTAAGTCTGTTAGAGCCAAACAGTGCATCGACATAGTTATTGTATCTTGTATATTTGCTTATCTACAGTTTTTTTTAAAAAAGCAACTGGGTGGAAAATATAATTACAATAAAAAAATTTAATAAAAAGGCAGAAGTTACTATTTAATGATAAGTTAACAAAAGGATTAATCATCTATTCAGAAAATAAAAATATAGATTTTTTGAGTGGTAAAAAAATATTAGTTTAATTGACTTTAACAATTTATCGAAAATCTTAATCGAAATTCACCGTTTGACCTCATGTAGTTTGTTGGTTACATGCAATTCTCACATCTAACTTGGGATTTGAGCAGAGCACCGTAATCTGGCTCACGGTGTGGACATGTCCCTTCGACGGGATGCTGTTTGTTAGCACTGTTTTTCCATATGTGTTCATTTCTCATCGTGAGCCGAGTCTCTCTTCTGCATTTTCATCGCCATTATAACCTCCTCTCACTTCTGCTTTCCTTTTCTGCTCTCTCTCTCTCTTTCTGTCAGAGACCCCAGAGCCTCTAAATCTTCATTAGAGCGGCAAATGAAGCCGAAAACCACTGGCAGGAAAACGGGCAAAAGCAGCAGCCGCCACTGAGATAAAACATAAGAGAAGCCAATGACAGGGGAAATGAGGGTCCTTCCTGATGTACTGCACACTCGGGGACTCCACACACACACACACACACGATAGATCAGACATTCTGCTCTTTTAAAGAGATAGTTTGGCCCACAAAACGAAAAACCTGTCATCATTTACTCATCCTCAATTCATTCTAGACCTCTGTAGAACACAACAGGATACATTTTTAATAATATTCAAGTCAGTCTTTCACAGAGCCAGTGAGTTGAACTAGATTCAATCGATGAATTAAAAAGATCCTTCTCAAAAGGCTCACAATAAGCTTTATGCCAAAAGTTGCATAAACAAACACAGTAAACAGGTCTCATTGTAAATGCTTGTTTGTAAAGTTTTTACAGCAGTATAAACTGACAGCGACATCCATGGACTTTTAAAGTAAAGTAATCGGCTAACCTACCTTTTTTGGCATTTTATTCAATTTTAATATCCAAATGTCAGTGAGAAGAATAAAAAAAAATAAATAACATTTTTTTTTTACATATCAGTGTGTGATGGACATTGGTTATGCTCATCTTTGATAGCTCCTTTGAAGGCATCGTCAATAAAACAGCTCCATATTTAATGAAGCAGATACAAAACCGAACACGGAACGCATATTTTGATTTTTCAGTAACTATACCTGTAAGGATCTCAATATGATGCTATTGCTAAACCGCAGTACAAGAGATTTATTTCGATGATAAATTTGGAAGTCCGCTCTGAAACTCATTATTATTCTGAAAGCTTTCACCAAAGTCACCTTTACAGCAAGACTTTCATTGAAAGTAATTTACAATCACGCTCAAATGCAGGTGGCGCTTTATAGTCAGGCATTCACTGATGCTACAAAAATTCACACAAAAATCACCGATGCATTTATGGCTATTTATTTACTTAATCCTAAATGTGTGACTACAGCCTTGTAAAACAGTTACTAAGCTGAAAGTGCTACAGAAAGCCCTGTTTGTCACTGTTTGGTTGTGGAAGGAAATTGAGTTAAAGGCTGTGGATCTATTTGCATCTTTTATCACAAAAACACAGGATGATAATGCATTTTTATTGTACTGTCCAGATTTATTGTTTTTAACTCGTTAGTATTGTTTGTCATTATTGTATTTATTGTTTAAGGATCCGTGTTGTAAACACACCTTGAGTCACATTTGCCCTTGTGGACAATTAAGTGTATTTCAATTCAATTTGAATGTATACCCATGATAACAAGTAAACCGAGAAACACTAGTCAAACACTATGGCAACAAATCAAACTAAGCAAACATAGGAATCAAAGGGAAGACAGAAACAACTAAACAGAAAGACTGTTTGAACATCAGCTTAAAAAAGTTCAGAATTAAGATTGGCTTTCAAACTTAGATTACACAAAAAACATACAAAAAATGACGTACTCATTTGTATTAACTCTCTAAAGCATGAGAGCGATGAATTGGCTGACGTTCTCATAAAATTGATAGGATCTGTTACAGACAAATCTACTAATATGAAAATGAATGTTCACATATAGTCCGTGGTGGTGGTAAACCATCAACCAAACACTCCTCGTGATCTGAAGGCCAGTGCTAATCTGAAAGCAATGAGAAAACAAATGACCCAGCTGGCAAGCATCATCGCCCAATGTCAGCTGAGATCCAGGCTGAGTGATGGACGAAATGCTGATGAATCAAATAACTGCTAATTACTAATTAGCTTTGCCATGTTATAGAAACAAATCCAGTATATTCCATAAATTCATGTTAAAATCAAATTCATTTCATTTATATTGCAAAAAACAATCCGGTCCATTTTAAGTCAATGACTTTCTTTGGATTTTAGATTTATATATTTAGTTTATTCATTTATAAATGAAATTCATACTGATTTCAGACCTATCTCTTTTCACTTTAAATGAATTAACCGCATAACTGGATGTAACCAGATGCAATCCAGTCACATTTACACAGACAACCTTCAAACTCAAAATGATTGTTTCAATGTAAATGCAATGTTAGTTATCTTTTGCAAATCCAGTCTCACTATCTAAACTGAACCGAGAGATGAAGTGAGAGATTCAGTCCTTTGTGGGCATAAAAATAAGCTGGAGTAACATTATTTTAAACAGCTGGAGAGGAAGTCAGGATGGCGCCGCGAGAAATAAGACTGATTCAGAGCCAAAAATAAATTTCTGGAACCCCGTACTGAGAAGACAAGAGCCAGATGAGAAGAAACAGAGAATAAAAGAGAGGAAAGAGCAGACAAGGGGAAACGAGGGTGGCTGAGAGCGGAATGAGTGATTTTCTCTCAGGTTCAGGTGTGTTTGAGACTCTCCTCTCTGTCTGACTCCAGCTCTACAGACACACACATCTCTTCTCTCTGGGGATGACAGATCTGGATCAGCATGTACTTCTACACCAGTCCCAGACTATTTCAACAGTTATACCTTAAATGTCCTGTGTACAAATATATATAAAAAGAAAACAGAACTACATCCACAAGGCTCGTGACAAATCTTTTTCAACACACCTTTCCAAACTATCTGAGGCTTTTCCATTGCACAGTGTACAATTAGTCGAAAGTTATCCATCACTTATGCACACACACGTGCACACATGTAGGGTTTCCATGTTTTATGGGGACTCTCTATAAGCATAATGGCTTTCATACTGTACAAATTGTATTTTCTATCGCCTTACTCCTAAACCTTGCCCTCACACAAATATAGGCATTTTTAGATTTTCAAAAAACATAATTCTGTATGATTTAGAAGCTGTTTTCCTCATGGGAACAAAAAAAAAAGTCCCCACAAGGACAAAATTTACTGGTATTACTATCCTTGTGGGGACATTTGGTCCTCATAATGTAGGGAATACCAGGTGCGTGCACACACACACACACACACACATGTTGGTATTTGTGGTTTACGGGGACATAGTAATGGTTTTTATACCGTACAAACTGTATGTGCTATTGCCCTACACCAACCCTACACCTAAACCTACCCCTTACAGGAAAATGTGTGCATTTTTAGATTTTCAAAAAAAACACCATTTAGTATGTTTTTTAAGCCTTTTGAATGACGGGGACATAGGCAGTGTCCTCATAAACCACCTTCACGTTGTAATACCTCTGTCATACCCATGTCATTAAACAAATTTATTAAACCACAAATAAACAACACACACACAACCGTAAACCACAAATACAAACACACAAACACACACGCGCCACAATTTAAGATTTACATAAATGTTACATAAATGTTATGTTTAAATATGCAAATGAGGCACTGTCTAATTAAATATGCATATATTTGCATACATTTTGAGAACAAACATTTGAACACTGGATGAAGGTTGTTTACTTTTGGTGATATACTGTATGCTGCAGTTAAAACGGCAGTCCGTAAGTTTTGCCTCTTTGTCGCCATCTCTGTTTGAAAACCTGGACATGCAGCTGCTTGCAGAATTATCTTGCTTGTGTGAGTCGTGCGTCGGCACGGCTCCAGCGCGGATGAATCTAATGTTTTGAGGTGAATGTGTGTCGGTCTGTCAGTCACCGCACCGGTGTGGATACTGTACTCAGGAATCACAGATTCTAGCCTACATCTTGGAAATATGACCCAAATAAGAATTTTCACCTTATATTGCCATCTGAACAAGTAAGTAACAACTCTGCCACGTTTGTTCTGACCAACTGAGGAAAAGAGCATTATCATAAATCGCACTACCAATGTGATTTAATCTAAAGATTAGTTAGCTCATATCACATCAAACCTTGCAAAGTATTATTATTGTTATACTTTATTCTCAAATTATTATTAACAACATCAGCATTGCGTCACTAAGAGTATAGTGTGTATTAGTGTGTAGATTTCAATTTCTGTAAAGTCTAATCTCTAATTGTCATGCCATTCGAATTTCATATTAAGAAATTCTTTTAACCCAAAAAGCTAATTATTCTCCCTTCGAACTTCGGTTTTCTTTAAAATACAAATCTTGTGTATTCCCAGGCTATCTGTAATCAGAAGAACATTTAAAACTGGAATATAATTTAATTTCATTCACATGTGTTTCATAAACACATAATACTTTCTGGAATACAATCCGCCATCAAAATGATGCATTTAATTATTCTAGCTGCTGTGAGAAAAGGCTATAAACGATCCGCCACCTGCAGGATCCTCACATGCGATAGCCTAGTAGCCGGGACAACTTCTTTATGTTTACAGACGTGACGTAATGACGCAGTGCCATGCTCGAATTTCCCACGAAAACCTACCCCTACCACTCAAATTAGAAAACATTATTATAAGCTAAACGTTATGAATCGGGCTAAAGTAAGGGGTAAGTAGATAGCAGATTAAGTAGATAAACATTTAAATGTGAATTTTGGATGTTTTCTTTGCACTAGTCTGAAAGAAAGTCAAACTATGAAAGCAAAATTGCCTGTGGTGCCAGTATATGCCTGGGCCCGGCTACTAGTTACCAGTCATAAAATTACTATAATTGTTGTAACATTTATTGCACGATTATTTCAGCTAAAACACAATTTATGAATGATTTAAATGAATTTACAGACTCATTCAAACAGCTGACTGACCTTCATAAAACCCCTGTATTAATAATGCAATAAATTACATGACCTTACATGCATGAACCTGACAGTTAGACGCTAGCAGACATTCTTTGTGTAAATTCCTGCACATACAACACAGCATCGCAAACACACAGTGGTGCTTCTCCCTTATCTACATAATAGTGTAACATACACCCCAAAGAAAAGTCAAACAGATGCACTGAACCAGAAAATGACGGTATTTGGAAGCACATCTTGCATAACCTTATAATTTATGGATATAAAAATTCAAAATGGCTTGACGAGTTCAGTTTTCAGTCCTTATTTCCTATTTGTTAAGAGCAATACAGTGCACTGCCTGTGAATGCCTCACTATATACAGAGAGGACTGATCTTCTGTGTGCTTCTTTGCTCCAGAGCTTTGTGATCTGGTCTGTGAAGTCCAGGATCTGGGGATTAGAGCTCAAGCTTCCACAGGCTCAGCACTAACGCTAGACACACACACACACACACACACACACGCACGCATGCAGTGTATCCTTGTCATTCGGTGAAGGACGTGGGCACAGCGGGCAAGGCTGTGCGTCTCAGGCCTGTCTGTGTGTTCAGAAGTAAATCAGTGAGGCAGTAATTTTGGGCCCCTAGAGCTCCAGCTGACACTTCATGCTGTCTGATACAGCACTGCACACACACACACACACACACACACATAACACACACAACCTCAGACAGAGATGGGCAATATTAGGGGATAAACAGTACCATGTATATGGATGATATAATGAATATTCCTGATATATACTGTATATGTGTGAGATGATTTTGCTAGTGATATAAAGCTAATCAACATAAGCATTTATCAACATAAGTTTACATGCACCCAAATGCATGGGTGGCTCAATCGAACTGAAAAATCGTTATGTAAGCACCTCAATTGATTCGACGGAGTACAATCAGAATGAAATTGCAAACTTAAATGCTTGAATGTGACTATTTTCTCAATAGAGTGCTGCAGGGATAACATCAAAACCTGGAAACAACTTCTCTTTAGTATTTTCGGTTCTGTGTTTAGCTTTTTACTTCTGCCTGTTGTATTTAGGCTTCAAAATTCATAAGTTGTGTTCATTTGTGACGATCATATTGGACAAAACATGTAAGGATCATGGTCACACAGAGTTTATGCTCTGCAATAATCCAAAAGCCAATGGAAAAATCCTTCTGGGTTTTTGTTGAGAGGATTCAATACAGGATTCAATACAAATAACTATATTGTGAGTGATTATACTATATTTTGCTTGTCTGTCCTGCACCAGTCTCAGAGAAACACTGCTACTTTGCCAACTAATGGCTGGAATACATTACAGTACAGGGTTTTAGCTCTGATTTTTGCACCAATTTCCAGTTCGGGGAAATGAGCAAATCAAGTGCTAGTTGCCGCAAGTTAGTTTGGACAGTCATGAAACTCAAAAAGAAATGGAGATGGTGAAGAAGTACAAAAAGTGAAGCTTCGTCATAAATGCCGCTCACCTCCAACTTAAAATATCACCAAAAAAAAAAAAGACTACAAACACAGTGTCTGTCTGTGCTTAAATGAGTCAAAAATTAGGAATAAATATGATGTGGTACTCACTATTAGCCGCTTGAGACCCAGGAAGCTCTGCTCCACTGAGCTGGCCGAGAGCACCTGTCTCTTCATAGCTGCCTGGTCGCCCAAAAAACGCTGCATGAGATCTTTCACCGCGTCGCCCTGTAAATCAGAGAGCTTCAGTTTCTGCTTTACTCACTGTTACATTGAGTTATAACACCAAGAGCAATGAAAAGTGACTATTGTCTTGGTTTATTCGTTATATCTTAGTCAACTAAAAATAGTTTATTTACTAAATATGTTATTTACTGCAAGTTAAAGACCTGGGGCCCGTTTCATAAAACAAGTTTACCAAATAAACCAGGTTTATTTCAGTTAGTCTGACGTATTGTCAGTTCATTTGGTTCAAAATAAGTCAGACTAACTGAAATAAGCCTGGCTTATTTGGTAAACTTGTTTTATGAAACAGGCCCCTGAAATATTGTTTTATTTATTTATGTATATATAAAAATACAGTAAAATAGTAATATTGTTAAATATTGTTAATATTTCTATGTGAATATATTGTAAAATGTAATTTATTCCTGTGATGTGCAGCTGTATTTTCAGCATCATTACTGCAGTCTTCAGTGTCACATGATCTTCAGAAATCATTCTAATATGCTGATTTGCTACTCAACAAACATTTCTGATTATTATCAATGTTGAAAACAGTTGTGCTGCCGAATACTTTTGTGGAAACCGTTATACTTTTAATTTTTCAGGATTCTTTGATGAACAGAAAGATCAAAAGAACAGCATTTATGTGAAATACAAATATTTGGTAACATTACAAATGTCTTTACTGCCACGTTTGATCAATTTAATTCATCCTTCCTGAATAAAATGATCAATTTCTTCCAAAACCATTCAGGCTTTTGAATGGAACATATCCCCTACTAAAACAGAAAGCCAGAAAGCATTAGTTATGCTAGTGTACTCCTGAAACTAACATATCAGCCTGACTTGGACTACACGGTTTAAAACTCTCATGTGGTTCACATAAAAAAAAAAAAATTATAAAATTTTTATATATATATATATATATATATATATATATATATATATATATATATATGATTTTTTGTTATTATTAATTTATTTATTTATTTTTACTTGAATCCCAGAAATATGTTTAGAGAAACTTTATGCAGCATATTCCATGTTAAATGGAAATGTATTTATTTATTTTTTAAATCAGTACTACATGACTAGAGAAAACAGACAAAAAGTGCTTTGGTGTTCCCTTTCGCTATAAAGGTAAATTTGACACCCATAATGCACTGTGCTCGATCCAACTGTCCATGCACAAGTACAATCTAGTTTTCACAAAAGCCCTGGGTGTCAAAAATTCACCGGGTGATGTTTTTTACATCATCTGCTTTGTTAAAAACAATGTTTTTAAAATGCAGTTTTGGGTTCCTCAAAGAACCTTTCAGTGAAGAGTTCTTCAAAGAACCATTTTTTTTTCTTAGTGTGAAGGACCTTTTAATCATCTAACACAACAAAGTTTCTATGGATGTTAAAGGTTCTTCTTGGATATACGCATTGTTCATTTCTATACACTACTGACACACATTACAAAGCCTGTTAAAAACTTGGCAAAGATAGCCTTTCATAATGACACAAAATTCATTTTTGGGTCATTTGAAATTTGAAAATGTAATTTTGCACTGACCTGTAGGTTGTCAAACTTGAGTCCAGGCATGGCCAGCTGCTCTCGGTCTATCTGGACAGGACTGATCTGCTGTGTGGCCACCGATATCAGCACTTTCCTGGTGTCTTCTGAGGGAAGCCAGGCATCATAGCGCTTATCCAGCTCGCTGGTGATCAGAGCGCTTGCGAAGGGGTCGTCGCCGCTCGGGAACACAGCCTGGAGCTTGTTCATGGGCTCTACGGGACTTACTTGAGGTTTGGTAGCGACGGGGGTGAAGTATGTGCTGGTCGGTACGGTTTCCGCCACAGTGGGAGCAGATAAGAGAGGAGACTCTGGAGGGACGGCTGTCTTGGGCGACTCTGCGTTTGGGTTGCTGATTGATATGAAAGACGTGGACGTCGTGAAAGAATCGAAGAAGTCTGTGGCGGGGTTGACCGCGCCGTTATCCGTGAAGAACTTGCTGAGGCTGGGGCTCGGCTGGCACACTTGAGGGACCAGTTTGTTGGGAGTTTCTGTGTTGCCGATGGTGAAACTTGGAGATTTTACCAGCGTGGGCTGAAAGCCGTCGGGAATCAGGGCTTGTGCTTTGGGTTGCACAGCCTGGCTGAAGATGGTACACACCGGGACAGCCTCGTCTTTGGGGGGCGTATCTGTATCGATCTCTAGCTCTATATCCTGAGTTTTGGGAGCCTCTGGTTTTGGGTCGTCCGGTGCAATAGTTTCCCTTTTGTCATCCACCTGCACAATCTTCTCCTCCTCATTCTCTTCTTTAAATAAAGCTTCAGATGCCTCCTCAGGTTCGGCAGCACTGGCTGTGCTTAAGTCTTCGTTTCTTTCTTCTGTATCTCCGTCAGGTGTTTTGGCCTTCTCCTTCTCTTCATTCTGCTCCAAAAGCGAGTCAATGGGAACCACGTCCTCTTCCTCGCTATTCGGGGAGTCTGAAATCATCACGCTCTCCATCATCTGGTCATTCAGCCTGTCTATTAGGCTCTCAGAGTGACTGCTGTCATCCTGTGGCGAAACAAACGCTTCGGCGTCCAGGTCGATGCTCTCCTCTCGGAAAGCTGCTTCTGTCGGGTCAGTCTGGGGCGGGACGGAGGCTTCTAGCGTCTCACCGGCTCCATCTATATCCAGAGTAACAGGCCTCTGGGCTGGACCTTCACTGCTGTCCATGAGTCCAGCCTGGATGTTCCCTGTGAGCCCAGTTCAAACAAAACAGAGATCATTGAATCAGGATAAATAAACTATAGTTATACAAACACCCTTGTGAAAAAGGACACTTTAGCATATTTTATTGTTCAAATGTGACCCTAGACCACAAAACCAGTCTTAAGGGTCAATTTTTTTTAAATTGAGATTTATACATCTTTGATTAAATAAGCTTTCCATTGATGTATGGTTTGTTAGGATCTGACACTATTTGGCTGAGATACAACTATTTGAAAATCTGGAATCTGAGGGTGCAAAAAAATCTAAATATTGAGAAAATCACCTTTAAAGTTGTCCAAATGAAGTTCTTAGCAATGCATATTACTAATCAAAAATTAAGTTTTGATATATTTACGGTAATAAATTTACAAAATATCTTCATGGAACATGATCTTTACTTAATATCATAATGATTTTTGGCATAAAAGAAAAATGGATAATTTTGACCCATACAATGTATTGTTGGCTAATGCTACAAATATACCCCAGCGACTTAAGACTGGTTTTGTGCTCCAGGGTCACATATAATCTACATTAAAAAATATACTTAATGTAATGTTGTGGACACTTAATTGCATGTTAACTGCAATTACATGGAAAAGTATTATGTTTACATTTATTTTCAGAGTGCTTTTGAGAGCACAGAGTGCAGATTACATTTTTCTATAGATCACGTAATATTTAAGGAAACAACCACTTATCGAAATACTATAATATAAATCAAAAGAGTAAATAACAGATAAATATTATTTGACAAATAATCTTTTCTGAAACAATAAAACTCGTAAACCTTTTCTTGTTTTTCCCCCCTAAACAATAATAAATACAGAATATCAAACGAGCCCCTGCAATCATAATATAAGTGATGATATCAATCCAAACATTCTGAAGGAGAAAATTAATACAGAAACAGGATTAAAATGCAATTTATCGATAATA
This sequence comes from Onychostoma macrolepis, assembly GCF_012432095.1. Taxonomy (NCBI): domain Eukaryota; kingdom Metazoa; phylum Chordata; class Actinopteri; order Cypriniformes; family Cyprinidae; genus Onychostoma; species Onychostoma macrolepis. The sequence continues at coordinate 29,804,711 of NC_081171.1, read as the reverse complement.
CTGATTATATCCTGCTATCTGAAGAGCTCTGTTGCAACTGCATGATGAATTTAGACTAAAACACAACAACGTTGAATTGACATTTCGGAGACCGTCATATTCTTCACAACACATCCGCATAGAGAATAAAAATATTATAATAATAAAACAGTAAAAACAAGACTTTACCTTCTGTTAAATGAACGCTAGGATGACAGCAGTGTAAACACACGCATGCGCACTGACGTAAGCAAAGTAACGCTACGGTGCGCGAAAGGTGTCAAACATCTTCGCTGCGGCGGAGGCTGGTATTCACGAACGAAACTTACGCTCACAAAACCCAAAGCAGTATATCACACTGAAGAGTGTTACGGCAGTTTCCATGCGCCGTTTGCGTAAGTCGTATTTCACTCTCGCGGAACTGCTGTACCTGTTATTAGTATTTGAGAAAAAGGAGAATGTTTTACTCTGAATTAATTGATAGATGAATAAGTGAATGAATAAAGATGGAAGATGATGCACCGGTTATTTACGGCCTGGAGTTTCAGGTAAGTTACTGTACCTCTGTTTACCTTTTCAGTTTTGCACACAACAGTCTCACATAGAAATATAAGCTGTTTTACAGTAAACTGGTGCCTGTGTTTCACTGTTAACATTACATGTTAAATATCAGATGGTTATTAAAAACTAGGATGTGTATTAAACGTAACAAATGGAGATATATTTTCCGTTTCAAACATCAGTCACAATGTATAAAATATACATATATAATAAATGTTGAATCAGATGGTAATACCATAGCACTTCAGTGTACTATGATTAGCATATTCATATTTCATATGCCATGGAAAAAATAAAATACATTTCTTTTTACATTTACTAAAGATCTAAAGATGTATCGTGTGGTTTTGATACACTTTTGTACCTTTTTTTTTTTTTTTTTTGTACAATTACATATTTGAGATCAGTCCAGGGTTATTATAGTTAACTGAACTAAAACTACAACCATGAAAATGTTACTTGAAATAAAATAATACATAATACTTACAATAATGAATGAGCTTATTTTAGTTTAGCTATCCTTTTTAGCTTTTATTTTAGCTCATTACTATTTAGTTTATCTTGGTGTACTAAAGCAACTAAAAATAAAATTGAATATAGACATATTTTCAAAAAAGCTAATAAAAATGACAAAAACACAACACAATTACTAAAACCTTAACTAAAATGAAAATGGAAAATATAAAAAATGAAAAAGATGAATAAAAACTATAATAGCACCTCACTGATACTTAAATTTCAGATATCAAGTAAGCTGCTTGTCTAGATTGTAATGCTTTCTACATAGCAAACATGTATCTAGTAAGCTGCTTACTTAGTCAGCATTTTTGCGTGAACTACAACCTGGGCAGCAAACATACTAATGAGCCCACCTGTAATATCTAAAAATGCAATCTGCAGCATAAAAATGCATCTGGTGTCATATACAGTATGTATTGTATTTTCTAGTATTTTGGCTGTGTATCATTAATGCATGGGCTGTCGTTCTCTCCGTGTGTTTCAGGCGCGTGCTCTGACATCTCAGACAGCTGAGACAGATGCCATCAGGTTTCTAGTGGGCACACAGTCACTCAAATTTGAAAACCAGGTGAGTGGATAGATGCATGGGATTTTCCTAGACTCCTCATATTTTCTATAATGATGTTATATATTCGCAGGACTCTTTCTAACAGGTTTCTGAATGCGTGTGCTTGAATCATGTTTATTAATTCATGTTCACATATAAAACACTAACTAATGTAGACTGATACAACTTGAAATGTTTGTTGTTAGTTCTCAAACACTCCTTCCATTTGAATAAGGCTTTTAGACTTTCTTTCAAATTATACAGTTGTTGCTCATCGTAACTTGCAGAATTTTTAGGATGTTTAACCTTTTTTAAAAAGCAAGATAACAAAATTAATAAGATAAATAAATTTATAATAAGTAAGATCAATAATAAATAATAAAATATAGTTAATGAGATAATAATAATATAATACAATAATATATAAACAAGAATATAAAATGATTAATAAGATCAATAACAAGATTAATACAGTAATAAAAAGATCATTCATTAGACATTAAACAACAAATTTAATAATATTAATTAATATTAATTAAGGTAATAATATAATAAGTAGTAAGTAGTACTAATAAGATGTAAGATTATAAAATAAATAGGGTGATAATTACAATAAAATAATATATAATAAATACATATGAAAATAAAATGATTAATAAAAAGATCAATAATAAGATTAACAATAAATAAAATCATATATTATTTGCCCCAAAGAAAATGCCTAACATTTATTATACATGACAAAGGGATATTTTTTTCTGTTAAAAAAACTAATAAATAATAATCATTTAGTCACTCATATATTTATAAATCCAAACCTGTTTGACTCTCATCTGTGGAAAGACGTAAAGAATTCAATGTGCAATCCAATGTGTCAATTCAGTGTGCAAAGCAACATTGGTCCCCACTGACTTTCATTCTTCCAAATATCTTCTTCTGTGTTCCAAAGAATGAAAAAAAAAAAAAAAGAAATCTCTGTTGATTTTGCATATTCCGTAAGGGGTATTTAAACTTATGAGCACAACTGTATGATCGTTTTCTCACTTGGCAGCTTCCAAGAAGTTTTGTTTTTCTTATTTTAAAGGGGTCATCGGATGCCCATTTTCAAAGAAGGTTTGATATGATTCTTTAGGGTCTTAATGAAAGTCTATAACATACTTTGGTTAAAATTTCTCAATGGTAGTGTAAAACAACACCTTTTTTACCCTGTCAAAATCAGCTCTGTTTTCAGCAGCCCGTTTTAGTGCATGTCCCTTTAAATGCTAATGAGCTCTGCTCACCCCACCCTCTCTTCTGTGGGGTGATGAGCCGTTCTCATGATAGTGTTTTCTTTAACCGCGGAACTTGCTAACTAGCACATTATTAGGAAAGGCGATTTGCAAAGATTCATAAAAGAACCTTATACTCACTTCTTCTGGAGGTGAAGCTGGATCACGAATGATTCACGCGAACATAGATGCATTTAGGCAGATCGTGGGATGCATTCCCTTCAAAAACAAATGTAATCCACTGCGTCTCAGATGTCGAGAGTAAATAAATCATTATTAAATCCAACAACAAAACACCTCAACCGCTTAGGTTGAGGTTGATTCAGGACTGATGACAGCTCACTCAAGGTGGAGCTGTGATAAAACACCAGTGTCAATCAACAATCGTGGGAGGGGCCTGTGCAGAACTACGTCACTCTGCCAAGAATCTGAGATCGGCTTGATTTGAAAAAGGGGATGTTATTTATAGGGATGAAAAAAAAAAAGCACTGGGTGGATTTTATCATTACAGGGTGGTTGTGTACACACACTGCCAACACATTTATGTTCAAACAACATGTAAAAGTGAATTTTGCATCTTATGACCCCTTTAAGCATATACAGTTACAACATTTATCATAGTAAGGAAATTTTTGCAGTGTTGAAAAACACTTCATAAACCTTCCCAGCAGCAGGTCTGTGTGTGTCATTACTGTGGTCCTCTGAACCTGAGCCCCTGACCGCTCCTTCACATAACCACTACGGCAAGAGACGAGGCTCATGTGATAATTCACTCAGCTTCTGTAGAGGCTGATAAATCACGAGCGAGTCTCTTCAAGCCCAGCGCTCATTACAGAACCTTCCAACGCCTCCAATTATCCTGTCCAGCCATCGGAATTTATTTGTATTGCTTCCCTCCATAAAATTATAACGTTGCCTAATAATTCTCCTTCAATGCAGTCCAACCCAAGGTTAATGGCTTCCTCTCCAACTCTCAGCAGAGATGTCCTCATGTATGCATGCTCTCGCTCACACGTCATACACCTACACAGGTGACCAGCAAGACAGATGCCTTTTGCTCTAGTTTTGCAAACAGCTAATTAATATGACATTCATTTGCTAAAATCATGATGTGGAGAATGATTCTTACACCACTGATATTTTATTTCTACCAGTTTACTGACCCATGTCAAAGGATACACAGCAAAATCCCAAATTCAATATAACAATGTTATAACAACATTGGGGGAAAAAATGGTATAAAAAATTATTTTCACTCTGAAATTTCACAAACAATTAAAAACAAATGGGAAGTATGTTGCATACATAAAGTAGAAAAACTAAAATAGTATTTTATTGTAAAACATCTTCCAATAGTCTGTTTTTTTTTACTACTGCTTTTTTATAGTGTGTATAACAATGACAAATTTCTTCACATAAAATAATAAGTGAGATTAAGGTCATCTTGAAATGAGTAAAACTCTGAAAATATAAGATTTTTCATGTACTTTCAGGCATGTTATTGTGGAGAATTGGTAAAACTTGGCATTTCCAAAATGTATTCATAGATAAACTTTCACTGAATGTATTAAGATATATATATATTTTTTTTTTTTTCTTTTTTTTTTTTTAAGTGTAAACTGTGTAAAATTAGATACTTTTTATATTCACTGATTTAGTAATACTATCTGGATTTAACATACAGGTACTTAAGATTTTAGGATTGAATCATTATTAGAGTGATTAATATGTCTCTGGCATGTGATGCAGTGTGTAGCTTTTCATTTTTCTAACAACCATGTCAGTATATATATCTATGTAGGCTACATATTCAGTGACAATGGCAAGATTCATCAGGCTCAGTTTATGAGAGACTGGCCACCACAGTGTCCTGACATTAAACCCCTTTGAAAGTTTTTGAGATGTGCTGGAGTCGACCTTACACTGCCTGTCCAAAAAAAAAAAAAAAAAGTTGCACTGATAATTTATTGGACGGCCTTTAGCTTTGATAATGTGCTTTTGTTGTGGCACCGTTTTGACAACGATATGAAACATCACAACATTTATTTCCATCAAGAGTTGCATCAATTTTTTTTTTTTATGTTTTCTGAAATGTTATGTTTAAACATGCAAATGAGACCATATCTAATTAAATATGCACTAATATGCATTAATTTAAGCAGAAATCTGAACATTGGATTTCGAATTATCATTTAATTGTGTTGACAGTTAAACATTTTCATAAAAGGGATTTTGGATTTTTCTTTTTATTCTTTTTTCATAAATCAGACAGAAAAAATATGGAAGCCCGTTTCCGCCACTGAATATTTTTTTAAAAAAAGGTTATTGTGACTTTTTATCTCACAATTCTGACTTTTTTTCTCAGAATTGTGTATAAACTCGCAATAGCGATTTATAAAGTCTTTATAACTCTAAATATAATATAAAGACTTTATAACTCGCTATTGCAAGTTTATATCACGCAATTCTGAGAAAAAAAGTCAGAATTGTGAGGTAAAAAGTCACAGTTACCTTTTTAAATTTTTTTATACAGTGGCGGAAACTTATATATTATAAATATAAAGTCATGTAAACCAGACAAATGATATATAAACAAATTCCTCTGTAAAAACCTTCAGAATATGAAGATGAATAAAAGTGCTAAGTTTGGTGTATGCACGTGCTGCTGAAGCGGAGATTTCTGACTCCTTGTGAGAAAACCTTTGAAGATATGTACTGTAATTGAAATCTACAGATGCAAATAGATAAAGTGCAATAAAATAAACCCCTAAAAAGCAATGGTTTTGCTCGGGATGTCTTGTCTTAAAAGATTATTTATCTAAATTATTTACCTAAGATCAAGATTAAAAGACCAAATGTATTTCAATTTCGCTTCTCCAAGTGAATTGATCTTGTTTTAAGGCTGTTTAGATGTTTTTAGGCACAGAATAGGATTTTGTGAAGAGCACACAACAACTCCATTATGCACATAATGACAACACTTACAGTAGAATATTACCCACAGTGCGCGCATGAAGTCCCTCCATAAATTAATAACTTTCTACTGCCTCTTCAAATGTGCCATGCTTTGCATATAACTTTTAGGCATCTAACATAAGTTCAAAAGATGCAGTCACTTCAAAGTTGAAATAAAAGCTGGGAAATGAGTGTCAGGAGTGTGTGAAGTTAAAAAGCGTTTGAGATTTCATGTACTGTCATATTAAAGTAAATATCTGCGAGTGAAGTCCCAGCTCTTTGAACTGCCGTCAGGATGCTCTCCTCAGCGCTGTGCTTTTTTCTCTTCTGCAGATTCACATCATTGACTTTGATGATGAGAATAATATGATTAATAAGAGCGTCCTCCTGCACGATGCTGGTGAGATATGGCACATCAGCGGCAGTCCTGCAGACAAGGCAGTGCTGACCACATGCTACAACAAGAGTGAGTCTGTCTTTCTCTTCCTCTCACTATTGACTACTGACTAAAAACTACTGGCAGGATTTACTAAATGAAAAGGAGTGACCGAAGGTGTGGATGGATGCAGTTATTTTTGGGGGCAGATCTTATTGCTTATGCGTGTTTGTAGGAGTTTCACTTTTCAGATGCAAAATTTATGAGAGGAGAATATTTAAATGAATCATACAAAGTGATTTAGTAAGGTTTGCAATCTCATGCTAATTTGTTCTGTTTAGTAAAACTGGCCCTTAAAGTCAAAATGAAATGTAAATGGACTACATTTACTTTCCTAATGCACATTCTCATTATGCGCAATTCAGCAGCATGTTAAGAAAAAATGTGTAACATTCTGTTTCACTCAGAAAGAATGTTTTTTTTTTTTTTTTAATGCTGTCTGTAAGGATCAATAATTAAATATATCTAGTATTTATACATCTGAAATCTGATTAAATAAGCTTTCCATTGATGTATGGTTTGTTTGGATCGGACAATATTTGGTTGAGATACAACTAGTTGAAAATCTGGAATCTGAGGGTGCAAAAAAATCAAAATATTGAGAAAATCGCCTTTAAAGTTGTCCAAATGAAGTTCTTAGCAATGCATATTACTAATCAAAAATTAGGTTTTGATATATTTACAGTAGGAAATTTACAAAATATCTTCATGGAACATGATCTTTACTTAATATCCTAATGATTTTTGGCATAAAATAAAAATCTGTAATTTTGACCTATACTATGTATTGCTGGCTATTGCTACAAATATACCCCAGCGACTTAAGACTGGTTTTGTGGTCCAGGGTCACATATGCTCATGCAGAATAAGGCATTAATATGGCTTTATAAGTACTTATAATCAGCCATTATGCTAGAAATATGCATGCTAATAAGCAACTAGGTAGTAGTTATATAATTTTGCTGTTTGCTGTTTAGAACAGCCTTTGTATTTTGAGCATTATAATGTTGTGTAGGTAGGGTTTGCAACAGAATCTTAGTCTTTTAGTCAATAGTAAATTTCTTAAGTTGTCTTCCACTTGTACAAGGTTTTGTCATGAGTGAAACTGCGAAAGACTTTCTACTTTGTATGTGGTTATATGTGCTGTGAGTTCACTGGCACAGTCATGTCACACAGGCTGTTAAAGCAATATATGACACATTCTTGCACTCGCCTCGAGGCAATTAAAGAACGTACACAAACATGAAGAAACAATTGAAAGTGGAAATTTTAATTAAATCCCATGTTTATAAGACCGATGCCTGTGGCTGGTTACTGACAGTTCACATAGTGGGGAACATTTCTTTACTGAGTGAAAACTAGGATATGGCTTTTTTTTTTCATTTCTCCTTCCATCTTCATTATGATGAGGCCAATGTGCAAGATGTCATGGTGGAGTTCAAAAGAGGAATGTAATTACCGTGACATTCAAGCTAATGGAGTAGCCGGGCGTCACTGAGTCTGCCTCCATCATCACCCCCACCCGCACTCAACCATCTGATCTGAGAACAGCTCTGAGCTCTTATTCTGACACTGCTGTACGCTTGTGCCCCACTACACTGCGACAGAAAAGAACAGCAGAAAAGAACTGCAGTATGAAATCTACCAAGTCATAGCTTAGTCAATGATACGTTAACAAACTTAGATCTACAGTGGTGGCCAAAATGATTAGAACACTAGTATTTTCAGCAGCTAAAAAATGCTTTTAAGTCATTTATTTCTATCTTTTGCTGTAGTGTGTCAGTAGGAAATATCAGTTTGCATTTCCAAACATTCATTTTGCAATTAATTGTAATAATCCAGTGAGATTTCCGTCTGACAACAGCCAGATTTGAACAGATTTTGTCCAAAATGTACGCTAAATGAGCTGTATAAAAGCAGTATCAGACTCGTAATTGTGCCGTTACTCTGAATATCAGCACGGCTGTATTTACCTTTGGCCTTGTGCCTTCAGATGAATCACAACCACACTGAATTACGATTGCTTTATTCCAGTTATTATGATTAAATGGGTCCTATTAAGCGTTTTTCAACTTTAGTTAGTGTGTAATGTTGCTGTTTGAGCATAAAAAAGATCTGCAAGTTTACAAAGCTCAAAATCCACTTTAAAAGGAAATAGGCTTTCTCTTTAACAGAAAACACTTTTCAAAAACTACAACAAACGACTTCCACCCCTTTATTTGTGCTTGCAAAGGTTCTGCACGATCCTCTTGTTCGCAAACATTCTCAGGGCCTGAATCGGCCGAAACTGACGCCATCGTTAATATTTACAGCTGAGCAGATGAAACTCACGATTATGGCAATGTCCGTGTCATTTCCGTGTCATGTTTTTAAAACAGTCAAGGATGAAAACCTATTCTACACCTCAAAACCCAAAGGGCATAATAGAACCCCTTTAATAAATATAACTTTTTTTAATCATATAGCGGTTACAGACATTTTATAAAATCAATAAGCCATTAGAGGCAATGCATTACAGTGATTTTTATCACAGTTAAGCTGTGGTGAATTAAGTTCTGAAATCCCGAAGTCAAAAACTTTTTTTATTGTTTTATTTAGTTAGTTTAGATTGTATACACTTAAGTAAAACTGATCTTATATGCATTCTCTTCATTGAGTGAGGCAGAAAATAATTCATTTCAATATTTAAATACTTAATTTTTAAATAACACATGCTATTTTTCTTCTTGAAAGTAGTGGAGCCCAAATTAAGATAGTATGCTTTCGGATATGTGGTGGAATAGAAGTAAAAAAAAAAAAATGTTGTAATAAAAGACAGAAATCTTTTCAAAGCATTAAAGGTGCAGTAAGTGATTTCTGAGAAACGCTGATGAAAGTGGATCAGACCAAGCACCAGTACACATTTGTAGCCAATCACCAGTAAGGGGAATGTCTACTCTCTTGTTGCATAGCATGTTCATGAATTTGGGAGCAGATCTATCAAGATAGAGGTGTGATCCTTTTGCGTAGGGGCGTGTTTGTTTTGGTGATTTGGGGCCAGTTTTACTAGCAGCTTGCGCCAGCGCAAACTGTCTTTTGGCGTTAAAATAGTACTATCAGGTTTTACTAAAGACGTGCAGTGATGAATTAGTGCTGAAAAGGCGTGGACACAGTTATTTTTGCACCTGACCTTATTGAATATACATTTCTAGGAGTTTCCCTTTCAGACGCAAAATTTATGGGAGAGTATTCAAATGAATCACGCAAGATAATTTACTAATGTTTGCCCTCATCAAATTACTGGCATTTGCGCCATTATTTAACGCCCAAAAAAAGCATGTCTTAAACTATTTTGCGCTTGAAATGGCTGCAATTATTGTTGCTGGAGGAGACACCACAGAGAACAGAGAGTACATGGCAGAAGATGGAGAGGATATTTCCACATGTATTAATTTATTTAGAAAGCAAGAAGAACACATTATCCAAACATATCGTTTGCCAAGCCGTGTTATTTTTAATTTGCTTCAGGAAATAAAAGACGACTTTGAACCCCCAACTAGGAGTCACGCAATTCCAGGTCTATCAAAACTTCTAGCAAACCTTCTTTTTTTTTTAGCCTCCGGTACTTTTCAACGTACTGTGGCTTCTTTATTTTTTTATTCTTTATTTGCGACAACACTAATTTGTGCTATGCTTGGTATATTGCATTGATTGATATGTAAATGAGATGTTACGTCTGCGTTCTTTAATTTGTGCATTACTAGTAAATCACCCGCAGAAATTTCCGCAACCATCGGCACTGTTTTGGAATTTCGCTCTTGTGCTAATTTGCCCTAAACTAGCCCTTGGTGATTCAAATATCAGCATCGTTTCTTAGAAATCACTTACTGCACCTTCATGCAGCAAATATATTTTTGATAGTAGATGTGGCCATTAGCATTGTTTAGCTTGCTCAGCGTTTACAATAAGATGCACTACAAAACATATTTGTAATTTGTACTGTAAAATACTGTATATACTACGGTAAAACTGTAGATTACCATACCATATATACAGCTTATTAAAAAAAAATGTAAATGGTTTTAACATCGAGTTAGTGTATGTAATTTTATTGCAAATTTATATTTCTTGTAAGTAAAAATTACTATAAATTACAGTGAAAACAAATAAAAGGACTTTCCCAGAGTTCCCTTGTGAAAGATCTAATATTATTATATTTTATTTGAATAGTTTTATTTCTTCTCATATTTGTTATCAGTAATGTACATTAGGGTGCTTTGTGTTATATTTTCTATGATGTAGTTCATGTATTGCATTATTGTAGTGACGTAAGTGTTTTCCTGTTGGTGTTTTGTGTTTATGACTCTTTGCATCATCTATATAGACAATGTTTTATGGACAGACTACTTACCATGAACTTTGCTTCACCATGTGGATTTCTGTTGTGCCAGCTGTATTATCATAGTGGTTATCTGTACATTTAAAAATAAAAAGCAGATTTTGGTAGTTGAAGTAGATGGGTATATGTGTCACTTAATGATAGTTAAAATATACAGGCATCATCAGAAAGTTTTTATTTTTTATTTTTTTTACAGTGAATTTCTTGCAACCACAACTTGCAGTTTTTTTTTACAGCAAATTTAATTGAATATTTTTTACAATCTGAGATATAAGCTTTAAAATACTTGAGAGAATTCACAAGCCATGTATTATTGTATATGTAATTATTGGCTACAGGTTTTATCTGTAACCCATAACTAGCAGTACACTTTTTGGCTGATGCAGAAAGTGCTGATGTGCATTTCTGAACATCTCCCAAAGCGGCCATTACAGGAAGCAGCCGCTGCTCCGAACACTCGTTCTCATTCTCCCACACAACAGAAGAGAGACTGCTGCCTATTTTATATAACATTACTTACTTCTTCATTTTTAAATAACAAAATGTGTGTGTGTTTTCAAAACTTAGACAATTTTTAAAATGTTGTGGAGTAAAAGTTTCTCAATGATATATGTATATGTATATATATATGTATATGTGTGTATATATATATATATATATATATATATATATATATATATATTAGTGGTGGTTGTTATCGGCGTTAACGTGCTGCGTTAACGTGAGACTCTTATCGGGCGATAAAAAAAACATCGCCGTTAATCTATTCTCAAAGTTGGGTTGGGAGCTGGGTCTATACTACGCAAGCTATGATGACTTTCACCTTGATAGTTTAGCGCGGATGTATACCTAGCCGAATTGCACTGTAGGGGGCGAGAACGAGTCTTCGAACCTGTGTGTATGCGTGCTAACCAAGCGGCAACCTCCCGCTCCCTCTAGTGAAAGTCTATGGTGCTAACATGGATGCGGATATGAAGCCGCCGGGTTTGCTTCAGGGAAAATTTATTTTTAAGAAGCTTCCCAATGGAAATCTCAGTGTTTCCCCTACATTATTTTAGGCGCCCCATACACCATACATACTGTATGTTCACTCATTCAGAAGCGCGCGACGCTTGCGGCAATATTAACGTCTGTCGTCTCACTAAATGAGGACATAAATACATGAACATCTCCAGAACTGCTCTGAGAGTCACTTCATGAGAATTCGAGCGTTTCATTTGAGAAAAACTATCCTCATCATATACACAGAAATGTAAAGGTATTCACGGCAACCCGTCAAAATAAAAGTTTGGTTTCACTTGAAGACATTGGGCAGAACGTAATAGACTACTACTACTAAAACTATTAAAACCTTATCTTTAAAGAATAATCATACAATGTCTTCAATGTTATTATCAATATTAAATCCCCTTTATTTTTATGTCGGGAAAAAACGGAACGGAATGTAATTTTAAATTATGTAATTTTAAATTACATAATTTAATTTAATTAATTAGCCTAGTAATTATCACGACACCACGAATTACCACCATATTATGTTTGCTTCTTGATGACTGCTATTTGTTTACTACTAGTAGTGAATTTATTCTGATGTATTTGACAGAATTCAAATGAGCCATTTTAATCTAGATTAATCTAGATTAATTCCAAGATTACAGTGAGATTAATCTAGATTAAAAAAATTAATCTATGCCCACCACTAATATATATATATATATATATATATATATATATATGCAGTATCTCACAGAAGTGAGTACACCCCTCGCATCTTTGTAAATCTTTTATTATATCTTTTCATGTGACAACACTGAAGAAATGACACTTTGCTACAATGTAAAGTAGTGAGTGTACAGCTTGTATAACAGTGTAAATTTGCTGTCCCCTCAAAATAACTCAACACACAGCCATTAATGTCTAAACTGCTGGCCACAAGAGTGAGTACACCCCTAAGTGAAAATGTCCAAATCGGGCCCAATTAGCCATTTTCTCTCCCCGGTGTCATGTGACTCGTTAGTGTTACAAAGTCTCAGGTGTGAATGGGGAGCAGGTGTTAAATTTGGTGTTATCGCTCTCACTCTCTCATACTGGTTACTGGAAGTTCACCATGGCACCTCATGGCAAAGAACTCTCTGAGGATCTGAAAAAAAGAATTGTTGCTCTACATAAAGATAGCGTAGGCTATAAGAAGATTGCCAAGACCCTGAAACTGAGCTGCAGCACGGTGGCCAAGACCATACAGCAGTTTAACAGGACAGGTTCCACTCAGAACAGGCCTCGCCATGGTCGACCAAAGAAGTTGAGTGCACGTGCTCACCGTCATATCCAGAGGTTGTGTTTGGGAAATTGCTGCAGAGGTTGAAGGGGTGGGGGGTCAGCCTGTCAGTGCTCAGACCATACGCCGCACACTGCATCAAACTGGTCTGCATGGCTGTCGTCCCAGAAGGAAGCTTCTTCTAAAGATGATGCACAACAAAGCCCGCAAACAGTTTGCTGAAGACAAGCAGACTAAGGACATGGATAATCTTATTTGGTTCAGATGGTGTCAAGCGTGTGTGGCGGCAACCAGGTGAGGAGTACAAAGACAAGTGTGACTTGCCTACAAGTGGGAGTGTCATGGTCTGGGGCTGCGTGAGTGCTGCCGGCACTGGGGAGCTACAGTTCATTGAGGGAACCATGAATGCCAACATGTACTGTGACATACTGAAGCAGAGCATGATCCCCTCCCTTCGGAGACTGGGCCGCAGGGCAGTATTCCAACATGATAATGACCCCAAACACACCTCCAAGACAACCACTGCCTTGCTAAAGAAGCTGAGGGTAAAGGTGATGGACTGGCCAAGCATGTCTCCAGACCTAAACCCTATTGAGCATCTGTGGGGCATCCTCAAATGGAAGGTGGAGGAGTGCAAGGTCTCTAACATCCACCAGCTCTGTGATGTGGTCATGGAGGAGTGGAAGAGGACTCCAGTGGCAACCTGTGAAGCTCTGGTGAACTCCATGCCCAAGAGGGTTAAGGCAATGCTGGAAAATAATGGTGGCCACACAAAATATTGACACTTTGGGCCCAATTTGGACATTTTCACTTAGGGGTGTACTCACTTTTGTGGCCAGTGGTTTAGACATTAATGGCTGTATGTTAAGTTATTTTGAGGGGACAGCAAATTTACACTGTTATACAAGCTGTACACTCACTACTTTACATTGTAGCAAAGTGGCATTTCTTCAGTGTTGTCACATGAAAAGATATAATAAAATATTTACAAAATGTGAGTGGTGTACTCACTTCTGTGAGATACTATATATATATATATATATATATATATATATATATATATATATATATATATATATATATATATATATATATATATATATATATATATATATATATTTATTTATTTATTTATTTTTATTCAGATTTGCGGTGAGGTTTCCTCGTAACACTGTACAATAAGGTCCAACATTAACATTCGTTAATGCATTAACTGCCATTAAGTGACAATGGCAATTGAAATAAAACAGTTCATTGTTAATTTGTGACAGCTCAGTTCCATGATTAAATAATTTGAACAGGTGAAACTTTTGATTTTAATAAATTATTAGTAAATGTTGAAGTTATATGAACTAAAATTCTTTAGAGGTAGTTTTTTTAATTCTTTAGAAGTTAGTTCATGTTAACTATTTATTACTAATGTAATTATTTCCAAATCTGTAATGTAGTGAACAGGGTATGTTTGTAACAACATGATATTCATTCATTGATTCATTCATTTATTCCAATCTTAAAGATGAGTGTTTGAAATAATAAAGCGTCATGATGGATCTGGCCTCCAGAGGCAGTATACACTACTGAGAGAACAGAGTGTACACCACTGTACTGCTCATAGGGCATGTGCTGCTGGAAGACAATCCACAGATGCATTAGAAACGAACCACACACATTCCCCATAAATACATACACATCATATGCATTAACTTTCAAATAATGTGATCACATTGATACGGTTGATGGTGTGATAACATCTAAATGCAACTCTAAAGACTCTGCATCTTTGTTTTCTTTTGGTTGTCATGCACTCGGTGTGCTTCAGATTACAAATGAGCCGAAGCGGCTGTGTCTGTGTTTTTAAGCTGTTTTGTCTACATGCATGCTTATGTGAGATTCTGTGTGTGTGTTTCCTGTCGGCCAGCGTCTGAGAGTCGAGTGCTCACATGTGCGGCAGTGTGGAGGATGCCCCCGGAATGGGAATCAGGCAGCCACGAGTCCCCCGATGATTCATCAAACAACCCGCAGACCTTGGAGCTTCTCTGTCACCTTGACAACACGGCCCACGGCAGCGTGGCCTGGTATGCCACACGCTATCGATTTAACCCTGCAGCTTCCCCATTCTCTCTCTCCCTCTTTCCTAGCTTTGCTTTCCTTCTCGTCATGGCTTTTATTTCCCTTTCTCTCTCTCCGTCTCGCTTTGTCTCCGTCTCTTGCAGCATCTTGGCTCTGCCTCCATTCAATCTATTGTTCAGTTCTTTTCTAGATGTTACATAAATCTATATATTTGCTCTGTATTTCATGCACCCATCTGTTTGGTTTTATTTTTCTTTTGTCTCAGACATGCTTTATTTCATGCACCATAATTCACAACACAGAATAGAAAAAAAAAAAAAAATACTTGTTGTGTTTTGAAGCTTTTGCCAAATGGCAGGCCATCATACTCATATCCATCAGATGATGGAGTTGCACATACTAATGGAATTTCACTTCAGCTAAAGCAAAAAATTCAATAAATTCAGATCTCCTCCTCCACTGTATTGAAAGATGAAAGGCCAAGTTAAAGCTTAAAAGAATAGTTAATGCCAAAATAAATTTTTTGTCATTGTCATGTTACTCCAAAACCTTTTGACTTTCTTTCTACCTTGGAATACTAGAGATGTCATGCAGAATGACCCAGCTGCTCTTTTCTATACCACCAAAACAAACAGACAGTTTTTTTTTGCAAAATTCACACATTGCATGTCTCAATCACTCACAACCGATGTTCATTGGGGGTCATTGAAGTCAAACTTGGTGCAACATGTTGCAAGCTTGAATATGGATAAACACGAATGAGACTTGACTCTGTCATCAGAAATAGGTTGATTGAAGATGCCCTCGTTTTCCCCATCATTCATCCATCTGCCAGGGCATAGTGGATACCGCACTGGGACCATCAACAGCAGATGCCAGATTGATTAAACTGCAGTGTTTGTACTATAACATAGGCACTTTATAAAAATGCAGTGTTTGATAAACAATAGCCTGATGATGGATCAGTATGCCCGAATTACAATAAACCCTGAGTAACTCATATGCAGCTGTTCTAAAGTAATAATGGGACATTTCTAAGCCAAGGCATCATGTGCATGAACAACATGGCAGCTTGGAGCATGTGTGTCTTCCCCTGAAGAGGATAAGAAGGCTGTAAGAATGTTATTGCGTTTTTGTTGAGAGAAAAAAAAAGCAGTTCTAAGAAATAGATGTTCACTGAATGACAGTGAAGGCTCATCAGATAGTGTGTCTTTTTTTAAATCACTTTACAAACTGAAGTTATTTGTGACTTCTACCATTTGTTTTCCTGTATATGTATTCTCTTGGCATAGTACAGTGTGTTTGAGTACTGGAGTATAGATTGCAAGTCAACAATATTTGCAGTAAACAAAGTTTCAAGTGTAAATTTTATTGGCACACTAGCTAAAGCAGACATGAAACATACAAAAATAGATAAACGGAGAATAGTTTTTGGTTTCAGCAGATCAGGTGGAGGTTGGCCCATTCAACAACGGAGGAACAAAGAAGGCACCACACTGACCGTAAATACTGTGAGGGAATATGCACTTGTAGTGTAATTAAGTGGGGCGATGTATTTCCAGTTTCAGTCCTGATTCCTGATGGTCAAAGTTGGTACAACTGTAGGTAACCAGTGGAGTGAGACCAAGAGGGCTGTGTGGGGATCCCTGTCGGCTGATTAAAGACTGTATGCACTGCCATTTTCAGTATCACCTGCAGGGATTTAATCATGTTGGCCAAAAGTCTGAACAACAGCCTAGTCCAGTAGTCCATTCTTCTTGCTGTCCTAGAGTTGTGGGACACAGTTGTATAGTGCTGTTGTGATTGACTGACAGGTTTGCTGGGATTAGAAGGAGCTCTGTCTTTTTTGAGCTTAATCAAAAAACTGGCACTCCTTCATCCATGCTGAAAGGTCTGAAAGGCAAGCAGAGATATGAGCTAAGATGGTGGGATCATCAGGTTGTAATGACAGATAGAGCTGCGTATCAGTGACAGGAGAAGCCATGTGCCTTTGTGATTGTGTCCAGCGTGCATATTAAAGAGAATTAGACTTAGACACCGCTCCTCTCCAGGAGACCTTGTAGGATATGCCTGAGGTAAGACTGAAGTGAAAGCGGCAAACGGCATTGTAGAGATACAGTATCTTGCAGATGTTACGGGGCTGGATGTAAGGGATAGGCTCTACGTTATAGGACATCTAAAATGAAGAAATGATGGTCACCACCTTAGTAAAAAAAAAAATCTGACCAAGTTATTAGCAGTCAGAACAGATAATGGGACGACAGAGGAGAGAGGAGACCAATGTAAACACTTTGTGGGTGTCTGAAGTGTTGCTGATCGTGTTTTGATAGTGCTTTTGACCACAGAAGCACTGCAGAAGGGAGATACTGGGTCAGATTGGCTGGGTTATTTGACTTGTGCCATTACCTCTCTGCAGCACTGATAGTGGTCCAATGATCACAAAAAGTATCAGTGAGATGCTGGAGGGTGTCTCACATATGTGGCTGTGTAGAATCCTTTAGGAAGGAAGAGGAAAATTGAGGGAAAGGATGCAGACACGACAGAGAAGAAGCATGTAGGTGAGAAAGCACACAGGTTACAGCAAAAGAAACATGAGAAACTATATGTTTGCCTCCTTTGTGTGCATCTGGGATGTGCCTTAATTCTTGCAATGTCAAACAAGGTGTGGGACAAAACAAAATCAGTTGGGAGGGCCAAAGGAATTGCAGATCCACCTCTCAATTCATCGGGTTTTGACTGACTGGTGAGGAGAGGTGTGAAGTCAGCTCAGTTTACAGCCAATTGATAATTTCAGTGTCTACATTCTTCAGTAAGTCAGCCTACAAAAGTCTTACAAAAGTCGCATACCAGATGAGGACAACTCACAAGTATTGCACATTAGACACGTTACACTGTCCTTGAGTGCAAGCAGTAGATGTTTCTGCACATTAAATTGAATAAGAGAAAGTATTTCAACATTTAAAAACATTATGTAAGGTTGAGTATGGGTTTTAATTGAGGTACTGTATTGTCTCTGAGATTAATTTGGATGTTATTAGTGAGTTGGCTGAGATTGACTTCCAAGTGCCGCAGAGGTAGGATTTATGTTACTACACCATCTCCATGATTGTCTTTGCCTTGGCAATACATTTATGCTGGTCAAGTCTGTTCCCCCAATTTAAAACTGGGGCGCAACCACCAACAGTCTAGGTCTTCTTGACTTACAGTACCTGACAGTCATTGAAAAATCAGTACCAGAAAGCAGGTGGATCCTACTGAAGCTGATTGGATGGGCAAGGATGTGAACCAACAAAGTCCAGGTCACTGGTCTTAATGGTTCAGCAGCAGCCTGAAGGCCACAACAGCACTTCATGCCACCTGTCACAAACTGAAAGGTTGGTTGAGAGCAGTCGACTAGTCACAGCTGCCTGGAAAGTACAAGGCCTGCATTGCATCCAAGGGTATTTTGGCCAGTGTTTGTGTTGAGGTACGCAGGTCTGCAGCTTTCACCAGAATTGACTATGATACTACAGTTACTCTTGAAGTCTTTGGCAAGAAAGGTGATGATGTACAAGGACACCAGGTACCCAAAGGTGGCCCAGGATGGGGAGGGTATGCTGTAGTGTGTTTCCTCTGAGACGATTATTTTTGAAACAGCAGCCAGGTCCAGGAACCACCAAAGAGGCTTTTATCTAGAGCAACTTACATTGCATTCAAGGTATGGGTCCTTGCATCGGCTCATGACTGGTAGGTTTCAGTAGCCTTGGCTAAAGAACTTAAAGGATTAATTCAGCGTTGACAAGATTAGGTGTCAAAAAGTTGGCTGTCTATGCAATAGAAAGGTGATTTTTAGGTGCTACGTGACTAGAGAAAACAGAGGAGAGGGCTGAGGCATTGGAGCCATGGAGATGTCGAAAGTCCAACGGATGACATGTTTTAATTTTGATGACAAATAAACTGGTACTGGCAACTAGGGGTGTGCGATATTGAAAAAAAATATATATATCTCAATATTTTGGGGGATTTTTTTCGATAACGATAATTAGACGATATTTTGCATAGTGTGTTATTGTGCTGATATCTGACTACCGTGGACAGCTGCAGTGTTTTATATTCTTCATTCTGTGTGGTGAGTTCACATCAGTGAACAGAAATTAATCTTTTCATATAAATTTAAATAGATTTTTACCTTTTATGGGCATTTTTACCTTTAATAAAGCCATTTTTTCTAAAAGTGTGCATCTTTTGAGTCAGATTGTTACATTTAATCAGTCAATTCGAATAATAAGACATTTAGGCTGTTACCAAACAGGTTGTATTAACCAAGATTAACAAACCAATGAACAATGCATTTATTACACTATTTATTAATGAATGCTGTATAAGTATTGTTCATTCTTAGTTCATGTTTACAAATGTTGTTAACTAATGTTAACTAATGAACCTTATTGTAAAGTGTTACCAATGAAACCAGTATCAACAAAATGAATCTTTGCAGAAGCTGCATCTGAAGTGGCATTTAGATGTATTTACACACTATTTAGTTCAGCTCAGAGGGACATGGAGTGCTTTAACCTACAGTTACAAATGCATAATGTTTTGATATTTTAAACATAAAACATTGAATACTGATATTTGAAATTATTTTAAAAAATGTGAAATTAAAACCGCCAGCAGGTGGCAGCAAGTCACTGTTAATAAATGAGTCATTGCAACTGAACCAAATCATTTAAACGATTGATTAATTCAGGAATGAATCACCATCATGTTGCTCAGAGACGAAAACAGTGCTGTCCGTGGCTGTTTGGAATTATTTTTGTTTAGCGAAATAGAGCAAAAACAGGAAATATGGTGTCTAAAACGTAAGTCTCTTAGTATTAACTTATCTTAGTTTATTGAACTGTTGTATAAAATCAGTATCACATTTGTAATCATGCTTATTTTTGAAGAAAAAACGGCACTCTTCGTGTGCTTTTAACTATATGAAATGATATACATAAATATGTAGATTTTCTGCCCCCATATCTTGAATTGTGTGATCTTTCTTAATGCATTTTAATAGACTGAATCATGCAGTGAAAGAACACACTCTAAATGCACACGTGCACTGTTTAACCCACTAGACGCCGTCACGTAATGAGTGCGTGCACTCTGTAGGGGTGTTTTGTTTGGTTTTTGCAAAATACTCGATAATGTCAAATTGCACATCGTTAAAACAACAATCACGATATTATCGCAGACGATATATATTGCACACCCCTACTGGCAACACAGAGAAAGAGTATACATTATTATTTACATATACTACCCTTTAAAGTTAATTCAGGATAATTTGATACCAGGCATTATTCTGGTCTTTGAGGCAGTGGCTTAGAAGAAGCCAGTGAAAGAAAAATGGTCTAGTAGGAAATTTAGCCAGGGCTTTCTTCAAGGCCCTCGGCACATTGGTCATGACAGGAGCCATGAGAAGGAAAGGCAATATCAATCCTAAAAACATGATCAACTGTACCTTACCTGGGTGAGGGTGTACAGTGTTGATCAGGGCGGCATAGTTAGGTTATATAGTGTGATGACAGAGTGAAAGTAATTGTTCACGCAGGCTTTTGGCAGCATTGCCAGAGAAGGTCATGAATGTAGTTCCAACACTTACTGGAAGCCAGTGTAGAGCGCCAAATGTAATTGATGATCCAATTGTTGGGTATAAGTCAATTGGCGGTATTTAATATGTGCTTAGCGCAAGTCTAGTCATGAAGTAGAAGACACTGGGCAAGGAGCAAAACAGAGTACAGTTTGTAGACCGGCTTGATTTTCCTTGCACTGTAAACCATAAAGCATTTATATGTTCTGTATGGATTCAGGCGATTGTCTGTGTGATTGGGGATCTGATAATGTGTTTAGTCTTCTGATATCATCTGTTTAGGATGAATGACACTTCTGACTTCTCACAGATCAGCTACAGATGCAATTCACACATTCCTGTTTCCAAATGTAAGTTGTTGTTGTACGCGTTGGTCAAATAGACAAGCTTCTGACCATGTGAGACTAATGTTAACATGCATTGCCTTGCACAAAGTTCTGTTCTGTCTCTCTAGTGAGTATGTGCCTGTTTTGAAAACATTCCAATTTAGGCTTCCCTGAAGAGAATAGATGAGATATCAATGAAAAATGTACCAAAAAGACTTGTTGTCACCTATGTTTTGTTATGGTTTTTTGCCCCTCACAGAAAAGAAATGCTTCATTTTGAAAGCTAGCGGACGCCTCTTAATCAATGCCCATTGAGCACTTTGTGGCCAGTGGAGCATTTGTGAGAATTTGTGCCTGGGACGTGCTGAGCGTGTAGCGAAGGCAGCGTGAGACAGGCTAATGGCTATGTGATGGGTTATCAGAGCCACCGCTGCTAGATCAATTGGAAGAAGAAACGAAAGCAAACTGTGTTATATAGGTCAGTCAATACTTTCAGTAATGATGGAGTAATCTCTGTGATGTTCAGGGGCCAGTCGATGCTCACACACCTTTTATATTGTGGACATTTGCTACACATGGGTTCCCTCCTGACATCTCTCCTCCTACCTTGCCTTCCATTTACCAAAGCATCAAATACACGCTTCTTCCTGGTTAGTTTTGTATATACTGCAGATTAACTAAAATAGTGGCATTATGTTAATTGTCCAGTGACTAAATATTTAGTTAAAGCATGTTGTTTATTGTTTTTAATTCTTCATGAATTGTATTTAGCCTAAATTTATGTCTTCAGGTTTGATGAATTCACACTAAATTGCACTAAAACTTTTAATAGATTTAGATGTTTTTTTTTTTTTGATGGTAGATTATATCTTGCTAGCTACTTTTACACAACTTATGCTTGATCATGTGTAGCCTGACAAACTACAGTTTGAAGCAGCTTCCCCAGTATGCATTTATTTTGTTTTAATCAGCATCAATATTTTAATGACATTACTAAATAAAATATTTGGTAATACTTTTAGGAATTTGTCACAGTAATTTTTACAGTACAAATATTCCATTTAGTCTCTCAGTTAATATGAGATCATAAAAAGCTGCATGCATATTAATTATAAGAGTAAATGGGGTGAAAAAAGTTCCACAGAAGTTTTTTTCCCAAAAGTTGACATGCAAATGCAATGTAATGTCACCTGCTGTATGGGTAAAATGAGGTAAAATTCCCCCTACATGTACCTTTGTTTTCTCTTGACTATAGATTAATCTAAACAACTAAACTTTTACCTCAGTAATGGTTATGCTCTTATTAATATTGACTGTTCATCTACAAAATACTGTATATATAGGTCAGGAAGTTTTAATTCTGAAGTAAAAAAAAAAAAAATTAAACTCTTGAGGTCTGATGGAGGTATTATTTAATAATGGATTAGAATATCTTCATTATTCACCATAACCATAGGGAGCAATTGAGTTGAGTCATTTAATCTTATTTGATGGTCTGTTATGACATCCCTTCAATTAAAATAAAAGCCCGCATCTTATTCATTAAATTATTATACTGTAATTAATTAATAAATCTAAACTAAATTGTCAAACTGCATACATTTACACTGAATATGTGATTTAGTATTTTACACTAATGACACCTTATTCAAAAAATAAATCATTAATGACGTTATCAGGAAAAGGAAATTGGGCAAGATGTCCCCACCTCATAAATGCATATATTTTGTGCAAGAACATGGAAATTGTTGACTACAAGCTCTTTAGCTGTTTTTTTTTTTTGTTGTTGTTGTTGTTTTTTTTAACAAATGTATGATAGATTTCCCTGTTTGGGTAAAATTGGGATGATTAGTGCACTGCATTTG
This sequence comes from Onychostoma macrolepis, assembly GCF_012432095.1. NCBI lineage: Eukaryota > Metazoa > Chordata > Actinopteri > Cypriniformes > Cyprinidae > Onychostoma > Onychostoma macrolepis. The sequence continues at coordinate 29,781,915 of NC_081171.1, read as the reverse complement.
GACGACATGCGCTCATAAAGAAAAGTTTTCTCTCACACAGGTGTTTTCTGTTGATAGCTAATGATAATAGATGTGTGGACTGCCGTGTGGTTCATTTCTGTACACCTCACAACTATATCAACATTCTTCATATATATGCAAAGAGCATCATTGAAACATTGTATTAAAGACTAACGTTGCACTGGATAAATGCACATGACTGTATTTGTGGCCATTCGTTGTCAGTGTCCTCTCTCATGTCTCCTGCAGTGTATTGTGGGAGCCCATGGGTGATGGGAAGCGTGTGATATCTCTGGCTGAAAACCACGTGCTGCTCTGGGACCTTCAGGAGAGCTCCACCAAGGCCACGGTGAGGTTCATTAATTTCATAATTCATTAAAAAAAAATAGTTCCCATATATATTTTCAAATCTCTATGAACTTCTTTCTTTAACGGAGCACAGAAAAGGTACTTTGAAGAATGTTCATAAAATTAAAGCATTGGAAAGGACTAAAAAAGCAAAAATCTATAAAACTCAAGCAAAAATTCAGAATCCCCTAATTGTATTTTAGAATGTCTGGAGGGCAAAAATGATATAACATTAGCTTTAAAATCATGTCAGTCATGTCAGTGAAAAATTTAAACACATTAGTTATTAAAAAAAAAATAGCATTTGGGTTTGGAATGAGACATCTTTTGAATGAGGGTTTCTTGTCAAAAAGAGAAAATTAAAGGAATAAATATGAATAATGATCAAAAATGTAATGAATTTGTTTTGTTGATGAGAGTTGGTTATCTTGACATTGTAAAATATCTTGAACACACCAAAGTACAGTTATTATTAAGCAGTTATTTCAAATTTTTTATTATACATGTAAGAAAAAAACACTGGGGCTCGTGGGAGTGGCCGTGATCCTGTACTTTGCTTGTCATCTGAAGCCATGCAACAGCTTTCTGTGTTCCTCTATTGTAATGGCTTTGGATAAAAGCATTTGCTAAATGTATGTTAATTAATGCTAAATGTAAAACGTGAATGTAAATTTCACAATTTGATGTATTACTTGCCGAAAACCTTCCCATCTGCCATAGCTTTCAAATCTCATTCACACTTCCACAAAAGTGGCGCTTCACAATTGGGTATGAAACACATGAGATGCATTTTCATTTGGTGTTGTTGATATCAAATTTGGTGACATGTCTTCATTCATCCAAACTCGAATGTGCAATAAGCAAGCGCTAAAATTATTTAAGATGTTAATGATGTGAAAAATACACAAAACATTAAGCATGTTGGATGGTTTGGTCAAAACCTGGAGCAAAACCTTTTCTGAATCATAAACGTGTTTTACTGAGTAATCCAATGGCTGGGTGACAATACAAATCTGTTTTATTTTTTTCTTTAATTCTGTTTTATTTGAATTTTTTAATTCAATTACTTTTATAAGTAAATCATAAAATAAGTGTTAACAAATTCATTACATTTGAACAATAATATAATATATAATGGTTTTGATGGTTTAAATCAGTTTTGATTAGTCATAAAACTTTAACAAAATGTACTTAATATAATATAAAGTGTTTTATTTATTCACAAATTTTGTATTTTCTGTTGTATTTTTTTCTGTATTCTGTGTTTTATAATTTAATACAAATATATTGCTAAAAATGGTGGTAATCAAATCAATGCATAAAACTTTAAAAAAGTTTAAATGTAATCATATCAAATTTGAACAATTCCTTTCCTTTTTTTTTTTTTTTTTTCCTAGCAAATAACCCACTGCAGGTTTACTGTTTAAATTAAAACATGGATGAAAAATTGTGTGATATTTCTTAAAAATTATATTTTAATAAACTGCATAATTAATATTATTACTTGAGGTTAAACTGGACTTTTATTTTTGCGAGTGACCTTTGAGTTTCTGTGTTCATCTAATGATGGTTTTCTCAAATGAAATGTCGAAATGCTGGTGAAGTGACTGTCAGAGCAGCTCTGGAGATGAAGTTCATTCTTTCTAGGGCTGCACGATATATCGTTTCAGCATCGATATCGCGATGTGCGCATCCGCGATAGTCACATCTCAGTATGTGCAATGAAAAACCGATCGTTTTCTTTGCTCACACACAGACACCGCGTCTACACCGGTCGCGACAGCTGTACAGAGATATCCATTTTTAAATAAAATTAGTAGCAGAGCTACTGCAAGCGATTTTCAGTACAGGAAATCCGTTTATCCTTTGTTGAAACTTCCGTGTCGTCGAGGAGAGCGCAGGTCACGGTTGCTTAGCAATGACAGACGCCACGAAAGTGCAAGCTCCCGAGCGCTTTGGAAAGAAGGAGAAAGCAGCGGGTCACGCAGCTGCGTCCAACGTAGACACGGTGAGAGCCACGCAGATGCACGTGAACACTGAATTCCATTCATTTCCGCTATATATGTGCCTGAAATGACACATATGTGCGAAACTATGTCAAAATGCATGTCTCCGCAAGTATCCTTGTAAAAAAAGTCTTAGGTGAAGGTAAACAATTGAGAAAGAAAGAGGATAACAATATCAGCAGTTTAATATCCCTGTTGCTTCCTGTGTCATGTTAATCAAATAACAAAACACATAGAGAAAAATCACTTTTGTAGCTTTAACAGATTTATTAATTTAATTTATGCAGTGAAGACTATGCAGTGTTATTTTACAATTTCTGTACCTGAATACTGTTAGACTTGCCTTAAAAATACAAAGCACTGTTTATTTCATTTGTATCTTTGTTCTTTTATATTTATCTATGCTTTAATTTATTTCCTATGTTGATTTACTCACCTACAAAAACGACTTTTTCCAAATAGAGCTATTCAAGTCATCTGGTTATTTATTATTATTTTTTACGCAATATATATCGTTGGAAAACAAAATATCGCAATGTGAGATTTTTCCAATATCGTGCAGCCCTAATTCTTTCTGTATTTTAATATTCACAAACACCGGTACATATCATGATTTGATCAAATGTACAGCCCTACTTTTGATTTATCCTTCCAAAATTTGGCAAATTCTGCGACATTCCACGTTACGCTGTAAATTCCATTTTCATGACTGGATTCCCTGATTCCGTCCTCATTTTCTGCATCCTAAATGCCTAATATTCGTAGTGAGGAGAAACTTCCCCGGTTCACTGACAGTGCTATTAGTAAGAAACAGCTTTGTGCATAATGTTCAATAATAATCAGCTGCAGTCGTTACTAATTAATGCCTCCCAGACCGGCGCTCACAGACTGCAGTGTCACAGGCCTTTGCGAACATAACCTTGACTCGACATTTGACGAAGCATCACTTGCGAAAACACTCTCGCTCTCAATGGAGGCTGGAGAAGAGGCCCGTGGTTGACATCACACTGAGCCGCTCCGTGAGGTCCCGCTATTGTCAGCTTTGCATGCAGAGCGAGGGGAGGTTATGGAGTGGCAAGGCCTGCTGAGTGCAGCGCCCATTAAAAACACCAGAGCCAGGGAAACGAGGGGGAGGCAGAAAGAGACAGAGAGGATGTTCGGAAAGCTCTCGGCACAGCTAGATTCCAGCGGTGTCGTGAAGAATGCTAATCTGCCTCATGCAAATCTTCCCTCATGCCGCCCCCGTCCTCACAGCACACACACACACACACACACTCGTCAGCCTCCCCCATCCGCTCATCCCTCTGTTCTTCAGAACAGCTCAGGTTGATGTGTTTATCACCACGCTGCGTCTGCCAGTGTTTTATTCGGATATCGCTGAATCCCACAAACAGAAAAGGAGGCGAGAAGCAGCCACCAGGCTCACTTCTGCATGTATCTGGGGCGTTTTCTCCAAAGAAACAAGCGTCCTCAAACAAATTGGCTGAAAAAATAATCAACACTACACTCTTAAATATAAAGGTTCTTTATTGGCATTGATGGTTTCATGAAGAAGCTTTAATATCAGGAAACCTTTCTATTGCACAGAAGGTTCTTTATAGTAACAAAAAAAAAAGGTTCTTCAGAATATTAAAATATTTAGCATAGTTAGGAAAAAGTGTTATTTTAAGAACTTTTCACTTAAAAATGTTTTTTCTATGGCATTCGCTGCAAAAACCCCTTATTGGAATCTTTACTTTTTAGAAAATAAATATAGCAAAATATGAGATCAAATAGTGCTTCTGAATAGGGTGACCGTTTGTTTATTGCTATGTTGCAGGACAGTAGATGTGATTTTGCAGGACACGTGTGAGAGATACATTTATTACTACTAGACTATGTAATTATTGATGATGATTGGATAATAACATGATTTAAATGGTCAATAAGCTTTGTTAATTGTGACTGGCACTGTTTGCCCAGATTGGACTGATAGAATACAATGTAATTTTCTCTATGGGATGATACTATAAACATAATGAACTAGGCTAGTAGGTAAAAATCACATTCTATAGAGCTTAGAGAAACAAGCGCACATCAATATTTTGAATTTTGTCTTTGAACATCCATTTTTTCTGTTGCTCTATAGCATCACTGTTGAAAAGTAATAAGCTGTTGAAGTGGATTTACTTATTGTAGCGTTAACAAAAGATATCATGTGCATTGTAATATTCGAAGCGGATGTCATAACAAATGTCAGGAAGATTTTCAAATGATTTTCAAATGAGCGGAAATAACGAACGGAAGACAATGAGCGCAGCTCTGAAAATGGGCGGAGCTACATAGCAAGTAGTTTATACAAACATTAAATGCATTTTTCTGCTCTGCTTACTTAAAACGTGACGGCTGCAAAAATTGATTTTTAATTCCAATCACGTTTTTTTTTTTTTTATCTCTTATTGTGGTATTGTAATTTCAGGGAAGAAAAAAAATAATACAGACATAATTGAAATGCGGGACACTGCTCTCGTCTTGCAGGACTTGGGAGAAAGCTCTAAATTTCGGGAATATCCCAAAAAATTAGGGACAGCTGCTAAACCCAAACAGACTGATGCTGTTGTGCGGACTAACTCTTTATGTCACTTAACATTTGCACACTTAAGCTCTGAAAGCTTCTGTCTATTGTCAACATGGGCAGCATCCTAACCTGATAAGTGACTGATTTGGGACGCTCTACATAGGCAGCAGTCCTCATGTGAAGCACACTAGAGACTTCCATTAGAGTTTAATTACTGCAAAAAAAGACACCTAAACATTCTTAAATCAAGATATTAAGATATTAGATCTTATGATATTAAGCCTTTTAATTAAAAATGTATCAGAATGAAATGAGTTTATGCTAAACAAAAAATATCTGCCATATGGGGGAAGAAAAATAAACTTAATTCAAAGGAATTATTATTTTTTTGTTGTTGTTGCGCTGTTGGTAGATATATTTTCGTGTTTTAACCATAAATGTGTTTAATTTTGATGTATTTTTCTGAAGTCATTTTGCTTCTTAAGTAAATGAATCATGATTTAAGAATGATTAGATATTTGTACAGAAAAACAAGACAAAAATACTATGTATGAAAATCATGCTCGATAATAAGCTAAAATAAATCACACAAATATTTGGCTGAATATTCCAGTTTAATATGACTGAATTGTAGTTATATGTGCTTTAACATTATATAAAGAAAAATACAAGTATATTTATATTTTAGATTTCTGTGAACTTTTTAGTGAGCTTGTTGGAATGCATTTTGTGTTTCTTCTCCACAGCAAAGGACAGATGCGATGCTGCCTTACCATTTAAGTGAAATAAATCATTTTAAAAAGTAGCATAATACAAATAATGATGCTCCCTACTGTTTTGAGTGTGTTTATCATGCATTAAATGTCTGATAGGCAGATTATCAAAAGGTGGATCAATGTGTTATTGTTCAGTCGCTCAGATGGTGTTTGTGCTGGAATATTGAATAGGTTTTCTCTGCGGTCAATGAGCTACAGCAGAGCAACAAACTCTGAAAAAAATCAGCAGGAGAGGTTCAGAGAATGGAAAAATCTGCTTCTCAGCAGCTTTCGCAACCACGACTGAGTACAAATAACAAAGTGTTCACTCCGTGCTCTGTGATTATTTATTAAAGAAAAGACCAGTTTTTAATTTATTTAGCAGTAGGTGTCAGGTTTGTGAGTATTTTCTAGTGACTTCTCAGATACTTGCTTAGACTGTTCTGGTTTTAGCATCTTAGATCTCACCTTAGAATGTGCCTCCACCTTGATTATTGTAAAACTTCAGCAATGTATAACTATGCATGCACTTCACTTCAGTTTCCAGCTGAAATGAACACAAGAGGCAGTAAACCACAAAGAACTTTTATTTCTTTTCACACAAATTAATTACAGGTGCAAAAGCTTCAAACACTTTTACCATAGTGCATGATTTGTAAACTAACACATTTTGATGTTTGCATCACATAAACAGCTCCATATGTTTGGCTTTTCTGACATAGTAAACTTGCTCGGTAGCGCACCCGGTACAGAACTGCACTGGTGATGTGAAGTGCTCGGGTACGAGTCCCGTGAAACACGAATAATGATAAAAGAGCCTTAAGACTTTCAGAAGCAAGATAAAATTCCATGGTTGCTTCAGCAATTGCATTTTATCTCATGTTTGCTTTTGTTAACATTATCAGTTAGGTTAAGTGTCAGCTTTAGTGTAGGTGCTACAATATTTTCAAATGCAATAGAGCACTACTTTAGCACTACTCACCAGACATTTCATTACCAAAGTATAAAGAATAAAGAATAAAGCATTCCCAAATTCACGTTCATCTGTTTCTGATCGCTGTTAGCTTAATGGACTTTTCACTTTGAAAGTGTCATATACTGTATATGTATTTATGTATGTATGTGTATACACTGCCACTCAAAAGTTTGGGATCAGTAAGATTTTTTGTTTTTTAAGGGAGTCTCTTCTATTCATCAAGGCTGTATTTATTCGATCAAAAATACAGAAAAACAACAGTAATATTGTGAAATCTTATTGCAATTTCTAATATTGGTTTCCTAATTTAATATACTTTAAAATAGATTTTATTTCTGTGATGCGCAGCTGAATTTTCAGCATCATTACTCCAGTCTTCAGGGTCACATGATCCTTCAGAAATCATTCTAATATGCTGATTTATTATGAGTGTTGAAATTGTTTTTTGGAACATGTGATACTTTGTATTCATCAAAGAATCAAAGAAGAATGTTAAAAGGAGCAGCATTTGTTCAAAATAGAAATATTTTCTAACAATATAAGTCTTTACTATGACTTTTTATTCATTTAACACATCCCTTCTGAATAAAAGTATTAATTTCTTAAAAAAAAAAAAAAAAAAAAAAGAAAGAAAGAAAAAAATGTACTGACCAAAAAACTTTTTAATAGCATTGTATATTGTAACACAAAATTTCTTTTTTAAATAAGTGCTGTTCTTTTTAACTTTTTATTAATCAGAGAATCCTAAAACAAAATATGACAGGTCCCAAAAACAAAAAAACAAAAAAAAGAAGCAGCACAACAGTTTCCAACATTGATTATAAATCAGCATATTAGAATGATTTCTGAAAGATCATGTGAGGCTGGAGTAATGATGCTGAAAATTCAGCTTTGATCACAGAAATAAATTATATTTGAAAGTATATTAAAATAGAAAACTGTTATTTTAAATTGCAATAATATTTCACAAAATATCATTTTTTTCCCCTGTATTTTTGATCAAATAGATACAGCCGATGAGCAGAAGAAACTTCTTTAAAAAACATTTAAAAATCTTACTGATCCCAAATTTTTGAGCAGCAGTGTGTATATGTGTGTGTGTGTGTGTGTGTGTGTGTATGTGTATATACAGTGCCCTCCAAAAGTATTGGAACAGTAAAGACAAAATTGCTCTGTTGGCTGTGGAGTCAAGACATTTGCAAATATGATGAAAAGATGAATATGAGACAAAACTACAGAATGACACATTTTATTATTAGCCGTTTCAACACATACATGTTTTACCAAATAAAAAGTTCAGCACTTTTAGAGTTTCATCCCTCTATCTGATGTGAGCATAAGTATTGGGACAGTTGCCTCACAGGTCTTTCTAAGTGATCAGCTGTGTCCTGTTGCATTAATTCTTCAGATATTAAAAGCAGGGAATATGTCGTATCAGTTATATTCATTACTTCTGCATTCTGAATCTTGACACACACAAACCAGGATGAAGATGAGGGAGCTGACTTTGAGAGAAAAGCAAGCAATTTGGATGCTAAAAGAAAAGAGGAAGTCAATTAGAGCTCTAGCAAAAACAAAAGGCATGGAGAAATCAAGAGTTTGGAAACCACCAGCAACCAACAACTACCTGATCGGCTGAGAAAACAACAGTAGTTGATGACAGACGAATCATAAAAGCTGTGAAAATGAATCCTAAAAGACGTGTCTGTAAAATCACCAACAACTTCCAGAAAGCTGGGGTGATGCTCTGACAATCTACTGTCCTCAGGAGACTTTGACACAGAATTACAGATGCTACACAGCAAGATACAAACCTCTGACCAGCTCCAAAATAGAAAGACAAGATTAGAGTTTGCAAAAAAGCACAAAGGTGAGCCAGAAGAGTTTTGGAACTGTGTTTATGGACCGATGAGACAAAGATGAACCTTTATCTAAGTGATGGGAAAGCAACAATGTGGAGAAAAAAAGGAACTGCAATGATCCCAAGCATACAGCCTCATCTGTAAAGCATGGTGGAGGTGGTGTCATGGCATGGACATGCATGGCTGTCTCTGGAACAGCCCTCTCAACTTTACTGATGACTTAATGTATGATGACAGTAGCAGAATGAATTTGGAAGGGTACAAAACCATCTTGCCTACCAATATTCAAGAAAATGCCACCAGATTCATTGGGAAGGACAATGACCGAAAACACCTGCCAGTTCAGTCAAGGAGTTTATAAGGGCTAAGAAATGTAAAGTCTTAGATTGCCCAAGTCAATCTCCAGATTTAAATCCGATTGAACATGAACTTCAGCAGCTGGAGAGGAGAGTAAAGGCAGAAACTCCCCAAAAAACAAGCAACAACTGGAATTGGCTGCATTAAAGGCTGGGAAAAGTATTTCAAAGGATGAGAGCAAGAGTCTGGTGATGTCTATGGGTCACAGACTCACTGCTGGGATTGTGCTCAAGGGATCTGCAACTAAATAATAGCTTTTAATCTTTTATATCTGCCTTATGTTCAACTGTCCCAATACTTATGCTCACATCAATGAGTGGGATGAACTCTAAAAGTGCTGTGTTGAAACGGCTAATAATAAAATGTGACATTCTGTAGTTTTGTCTCATATTCATCTTTTCATCATGTTTGCAAATGTCTTGACTCCACAGCCAACAGAGCAATTTTGTCTTCACTGTTCCAATACTTTTGGAGGGCACTGTATATATATATAAATGTGTGTGTGTGTGTGTGTGTGTGTGTGTGTGTGTACGTAATGTATGTATATACTCAATATATATTTTGTCTCAAGTTTATTATATGCAATAAACTTGGGATATTTTGCTCCTATAAATATAATCAACAATTTTACATCTCTATTTCATTTCTCTAGCATTTTTAATTTATCATTTGCAGTATTTCATGGGATTGGAGTTCTCACCGTCATTAAAGCTGTTAAGTACACAGTCTTGTACTTCTGTCTTTTTGTTGCATTTTTTGCTTCAAATCAAGTTGTGAATGACCTTATAGCAGGTTGGTTTGGTTTCATGGCCATGGCTGGATTTAGGCTTGGATTGGGCTTGACTGGGCTGCAGCCCATGGGCCCCGCCTTTGCCCGTTTACGTTTGTTTGATTTGTTCAGTTATATGCCAGTCAGAAATTATTAGCCGCTTTTCCACTGCGCACAAGGGCTAAACGGGCCAGCCAGGGCTGACAGCTTCCAACTATGACCTTCGAGGCCATAATCAAACAGCATAAACTGGTATTTATGATTATTTCACATAGAAGAAGGAGACGTATTGATCGCGTCTGCGCCAATTAGTTTATCACATGGCTCACTTTGAACAGCTCCATTAAGCCTTTAGCCTAAAAGAGCGCACATAGAATGATAATGATAAATTTGAGAATTGTTCATGCCTCATTTCATTACAGATGATGATTCTATATTATATTAATATTCCACTAAATTATGCAATCTGAAAAGTTTTGAGCGCTTTCTCCCACCTCACTGCCATCACACGTGGGGCAGAAATGTAATCAAAATTATTACAAAAAATTAAAATAGCCATTTAATGAGTTTCTGTTTTAATACCATATGCTTATGATAGGACTTAGCCTACTTTTATTATCTCACAATTCTGACTTTTTTTCTCATAATTTTGTAATACAAACTCGCAATTCTGACTTTTTTTCTCAGAATTGCATGATATAAACTCGCAATTGCAAGACATAAACTCACAGTTCTGAGAAATAAAGTCAGAACTGTGAGATATGAACTCAATTGCGAGTTTATATCTCATAAAATCAGTTTATAAAGTCAGAATTGCGAGAAAAAGTCAGTTCTGACTTTATAACTCGCAATTGTGAGTTTATATCTCACAATTATGTGAAAAAAGTCCACAAAAAAGTAACCTTTTTTTTTTTTTTTTTTTAATTCAATGGCGGAAACGGGCTTCCATACATTTGCGAAGGTAAAGGAATCAGCATTTTAAATGAATCTGTTGATTCAAATCACTCATTAAGACAGTCTCTTGCTGCTACCTACTGGTGGTTGTTTCATATTTTAAAAAGTAGCTTATTTCATTTTTTTTTTGCATTCATTTAATATTTCTACATTTAAATGTTATATTTAAACTTTACATAATTTATGCAAAATCCATCTATGGATTTTGTTGACAGTAATTTCATTTGATTGTTAATAGCAAACATGTATTTTTATTCAGATTGAATTTATTGATTAAATAAGAACCTGACATAAGAGGACACAGATATAACAATATATATATTTTTTAATACTAATACATCTCTGTCTTTTTTTTTTTTTTTGGTCAATGTTATTTCATGGTTTTGATCTCTCAACTGAGAGAACACATCTTGCTTATTGTATTATAATGAATATTTAATATTACATGTAAACTTTGACTATAGGCTAGACATGTTGCATATTACTATATATGAACCTCAAAGTATATTTAAATTTTTATGTATTTTGTATTGCTGTATAATGATGTTCTAGTTGAGGGCATTTGTAGTGTATAGGGCCCAAACATAACCTCAAGCCCAGGGGTCCTCGGCCCCCTAAGTCCTGCCCTGTTCATGGCATATAATGCTTTAACAAAGACAAAGGTTTTTTTTTTTTTTTTTTTTTTTTTTAAATGCCTATAAAATGGCTGATACATCCAGAACCAAGGTCACTGAAAAAGTTAGCGAGCACTGTTGCATATTAAAACAGTAAATAAATACAGTTCGAAATAAACAAAGACATCTAGTTTGCCTTCTCTGGTCTTGTCAAAAACCTCCATAGGACACCAGTGGACCGTCATGTGTCACAAATGTGTCAATTTTCTCTAAAGATTCTTCTCTGTAGAGACTGTAAAAAATATTTTTCCAAGTTGTAAATACAACAAAGATTATTGGAGTACTTTTTACAAGAAAACACTATTTCAGTCTTTCTACTAGCTTGATTCAATGTGTTACTTGACGTTTAATTGTATTTGTGACATTTACTAGCAATTTTTTGAGTGAAAATTGTTTCAAAGTAAATCCTACACTTTGCCTACATTCTTAATGATATAGAAAGCCAACAAAGACTTTCCAGGCTGAGAGCACCTTTTCATTGAACTCCCAGTATAAACGGTGCACTGCTCTTCAACAAAGGCACTGTTTCTTGTCAACTTGTGTCGTTAAGAGTATTTGGTCTATTCGGCATTGCTGTGTTCACGAACACAGTGTATTTCTGTGTCCGTCAGGGACTGTGAGTAGGCTTGCCTCAGATTGCTGAATATGGTGAATATGCAGCCATTGATTGAGATGTATGTGGATCGATTCTCCTCCCACAGATCTCGAGCAGCACCACTCTGGAGGGCAAAGGGCAGCTGAAGTTCACAGCAGGCAAGTGGAGCCCACATCACAACAGCACACAGCTGGCCACGGCCAATGATACGGCCATCCGAGGCTGGGACCTGCGGAGCATGAGGTAAGACGTGAGGACCGTCATTCGGATACAGTGTGCATGGCTACTCTTTTTAATAATATATGGTTATATGTGGCAGTACCATGGTACTATGATACATTATTACCATATTTATAAACCTCATATGGCATTTGCACTAAAGTTCATAAATTTGGGGTCAGTAAGATTTATTTTTTAAAAGAAGTTAATACTTTTTTTCAGCAAGAATGCATTAAATTGTTTAAAAGTAACATTAAAGACGTTTATAATGCTATAAACGATTTCTATGTCAAATAAATGCTGTTCCTTTGAACTTTCTCTTTGTCAAAGAATCCTGAAAAATAAAATGTATCATGGTTTCCACAAAAATATGAAGCAGCACAACTGTTTTCAACATTAATGCCAACATATCAACCTTAAGCCCTAAACGCACTGCACGATTTCCGGCTTTCCCAGACAAAAGATTGGCATCGTGAAACAATCGTGGCGATTTCTGTGATTGTGGATCCTAATCGATGGTCCTGCGTCGTACAGTGATAGAGGTTCAAAGACGGTCAAAGATAGCCTACGATACAGCATGATCATCACACAGTGTGTTTGCTGGTACGATCCACGTTTACTGACCAACCTATAAAAATGCGACATGAAATAAACGCGACATGGCGCTAAAACATAAAACTGCTTACCTCAAGCTCTTATCCCTTCCTCTTTCGAATTGTAATATTATTTCACAATGTTACTGTTTTTATTGTGTTTTGATCAAATAAATGCAGCCTTGTTGAGCAGAAGAGACTTCTTTCCAAAACATGAACAATTAGAATTCTTCCAAACTTTTGAACACTAGTGCACATGGTAATTTGTAATAATTCTTATGGTATGGTGTTCCAAGCTACCAGAAACGTCTCAGTTACGTATGTAACCCTCGTTCCCTGAAGGAGGGAACGGAGACGTCACGTGGGAGACCGACGAATTGGGATCTCGCCAGAGAGACCAATCCACTTCGAGTGTAACTAAACAAGCCAATGGGCATTGGCATCTGGCTGCCACACCCCGCAGCGCGGGTATAAGAGGCAGCAGGTGCACCGCATTAATTCATGCTTTTGCTGAGGAGCCGAGCCGGTGACGTCTCCGTTCCCTCCTTCAGGAAACGAGGGTTACATATGTAACCGAGACGTTCCCTTTCAGTTGTTCACTCCGAGTCACGAGTGGGCGGAAATAGCAGCATCGTAAACCTTAAGGGTGGAGGGGGACAGCCTACGCTCCAACCCTTGCTGCAAAAAGGAAAGCACGGCTCTGATCGAACATTTCCGGGGGTCCTCGCTGTGAGAGGAACACCATTCGACGAACAGGTTCCACTTCAGCGCATTTTCCCGTCTTGTGGATGGGGCTCGTGCTGAAGCAATAGTGAGTAGGGGTGTAAATCGGATGGTTCGTCATGATACGATACGTTATCGATTCTCATACCCAGCGATACGATATTTGCCGACAGTAGTATATCAATCGATATTTCGATATTATGATATTATATAGGCCTACCTATTTTAAACAACCATCTACATTTTTATTAATTCACAAATGCAACCAAAATACAGTATATAACATGAACATTTATCAGAAATTTTCACATACCTCAATTGGGACAAAAAAATAGGCCTATACACTTTTTTTTTTAATAATAAAGAAAATAAACAATTGGAAAAACAATTCTGGCTACTACTATGGGCTCAGTGCTAAAAATATTTTCTACAGATAACCAAATTACAAGCAATAGCAGAAAATAAATACAATAGAACAAAGATACAAGTTCAATAAACAGTGCTTTTCAGGTTTTTCAGCTCAGTCTAAAATAAATTTTCAGGTACTCTACAGAAATGTAATAATCAAATGTAAAATAACTACATGGTCTTCACTGTATAAATCAAATATAGATTAATAATTTTTGATGTTACAAAGGTTATTTAGTCAGGAGCAAGTCAGCACTTGTATTTTTCTTTGACAGCATTAGATTTATTATTAGTTTGCTTTCACTTTAAGAACAAAATCACAGATTTAATATAGCCTACTGATACACATGCGTTTTCTTTCTCAACTGTTTACGTTAAGATATATGCCTAACCGACTGTATTTACTAGGATATTTGCCAAAACACGCATTTTGATGTAATTTTGTCTGTATTTATTCATCCATGCACAAAAAAAAGCGGAAGAGAGCCCAATTTAATATTCGCGCGGTGTAGACGCTTCAGATGTGTGCGCAGACAGCGCGCGACTGTTCCGTCAACAATCCCAAGCGTCTTTTATGCTAGCCTTGTGCCTTCGGGCAGTCCTTATATCGAGTTCTGATACGTGAGTTTGAACGAGAACGCACGCGTTGGCGGTAATGCATAGACGGACATTATGTGAAAATGTGGACAGTGCCAAAATATAGGTGCCTATTTATACTACAGATATCGATATTTTACGCGTGGCATCGATGCATCCGTATCGTCAGACATCGTATCGATCCATATCGATGAATCGTTACACCCCTAATAATGAGCGCTACCTCCTGGGGTAGGTCACCTAGAACCTCCGCGTCCCATCCAGGGACCACACGTGGAGTTTCCACAGGTCCGGACGCAGGTGCCAGAGGGTGCCCTGTCTCTGAGAAAGCAGATCCTTCCTCAGAGGAATTGGCCAGGGAGGGGCTGTCGCCAGGGGCATGAGTTACGGGAACCAGGGCCAGTATGGAGCCACTAACAGGACCTGCTCCTCGTCCTCCCTGATCTTGCACAGTGTCTGTGCTAGTAGGCTTACTGGGGGGACGCATATTTGCACAGGTTCCGGGGCCAGCTGTGTGCCAGTGCATCCGTGCCAAGCGTTGCCTCGGTTAGGGAGTAGAACCACTGGCAGTGGGTGGTTTCTGGAGATGCCAACAGGTCCACCTGAGCAACTCCAAACCGACTCCAAATCAGCTGAACCGCCTGGGGATGGAGTCTCCACTCCCCTGGAAGTGCTGCGCGAGGCTGCCCGATTGAACACTCCTGGGATGTGGATGGCACGAAGGGACCTCAGATGCTTCAGACTCCAGAGGAGGAGGTGGCGGGCAAGTTGCTACATGCGACGGGAGCGTAAATCGCCTTGCGGTATACGCAAGTTGCGACATGCAACAGGAGCGTAAACTGCCAGTGATATATGCTATGGTCGCAGTGTTGTCCGTGCGGACCAGAACGTCCTTGCCCTGAAGGCGCCCTCTGACGAATACTTACAGGCCCGTGAGGGTAGATACAGGTCACCCCGTAGAGTGGTAGCGGCTGTTGGACACAGTTGCATGGCCACAGACCGCTCCACCAAGGGGATACCCACATACCTCAAAGCGGCCCCACCATCGAGGGTGGTGAGGGTGGAGGAGCTACAAGGTTTGTTTCGTAAAAGTAAAAGATGCCTTCCACGCACTTCCGGGAAGAATGGCACTGGAGGGGGGCACTGAGAACCAGTGCGATCCCCACCGAGAAACCATTCGTCCAGCCTCAAAGGATCGGGACACGGAGGAGGATTCCATACGAGCCTGACATTCTCAGCGGCCCGGGAAAGCATAGCCGTCATCTCTGAATCTGGCTCGGACAGCGCTACCACACCCGAAGGAGGCAACTCAGCCGGGTCAGAGGGGGCACCGGTGGAAACGGATGGTGCACTCTGTCCTGCAGAGGGCCCAACCCGCTCCAACGGCAACTCCACCGGCTGCGGAGTGCTTGAGGGGTGAGGAACTCCCTTTGGGAAAGCCCTCACCGTGATCCTCAAATCACCTCTGACTCCACTGGACGCAGCGCCGCCCCGGGTACTGAGACAAACACTGGATCGCAGCAGAGGCACTCCACCACGTTTCATGTAGCAGAGTCTTTTATGCATCTCCGAGATGGTCATGTCCCCACAAGGAGAACATGCACCATCCACGAAAGCTTCCTCAGTGTGCTTAATGCCCAGACATGTGAGGCAGCAATCGTGACTGTCCTGAGGCGCCAGATAATGACCACACTCAGAAATGCACGGGTGATAAGACATCTTTAAAAAGACGCGATCACCCGTGTTGCTCTTTTGGAGATTGCTCTTTTAGTGCTGAAGCACGCAGGGGAGCTGGGCACTGCACACTCCTGGTGTGGCTGTCTGCACGCCGAATGAATCCCGTGAGACCGTGACTACCGCTGCTGACTGCTGTAACACCCGCACTCGCTTTCTGCAATCACTTGAGGAGGATAAGAGCAGTAGTGATACACCACCGCTCGGCTCTGAAGTGAAAACATGAATTAATGCGGTGCACCTGCTGCCTCTTATACCCACGCTGCGGGGTGTGGCAGCCAGATGCGAATGCTGCATGCAAATGCCCATTGGCTGGTTTAGTTACTGGTGAGATCCCAATTCATCGGTCACCGACGTGACTCTGAGTGAAAGACTGAAACTGAAAGGGAATCCATGTTATCATCTTGTCTGGAAATACATTATGATAATGGTCTTTCCATGGTATGTTTTGGCACTCTTTTGTATTCATGTAAAGAGTTTCCAGCTTTAGAAATAATATGGTTGACTGAATGTTTTGAAATTGAGGCTGAAGATGTTTAATGCAGTGTCAAACATCACACCTTAAGGAAATGTATCACAATAGTCTCAGTTCAGATTTTCATGATCCGGTGTGTATATGTGAGCAGGGAAGCTTCTGAAACAGCTGTGTGCTGAGAGAAATTAATGTTCACGTGAGCTCTGCTGGAGGAATAATAATCACAGCACTATTGATCCCTGGATAACAGTCAGACCTGATGAGATGAGATGAGATGAGATGAGAGAAATGAAGACCAGGAGATGTTGATGACTGAGATGCACAGAACAATTTGTGTCAAGGTACAGAACGCTAGAGAGGTGAATCCTTACTGAAGTTATTATCGCATTATCACCACATTATTATGGCATAATGGCATGATGTTAAAACAGGAAACCTTTCCCACATACATTTGACACTGTACGCCATTTACACATAAACATGCCGATGACTCTACACTGTTATATTCTAAAAAGTTACTCCAAAAAGTACTATTTCAGTTACTTATTTTTAGCCTTACATGATGAATGTCATAAAAAGAGAAATCTGTCATATTTCCATCCGTAATGCAGTTTATATCAAACTATGTATTAAACCTACAAAGTTGAGATAACTTCAATATGATCATTGTATAACGTTGATGGAGGATCCTCTGGTATAAAGTGCAGTCTGTGATAGATTGAGGTCGTATGATAACTGTTGAGTGAAAATATGCCTTGCAGTTTGATTGCACTGATTTCAGGAGACGTCAGCACATTCATTTACAGCTCAATGAGGAAGGTGTTAAAGGGAAACTGCTTCATCAAAAGTTTCAGCATAAATGCATTTTCTCTCTCTTTCTCTCTCTCTGCCCAAGAATAATGCCAAATATGTCCAAAGGTTCATTCATTTACTTTGCTCTTGACAGTGATGAACATTTTCTGCCATCTGTATCTATTCCAGATGAAGTTTTTCAATGGTTATGAGAAACTATATGTATATTTTCTATATGTTAATTTTCCATTTTAGGTCAAAACCTGTTCATTTAGGGATTTTTTTATGTTGCTTCAACAACCAGTATTTGGGTCCAATAAAAGGAACCATGCAGATGTTACTAATTTCATTTACCAGGAACCTTTAGATTACACATATTAAAATGACTGTGATTTAATAATCAAACAGAAACTGTTTGACTGATTTGAATTACAATTTCTAATAATAAAGCAACGACTTTTATATGCCAAAATAATTTTATATGCCAATATTTTTAGTGAATAAAATAGAATAAAAAGTTAAAATAAAAGTTGTAACATGCAGTACACCAATTAAAATGTATATATGCATGTGCTGCTATAGCAAAAAAAACACTGCCCATCCAAAAAAAAAAAAGTCACACACTCTATTTTCATCATATATTTCATTTTATAGAGAAATCAGTATTGGTATCAGTGATACTGGCCTTCAGTCATAAAAAAAAAAAAAAGATGCCATTAAACAAATATTTAAAAAAAAATATACTGTCTTTATGTTGTTTGTACATTAATTTGAAGATGGAATGTGAAATTATTGCAATATAAAAGTATATTTGAAAACTTTAATGTTAGGGGGGATTAATCACGATTAATTTCAGAAAAATGTGTGATTAATTTGTTTTGTTTTTTTAATCGATTGACAGCACTAATCATTATTTTAATTTTAAAAAGTCATTACATTAATTAAATGAAACATGCAGTGCAACAATTTTTAATAAAATTCAAATAAAAGCTGTAACAGTGCAACAAAGTAAAATGTATTTGTTGTAATCTGTGCTGCTGTTAAAAAAAATATATATATATAAAACGTTATGAATATATCATGCCAATATAATTAATGGATTCTTAATTATGATTAATTATTTTTTTTAAATAATTGAAATAAAAGGGTTAAAAGTACATTAGAATGTTTGTTTTTTTAGTGATTTTTCATATATAATTTAAATTGTATTTATTATTATTATTATTATTATTCATTTATCCTCTTCAGGCTGCTTGTGTGTGTGTGTGTGTGTGTGTGTGTGTGACAACCCTGCTCTAGATCTTGCAAGACTAATATCATGACATTTTTACTGCAAAAAAAAATGCGAGCCACACACGTCAGTGTTTTTACACCGGATGTCTTCGCAGTGTGTCAAACATCCACATCCTGACCTTTTAACTTTCCTGCTGTCTATCTAATAACCCATAGCCTTCAGAAAGTGCCATTTCCTGCAGAGCGTTTAAGAGCTGTTTGAAATCCACATGCTTTTAAACTGTCTTCCTCGTAGACGGAGGCAGACGTCAGGCCTCTAGCCCTTCCGTTCAGCTGTCATGCGCCTGGTTGTTGCCATGGAAACAGAGGTCCGGCTCCGTGCGCGCTGGGGAGCCGCAGCCCGATCCGCTCAGCCACGTCCATTTATCAGCCGGCATTGCCTCGCTGCAGTGCGGAACCGCGGCTCAGAATGACTTCTGCGGCCAGGAAAGGGATGCAGATTGGCCCGTGCATGTCCGCAGGCTTACGGATCAACACAAACTAATCTCTGTCCGATTTTGTGTGGCGGGTGCTCACCCAGGCTTTGCCTGATCGGATCCCAATTTCACATTTACAAGCATGAAGGACTCAGGAGCAGCGCCGCTAACCTCATTTCTTGCTCCATTTCCTTGGCTGGATCGGTGCTGGCTGTGGCTCGGGATGCGTCCCCTGCTCCTTAAACGGGAGAGGGAGAAAGTTCGCAACCCGTCCGTCTGCTAGAGGTCTCCTTTGTCACGTCTGCATGGTTTGAGAAGGCCAACTAGAGGACATGCAACAATATCAGCATAGAGTCCATTTGTCAAGAGCAACCTATAAAACCCTTTTTAAGGGGCATTTAGCGTTTAAGGGATAGTTCAGCTAAAAGCAAGCAGCTGGTCTCCATTGACTTCCATAGTCTGAAAAAAAAAAAATACTATGGAAGTCAATGGGGACTAGACATGTGACGGTATTCGGTAATGCGATATATCACTATAATGAATATTCACGATATTGTTATCATGGGCACTTCAAAATACCGAGAATAATTATTTATTACAAATTATTCCGAATTTTGAATGCATTTTAAGAATACTTTTCCCATCAACTGGTCACAATGCACAACAGTTAGATATTGTTTGAAAATGTTTTGATTCTTTATTGTTCAGTCATTTACATTCTTTACATTAGGGCTTCATTAGTTAACATTACTTAATTCATTAGTTAACATAAACTGCCAATGAAAAATTATTCTAAACATTCATTAATCTTAGGTAATTTCAATATTTAATAACACATTGTTAAAATCAAAAGTTGTAACTGTGTTATTTAATGAGCTAACATGAACTAAGAGTTTTATTTTTTAACAAAGATGAATAACTTCTGTAGCAAATGTAGCTATTGCTCATTGTTAATGTTAATGCATTAACTAATGTTAACTAATGAGATTGTATTGTAAAGTGATACCTATTGGTCTTTATAATTCTTTTGCACTTTAATCTGTGTAAACTTTTTAACTTATACATTGTTTGTGTATTGCTTAATTGTATTTAAATGTTCAGTTATTTTTGTTATAAGAAAAAAAGTTATTGAACCTGTTATACTGTATGATGGCAACACTTTTTGCAACTAAATTTCAATGTCGTGATAATACCGTATGGCGTGATAAAAGCATTATCAATTAATCACAACATGAATATTTGATATGGCGTATCCCTAATGGGGACCATAAATTGGTTCCTAATTTTTTAAAAATATCTTCTTTTGTTCTTTGTTTTCAATATGTTGGAATATTTTATAAACTCTGTCACAATACAATTCATATCATGAATTATGTATTACTCCAAAGGATTTCTTTCTTCATTAAGTCATACTTATGTATATATATAAAAAAGTGGTCACACTTTATATTCAGTGGTCCTAACTACTATGTACTAACATTAAATACCTACAAGACTATGGATTTACTGCATAACTACATGTTGTTCTGGAAAATTCACACTTTTACTGCTAATATACTGTATTTGCGATAGCATTGGGTTTTAATAGTAAGGCTAGGGTTAGGATTATAAGGGTTTTGCATTACAATTAGGGATGAAGTTAACAGTATAACTACTATAAAAATGTTGATAAATGCAAATACTTTAAATGTAATTATGCTGACACTTTAGATTAGGGAACACATATTCACTATTAAGTACTAACAAACTGCCAGTGTGCTAATACTATGCATGCTAATTAATAATAAGTAATAGCAGCTAGTTAACAGTGAATATGTGTTCTGTAGTGTTACCGTAATTACAATGGACCAACATGTACATAATAAACGTATTGTATCAAATGGTTAAGTACATAGTATGTAAGGCCACCTATTATACTGTAGTGTGACTGAAAATTTGTTTCTACGTGACTTAAATAATCATTTCAATTTTTAATGGCGTAATTTTAAGTGAGTGTATGAAAAACTAAATCACTATCATCTTTCTATAAACGCCACTCAATAGGACATTCGAGTGCACAGAACACCCTTTTAGTCACAAAATTTTGAGAAAGATTTCTCCGTATAGACCTCAAGACTTCATGAGTCTCTCATTTGGAGTCTGAGTTAAGTCTCAATTGAGTTTGATTGTCGATTGTTAAGTCAATTTTCTGATTAGTTTTTAAACGATTTTTGTTCCTGATATAAACCTGTGCATCTCAACTCTTGGAGTTTATTTAACAGTCTGATAATCTGAGCCTGTATTTTCAACTTTTGTGTGCAAAATGCATGAGACGTTCAATGAACAGACTGAGGCAGTGCTGAAAATGTCTGAAAAAATGATAAGATGATGGAATTAAGGCTACAACAACTAATCACTAAAAATCAATAATGATGGTCAACAATAAATTTCATTATGAATTAAAGCTGCAAGCAGCGTTGAAAGGGCCCTTGCACCCGGGTTCACTGCCACTCAGGCTTTAGGAAAACAGTGAATGGTCAGCAATATGCATTTAAATTGGTAAATATAGGAGGAATATGTCAAAGCCATTTATATGTGCCAAACTTCCTGCTGCCAGCTGGTGGCGCTATGAATATAACTGAATATTGGCATGTAGATGTGTTCAGGTCGCATGAGATTGTCATGCGCATCTCGTCAGTAAAGCCGGTTCTGTGATTAGTAGTAAATCTCCGTCACATGCTTTCAGATGGAGCGGCATTTAATATACAGAGCCGTAGTTCACTGACAAGCTACGCAATATTCCGTTCATAATCGAAGGTGATTCATCTGTGATTATGAATGCGTTATTGCGTAGCTTGTCAATGAACTACAGCTCGTGATGGAGATTTACTACTAATCACAGAACCGGCTTTACTGACGAGATGCGCATGACAATCGCATGCTATTTATCGTGCAGCCCTACTATTATCTGTAAACGTGATGAAATCATAATATCATCATTAGTATTGTCATTACTGCTTGGCTGAAATTGAAATAGCATACTAGCATATTACTCAACTATTTCTGTCCTATAAAAATATAGAAAATGAAAAGTGGTATATTATGCTATTTTGAATTCAGCTCTTATTTCTCTGTTGACAAAAAATGAGAAAACATTTTGACAAAAGGTTTGTTGTTGATCAATAAATGAACCAAATTTTATTAATTAATTGAAATAAAATAAAATATTTCCTGATTACTGTAATTTACAATTTAAGGAGGGAGAACACTGAGCTAGATATAGAATAACAGTATCATAAAATTATCATGAAATAAGGAAATATATTTTTAAAATCATTTAAAAAAGAATGGTCCGATTAATTAATTGGCAAAATAATTGTCAGATTTATCGATTTGCAAACTAGCTGTTAGTTGTATCCCTCGAGAGTGTTGAGAAAGCTGTGGAATAACAACATATTTCACTTATAAAATAAGAAAATATTATAATTTGACCACTTAAGATTTTGATAAAAGAAATAATTAAATAAATGTCCGATTATTCGATTGCCAAAAGAGTAGTTAGTTGTAGCCCTAGATGGCATATTAATGTCCTCCGCTATTGATTTAATATTTCCACTCAATAAAACGAGACTCTCAATGTTAGCATGGCTCTCCAGCGGCTGAGTTAGACTTGTCTTGAATGGAGACTTAATTGAAGCTCCATACACTCTCACACGTCAAATATTTCACTTCCTGTTTTAATGAGATTTTTAATTAGCATGTTAATTGTCTAATGAGTGTGTGGCAAGATAGCCGGCTAATGGGAGTAGAAAAATCCAGACGTGATGGTGTGGTAATATGTCTGGGCTGTGTTTAGTTCATACAGATGAGCCTGAGGTCCTCCAAAGCGCACACACACACACACACACACACACAGAGAGAGAGCACCTTTACAAGCAAATCCAGCCTGCAGCCTAGGAAGTCATCACCTTGCGAGAGCACACCAGCAGCCTGTGCTTTATGGCTTGTCACACTTTTATACGGCGCTTGATGGAGGTTTGACCTTCAGACCCAGACGCTCAGGCTGCTTTTGATTCATGAGAAACGCTCTATACTTATCTCTCGCTTTCCTGCTCTGTCTGTTCTTCTCGTTCTCTTCTGTGCTTCTCTCTCAGTTGTTCGTTTGCTTTCTTGTTTGTGTTGGTCTGAGTGTGAGATGTGATGTTTTTGTTGTACACAGTCAGATCTACTGCATTGAAAACGCTCATGGGCAGCTGGTGCGGGACTTGGACTTCAACCCCAACAAGCAGTATTACCTGGCCAGCTGCGGTGATGACTGTAAAGTCAAATTCTGGGACGTGCGTCACATCAACGAGCCTGTCAAGTGTCTGGAGGAGCACTCTCACTGGTCAGACACAGAAATACACTCCAACACACACCAACACTGCACAAGAAATCTGAAAATGTACACTTACACTACCAGTCAAATACTGTTGGAAAGTTGGAATAATAATGTTTTTGAAAGATGTATCATCTGCTATAAAAATAACTATTTTCTATGTGAATATATTTTCAAATGTAATTTATTTCTGTTATGTAAAGTTGAATTTTCAGCATCATTACTCCAGTCTTCAGTGTCACATGATCCTTCAGAAATCATTCTAATATGCTGATTTGCAGCTCAGTTAATTTATAAGTTATATTGGTGCTCAGTTATTAACAATGGTTCTTTTTGTTATTAATATTGAAAACAATTATGGCTGTGTAACATTTCTGTGGAAATTGTAATGCATTCTTTTTTAAAGGATTATCGTTTTAAAAACATCTTTACTTGCCCCAAACTTTTGAATGGTAGTGTATCACAGTTTCCACAAAAATGTTGAGCAGCACAACTGTTTTCAACATTGATAATAATCAGAAATGTTTGTTGAGCAGCAAATCAGCATATTAGAATGATTTCTGAAGATCATGTGACACTGAAGACTGGAGTAATGATGCTGAAAATACAGCTTTGATCACAGGAATACATTTTTACAATATATTTTTACATAGAAAACTGAATTTTAAATAGTTTTATTTTATATTATTTTAAATCATATTTCACAATATTACTGTTTTTACTGTATTTTTAATCAAATAAATGCAGCCTTGGAAAGCAGAAGTCTTCATTCGGAAATATAAAAAAAAAATCTTACCAACCTCAGCTTTTTTGAACTGTAGTGTTTTTGTTTGTTTGTTTATTTGTTTAAAAAAAAAATTGTATTACACACTAAACACTACCTTGTGTCCTGTTGTGCCCTGTTCATTATATCAGTGGTAAATGACAGCCAGCAGTAGCTTTTTATTAGTTGAAATGCCTGTGTGTGAGATCTCTGTTAATTAGCCGTTAATCTGTCTAATGTGACTTACCTTTGCAGCCACATTTATAATTGTATTTTAGTCAACGATAATCGTCTTTCCATGAGGTTTGAGGCTTGTGTTAGCGTGATCTTTCACATCTTTCTTGAATCCAGCCGCACTCAAAGCCAGCCTTCCTGTGCTATTTTATCTGTGCGTGTCGGGTTTCAACATGGTTATCTTAAATGTAGAAGACAGTATTTTAATTAGTGTGTGTATATCTGTGCTCTTACATCTTGCTGATGCTATAGTTGTGTGTTGTAGCGCTCTGGGGTGTGTTAGCGTAGCTGGATTTAGCTCACTGCAGATCTATTTCAGTGGAGAAAGAGGAGTGTGTGATTGCAAGAGAGTATCTGCTCGTAAGTGTGAGTCACTGGATATAATTGCCTCAGAATCGTGTGTATTGCTTCCTGCATGCACGCACACACACACACACACACACACACACACACACACAGGCGTGCACCAATCAAGGCATGATAGCATGTCAGCCACAGGATGCTATCTCTTAAAGATAGAGGCGCCGGATCAATCAGAGCTGTTTTGATCCTATTTAGATAGGAAAGAGCCACGACAACAGCGTCCTGTACATGATTCTCATTTCTTGTGTTTGCAGCGACAGGGGTTCGGCTGAGCCTCGGGCTGGGAGGTATTAGGGAATATTTTGGGATAGGAGACAGATTAGTTAGGGAGAAGTCTTGACTGAGCCAGATTTTACTGCTGACAGCTGAGTTATCCTCCCACAATCCCTGGCTATGAAGGCTGGGATCCTTTTCTGAGCCGTGCCCGGGGCTTATATAGACGGAGGAAGAGAAAAGAGAAATAAGTCCGTGTGTCATGGGCGAGGGCAGGAACGCAGGCGTGTGTGACGCTGTGCTGTGTGTTTCAGGGTGTGGAGTGTGAGGTACAATCACTCTCACGACCAGCTGCTGCTCACCGGCAGCAGCGACAGCAGGGTCATCCTGTCCAACATGGTGTCCATCTCCTCAGAGCCGTTCGGACACCTGGTGGACGACGACGAGCTCAGTGACAACGAGGAGAGCCAGCAGGAAGACAAGTACACATCCCTTTCTGTCTCTCTCACCTTCCACATCAGCTTTTTTGTGTCCTCAGATTTTCTGTATAAATGCAACGATGAAATTCTGTTCATTTGAATCTCGTTCAGGAAAAAATTTAGTTCAGGTCAGTTCAGTCTAGCTAAGTGTTTTTCAGTCGAGTTTGATTCAGTTAAATTCCACAAAATATATTTGTTCTTTTCAAATGAGTTCAGTACAATTCTATTCATTTCCAGGTCAGTAGAATTTAGTTCAGGTTAGGGCTGGGCAATAAAATGTTAACGATAATTATTGCGATATAATTTTCCTCAATAAAGCGATAAAAAGAATTTGATAAATGTTCGATATAAAAAAAAAAACGTAATGAAGCAGTGCTACTCATTTGAACTGAGCCACATGCTAAAAGTTCAAACGGTAGCGCAGCACGAGCTCACTACAGCAGATGCGTTTATCGCTGAAAGTCTCAGTCATGCGACACTAAACAACACGGTGAGATCTGGCTTGAAGCGCTTGAATTCAGCGAAGAACACAAATGACTTGTGATGTCAACTAGTTTATACAAATAGCGCTGACAAACAGGAGAAACACTGTACGCAACGATACAATCAGAAGGCTTTTCTGTCTACAAATCGCCATCATTTACCATGGATTTATTGTAGTAACACTAACTGCACCATAGTGTGTGGTTTTAACTGTGGATATCATGGTCTAAATGTATGCTACTATGGAAGGCCAATAGTTAATTTCACTAAAACTCAAACAGTTAGAATAATTAAATAATTAAAGATCTTACAATTTTTACAGATGTTACTGTTTTTAATAATCAACATTAATTTACATCTGCGTCCTAACTCAAGCTACTGTCAAATGTGCATTTCTAAGAGAGTCAGGCAACACAAATCTGTTTCATGATTTGAAACATTATCCCTCATTAGAACATGCAGAACCTAAGAAATTAATGTTTCTATAAATGTAACTATTTAAATTTTCTATTTATTTTGGTACTATTTATTCAAAAATGTGAAGTGTGTATCATGTTCTGATCATGACGAGTAGTTTAAAACCACAATTTTCACAACTTTCACTTAGGAGCAAAAATCTGCCTTTAAATTTGAAAGAAGTAGAGATTTATCATGATCATTTTTTTGGCCATATCGCCTAGCCCTAGTTCAAGTCAGTTCAGTTCAGTCTAGCTCAGTAATTTTCAGTCCAGTTTGATTAAGTTAGATTCTAGGAAACACTTTTTTCCCCAATAAAATTAATTACAATTCTATTCAATTCTGTTTGTTTCAATTCAGTTCAGTACAGTTTAAGTCAGGTGAGTTCATTTTCAGTTGAGATCAGTACCGTTCCATTAAATTCAAATCATTTCAATCCAGTTCAAAATAATTTAGTACACTGTAGCTCAGTGTTTTTCAGTCCAGTTTGATTCGGCTTTGATTCCACGAAATACATTTGTTCTTTTTTTCAATTTTGTTCAGTACAATTCAATGCAATTTCAGTTGAGTGAGATAAAATTAAATGTATGTTTTAAATATATTCAATTTATTGGAATTTAATGCTATTCAGTACATGTCAGTTCAGTTGAGTTTGGTTCAGTTTGATTCCGTTGCATTCAGTTTGTGTGTCACAGTACAAGTACAGCTATATATTACCAGCATCACTTACTCTGCTCATGTCTGTTGTGTGAAGGGTGAAAGAGCCCCTGCAGGACAGCATCATTGCCACATATGAGGAGCACGAGGACAGTGTGTATGCGGTGGAGTGGTCTGCTGCAGACCCCTGGCTGTTCGCCTCCCTCAGCTATGACGGCCGGCTGGTGATTAACAGAGTCCCTCGAGCCCTCAAATACCGAATCCTACTGTAGAGCTGGTGAGCAACAGAATGATGGAAAACAGGGACACTATTGATACTATTCAATAATAAGTGATGTGTAAAAAATAACAGTTGGTCTGTCTGTTTTTCTAGGACGAACTCACATTCCCAGCTTCTGCAGACGCGGATGAGTGAAATCCTGCTTTGACTTCATACGGGACTGTTTGAGTAAACTCTATCGCGTCGAATGTCTGCAGCAGCTGAGCTGTTACTCGTCACTGTATTTGTGTGGTGATTTCCCAACACCTGATGATTTATTGTGCTGGTCTGCCGTTCATCAGCACCTGCGTTATGAACGCAGATATCGGTGTTCTTGTGTTTTTGCGTGTTCTGTTTGGTGCTGTGGGAAATCAGAACCCTGAAGATTAATTATGATTATGTGTCTTATCATGTACGCTGTAACAAAAGCAATGCTCTGTGGAGCTGTCAGAGAAAGCCTAATTACCCCTGTATGTTTGCCATAAAACAGCTTTAATTAAAGAGCAAGATTTGATGTCCTTCTCTCCTTATCTGGCTCTCCTCTCCTCCGTCTGTAATTGCGAGGCGAGTGTTCGTTAAAGCACCTCCAGTGACAGTCTGTTTTAATTGCAGCTTGACTCTCCACATCTCGGGCTGCCAAGGGACGGCTGCGGTCCAATCCGTCAATACCAGGACCGGCGGAATGAGTCTCTGAATGCATAATGTCAGCCCTCACTGTCTCGAGTGGTGCCTCGGATCCTTTACGTACGCCGTCTGTTGTCAGTGATGCGGGGAGGTTAAATGCGTTTGGAGTTTAGGGATTTTAACCCTCCGTGGTCTGTCACAAGCCCTGCTGCCCCTGCTCTTCTGTGGACGTGCCGGTTGTGAGTGCGCATGGAGAGATACGACAGCGTCTCCACAATGTGGCTCCGTGAAAGGTTGTATTCACTTATGAAAGTTCCTATTTACAAGTTTAGAAATCCTAATAGAGCACAACAGTCTCGTTCTGGCTGTAAAAATCCCATTCATTTCAACATTCAGAAAGATTAACATCTAAATTTCTCAACACAGACCCACCATGAGCTCTGAGATCATTCAGTGATGACATACTGTAAAGTACGCATCTGCATTTCTAAAGTGAAGATTTTCCGATGAAGGACTACACTATCCATAATCCTGAAGAAAGATCCACCAATCAGAGAAGGCGTTTTTATTGTGGAAATAGAATTGAGAAATGAGCTCAACAGCGACCATTCACTGCTATGAAACTATGAAACCTTGCAGATGGTCAAGTTGGTCTTAATGCACTCAAAAACTGGTAGCTGTGGTCGAAAAATATTAAAACAAAACACCCTAATGTATATTATGGCTAAAAAATATAAAAAGAAACAAAACTATTTAAACTAGATTAAAAAGATTTGTCTAGACAAACTTTAAGTTGGCTTGAGAAAGCCGGACCAGGAAGTTTGAAAAAGTTTTAAAAGATTTTTTAAATATAATCATATGTGATGTTTTCCACCACAGTAATTCATTTTTTCACCTGCAAATAAACCCCATAAATCTGAGTATTTCATGTGTACAATTACATATAAGATTATGTTAAACCATTTAAAGGCCGGGACACCTGGATGAGCCCCGGGGACATATCCCCAGTGAAGACCTCGACTAAAAATACAATAAAACTAAAATAAAACAAAATAACTAAAAATACAATAAAATACCTATCTACATAATACTATTATTGTTAGAAATCGCAACAATATAAAAATAGAAATATAATGCATTTATACATTTAAAATTTTAATTAAAACAATAATATACAAATATGAAATAATAAATAGTATGATATATATATATATATATATAATCTACAACAGAAATATATTAAATGAATTAAACTATAAATTAAAATGATAATAAACAAACAAATATATATTATAAAAATAGACCGAGAAACAATAAATGCATTAAACTATACAGGTGCATCTCAATAAATTAGAAAGTCATGGAAAAGTTCATTTATTTCAGTAATTCAACACAAATTGTGAAACTTAAATAAATAAATTCAATGCACACAGACTGAAGTAGTTTAAGTCTTTGGTTCTTTTAATTGTGATGATTTTGGCTCACATTAAACAAAAACCCACCAATTCACTCTCAACAAATTAGAATATGGTGACATGCCAATCAGCTAATTAACTCAAAACACCTGCAAAGGTTTCCTGAGCCTTCAAAATGGTCTCTCAGTTTGGTTCACTAGGCTACACAATCATGGGGAAGACTGCTGATCTGACAGTTGTCCAGAAGACAATCACTGACACCCTTCACAAGGAGGGTAAGCCACAAACATTCATTGCCAAAGAAGCTGGCTGTTCACAGAGTGCTGTATCCAAGCATGTTAACAGAAAGTTGAGTGGAAGGAAAAAGTGTGGAAGAAAAAGATGCACAACCAACCGAGAGAACCGCAGCCTTATGAGGATTGTCAAGCAAAATCGACTCAAGAATTTGGGTGAACTTCACAAGGAATGGACTGAGGCTGGGGTCAAGGCTTCAAGAGCCACCACACACAGACGTGTCAAGGAATTTGGCTACAGTTGTCATATTCCTCTTGTTAAGCCACTCCTGAACCACAGACAACGCCAGAGGCGTCTTACCTGGGCTAAGGAGAAGAAGAACTGGACTGTTGCCCAGTGGTCCAAAGTCCTCTTTTCAGATGAGAGCAAGTTTTGTATTTCATTTGGAAACCAAGGTCCTGGAGTCTGGAGGAAGGGTGGAGAAGCTCATAGCCCAAGTTGCTTGAAGTCCAGTGTTAAGTTTCCACAGTCTGTGATGATTTGGGGTGCAATGTCATCTGCTGGTGTTGGTCCATTGTGTTTTTTGAAAACCAAAGTCACTGCACTCGTTTACCAAGACATTTTGGAGCACTTCATGCTTCCTTCTGCTGACCAGCTTTTTAAAGATGCTGATTTCATTCTCCAGCAGGATTTGGCACCTGCCCACACTGCCAAAAGCACCAAAAGTTGGTTAAATGACCATGGTGTTGGTGTGCTTGACTGGCCAGCAAACTCACCAGACCTGAACCCCATAGAGAATCTATGTCAAGAGCTGAAGGCCACTATCAAAGAAACCTTGGCTTCCATACCACCTCAGCAGTGCCACAAACTGATCACCTCCATGCCACGCCAAATTGAGGCAGTAATTAAAGCAAAAGGAGCCCCTACCAAGTATTGAGTACATATACAGTAAATGAACATACTTTCCAGAAGGCCAACAATTCACTAAAAATGTTTTTTTATTGGTCTTATGAAGTATTCTAATTTGTTGAGAGTGAATTGGTGGGTTTTTGTTAAATGTGAGCCGAAATCATCACAATTAAAAGAACCAAAGACTTAAACTACTTCAGTCTGTGTGCATTGAATTTATTTAATACACGAGTTTCACAATTTGAGTTGAATTACTGAAATAAATGAACTTTTCCATGACTTTCTAATTTATTGAGATGCACCTGTACATTACAAGTATAGCAAATGAATAAATCATATAAATGAAAAACTCAAATAATGAATAAAACACAAATATAACAAATACATTAAATTATAAATTAAAATGCTCCATCGGGACAAGACCACGGGAATCAGATAAGCCCTTTACACAATCTGACATGGCTGCGGTTGAATTGAACTGCGGGTTTCGTCTGGTCAGAGGAGAACTGGCCCCCGACTGAGCCTGGTTTCTCCCAAGGTTTTTTTCTCCATTCTGTCACAGAGGGAGTTTTGGTTCCTTGCCGCTGTCGCCTCTGGCTTGCTCAGTTGGGGACACTTAATTTCTAGCGATTATCGCCGATTTGATTGCACAGATACTATTTAAACTAAACTGAGCTAAACAATGACATCTCTGAATTCAATAATGAAATGCCTTTAACTGAAAATTGAGTGTTTAATCTTATCATTATACATTACTGACACTCTATCCTCCAATCTGATACTGTTAAGTGCTTTGACACAATCTGTATTGTTAAAAGCGCTATATAAATAAAGGTGACTTGACTTAAAATGTTCACAGTATATAGTAAGGTAACTTACAGTAAACCAGTTAACAGTCTGTTTTTTTTTTTTTTTTCTTGGTAAGCATTACCAAGAATGACTCTATGACTGTAAGTCAATGGCTTTGTTGTTTTTCTATTTAATTGAAGTGAGAGTCCATCAAAAAAATACTCACCCTCATGCCATTTCAAATGTACAGTATATGACTTTCTTTCTTCAGATGAACATAAATTAAGATTTAAAATAATAATAACAATAATCCATGTCTGTGACTCCATTTAATGAATATGAATGGGTGCCCAAATGTTGATGCTCTAAAAAGCACTAACAGCCATCATGACCCCACTGGATGAATCAGTGTCATCTGAAACAATACAATAGGAGTGTATAAGAAAAAATACAAATAGTGTAAACTTTTAAAACCATAAACCAGCCAACTTCCCCAAATAAGTGGGAAAAATACTTTGAAAGTAAAGTTGCTGAAAGAGTATGTAGTCAGTGTTTTTCTCAGACTGAAACATACCGTAGCACAAACATCTGTACAGTAACGCAGCAGACTGCGTCAGGTCACCGCTTAATGTCATTCTCTCACAGCGGGACAGTGACTGTCATTCATCTGTGTATTATAGCTCTGTGATATAATGATTTGATTGCATTCTCTGTCTGATCGGAGCGCTCTCATGTGTTTCCAGTGGTGTATAGTTGTATCTGTCGTATTTAAATACTGTTAAATCTATTGAATACATGCAATATTAAAACCACAGGGTCACTGTTGTGCAGTTCCCAGAGGGCCCAGCCAAAATTGGATTCAGCTGCTCGCAAATGAATTAAATGAAATTAGATTTCATTTAATAATTTATTTCTGTCTCTTGTGCGGGAGAGCAGCCCTTGGGGAGCCCAGGTGATGATTACCTTCACAAGAGCTCTGATTAGCATTCAGAAATAAACCCCAGCAAATAAAAGGAATGTGCAAACGGAGGGAATGATGGGAGAAATGCGGAAGGACTGGCTGGGAATGAGTAATCAGAGACTATTGGGATGGCCTTGGGAATATTTCTGAACTCAGTGTTTCTCTATTTGTGGAATCCTCACGGGGAAGATTCTTTCATATGACTCTCGCTGCGTGCCTGCCTCTCTCAGCTTATGTCTCTTTTTCAGATTATTTGCATTTCAAAAGCATAATGTTTTTGAATCCATTGCACTAGTTGACTAGTGTCCTGCTGTGTTTGGATAACGGCTCTGCCTGGAAATGACATAATGGCATTTTCCTGATAAAGGTTATTCCAAGTTCCACAACTACACTAATGTTCAAAGGTTTGGGGTCAGCGAGTCTCTTCTGCTCACCAAGGCTGCGTTTATTTGATCAAAAATACAATAAAAACAGTAATATTGTGAAATATTATTACTATTTAAAATAGCTGTTTTCTATGTGCATGTATAGTAAACTGTAATTTATTTCTGTGATGCGCAGCTGTATTTTCAGCATCATTACTCCAGTCTTCAGTGTCACATGATCTTCAGAAATCATTCTAATATGCTGATTTGCTGCTCAAGAAACATTTCTGATTATTATCAATGTTGAAAACTTCATATTTTTGTGGAAACCGTGATCAATTTTATTTTATTATTTTATTTTATTTACTTTGATGAATAAAGGACTGCGTTTATTTGAAACAAATCTTATACATAAATGTGTAAACGTCTATCACTTTGGATCAATTTAATACATCCTTGCTGTATACAAGTATTAATTTCTTTTAAAAATAACCATACTGACCTCAATCTTTTGAACGGTGAATAAATGGTAATCCAGAAATCAGCATATTCTAAAAAAGATTTTTTTCTGTTGTCTTCTTAAGACATTAATGATGAAACTTTATTAAAAAAAAGGGTTTTTCTATTATGAAAAAAAAAAACATTGATTTTATGAATTTCCTTAAACTAAACAGTGAAAAAGTAAAAACAAATGAGAGGTTTATTTTCCTTCCTTTTATATTGTTTTGTGGTTTAAGTGTAGTATAACTTTATATTATTCAAGGTAAATTTTTGTATTACTAACACATTAATTACACACAAATGGCTCTTAAAATATCTTAAAAATAAACAAATAAATAAGAAATGATAGCCTACTGTTTTGCAGAAGAAAGATGAAAGGAATAAAAAAGAAATCCTAACATGCTGATCCAAACATAAAGACGCAGGATGAGAGGATGTGACTGCAACTGTCAGGCTCTAAAAAGTATCATAAAAAGTATTGCATTATTTCGTCTTCAGAACTGATTCAACTGCTTTGCTTGAAAACAGTTTTTGTGAAATTTGAGTTGTTATTCACTCAAAACCCATTAGAATCAGACATGCATGTGAGAAGTTCTGTTTGTTCACATTAGCACAGTGTTGAGCACTTACAGAAAAAAATAAAACAACAGATAATAAAAAGAGAAAACACTGCATTAATGGATTAATGTGATTTCCATGAGCATACATAATCAGAATAAGACCAAGTTCTGATTATATACTAGTGCTTGTAAACATGGTAACTGAGTTGCCATAGTCTGTTATAGTACTTCAACACAAATGTTCATTCTTCAGTCCCTTGCAATTTTGTCAGTATAGAAAATGGTCAACTGAAGCAGAGCTGGAAGATTCACACGGCTGTGAGTCTTTCACCTTGTTCTCTGAGTGAAGGACGGTAGAGAGCAGCGAGTGATGAGAGCAGCACTGGTGTCATTAAATTACTGTCTCCAGTGCTTTCAGTATAAAAGGAGGTGAAGTGTCATTTTTGGGGAAACTATTCTTCTCCAGTCTGAGTTTTATGTGGTTTTGGGGCAGGACTAGCTGTTTGGGAGCGGTTCGAGGGTTTTTGCCGCTAGTGGAGTTGAAATGACTTGCAGCAGCTTTATTGTGTATTAGCTTGATGGCTATTTGTATTCATACGGGAGCCGTTTCTCTGAGGTGGATGTGGACAGCCACGTCGAGTGACAAACGATACGCAGATGGGGAGAGACTGCTAACGGAAGCCACACATCCAGCCTATCAAGTGTTCATCAGTCCTCATGCTGCTCTCCCAGTTGCTTGATTTTTGCATAAACCTCCAACTATTTAAATGTGTGCACTCTTCGGCTCAAGCTAGTTTGAATATGTGCATTCACATATTAGACTGAATCGCTGCAGCGGAGGGAAATATTTTCACTGGAATAACAGCTTAAAATTTGGTCCAGCTTGATCTCATTGTTATTATAATTTACAGGTACTAAAATATACATTTAGATGGATGCCTACAAGATGTATTGGAATGTGGACTAATTTTTGATGTTTTGGAGCTTTAGCTCTGGACTTTTGTTGTATGCCAAAGCACAGAGAAGATTATACAAAATATTTCCTTCATAAGAATGATAAAACGATTAAACTGCTGGGCCTCTTCATTTGGAACTTGTCACAGATCGGCCAGGCTCGCTCACCACCCAGTCCCAGCGTACATCGTCACCCGAATACTGATTGCACACAGCTGCACCTCATCTGCACCCTCATCAAGCTGGCTTCATAAGCACACACCTCTTCATCGCTCGTGTCCAGTCTCATTTATTCCAAGTGGACTCTCTATGCTACTCCAGAGAAACATTGTGACTCCGGACTCCTTTGTGTACTTGCCTCCTGTGCCTTCTCCAGCGCTCCACTCCAACATCTGTCTTCTCCAGCGTCTCCAAGTGTTCATCTCCATTGCTCATTACTGTGAGGTGTGCTATCATCTGTCCTCCATCCGTTCCATCCACGAGGTCCTGTAAGATCAAGAAAATCTTCATTACATGCCTCATCAATCCCGTGAACTGCCTCATTGAACTCTATACTCACCTGCCATATTTCCCATCGCCTCTGTTGCCTTTAATAAATATACTCCTGTTCATTCTAAACCTCTGTGTGAGTCTCCTTCTGTAACAGAACTGACAGAAAAATGTTGTTTTAAAATGTTTTTGCTTCATCAGAATGGGATGACACTTGTCACATTAGCTATGTGAACTGAACACACACACATCATGGACGTGATTCGGATATGCTAAAGGGTCGAAAATAAAAAGTAACACTTGGTACGTTTGCGGTCAAGAATGACAGTGGGGAAAAAATGGCTGAATATTGCATAGTATCATAAAACTTCAAATTAATCCCCCAAAATTCTAAAAAATCATTTAAAAAACAAATCAAGGCTTCGGTCACTTTTGACTGCAAGGGTACCAATTGTGACCTGAAAATGAAGGGGCCCAGAGGATTAAATAAAGTAGTAGTTCCCAAACTAATGCACATCAGTTGCCTTTAATTGTGTTGAACTAATGCTAAAAAGCTTCCTGTTTTTGTCATCAAGTGAAAAAGAGAAATAAAAGCCCAGTGCATTCATTTTTCATACTCTGACTTTATGAAAAGTTTTGAGCTCATAAGCAGCATGTTCCAGCTGGACTTGACAATTAGCAAAAAAAAAAAAAGTACTTTGGTTTGGCTATAGTGACAACGGAGAAAAAAAATTACACACATGATTTGTCTTACGTGAACTTCACTGTACTGATTAAAAAGTGTGCAAAGTGTGATATGTATGGGCCTTAGTCAATGCACTGAACATATAATTGGTTGTGGAATGGCGTAATTGCGTTCATTTCTCATGTCCGTTGTCTCCAGCGATATGGCCTCTGAGGAGTGAGTTAGATGGAGCTCTTCTTCTAGAGAGTTCTGGCTTACAGCCATTGATCGCTTTCAAACAGGAGCCGTTTCTGTCCTAACAGTGATCCCATGCCTCTGCAGTGACATTCCTCATCTCATAACCTCGAGTCCAGTGTGGTCAAGGGTCTAATGAATATACTGCAGAAGAGAGTGGAGGCTTTTCTCCTTGGTCTGTCTGTGTTGATGGTACTGTATGTTCTGCCATTTAACTGTATTTACACAGCATAGAGATCGCTGCACACGTTATGTATGTCACTGATAAATAAATCTGACCAACAGTAAAAAGAGAGTTGGTGGATTTTCAGCATCCAGTAAGACTGAGCTTTTGGGTCATCTGTCTGGAGCTGTATAACAGCTATATGGCAACAAACTAACACGTGTAGCAAAACAATAGCTCTCATTCACTAACCGTGTCTGCGCACAAACATTTGCATGCAAAAATCTTGATTCACCAATAAATTTGCATTAAAATGTATTCTAAATTCATGCAAAAATCGCATCTTGCCAATGGCCACATAAATGCTTTAAAGTCACGATCAAACAGAAGTAGCAACAGATGTTTTCTTCTGTATTGTGATGTATATCTGAGTGAAATGGTTTAAGAAAAAGAAAAAATGTACATAGAGCGGGACTTGATTCCAGTGTTATCGTTGTATCAGAATCAGTTTTTAACAGAAAAGGGGGTAACACTTTATTTTGAGTTTAATAAGTAACTTTGCAACCACACGTCAACAAACTCTCATTAGAATATTAGTAGTCTGTCTAATTAATATCTGCTAACTGTGATGGCATCTCAACATTCTACTGACTATAAGTAACTTTGCAAGTACATGTCAACTTATTGTAACCCTTACCCTACCAGTCAACTAATACACTACTAACACTCTAATGAGAGTCAGTAGAAATGTAGGTGCAACGTTACTTATAGTCAACAGAATGTGTTAAAGGGACCATCAAAATAAAGTGAAACCGAAAAGGGAATCTAGTGGAAATTTATTGCATCAGTTGTTGATTGGGTGAAGGCAGATGTGAATTTGAGAATGATTTTAAGAAACCATCTGGCTTTAATGATTGGGGAAGGGAAGCGGACTAAATGATTTGAGAAATCCTGCTTACCTACTAGAGAAGTCTGTTTCACCAAAAGGTCCAGATATGACATTTGGAATAAAAATTGTGATCATGGATGAATCTTTCAAAATAGGATCAATAACATGCAAGATTTAAGATCATGCATTTAGAAATTACAAAATGTAATTCATTTTAGGTTATGTATATATATATATATATATATATATATATACAGTATATATATATTATCATATGCAATGTATATACACATACTGTATATATACTATATATACAGTCAGCTAAGAAGAGGTCCAAAGAGCAAGAACAATGTGAAATCTATTATCTATTACTTCTATCTAAGTTGTTTATTGTGTTTGATCTGGTTTGAGGACGGCACACTTGACATTGCTGGAGGATCTTACCCTTATTGCTGGAGGATATGAGCGTCTTTAGAGAGCGTCACATGTTTGCTGAAAGTGACAAATGACTCTACAGACTGTGCAGAAAGCCTG
The DNA here is from genome assembly GCF_012432095.1 of Onychostoma macrolepis. Lineage (NCBI taxonomy): Eukaryota > Metazoa > Chordata > Actinopteri > Cypriniformes > Cyprinidae > Onychostoma > Onychostoma macrolepis. The sequence continues at coordinate 29,744,242 of NC_081171.1, read as the reverse complement.
TATATGGAGATGGTTTGGGCGTGTTTTATGAAAATGACTAACCTGAGGCATGTGGTCGCTCGTTTAGAATAGTATTAATTCGTTAACATTAAAATGAAGTTAAAAACTAATTAGTGCACATATACACTGATTTTTATTTTATTTTATGGAAATTATCAGTGAGACGTTTTTCTGTGTGAAATATATTATATATGTAAATATATATATATATATATATATATATATATATATATAATAGTGAATGAGACTATTATGTCTTTATTTATAACCTATACATTGACATGAATTTGTGCATAAAATCTGCTCACAAATGCTTTCATGAACAAATCTTAAAATCTTGAATTTACATAAAAATGTATTCTAAATTTATGTCTAAAACGTGTATGCAAAAATTTCCCAATAGTACTTACTTAGTAGCATTTTATTACATTTATTACCAATATTTATGTACTATTATTTCCAGCAGTGCACATATTATTGCAGTTCTTATGAAATATTACTACTGTATATTGCAATATGTGACTGTACATTTGTTGGCTGATTCAATTTTGCCCATGCACAGATCTTCTGCAATAGTCAGAGTCGTTGGCTTTATCACTGCACACACAATTATTTGGTGAAGAAGCTCAAGTTTGTGGATCCATTTAATGATCATTTTGCTCCCATGCAAGCTTTGCTTCACATTTGCTCTCGCTTGCATTTTAAGTCATTATTACTGTTTTATGCACAGTAATTATTAGAATGTGTTTTCATGTTGTTGTTGTTATTACCAGAAACCATCTTGGTGATGCAAATGTAATTGAACACTGTAATTATTCAAGCACATCTCCAGCCTGAGCACTGAGCAGTGTATGAATATTCCTCCCACACTCTCACAGCGGAGCGGAGAGGAGTTATTTCAGGGAGCATGGCGGTAGACTGTTTCCCAGCGGTGTTCACGGCCCCTCCTTCCTCTGGAGGAGAAAATATCCATCTCTCCTCTCCTCCTCTCTCACTAGTTTGTTATTACCTCCATCTAAGCCACTGGGTCCATGATTTGAGAATTAGTAAGCCTGCTTCACGGGCTGAAGCTGCTTTATCTGCTGTGTGTGTGTGCTATAATAAGAATGTGTGCTGTTTGCCACTCCTGTGTGGAGTTCCTTTTTCCTGCGAGGAGGAGGAAGTGACCTACATAGCCGCCGCCTCAGTGTTTGAGTGCTGGATTTGCATTCAGAAGAGCTGGAAGAACAACACGACTGCTCTCCAAAAATGATGCGATGTAATGCGGTTTAGCGGCAGGGTGGCGCTGTGAGAAACAAAGGCTGAAGCTGGGTTGTTTCTGTTATTGTGCCTTTGTCAGGTTGCAAACGAGAGATTTTCAACTGATTTGATTAATTAGTGAGAAAATGAATGCGGATTGTTGGATTTCCTGCATGTATGGTTGGGCGATCATAACAAACATTCACGTACGAGATACTGCCGCTCATGATCACAAATGACACCCTGGCACCGCACCGCCCCGCCGTTTTAAGAAGTAGATCTGCAGATGCAGACGGATGTCTTTAGTCGTCTCACTGTTTTTTCAGAGTCTCACAGCATGAGCACTGCATTTTCAAACACCATTTCAAGTTAAAAAAATACCTTTTAGAATGAGACCCCTGCATTCTGTGTTGCAGCTTCTAGCTGTTTTTATTTAAAGATTGGCTCTTGAATCATTGCGTAACCTGTGCAGCAAAGCCAATGAGTACATCTGTATCGATAGCAATGATAAAATGATTTGTATCTGTATTTGGATAAGTGCTATTTTGATGTCACTGATATACTATTATAGTTAGTGTTAATATTTCAAATTAGATTTTATCTTTTAGATTTTCTTCTTTCATTTTATTTTATTTTATTTTATTAACCTCAAAAGAAAATATTGCCTTGACAACTGAAAAATAAATAAAGAAAGAAAGAAAGAATATTTTTTCATTTTATTTTATTTCTGTTTATTTTTAATAAGAATAGTTTTTTTTTTCTTACAGTTTTAGTTTTTCAGTTTTATGTAATGATTAATAACCCAATTCAGATAAAACTCGATGTGAGCTGGACATTTGTGAAAAATAGCCTACTTCAAAAATACTCAAAAAAGTATTGAGTATTGAAACTCTTTTCCCCTCATAGTTTCGTAAAATAATGTTTTACATAATTTCTGTAAACATTTTCTATTTAAAACAATTATACAAAATTGTTTTGTTCAGTAAAGAACTGTCATTTTCATGTGGGTCGGGTATGGCATGTCCCCACCAAGCAATGTCTCCGCCATGACATTAGCAAAATTTCAGCAAATTTTTGTGGGCAAAAAGATACATTGTCTGTTACTGATAGAGTAGCGATGCATGAAGCACGGCTCACACTGAAGTCAAACCAAGCAGCTTCCAGTGTGGAGAATCTGTGTGATCAACTTGAAAATGAGTGAAATTGGCATGGGATTCCCATTGGAATGACTGGATTTTGCCTGCAAAATTTGGCTAAATGACTGTAAATGTGACCTCAGCTTTAAAAACTGGCCGAAATAAGGCAGCATAATTATGCAGTATAGTTTCTGCTGCTGTCCAGCACTCTGGTTATCTGTTAATAAAAGGGTCGCGTCCCTGCAAAACATCTGAGACTCTGCCAGCTCTCAAAGCAATCCCATAAACACAGCAAGGACACTCGTCTAATCCGGTGTGTCCTAAACAACAGCCTGCTTTCCATAAATTCAGTGTCTCTTCATCCCTGTGAATGCATCTGCATATTGTTGGCTTTTCTATACGAACGTGAGCCGCATTTAGCACTTGGCATCAGTTTGCCGTGGATTAATAAGACTCAAGTTTTATGACGGGTTCTATCGGGTAAATGAGCTTAGAGCTAAGCTAACTGAATAGGATTCATATGAATTTTAATAGGAGATCCGTTAGTATGCGAAATGAAGGCAGGATAATGTATGCTGCGCACAAGCAACCGAAAACCACCGGAGTCATTGTGTTAATTCCACATAATAAACAGGAAATCATGTAATATTCATGCGAATGTTTGTGGGTGAAAGCCATTCGTATTTCTCTCCCAGCCACGCAACTTTGAAGCGAGAGGCTTAATGGAATAATATTTCAGATCTTTGACATGTACAGTACTGTCTCGCTTTATGTTTTCACATCAGTAGCAAATGTGCAGCGGCTCTGTAAATGGCTTTGGGACATCAGTGAAAAGTCTCAGTCAAATAACACTCGCATCACTCTGAAAAGACACTTTCGTGACACTGAACTCAATCACGCACGTTTGAAAGACATATAGCAGATTCCATCTGAGATTTTTCTGTTCATTGGCATGTCAAACCAGGGTGAACATATCCTTCTGGTCCCAGTGACGATGTGTTTGTTCTTAAACCTATTGCTTTATGAAGTGCTGTAAAGCTAATGGCTGGACTAGAATGTAATTTAAAGGAAGAGTTAGGATGCAGTGAAAGAGGGATGTGGTCTCAAATCCCAAACACATGCAAGTTGAAGTGAGAGACTCTCGAATTGAGTGAAGTAACCACAAAGCAATGCATAAACAATCAAAAACTATTTATTTTGATAACATATCTATAAAAAAGCTGACAAATATGCCAGAAGATCTTCTTTTTGTTTAACAAAAACGGAGGGTAGACACAGAGGTAACTGTTGCCGGTCGGGTATTCTGTCCTGATACGCTGTCGTAACGAGGGAAACGCGGAAACGTTTAACAGTCTTTAATACTTGAATCACAGGGGATAGCCACAACAGGAACAGGGGAAACACATGATATCCAACAAGTAGACCCGACAAACATGAACTGAATGGACTAGGGCTTTTAAACCCAGGATAACTGGGGAAGAACGAGAGACACCTGAAATCAAATTAACACAATCATCATGAAGGAGAAACTGGGTCACAGGGAGCAAAAACACACACAGACAGTCCAGAACCCTGACAGAAAGTCATACAGGTTTGTAATGACATGAGGGTGAGTAAATGATGGCAGGATTTTCGGTAACACTTAAGAATAGGGAACAATTATTCACTATTAACTACGAGTTTTCCCTCAATAAATTCCTAATTTGCTGCTTTTTAATAGTTAGTAAAGTACTCGTTAAGTTTAGGTATTGGGTAGGATTAGGGATGTAGAATAAGCTGTTTGCACAATCTGACATGGCTGCGGTTGAATTGAACTGCGGGTTTCGTCTGGTCAGAGGAGAACTGGCCCCCCGACTGAGTCTGGTTTCTCCCAAGGTTTTTTTCTCCATTCTGTCTCAGAGGGAGTTTTGGTTCTTGCCGCTGTCGCCTCTGGTTTGCTCAGTTGGGGACACTTAATTTCTAGCGATTATCATCAATTTGATTTCACAGATACTATTTAAACTAAACTGATCTAGACAATGACATCTCTGAATTCAATAATGAAATGCCTTTAACTGAAAATTGAGTGTTTAATCTTATCATTATACATTACTGACACTCTATCCTCCAATCTGATACTGTTAAGTGCTTTGACACAATCTGTATTGTTAAAAGCGCTATATAAATAAAGGTGACTTGACTTGACTATTGGGTAGGATTAGGGATGTAGAATAAGGTCATGTAGAATAAGGCATTAATATATGCTTAATTACTACTAATAAATGGCTAATATTCATGCTAATAAGCAACTAGTTAAGAGACCCTAAAATAAAGTGTTACTGGATTTTCTTTTTCATGGGAGAAAAAAAAAGGTCATTTTGGGTTGATCTGTTTTTTTAAGCAACAATTGAAATTTCAGCCACAACTTTATAGACTTTATATAGTTCCAGCCCTTCCTCGTCCTCTGCCTTCCAAATTGTATTTCCACATTGTGAAGGTAAAATACTATGGATTTATGAATGAACCGTTCTTGTGTTGTCAAGTTTTAGAGTAAATAATGCCAATTTTATTTTTGTGTGAACTATCCCTTTAATAGCTGAGATCTGCCTGTTTTTTGATCTAGTGTATTTTCAGCAGTTCTCCAGCAGCAGTCTGTGGTGCTTGAGTTTAATGCAGAGAGGGGAACTAGAGGACAGAAGCAGCGCTGTGTGCTGTGTCTCTGCAGGGCTCTTCAGAGGCTTTTAATTGTTTTATCTGACAGACAGCACTGAGAAGTGGACTAAACTTTTGTGCCTGCAGTGCACATTTGGGTGGTGGAAGATCAGAATGAGCCGAATGTCCCTGAGGTGACCATATGTGTGAGAGATAACACGGCATTCAGACTGCTGGTTTGGCTGCATGCGTTGCTTATTTTCACATACACCCTGGAAAAACAACTCACACCGGACAGAAGAGCTTGTCAGATGCATTTAGCTGCTGTTTGTAAAGCCATATTGTAGATATTAATATTACTTAATTGTAAGATTAAAAATTAAAATAAAGTATTTACTAAGAATGATAAATATTTTATTCTTATTTTGAAACATTTTATCAACTGATGTGTTCCCTACACTTTAATCTCAGTATGAGACACTTTTCTACAGCATATGATTTAAAATGCAGTAGCAGTGTGTCATGGGTTGTTTTGGCGCAAGAAGCTCAATGGAGCACGAAGGAGTCAGGTAGATGTTGAGGTGGCCGGCAGGCTTGACATCGGAGAGGCCAGCCTTTCTGGGCTGAGGACAATGGTGGGGCTTAGGAGAACTTGGGGAAGTGTGGGAGGAACGGAGTGAGCGGGCTCATTGGAACCGTATGTGGAGGAAACTGGCTTACGGTGAGGTGGAGCGTCCATGTGCTTCCAGATGGGAGGTGGATGAGCCAAGGAACTTGGAGCAATTTAAATCTAGAACATAATAAAATCCACTACGGGTCTGCGGCAATCGTCAGGAGTCAGGAATAAACAAGTTATCTTTTAGTCCCATCCAGAAACACGCATTAATCATGGAATCGCTCCAGCTCACCAGATGTATCACACTCAGAAATCCCTCCACATACTGCTCCAACGGCCAGCCCTCCTGCTGAAAGTCCAGGAGAAAATCCTCAGCCCAGTTCATATTTATTGGTCCTGTCTTCTGTCACAGGTTGTTGGGGCAAGAAACTCAATGGAGCACGAAGGAGTCAGGTAGTCAAATGAACAGAATCTTTTAATAACTCCACACAGAAAAAGAAAAAAAAACAATCTCTTCACACAACATAAGACAGGACAAAGAGACAGGGGAAATGCAGGGCTATAAGTACTGAACCAAACGAAAGGAACTAATGGGATAATTAACAAACACAGGTGGAAACTAATGAACTATAACGAGGACAGGAACAGGAAGTCCAAATAAGGGCAACTAAGGGAAACTAAACAGAACATACACCTGACACAGTGTATGAGATATTATTTATTTATTTATTTATTTTTAGCACAGTCACAACAAATTTTTTATTAAAAGATTTTTATTGGTCACATCAATCACATTGCCTGCAATGCTGAAGTGCTGAAACAAATACTACTTCAGTATAGCATTGGTTGCATGCCCTTGTCATAATCGGATGCACAAATGAATTTTCAAAACTCTGAACTGAATTTCTGAACTCTGAATTTCTTGACAGGGTAATTGATTGATTTATGTTATTTACAAATTTTTAATATGTTGTACAGAGGTTAGCGGACATTTTCAGTGAAGGCTTCTGAGAAAAAGAAAAAAAGAAAAAAAAAGAAAAAGTGTTTGCAAGGCTTGAGGCATCGTGATTAAAAAAATAAATTAATAAAAAAAAAAAAAAGTTTTGTAAGAAGCACAAATAGCCAGGCTGTTGTTTTAATGTTTGCCAACAAATCCTTTGAGCACATCTGCATATTCCACTTTGAGTGAGTCACTGAAATATTTCTAGATGGAAGGAAACAAAGTTTGTACAATATGTGCCAAACTTTATGCAAATGGTTAAATGTCTGGCTTGTGAGATAGTGGGATATAATCCTAGAAGCCTTGTGGATTACTGCTGTACTCCAGGATATCTTCATAAACTGTAGTTGCAACAGAGTGTTTTAAAACAAAACTGTTGGAAATCTTTCAAAGATTTGATTCTATGTGGAAGCCAATGGGACTGTTTAGTGACATTCTTCAAAATGTCTTCTTTTGCGTTCAGCAGAAGAAAAAAGTCATACAGGTTTGGAACAACATGATGGTGAGTACATGATGGCAGATGACTTTGATTACAGGTGTACTAATAAAAGCCTGTGTGATTCAGAAAACACAACACGATTTTGCGATATTTGAGCCTGGAACACAAAACCAGTCATAAGGATCCATTTTTTGAAATCATCTGAATAAATAAACTTTCATTGATGTATGGTTTGTTAGGATCGGACAATATTTGGCCAAGATACAACTATTTGAAAATCTAGAATCTAGAATAAAAAAATGAATTAAAATATTGAAAAAAATCACCTTTAAAGTTGTCCAAATGAAGTTCTTAGCAATGCATATTACTAATCAAAAATTAAGTTTTGATATATTTACGGTAGGGAATTAAGTATTCAGTAGGAAACTATTCAGTCCTTACTAGTAAGATATAATATTTTAAAATGTTACTAGTAAGTATTCATTAAATACTAGTACTTATTAAATACTATTACTTTTCAATAATAGGTCCTTGTCATGTTACGCTTACGAGAAGAACGAGGAGACATGGAGATTTCACAAAATGAGAGTCTTTAATAATCCAACAGGGAAACATAGAGCACAAGGAAGACGTTCAAGAACCGACAAACACTAACTGAATGGACACGACCTGAAATACACAGACAATTACAGGACTAACGACTAGACACACCTGAACCAAATGACATAATGAACGGGAGACAGAAACTTGGTCACGGAGCACATGGGGAGCAAAAACACACACAAGACAGTCCAAAACCCTGACAGTCCTAGTAGTCATTAAAATAAATAAATAAAGTGTAACCAACTCTTCTAGTAATATTTGAAATAAGTGGTAGTATCTAATGTACTAGTATCTATTGAATAAATTCTAGTATCTATTTAATAGGTGCTAGTATATAATGAATGAGCACCAGCATCTTTTAAAAAGTTATTAATACCTAAAGATTAAGCACTAGTAGCTAACAAATAAGGAAGACTTATTAATGGAATAGAGTAGCTAAAATAAGTACTAGTAGCATGAAAATACATATGGTTTTACAGATTAAATGTTAGAACAGATGCCCATAGAAAAGCATTCTTCGTATTGTTAAAAGTTTCTTCACACTGACCGGTTCTTTGGCGAACCAAAAAAAAAATGGTTCTTTAATGGCATCGCGTCAAAACCCCCTTTGGGAGCCTTTATTTTCAAGACTGAATCTTCATCTTCATCCCAACGCTAAAAATATATGTGAGTGATATTTCTTTCATAAGGAGAATGTAAGTTATCTGTCTTTCAGCCGGAGGGGACAGCTGGTAGCTCATGTAGACAAAGAGCAGAAGCGATTTGATAACAGAGTACAAGACAAACTAATCAGGATGAATCTACACGTTATTACAGAAGTCTGAAGGGCCGTTCTGTCTCAGTCGAGACTCCTGCTGCTCATAAGACTCTCCGGCTCTCTTCCCCTCCGAATTGTGCCATCTATCACCCTGTATATTGTTTCTTTCATATTCCCGTCTCCTCTGCTCTCTGCATTTCTTCAGTGGGGAGGCAGAACGGTGAATTATCATGGGACTCGGCATGCAGGCTTCTTTCTTCAAGGTGCTAATAACTAGCCCTTCACCCCCCATGTTTCTCATCTGCCTTCCTTCCTTCTTTCTCTCTCTTTCTGTCTGTCCTTTACTATTTCTACAGTTTCTCTTTCATCCTGCTGGTAGTGGACGCGTGCTGCGCTCTCATTATAGCGGGTGATAATTACGTGAGAGACAAAGAAATCTGATTGAGGCGCCCACTCAGAGCCGCAGAGCAGGAGAGAGTTAATTTCACACTTACAGCATGCTTTAATTAAAGAAAAAAAAAGAAAAGTAAACACCCCTGTCATTATGTGTGCGTGCGTTCCTGTCGCAGAGGTGCATCACGTGTGAGGTTTATGCATGGGTACGTTACACTCCTTGAATCCTGCTTTATTTTTAACGCTCGATGATTGATTTGATTGTCATGTACATTAGCAGGTTGCTGAGATATTTGCTGTGGCAGCTACTCTGTGTGGTTTAAAGCAAAAAATCAACATTTCAATAGCTATAAAGTTGTGTACAACATTGTAAATTAACATTTTTCATAATGCACTAATAGACATCAACAACCTAGTTTAGTTAAACTAGTTAGATAGCTATATGATTCTAAAATTGCGTAGATGTATTTTGAAAAATTCACTGTCAATTACTGCTGGTTTGTTAATTAAGGCTAGACATTTATGCTTTATGATGTGCTGTTTTATTTTTTTAAATCAACTTGGATCAAAAGTAGCAGTAAAGAAATTTTATATAAAATTTCAAATAAATTTCTGTTCTTCAAAGATGTCTCAAAAATAAAATGAAAAATGTATGAAAAAATGGATTTCAACAATTATAATAATCAGAAATGTTTCTTGAGTAGCAAATCAGCATATTAGAATTATGACACTGAAGACACTGAAGACTGGAGTAATGATGCTGAAAATTCAGCTTTTATCACAGAAATAAATTACATTTTACAGTATATTCACATAGAAAAAAGCTATTTTAAATTGTAATAATATTTCACAATATTACTGTGTTTAATGTATATTTTTTAATCAAATAAATGCAGCCTTGCTGAGCATCAGAGTGTTCTTTAAAAAATAAGATTTCAAATGTGTAGAAAAAATTCTAGGGTAGTTTATATAAAATTGTGCAAATATAAAATGAAAAGATCCCAGATCACAAGACACCTTCAGTCGTCGTTATCACAGATTCTAGTTTAAAGACATCAGCGCTTCTTTCTACATGTGCTGCTTTCGTTCTGCAAGTTATAAAGGGAAATAAAAATAGCAGAATCAATTTCACACCATTGAGGCAGACAATGAGATTTTCTGCTAAATGTTTCTTCTCTGATTAAGATGCAGGTGTCTTTAGTTGAACATGATTAAGGGCTTATCTTATCATGCAGTAATTACATATAATGTTTGCTGATGATATATCAAATCAGATATCAAGAATAATTTGTGTTCATTTATAAATTTGTGCTTCTAGCTAAAAGGTGAGTTAGAAAAAGCCCAGTCTCTAAACAAAACATTTTTCTCTTGTCAAAGAATGATGGGATGTCACATGTACAGTGAGGAACAATATTATTTGATCCCCTGCTGATTTTGTATGTTTGGCTACTGACAAAGTAATGATCAATCTATAACTTTAATGGCAGGTTTATTTGAACAGCGAGAGACAGAATAACAAAAAAATAAAATAAATCAAAATAAAAATCCAGAAGACCGCACTTCATAAAAGTTATAAATTAAATAAAATAACCGTCCCTCGGTCTGGGGCTCCATGCAAGATCTCAGCTCGTGGAGTTTCAATGATCATGAGAACGGTAAGGAATCAGCCCAGAACTACACGGGAGGATCTTGTTAATGATCTCAAGGCAGCTGGGACCATAGTCACCAAGAAAACAATTGGTAACACACTATACCGCGAAGGACTGAAATCCTGCAGCGCCCGCAAGGTCCCCCTGCTCAAGAAAGCACATGTACAGCCTGTCTGAAGTTTGCCAATTATTCAGAGGAGAACTGGGCAAAAGTGTTGTGGTCAGATGAGACCAAAATCCAGCTCTTTGGCTTCAACTCAACTTGCCATGTTTGGAGGAGGAGGAATGCTGTCTATGACCCCAAGAACACCATCCCCACCGTCACACATGGAGGTGGAAACATTATGCATTGGGGGCTTTTGAAGCCAGCCAGGGCATTGAAAATGGGTCGTGGATGGGTATTCCAGCATGACAATGACCAAAAACACACGGCCAAGGCAACAAAGGAGTGGCTCAAGAAGAAGCACATTAAGGTCCTGGAGTGGCCTAGCCAGTGTCCAGACCTTAATCCCATAGAAAATCGGGGAGGGAGCTGAAGGTTCGAGTTGCCAAACATCAGCCTCGAAACCTTAATGACTTGGAGAGGATCTGCAAAGAGGAGTAGGACAAAATCCCTCCTGAGATGTGTGCAAACCTGGTGGCCAACTACAAGAAACATCTGACCTCTGAGATTGCCAACAAGGGTTTTGCCACCAAGTACTAAGTCATGTTTTGCGAAGGGGTCAAATACTTATTTCACTCAATAAAATGCAAATCAATTTATAATTTTTTTTTAAATGCGTTTTTGTTGTTATTCTGTCTCTCACTGTTCAAATAAACCTACCATTAAAATTATAGACTGATAATTTCTTTGTCAGTGGGCAAACGTACAAAATCAGCAGGGGATCAAATCATTTTTTTCCTCACTGTGTAGTTTCTTTAGAATATATTGGTTTAAGTCACTGCCAGAGTGTATCTGTTCATTTGCAACCACTAAAATACTACTGTTTTTTTTTTTTTTTACCAAAAAACAAACAAACATGATTTTAAAATTGTATTATGTATAGATAATGTATTATGTACAGATAATGCATATGCTATGCTATAGTGTATAGAGATTATTGTTTGATTTAGTGTCATTTCGCTTTAGAAGGAATAGTTCACCCCAAAATGAAAACTGGCTGAAAATGCACTTACTCTCAGGACAACAAAGATGTAGATGAATTTTTATCTTTATGGTAACCGATTGGGAGAAATGTAGCATTTGATCACTTGCTCATCAATGAATCCTCTGCAGTGAATGGGTGCCGTCAGAATGAGAGTCCAAACAGCTGATAAAAACATCACAATATTTCACAAATAATCCACACCACTCCAGTCCATTAACATCTTGAGAAGACAAAAGCTGTGTGTTTGTATGAAATAAATCCATCATTAAGACATTTTAACTTCAAAACATGACTAATCCATAATATTAAAATTCCTCCATTGAAAAAGTGGTCTGGTCTGAATCAGGAGAGAAATCTGCACAGATCAAGCAGCGATTAGAAGCCAAAACAGTCCAGAACAGCTCTAAACAAATATGTGGCTGGATTTTGATGTTAGAGACAACAGGAGATGGACTTTGATTATATTCATTATGGATTATAGACTTGCATTTTAGCCGGAAGTGATGTTCTGAAGTTAAAATGTCTTGATGGATTTGTTTGTGATGTTTTAATCAACTGTTTGGACTCTCATTCTGACGGCACCCATTCACTGCAGAGGATTATTTATACAAGTTAGTTATACAAGATTCAACTCATTATTTAAACTGACTTAATATAACAAGTTATAATATACAATATAATATAATATAACTTACTGTAAGTTGCTGACTTCTATAGTATGGAAAACGCTGGTTTTGTACATCAAATTAACATTGACATTAGACGTAGAAGTGACACTGAATTTTGGTTATTCAACGTCGCTCCGAAATTTAACAAAATATCAAGTCTTATGACGTCTTGTGTCTGCTGGGATCCCTTAAATATAAATTTAAACTACTGTATAATACATTTTCATTTAATTGCAAGAAATATGCAATTAAGTCTCCAAACATTACACTCAGTTTACACTTAAGTATATTATTTCTGTAATAAATAGTCTTTTTCCATCGTATAAATCCTTTAAGTTTTTTTTTTGTGTGTGTGTGTGTGTGTTTGTGAATGTCTGTCACATTCCGAGCTTTCATACTGTATGTTCCTCCACAATCCATTTTAAAATGCATGATTTAGCACTTTCTTTGCAAGGTCAAACTTTGCTGAAATACAGAATATATTTCATAATAATGTAATGCATTATGTTTTGTTCTGGAAAGTGTCAAATGTGTATGCCCTGCTAGCTGAAACTGATAAATTTTATATTGGTAACCAGCATAATGCTTTATGCTGTGCCTGAAACCAGAAAGATATATAGGTACAGTGTAGTTTGTCTGCCTGAGAGAAAATACATTTACTTTTTTTTTTTTTTTCTTATTTAGCAGATGTCTTCATTGAAAGTGACAAAGTATGATAGCATAACATGCTACCTTTGCTTCAAGTTATTCTTGATAATTTTAGCAAATACATCACAAAACTCTCTGACAGGAGGCATTTGTCATTTCACTCTTGAATATAAGAGGAACTGGACTATTTGTGCTGCATGACCTTATATATTATACATATCATATGCAACAACAAATGTGCTGTGCATTTATTAAAATATATATCAGACTTAAATTAAAATGCTCTTCTCTCTGGTGAAAACGCAGTTCATCATATAACAATCGTGTTATGATATATCCAGGGCAGTTTGGGTTGTGTTTCTCTGCAGTTTCTCTGTCTGTTTTCTGAGTGTGTGTAGATGGTGTTGGGATGGTGATGTGCAGAAGCATGGACTGATGGGTAAAACAGCGTGCTGAGCTGTAGCAGGAGCACATTGATGTAGCGTGGGAGGAGGCAAGAAACCGCAGTATTGCCTGAGATGCAAAAGGCCAAAGGGTCGCTGCAGACAGAATTAATTTTTAAAGACCTCAGTTGGAAGGAGAGAGAGTGGATAGTAGAGGAGCTCTGAGAGAGTCAGAGACAACAGCACAAATTCAGTGGACACCTAATCAATCATGTCTGTGTTTCTATTTAATATTATATTGTAACGGAGCTGACGAGATGAGAGGCGTGCGGATCCATGTGTAAACTTTTATTAATAAACAGTCAAAAACACAGGCAGGGTCGAACAAGAGCAAACAGGTATGGCACAGGCAAGACAAAAGAGCAATCCTAAACGGGCTTGAGTCAGACGACAGCAAACGCAATTCAGAGGGCTTGACAAGAGGGGTAATCCGCAAACGTGATCCGAAAAGTCCAGGCGAGGAGCAAACACAGTCCGAAACAGCAAGCAAAGGGTTAATCCAAGATAAGTGGCAAGAATCAGGAACCAGGAAAACAGGCAAGGCCATGGACAGGATTCGCAACAGAGCCCCCCCTCAAGGAGCAGCTTCCAGACGCTCCAAACAGTCTATAATCCAGGAGGGTGGTGGAGCGGAGGCGGAACAGGGGGCGGGACGGAGGGCCAGGTCCATGAGGAAGTGGAGGCACCGGAGACTGAGGCCGAGCCGGCAGATCACCAAGGCAGAGCAGGGAACCAGGGCAGAACCAGCAGAACAGGAAGCCAGTGCGGAGCCAATAGAGAAGGAACCCAGAGCGGAGCCGATGGAACTGGAGCCCACCAGGGCAGAGCAGACAAGACAGAAGACCACAACAGACATGACGGATCAGGGACCCTTGGCAGAGACTGGTACCTAGGGAAAATTACTCAAACTGGACAGACAAACAGTTCACAAACAGGCTTGCTGACTGGGGCTGGAAAGGTAGACGGTTCAACACATTTGGGAAAACAGAACAAGCAGACAGTTCATGAATGGTCTCTATGGCAGTGACAGGGTTAACGGGACAGACATGGAGTGCATTTGTAGTTTTGAGACTCATGAGAGGTGGGTTTAAGGGTTCAAAGGCGGGTTTTTGGGTTGTGATAGACAGGGCAACAAACTTGGTATTGGCTACCTGGAGAGTGGTTGGACAGACAGACAGTTCAATATTAGACTCATGGACTGGAACAGGACATACAGATAATTCAGAATTAAACACACCTGGGAGTAGTGGACCGGCAGACAGATCAAAAGCAGGTGCATTGACTGAAACTGGACTGGTAGATATTGCAGTAAGTGACATTAAACAGGTAGACAATTCACAGTCAGACTCAGTTGAAACAAGACAAACAGACAAAATCAAGAGTATTAATGGCAACTGGACAGGCTGATAATTCAAACTCAGACTCATAAGTTGAAACTGGACAGACAGATAGCTCAGAATCAAGCTCATTGACTAAAACTGGATAGACAGACTGTTCACTAGGAGTCTCTTTGGCAATGACAGAGTTATCAGGGCATACAGAAAGTTCATTTAAGGTTTTCATGGCAGTAACAGGCAGGAATGAGAGTTCCTGAACGGCCCTTGATGCCGCAGCAGAACAGTCAGGAAGCTCACGGACAGCATCCTTGGGTGTGACAGACAAGACTGAAAGTTCAGAGTTCAAAAGCAGCTTCTTTGGCTGGGTTTAGACAGGGCAATAGTTCACAAACGGCCTCCTTGGCCAGTTCAAGATGAAACGATAGTTCACAAACAGCCTCCACAGCTGTGACAGGACAGGACGAGGATTCGCAGGCGGCCAACATAGCAGTGACAGGACAGGACGAGAGCTGATACGTGGATACCACTGACACCTCTGGAGGTTCTACAGTAGTGACCTCAGGACACAGGGAGAGTTCAGTAACAGTCTCTTCGACCGTGACATCACAGGCTGAGAGTGCATTGTTAGGCGCCACCACCATACAAGGAGTTGAAGTGAGCGCCGCTGCTTCAGGAGGTTCTGCAGCATGTGCCGCCACCTCTGAAGATACCATAGTGGACGCCATTGCCTCGGGGAACACATCAGCATGCTCCACTACATCAGGAGGTTCTGCAGCATCAGCCGCCACCTCTGAAGATACCATTAGTGGACACCGCCGCCTCTGGAGATTCTGTGGTGATGTATGCAGCCCAAACACACCAAAAAGCGATCCCCATCACGGGAAGCGCTTCAGAAAGGGGAATCAGTTCAGGAGCAGAGGGACTCGAAGGGATAGGTGCTGGTTTAGGTATACCTGCTGCTCGTGCAGACACCAGCGGTGCATCCCTCACACTGGATACCAGACTGGGATATCGAAGGACTGACCTTGAATATCCGGGTGCAACAGACACCTGGATATTCCGGGTGTCTGTTGATTTAAAATGATTTAGATTTTAAATCATTTTAAAATAATAAATAGTATGATATTATATATATATATATATATATATATATATACACACAGGTGCTGGTCATATAATTAGAATATCATCAAAAAGTTGATTTATTTCACTAATTCCATTCAAAAAGTGAAACTTGTATATTATATTCATTCATTACACACAGACTGATATATTTCAAATGTTTATTTCTTTTAATTTTGATGATTAGAGCTTACAGCTCATGAAAGTCAAAAATCAGTAACTCAAAATATTAGAATATTTACATTTGAGTTTGAATAAATGACCATCCCTACAGTATAAATTCTGGGTATCTCTTGTTCTTTGAAACCACAATAATGGGGAAGACTGCTGACTTGGCAATGACCCAGAAGATGAACACTGACACCCTCCACAAAGAGGGTAAGACACAGAGGGTCATTACTGAAAGGTGTGGCTGTTTACAGAGTGCTGTATCAAAGCATATTAAATGCAAAGTTGACTGGAAGGAAGAATTTGGTTAGGAAAAGATGCACAAGCAACAGGGATGACCGCAAGCTTGAGAATACAGTCAAGCAAAGCCGATTCAAACACTAGTGAGAGCTTCACAAGGAGAGAACTGAAGCTGGAGTCAGTGCTTTAAGAGTCACCAGACGTCAGACGTCTTCAGGACAAGGGCTACCAAGCCACTTCTGAACCAGAGACAACGTCAGAAGCATCTTAACTGGGCTGTGGAGAAAAAGAACTGGACTGTTGCTCAGTGGTCCAAAGTCCTCTTTTCAGATGAAAGTAAATTTTACATTTCATTTGGAAATCAAGGTCCCAGAGTCTGAAGGAAGAGTGGAGAGGCACAGAATCCATGTTGCTTGAAGTCCAGTGTGAAGTTTCCACAGTCAGTGATGATTTGGGCTGCCATGTCATCTGCTGGTGTTGGTCCACTGTGTTTTCTGATGTCCACAGTCAACGCAGCCATCTACCAGGATATTTTAGAGCACTTCATGCTTCCTTCTGTTGACAAGCTTTATGGAGATGCTGATTTCATTTTCCAGCAGCACTTGGCACCTACCCACACTGCCAAAGGTACCAAAAGCTGGTTCAATGACCATAGTGTTACTGTGCTTGACTGGCCAGCAAACTCGCCTGACCTGAACCCCATAGAGAATCTATGGGGTATTGTCAAGAGGAAGATGAGAGACACCAGACCCAACAATGCAGAAGAGCTGAAGGCCACTATCAGAGCAACCTGGGCTCTCATAACACCTGAGCAGTGCCACAGACTGATCGACTCCATGCCACGCCGCATTGCTGCAGTAATTCAGACAAAAGGAGCCCCAACTAAGTATTGAGTGTACATGCTCATACTTTTCATTTTCATACTTTTCAGTTGGCCATGATTTCTAAAAATCCTTTCTTTGTATTGATCTTAAGTAATTTTCTAATATTTTGAGATACTGATTTTTGACTTTCATGAGCTGTAAGCTCTAATCATCCAAATTAAAATAAATAAACATTTGAAATATATCAGTCTGTGTGTAATGAATGAATATAATATACAAGTTTCACTTTTTTAATGGAATTAGTGAAATAAATCAACTTTTTGATGATATTCTAATTATATGACCAGTACCTGTATACAGTGGGTACGGAAAGTATTCAGACCCCCTTAAATTTTTCACTCTTTGTTATATTGCAGCTATTTGCTAAAATCATTTAAGTTCATTTTTCCCCTCATTAATGTACACACAGCACCCCATATTGACAGAAAAACACAGAATTGTTGACATTTTTGCAGATTTATTAAAAAGAAAAACTGAAATATCACATGGTCCTAAGTATTCAGACCCTTTGCTCAGTATTTAGTAGAAGCACCCTTTTGATCTAATACAGCCATGAGTCTTTTTGGGAAAGATGCAACGAGTTTTTCAAACCTGGATTTGGGGATCCTCTGCCATTCCTCCTTGCAGATCCTCTCCAGTTCTGTCAGGTTGGATGGCAAACGTTGGTGGACAGCCATTTTTAGGTCTCTCCAGAGATGCTCAATTGGGTTTAAGTCAGGGCTCTGGCTGGGTCTTTCAAGAACAGTCACGGAGTTGTTGTGAAGCCACTCCTTCGTTATTTTAGCTGTGTGCTTAGGGTCATTGTCTTGTTGGAAGGTAAACCTTCGGCCCAGTCTCAGGTCCTGAGCACTCTGGAGAAGGTTTTCGTCCAGGATATCCCTGTACTTGGCCGCATTCATCTTTCCCTCGATTGTAACCAGTCGTCCTGTCCCTGCAGCTGAAAAACACCCCCACAGCATGATGCTGCCACCACCATGCTTCACTGTATTGGACAGGTGATGAGCAGTGCCTGGTTTTCTCCACACATACCGCTTAGAATTAAGGCCAAAAAGTTCTGTCTTGGTCTCATCAGACCAGAGAATCTTATTCAGGTGTTTTTTTTAGCAAACTCCATGCGGGCTTTCATGTGTCTTGCACTGCTCTTAGGAACCTTAAGTGCAGCAGAAATTTTTTTGTAACCCTGGCCTTGCCTTGCCACAAATCTGTCTCTGAGCTCTTCAGGCAGTTCCTTTGACCTCATGATTCTCATTTGCTCTGACATGCACTGTGAGCTGTAAGGTCTTATATAGACAGGTGTGTGGCTTTCCTAATCAAGTCCAATCAGTATAATCAAACACAGCTGGACTCAAATGAAGGTGTAGAACCATCTCAAGGATGATCAGAAGAAATGGACAGCACCTGAGTTAAATATATGAGTGTCACAGCAAAGGGTCTGAATACTTAGGACCATGTGATATTTCAGTTTTTCTTTTTTAATAAATCTGCAAAAATGTCAACAATTCTGTGTTTTTCTGTCAATCTGGGGTGCTGTGTGTACATTAATGAGGAAAAAAATTAACTTAAATGATTTTAGCAAATGGCTGCAATATAAAAAAGAGTGAAAAATTTAAGGGGGTCTGAATACTTTCTGTACCCACTGTACATACATACATACACACACAGCAGATATATATTAAATTAATTAAACAATAAATTTAAATTATAATAAACAAACAAATATATATTATAAAAATAGACAGAGAAACAATAGATACATTAAACTATACATTACAATTATAGCAAATGAATAAATCATATAAATGAAAAACTTCAAATAATGAATAAAACATAAATATAACAAATAAATTAAATTAGAAATTAAAATGCCCCATCGGGACAAGACCACGGAATCAGATAAACCGTTTGCACAATCTGACATGGCTGGGGTTGAATTGAACTGCGGGTTTCGTCTGGCCAGAGAAGTACTGACCCCTGACTGAGCCTGGTTTCTCCTAAGGTTTTTTTCTCCATTCTGTCACAGAGGGAGTTTTGGTTCCTTGCCGCTGTCGCCTCTGGCTTGCTCAGTTGGGGACACTTAATTTCTAGCGATTATCGTCAATTTGATTTCACAGATACTATTTAAACAAAACTGAGGTAAACAATGACATCTCTGAATTCAATGATGAAATGCCATTAACTGAAAATTTAGTGTTTAATCTTATCATTATACATTACTGACACTCTATCCTCCAATTTGATACTGTTAAGTGCTTTGACACAATCTGTATTGTTAAAAGCGCTATATAAATAAAGGTGACTTGACTTGACAGGGAGTGACAGGACTCTGGACGAACATACGAGAAGTGATGAGACTCTGAGTAATCAGCTGAGACGTGACGAGACTCTGGGCGATCAGCTGAGACGTGACTTGACTTAAGATGATCAACTGTGACTTGACTCACAAAAATCAACTCTGACTTTTCTTGGCTCACGAAGATCAGCTGTGACTTGACTTGGCTCACGAAGATCAACTGTGACTTGACTTGGCTCACGAATGGCAGTAATGACGTGACCGGTTGTTGTGGCCGCCATTTATGAGTGCGCTCTGGTGCAGCCACCGTGGCAAGAATCAGGAACCAGGAAAACAGGCAAGGCAAGACTATGACTAGACTATGAAAACTAGAGCAGGCTCCGTAAAGTAGCTATCACAGTGATAAATGCTAAACAATACTCGGTGATCAGAACAAGGAAGTCCAAGGCTTATAAAGCATGTCTGATTGGTTACAGCTGTGTGTGTGTAATTGAGTGTAGATGAATCCAATCAGTGCAGTGGAACATGGGAAACGTAGTCCAGAGTGATGTGTAACAGTTTGTGTGGTGTGAAAGTCTGGTGGCAAGCGGACAGAAGGCCACGGACAAGATTCGTGACATATATGTGCATATTTCAAAAAAAGGGTTGAATTGGAATTCTTTACAATTATTGCTAACTAAAACTAAAACAGTTATAAGAATAAAATAAAATAAGAAAATTAAATTTACTTATCAAATAGAATATAAAAAAGCTTATTTTATTTGAACTCTTTTTCATTTATTAGTTTATAATGAAGCACAAAATTAACTGAAACTACATAAACAAAAAATATATGT
Organism: Onychostoma macrolepis; assembly: GCF_012432095.1. Classification (NCBI taxonomy): domain Eukaryota; kingdom Metazoa; phylum Chordata; class Actinopteri; order Cypriniformes; family Cyprinidae; genus Onychostoma; species Onychostoma macrolepis. Next base: position 29,723,995 of record NC_081171.1, on the reverse strand, counting down.
AGACATTAAAAAAACAACTGACAAAAAACACTTTTTTTTAAAATAAAGTCACAAAATATAAAATCTAATTCAAAAATTCATATTATATCAATGATACTGAAATAACACTGCTGATTGTCTGTATTGTAGGACAGATTTAATGTGTGGGCAATGGCACATAAACACAACTGCTATAAAAATACAGGCTTCTCATGGTCACAAAAAAAAAAAATTAATTGTAATTTTTCAAGCCTTAAAACAAATGTGTCAAACTTCACTCCTGGTGGGCCGATGTCCTGCCTGGAGGTTTCTAGTGAGTCTGAAGACCTGGATTCACTGGTTCAGGTGTGTTTAATTACAGCTGGAGCTAAACTCTGCAGGACAGTGGCCCTCCAGGAGCTCAATTTAACACCTCTGCAAGATCATGAAAAGTTCTAAACAGATTTTTCTTTTTCTGTGTTTGGCTTTAAAATATTTACTTTAAAATTGCTTGTTGTGACGCAGTCTTTATTAAAAAAAATGAGCCATCATTATCAACTGCACTCTCAGAAATAAAGGTACAAAAGCTGTCACTGGGGCGGTAAGGTACAATTTTGTACCTATTAGGTTCTAATATGTACACTTTATGTACCAATATGTACCTAAGGTGCCATAATGGTCTCTTTAGGTACAAACATGTTCCTTTTGAAAAGGTACCGCCCCAGTGACAGCTTTCTGATCTTCATTTCTGAGAATGCGTAAAAAAAAAATCAAGAGAATAAATTGTTTTTTAAAGGGTAGACAATATAGGTGCATTCTACAGTAGGCTGATGTTTAAAATGAATTCCACCACAAATGTATGCCGCTGAGGTTATAAATCAAATCCATCATGTGTGTTTTGGATGGATGAAAGCAGAATGCTCACTGATGACTGCAAATTAGAATTATTTGCAGGGACGCATGCAAATCTTTGCAATTACATACTGAAATTACAGTTTTAACAGTTTTGCTTAACCTTCAAATACACTGTACAAAAAATATTTTTCAAAGTTGTAAATAAAAAAAATATATATTGTTGTACGGTTTACAGGAAAATACTATTTTAGTCTTCCTACTTCAGAATTGCATATTTAATAACACTGTGCTACTTGCCATTCCAATTATGTGTGAAATGATTTGCTGTCAGAGTCCAAACAGCTGATAAAAACATCACAATAATCCACAACCACTCCAGTCCATCAGTTAACATCTTGAGAAGACAAAAGCTGCGTGTTTGTAAGGAACAAGTCCATCAAGACGTGTTAACTTTTGTTTGGCTAAATTACTGTAAATCCACAATCCATGATAACACTTTCTTTAGTGAAAAGTCTTCTTGTCTGAATCAGGAGAGAAATCTGCACAGATCAAGCGGTAGTTCAGCTTTAGTACTGTGTATACTGTAAAGAGCATGTGTGAGTATGTGTTAGGTGACCCCAACCTCTAGCAAACTTTGGCAACTGAAAAGCAAAAAGGACAGTAATGATGTGCCAGTTCTGGACTGAACAGATCGATAAGATGTATTTGTAGGCACTGGAAAGAAGATCTATTGATTAATCCCTGGTGCTAGCAGCTGGAATGGTTTCACTCCTTACCAGAGTCTGGCATTTCAGCAGCCAGTACCCACAGAGAGTGAGTGAATGTGAGAAATGGGAGGATATTCAGTGGGTATAAAAGTGTACACACCCCTGTTAAAAATGCAGCTTTTTGAGATCTTCTTGAAAAATTACGTCAGATCCTTTTCCACCTTCGATGCAATATTAAAACCAACAAAAGTCATGTAACAAACAATGGAAACCTTTAACGAAATAAGAAAAATAAGACATAAAATAACCTGGTTAGATAAGCGTGCACACCATTTTATAACGGGGCCATTCACATTCAAACTCTTGCTGAAAAGTAATTATGATCCTCTGGTCATCATTTAATGGATGCTGATTAATTAATATAAATCAGCTACATCTGTACACTGTAAAACATTTTAATAAGCTTGTAAATAAAACAAAGATTACTGGAGTATATTTAACAAGAAATTACTTTTTTGTCTTTACAAAATTTCTGAGTGAAAATTGTTTCAAGACCTTTTTTTCAGTATATCCACTGGACTGTATGTTGGACCTCCTCACACTCTTGTAGCCCTCGGCATGCAGCCGGTTCCTTTAGGCAACATTGTGCTGCTCATGAGGCGACCGCTGGCCACCGCCGGCACTCTTGTAGTTTCAAAGAATCCTTCACTTCTCGAGTCTGATTTACCAATTAGCACACACTATCTCCCTGGGTTTCTCAGTCCCGTCTTCCTTTAGCAAACTCCTACAAGAATACCTGAAGGAAAACACTTTCATCCATGCTAATCATCAAAGTCACGTCACAAAACAGTCGGGTTTATTTGTTTTTTAGCCAGTACGGTACACAAACAAAGTTTCATTGCACATTCAGAAGTCCTATAATTTAAACAGGAGTTTAAAGCAGGACAGTTGTATCTGCCAAACCGAATAATGATCACTGCGCTTGTTATCCCAACAAAAGATGTACTTTAAAAAAGTACAGCGGTGGCCAAAAGTATTAGAACGCTAGTATTTTCACCAGATAAACAATGGTTTTAAGTCAGTTATTTCTATCTTTTGCTGTAGTGTGTCAGTAGGAAATATCAGTTTACATTCCCAAACATTCATTTTGCCATTAATTGTAATAATCCAGTGAGATTATTGTGCTCCACACAGAGATCTGATCTGATCATCATCCAGTCTGTCTGGAATGACATGAAGAAACAAACTGAGACAGACTAAATCCAGAAGAACTGTGCCAACGTCTCCAAGACGCTTCAAGAAACCTACCAGCAAAGCTACAGTACTGTTTAAAGTTTTAGGCGCTTGTGGAAAAATGCTGTAAAATGAGGAAGCTGTCAAAAATAATGTCATAAATAGATTTTCTTTATCAATTAACTATTAACTAATTTAAATCAACATTTGTGAGCATCCTTTGCATTTAAAGCAGCTTTTGCCCTCAGTGCACTTGAGCAGAGTTTTTCAGGAAGTTTTGCAGGTAGGTTTCTTGAACGTAAAAGATAGCCTACCGACACACTATAGCAAAAAGATAGCAAAATAACCGATTATTACAATGAACAAAGTGTTTGTGACATAGTCTATGTCATGTTACATGTGGCAAGTGAACGAGGAGACGAATAATTCTTCAAACAAACAGTCTTTAATAAATCAAAAAGGTAGGAAACCCAGGCAGGAACATACACATAGGGAGTCAGAATGACATTTAACAGTAGACACTGGACAATGGAAAACACAGGGCTTAAATACACAGGGACTAAACAAGATAATTAAACACAGCTGGAAACTAATGGAACTAAATGGGGACCAAACGAGAACATGAAACAGGAAGGACTAAATAAGGGCACAAGGAAACATGAGGGAGGAAAAACACAGTACACGGGGACTCAAGTCTGACGCCCGTTTCAGTCTATCTTTCATTATCAACAGGCTGATCACTTCAGTTATTTATTTATTTATTTTTACTTGTTAATAACTGAAATTTGCATAAGCAATAGTTTTGAGAATGTAGAATATCACCTCCTTTCAAAAAGAAATATCTTTTGTCATCATAGATTTTCATCTAAATCATCACCTTGATCACCATCATTATCATAATTATCACCATCATAATCATAGTAATTTTAAAAGCTGGTGCATGAAGAGATTTCAAAATTTGTAGCAAATTATGTTCTGGATTCTCAGTTTCAAGTCAAGTTTATTTATATAGGGCTTTTCACAATGCACATTGTTTCAAAGCAGCTTTACATAAAATCATGATGTTAACTTAAAGTCGCATTTAACAGATTAGAGCTGGATGATAAGATACATTTTGTGACGACTCATACACACAGTCTGTTGAGATTTTCTATGTATCACCATATGGAAATATATGCAACTTTAAGCTATAAGATTTTCTATATATTATTTATCATCCTACATGAGTATATTGTATGCATGTGGATAAAATTAACATATCCAGCTTTTCTATAAAGAGCTGGGTGATAATATAGTTACATTTTGCAACAAAATAAAAAAAAATCGGGCAGTTGAGGTTTGCTGTACAGTATATATTACCCTATGCGAGTATTAATATGGATGCATATATACAACTTGATATAAAGAGCTGTGATTATATAGATTATATTTTGCTATTATATAAATCAAGCAATTGAGATTTTCTAAACTGTATATTGCTTTATGTCAGTATACCATGCATATAATATATATCAAACTTATAAATATAAAATATAGAACTGTGCGATAACACACTTTTTTTGCAATAATATAAATAATGACGAATCTGAGTTTTGCTATATAGTATAATTTCTGTATGTGACACTGTATGTATGTGTTTAAAGTTGGAAATACTTATATAGCCGATTTAATAAAGGCGATAATATAGTTACATTGTGTGATTTTATGGTCAACAGACTTTGTATTTGTGCTAGATTCCATCATTTGTTTTTGCTGTGCAGTGTGACTGCATGAGCTCTCTGCACGTGAAGAGGTTTTGTCCAGGATGGACAGCACCCCTGGCTGGCAGTAAATGAGGGGCTCTGGAAGAAGCTGGCTTACACCTTTGCCTGCCCTTGTGAGTGTGTGTGTGTGTGTGCGTATGTGTGTGTGGAGCTGTGGGTTCATTAAAGGGGCTGCTTTCAGCAGATGCTGCGACCTGCTGTGAGGCAGGGGTCAGCGAGGCGTGCCACACATCCCAGCGCTGTCGTCGCTTTAAGGACACACTGGGGGTTCTGGGTCATCTACTGTTGAGTGACAACATCAGCCCACAGCAGAATAAGGGCTGATTATTTGTTTTTTACTGAAATGCAATGCGAAATGCAGTCCTTCATGAGATGAAAGTGTCTGCGTGCATGGAAAAGCCCGGCTGTTACACCCCTCTACTGCAACCATCCATTTTCCTGTTCTGGCTGATGAAACGCTTTAATTGGACGATGCTGAGAGCCTGCAAAATGCTGTTTGTTTACTCAGCTGCATCAGAGCAAACAAACAAACACGGGCCAACCAAAGAACATGGCAATCAGATTTATTTTGCACAACCTTTCCATACATATTACTGACTTACTGAAGTCTTCTGATTTATCAACTTGCTTGATCTTTAAAATGATTATCATCTAGTTACAAAGCATTAGATCTTGCAGAAACAAAAGTTTGTGGTCAGTAAAGTTTGTTTTTAAAAGATACATTATATAATTCATTAAATTTACTAAAATTGACAGTAAAGATATTTATAATGATACAAATACATATATATATATATATATATATATATATATATATATATATATATATATATATATATATATATATACAGTGAGGAAAATAAGTATTTGAACACCCTGCTATTTTGCAAGTTCTCCCACTTAGAAATCATGGAGGGTCTGAAATTGTCATCGTAGGTGCATGTCCACTGTAAGAGACATAATCTAAAAAAAAAAAATCCAGAAATCACAATGTATGATTTTTAACTATTTATTTGTATGATACAGCTGCAAATAAGTATTTGAACACCTGAGAAAATCAATGTTAATATTTGGTACAGTAGCCTTTGTTTGCAATTACAGAGGTCAAACGTTTCCTGTAGTTTTTCACCAGGTTTGCACACACTGCAGGAGGGATTTTGGCCCACCTCCACACAGATCTACTCTAGATCAGTCAGGTTTCTGGCCTGTCGCTGAGAAACACGGAGTTTGAGCTCCTCCAAAGATTCTCTATTGGGTTTAGGTCTGAGACTGGCTAGGCCACGCCAGAACCTTGATATGCTTCTTACAGAGCCACTCCTTGGTTATCCTGGCTGTGTGCTTCGGGTCATTGTCATGTTGGAAGACCCAGCCTCGACCCATCTTCAATGCTCTAACTGAGGGAAGGAGGTTGTTCCCCAAAATCTCGCAATACATGGCCCCGGTCATCCTCTCCTTAATACAGTGCAGTCGCCTGTCCCATGTGCAGAAAAACACCCCAAAGATGATGCTACCACCCCATGCTTCACAGTAGGGATGGTGTTCTTGGATGGTACTCATCATTCTTCTTCCTCCAAACACGTTTAGTGGAATTATGACCAAAAGTTCTATTTTGGTCTCATCTGACCACATGACTTTCTCCCATGACTCCTCTGGATCATCCAAATGGTCATTGGCAAACTTAAGTCGGCCTGGACATGTTTCTGGTTTAAGCAGAGGAACCTTCCGTGCCATGCATGATTTCAAACCATGACATCTTAGTGTATTACCAACAGTAACCTTGGAAACGGTGGTCCCAGCTCTTTTCAGGTCATTGACCAGCTCCTCCCGTGTAGTTCTGGGATGATTTCTCACCTTTCTTAGGATCATTGAGACCCCACGAGGTGAGATCTTGCATGGAGCCCCAGTCCGAGGGAGATTGACAGTCATGTTTAGCTTCTTCCATTTTCTAATGATTGCTCCAACAGTGGACCTTTTTCACCAAGCTGCTTGGCAATTTCCTGTAGCCCTTTCCAGCCTTGTGGAGGTGTACAATTTGTCTCTAGTGTCTTTGGACAGCTCTTTGGTCTTGGCCATGTTAGTAGTTGGATTCTTACTGATTGTATGGGGTGGACAGGTGTCTTTATGCAGCTAACGACCTCAAACAGGTGCATCTAATTTAGGATAATAAATGGAGTGGAGGTGGACATTTTAAAGGCAGACTAACAGGTCTTTGAGGGTCAGAATTCTAGCTGATAGACAGGTGTTCAAATACTTATTTGCAGCTGTATCATACAAATAAATAGTTAAAAAATCATACATTGTGATTTCTGGATTTTTTTTTTAAGATTATGTCTCTCACAGTGGACATGCACCTACGATGACAATTTCAGACCCCTCCATGATTTCTAAGTGGGAGAACTTGCAAAATAGCAGGGTGTTCAAATACTTATTTTCCTCACTGTATATATATATACAAAGTTCTGGCATGAAACCCTAGATGGCACAGTCAACTCAAAAGGCTTGTTTGACTTCATGCAGTGCCCCAAAGATCGGCTGCCGCCTGACAAAAGCAGTGCATTCTGGTTAGAACGGCGCTGTATTAAGCAGTATATAAAAAGTGTTTCTGTTGCTTATAAAAAATGTTTCTGTGTATTTGACAAATATTACATTTAATTTACTTCATCTGTGATAAGAGTATGCAAATACTGCGAGAGCGTCACTACCGGGAGCAGAAAGTGCCCGACTTGACGTCTCCACTTTTAATTCCGCCCCGACTGCAAGCGGCTACTCTCGCCAGCGGGTGGTAGGCTAGTATAGTTCATCTCGAACAAGCCTAATATGACATAATGACATCATTATCACATGGCACAGCTGATTGGTTCTCTCCTGTATCGGTAGCCAATGAGCTCTCTGCTCAACATTCAAATATTTGGCAGTGTTTGCTGTAGCAGTAGCAGTGCACTCAGAAACCCTCCACCTTCCCCAGCTCCACCTGTATAGATCTGCTACAGGGTGATCATGTATCATCTACAAATGTTAAATCTTAAAATAAAATGTTAAGTTTACTACTGCATCTTTATGAAAAAAAACAAAAACAAATGCAGCGATTGATATATAGTTATGTATAGTTATATAGTATATATAGTTAAAAACGAACCAAAATTCAAAAGTAATTGTCTTCTGTTCAAAAACAACAAGGACGCTTGTCGGCTTCTGTGCCTTGAAAGTGGACAATACCGGCTTTTTTGACAAGTTGTATTTAGGGTTCAGATAGCGCTATATGTGGAGAATAATGCACAACAATCAGCTAATTTTTTTTTCTTTTTTTTTTTTTTTTTTAAAGTGGCGTTTATCGGTTTTTGCAAATTAACTCTTCATATATATATATATATATATATATATATATAATTGTCATTTTTGGGTGGGTGAACTATGCTTCATTTTATTAATTTTATTATTATTACTATGGAAATATGAAATTATTTCTTTAATGAAATGATAATCTAAATAATAAACTAAAACTGCCAGTAGGTGGTGATAACTCAGACAGCAAGCAGTGTCGGCCCAGATCCGGCCCACATCTGGCCCGCATGGATTTCACAGGGGCCAGATGTGGGCTGGATCTTGGCCAAAACTATGTTGCTGTCTGGGAAATGTCTTAATGATTAAGTCATCGATCATTTATTCATTCATTTGATTGTTCAAATGGCTGATTCATTCAGGAGTGAAGTAAATGGTTCTTTATGAATGGTCCATTGAATCCTTAGGCTTGTTCGACTTGAAGTGGATCATCACCATCAGACCTATTGGTGTGTGACATCAAAGTACCGCAAGAGCCATAGAGAGTAGACGACTCTGCATGCTTTTGAATCGCGCTCGCGGTACTTTGATGTTATACACCGATCGATTTGTGCAGCGCCGCTTCAAATCCAAGGCGCCAATGGCCAGTGGTTTAACGCGCCACATGGTTCACCCAATTCGTTCAAAACGTGCATTAAGAAATGAAATGCCGCTGTGTGTTGCTCGGAGACGAACAGTTCTGATTTGTCTTTATATTTTTGTTGGAAAAATTTAGCAAAACAGACAACATTGTGTCTAAAATATCACAATATTAACTTATTTACTTACTGAACTGTTGTATAAGATCAGTATTTTCCTATTTTCTTCCTCTTACAATTAATAGTAAAGGTCTATTTTGTCTCATGGTGTTTTATGTCAATACTCTCTATTGTTGGACTGCTTTATCTAGTGTCTTTAATTATTTGTTCACTGAGACATGTCATTCGTGGTTTCATTTCAGGTGTAACACATTTTGTAGTGAGAAAGATTTTATTTTTGATTCACTGCAGCCTTTTAGTAAGCTGACACAATAAAGGCATATACATCAATTATAAGCCTTTTAAATTTTAATTGCAATGAAGAATTTTCCCCCTCACTTTTGCTTTTGTAAATCAATTCCTCATAGCCTGTTTGTTTCATCTTCTTTCTAATTCAGCTATGGTTTAGGCTCACAGCTCCTGAAAGCAGCATTGGGTTTGTAAACAGCTGCTGTTCTGCCCTCATCTCCTGATGTGATCTTCCCAAAAAAGCTCGGGAAGACATCCGTCTTGTTTTCCCCAGGGCTAGACAGCCAGTGTTGAGGAATGTTGAATCTTCTCCTCCAGATGATGCTCACCTACCTGCTATCAAGCTAAAAGACTTACAATGCACTGAATCACTGCACTAAGATTACTTAAGCAGTCCATCCACCTGAGCCCGTGTGCACTGCAGTGCCTGTCATATCTGATGCATGCAATCTAATCTCACTAACTAAACACCATTAAAATAGAATAAAGAAATTAATTTGAATATGGAACAGACTGATGATGCAGACAAAACTGAAACAGTATGCACATGATATAAACAGCATGTTTAAAAATGAGTTTTCAGTTTGAATTAAATGTGATGAGTTAAGATGAATGTTGGCACGACAAAATAAATAATTCAACAATGAAAACTGTTGAAAATGAAATTCTTCTTCTTCTTCTTCTTCTTATTGTTGTTGTTGTTGCTGCTGTTGTGATGTCTTCACTGGTTGCACACAATAAATGACAAACACAGCACAACCAGCGTGGTGCAATAGACAAACATGAATTTTCAAATTGTTAAATTCAAAACAAACAAACAAACAAACAAATAAATACCCTGTCCTGTATTTGGTAGGCAGAAAGTTGGCCATACTACCAATCAATGACTTAAAGAGAGAGATCTGGTAGAGGAAAAGAAAGATTATAAGAGGGTGGGGTATCTAAAAAGGAAACTGCAAGAGTAACAAATACATATGTGGCTGTTTTATATTTCAAATGCCCTCTTCCCCCCTTTCTTTCATTATATCTTATTTTTTCCTCTATGACAGTGTTTTCCCCCTCTTTTTAAATAGATGCCATACTGCATATGCAGCTGTAATTCAGCATTGGGTGAACGGTTCCAGTCGGAGCGCATCCTCTCATCTGTGCTGGCAGACACATCAGGGAGCACTGCATTATGGGTATTTATCCCTCTCTTTATTTTTCCCTCAATCGAAGAGAAAATGCATTATTTACAGGAGCGGTTAAAGTAGGACACAGAAGCCTTTATGATGGCCATCCGGGAGCTGCTGTTTCTCACACATCTCACAAGCTCTGTCATTTACCAGCATTCTCAGCTCGTCCGCTATTGATGTATGGAATATAATTGTTGGCTCTGGGAAGGAAAGAGAAAGAGAGAGAGAGAGAGAGAGAGAGAGAGAGAGAGATGTTAGAAAATATATTTGTGAAAATGCATGATAATTCAACAATTATGACAATTAACACCCAAATTCTTCATACATAAACTGAATAGACTGGAACTTCAAATGGCCCTGGCTTTTATGGTCAGATGAAACATAAAAAAGAGCTTTCTCTCAGCAAACCCACCAGATGGGTTTACTACAAACAGGGATAAAAAGTACCCCATGTCCACGGTTAAATATACTGCTGGATGTATAATGTTGTGCGTCTGATTTTCTGCCAGAGGTCCTGCACATCTTGTTTAGACACATGGCATCATGGATTCTGAAAAAAAATCAAAACCTGACTGCCTCTGTTAGAAATCTTATAATGGGCTGTGGTTGGATCTTCCACCAGGACATCAAAATCAACAAACATCAAAATCAATACAAAAATGTGTCACTGAGCACAAAATGAATCTTTTACCATGGCCGTCCCAGTCCTCTGACCTGAACCCTGTAGAAAATGAGTGAACTGAAGAGAAGAAGCACCAACATGGAGCTGGGAATCTAAAGGGTCTGGAGTGATTCTGGATGAAGGAATGGTCTCTGATCTTTTGTCAGGTGTTCTCCAAACTCTTCAGGCATTATAGGAGAAACCTCAGAGCTGTTATCTTGGGAAAAGGACGTTGCAATAATTGGGTGCCAGTAATTGTGGCCAACATGAACTAGAGAATTTCACAATGAGATTTCCCCCCCAATTTCAATTCTTTTACTTCAATGATGGGTTAAAATTTTGTGATTTGTTTGAATGAAAGATAAAAAAGATAATCAATGCAGATTTATTTTCACAGCTGCCTTTGCTCATATTTACCAAGGTGCCGTTATTAGTGGATGGCACTGTATGATCCTCAGAATTTAAATCTAGCTATATTGTATTTATTTTGTGTAGCAGATATATTAGTGCCACAGAGTCTCACAGTGCCTGATCATTTGATTGTAAAGTCGTAATAAGTCAATTGTAATAAATAATGCTCCTTAAATCAAGCTTTATTAATGCAAAATATAATAAATATGGTCCCACTTTATATTAGGTGACCTTAACTACTATGTACTTACATTTAAATTAATTATTTGGTACAATGCACTTATTGTGTACATACATGTTTTTACATTGTAATTATATTTTAAAAAATACCTATATGTAGTTACATCTGTAATTAATTTCTGTAATTAGATTTATAATTACACTGTTGACCCATCCCTTACACCTCAACCTACCCTTAAACCTACCCAAACCACCAAACCTGTCCCTAACCTTACCCGTATCACACCTCAAAGCAGCAAAAGTGTTTTGCAATACAATATGAACACAATAAGTACATGTACTTATTTTTTGATGTAAATACATAGTAGTTAAGGCCACCTAATATAAAGTGTGATCGTAAATATTAAGTATAATAAATATGCAGTATAAAATATATAAAAAATATGATATCAGTGACAAGTTTTGTGAGAGATTCACCTCAAAAGCTGTGAATACTATTAGGATTGTTGTTCTCATTGACTGTTTTCACCATGTGTTTTTCTCACTTCATATTTAGCATATTTCTTTCAACCTTCCTTGTCTTTTCCTCCAGCGTGTCCTTGTGTAGTTTGTATCTGAACAATTCTTCAGTCTTTCTCTCATCACTTTTCTAAAGTATTTGTATTTCCTCATCCCTGACTGTCATTTCCATCCTTCTACATCTCACAGTAAATCAGTTCTTCCGCCCTTTGTCTAGGTTGAGCGGAGGTTAGTGGCCAGCGCTGAGCTAACGCAAGCAGCCAGACGTCACTCCATCATCCTCACCGGCAAACCGCTGACTCATCTCACAGGAAGTGCTCTGAGGGCTGGACACAACAGGAAGCACATGAGCAGGTAGGGGGCAGCAGGGCCTTGCTTATTGCATTAATTCTATTTCTGAGAGGAAAAATTGAGGGGGATGATGAATGTTTTGGGGAACTTATTGGCATAGACATTTCAGTTGCCTCAAAGCAGAGGTTCTTGATCTTTTCAGGTGGAAGGAAAAGCTAAAAACAAAAAAAGAAGAAAGAAAATGTGCACCACCACACCACATAACCAACATCTTAAAACAAGCTACAAAAGTAAGTTACAGATTACCCTTAGTTTTCTATTATATGTCTTACAATATATATTTATACTGGAATTAACTACACTGCTAGTATTAGCTAATGAACCTAAATGAACTGATTATTCACTTGCTAAATTCACTGATTCATATACTTGAATACACTGATGTATGACTGTCAACAAATTGTTGTTAACACTCAGTTAATTCATCATTATGAGTTTATTAATTAGTTGATTTGGTATTGGTGCTGTATGTTGTTAATAGTTGTTTCATTTATTTAGTAATTATATATTTTATAGTTTATTTTAAAATCAGCCAGTCATGAGTACACATTATTCTAAACAAAAACATTCCCTTCAATATCATAATGTACAGTAATTTGCCTAAAATAAAGACAGATTCTGCATTTTTTCTCATTAAAAGCATTTTTTCCCCCACTCATATGTGACCCTGGACCACAAAACCAGTCTTAAGTCGCTGGGGTATATTTGTAGCAATAGCCAAAAATACTTTGTATGGGTCAAAATGATCCATTTTTCTTTTATGCCAAAAATCATTAGGACATTAAGTAAAGATCATGTTCCATGAAGATATTTTGTAAATTTCCTGCTGTAAATATATCAAAACTTTTTGAATTTCAATTTTTGATTAGTAATATGCATTGCTAAGAACTTCATTTGGACAACTTTAAAGGCGATTTTCTCAATATTTCGATTTTTTTTTGCACCCTCAGATTCCAGATTTTCAGTCCTATCATAACAAACCACATCAATGGAAAGCTTATTTATTCAGCTTTCAGATGATGTATAAATCTCAATTTCGAAAAATTTACCCTTATGACTGGTTTTGTGGTCCAGGGTCACATATTATCACATTAAAATGGGTTGCGAATGCCATAACGAACAATGTTTGCACGCAAACACATACAGAATGCAAAAAGTATTTACCAACAAAGAATTTACTGTTAGACATTTAGAAAATCCAGATAAAAATCTGTGCAACGAAGAGGAGGGCAGGTGTTGAAGGTTAATGTTGTCAGAAATTACATTTTTTATCTTTTTTTAAGAGTGATTTGCATGAATGATATTAATTGATTTTTGTGTGTTAAGGAATGAAAACAAAAGAATAAAAAACTGATTAAATATAGTCAAGTAAATAATTTGCATTCTCTCAAACATAGCCTATTACTTTTATAATGGAATTGTATTTTAATTTAAAACATTAAGCATAGTTCCACATTAAATGTACAATTACTTTGAATACTTGACCCAAGATATTATTATTATTTCCAATCAACATAGAAGTTTCTTGCAAAATGGTGAATAATAATAGCGACAACAATGCTTTCCATATTTAACAGCAGCATCAGAAGGACCAGAGGTAAACTTGCGAGGGTTTCCCCAGCTTAGACTTTGATTCGCAGGACTGACAACCTTATTATGCGCCGTGCTTGTTATTGATATTACTCTGGGCTCCGTTGCCATGACCACCGCACAAGAGACATTTAATTTTCTCTCCTCCATCATCATTATCTATGAGACCATCTGTTGTGCAAAATGAATTCAGCCTCATTTGCATGACTGATAAGCGCATTCTTTATCTATTTAACAGAAGGTCATATGCCATGGGTTTGGAGGCAGCAAAGGAGAGAGACAGAGAGGTTGTGTGTGTGTGTTTGTTTAGGGGGTTGGACAAGTAGGAGTGTGAAACATTATTAGCACAGATGTTTATTCTGGTGAGTTGACTGTAGTCGCAGTGCTTTAGAACAGTCTGCATGCTTTATTACACCAGCATCCAACAACGATTAGCAAGAGGGCTAAACAGGGTCCTCATTTCACTATACTAAAACACAGATTCTGATTGGGTGATTCTCATTCCTGGTATGCATGAAACTCCTACTCTGTATCAAATCAGCCATGCTTGCACAAAAAGCATATAGGAATTTTAATACATGTGCATTATTCATTCAGACCCACAATACGATGCTGAGGCGAACGCTCGTGCGCCCTCTTGAATTATGGGATTTATTCAGGTTTTCTGATTGCCAGTCTTGAAATGAACTGCTTGTTATTTCAGTACTTTGCATTTCCCAGTTTCTGTGAGCATGAAATCATTTAATCGTCTTTGCTATGGTAAATTTACGTTCTGAATCCGGCAATGTTCGATTCACTAATCTTTAGCAGTCGTATTTGATTTCAGCTGTAAGCGGCACGAATGTCATGTGAACTAAATGTCTATTTTTGCTGGCTGTCTGTTGTTTGGCGGGCTATAAAACCTGACCTAGTTCCTAAAATACATGTGTGCTGTAGCTGTACAGCCTCCTCATATCAAAGCCAGAATGGCCCACTCCTTCAAAACACAACCTATTTACACTCATCTGCTGTATTTCTCAAACAGCCTCCACTTTCAGCTGTGTTTCAGCTATTTTTCAGCATAATACTGGTGAATGTGGGCTGATGTTCCTTTACCCAGGGCTCCTCCTCTCACTGTCTTGCCCATTAGCATCACAGCTCTGAGGTTGCAGCTTTCAGCACCAGGCGCTGTCCACTCCATGAGCAATCAGAAACCTTTGGCGTCAGTCCACCAATGCAAAAATATAGAGAAGAATATATATAGAGAAGAATGAAGGTGCCACCATAGCCAGATTTTAACCAGTAAACAATGAAATTTAAATGAATGATACATTTTTTTCAGAACTTTGACTAATGTTCTTACAACGGTTTCCTGAAACATTTTTATTACCTAACATGTTTTAACCATTAATGTTAAGATAACATTCAAAATTAACATTCCCATTATGTTTGCAGATGATGAAATGGAATCTTCCCTTAATGTTTTCACTGTTGTTCACATAAATAAATAAATAAATTTAAAAAATGTTTGGAATGTTCAGAGAACATTTAGAAATAATGCTTTAGTAACTTGCTTTAGTAACATTTATTAAAACATTCTTCTATAACATAGCTAACTTTAAACTGGCAAACAATGAAACTACAGCTAATGTTGCCATTTTTTCTCTCAGAAATTTGGCTTATGTTCTGGTATATTATGCTATTATGGGGACCTATTATGCTCTTTTTTACAAGACATAATATAAGTCTCAGGTATATATATATATATATAAATTAATGGTAACATTATTAAAGCATTCTTAGAACATATTAAATGAACATGCCACGGTAGCCACATTTTATTATTATTATTCTAAAAAATATTTTTATCAGTAAACAATGGAATTAAAAGAGATGCAAAATCATTGAGATGGAATAATAAATGAAATCACTCAGATATGAGTGATTTGCTAATTTAGTTGTTTATTTTACAAAATGTAAAATTATTCAAAGAGGCCACTGCTGGGGCAAGACACTCCCCTGGGTAAACCTTCACAGAATATATAAATGATATAATTCTTATTAATATTCATATATATGAACTGTCATTAATGTAACACACTAAATCAACTATTCTATT
The DNA here is from genome assembly GCF_012432095.1 of Onychostoma macrolepis. NCBI lineage: Eukaryota > Metazoa > Chordata > Actinopteri > Cypriniformes > Cyprinidae > Onychostoma > Onychostoma macrolepis. The sequence continues at coordinate 29,708,169 of NC_081171.1, read as the reverse complement.
TAAAATGCTATGTTGACAATTTAGGAGAAGAATTAAATGACAGACAGAGCAGAATCCCAGTAAAAGAGATTGATTTTAAAGGTAAATTTATTCTATGACTTCTGTGAATATTTACATATTTAATTGACCATATTTTAATTGAAGATATGCCAATTAAAAGCAACACTATGAATTTAAATTGAATGGGTTTGCTCAATTAACCTATAGGTTTAAATGAAACGTTAAGGCGTCTGAAATGTAAATGAAATTTATGGAGATACTAAATAATAACCCCATTAATTACAATAAGTGTTAACTTAACTAACTAAGAGTGACACAAGTAACAACATGTCACTCAAAGCCTTCTATGGCAATTTTGGTGGCCCATCTTACCCCAAGGGGCTAATTTTATGTGTTTATTTCAAAATAAAAAACTATATATATAATGTTTGGCATTTTCTGGCTGACGCAGAGCTCCTGCATGCGTCTTTCACAGTTACCACACAACTTAGTGTCAGGATGATGAACAGCCCAGTGATCACATCCACGCACAATCACTCCATCTCACGCAAAACCAAGCACTTTATCTTTAATCACTTCCCTGTCAGTTATTTGATGTCATGTGTTCACGGATATCATGTTTTCTAATCACCTTCTAATCTCATTTAATAATTTTTTTCTTTTCAGCATCAGTGGATTAAAGATAAATAAACTGGATTGTCAGAAGAAAAAATTAATTCTTGAGTTGAATAATAGCATATAAAGCAGTAATGAATGAAACGCATAATCACTTAAAACAATTGAGCTGACAATAGAATGGCAATTTAGCCACAGAATTAAAACTGATACAAATGCTGAAATGGAATCTCTGAGTGATTTGGAACATTCTACTGTGCATAGACGGCAGATTACAGCACACACAAGAACCACAGTGCAACAACTGATTCCAAAGGAAGCAGGCAAAATTGATCTTGTAAGCCTGAAAATACAAAGCAAATTCAAATATTATGTAAAATAGTTAATTTTTGATTAAAATGTCAGTATTGAAAGAATTAGAATTAAAACATGTTTTTGAAAGAAGTCTCTTCTGCTCACCAAGGCTGCATTTACTGTATTTGATCAAAATACAGTAAAAACAGTAATATTGTAAAATATTGAATTTTCAGCATCATTAAGCAGTCTTCAGTGTCACATGATCTTCAGAAATCATTCTAATATGCTGATTTGCTGCTCAAGAAACATTTCTGAGTATTAGCAATCTTGAAAACAGTTGTGCTGCATGCTTACTATTTTTGTGGAAACTGATACTTTTTTTCAGGATTCTTTGAGTACTAGAAAGTTTAAATGAATAGCGTTTATTTTAAATATGTATTTTATGTAACAATGTAAAGTATTTCACTTTTGATCAGTTGAATGTGTGATAGACAGACAGACAGAGACAGATAGATAGATGAGCCTAAACTTTTGAACAGTATGTAAATATTCTGTGATTGTCATTTCTCTTTGGATTAGCCACAATCTTGAATTAGGTTTTGTGTGTGTGTGTGTCTGCAAAATACATGCACTTCTGTGTTAAAATTTGGGCAAAATAATGTTTCTTATGTACGGTGGCTGAGAGATCTCAACGCGCTGCAAATAGAAAAAAACTTCATCAATTTGACAACACGCACTACAAATGCTGCAAATGTTCACAACACAACCAAACAAAGAAACGCACTGCAAATAAAATTCTTTATTTGGTTGTGTTGTGAACATTTGCAGTGCGTTTTTTTATTTGTTTACATTGTGAGAATTTGCAGCACCTGCTGTCAAACTGATGAAGATGTTTTCTTAATTTGCTGGTGCTTTTTCAATCTGCATGTGCTTTCTGAAGTTGCAGCACGTTGAGCTCTCTCGGCCACCATACTTATGTCCTGTTGCACAGAAAGCAAAATCCCATCACAGACTAGAATTCCAGCTAACAGGCATCATTCTCAGAACTTTGGCTAATGTTCTGGCAGCGTTCTTTCAAAGATATGAACAAAGATCTTTCTCTAATGTTAACAGAATTTTCATTCCTAGTTTTCTAGTCTTTATTAACATTCTCAAACCATTACCACATACACATCATTTACTGCACATCATTTAATTTGTTTTGTTTTTTTCCTTAAATTTTCTTATTTGGATGTTCATCTAATATTTTATTTTATTTCTATTTTTTTTTTTTTAAACATTACTATTAACTATTTGCTTTAAAACGTTCAGAGAACATTTGAAAGTAACGTTCCTATATTGTTTGCAAAATGATAAAGAACGTTCCCTTAATGTTTTCACTATAAAGCATATAAAACATTTAGAAAACTGGACATTTTGACAACAAATTTGAGAACAAATGTTTTCATAATTAAATATTATCATTATCAAAATATCATTAACATTATCAAAATATCCTTAGAACATTTTACATTTACATTTATGCATTTAGCAGACACTTTTATCCAAAGCGACTTACATTGCATTCAAGTTACAGTTTTTTTTTTTTTTTTTTTTTTACATTTTATCAGCTCTTGCTTTCCCTGGGAATCAACCCATGATCTTGGCGTTGCTAGCGCCATGCTCTACTATTTGAGCTACAGGAAAGCTGTAAAGAACAAGCTTTAAAGAACATAAATGTTATTTCACAAACATAGAATGTTTAATAGAATGTTTGTTTAAAGTTGTTTTGTCTTGTCTGCACCAATAACCTTGTGGGCAGCGCACCATATAGCCGTTGCGCTTCAGACATCCCGAGTTCGAGTCCCAGCTCGCAGACCTTTCCTGATCCCGTCCCCCTTTTCTCTCTCCCACCTCGCTTCCTGTCTTAAAATACTGTCCTATCCGAAAAAAAAAAAAAAGTTATCTGGTCTTTAATAACCTTCTTAAAACATTGGCGGAAAAACATTATTTACACAATTCAAGTAATGTTTTTTTTTTTCACCCGAAACGTTCTTTTGTGAACATTCATCAACGTTTTGTAAATGTTACTACAAGGTACTTGTTTTAAACCGTTCAGAGAACATTAGCTATATTAAAACATTATTAAAACATTTAGAAATTTGTACATTTTGAACGTTCAGAGAACATTAGAACGAATGTTTCCATAACTTAACGGGAACGTTATCAAAACATTTATTTATTTATTTATTGTGCTAGCTGGGATATCACTTACCAGCCCAACACATGGACTGTGTGGATGTGCGTAGAGCGGATATATGGATAGCATCGCTTTTGTCTGGGAGGAGACAGATCTATCTGCCGGAGCAGGGGAGGTTGGCTGCTTCTTAAGCCAGTTATCTAAGCGCTCCACGCTGCTGGTGCTCTGCCAGCGCTCACAGCCTGACGACATTAATGAGTCCAGCGAGTCCCGCTCTCTTCTGCAGGCAAATGATGGACGTATGCATGAGATTCCCTGATACTAGCCCAAATAAAGCACACAAACACACACACACACACGCACACAGAGCGCAAGGCCTATGGGAAGCAGTGATGCTGCGAGCTACACGCGAACACGCCACACACAGAGCAAGGAAGGGAGATAGAGCACATTTAGTCCATGATACAGAGAAGGCAAACGCATCCTAATCATTCGCGCCTGTGGCACAGAGATGGGTGGAGGTCTGGGCTCTGAGCTGAGGATGCACGCATCACGCTGATGGTAAGCGCTTCACATTACGGCTCTGACTCACGTACAGCTGTTTTTTTTTTTTCTTCTTCTTTTTCTTTTTCTTTTTCTTTTTTGTCTCTATGGCGGCCGCGTCCTCACATCCTTTTGCTCCGCCTCATTGGTGCTTCCCCCATTCCTTGGTTTCTCTCTCTCTCAGAGCTCCAGGCCAATTGGTTGCCTGCCTTCCACCGTTATCTGCTCTCTCCCTTCTCCGGCTGTCTCCGCGTCTCTCCTCTTCCTCTGTCTTCCCTACACTCGTGAAGAATGATTAGCATACGGGAGGCGAGAGGAACTTTCCAGCGCGAGTGAACAGGAGAACAAGTGCGCAAAAGGAAGGACGCTGGAAAATACCATCAGCAGCGATTGGAAAGTTTGAGCGAAGACCACATTTCCAGACTGGTGGGTCACTCGTGATTTTATTTCTGGCTGGACTGCTTTGCAGGCATTGCTCTGATTGAAGAGTTGAGCTTGTACAGCTCGTGTTTATTAGTTGGTGTAGTGCAGTTGTTACCAGACTCTTAGAAATGATGAGCTTATAGTGACAGTGACCTATTGTAATATGGTTGATGTAGTCAGTTACTTTAATATCTGAAAATGTAGATGAACATTTTGTTTTTACAATGTAATAAGAATGATTGCTTATTATTTTTTATGTCTTGTTTTCCAGTACAAATTAACATTATTAAATCAAGATGCATTTTCTTGAGAAGGACACATTACTTAAGTTATTAATTCTTGTTTTCTGAAGAATTTATCAAAATTAAGTGGGGTTATGCTTTAAAAAAATAAAAATAAAATAATAATCTGCCAGTAGACTTTCCCCCCCTTTGAATAAAGTTTAAATTTCCCAACCTATTGACAGATGTTCTTTCTTGTTTAATGCATAAACTTTTTATTTTATTTTTATTTTATAGTAAATTTTATTGACAAATACCAAGACTTTATTTTTTTTCCCAGTGAAAGTATGGTGGGATGATTAAAGGAGCATATTGAATGAGTGAAGTTCAGTTGTTCAGAAGATTATAGTTTGGTTTTCTGTGATCCTACTATACTTTTTTAAACAAATTCTTTCCCAATGCACAGTCATTTGTTCTGTGTCAAGCACTACTGCATTAGTGTTTACAGCAAACAGCCATATACTTCGTCCTGGCATGCTGCTCAAAGAGTCATCCATGCTAATGTGGATATTGTGAGAGGTAAACATGTCTCGCAGGTCACGAGCTGTTGGGCTTGTTCTCCAGAAGCTTCTGTGGGCTTGGTTTGTTGTGTGAAATGGCACAGCACTACAGTCCATATGGTTCTGGGTTGGACTTACTGTACAAAGGCTGGACTGTTCGAAACCTTCATTGTTATCTGTGCGCTGCTGGGAAACTTCAGTTTTCTTGAGATGAGCATAAATGAGCTGTTTTCAAGGAAGAACGCATGAACATGTCTTCATAAGAAAGCGGTTTCTTATGTTGTGGTCACTGGTCATATTAGTTTAGACAATTTTTCCACATTAAATATCAGATAGATTTGTGTCACTGAGCGTTCCCTATCCCAGCTCATATATTTTGGGTGACACATTTGCTTTTCATACTTGTAATTCTTTGTCTTACTCATATGTCAACAAACAATCTCTGAAGTAACATCAACATAACTGGTTGATCGTGATATTTCTAAGAAACTGCGAATCAGAAACCTTTCCTTCAGTTGTCTGCTAAGTGATGTGAAGCAAACGCTCTTTCATGATGTAACTCAATCCAGCGCTGTACTGTAGTCTGGAAATGAGACAGAGTGCACTTTGTTTTGTCTTAATGATCTATATTGTAAGACTCACACACTCAACGCTGTGAGTGAAAGGGCAATGTATGTCATGTGCTAATATCAAATTAGTGGAAATTGCTTTCTTGTATTCAGACAATGACATACATGCTGAAAATTAGAAGCATTTTATTCTATATTTAGCCATTTCTCAATGACAATCCAATTCACCCAGCATACAATTTCTGAATTGTTTGGGAAACCAGCATGCAAATGTGATTGAGTTTACTTTATGTGTTGAATATGCAATATCTTTAATGAATATATGTGACCCTGGAGCACAAAACCAGTCTTAAGTCGCTGGGGTATATTTGTAGCAATAGCCAAAAATACATTGTATGGGTCAACACTATAGATTTTTCTTTTATGCCAAAAATCATTAGTATATTAAGTAAAGATCATATTCCATGAAGATATTTTGTAAATTGACTACTGTAAATATATCAAAACGTCGTTTTTGATAAGTAACATGCATTGCTAAGCGATTTTCTCAATATTTTGATTTTTTTGCACCCTCAGATTCCAGATTTTCAAATAGTTGTATCTCAGCCAAATATTGTCAGATCCTAACAAACATTAATGGAAAGCTTATTTATTCAGCTTTCAGATGTTGTATAAATCTCAATTTCGGAAAAATTACACTTAAGACTGGTTTTGTGGTCCAGGGTCACATATGATTTAACTAGATATGTTATATTATATTATATACACCAGTTTGTTCTGGTCCTCAAATCTGATTGGCTGAGAGGTCTTTCCACCCATGAGATATTCCCCCAGTATCACTACAGGAATCGTTTTACTGTTTGTATCGCTCCGCTTGGAGTATTTCTCACACTGACTCTCATGGCGGACACCCAAATCCACTATAACTTTATAAATAATACTGTTTTTGTGCCACAGAATGTAGTTTTAAGAGTTTTTAAGCGATAATATAATTGCTTAGACTTCAAATGTGCGGTTTGTTAATGTCTATTTCAAAATGTGCTTCGACGTTTTTGTAGATGTGAGCTCCAGTGTGTCAGCGGCCGTTCAGCGCTCATGAGTAAATTTGGGTAAATTTATCGGGCAGTCTTTGGTCTCATTAATCTATTATTTGTTCCAGAGCAAATAGTTTTGGCTGAGGGCAAATTCTTATAACTTTATATTTTATTTAACTTTAATGCTGTATATCAGAACCCTGTCTTTGTACTTTTGCCTGCCTACTTTGCCTAACCATGCTGATATACAGCAATATCACACGGCTGCTCATGTATTATTGCTGTTACAATTGATAGGCTTTAATTTGTGATTCTTGTTGTTTAGTAATTAATCAATTAATCAGAAATCTGTTAGTCAGTAGTTACAGTCATGCTTAAACTGTTTTACAGAGATCTATTGCAATATTGAAAGGAGCGTATTTGCAATCATTTGTGTTTATGGAAATGCTGATTCTATATTCTAAATAACATTGATAATTAAGGCCAGTAATGAATGATGTATTAATGACCAGAACATGTTTGTCAGTTTTGTATGTTGTATTGTATATAACGTGAAGAAGTCTTGTGTTTTCTTTGATGTGACAGAGTCATTGCTCAAAACAGTGATGATTGAAAACACTACTTATGTCTTTCGTGTGTCTCTGAGAGAGATTATTGTAAAAATAGCATGTCCTGTATGTCACGGGAGCTTGTTGTGTTTGGCAGAGAGACCCTGAGCTTGACTCAAAGCTCAGTGTGGCAATCTGTGATTGAATTCATTCATTCATTCACTCACTCAAAGTGACCTGAGCTCCAGGAAAGCCTGTCTTCTGAGAGAAACAGCAGTGAAGATCCAGTGCTCATGATGCTGTATATGAATGTATTGTTTTAATTGCTTAATTGATATCTTGTCGCTTCAAACCCATATGCATTTTTATGAGGAACATGAAGGCAGAAATTCAGTTGAATGCATGGAATTAAGCTTCACACAACGACTGTCATATTTGAAGGGGAAGATATGTGAAATATCAGTGTATTCCCTACACAAAGCTTTCACATGACTTCAGAGTTGTTGAATTGACTACTACTGTTATAGTTTATGGTGTTTTTCTTTACAGACGTAGTAGTTATGAAACCTGTTTTGTTCTGTTTGCCTAAAAGCAAATCACACTTCCATTCCATTCCGCCACAAATCACAAAACCATTCCATCAATTTTGTTTAAATAGTCTTTTAGCTTCATGTGCAGAATCCAATCTGACTACCTTTGCTGGTTACTGGTACAAAAAGACATCATAATACACATTAAGGTTTTTCGAAGGTTTCTTTATTTAGTAAGTAAACTAAATTGACTACCAAAATGTTTAATAAACATTGAACAAAATGTTTTTAATTTTATCTTAAGTGAAAAATCTGCTTTCATAATGTAGCTAATTTAGCTTTTGTTTATGGTGAAGTTAAGTTGTAAAAAGCCTAAACAAAAATGTAAATAAATAGACCTACATTAAGTAGCATTTTGGCTTATGGCTAAAGAAAATATACAGATTAAGTGTAATTTACTTTATGAATGAGAAACAAATAATTTTGATTGATATTGAATAACATTTTTATGTTTAAACTAGGGCTGTAATTTTAACGGCACTAATTTTATTAAAACGCGATTAACGCAGCGCGCATTTTCTGTTTGACCCGTGGCCAGCCCGTATAATGGATATTCTTTTTTCTTTTTCCTTCAGAAAAGTAGGCTATGGGACGCCAAACAACCCAAAATGAGTAAAATTTACTGATACTTTTCTGCCAGGACATTATCATTTTAACATGCGGAAATTAATTTACTATAGTAAAAGTGCAGTAACCATGGATTGATTTTTGACAGATTGATTGTCATTTGTTTAACCACAGTTGAACTATAAATTATGGTTAAATGGTTAGTGTAAGAAAATCATGGTTAATTTTCATGTGTTTTCTGATGACCCTAAAACACAATGCAGTGCAAAATTCAAAATACATCATACTGAATTTACATACACTGTCCCCAATTTTGAAAGAGTTTTTTTTTTTTTTTTTTTTAAGTAATTCAATTGTATTTATTTATTTAATATGGAGTGTAGAGAAAAGCCTTACAAACATATAGCCATTGTATAAAATTGCATTGTTAAAGTTAAACAACATTACATTGGACGTTCCCTGGTCCTTAGAGACAAAATAAATCTCATATGTGTGACCCTGGACCACAAAAAGCACGGATATGTTTGCAGCAATAGCCAAAAATACATTGTATGGGTCAAAATTATCCATTTTCGCTTTATGCCAAAACTCATTAGGATATTACTGTAAGTAGCCTAAAGATCATGTTCCATGAAGATATTTGGTAAATCTCCAACTGTAAATATACCAAAACTTAATTTTTGATTAGTAATATATATTGCTAAGAACTTCATTTGGACAACTTTAAAGGCGATTTTCTCAGTATTTAGATTGTTTTGCAACATCAGATTTTCATGTATGGTTTGTTATGACAGGACAAAATTTGGCTGAGATACAACTATTTGAAAATCTAGAATCTGAGGGTGCAAAAAAATCGAAATATTGACAAAATCAAAGTTGCCCAAATTAAGTTCTTAGCAATGCATATTACTAATCAAAGATGAAGTTTTGATATATTTATGGTAAGAAATTTACAAAATATCTGCATGGAACATGATCTTTACTTAATATCCTAATGATTTTAGGCATAAAAGAAAAATGGATAATTTTGACTCATACAATGTATTGTTGGCAATTGCTACAAATAAACCCCAGCGACTTAAGACTGGTTTTGTGGTCAATAATAATAAACATACATTTTCATAAAGCATCCATATTTGTCCATGCCCATGTTGATTAGAGTATTAAAAACATAAAAAGCATTAATTTAAGCTACATATAAAACAAATAAAAATGTGCGATTGACAATCATGCGATTAATCGCGATTAAATATTTTAATCGATTGACAGCCCTAGTTTAAACCAAACAATGTTTTTTTTTTTTTTTTTTTTACGTTGGTCCAAACTATAATTTGGATGTATAGAAAGACCTGTGGTTATGAATAAAAAAAATAATTTGTGGGTGTGAATTCCTTAAACAATCTTTCTGAAGGAGTCACTTCTTAGCGATTGACCATAGTGTGTAAGCAAAGAAATGTTTCGAAAGTGTGTAAGCGAAGAAATAGCAAAAGTGTGTTGGATGTTTCCATAGATATTTTTTGACCAAAACAACTCAGCAACCACAGCTATTCATCTAGCACATCTAGTTATGCCACTGAGTAAACAACTAATTTATTCAGTATTCTGTACATGATACAGTACATGGATTTCATCATCAAAAAAAAAAAAATAAAATTGATAATTGAACATTTTTGGGGAACTATGTAAATTTGGAAGTGCCATAGGTATTTAACTATCACTTTAACTTTAGGAGTACACTAAGATGGTTTACACTAATAAATAATTGTATAAGCATTTTGGTGGTTCAGATAAATCAAGTGGATTAAATCAGTGACTCAATTACTCAAAATCACTGAATAGTCACTGAATAGTATTGGCAGTGAACAGGTGACAGAGAAACGGTTGATGTTTATTAGGCGTGAAGGCCACATCAGTAATTGCGATCACGATTTCTATGCGTGACGTTCATCCATTCATTCATTCCTCATCATAATCCATATCAAAACATGATCTATATCTGAATAGCTCAGCCAATTAAAAATCAGTCTTGACTTTGGTGCAGGGCTGTATGGGAGAGTGTGGAGTGTGAAGTAGACGGGTGATTAATACCAGCGCTCACCTACTGGCACAACACGCACCCGCGGGCGTTCATCTCGCCGGGCCGCTCAGCTCACCTGATCGCATGACAGTCACGCATGTCAGAAACACAGGGGTTTGCATGAGTTATGTGCTCTGCAGGCATGTGACAGGACAGCGGTTGGGGGCGAGCCGCGCTGCCAGCACTAGAGCCACCGCTGGTTAGTCATCGCTGTGTGGCGTCACGTTCGGCAGAAGGGGAGGAGGATTACCGCTGCCTTTCTTTGAGGGCTCAAGCTCCCTCTGACCAGGCTTAGTGGAGCACTGCTTTAAGAGAGGATGCTTTCAATGCTTCCTGGTGTTACGCTCTTCTTTAGAGCGCTGTGAGAATTGTGTCTGAAAGCTTTGTGAATCTACGTCAGTGGATGTTGGAGAGGGACGTCATTTGGTTTGATTTCACTTGACTGATTAACTTAACCTCAGTGCAGGCTTCACTCAGTTATGCACTAAATACTGGGTTACACTTTATTTTAAGGTGATGTTATTACAATGTAACTACATAAATAAGTATTGAAAAATAATAATGAACTACATGCACTGACTATACACTAAAATGTATTTTTTGAGTAAAATAAAACAAAGATTACTGGAGTACATTTTATAAGAGAATACTATTTCATTTTTTCTACTTCTACTAAAATGTCATGTTTAATTCAGTGTTACTTGCTGTTTCTTTTGTGAAATTTACTTGCTATTTCTGAGTAAAATTGTTTCTGCACCTATTTATTTATTTATTTGTGGGGTTAAGGTTAGGATTTGATTTAGGTTAATTTCTTGTAATTATGCATATTGTGTAATTCCGTCACCTTAAAATAACTTGCTACCAAATAGTGCTTTTGACATTATACAGTATATGGTAACCTAAAAATGTTAACATGACATAAATTGTAATATATATATATATATATATATATATATATATAAACACAATTTAAAAACATAAATGTAAAAAAAAAAAAAAAAAAAAGGGCAGAAGGTCCAGTACACACAATGTGGCAATGTGAGGAGGTCATTTAACATCTTTTGAGATGTTTCTCATTAAGGCCTTTTAGTTACTAAAATAGTATGCATTATACAGTGCATACTGTGCCGTGTTCAGTAAGTTTAAGCTATAGTATTGCATTCTGAACATAACCACTGTGAGGAATACTATATCCCACAATGCAATGCACTTAACTTCACCTGAAAACAAGCATACCTGGTGATTTGCCATGTTTTTTTCAAGATTTAATTGATTAAAACTTTTAATTTCTGATATGAGAACTAGAGTCACTAAATGAAACATGCAATGACAATGAGGTCATGTGACAACAATGTATCTGAAACATTGAAGGTTATAACAAACTTTTAAAAATAGTTATACTAATAGACAACAATGCAGTGTATACTGCACATGATATGCAACAAGTAGTACGCTAGTAATCCATTCTGAGCATGGAACCTTATCTACTTTGAACATGCCAGTGCAGAGGTACAAAGTTTTATATTATAGATCCTATACGTTGTTTTACTGAGGATGTTTGTGGTCTGTAGTATTGTGAATATGTTATTTGACTCCATATGATTTATAGCTTGTGTTTTTTGCCATGTTTACATCACCCTGAAAAGCATCAACTAAATGAATACATGTAGTTGTATTAAAACTATTCTGCTAGTCAGGATATAATGCTAAGAAATTATAAAGATGGTGCTGATAATAATATCTGACCACTTTTTGAGATTTGCTTCTAAGATTTCTTATGTAGCCATTTTTTGTGCATGTCATTACATCTCATGTACAGCAAGCCTTTGAGCTCATTTACAGCAGCAGTTTGTTGGCAGTCATACCCATAACTCGTACACTTTGTCACAGGCTATATGAATATGATGCATATTTGGCCACCACATGATATTTGGCTCAGTTTAAATAAGCTGCTTGTGCAGGGTTTGAGCTATAAAGATGTTGGCAGCATGTGAACTCATGTGAAAAATCATGTGACCACAAATATCACCAACATCATGAGAGTGTCATGCTGTCAACAACTCCCTTACTGCTGGCATGGCTCACTGTGACAGCTTCCATAAATATCCGGGTTAGATTTTTTTTATTTTGGGTATAATGTACATAGATATGAATGTTTTCATGTTTGTGAACATTTAACCCATCCATCAGCCAGTGCCATTCTTTGTGGATGCAGGATTGGAAAAGCAGTCAGAAAATCCCTGGAAGTGCTAATTCAACACTTCCCGCTGGATTTTTAACCTCTGTCTTTGAATGTTAATGGCATTCAGTGCATGTCTGCCAATGGTAAGAAGCATTTGAGATGAAACGTTATGGAGGCAAAAATAGTCCTCCCCACACAGGGCTAAGAAGAGCAGAGTGATATTGGAAAATGATTACAAAACAGCCATCCATAATTCATCAAGCATATTGGTGAGGGCGCAGGACTCTTATTATGGCTGCTCTTTAAATCAGATTTGTCGGTTTTGATCATTGTAAAGTCTTCTAGTCACACAACGGAAATATTGGGCAAATATTACCCTGTCTAATGGATAATTGATTAAGACAAGTGATACCACTGGGACTGAATATGTAATAGCTGAAGGTAAGAGTACAATCGTGATTTCATGGTTGTTTCTAAACGGATTTTCTCACCTGATTCTAGCACACATTGTTGGATTCGACTTTGATCAAATGCAAACTGTAATCATTGATGATGATTGTAAGTTATTGTTATCACTAAGGAACGATGCTTTTCAATTTCTTATGAAAAAGGAAATAAACAATAGATTAGTTGTCAACAAATGGGTTACCTAATTATTAACCAAGTTTAAATGTGTGGTCACCAATATCTATCAAATGTCATTTATCATTACAAATCCTAAACCAAATCACAAAGTGCATTGTTTTTAACCCCAGAATCACAAACTTAACATCTGAATAGTTAACTGAATGCATTCTGGTATTATCACTCCGTTTCAGTGCACATTATAATAGAAGTAAATATTAATAACCCATGACATTTGTCTTTCATTTCTTTTGTTACACTGAAAACATTATGAAGTTCAACAACTGCTTAAGTAGCAAATATCGTTGAATTACCGTACACTGTAAAAAAATTCTGTAGTTTTTACAAAATAATTTTGCCAGCTGTGGTTGGCAGAATAATTTTGTAAAAAATACAGAAAAACTGTAAACACATTTACGATAAAAAAACCTGTAAATTGTACAGTATAAAACTGTAATTAACAAACAAGAAAATTTGAATGTAAAGCAGTAAATTCAACAACGCACACTGCTATTAAGATCATTGAATCCGATTAGACCAGTAGCATCGCGTTCAAAAATGACCAAGAGTTTCGATGTTGTCCTATTTAAAACTTGACTCTTCTATAGTTATATCGTGTAGTAAGACCGGTGGAAAATGAAAAGTTGCGATTTTCAGGCCGATTTGGCTAGAACTATACTCTAATTCGGCGTAATAATCAAGGAACTTTGCTGCCGTACCATGGCGCAGCAGGCGCAGAGATACGCAGCGCCTGAAAGCAGTCCCCAGCTATATTATAACCAGTTACCCAGCTGGGGACTATTTTCAGGCTCTGCGTATCACTGCGCCTGCCGCGCCATGGTACGGCAGCAAAGTTCCTTGATTATTACCGGAATGAGAGTATAGTTCCTAATCATATCAGCCTAGAAAATCGCAACTTTCATTTTCCGCCGGTCTTAGTACACGATATAACTACAGAAGAGTCAAGTTTTAAATAGGACAAATATCGAAACTCTTTGGTCATTTTTGAACGCGATGCTACTGGTCTAATCGGATTCAATGATCTATGCTAAGCTATGCTAAAAGTGCTATCGCCAGACCCAGAGATCGGCTGAATGGATTCAAAAACGGTAAAACTCAACTTATTAACTCTGGGGGAGTTGGAGAATGAGCCTATTTCCAAAAAAAGTGGAGTGTTCCTTTAACATACTGACAACCACCATAATAATGCAGGTGGTAAAAGAGAAAGCCACATGAGGAATCAAAGATCATCACAAGTAGCTTCGCCACAAGCAGAAGTATATACAGTATATATATAGAAGGTGCACAGAGTCATTCATGCAAACACAAAACACCATCATGGTAACACACAATACTTAAATAATGCAATAAAGTTTCATTAAACAACAGAAGATGTAACATAAAGCTCAAATGTACGTAACCGATAACAAAAACTTAAAAAAACATGATTATTTAAAAAAAATATATTCAAATGTGGAGTGTCACGCAGGGAATTCTGGGAATATCAGTTTACAGTTTTTGACTGTAAATTATACATTGATTTGTTCTTTTTTACTTCTAAAAAACTTTACTGTAAAATTACTTTTAAAGTTTTTCCCTGTTTCAGTCAGGACCACTTTCGTCAAAGTATATTTATTAAATAAAAGCATACAGTTAATGTTGGCGGTATGGTTCTGTTCTGGGCAAACTCCACGCGCCCGTCCATGCAGCCATGCCTGGACATAGCGGGGAGAGCAGCAAATCAAACCCCCCTAGGGTAACAGAACAGATCCAGTAATCATGCATCCATGAAATGATTCACAATTTAACATGAGTTGTAGAAAACATCCAGATACATAGAGGATGATTGCTCTGTACTCAAACACTTCAACAAATATCAGATTTAATTAAATCAATCTCGGCTAGGAGGAGTTGGGGATGGAGGAGGGAGTTAGAAGTGGCGTGCAGCCAAGCAATAGAAGAGAGAATGAATAGGATTTAAATAGACCGCTGTAATATGTGTCGAAACAGGATTGGTACATGTCAGGAACAGCTGATCGTCAGCTGATGCGAGCTTGACTGACGTGGCCTGCTTGAACTAACGCGATGCTCAATATATAGTACGGCAACTTACCGTTAACCTATTAACAGTTTTTTTCCGTATAGTTTTACAAAATTTTACAGTTAAAATTACAATTATTTTTTACAGTGTACATTGCACTCAACATTTTTGTGCTTTTTGCTGAGAAAAGTGGATTGCTGAGATTTACCAGTAACAAAGCTGAACTCTCTGAGGCCAATATAACTGTGAACAAAAAATGCTAAAATTTTAATGGGAAACATCAACGCATAAACAGAAAGTGCAGTCTGATATTATAATTTCTGATAATGGCTGATGAAAAATGCAATGAATTTGGTGACCAATGACCAAACCCACGTGGTTGGTCGGAGACTTGCTACACTTCAGTACATGAGAAAATGCTTTTGGATTTCAATGAAAAATGTGAGGGCATCACAAAACCCCATGACAGACCAATATTCTTTAAGTAAAGCTGTCAGAGAAAAACCCTCATGCAGTTTTGACTATTCAGGAGAATGAAAAGCTGAAATGGTGAGATCTGTCAGCCAACAAATGAAGCTCACTTATTGTTGATTGCATCTCTTTTCATTGTACGAAAACTTTTTTTGTGTGTTGAAATTACTCACCTAGCTACGAGCGCAATTACTAGCTATCGATTTCTTTCGTCTCTGCTCTTTAGGCTTTCAGAACACCTTGATAGCTCATTTTGACATTCGCAAAATCAATCAAGTGCACTGCCTGTACTGGTTGCAGGCAAGCGAGAGGTTGGGCCCCAAATAAAACTTTTTCAACTTTTTCGAAGAAGACAACCATCTCAAAGCATGTCAGACAATATGGAAGGGTCTTTCATAAAAATTAAATATTAGAATACACAAAACAAATTCTCTCTTCGTGTTTTATTTGGTTGCATGATTTAGGCTAGAAACAAGATGCCAGTGATTGGCTTAACGCATTTCAAGCTTGAGGTCCTGTTGTAATGTATATACTGTACTTAATGTATGTTTCTGCGTTAGTCACAGTAACAATGTCAGGAATTTTCCCTGCTTATTAAAAGTGTGAGCGAGTTCATTCATCTTCATTACAGCAGCAAACATCAGATCAGCGGATAGACAATACATTTAAACTAAGTAGTGTTAGATGGGCCTATTGTTTTTATTAAATGTTACGACCCTGGTCTAGGGTCAGGGAAGACAACATAAATAAAGAAATCTGAAACCTGCTGTTACCTTGTACTGGTGAATTTCTTTTTCTTTTCTTTTTTTAAAGTCTCAATTGTGGTAACACAGTAAAAAGCTATCTCTTCGGGATTGGGCAAGGCCAAAACAACAAACAAAACGTAACACTAACTATACCCAGGGAGTCTAAATAACCTATGTAAAGGAAAAGAAACAAATGACAGCATTCTTCCCTGACTCCCTACCTAAAGCAAAACAGGAGAAAACGTTATTTACAATAAAGAAAAACGGCACCCAATCCCTACAGCCTTCATAGTGAGGAGACGCACTACTCACAATATTTACAATAATATACAAAAGAATAGCGGCACACTCGCCAGCTTACTAAACAGAAACAAAAGAAAATGATATTAACTGAAAAGTCAAAACCATGAGACAATAATCAACACTGTAATAAAGGTCGAAACAAACCGAGGTATACACTACAAAAATTATCAACACAGAAAAGAAAGACCGATATTATGTCACCACGAAGATCAATTCACAACACACTACAATGCCAACAACTCTCTCTCCATCTGCCTTCCACTTCCAACGTCTCACTATTTCAAAGACGCTGGATTTCCCAGGGACGAATCAGCAGATTTTACGTCCAATTAGGGCGGAGTCACCGAGAGAGAAAAAGAGAGAGATTGAGAGAGAAAAAAAAGAACTACGTCCCCAGACGTAACACCCCACCCATAGATGTCAAAACAATTTGACATTTAATCTCCAACATTTCCATAATAAACACGAGAGAGAGAGAGTCCGCAAATATATTTTCGCTACCCTTCTTATATCGTATGTCCAGGTTGAACCCCTGGACCATTAAGAACCACCTCATCAACCTTTGATTTGCATTCGCCATACGTGAAAGGAAAGTCAACGGATTGTATAAACCACTACAGGCAAAATACTACCGCCAACATAAACCTTGAAGTGCTGAAGTGCTAGAAGTAAAGCTAAAGCTTCTTTTTCAATAGTGCTGTAGTTGCGCTGTGCCTGAAGGAATTTTCTGGAGAAATAAGCCATAGGATGATCAATTCCCTTGTCACTTTCCTGCAGCAATACAGCCCCTGCCCCAACAGTACTTGCATCCACCTCCAATTTGAAGGGACGAGAAAAGTCAGGGGCAGAGACTATAGGGGCATTACACATCAGATCCTTTGCAGCATGGAATGCAATCTCACACTCCGCATCCCAACAAAAAGTTCTAGATGAACTCAACAAATCAGAAAGGGGAGACACGACCATTGCAAAATTCTTGCAAAAACCCCTATAATAGCCCACCATCCCTAGAAAACGGCGCAGCTCCCTTTTGGTCCTAGGGGGTGGAAATTCAGAAATTGCAGCAACCTTAGCATCCACAGGACGCACACAGCCCTGTCCCACCTGCTTACCCAAGTATGTGACCATAGCCTTCCCAAACTCACATTTGGCCAAATTAATAGTTAAAGAAGCCTCCTGTAAGCATGTGAAAACTTCGCGCAAAACACTCATAAGTGTTCCTTCCAAGTGCTGGTATAAACAACCATGCGATCTAGGTATGCTTTGCAGTTTGCCACACCGGACAAAACCTTGTGCATCAGCCGCTGGAAAGTGGCTGGTGCATTTCGCATCCCAAAAGCCATCACTGAATATTGAATGAAATTGTCCGGTGTAACAAAAGCAGAAATTTCAGAAGCTCTGGCCATTAATGGAACCTGCCAATACCCTTTAACAGGTCTAGCTTGCTGACAAAATGTTCAGAGAAAACACGATCGACGCAGTCAAGTCACCTTTATTTATATAGCGCTTTTAACAATACAGATTGTGTCAAAGCACTTAACAGTATCAGATTGGAGGATAGAGTGTCAGTAATGTATAATGATAAGATTAAACACTCATTCAACACTTAAACACTCAGTCCTCCATTCTAGGGAGGGGAAACGAGTCAGGTTTTGTGACATTCACTTTCCTGTAGTAGAACCTGAAAGTGCCATCAAATTTCGACACTAACAGACAGGGCGAACTCCATGGCTAGAACTGGGAACTGCAAGACCATGCTTCAACAAATAATCAACTTCTACTCTCATCGCGTCTCTCTTAAAAGGATTACACGGTAGGGGAGCACACGGTAGGGGTGCTGTTTGATGGGAGCGGCATTAGTTACCTTGATATCATGAAAAAGTACAGTAGTTGGTGGCAAAACATCCGAAAATATGGACGGGAAATCTCTTATCAGCTTCACCATATCATTACGAAGATTTACAGACAAGTAGTTTAACTGTGTGTCAATATTCTTAAGAATTTCAGAATTCGATAATCTAGCACACAGCCTTGTTTCAACTTAAATCATCTTCCACATGAATAGCTGGAGCAAGTGTCATGACGGTAGTAGAGACAGGCATGGCCTCACCACCATTCCCCTCTCTACTCACATACGGCTTTATCATATTCAGGTGGTAGACGCGACTCTTTTTCCTACGATCAGGGGTATGGACTACATAGTTTGTTTCACTCAATTTTTCGGCGATCGTGTAAGGACTGGAAAATATGGCCTGCAATGGAGAACCAGCAATTGGTAACAAGATGAGAACCAAATCATCGTTTGTGCCACCTCGCAGGCATGGCACAAACGTTCTCGAACTCAACTCAACTCACATAGTCAAGTACAGACACGGGTGGAGAATTTTCCTCCAACATCCTTTGCCTTAACACCTTAAGGCAGGGGTGCCCAACCCTGTTCCTGGAGATCTACCTTCCTGCAGAGTTCAGTTCCAACCCTGATCAAACACACCTGTCTGTAATTATCAAGTGTTCCTTCAGATCCTAATTAGTTGGTTCAGTTGTGTTTGATCAGGGTTGGAGCTGAACTCTGCAGGAAGGTAGATCTCCAGGAATAGGGTTGGGCACCCCTGCCTTAAGCGGACCTCGCATGGTATGTCCTGAAAATAAGATCAGCGGGGCTAAAGCCCAACGACTCCTGTACAGTTTCACGTACCGCAAATAACAGCATCGGCAACCCCTCATCCCAGTCTCGGCCCGTTTCCACACAAAACACTCGCAACATCGTTTTGAGTGGAAACGATTCAGCGCGCCTTGAAACTCAGGATGGTAGGCGCTCGATAGCTGATGTTTTACCTCGAGCTCGTGAAGAACCTGTGTGAGGAGGGACGAGGTAAAGTTAGACCCTTGATCTGTCTGTATCATTTTAGGTAACCCAAATTTTGAACAGAAGTTAATTATCTCCTTCACCACCACTTTTGCCCTAATACTACGTAAGAGAATAGGCTCTGGAAAACGGGTAGCCGTACACATCATAGTCAGAATATACTGATGCCCAGATTTAGATTTAGGGGACCCACACAATCTATTAAAATACGCTCAAACGGTTCTCCCATTATAGGAACTCCCATTACCACCTGACAGACGTGACATGAACAACAATAATTAGCTACATCGACTTTCATCCTCGGCCAGAAATAGTATCTTAGAATGCGCTGGTAAGTCTTTCGGATACCTAAATGACCAGACAAAACATGATCATGTGCTAAATTCAAAATCTGATCACGAAAACCATGGCATACCTTATCTGTAGACTCCCACTCCCTCATCAGAACCTCGCCATCCCAGAAAAACATTACTTTAGAGTCATTAGATCGGGCGTTATCTGCAGCAGCGATGTATTCAGACAGCGTGAGATCCTCTCGTTGTGCAGCCGCTAGCTCTTTATGCCCCACCTGCAACGGAATTTCACACAGAGAAATATTTGGCACAATGTTCACTCGTTTTTTTCTTTGATGCGGAGAAAGGTCGCTATCCTCAAGATCACACATGAATGAACCAGACAAACTGACAGCGTCATCAAACTTACGAGTTTGTGCTCGCGTCACCACACATGCAGGGAACATTTTTAAAAGTGGTTCAGTGACTTCAACAGTACACACTTCAGGTGTATCCACTACCACGGGAGGTGGAAACACTTTCCCCCCGGCCAAATCTTTCCTAAGAATAAACTCAACCCCTTCCACTGGGAGCTTTGGACACACTGCTACAGTGACATAACCTGTCACTAAATCTGACTTCAGATATATTTGATGTAACAGAGCCTTTATACAGTCAGAGCCTACTCCACGCAACAACACATCTGTATTGATATATGTTTCAGGCAATAAATCTAACATAGTATCCAATACTACGGATTGGGCAGCACCAGTGTCACGAAGCAAAGTAACTTGCTTAGTTTCATTATCAAGACTAATTGCGACATAACCATTAAGCAGAAATGGTTCGTAACCAGCCGGAGGAGAAACAGAAGAAAAAGAATGTACAAATCCCACACTCTTAGCTTCAATCAAGTGACCAGGACTCAGACAGTAAAAACATATCCGTCCTTCACCTGCTCGAATTTCGAGTTTTTTTTTTTTTTCAAATGGGCTCTAAATTTCTGTCTGTACGCTTCAGGTACTAGATCGTAAGCATGTAGAACAGTTGTTTCAATCACGTCATAGTCAAGACTTTTTTCCACCGGCAATGCCGAACAAACTTCTTGGGCTTTTCCAACCAATTTACATTGCAATATCAGAGCCCACATCTCTTTAAGCCATTGCAACGCAGCGGCCACACATTCAAAAGCCGTGAAATAGGAGTCCACCTCCGCTTCTCTGAAGGAAGGTACCAAATTAATGTGCTTGCTTACGTCAAATACAGGAAACACATTCCCATCAGGAATAGGAGGATGATTAGAAGAAACAGGCGCAGGACCTGAGGGCAGCCGAGTGAAAGACATAGAGGGAGCATGTCCCGGCGACTCCATAGCCGGCGATGGCCGGCCATGAAGATCGCGAATCGTCTCTCTCCCTCCAACTCCAACTCCAACACCCTCAATCGAAGCCTTTTTGTCTCCCTTTCCTCCCGCTTAACCTCCAGCTCAAATTCCTTTAATTTAACAGCAAGCATTGGATCATTGGATATGGTGTACTGTGCGGCACAATAGACGGTTCGCCTGGACGAACGGGAGAACGCAAAACAGAGGAGGGCTTCTCGTCGGCCTCTACTAGTGTAGAGGCTCCACCCTCTGCCCCAGCTATTCCCGATTCTTCCGGTAAAATCTGCTGCTGAATGAGTTCTTTGTGCAACACAGTTCTAACTTCCTTTTTAGAAGCTTTCCACGGCACATCAATTTGAAAAAACTCAGCGATTTTAAATAACTCGTCTTTTCTACAACACTTGAACTTCCATTATACTAGCACTCACTAGATCTTCTTACACCACGAAAAGAAAACAAACAAACAAAACCAGGAGATGTGAATTACCAGACATGTAGTTACAAGAAGGGTAGTGTCAGCTTTGCTCAAATCAAGAAAACACATTCAAATGAATTCCTAATTTCCACTACATATGCATGAATAGGACGAGCCCCCAATTTACGTTACAACCCTGGTCTAGGGTCAGGGAAGACAACATAAAAAAAGAAATCTGAAACCTGCTGTTACCTTGTACTGGTGAATTTCTTTTTCTTTTCTTTTTTAAAGTCTCAACTGTGGTAACACAGTAAAAAGGCTATCTCTTCGGGATTGGGCAAGGCCAAAACAACAAACAAAACGCAACACTAACTATACCCAGGGAGTCTAAATAACCTACGTAAAGGAAAAAGAAACAAATGACAGCATTCTTCCCTGACTCCCTACCTATTGTTTCATTCATTCCGCTTCAGCATTTTCTTAAAAACTTACCATGCAGCGGCAGCATTTTTGATCATTTTCACAAAACTTTCATAGCCCCCAAAATATTTTGTTGTGTGAATATCTGAACATGCAATATATCAAAATTGCATTCTTTTTTCAACACTTTAATGTGGGTAAGTTTCATAAAAAATAGCAAATTTTGAACAAAGCTGAGAAAATGTGAAAGACTAGGTCCGGATCAGATTCAGAATGATGATCTAAAAATAGAGGGAGCAGATCACTTCCATCAACAGTCCCAAAGCTCACACAGTCCTAAAGCACTTCCTGGGAAAAGTTCACAACTACATGACTTCAACAATACCACCATTTAGCTTCTGACAATTCTTTCAGGCTTTACTTTAAAAACATGAGCTAGGGTATGTTTACATGAAAGTGATGTACTAAATAAAAACAGAAATTTTCTTGTACAGACAACAACCATATCAAAATGATCCCCGTTTACATGGATCAACAAAAACAACTAAAAAATGCTGTATTATGCATGCCGGACCAGTAGTTGGTGTCACTTCTTAAAGAGACACTACGTGTCCTATAGACCGAATGCGCATGATGTCACCGTTTTCACAAATTTGCTCTTTTGTAGTTTACACAGAGACGATAACAGCATCGTTTTCAAAACTTGCAATTTCAAAACTTGTTTTCAAAAGTTTGCATTTTCAGGCCCCCAAAACACTGTTGTTTGTGTAAATGAATGTCCAAAACACATAAAAAGCTTTCCATTTTTATTTGAAAATGGTGTTGTGTAAACACCCCCTTAGAATACTTTGCAAGAGCATGATTATAAACAAATGAGGCTATGAAAGCAACTAGTTAGTAAATGAGTTTATCTATTCCATCAACAACCTCTGTAGCCCTAATTAGACACTTGTTAGCAACTGCATTTTTCAAGAATGATAAAAGATTTTATAAAATCACAAGGAGGTCTTACAGATCTACTTTAACATGTAGAATAACATGAAGCATTTAACCAAAAACCCTTTCAAAAAAGAACTTTGACTTTGAGACAGTGAAACTGAAAGTGCTTAAATGCAACATTTTTCCAGGCTTTGACTTACCTGTGACTCACCTTATATGTGACCCTGGACCACAAAACCAGTCATAAGTGTCAATTTTTCAAAATTGAGATTTCTACATCATCTGAAAGCTGAATAAATAATCTTTCCATTGATGTATGGTTTGTTATGATAGGACAATATTTGACCGAAATTCAACTATTTGAAAATCTGGAATCTGAGGGTGCAAAAAAATCAAAATACTGAGAAAATCACCTTTAAAGTTGTCCAAATGAAGTTCTTAGCAATGCATATTACTAATCAAAAATTAAGTTTTGATATATTTACGGTAGAAAATTCACTAAATATCTTCATGGAACATGATCTTTACTTAATATCCTAATGATTTTTGGCATAAAAGAAAAATCTATAATTTTGACCCATACAATGTATTTTTGGCTATTACTACAAATATACCCCAGCAACTTAAGACTGGTTTTGTGGTCCAGGGTCACATATGTTAACCCTGCAGCACTCTGTTACCTGTGTCAGCACACCCATGTTGGTGGTTTCGATATATCACTTATCCTGTGTAAATGGACGATAAACATTCTAGATGTCCACAGTAACACATATAAACATATATACTTAAAAAACTAATCCTGTCTGAATGATGCGCTGGTCATTGTAGCTCAAGGTAGTTCATCATGACAGTCATTTTTGCCCTCTGGTGGTTGGGTTATTAAAGGTAATATTATGAAACAATGACATACTCAGAACCTGTTTGCATGCACATACCGAAGTCATACATTTATCAAATACTAAGGCAAGTGCACAGAGAGGTGTGGAGAAAATTGTAAGACCAAGAGACAAAAGTGAGTCCCAGGGGCGCTTTTGTCAGCGGTTTTGTGAAGAGGCGTGTGAGACCCCCTGCTGCATGCTGGAATTGCCCTACTTCCAAAAGCAACCTCTTGCTATTGTTCGTCCTGGATTTACTAAGCACTGAGCCAACAACATTCACAAATCACCTGATATTTTACCCAGTTTTCTTTATTCTGTTGGTCTACCATGGTGGTATATTTCTGGAAACGCAGCTATTTCTTTTGTTAATTTGCAAGGTCTTTTTGTTTCAATAAAAACATGCATGAGGCATTAGAAAACACAAACAACATCGTCTGTTTTAGCACGGTCTGTTTGAAAGCAGAGGAAGGTGCTGCCCGCGTCTTGCTCTGACCTATTTTTTACAGCCCTGCCCAACACTTGCTGTATGGAGCTCCAAAATAGCTCAGTAAGAAAAGTGGTGCAAGCATTTCCATCTTGCATAACAGGCTGATCATTCTTTTGGCCAGCCAAGGCACTGAGAAACAGTGCAGTGTACACTGAGAGTAACACAAGCAGGCGGATAATTGCATCAGGGCGTTTCCAGACTGTTGTAGTGCCACATTTTCACCAAGTGCTGCGAGGCTGGGAGGGGATTCGCCAAACCTTTTTTGACATACCAAGTAATGCTAGTATGCAAGAGCTTATTGCTGTCACACTACACATGTGTGAAATCTAACAGCACTGTTTAAAGGACTAGCAGACTACTGTAGCTTTTTGTAGAGTGTAGCAAAAAGTTAAATAGTCATAGTCATCTGTGCTGGATCTTAATTTATTGACGTTTTCGTCTCATTTCAGAGGATTGAAGAGGATCCAAGTTGGTTATCATTAAACTTATTTCTGTGCATTTCATAGCCTTCAGGTTCGCAAATGTGTATATTTTTTAATCTTTCCCAAATGTGGATCAGCTGCTTCACATCCTGATAAACGTTCATGTCCATGTTTTCTCTCTTGCACATGGTCTACAGTTCTTCTGGATGAATCATTCATAAAGCTATTGCCAACTAAAATGTTAGGGCTCCTCCTCCTCTGTATTCTCTTTTATATAACATGAGAATATCTGTAGCACTATTTGGATGGAACACAATGTTTGAGTTACCTGTTTTCTTTTTTTTTCTTTTTGACCTCTAAGGTTTTATGTATTGATTGGGACGGGATTGTGCTCTGGTCATGTACACTGGATGAGAGCATCACCAAATTATATCTAATTTATGTAATTTACCAATATAATTATGTACTTTATAATTGTTATAAAAATTATAAAAGTTATAATTGCTACTATAGCAGTCTGTCAATACAAATGACTGGATTCTTCTTATTGATCAAATTTTATTTTTACGCCAGATGGATGCCAACAGCACAGAGTAAAATGTTAAATTATTGACTGATTATTTACTATTGACTTGAAAAAGTTGATTAGTTTTCTGAAGTTATATGTATGGTTTGGATCATCAAATTGTTTATTTTTGTTGTAATATTAATTGAAAATATTTATTTTCCCAAAGGAAGAAAAAAAAAACATTCATGCAAAGTAAAAAGATTATTTATTATAAAGACTATATACTTAAATCTTTAAGCCAAAATGTTACTTAGTGTAGGTGAATATAATTATTTAATTTTATTTATTTATTTGCTTTTCAACACAGTTTGACCATAAGCAAAAGCTAAATAAGCTATAATATTAAAGCAGAATTCTTACTTAAATCTTTAAAATGTGTCTTTTTTAAATCTTCATCATTTTCTTCTGTTATGTACTTCTGTTTAAAAAAAAAAAATTACAAATGAATAAAACCTACAATAATTAACAAAAGCTACACATCAACTGCACATCAACACTTTGATGTCAAGCCAAATCAAAATACTATTTGAAAAAAAAAGAGAAAAAAAAGTGTTATTTGTTTTTAGACAAACTCAACAAACCTGGAAACCACGATTTCCGATTAGACCAATATAAAAATGCTATTTAAATAAATGACACATTGTTTTACTTTTTTATTTTATTTTTAGTTCATGCGAAGGTCAAAATAAATGGAACTGTTCTGAAAAAAGAAAGTATCACAGATATTCCTGTACAGATAGACTAAATTCAATTTGTAACCCATGAGTAGGTAATTCAGCTGTTACTATTGTTTTATAAAGACATTCATGGGATTAATATCATAAAGTGCATCTTTAACATAGAAATGTACCTCATCTCAGTGATCAGCAATCCTGTCTGAATAGGTCTTGTTCGGTATGTGGTTCTTACTTTCTCCATGTCTGTGCATTAGCTCTTTACGGTTGGTGTTGGTGTTGTTCGGCTCACTGGTTTGTGGTGAAGGGTTTGTTTTAAGCGTGAAGGGCACTAGAATCTGTCATGCCTGGCAGGCGGCCCTCTCCGGATACATCTGCCTGAGTGCTGCAGATCCTCTCAGGATGTGTGCCGTGCTGCTGTGGGCTATTTCATCTGAGTCAGTGTGGATGTGTCTGAGACTCCATTGTGACTATAGACCAGGCGACATCAGGGGATTTCATTTCCAAATCTCTGACATTCATAAGCTTGCTAACCGCTAATCCACATCTGTGCAAGGCAACCCATCACCCAGCTGCTGAGCATGCAGGGGAAGTGTGTGAATGACTGACTGAAACAATTTTTCAGCACCTAAAAGAATGCGAGGTGTATGTTGTGGGTCTATGGGATTTTTTAACTCATTAAAAACCCCCCCCAAAAAAACATCGTCGATCACTTAAAGATTACACTAAAGTAACAGCACACCTCTCCTCAATAAGACACATGATTTGAGGAATCATTCATGTACGGAGCACAAACTGTGCTGAACAAGTTATACACTGATGCTTAATACTAAAGCACTATTACATGAGCATGAGAGTGTATTTTATACAGCAATTCAGTAAACAAGAGGTTAATATGGAGTTACGTACATTTTGAACACAATACTGTCAGCTACTTTATCTGTTATCGCTCTACCAGCAAATTATAGTTGCAAAGTTGTTGCAACACAGAGCAACACACATTGGTGGTGTTTTTTCCCTTAATGATTCAGCATTTTGAACAAACAAGTTGAGTAAATGATTCAATGACTCATTTATAAAGAGTGGTGTTTTGTTCCCTAAAGATTCAGCATTGTGAACAAACTGGTTGAGTAAATGATTCAATGACTCATTTACAAAGCCATCCATCTGTTTTATTCCTGAATGTATCAGTGTTTTTGAACAAATCGTTTGAGTAAATAATTAAGTGACTCACACATAGTCATAGTCACAGATAGTCATAACTATGTGTTCGTAGTAAATTCTTTATATTTCCTATTGAATAATAATTTGAGCTCCACACATATAATAAGACTTTGATCAAACATTTTACATCAAAATTTAACAGCAACGAGAATTCACTTATTCTGAATTTCCTTCTCAAACTTGTCCTCTACTTTAGTCACTTTACTTTAATCAGACTGCAGTGTTTGTGGGACAATACTGCATTAAAAAATGTAATTAAAATTAAATGGTATATTAAAAAAAGAGTATAAAATATGCCTGTCCCTCAGTACTGATGAAAGGCTAGAAATCCCTCTCCAAATGTTAGAAGTCCCAGTGCTGTTGTTCTGGTCGTTCTGCATTGTTGGATAGTTGCTTGACCAATCAGATCCAAGGACCTGTCGTATAAATAGTGTTAAAGGCATAGTTCACCTTAAAATGAAAATTTGTTCATATTATTCCCAAAGCTGTATGGTTTTCTTTCTTCTGTTAAATAACAAAAGAAGATATTTTTAAGAATGTTGGTAACCAAAGAGTTGCTGGTAGCCATTGACTCCCATAGTTTTTTTTTTTTTTTCATACAATGGAATTCAGTGGCTACCAGCGACTGTTTGGTTACCAACATTCTTAAAAATATCTTCTTTTGCGTTCAGCTGAAGACGTTTGTAACAACTTGAGAGTGAGTACATGGTGACAGAACTTTTATTTTTGACTGAACTAACCCTTTAAGGGTTTGTTCAAAGTATGATCAGTAAGGATGCTTGCTTACTAATATTAATACTTAATATGTTAAATCAACAAAAATAACATCCCGTATCATGTTGTTGTTTTCAGACTGAGAAGTATGAGATGCTGATTTGTTTCCCGTGCAGGTCATGAATGCTGGCTCCTGTAGTGTGGAGGCATGTCATGTAATGCATTAGCATGGCTGGCTGCCCCCGCTGTGACGGGGTGATGGCCGCTGTGGCTCCGCCCCCCGCGCTGCTGGTGTTGGCTGGCTCTGGCCGTCAGTCAAACGGCAGGATGGTGTAGGGCTCTGGTTGCGTGACTGCTGGGCAACACCTGTCACACAGAGTGTTCCTTTCTGAGACAGATATGAGCTGACAGCTCAAAGACTCGCTCTCTCTCTCGCACTTCCTCTCAAGCTTTGATTGCCATCTCAAGGTTTAATGCATAAGAGGAAGAAAGAAGATATATATATATTGTAGTTTTGTTTCATTGGCGCCTGCAGCTGTACACATTTTGCACACCATGAGCATTTTGTTGGCTATTTTACATTTGTAAATTAATGATCAGTTATTTTTGGTGAATTGGCCAAATTGGGTTTGATCACAATTGATTTGTGATTTAGTTAGATTTGTTTGGAGGCTCTCTCACTGAATCATTTGTAGAGGTTTCTTAAAAGTAGATATTTGCCTGCAATCAACTGAAACAACTTTTTGAGTGGTAACTTTGAGAAACCGGTTCCGAGTAAAGAGTTGTTTACAATGAGAGTGCATTTATTCTGCTCTGCATGTTGTTTTTAACACAAGAGTATGCAATGAAATAAACCAATAACCAGAAAGCTACACATATATGACCCTGGACCACAAAACCAGTCATAAGTTGAGATTTATACATTATCTGAAAGCTGAATAAATAAGCTTTCCATTGATGTGGGTTGTTAGGACCGGACAATATTAGGATAGGAAAATCTGGAATCTGAGGGTGCAAAAAAAAAAAAAAAAAAAAAAATCTAAATATAGAGAAAATCACCTTTAAAGTTGTCCAAATGAAGTTCTTAGCAATGCATATTACTAATCAAAAATTAAGTTTTAATATATTTACAGTAGGAAATTTACAAAATATCCTAATGATTTTTGGCATAAAAAAAAGGATAATTTTGACCCATGCAATGTATTGTTGGCTATTGCTACAAATATACCCCAGCGACTTAAAACTAGTTTTGTGGTCCAGGGTCACATATTCAAAAAATGTTTTTTTCAAAGATGAATTAAACATTAAAAGGCACCCCTGTAAACATAATAAATATTACATGATATTACATTAAATTGTTGGCAGTTGGCAGAAGTCACAAAGAAAGAAAAAGTAATATGCGCACATCCAAAAAACTTTAGGCAGGTGCTCGATCACATGGAGTACTTCACTGTCAATAAACAAAAATCGGCACACTGCCAATATTAGAGAAGTCACAAAGAACAACTTAATAGAATCAAAATATTAATGACCTGATTTCAGTATTCATAAATATTTGTAAGTCTGTTGTTCACAGGCAAATAATTTACCTTTTTAGATGCTGTCAGAATTGTAAGTTTCACTGTCTATGTAACCCCAATTAAATGTACATGCAGCAGAACCACTTCACATAAATATACATATGAATACTCATGAGATTACATCGGGTTATTAGTGCATATGTTCAGTTTTTGTGGACAGGACACGCATATGTCTGAGTCTCTCGAGTGTCTCTAACAACCTCACACTCACTCACATGTGAATGAGCAGAAGAACCGCATGGCATGTGTGCTGTTATTAGTGTTATTCTGGGATCTAATGATAACACAATGTTTCAAAAAGAATTGCCTAAAGAATTGTGAAAACTGGACAAAGTGAAATTATTCTGTCAGTCATTCTGAAGGGAGAGAGAAAGGATGCCATTTATCCTGTGATTGACAACATTAGTTCTGTTCCAAAACATCGTCAGCTGCCTTCCTAGATAAGGTTTCCAAACAGCCTTCTGACATAGACTGTATTGGCCAAATTTTGTTAATTTAAGATTAGCTGACAGAGTCAAGAGAAATCTCTCATATATAAATGTACTGATGAAATGCAGATTATTGTACCAATAAAGGGATAGTTCACTCAAAAATGAAAATTCTGTCATTTACTTACCCTCATGTCATTCCAAACCACACATTAAATTATTTTTAATATTCTCCAGTCAGTTTTCAAAATCCATTGAAAGGCAATGCAACCAAGTATTTCAAGCTTTAAAAAGTACATAAGGACATCATTAAAATAATCCATATGAATGGAGTAATTCAAATACTTTACTAATTTACAAATACTAATTTGAGTCTTCTGAAGAGACACAATCACTTTACATGTTGAATAGATTGAACAGGCATTTATTCATATATGAACATTGATCAACCCACATACATAGAGCACTTCAAATATTGTAAACAAAAACTCAAATGTGCGTTAGGCATGAAAACCAACCAGGTTTGTTCTTGCATGTCGAGAAAGCTTCTGTTTTTATGCACTTTTGTGAAAGTTTTTGATTAAATTTTGATTGCATTGAATCTCAGTGGATGGTTTTTACTTTAAAGTTTTTTGTTAGTCTACATTCTCAGATTCTACATTCCTGTTTTTTGTTTGTTTGTTTTTTTACAGTGATTTTACATAGAATTTTACATTTAAATTTGCATAAAGGCAGTACAACAAATACTCCTGATGCATTAATACTTTATTGCAAAGAACTGGAAAAAAAAAACGATATTATGTCTTCTGCATTAATAAGAACATTGTTTTTTTTTTTTTTTTTTTGCATTATGATAAAAATAAAATGAAATAAAAAATGATAATGAAGTAAATAAATGATAATGAATCAAAATGCAAAAAAAAAAAAAAAAAAAAAAAAAAAAGGAGAGAAAAGGGGGAAGCAAACATGGCAATGTATAAATAAAACCCAATATCTGCCCAGAATCATGAAATATATATATTTTTTAAAAGAAATAATAATAAATGGCTTATTTCCATCTTTTCATTTTTGTGTGACAAATTTGGACACTTCTTAAAGACTGACACAATCATTTGAGCTGCTGTTGTGAGCGTTTGTTGATTTCAGGACCCTGGACAGCAGCTCAGAGAAAGCCTACAGTATGTGTCAGCGCCCCGAACAAACGCTGCATGGATCATACTGCATTAGCTTCAGTACTAATCACCTCACCTTCAGGGAGCTCCTAAAGGCCTATCAGCGTTATTACCCTAACATTAGCAGTCATGTTGTTTTGTTCCCTCTGAATGAGAGTATCAGTATAACCTGAGACTGATGATGTTTAGTCTCCCATGAGTATTGCTTCTCTCAGATGATGGGGCCGGTGGCAATCTTCTTGTTTACCCTTGTTTGGCTCCAGCTCAAAAGGTATTCCCTGATTTCTTTTTCCTTTTCTAAAGCTTCATAATTGGAGGTTGCCAGGATAATACTGGACTGGAAATAAAGAGGAAGACAGATGTGCATATGTGATAATTAACTCCTTCCCAATGGAGAGAGTCACTGGCCCGTGAGGCACGATATATCGCACTGCCAGCACACTAAAGGGCATGTTTTGGGAATCTGACAGTGGCCAGCAGCATGCTAATGTCACACTTTTGATGAGGGGACACACTTCCAAAGTGTGACAACAGCTTCACCATTGGAGAAAGGAGAGAGTGTGAGGGAACAGAACAAGAGACAAACAAAGAGCGACACAGATTGCATCTTTAATAGCACATGCATGAGAAAGATGTGCCAGTGAAACAAAGCAAGACCTCAGTGGAAGAGCAGGATTTCTCTCAATCTGGGGGACTGTTTTCAGTGTTGTGAGCATCATGCACATAGATAATTATTACAGTAGAAAACCTCTTAACAAAGGGAAACCGAGCTGCATCTTCATTTAAAACACAAGCACACTGATTTGTAATGCTCATCCAAATATCTCTGTTTTGGTGTACTGCGCAGTTTTACTAAGAGTTACAGATATGCAATGTTTAATTCACTAAATAATACAGTGTGTGTGCATAAAACCAGTATATGACTGCTTTATCTTAAAAAAAAAATTGAAATAATGGGAACGGCTGGCTTTCACAAAAGCATACCATTGATTAACAATCTCATTGCTCACAGTAAGTCTGTCTTTAAAGGTTTATTAGTTATCATTACAAATCTCTTTCCCTATGGAGAAAATTAATGGAGTTTTTACTTTGGGAACCGACTGTTGCGCACTATTTTGATAAACACGCTCCCTCATTTACAATACTCTAGATTCATTAACATTAGAAGGAGAATAAGAACAGATTCATGTGTATACACAACTATTGTTAATCCTATAGGAATTTTGTCTGAGAATCCTTTATTTGCACACATGTAAAAGCATGTGTATGCAGGTATTGGTTTGTGACACACAACTCTGAATCTATTGAGATAACAGATTCAATTAATAAAGGGCTGTCCTTGGAGAATGGCAGCCAAATATGAACCATTGCCATTCGGCCATGCTTTGTTCTGCATAATGCATAATTTGACGGATCCTCTCTGTAAATTCAATATAATGTGCCTATGTCTCTCTGGCCCGGCACGTCACAAGCCTTTTGTCCTGTAGCAATTAAAACGTCTTTGACAAGAGCTGTTTGTTCAAGCAACGGCTTGAAATAGACCCCGCTCTTTGACACGAGAAAGGAAAAATGAATGATATTTCCTCTTTTCTGCAGCCTCAAGGTGAGCAGAAACAAAAAAAGGAAACTAGAGCAGTTAGAGATCAGTGCAGGGAAGACAAGAACCAGTGAGGAATATCTTTAACTGTACGATGACAAAAATAATGGGAACGTAGGCACAAATAACAACATGTCAACACTCCCTTCAGCCTGCATGACAGTGTATGTGGGGGGTGGATAAAGAGACAGTAGCAGACAGTAGCGTGACTGAAATGAGACGTAACAGGAGCTGAGGGTGTTTTGATGGGGCAGGGTGGTCATACTCAGGGCAGTTTGCTCCACCACTCCAAAAGAGAGAGAGCAACATTACATCCGGATTGAGTGCCTCTGTTACAGCTAATGTATCAAAACGATGAAGTAAAATGAATAAAAGATTTACAAGACTGAAAAATGAGTAGGCGAAAAGCTGAAAAAATACAATAAAACTAAATAGTATAAAAGAGGAATTGAAGACAACAATGCCATATTCTCAAATAAGAGCAAGGCATCTGTGATATTCACTGCATTAAGGAAGTGCTGTTGAGCAGGGCTGAGCCATGATTGACTAGACGTCTAGAAACTGATTAGTTGATTAGTGAGGTTGTCTGGATTTTCTTATGTACTTATCTTAGTTGTAATATTTTTAAAGACATTGCTTTAATTATCATGTTGACATTGTGCTGTGCTTTTCAACATGCCAGAATACAACATAAGCATGTTATTTTGATGATATAAAATGTGAATTAAGCAACTAATAACTTAATCATAAGAATTTCTATATTCCTTAAAACACTATTTTTGATGGAGAAGAAAAAATGTATCCTTCATCAAAATGTCTGCATTGGACACAAGGGTTTGCAACTTGCATCAAAAGGAAATGATTATAATTAGCAGTACTTTCTACACTGGATGCAGTGCAATGCGTTACATTTCTTACAGTAAATGGATGACCTGTTCTATTTACAACATATTCCACATGCTTGCACTACTGCTGACAACAGGACAAATGGATCTGGAACGTTCACTTTCGCACATCAAATATAAATAGTAGTTGTGTCCCAATTTGTGTCCTTGTGCACTATTCTATGTTGTTTTGTAGTATAAACAGTGAGTAGTTTGTTCACACTGAAAATTCCAAAAATAAAAAATGCACTTTAAATACCCAGATGATGCATTTAAATACTTCATGCAATCAACTGTTGCAGCTTTAATGATGTTGCAGAGGGGGAGGAGCTACCAGACTGATGATGAATGTAAAAAAATAACCTTATATAATTCATAAATGACATGGCTCTAACTAAAGTCTATTGTCTTTTGTCAGTTGTGTAGCGATGTATGAAGCACAACTCACAGAGAAGTCACTTTCAAATCAAGCAGCTTTTTGTTGGTCAGTGCAGCAACCTGTTACAAAATCTTCATGCTGAAATCTCTCTCACAAAATTGCAGATGCAGCTCCACTCCAAGTAGATATCACTGCAACTTTGTTCACCTCTGGGCTTTCTTTAATTTTCTAGTCTTAGAATGATAACTTAGTAACTATGTTTTTCACTCAACTGATCAAAGAAAAGTTCCAGAATCTGTGTAACAGTAAGCCATTTGGATAGAAATGATGGATGGATTTTAGCAGCTTGAGCTATTGCGGTGTGCTATACAGTATGCATTAGATGGCCTGTGAACTGAAGGATCAGGAGAGCGCCAATGAGCTGGACCTGTTTTAACAGAATCGAAAAAGCCTTATTTAGCACACTTTAGCCTTGGTTAAGTTTGCAGTTACCTTGGAAGTCAGTGTGTTACTGTTTGCATGCTAAGTCTATTGTTTAAATTCATCCCCTTTTGCACTGACACTTTCAGCTGTTGAGGAAAGCCACTGACTAGACAATTTTGAAAAGATGCAATTTTGTACATCCCTAGTGCTAAAAAGGAGTCCAGCTCAAGAAACATATCCAAAGTGACACAATAACATGGACAAGAATATACTTTTTCCAACAAGTGAATAACAAGGAATAAGAACTTGATGAACTCAAGGCAGATAGAGTAATATCTTTATATGTTGAAACAGTGGATTCACTGCAGTGAACATTACAGATTTTGAAGACAGGTGATTAATAATATCCATGTAATGTATGAAGTGTCAAAGAGGATCACCAGTAACTTTTGTTGTATGTTCATTTATAAATGAGCTCTTGTAGCTCTTGTTGGAAGTTACACAGAGAACAGTGCTACAGATCACAGTCACGCTGCACTAAATATCTGGACATTTACATTCATGAATTTGGCTGACACTTTTATCCAAAGTGACTCACGTTGCATTCAAGGTATACCTTTTTTTTTTTTTTTTTTTTAGTTATTGCTTCCCCTGGGGATCGAACCCATGGCAATGCTTGGATTTTTGAGCTACTGTTGGACAAAAGAGAGATCGTAAAAGGGCAAGAACATTTGCTTTGCACATACAACGGGGACTGTAAGACACATGCTGACATTTCTCTAGATTATTTTATCCATTCAGTATGAAAGTAGTCAATAAAATGGATAAATACTGTATGTGAACAACAAGACTGAACATACTGGATACAAACTTTGTTCTGAGTTACAATGCACTTTTGTTAAAATGCATTTTAAGGATGAATACTTGAGCAGTAATATAATGTAACTTTAATATATTTTATTGATATTTTATTTACTTGAATCAATAATTAAAAATATATAAATGAGGCTTAAAATAGAGGATAAAAAGTTCTAGATGCATATGTAAATAAATAAACTGATTTGAGTGAATGACCACATACAGTAGTTGGTACAGAGTGATGGCATGGTTATTGCAGACTACTGTATCAATTAAATTTGGAAATTTAAATCTACTTTCTTTTTATTTCCAGTTAAATTTGGGATATTTAAAGGAAATGGTCTAATGCACTTTCCAGGCTGATAAAAAGGAGAAGACGATGATTTGCTCCTGTGCATTAAAAGCAGCTATATATTGCAGCTAATATTTCAAAATAAAGCAAGTTCTAGTACTGATGGACCATGGTGTAAGATATTGTGAATTTCTTATGACAAAATTGTTTCATTTAGTTACTTAAATACTTAACTTCACTGTTTGATGTGTGTTTTCATTTACAGAAGTCACAACATTGAATTACAAATATTATCTTATTTACTTTCTATCCATTTGTTAAGGGACATCATGCCACTCATTAAAGTAGTTCAAAAGTTTGAACCCAGTTTTTTTTCTTCTAACATTCTTCATAAGGCTCTTGACCAATATGACTCATCTCCATGAGGTCTGGGTAAATCGGGATTGAACTGTTGATGTAAAGATGCTAGATTAACATGTTCAAAAACAGGCAAATAGGTATATGGCCTTGCAGGGATGAATGCTCTAGTGTTCCTCTTTCACTGCCCATTTGAACCATCTGTAATCTGCCCTGAGGGTTTTGCCCTTCAATGCGCTTATGCAGCAGTTGCTTTGTTTCCTTGATGTACAAGTCAGGGCATTCTTCATTGCACCGAACTGTATATACAATATTGCTTTGTGTTTTGGTGTTAAATCCTCTGGGTGTAATAGTTCTAGCGTGCTGAAAGGTTTGAAATATATGGGGACATTGTGTTTGTTGAAAATCCTCTGGAGGTTTTCAGATTCTCCAGTCATATACTGTACAGAGTGATGATGTTGTTGTGTTTGTTTTGCTGGCCTTTTATTCTGGTGTTTCCACCAGCTTCTTCTGTTCTGGAGATCAAGTGACTGGAGATCACAGAGAACTGTGGAAATGGAGCAGGGGGCAATACAATGAGATGCACCAAGGGATAAATATCATGAGAATACATTAGGCTTAGAAGAGCTACAAGCCTTAAATGGGAAATGCATGACGTTGAATTCCTGATGCTAACGCTAGAATTTAGGGCTTCCACATAATTTGCAGCAATCCTGGCCAAATCAACATTAACATAAAGCTTGCACACTATATTTTATTTCTAGATTATACAATTTACTGGCAGAGTTTTCAGAGTACATATGTAGGATCAAGCTCAACAAATGTGATCAATCTTTCATTCTCACTGCTACATCACAGTTACAGACTTTCCACCTACAACTACTGGCTTAAATAACTGGTGACTAATCAGTTAAGCCTAACCAATGACCAAAGATAAAACATTGCTGATGGCTAATGTCAAGGAATATGCAGTTCCACTCCAGTAACATTGTTTACCTCTGGCTTCTGTACAGTATTTGTCTAGTCTTGCAATAATTACTTTGAAACTAAGCTTTGTTTATCGGTGGACTGATCTGAGATCTCTGAGGTCAGTTCAGACGTGGTACAAAGGTTAACTAATTAGATTGGAAATGATGGATTTTGCCTCTTTCTTAATCATCACCACTCCATTCCAGTTGACCTGGTAAAGAAGGTGCACAGAAGGCAGCAGACCTTGTAGGTGTCAAAAAGTTGAAGCTCTGCATGAAGGCCTTGTACAATTACAGTCCAGTGCTTCAGACTTCATATGATGAGGTCTCCAGAAAGGCATGTGGAAGCTTGGCAGTCTCAGACATTTTGGTCCTCTTCCAAGTCCACATTTTGGTGATGTAATGCCACAGTGTTGGGTAGCAGTTCAACAGTGCAGGCTTTGCAAAATGGTACATTGGGGGCATATCACAGACGCAAATGAGGCACTTCAAATCGTTCTTCTATGGCATCACTGTGAAAAGCTCCTTTTGGAACCTTTATTTCTTAAGAGTGCAGAACAAAACCAAGTTGAATCTTTGAATAGAATAAAACTAACCAACATTTAAATATCTTAAAAGAACAAAGCTAACCAACATTTAAATCTCTTAATTGAACAAAACCCAGCTAACATTTTAATCGCTTTAAAAAACTGACCAACATTTAAATCTCTAATAGAACAAAACTGTCCAATATTTAAATCTGTTAACAGAACAAAACCGATTTAAAGCTCTTGATTGCCTTGAACACTCAGATGTGTGCCCGAGTCACTGCCCGCTGTTATATGTGCTAGACAACACTATAAATACAATAGAGCTACATCTAAATGCAGAGGATCACTCATATCATAATTACATTCCTAGAACTTGCTCTATGGTATAAGCATTATAGAGATAACATTATGAGTTTATGTAGAGCTTTGAAATGATGTGTTTTGTGAAAAGACATACAGTATACAATTGTTTCTGACTTGTCTTTACAGTGAATTACGGTCTACAGGACTTACAGTTACACAAAGGCCACAGGAGCGTAAGTCTACATCAAGTGTGTTATTTGAGAAATGGCCACACACAGTTATTGATGTAATTGCAGTGGTGGCTGCTGCCATCCTTTCTGAAAGCAGCATCCAGACAGGGCATGCCAAAAATCTCGGCCTTAACCTCTTCGAGGTTGTGGATGGGAAGAGAATACTGGCAATGCTCTCGACCATCATTGACAACACCTGCCATCTGCTCCATTGGACTGTTATTACACAGAGGAATGCATTTAGCATGTGGCTGCTACCTTCACAGTGTACTTTCATACGTCCTGTTCCACTGCTGCTGTCAAGTGTGACTTGAATATTTTCTGCTGCACTTTTTTCTACCTTCAATATTTGCTGGTGAACGTTTGATTTCATACGTCTGTATGAAGTTGTTATTGCTTACATTTTTATTTATGGACTTTGTCGCAGAAAGACAAATGTAGAATTTGGTTCTTAAAAGTGATATTTCTAATATTTGCATGATGTTTAATCAGGATTAATCAATCATCATTCATTGTAGTATTTGACACTATAGGTAAAT
This sequence comes from Onychostoma macrolepis, assembly GCF_012432095.1. Lineage (NCBI taxonomy): Eukaryota > Metazoa > Chordata > Actinopteri > Cypriniformes > Cyprinidae > Onychostoma > Onychostoma macrolepis. The sequence goes on along the minus strand of NC_081171.1, from coordinate 29,669,776 downwards.
CTCTAACAAAAGGTTTTCAAGATTTTTTTTTGGTCACACTTTATTTTAGGGTTCAATTCTTACTAGTAACAAACCATTAACTACGACTATTGCCTGAATAAACTCCTGAATTGCTACTTATTAATAGATAGTAAGTGTAGTTGTTAAGTTTAGGTATTGGGTAGGATTAGGGATGTAGTATATGGCTATGCAGAATATGAGCTTTAAACAGCTAATATGTTAATAATAGGCATGCTAATAGGCAACTAGTTAATAGTGAGAATTGGTCCATATATATTTATTATATATATATTTTTCTTAGTATTTTAGTATAGTGTGTTTGAACAATTGGTCAAGTTTGGCTGTTTAACATGGGCCATTTAGTTTAGTTGCTTGTAGATAGCATAACAAAAAACACATTTAGCCATAGTACATGATTTGTAAACACATATATTTTGACATTTGCATTACATAACCAGCTCCATGTTTGGATTTCCTGACATAGTAAACATGCTCTGTAGCGCACCCGGTAGAGCATTGCACTTGCAATGCAGAGTGTCATTATAAAAGAGCTCAAAGACTTGGTAGTTGCTACAGCAAATTCGTTTTTATCTCAAGTGTGCTTTTGTTAACACAAGAGGTTAGGTTTAGTGTAGGTGGTACGTGAAACGTACAACAACCAACGTAGTTTCGAGAGAAAAACTGAACACACTATTTAGTGCTGCTCATTAGACATTTCAGTTTGAAATTTGCAGAAGTAATGCAATATCATTTTGCAAAAAAAATGTACCTAGAGGCATGTTTTTTCAAGACACTGTCTGCTTTAATAAACTTGCATCTGCAATGTAGAAAAAAATGATATCGTTTATAGCACCTGTGACATGTCCCCCGAAAAGTGCAGCGAACTGTATCTGGAGCACTGTATTTAAAAAAAAAAAAAAAAAAGTAGCCAGAGTCATGTATTTCCAATGAGCCTGTTTTGTTTTATTTATAGTTTTGTTGTTGTCGTCAATGTAAATTCAATTTGCATATGCTGTTTTTAGGAGATCTTACATGTGTGCACACAATGATGAACAAAAGAGAAGTGGCACTGTTTGTTCATTCGACACATCGAAACACTCTGGTTTCAGTTCTAATGAATAGAGTAACTTTGAGGAGATAAGGTGCTGTGAGTGTGTGTTCGAGAGCCGCCGGCTCCCGTGGGAGACAGAGAACTACAGAGACGTGATCCAGGACTGCCACCGTCTGAGTGTCTGGCTGCTGATCTAGTTGAGCCTGGCAGAGTCCATCTCTCTAGAGTCAGAGAGAAGATAGATTTAAATATACTGTTGAACAAGGGAAGGATGATGCCAGTCTCACTGCAATATGAAGATATCAGGAAAAATGTTGAAAGGGGTCACATGAGAAATCACATTTTCTTTGATCTTTTGAGATAAAAGCTGCAGAAATGACTTGTTTTGAAATCCTCAAATGACGTCAGATACTCAAGACATTCACACGTTTGCAAATGATAGGGGTGTTTAAGGATTAGTTTAGATGAGAGAGAGAGTGGGATGTTGCTCATGAAAACAAACAAACAAAACCTCTGGGATTTAATTGCACGGGTGAAAAATGATAAACGCAATCATGCACTGTGAAACATTTCTTATTATGATTATGATTTTGAAAACTGTTTCTAAAAAAAAACTGCTTAATATTTTAGCAAACTGTTTTTTTTTTATTTATTTTTTTTAGCAACAACAACAAAAACGTATTAGAATGATTTCTGAAGGATGATACTGAAGACTGATGCTGAAAATTCAGCTTTGATTACAGGAATAAATTCCATTTGAAAACATTCTAACAGAAAACAGTTATTTTAAATCATAATAATATTTCACAATATTACTGTTTTTACTTTAATTTTGATCAAGTAAATGCAGCCCTCGTGAGCAGAAGAAACTTCTTTCAAACTTGAAATGTTAAATCATGGTAGCGTATAAATGGTAACACTTTACAATAAGAATTAATTTGTTAATATGAGTTAAATGCATTAGTTAACATGAACTATGACTAAATTCTTCTAAAGCATTTATTAATCTTATGTTAATTTCAACATGTACTAATAAATCAAAAGATTTATCTGTTAAAATTATGTCATAGACCTGAGCTGACATAAACTAACAATGAATAGTTGTAATTGTATTAACTAATTGTAACAAAGATAAATACTGTAACAAATGTATTGCTCATTGTTTTTAATGCATTACTAATGGTACCTTATTGTAAAGTATTACAAATAAATGAGCTACTTGACCTTCTGTCTTCATGTTCTGGTCAAAAACTCTTCAAAAGTGATTGTGCTGACTGCAAATTCACATTCTTTATTCTGCTAAAAAACACTTACTTTTGATGATCCAGTCAATTCCCAGTGTATGAAACCATACATTTCATTTAGTTTCACATGAAAATGGAAATGGGTTGCAAATGCAAGTTGTCTTTATTGCATGCCTGACCTTCTTTTCTTATTTATCTCAGTTAAAAATGTGGATTCAGACTCCTTGTGAGAAATCTCAGCGTTTGAAGCATACTGCATGCAGGCCGCGTCGTTCCGAGGGTCAGTTCAGGTGAAGTCTGAGGATGTGTGTGTCTCATCCGTGTAGGAGGCTAATGCTGCAGGCGCCGAGCTTCTCCAAACCTCCATCTGTTTACTTCAAACTGTCTGCGTCCCATCTAAGCCCAGACTACTGTATGCGCGCGCGCACACACACACACACACAACATATCTGTAGCCATTAAAAGCTGACGCATACAAGAGAGACATTACGGTATGTATACTGATTATTGTAATAATGATTATTAAATACAATTAAATATGAAATGACTAATAATAATTTTAACATGTTCAACCAAAGAATAATTTGATGTCCATATGCAGTCTGGCATTTTTTTTTTTTTTTTTTTACTTAATTTTGTTGTTTGTTATTATTAAAGCTACAAAATAAGCAGGTAGTCAAATTTTTTTGAATAATGAATTGAGATAATGAATTGGTGGGTTTTTGTTAAATATGAGCCAAAATCATCACAATTAAAAGAACCAAAGACTTAAACTACTTCAGTCTGTGTGCACTGAATTTATTTAATACACGAGTTTCACAATTTGAGTTGAATTACTGAAATAAATGAACTTTTCCACGACATTCTAATTTATTGAGATGCACCTGTATATATATATATATATATATATATATATATATCGCATATACACACACACACTCTCTGAGAAAAAAAAAAAGCTGTCACTATGGCAGTACCAGTTCAAAAGGTGCTAGTATGTACCATTAAGATACTAATATGTAACACAGTATACTGTACAGTATGTTTTCAGTGTATGTGAAATAATGTAGTTAATATATCGATCATTAATATATAAGAAAATATGTTTTCTTTTGTAGGGGATTATTATTGTTGTTATTATTTTGACATCTCTGCTCATCTCTGTAGAAGTGGCGATCATCAGATATGAGGTTGTGATGTTGTAGTCAGCGAGGTGCCTGTTTAATGGAGTCAGCCGGATGGGCTGGACGCCAGCGGGACAAACTCTGTCTGTGGAAACTCAGGCCATTATAGCAGCAGCCTCTAAATGACTGCTCATATTTAGCACCTGCACAAATGTGAGCTGTGGAAAGTCTCTGGGCGCTTGAATTTTTTCTTTGATATTATTTGGCAAGGCTCATATTGATCTTCACCCCCCAAAATGTGTTGCACTAAAGGCTTTTGAATGATTTTCTTTGTCATATTATTTTATACCTTATTATTTTATACATTTTATACAAATATACTGTAGATCTGATTAATATGTAAACAAGTAAATGAAAATTTTACACGGTTAGGGTACTGAAACTCAGCAGTGCTATATATTTGTTATACATATTTGTTTGTTACAAATATATATATGTATATATTTATATATTTATACAGTGTTGGGAAGTAACTAGTTACATGTAACTAAATTACATAATTTAATTACAAAATAAATGTAATTGTAATAAATTACAGTTACTGAGAAAAAATGTGTAAATAAATCACTGTTACTTATGAAAATGTTAACAATTACACAAGAGGTTACATCTGAATTTTTTTTCACACACACATCCACATACAGGTTTAATTGATTTCTTTCATAAATTGCATCGACTGCTGTAAAATATGAGACACCGTTTCAGGAGTTTAGGACACAGAATAGGACACGTGCTCATTCAATAAGTGTTTTATTTCCTATTTGGGATTGTGTATATGCTTTAATTTTTAAGATTAACTGTTTTTTTGTTTGTTTTGTTTTTTTCCAAGGCATTACTAGATGCCAGTGTTGCCTAAATAGTTACTATTATTTTAGTTTTAGTTTTTTTTTTGTTATTTTAGTACATCAAGTTAAACTAAATAAAAATTGGAAATTCTGAAATAGGCTGAAATAAAATATGTTTATTTATGTCGTATTTTACTAGTTTTTTATTTATTTATTTTTTTTTAATGGTTTTAAACTTAAATTAGTTTTAGGAATTTGTAGCATAAACATTTATTTTTATTTTTTAAAAGTTGAATACTCCTCTATCCATATATTTAAGCTAAGAAACCATTTTAAATGTCTACGACATTAAACACTATACCAGGTCTTGTATTTTACCTAAAACATAAATTACACTTAATGTCAACATTTATCCTAATCAAGTGTTATGCAAAGCATGATGGAACTATAAATCCATTGCCCAAGTTATCAAGACAATTTCATTAAGTTACTTAAGTTGCTAACTTATTTAAAAAGAAGGTATGATCAACATTACTATGTCAACAGATCTAATCAATATATATATATATATATATATATTTTTTTTATTAAATCAATAAATTAGAATATTAAACTTTGATAACTTTGATCCTGAGTCAGGTTCCATATTCTTATCAGCTATTCCTTCTGAGTCAGTTGGTGGTTGGAGAAACGCAGTAACAGCGTATACTGTACACAGCTTCTGCATCTGAGCTGATTTCAGGGGAATACGACGGACCCTCTGTGTGTTTCACTAGCATACATAAATCACCCTCACCGCAGTCAAGCCTCTCTCTCTTATGACTCTCTCTTTGTTATGGTTCAAGCCTCCGTTTGCTCTATTCTCTGAGGATTATCAGAACAAAACTGAATTGAACGCAGCTCTGCGGAATAACAAGGCATTCAGCTGGCCGGCCTGACACTTGGTGTGTAATTAAGGGCCTGGTGCTGCCGTTTGATGCCAAATGAAAGAAAATGGCCTCGCTCTCTCATGCTGATTGCTGCCTGGCATCTTTCACCTGAATTTCCCGGCCGTCCCGGCATTGTGCAGCCGATTGCGAGTGTGTGGGTAATTGCACTGCGAGTGAATGACGGCTCCTGTGGACTGCATGGCACCGCGTCACTGCTGAGGAAAACGTACCGCAGTACACACAGGCGTCATGGTGTGCGACTTTTACAGTCAAAATAAGATTGACTTTAAGAGAATCAACACTGAGGTGGCTGATTATATATGCTGTTTCTGAACAATTTGCAAGAACAGGATGCGATGCAAATGTGATCCAGTGGAAATGTGCAAGAATGTAAAACATCATTGGCTCACATTTGCGATTCTCAAAAGCATTGTTAGTCATCTATGGTCATAAGCTCTGTCGTTACCAACAGAGTTCAACGATTCAGTGTTTCCCAAAACCATAGAGCGCAATAGCTGGATTCCGGATGTAAAAACTCCATCCATTTTCCCAATAGGGAAGTTGATTTTTATTGATAACTCATAGACCCCTAAAGACAGACCTACTGTGAGCTCTGAGGTTGTTAATCGGTGGTATACGCTTTTGTTGAAGCCATCTGTCAACATTATTTCAGCTTATTTTTTTTAAATAATCATGTTTAAAAGCAGAATCCCTTGTGAAAAACTGCATTAAGTACATTATGATGCTGTACAGAAAATCCAACCAACTGGCGAGTCACAGTGAGCAAACCACACACATGATGTAATCGAGTAACCATTGAATTCAATTTTGAAGTAGAAAGAATGAAATAGTATCTTCTTGTAAAACATACTCAAACTTTTTTTTTTTTTTTTACAGTGTATTTAGGTAAAAGCTAAGCATATATAATCTTTATACACTGAATGTGGTGCAATTGGTACCTTAAATAGCCATTTTTGGCAGATTCAAACCAAAAAAATTTTTGTAATGAATATAAATGAACATATTTAGGTTGATACTAAATACTATTTTTGATTGTAAAACCAGTGTAAAAAATTTTCAATGTAAAATTTCCATTACATTTTTATAATTTCAGTAATTTCCTTGACTTTTCCAGGTCTGGAAATCATCATTTAAAAATTCTCTGAACTTTCTAGGCTTTGATGACTGGGACTCCTATTTAAAACAATGTTTTAGGCCTTTAGAAGAAAATCAAACCTAGATTGTGCGATGCATTCCAGCAAAGGGATTCCCAAAATATTTTTTGAAAACAGCTGCTAATTAAGACAATCTCTACACGCCCTGTTCACGCAGTATGATTTAGACAGACAATGCTTCCTCACATCCTCACGTCTTCACAAATAAGACCCCTCAAATGTGTGCTTTGTCTGTGTGCTTGTCATTGTGTGTTGGTGTGTGTGTGTGTGATTTCACTGGGTTGTAATCAATATGTTCAGTTATGTACAGGTCAGACAGTCTAAATAAAATAATCAGAGAAAAATATAACAATGCTGAAAAAAAATTAAATAAAAAAAAATCTGTTGTAGCCAGTAGTATGTCATGTTTGTTTATGTGGCTTCCGTCACTTTATACTATTGCCGTCCACTACTGTATTAGAGCTTGAACGAGTGAATGAAAACAAGTGCATGAATTTGGACCCTGTGTGCACCAGAGGGGCAGCAGCTTTTGCATAGATTGTGCTGTTCAATTGTTAGTAATATTTCAAGATGTTTGACTTAATATCCCAATACTTCACTTATTGCACTGAAGAAACTTAGGTTTACTTAATTATCCATGAAAAATGTGAGCACACAAAGAAGTGCACTTCACATATGCACTTATTTAACCAAAAAAAAAATGAAATGTTGGACACCATGCACTTAACAGTCGCAATGTAATCTTCTAATACACTCTACAGTAGAGTACACAGGGCATAGTTAAGTGCATACTGTAGAGCATGTCATATTGGGACACACATTTGTGTGGTTCGACTAAAATTCTGCCATTTACCCTCATTTCATTCCAACTTGAATGGCAAAGTTAGGCAGATATTATGATTTTTCAGTTTATTTTTATAGTGAAAGGTGACCATGGATGTCAAGCTCTGAACAGGTGTTCTGAAACAATATGAGAAGACTGAAGACTGCAGCTTATTGACTGATAATCGCTCATTTGACTCTGCAATGCTAATCTTGTTTTGTCTTATAGTAGTCATGTTTCCCACTCATTTCTGTTGGTGGTCTGCTGTGAAGTCTTTTCGGAAAGACAGAATCTTTGTTGTCATAAAGTGACAATGTTTTATTGCGTGGTAATTTTCTTCATTCAGACTAAGAAGTTCAGGACACTGGTTTCTTTGATCGACACTATAGTATTGCAGTTCTGTATCTTTGCCTTTTTAGATTTTTTTTCAATTCAAAGACATTTATTTTACTGTTTTGTTTACTTATAATGGATATTAGCCTGATTCTGAATCTGGTGGTTTTCTTGTTTAGTTTTATCAAATTCTGCGTTCCACAGGTCTCAATTAGGTATTTTCTCATTAGCCAAATTCTTGATTAGTTAGTGGACTCCACACCTCACTGGAATAAATGACATTTGGCTCATTAACTCATTCTAATATGTGCATTCAAATTCTAATTGGAATCCCTAAAGGCATTTGTTTTTTAGCATAGAAATTGTGCTCTCAGATTGTTGAGATTGTCTGTGCAATCGATAATAAGGCCAAAATGATTGTATCATGATGAAAATGTAGTATGATTGCTTATTAATATTAATATGAATGTTTTTTGTTTTGATTATTTTATTTTTAATGTGACAGTATTTTATTTATTTATCATTCATTCATTCATTTATCTATTTCTTTGTTATACTGCAACATAATTTTACAAAACATGTTACTGTTTTTTTAAAGAAATTAATATTTTTATTCAGTAGAATGTCCTCAAAAATCAGCAAAAAGGGGCCAAATGTACGGAGCTCTACTCAAGTGCGACTAGGTTCATGAGCACGTCACGTGACCTGTTATTGCGGCTGAATCGCTGCATTATATTTCTCAACAACTAGGTGGTAAAATGTTTGTTTTTTGAAGTAACTAAACTCATTGTTTGCAGACACACAGATGCACTTCACAAAAGCAATTTTCACCCCCTCTCCCTCTCTCTCTTTCTCTCGATAATTCATTCAAATCAATGCTATAATTCATGCATTCAAATAAATGTGATCTTTCCGCACTATTTCATCTGTGTCTGATTCAAAGCGGGCAGAACTGTAGATTTCAGCTGTGCGTCGGGTGGTTCTTTGCCTCCACATCATGTCTTAAAATAATTTAATGCACAGCTAGCTGAAGATTACACAAATGACAACAGATTTGTTTTGTATGGTTAGAGTTAACAGTTGGTTTGTTTGTTTATTTATTTATATATTTTTGAAAAAAAAATTATGAGACTGAAATAATTACATCAGTAAATACAGGGTTTTTTTTCCAACTGCTTAAAATCTTTACTTGTCACACAATTTCTGAAAGCTGACGCTCAAACAGCAGAAGCACACACCAAGTCTGCAAACCATACACTAACTGAGCCTTTGACTCAGTTTTCAATTTCATAAAACATTTTTTGCAAAACACAACACACAAAAATCGAACAGGAATTAATATTATGGCAAAGGTGTTTGCAAAAGTTTGCTTTTGAGATTGATATTTTGATATTTTGAATGCAGTGCTTCATTTTGCAAGAGATGTGAGGCATTTTAAATTTTGTGTGTGCAATTCTTGGATTTGTGTGTAAAGTTTTGAAAAAAGAGGCAAAGTTTTGAAAATGTGTGTAAGCAGTTGAAAAAAACCTGTAATATAATAATGATCATAAACTATAGATAGGATATACACAAACAAACAAACAAAACGTATACAAATAATAAACTGCTTGGTTCAACTTCAGGCTGTTGATCCGGGACGGGAAGTTCAACCGTGACCTCATTGCTTTCACAAATCACAAGGAAATTGAACCACAAATGGACACACAAACGAACAATACTCAGTCTGAGTACGGTTAATTTGTGTGTCCACTTGTGGTTCGATTTCTTTGTGATTTGTGAAAGCAATGAGGTCACGGTCCACTTTGTACGCACCAGTATGGTTTGCTTTTGGAACCTTTTAGTGGAAGTCGGTTTGTACACATGCTGAACCGCTCAGAGAGTGTTTGGAGGGCTCAGAATATTACTGTTTGTACTGTATTTTTTGATCAAATAAATGCATCCTTAGTGAGCAGAAAAACTTCTTTCAAAAACATAAAATCTCACAGATATGTAAACCGCCAATAACCACCATTCACCAAGACTCAAACCTGAGTCCACCAGCCAAACATTTAGCTACAGTGTTGAATCTCATAAAAAAAAAAAAAAATTGATTTTTAAATTCATTATTTTATTTGAGAAAATGTTTTGAAATCAAGAGCTTAATTTTTTTCGGTGTTTGTTTTTAGAGGGCTTTGACAGAGGAGCACTGTCAAAGAGCCCTGCAGCTCTGATATTAAGCGTGCTATCAGGCTCCCGGAGGGGCCCTTCATTGTCCCACCACACTCCACTGCAGCACCACTAACACATCATTTGTTACCGCCTGCTTCACTGGTTTTAATTAGTGTCTCTGAATGCGGCCGCACAACAGAGGCTCGAAAAATCAAACGCCACTGCTCCAAATTTGTTTGTATCTGCTCCAGTTTCACCACACATGTTCCTCCCTTCGTACAGCCAAATACACAAGAGCTGTTTGAGCTTCTCATCTTCCCACAAAATATTTCCTCTGTCAATATCATACTGTCTGCTTCACAACCTGGCAAACGACGTGTTTTTCGGCAAACACAATGAAGAAGTTATATTTAATGCGCCTAATCCTGCTGGTATGGAAAATTTAACGTAAGACAGCAATCGTGTGTAATTTGTGAAGTAATGAGATCTTATTACCTCATGTGGTCTATAATCATTTCCATTTATGTTGTGAACAAAAATATGAATCATATGGAAAATAGTGGTTATTTCTTTAAATAAATCCTATTAAAAACTGTAAACGATCCTGATTGGAAAAGCAGCATGGATGTGAAATAAAAGCAGTTCCTCCCTCTCAACTGCGGTTTATTTCTCTTTGAAACAGAGCTGGTGACGGCAGAATTAACTGAATCTGTCGTATTCTGTACGAAGTGAGGAAATATAGCTAATGAGCTAAAGAAAAGTCCAAATTTACCATTGATTTTTCACTTATTTATGGTAACTTGAAGCCTAGAGTAAGAAATGTATGTGGGGAAGATATTAAAACTGCAACGCCGCTCTATGCTTCCCAGTGTAAATGTGATTTTCACACTCATTTATGTCTATAATTACAAGTTTCTATCTTTTTCATGTTTCAGAAAATGAAATTGGAGGAGGTGTAGTGACCTCTTATCAGTCGTCTAACATAGAGGGCCGTGGGGCAAACAGAGGTCTGAACCAAAGAGCAATTAAACCGGCAATTACATCAGGTACCACTTCACGCTATCTGCCTTTCTTTCTGTCTACACAGAGACAGCCACAGTACTTGATCTCATAGAATGCATAAACACAATCAAGTGTGTATTTTCTGCTACTAGCAGACTTGAACACGCCCCTCATCTGCCATTGGTCGGGTAAACAGATAGTCCCGCCCTACACTCACACCATTGGTTGAGTCACTGTTGCTGTTTTGAGCTGATCTAGATATAAACAAATCAACATTTTGAAATGAATGTTTTGTGCTACAGCACCATTACGTTACATGTTTCAGAAAGACGACTTACCAATGACTTATTTTACACATCAAGCTATCCACGTTACAAGCTAGGTTTACGTTACATTTTTTATTTTAATTTAATTAAAAACAAAACAGCTCTAAACAAATATGTAGGTGGATTTTGATGTGAGAGACAACAGGAGATGGACTATTTGTTACTGTGTTATTATAGATTAAGGGCATGTATTTTGCCTAGAAGTGATGTTAAAACTCCTTAATGATGAATTTGTTTATTACAAACATGTAGCTTTTCAAGTTACAAGATGTTAACTGATGGACTGGAGTGGTGTGGATTACTTGAGGATTACTGTGATGTTTTTATCAGCTGTTTGGACTCTCATTCTGACGGCACCCATTCACTGCAGAGCATCCATTGCTGAGACATTGATGCAATGCTACATTTCTACAAATCTGTTCCCATGAAGACATTATCAGAAAATTCTAATTTTTGGGTGGACTATCCCTTTAAGTATTTTAACATACTGTAAATACACACTTTGCTGTCATTAATAGATGGGCTTGTGTTACAAATAAAAGTTTTTATTAAAACGCTAATTGTATTTGTGGCTCTCCGCAGATGGAGGTGGATGTAGCAGATGAGAAGCGCCATTGCACACGCTCAAAAGGTATTCTCTTTTCCATCACTTACACATAACACACAGATGTAATGTGGCGATATGGTCAGACCGGCCTTTTGTTTGAGTGATAATCTAATCTTCTTCTGCCCTTTCAACTGACCTCTCACGTCCTCTGTCTTCTGTCTCTCTCTGTGCTTCTTCACAGTTCCCCTGGAGCCAGCCATACATGAGTTGTTCAGGTCAGTGTTTTTACAGACTTATCACACACACACACACACACACACACACACACACACACTCGAGCCCACAGGCTGGCAAAGAGGTCTTTACCTGGATAATGGCTGCCAATAAGCAGTGTTGTGATCACGCTTTTCAGTTCTCCTATTTTCTTTCCATCTGTCATATCCGTTTGGGTGATGATAAAATAGTGTCACTTTGCTAAGCTGCAACTATTTCTCCGTAAAATGACATATGGCCAGTTTCTTTCAGAGCCAAGTAATACAACAATTTCCAATACACACTTTTTTTTCCAAACTTGAAGGTTGTTCTAGACTGATGTGGCACTCTACAGCATTTTTTCAAAATTATGTGAGAATTTTACACCCCTGGTTAGCATACATTAACATGAATAAATATATTGGGTGCATATTGCCTACTATTATTTGTTTATAGAGCTGGAAAGGCTGGAATTTGGCAGCATATTTTTGCATTAAATCATGCATGCATCTTCTTTGTAGGACTAGAACTTCTCCACGCACTTGGCACTATGGCTCAACCTCAGTATTTGGATCAGGACATGCTTGCAAACATACTTTCAACATGTCTTGAGTGATTTTGTTATGGTCCAAATAATAATTAAACATCTAAAAAGTATCTTTATTTGTCTGTTTTCTGAGAGGAGTACGTTTTCTCCCTTCACTTCTCGCGCTGATTGACATCCGAAGAGCACGCATAAAGATGACCCCCACAGCGCTCGATTCCCGATACACGTATACACAGAATTACAGTAGGCTAAATATATTTAAGTATTCACGCAAAAATAATCTATTATATCTTAAGTGAACGTTTGGGGAACTGTTGGGGAAAAACATTGGATGTGTAACATTATTTTAGATCTTAATATACAGGCCGTGTGTTGCATTAATGTTGATCAAATGATAAAAGAAAAGAGGGAATCAATCGCTGCTTTTGTAGTTTTAATCAATTTATTTGTATTAAACACACGTAAGTGATTTTTACATTTTACTATTTGTTTTTCTTACTTGAATGCTTTTGTTTAGATGTAAAATGAAAAAAGTAATAGCCTACACTATACACTTTCTTTCTTATATATATATATTTTTTTTTTTTTGCGTCGGTTCTTTATAACAACAAAGATAAAATAAAATAAAAAATAGCTATATTGTGATTATTAATCTAGTAATGATTATTAGGAAAACAAGTGGGGGAAAAATGTAATGTTGCTGGTGATTTTGCTTTGGGACCTTCAGAAAACTTTTAAATCAGTTTTTCTCTGAATTTACTTTGCTGACTCCATCGACTTCAAACAGGTGTAGCTCAGTCATTTTTCATCCGATTTCAACAGATCATACATCAGTTTGAAGATCTTTTAATGTTTTAATAGAGAATGTAAAAATTAAATTTTCTCATTGTGACCAGCACAGGTCACAAATGATTTTATCCAAATAATAATAATAAATCGTTTAGCATCACTGAATCAACCTAAACACATTAATTTATGACAACAAAACTATTGTGAGTTAAATCAGAAAAAAAAAAAAAAAAAGATTTTTAAGGTAACAACTGCAGGTTACCATTTTTTTTTTTTTTTACACAGTGCAGCTTTACTGACTGCAGAAATTGTGGGATTATTATTTTATTTTATTTTTTTATTTTTAAATCTTTTTTTTTCTTTTCTTTTTTTAGTACATAACAGAAAATATGATGCATATTTTTTTTTAAAAGAAAATAAACATTAAGGACTTTCAAAGTTGTTTTTGACTTGACTAACAAAATGATTTTTAGTTTTATCTGAAGAGAAAATGTAACATTAATATTAAAGCTAATTTAGCTTTTTTATGAAGAAGTTGTAATTGCAAAACATTAATTAAACATCAATTAACATTTGGCTTGTCTAAATACAATTAAGTAATTAAGTATATTATTTATATTAAAACATTTTTTTTAATTTGTATGGATTTTTTTTTTTTGTATTTGGAAAAATAAATGTTTTTTTATTAATATTAAATGAAAATGTAAATTAAAATGCTTGAACCAAGCCATAAATATAATTTGAGAAAGAGTAAATTTGGCTGTAAGAAAGATAAAGTATTATTATTATTATTATTATTATAATAAGAAGCAGAATTAGTGGTAGTAACAGTATTTTCAGTGTAACATGGCCTGGATTAACATCAATATTTTGGTAACACTTTACAATAAGGTTCATTAGTTAACAACATTAGTAAACATGAACTAAGAATGAACAATACTTCTACAACATTTATTAATCTTAGTTAATTTCATTTAAAATCATAGGTTGTGTTTGTTAACATTAGTTAATGCACTGTGAACTAACATGAACAAACAATGAACAACTGCATTTTCATTAACAAAGATTAATAAATAGTGTATTAAATGCATTGCTCATTGTTTGTTCATGTTAGTTAATACACTAACTAATGTTAACAAATGACACCTTATTGTAAAGTGTTACCAATATTTTAGATTGTATTCCATGAAGCTCATAAAAACCTTAAATACTCTTAGGGTTCCATATCAACTACCTATTTATGTTTGGCATACATTTTGTTTCTCCAGGTAAATTACAAAGTGCATTTCACAGGAACCTTCTAGGTACTTAGCAAGCATATTTCGGTACATCCAGTCCTATTTACATATTCGTAGTCCAAATTGCTTTTCAGGCTCATAATTTACCAGTTGGAAGGATGATGACATGCTTGTCCAACATTTCGTGATGAGTGTTTCTATCTTAACGCCAAATTCATACATGGCCAGCAAACAATCTCCATCTCTGAATGGACATCTGTTGATGGATTTACGTCTGACAGCTTTATATTTTTGGCCTAAAATATTAAACTAAAAACCATTCAGAACACCTGCAGGCAATATCTATTGTCAGAGTTTTCAGTGTATTAAAAAAACCTAGTTTTTATTAGTTTTGGCTTCTAAAAAATGTCTTCATAATTGGAAAAGTCATAGAATCGAACCTTTTCATACATTATTTTCAATGTCCGTTGTCTGAGTCACACCTGACTTCAGTATCTGACAGCTAGTTTGATTGTCACTGGACGTTTGATGGACAGCTGGTTCTCTGCTGTATTGATTGGCATATCGGAGAAGAAAGCCTGGGAATGAAAGGTGGCAAAAAAAGATGGAGGTGAAGATTGCATTACTGTGCACCTGCTCCCTCTCTTTGATGTCGCCTCCACCAGCAGCTTAAACCAGATAATTAAAGATAAATAAAACAACGGTTCAATCATTACTATCAGCCCCTCTCTCTCTCTCTCTGTTCCTCTATCTTTCTCTTTCACGCTTCAGATAATTTCTTCTTGAGCTGGTGGCTTCTCATTTGCATGCTTATCAAAGTGTTTTGACTATCCAACGGGAGCTGCAGTGCTAAGGTGGGATCATTAATATGTTAATTAGTCCTTTTGACACTTTGCTTAAGCATGTGTACAATGTGCTCCTCATCCGTGACTTCAGTCACATACTCGCTGGATGTGCGCACACTCCCTAAATCCATTTGCCTCTGTTTTATGGCCAATATAACTACTTACAACAGGCAGAAAAGCAACTAATCAAGTGGCCACTTGTGGGATAATGGTCCAGTCTACAAAAAATGTTGTAATTAGTCTAATGCTTATGTTATATTTTGGATATGTCTTTTTGTTGGGGAGTAGCTAACCGAAAGCAGTGACACTATAGTACCTTAAAGGGATAGTTTAGATAATAGATACATTTGCTGTTCAAAAGAACGATTTGTTTGTGAACCAGACTTCACTGTGGACTGTTTGTCTGAGGATTTGGATTACAGGTAATAACGTTCAGTTTCTAGAACAGAGCAATCGTTTCACTTCATAACACTTCAATATATCTTCAGGAGCCACGGGAATTAATTTTGCTCATGTTTTTTTTTTTTTTTTTATGATTCTCAAAATGTCGGTAGCCACTGACTTGTATTTTATGAATCACCAAGGACCACGGTTTCAGCTAAAAATCATCTTTACTGTTCTACTGAAGAAAAAAAAAAAACCTCACCTACATCTTGAGGTGTACATTTTTTAGTAGAATGAGTCGCTTAACTGTTTCAAAACTGCTTAACTGGTTTATTGTTGTTGTTGCTGCACTGAACTACAGTTAAGTAAGCTTTAACACTTATGGACAGTATTTATATATGATTCATACAGAAATATGTTTTAATATGTACAAATACTATTGTAGCTGTTGTTCAAATGTGACCCTGGACCGCGAAACCAGTCTTAAGTCGCTGGGGTATTTGTAACAACAGCCAAAAATAAATTGTATGGGTCAAAATGATCTATTTTTCTTTTATGCCAAAAATCATTAGGATATTAAGTAAAGAGCATGTTCCATGAAGATTTTTTGTAAATTTCCTACTGTAAATATAACAAAACTTAATTTTTGATTAGTAATATGCATTGCTAAGAACTTAATTTGGACAACTTTAAAGGCGATTTTCTCAATATTTCAATTTTTTTTGCACCCTTAGATTCCAGATTTTCAGTCCTATCATAACAAACCATACATCAATGGAAAGCTTATTAATTCAGCTTTCAGATGATGTATAAATCTCAGTTTCGAAAAATTGACACTTAAGACTGGTTTTGTGGTCCAGGGTCACAAATGTTGAACAATTTACTAAAGTGTCTACACACAGTTTACAGTTCATGCAGATCAGGAACTGCTATAAGAGTGTAAGGATGCAGGAACTGGAAATCTGGACAGTAACGTGTATCGGACGTGTGTGGAGGCTGGGATGCAGCAGAACTGCTGCAGTGTTTTACAGTATCCAGCATGACACACCTGGATTATCAGCTGCATCTGCAGTAAATAACCAGAATGCACTGCACAGAACACTGTATCTCACAACGCATCGTGCTTGACTTTCATTTGAGATGTGCAATGGCGAATAAATTATGCAACATAGTGAGGTCATGTGAAGCACACTATACTCTCTGAGAAATTTATAGATGCATTCTTTTTCATATTTATATAGTGTGCGGTATATAGCAGTATTTCATTCCTAACACAGAACATGACTATGATGCTCATGTAGAGCTTATCATCATTCTAAAGCTCATGGTTCAGGGTTTAAAATTAACTGACATTGAGATAAGACAGGAATTGATTAATTTAAATAAGTATTATGATTTTTGTTTTCTATTTTATTATTTCAACACATGATTCTCCCATGCTGTTATTAATAGATTCGATTGAGTTTTGTCATTTTGCTTAGAAGCAAGTCAGTATATTAATACTAAGTGCTGTATTAAATACAATGTCAAGGAACTGTTTCCTGACTAAACTTTGATTATTTAGGAGTGTTCACACTTACACTGATTCGCAACGACAAAACAACCAAAAGTCATTGACTAGTAATTAACATGTAATGTCAGTGTGTCCAATGATGTGACAATATTGAGAAAAGCCAAAGACCTTAGATTTACCAAGACAGTGCACTCATATTATGAATGAGAGACAGTGCAACACGCAATCAAATCATGGCATCACTGAAGCAACTTTTAGGACCGGCGTTCCCATCACGGGAGGTGTGCTAAAGGATGCTAAAAACCACAGCCTCTAGCGTCAGTCGCTATAGTGAGCCTCTTGAGGCCAGGGAGTGAGGTTACTCGCACAGCTCTTATAGTTACACATGCATGACTTGCAGGTCAGGGATGCCTTAAATAGCTGCAAATATGGCTGGTGAGTAAACAGACTTTCCTTGAAGAAAAGCAGCAAAACATTGGAGCTCACATCATCATTTTGCTGTGAGATCGAGTTTCAGTGCGATGGAGAAGTTCATGTTACTCTGAGAGATTTACCTGTTCTGTATGCTTTCTATCTGCCTACGTGCAGGAATACATTACAAAACAATTCTAAGTTTGATTAATGCACTGGCAATCATTTATTTTGTTAATGATTTTCCACTGCTGCGATTTAAATGCAAATGATATCCCTTCCAGAAAGTTTTTGCCTCATTTTATTTTCTAAAAATTATTTAAGTTGATCAAAAGAAGCAAAAAGACATGTATAATGTTACTAAAGATTTCAATTTCAAATAAGTGCTGTTCGTTTGAACTTTGTATTTATTTGTGAATCCTGAAAAATAAAATGTGTCATGATTTCCACAAAAATATTCAGTAGCACAACTGTTTTCAACATTGATAATAATCATGTTTCTTGAGCAGCAAATCGGCATTTAGAATGATTTCTGAAGATCATGTGACACTGAAGACTGGAGTAATGATGCTGAAAATTCAGCTTTGCCATCACAGAAATAAATGATATTTTAACAGATATTCAACATGGTAACCTAAAAATGGTAACATCTAAATAAATTGGTTATATTCCAACAGAAAAAAATATATAGATATATATAAAACTCTGGTAACACTTTATTTTAAGGTGTCCTTGTTACACGTTACATGTACTTACACTAATTCAATTACATCAATCAATGTTGCATAATTGCATGCAAGTAACCCTAAGTCAAACCCTAATCCTAAACCTAGAGTACATGTAGTTAATTAATATTACTCAGTATATTTAAAGTTATTGCACTGTAACAAGGACACCTTAAAATAAAGTGTAACCAAAACTATTTATGGTAACAATTGTAGGTTACCTCTTTTTACAGTGCAGTTCTTTTAATTGTAATAATATTTCAGAATATTGGTGTTTTTACAGTTTGTTTTTTCCTATCAAATAAATGTAGCCTTGGTGAGAAGATGAGACTTGTTTAAAAACATTAATAAAAATGAATGAATTATAATTTTTGGTCCCACTTTATATTAGGTGGCCTTAACTACTATGTACTTACATTTAAATTAATCATTTGATACAATGCACTTACTGTGTACATACATGTAATACTTATATTTTTAAAAATACCTATACGTACTTACATCTGTAATTAATTTCTGTAATTATATTTATAATTACACTGTCAACCCATCCCTTACATGTTAGCCCACCCTTAAACCTACCCAGACCACCAAACCTGTCCCTAACCTTACCCATGTCCCCCCTCAATAGCAGCAAAAGTGTTTTGCAATACAATATGAACACAATAAGTACATTGTACTTATTTTTTTGATGTAAGTACATAGTAGTTAAGGCCACCTAATATAAAGTGTAACCTAATTTTTTTTTATATACTAGCAAACCATCCCATTTGTGATCAGACTGTTTAAATCTATGGTAATTTGTGCAGGTCTTTAAAGATCGCTTGTTAGATCAACCAACAGACAGCATAACGGGCAACCATCAAGCAATGCAATGATCACAATTTAGCACTGTGCATCTTACACATTTGTGCCGTACTTCCATCGGCGGCAAGCAGCTATAAAAGGAGCCGTTAGAAACACGTAACACAAATTTGACAAAGGCTCTCAGTGATCTAAACTCTCAGGTCTCCACTCAGACTCACAGTCCGCCTACTCAGATTCTAGATTACTAGTTTCTCTTCCCCCGCGCTCAGTTTACTCCCGGCTGAATGACTGACACGGCTTTGCTCTTGTAGCAGGCAATCAGCGCAACCGTTGGAATTACAGGAGCCTGCAGACAAGCGGCTCGTCTAGCAGACCTTTGGCTCTGTGAGAAGATGAATAAGGAACCGATCTAAACTGAGAGGTGGGGGTGCTGACAGGAACAGGTAGTGATCATGAGGGAGATTAGTTACACCCTCCTGCCTGCTCCGACCCCAAAACCCACCTCATGTACCTCATGAGATCAGACATGCAATTATACAGGCGGTGCGTAACCATGGCGACACAAAAATCTCCAATAATTGTGTGCAGAGTGATTGGCTTTCCTTCTTAACTAGATTCAAATCTGCATGCAAGTATAGATCCTGAAGTAGCAGCACCACATTTATACAAAGCTTGCATTTGTAGGTGAATTTCATGAAATATGTCCAGGTAATATTTCACGCCAAATTCATGAAAAAACTATATTTTGATTAAATATTTTATATTTACAGTATTTTTATACCTATTTTTATAATAAACGTTTGTGCATTGTAACATTGCATTGCTACTATAAAGCAAAAATGTATGCAATTTTACTGTAATATAGTAAAATTGACTGTATTACACAGTGAAAATATAGTGGTAATTACAAAACATTCAAAAATAACAGCATGCATTAATGATTTAAAGTGCCCCTGTTATGGATTTTTGAAAATTAGCTTTCATGCAGTGTGTAACACAGCTCTAAGTGAATGAAAACCTCCTGCAAAGATTTAAATCTGAAAGTGCACCGTGTATAAAGTTATTGTCTCTCAAAAGAAAGAGTCGACTCTGAATCATTGAAACGAGTCGTTTTTTTTTTTTTGAGGTCAACGTGAAACATTAGCATATTGCCCGCCCACTTGTTGGTCTTTTTTCTCCTTGGTCTGAATGAAAATGCAAATTCATTCTTTTCCACTAAGTGTTGCTTTTGTTGCATTTAAACGCTGCTTTATTAGGCATTACAGGCGGGATGAAATGAAAATGAGACCAATCGGACCAATCTCCACAGATTAGCGTCACTCAAAGGAGGGATTTGGAAAAATTAATCATTGAGCGAATCGTTTGGGAGTCGTTGAGCAAATAAGGTAAAAATAAATGCATATTATAAGACAATGAAAGTGTTTTTTGCATGCATGTCAACCTATTGCTGGGGACTCCCAAAAACAAAATATGAACCCATAATAGGGGCACTTTAAAAACAACTTTGAGGAGAAAACATGCTTAATTGTCATGAAAGTAATATCACATAAAAGTAATATTTAAGACCATCATCATAATGGTCTTAAAATAGAAATCATTTTCTAAAATAGAGATACTTTTAGTTTATGTTTCATGAGTGTCACGGGTGCGTGGTTGTAGTGTGAATGTAAATGAAAGCCAGGAGAACGAAACTGCATCAACTCACTTTCCCATTTTATTAACTCAAGATCGGACAAACTACAAGGGAGAACTGAGGATTTATATACAGACAGGAACAAAAGAGCAAACAAGATAATGAAACTCAGGTGGGGACAATAAATGATAATTAACAAACGAGAAACGGAACCAGACCAAATAAGGAAAACGGGAACATCAGACAGGTAGACACGTGACAATGAGAAGAAGGACAGGGATTTGTATTAGGTTTGGGATTTGAACTGTTCAGTTAATATTTCACACCAAAATCCAAAATCAAGAGAAAGAAATGATGCTTTATTAAAAAGAATATAGCCTATTTTTATACTCAATAAGATTGTGTGCACTGCAACATCGCATTGTTACCATAAAGCAAAAATAATAATTAAAAAAAAAATACAAATAAATAAGTAAATAAATAAATAAATGTTTTTTTTTTTTACTGCAATACAGTAAAAATATAGTATTAGACTAATGAAAATAATCCCCCCCTCCAAAAAACAAAACAAACAAACAAACAAACAACATTGTAAGTAACATTGTAACATTGCATTTGTACCATAAAGCAAAATGTTATTTATTTTTACTGCAATTAAAAATATAAATATTACACTAATGAAAATATAGTGATAATTTATTTTAATAATAAAATAAAATATGCATTAAAGAGTAATTATCTAGTTTATTATTAGTAGTATTAGTATTAGTATTTATTTACTTAAATGTCATGAACATAATGTCACAATGCAGAAACAAAGAACACATCACTGTAAAAAAAAAAAAAAGTTGAGCCAACTTAAAATTTTAAGGCAACCAGATTTTTGAGTTTTCTCAACTTGTTGTTTTAAGTTT
This sequence comes from Onychostoma macrolepis, assembly GCF_012432095.1. Taxonomy (NCBI): domain Eukaryota; kingdom Metazoa; phylum Chordata; class Actinopteri; order Cypriniformes; family Cyprinidae; genus Onychostoma; species Onychostoma macrolepis. The sequence continues at coordinate 29,648,171 of NC_081171.1, read as the reverse complement.
ATACAACAAAAATTTGAGAATCTCCCACAAAAACAAGTTTAGCAAACTCAAAAATCTGCTGCACACACACACACACACACACACACACACACACACACACACACACACATTTTTTACATTAAATGTGACCTTGACATTTAATTTTTATTGTAAAAAGGGCAGGAATTGGGATTGGGTTTAGGATTTGAATTGAGCAGCTGAAATGACAGGAATCACAATCCTACATGTCTGGAGTTTCTGATGAAGATGGGGCAAGAAGACATGCGCACCAGCTCACGAGACTGACACACATTATTCAGCGTTGATGGCGACCTCTCGCTAATGCACTCACACGCATGCAAATAACTATAGCAATGTGTGACATCAATGTTTTGATTGACATTTAGTATCTGGGTTGCACAAGATGCTCCATAAAAGAGTCATGAGCAAATCTGTGAAAGCTGAATAATTAATGTAGCGAGAGGTAAAAACAAAGCACCGCTGTTATTATTTGTTAATAAGATACCACAGCTAATGAGGGAGCCGCTGTTTACAGCCTGCCTTTGCTATTTTAGGCATTCTGTCAGAGAGCCAAAGTCGACTTTACAGGAATTATTTTGCTTTATATAAGCACTGTTCCAAACCCTAGAGAGATGTCTACCTAGACAGTATTTTAAGGCATCATGGGCAGTAGGATGTGAGGTATTTCTACTTGATATATCTGACTGTTAATCATAATTCAGTAATTTCCTGGCGTCTGGAAGATGATTTACACCGCAACACTTACTTTTTTATGTTTTCAGACACTTTATTGCATGCTAATTTCTATTTACTATAGGTTTGCTGAATGCTAAAGTTTAGGGTTTGGTTTAGCATTGCTTACTGGTAATTACACATAAATAAGGACAGATTAAATTGTTACCAGAATGTATTACAGTTCAAATGTATATTAAATGCAGTTGAACTTTAGAGTGCCTTTTGGACTTAAGTAGCATATCTTTACACATGTTTTAGTATAATAGTCAACATATCAAATTAAGTGTACTTTTTAAGGTACAACAAGACATACACCCAGATTCTGGCATCCAAGTCGGACCTACGACATCAAGTGGCTTTTTATTGCACTTTTCCATATCTACTGTATACAGTGTAGAATAACTTAAACAGACCACAGAATTTGGCAAAATCACATTTTGTAACAGAGTTCAAGTGTTTTCTTACCAAACCAGAACCAATATCATCTTTACATTTGCATATGCTATGTAGCCATGACTCTTTGAATAACGGAGTGTCACCACGTATTATAAATATCCCACTATACTGTCATTTATGGCTCATCTGCTGTTATATAAACTCATACGTAAACTAGCCAATGATGGATTGATACTCTACCCAACTGCCTGAACACAAAGTAATTATGGGAACAGTAAATAGATTATCGATATTACTTATATAGTGTGTGCTAGCAAAGTGCTGGTGAAGGGGATAAGCAGAGCAAAACCAGATTAGGGCTGAATAATGTGCGTAGCTGAATAACTGCATAAATACTCTGTTGCAGTATTGATGTAAGGCAGATATGGGTGTGAGAAATCAGGTTCCTTATGCACAGACGCAGCTTTCTGTGCAGATTGTATTGGTCAAGGTATTGACTGTTGTTGGAAAGGTTACTCTTGCTGAATATAACACTAGTCACAATGGATATTTGGACATGATGCAGTGCTAATACTATGTATTTTGGATGTATACCATGGTAGTACCCTACTATGCAAAGAACTTTGGAGGACAATGCAAAAAGCAGATAAGTCATTTGATCATTTTATTGTTTTAGTACTTTATTTTGCTGCTCTGCATGTACATGCTATGTTCTGACTATAGTAATTACAGTAATACAGTAATAACTAGATAATAACTCTGAACCCTGAAGTCTGTAGTTACCTTACTCAGGGTTTTCTTGATAAGTACGCAAAAATAAATGATAAAAAATGGTAACACTTTACAATAAGGTTCATTAGTTAACTACATTAGTTAACATTAACTAATAATAAATTGCACTTATACAGGGTTTATTAATCTTTGTTAATGTTAATTTCAACATTTACTAATACATTATTGTTAAAATCTTGTTAACATTAGTTAATGCACTGTGAACTAACATGAACTAACAATGAACATCTGTATTTTTATTAACTAACGTTAGCGAAGATTAGTAAATACAGTAACAAATATATTGCTCATGGTTAGTTCATGTTGGTTAATACATTAACTAATGTTTAACTAATGAACCTTATTGTAAAGTGTTACCTAAAAAATTGTTAAAGTTGAAAATAAAGATGACTGAAGTAGGGTACAATGGGGCTAAAGACGCCCCGGGGTAAAAGGCGCCTTTGATATTATTTTCCTCTAGACCACTAGATGGCACAAAAAACGTGGCGTAGCACTTTCCAAAACATCCGCTTTTCAAGATGCACGTGTATATTTGTCTGATCCTTGACGCCATCTGTGCTTACTTTATCTAATATTTTATGTTTTTTTTTTTTTTAATGTTGTAGATTTAAGTAGCAAATGAGAATCGCTAAAATTAATGCATATAGTTTGAGACAAAGGTCTTCTTTATGATTTTCAGTTTTGTTTAAGATAATTAAAGCAACAGTTTTTAAATAACGAAAGAATATGTAAAAGTATGGTATTTGAAGTAAAAAACGCCCCTGCTGTTGGGGCTAAAGGCGCACAGTAATTAACATGATAATTAATAGATGGCTTACTTTTCCATTTGTTGACATGACATGGTTAGATTCAGATGGTAAATATATTATATATTATATCATATATTATGTTGGGTGTCCATATTAGAGATAATCACCATGTTTAGAATGAAACCATCATATTTAAAAACATTATATTAATCATATCATATAATAAAATATTATTTGAAAGGAAAGGACATGACGTGAGGCCAAGTATGGTGTCCATTTTTTAACAGTCCTCCACTTAGGCACTCTATATCGCCTGCCTGAGGGAAGCAGTTCAAATTCTAAATACAAAATGTGAGATGTATCATCCAAGATAGTCAAAGACTTCCTAAGAACATTCCCTTAAATTAACGATGCTCTGCAGCTGGGATCTACTTTTAACATTTAATCCATAAAACCAACAAATCATAGCAAAAGTTTCAATAAAAGATCTATAAAACATTATCAATATGGATTTATCAACATCAAAGGACTTAAGCTTCCTCAATAAATATAACCGTTTTTGTGCTTTCGATATAATCAAATTTGTGTTTTCCACCCAACTAAGCTTATCATCGATTAATGTACCCAAATACTTTTATGAACTGACCTTCTCAACTTCTTTACCTGCAATGACTACTTTAGATGGGATTTCAACAGAATTATAAAATTCTATCGTCATATCTTTAGTTTTGGAGACATTAATTTGTAAATGAGAACTCTCACACCAATCCAAAAAATAATTCAAAATGGGCCCATGCTCTGTGTCACCTTGCTTTAACAGACTTAGCACCACTGTATCATCAGCATATTTAATAATATGTCTGTCTGGATATTGACTTCTACACCTATCTGTATATAAAATAAATAATAAAGGTGAAAGAATACAGCCTTGGGGACAGCCCGCTGAAGAATAAAGTTCCCGGGAATGTTCTCCATTTACCCGTACTATTTGAGATCTTCTGGTCAGAAAATCTATAATCCAGGCCACCAAACCTTTAGGAACATCAAATTCGGAGAGCAAACGTTCAGATAAAAGAATTGGTTGAATAGTGTTGAACGCTGATGAAAAATCTATAAATAATAAACGAGCATGACTCTTATCCACATGTTTGTATATAAAATTTAAGAGTATCAGAGTGGCATCCTCCACACTCCTATTTCTCCTATAAGCAAACTGTAGAGTCTGCAAGCCAGGTGTTAATAATTCTCTTAATTAATAATGATGTTAAAGAAATTGGTCTAAAATCGTTCATTTGTCTAGCATTGTTCTTTTTAGAAATCGGTACGATAATGGATTTTTTCCACACCGAGGGTACTCTCTGTAATTTCAATGAGGTCTGAAAAATGAGATGAGTGATATCGCAGAGCTGATATGCACAACTCCTCAAAACTCTCCCACTCACTTTATCTGGCCCAGGGCTTTTATTTTGTTGGGTAGTTTGCAAAACCTTCAAAACAGATGCTTTATCAATTTGCAGATATTCCTCTGATTTCAAACTAGAACAAAAATCCCTACTCATTTCATTAAAATCGTGTGAATCAAATCGTCTAAAAAAATCATTAAATTCATTAGCTATCTCTCCCTTTTCTATCCCAGACTCAGTCAAAGTTATTCCAATTGATTCTTTATTTTTTTGCACCAGCCATTGCTTTTATTCCTTTCCATGCTGACTGAATATTTCCCTTAATAAACTTCTTCTCCACTGATGCCTTATATTTCATCTTTGCCCTCCTAATTTCTCGTTTTACTTCCTTATTAACCTGCCTCTTTTCCAAATCTGTACCTTGATTAAAAAACCCGTTTCTTCTAATTTAAAACATGTTTCAATGATTTTGTCACCCAGGGCTTATTATTTAAATAAATTCTTACATTTTTCCTAGGTATCACCGACTCTTCACAAAAATGAATATAAGAACTCACAACATCAGCCAGCTCATCCTTGTCTACACAAGAAGTTTTAAAAATATCCCATTCGGTACGATCAAAACAGTCTTGTAACTGTAAGATGTTATCATCAGTCCATCTTTGAAATGATCTAATGACTGGCCTTTCTCTCTGCAACACTGGTTTATAACATGGTTGCAAAGAGACTACATTATGGTCTGCACAACCAATAGGGGGTCTGGGAAAGGATCTATATGCATCCGGTATTGACCCATAACATAAATCAAGTATTTTTTGATGACGTGTAGGACAGTCAATATATTGCTGGAAATTTAAAACTCCCTCCAAAGAACATTTGTTAAAATCACCCATGATAAAATGGGGAGCATCCGGTGAACGCAACTGATACCGCTGCACCACCTGACTGATGATATCCGTAGCCTTCTGAACGTCCGACTTCGGGTGAATATACACCACTGAAATAAAAAGTTGCTGAAATTCTCTTGGCAAATAAAAAGGCCGGATAGATACAGTCAATAGCTCTATGTCAGCAGTACACGTTTCCTCACGTACAATCACTGTCTTTGCCCATCGATTGTTCACGTACAAACAGACACCTCCTCCTTGAGTCTTCCCTGTGACTGAAGGGTCACGGTCCAGCCGTAGAGGTGCCCCAAATCCATCCAAAGACAGTTCAATGTCACAATCCTTCCCGTTTAACCAGGTCTCTGTCAGTGCAATCATACGAGCGTCTCTGTACTCCCGTAAACAGCACACATTTGCTTGCAGTTCATTTGTTTTTCTTCGCAAGGATTGCACATTCGCAAGGATTATACTGGGCAGTGGGATGCGCTTAAACCCCCAACTTTTTTAACTTCAGTCGAATTCCGCCGCGCTTCCCCCTCTTCCTCGCCATGATATTAAAATCCAAATTTTCATACCTTGTATTTCCTCGCAAGTCCATACTCCAATTCTCCACAGTCAATTTCCACGCAATTGGAGTAACGATTCCTGGCTGTATTGTAGCGTAGAATAGCATGGAAATTCCTGAGCACTCCAAACAACCCAGAAAAATATAAAAAACGTCAAAAACCAGAACCAATACATTCCTTCCAATGAATACTTCAATATATTAAAGGAAAAACTATGCTCCGGGTAACAAAAATACGTAAACGAGACAAAAAAGGGAGACAACCAATTTTGTACAACAAACACACGAGGCACATGCTACTGGTCGCTACAAGAGCAGCGCCCCCATCCATCAACAAGTACAAACTTTGCTAAAGTGATTTTGGGACCGTGTGTGGGGTAAAAGGCCCCTCTTGCCACCTCATACATTTATAAGATTTTTAAACAAAATAAACAACTTGAATGATTTATTTTCACACAAAATCTGTTGCTCCATTAATGTTCAATACAACGTATATATTTTTTTCTGCAATTATACATTTTAGGCACAGTGAATAGCACATTTTTTCTTAAGGTGGGCCTTTAGCCCCGTTGTACTCTACACTTTACAAGAAAATGTGGTTACACTTTATTTTAAGGTGTCCTTTTTACAGTGTTATTACACATTTAAAGGGATAGTTCACCCAAAAATTAAAATTCTGTCATCATTTACTCACCCTCAAGTAGTTCCAAACCTGTATCAATGTCTTTGTTCTGCTGAACACAAAGGAAGATATTCTGAAGAATGTGGGAAACAGAGTAGTTCTGTATTTCAGTTCCGTATCCCCCCACCCCCACTATAGAAGTCAATGGTGCCCCCAAACAAGCCTGGTTACAAACTTTCTTCAAAATATCTTCCTTTGTCTTCGGCAGAATAAAGAAATTCATACAGGTTTGGAACTACTTGAGGGTGAGTAAATGACACAATTTTCATTTTGGGGTGAACTATCCCTTTAAGAACTGAGTAATATTAATTTATAAAACTACATGCACTTACTATATGGTTAGAGTTTGGCTTAGGGTTACTTGCAAGTAATTATGCATAACTAATTGTTATTATAATAGTAAGTACATGTAACGTGTAACAAGGGCACTTAAAATAAAGTGTTACCGATAATGCTATTTTAGTCGGTCTGCTTCACGTTAAATTCAACATGCTCGCCATGTGTAACATTTAAACTCATTCAAAGCCGTATTTAGTATCACTGATGTACTATTATAGTTTTTATTATCAGTTTTTTTTTATTTTCTTTTTAAGTTTTAGTAATTTGTTGTATGTTTTTGTCATTTTTAATGTTTTTATTAATTATGTTTATATATATATATTTTTTTTATTATTCTAGTGTACCAAGTTAAACTAGATGAAAATAAGATTTTTTTTCCCTTGGCAACTAGCTGAAACAATATATTTGTTACGGGGCAAACGAGACGTGAGACGTGCGGATCCATTTGCAGGGTTTTATTTAACGGCATGGTCATAAATACAGGCAGGGTCGAGCAATGGCAAACAGGTACAACACAGGCAAGACAAAGAGGAATCTTAGGGCAAGCATGGGTCGTCGATCAGCGAACAGTGTCCGACAGGGCAAGGCAAAGGGTTAATCCAGGAAACACAGCAATAATCCAGGCAGGGGAAAACACAATCCAAAACAGGCAAGGCAAGACTAAGACTAAGACTAAGAAAACTAAGACAGGCTCCGTAAGGTATGGTAGCTATGGTAGCAATATGTGCATACAATACTCGGAGACTGAACGAGGAAGACCAGGGCTTATAAAGCATGTCTGATTCGATACAGCTGTGTGCGTGTGATCAGGTGAGCGTGTGATTAGTAATATGGCTGATGGGAAATGTAGTCCAAGGTAATGTGAAACAGTCTGTGTGGTGTGAGAGTAAATATGATGGAAGGGTGACCTCTGGTGGCAATCAGACGGAAGATCATGGACCGGATTCGTGACAATATTAAATTGTTTTTTCAGTTATGCTATTTTAAGTAACAATTTTTATTGTTTTAGTTTTTTATTAATATTTTGAATTAGTTTTTATTTTATATTTTAAGTTGTCATTAAAATTTTTGTTAAAGTTTTAGTAACTTTTTGTGTTTGTTATTTTTAGTTTTTTGTTTACTATCTCTCTATATAATTTTATTAGTTTGTATTTAAAGTTTTAGTTTTAGTTATTTTAGAATATCAAGTTAAATGAAAATGAGATTTTTTTTCTCCCTTGGCAACTAGCTGAAATAATATGTTCCAATTTTATTACAGTTATTTTATTTTAAGTGCATGGTTTTAGTTTTAGTTTTTATTAATATTTCAAATTAGTTTTTATATTTACATTTTCATTTAAATTTTTGTTAAAGTATAAGTAATTTTGTTGTGTGTTTTTGTCATTTTTATTTATTTTAGTTTATATTAATTTTAGTTTATTATTTTAGTTTATGTTTTTTTATGGTTTTATTTATTTATTATTATTATTATTTTGTTAACTGTAATAACCCTGAATTGAAGCCAATAATATGGCCCAGCACATGCTCTGTTTGCTGGGTGCTCATGTGGCTAATCATATTTCTGATGGCCATGGTTGTTTTATTGCAGGCCATTCTTTTTGAGCTGTTATTTAATTGTAGGTGCTGGTTTTTGTTATTTCCTTCTTTACACAATTGTTGTTCTTTTTTCTCCTAGAGAGCATGAATACCGGTCCTTCTCATTTCCATAGCTGCAGCTGTGCTCAAATAATTGCGTTTTCTTGATGCGAGCGTGTTGGGGAGCTGAAGTAGAGCGTTTTCCTCCTCATTTGGATTCCGCTGACGGTCTCGGGGTTGTATTATTCATACCTTGACAGATAGCGCTCGCTAAAAGCATTGGCACGCGGCCAGGCTGGCAGGGCGGGATTTCAGGTGGACAGGCAGACAGACTGGCACGATAGCTGAGAACTGGACTTTCTAGCTGTGGCAGAAAGAAAGAATAAGAGTGAAAGAGAGAGAGAGGACTTCCAAATGAATGCTGGGAGCAAGTTGGACTGACAAGCTGGCGCATCGTCACCCAAGCCCTCAGTCTTAGCACTCTATCAATAGAGCTAGTCAAGCAGCACTGCCTGGTGAGGTACATTAATCACTCGCAGCCCCTCCTGTGCTATCACGGCCCACCACTGCAAACCGCATTTCCATATTTAATGGAGGCTTAATTTGATTGAATGACTGCATGGAGGAAACCAAATTGCATAGGGAGGTCTACCAACAATAGGCAGTGTGCGGCGTCTAATCAAGTGCTATTGTCAGATACCTGCAAAGGGGTCCACTTCACATGATGCCAAAATATGCCATACTTTCAAGGGAAGGCCACGTTGTACCGTTCTGATTTCGATGCAATTATTATTATTTTTTTTCTATTTTCAAAATTGATTCATTTATATGTCTAGGCCTAAATTTGAGATTGAATGAATCGCATGAATTAATTTCATATAAAATTTCCAATCACTTGGATTGCAGAGTTTTAGCATAGACAAGCTAGTAAACTTAAATACACAATAACCAGGTTTATATATTTATCATAAAAATCCAATTTGTTTAAGTGTTTTAATATTGCTTGTTTCACATAATTTAATCATATTCATGCTTTTTAACAGAATAAATGTAATAGATTTAACAGTGAACAGATTTATGCTGATTCTAAGCAATCTGAATAAATGCATTTTGAAAATATGATTATTTAATCAAATCAAACAGATGCAAATAGTTAATAATAAACAATGTCATTTTTAATTTTAATTAATTTATGTTTGACTGACAAATATGTGTCAAATTTAAATGCATTCAGTTTATTATGGGGTAGTGGTGGCCTAATGGTTAGGGAGTCGGGCTTGTAACCTGAAGGTTACAAGCCCGGCAGGAATTGAAGGTGGGGATTGTGAATGAACAGCACTCTCTCCACCTTTGATACCATGACTAAGGTGCCCTTGAGCAAGGCACCGATCCCCTAATTGCTCCCTGGGCAATAGCTGCCCACTGCTCCGGGTGTGTGTTCACTGTGTGTGTGTGCATTTGTTCACTACTCACTGCTTTGTGTGTGCACTTGGATGGGTTAAATGCAGAGCACTAATTTCGAGTATGGGTCACCATACTTGACAATACGCCACTAACTTAACTTATTAGTACTATTAATGAAATCTTGTTGTGTGTATGACTGACTGTTTATGATGTTTAAAACTGTATAGTCAAATGGTTAGAAATTTCGGTAACACTTTATTTTAAGGTCTCTTAACTAGTTGCTTATTAGCAGGCATATTACTAGAATATTAGCCATTTATTAGTAGTAATTAAGCACATATTAATGCCTTATATACATCCCTAATCCTATCCAATACCTAAACTTAACAACTACCTTACTAACTATTAATAAGCAGCAAATTAGGAATTTATTGAGGGAAAAGTCGTAGTTAATAGTGAATAAGTGTTCCCTATTCTAAAGTGTTATCGAAATTTCATATGCATTTCCAACACATAAATCTTAAACGTAGACCTAAATATTAAATATGGTCTAAATATGGTTCATCAGTTGAAGAAAAACTAATAATTATTTAAACCAAAATCCTCACTAAAAATATGAAATATTTTATTTGTTTACTTGCATGTCATATGTTTGTAAAATTTTTAATTTTAACTTAAAATCTCAAGGGACTTTGAGTAAATACTTTGGGTCAAATGGGTTCAGTTAATAAATGAGATGATCCATCAATGCATTGCAGTGAGCTCAGTGAAGACATTCATGCAATATATTAGACACACTGTAGACAACATATTTTATAGAATTATTTTATTTTTTATACATTTTGTTTTTTCTGTTATTGAAAAGGTATACTATGTTATATGCAACATTCTGCATTATTTTCATTTATCAGTAATACACGCAAGCAACATGTTACTAGTTGCCTTCATTGTTGAAGCAGCAAATATGGTTTTCTAAATTAAGTTATACAATTTGTGTTGCTTAGTGATTAAACATCTGTCTGATTAGTCGAAGTTTATAAGTTCAAATGCAGATGGTGGTGATTAAACACTAAATGCTGATTTATTACCTACACCTTGTGTATGTGTACATACATTATATTTAGTAACAGTAATCCTCTGGAATCAAATTTAAGTGCATAACTGGGTACATATAGTTAAAAATAAGCAGTTCATTTAAATAGAAAGCCAATGGCCAGAATTGCCATGAGCTGGTGTTTATTTAAATATCTGGTTTAGTCATGAAACTCTAGATGTCACAAGCTGATAGGTCCTTTGTACGATCTGCTTGCAATTAAGTTATTTACTACAAGGCACAAGCTGATTTGGCTCAGCAGATTCTGCAGCCAGTGAGACTGCTTGTTCAACATTTAAATATTCTGGTTCAGTGTTTGCTGTAAGCAGATATTTCGGCTGCAGCGCGATATTTCCTCTGAAACCCTCCACCTCCCACAGCTCCACCTGTCTGGATCCATTTTTTGATGGGATTTATTATGCATATTCATGCAGCAGCGTCTTAGACCAAATATATTGTCATATCCATTAACATGCTAAAACTATACAGAGAATTGAACCACGTTATGAGCACACTTGGTACTCATATATACCATCCCATGGGCACCAGATAATATAAATACAAGTATGTTCACAATGCTTTTGGGGCCATGTGTTCACTGATGTATTACACCACATGAAATGTTTCCAGTGTACAGGTGCAACTGTTTTCAAGAGCCAATACCCAAATGAGACTGAACAGATTTCCATTTTTGTTGAAAACCTCTATGCAGTCTTTATGCAGTTTCTAGTTAACAGCCAGTGTGCTGCAGTTCAAAGAGAGGTGAGTATGATTAGTGCTTTTAGATGCATTTAGCCAGGTTGGTTGCTGAAAGAACGTGTTTGACCTTCATTGACCTTAACCATTCTCTGCAAGCTGTTTTAATGGTAGAGAAGCACGGATATGTACATTCAATATGAGAACACTCAATCTCTTTCTTTTGGCTTTTGTGTTTGAGTCATTTTGTAGCAGAATTTTGTTAGACCTAATGTGCTTCTCTCTACCTCTCTGCCTCTCTCTATCCTCCTGTATTCCAATCACTCCTGCTGGCTTCCTCGTTGTCTGCCTGCCAAGATGGCAAATCCCACTTGGATTTGAGCCGGAGATCACCATGGCGACGGCACTCTTGCCGCTCGCGCATATAGATCGCAGTGTAGTGGCACAGCGAGAGATGCTTTTATACCAGCAGTCAGAACAGGCATGCATTTCACAAATCTTTCATTCTAAAGTCCTGTCTCAATTCTCATCACATCAAACACGCAGAGATATGCATATAATGCCAACGACTGTAATAGGCTGCAGATAATTACCGAGCAGGTGAATTTATGAAGCTCATTTTAAGTTAGAGTCCTTAAGGTACAGTACTTGCTGTGTCTCCTTTCACTATTGTATATTGTGTGATCTTCATTTGGAGCTTTTCCTTCACCATCAAATGAATCAAATAAGTCTTAAAGTTATAATCGATGCACTGAGAAAACGACTGAATCGTTACACCCCTAAAAATTTGTCTATTAAAGTATAATTAGGGTGACCAGACGTCCCATTTCTGTCAGGACCACTATCGTCAAAGATGACTGACAATTAGCATACGGTTTGGATTGGCGGTATGGTTCTGTTCTGGGCAAGAACTCCTTGCGCATCCATGCAGCCTAGCATGGATAAGAGCAACAATAACCCCCCAGGGTAAACAGAACAGAACCGACATAAAATGTATTGCAGATATCATTAAAGTTCAATAATTTAATGTAACATTTTAGAATTTAGTCTGATTCAAGGATAATCAGAGGGCTGAATCCTGACTGACAAGAGGAGGAGTTGGGGATGGAGGTGGGTAATTAGCTATTGAGCAACGCGAAGCTGGTGATAATACTGAAGGACCTTATAAATATATATATATATATATATATATATATATATAGTGCTGTGATAGGTGTCGCATCCCTACAGGTAGGCGTGGATCAGCTGATGCAAGCTTGACTAATGTGACCTGCCAGAACTAACGCTGACACTAGATTTTTCCCGGGACAGTGCCATATTTCAGCTCAATTTTTAGTGTCCCGACTTATTTAGAAAAAATCTTGTTTTGTCCCGTATTTCAAAATTTCTTTACGACTGGGTGATCAGAGCAAGTAGTAAAAGTGTTCTCTCATGCGAGAACAGCCTAATCAAAGGTAACTAAGCATGTCGAAGAACAAAATTATCATCCAATCACAATTCGTTATTATCGATTAACATACAGTGAAGGCGGGATAGGCAGAATGCTCTTTCTACCCAAAGATTCACACCCCTGCAAATTATACATCATCATTAGGGGTTCACTTCTACAAATACTTCACCCTTTTACAGTAGAATATGAGATAATAAAATATATAGTTATACCAAGGAAAAAGCTGCTGGTATTAAAATCAAAGATTTATCAAAGAATTTCATATTATAAGATCATGCTTTAATAGACTCTTCTGAGAGTAACATTTGCACTGTTTTTTTCTCAAAAACATCTTCTAACTTTGTATTTCACTGGTGTTTAAGGGAGAATGTACAGTCAGCCTTCATATTTGCAAAATAAGCCATAACAGGGTGTTGTGTAGAATACCGGTGCAACATAAAGAAGTTGGTTTTGCAATAATGACCAGCTGACTGTACATTATGTCTTACATATTTGAGCACAGAATTATGGGATTGACTTGAATCAAATATTCCTGACAGCTGTGTAATAAGACATATAACAGGATCCTGTCGTTTTCACGGTTCATCACACATTGACTGCATTTGTTAGAAATCATGAATACCATGCTGCAACATTTATTATAACGATGTCAGTTTAGTTCTCAGACTGTTCAATGCATATTTGAAGGCCGCATGTGCAGCAAGGACTAAATTCCTCCATATATGACTGACATGAATGCGATAAGACAGACAGGTTATAACCCGTCGCACCACTAGCGCTCTCCGCCTCCACCTTCCCCTCTTGCTGTCTGCCTGACCGCTCTCACCAGGCCTGCAGGGAACGGCACCTGATTTATTTGGAAGGCAGTCGGACAGGATGAGTGGCATTTTAATGTGCTTTTGCGATGTTTGGTCACAAGCACTATTGATCACGGCTCGGAGGAGTCATCCCTGGAGAGCCGGGGGTGCCACGCGTGATGTCAGCCCTGGAATGAGTTGCCGGCCGTGGTCTCCCAAATGAAATAGTGCCCTGTTGGAAGGGTCAGCCCAATAAACTCACATTCTAGGGAGATGGAACCTGCCAGTCGGCTAGACGGCTGACAGATGGACACTGGTTAATTTGGACCTGAGCTGTGCTGTCTGTCCATGTGAGGAGACTGGTTAAAATGTGCATCTTTCTGTGGTGGGGAGTCAAGATAGACGTGGTGGAATTGGTGGCACTTTGGAAAAGCTTTTTGAATGGATGGATTGATGGATGGATGGATTGGTGACCAGTCGGATGGATGGAATAAGACTGATGGATGGATGGATTTAAAGATGACTGATAGATGAATGGATGTATAGATAGAAAGATGATTGATGGATGGATGGATGGACCGCTTGATGGATGGAAAGATGGATGGATGGGTGGGTAGATGGGTGGATGGATGGATGGATGGATAGAAAGATGACTAATGGATAGATGGATGGATGGGTGGGTGGACAGTTGGATGGATGGATGGATGGACTGAAAGATGACTGATGGATAGATGGATGGATGAATGGATAGAAAGAAGACTGATGGATGCATGGATGGATGGATCGAAAGATGACTAGATGGATGGATGGATGGATGATAGAAAGATGACTGATGGATGGATTGATGAGTAGAAAGATAGAAAGATGACTGATGGATGGATAAAAAATTTTTTTTTTAATGAATTGTTGGCCTTCTGGAAAGTATGTTAATTTACTGTATGTACTCAATACTTGGTAGGGGCTCCTTTTGCTTTAATTACTGCCTCAATTCGGCGTGGCATGGAGGTGATCAGTTTGTGGCACTACTGAGGTGGTATGGAAGCCCAGGTTTCTTTGACAGTGGCCTTCAGCTCATCTGCATTTTTTGGTATCTTGTTTCTCATTTTCCTCTTGACATAGATTATCTATGGGGTTCAGGTCTGGTGAGTTTGCTGGTCAGTCAAGCACACCAACACCATGGTCATTTAACCAACTTTTGGTGCTTTTGGCAGTGTGGGCAGGTGCCAAATCCTGCTGGAGAATGAAATCAGAATCTTTAAAAAGCTGGTCAGCAGAAGGAAGCATGAAATGCTCCAAAATTTCTTGGTAAACAGGTGCAGTGACATTAGTTTTCAAAAAACACAATGAACCAACACCTGCAGATGACATTGCACCCCAAATCATCACAGACTGTGGAAACTTAACACTGGACTTCAAGTAACTTGGGCTATGAGCTTCTCCACCCTTCCTCCAGACTCTAGGACCTTGGTTTCCAAATGAAATACAAAACTTTCTCTCATCTGAAAAGAGGACTTTGGACCACTGGGTAACAGTCCAGTTCTTCTTCTCCTTAGCCCAGGTAAGACGCCTCTGACGTTGTCTGTGGTTCAGGAGTGGCTTAACAAGAGGAATATGACAACTGTAGCCAAATTCCTTGACACGTCTGTGTGTGGTGGCTCTTGATGCCTTGACCCCAGCCTCAGTTCATTCCTTGTGAAGTTCACCCAAATTCTTGAATCGATTTTGCTTGACAATCCTCATAAGGCTGCGGTTCTCTCGGTTGGTTGTGCATTTTTTTCTTCCTCACTTTTTGCTTCCACTCAACTTTCTGTTAACATGCTTGGATACAGCACTCTGTGAACAGCCAGCTTCTTTGGCAATGAATGTTTGTGGCTTACCCTCCTTGTGAAGGGTGTCAGTGATTGTCTTCTGGACAACTGTCAGATCAGCAGTCTTCCCCATGATTGTGTAGCCTAGTGAACCAAACTGAGAAACCATTTTGAAGGCTCAGGAAACCTTTGCTGGTGTTTTGAGTTGATTAGCTGATTGACATGTCACCATATTCTAATTTGTTGAGATAGTGAATTGGTGGGTTTTTTGTTAAATGTGTGCCAAAATCATCACAATTAAAAGAACCAAAGACTTAAACTACTTCAGTCTGTGTGCACTGAATTTATTTAATACACGAGTTTCACAATTTGAGTTAAATTACTGAAATAAATGAACTTTTCCACGACATTCTAATTTATCGAGATGCACCTGTATGTATGGATGGAAAGAAGATGAATGGATGGATCGAAAGAAGATTGATGGATTGGTAAATTTAAAGTGACGTGTGAAGATTATTATCAGTGCATCAGGCTACTACAGGACAACTACAGTAGGGAAAAAAATTATTTGATCCCCTGCTGATTTTGTATGTTTGCCCATTTGACAAAGCAATTATCATTCAATAATTTTAATGGTAGGTTTATTTGAACAGTGAGAGACAGAATAACAACAAAAAAATCCAGAAAAACGCATTTCACAAAAGTTATAAATTGATTTGCATTTTAATGAGTGAAATAAGTATTTGATCCCCTATCAGTCAGCAAGATTTCTGGCTCCCAGGTGTCTTTTATACAGGGAGTGCTCCTAATCTCAGCTTGTTGAGACCTGTATAAAAGACAACCTGTCCACAGAAGCAATCAATCAATCAGATTCCAAACTCTCCACCATGGCCAAGACCAAAGAGCTGTCCAAGGATGTCAGGGACAAGATTGTAGACCTGCACAAGGCTGGAATGGGCTACAAGACCATCGCCAAGCACCTTGGTGAGAAGGTGACAACAGTTGGTGCGATTATTCACAAATGGAAGACACACAAAATAACTGTCAATCTCCTTCGGTCTGGGGCTCCATGCAAGATTTCACCTCGTGGAGTTTCAATGATCATGAGAACGGTGAGGAATCAGCCCAGAACTACACAGGATCTTGTCAATGATCTCAAGGCAGCTTGGACCATAGTCACCAAGAAAACAATTGGTAACACACTATGCCGTGAAGGACTGAAATCCTGCAGCGCCCGCAAGGTCCCCCTGCTCAAGAAAGCACATGTACAGCCTGTCTGAAGTTTGCCAATGATTCAGAGGAGAACTGGGTGAAAGTTTTGTGGTCAGATGAGACCAAAATCGAGCTCTTTGGCATCAACTCAACTCGCCGTGTTTGGAGGAGGATAAATGCTGCCTAAGACCCCAAGAACACCATCCCCACCGTCAAACATGGAGGTGGAAACATTATGCTTTGGGGATGTTTTTCTGCAAAGGGGACAGGACAACTGCACCACATCAAAGGGACAATGGACGGGGCCATGTACCGTCAGGCCCAGATCATTGAAGCCAGCCAGGGCATTGAAAATGGGTCATGGATGGGTATTCCAGCATGACAATGACCCAAAACACACGGCCAAGGCAACAAAGGAGTGGATCTAGAAGAAGTACATTAAGGTTCTGGAGTGGCCTAGCTAGTCTCCAGAACTTAATCCTAGAAAATCTGTGGAGGGAGCTGAAGGTTCGAGTTGCCAAACGTCAGCCTCGAAACCTTAATGACTTGGAGAGGATCTGCAAAGAGGAGTAGGACAAAATCCTTCCTGAAATGTGTGCAAACCTGGTGGCCAACTACAAGAAACGTCTGACCTCTGTGATTGCCAACAAGGGTTTTGCCACCAAGTACTAAGTCATGTTTTGCGAAGGGGTCAAATACTTATTTGACTCATTAAAATACAAATCAATTTATAACTTTTTTTTAAATGCGTTTTTCTGGATTTTTGTTGTTGTTGTTATTCTGTCTCTCACTGTTCAAATAAACCTACCATTGAAATTATAGACTGATACTTTGTCAGTGTGCAAACGTACAAAATCAGCAGGGGATCAAATAATTTTTTCCCCACTGTATGTCATTATCAATAAGACGACCTGATCACATTTTCTCATGTTTTTTTTTTTGTTTTGTTTTTTTTCTCAGAGAAAAACTGCTTTAAAAAAGATGACTGATGGATGGATGGATGGAAGGATGGATGGATAGAAGTTGAAGAAGTTCCATCCATCCAACATCCATCCAATTACTTATTTTGTGAAGAGTCCTTGGGTTCTTGAAAGGTGCTATACAAATAAAACATATGATGATTATTATTAGTAGTAGTAGTAGAAAGATGAACAGGGTGGACAGTTGCTTGAATGGAAAGATGATTGATGGATGGTTTGGATGGATTAATGGGTGGATAGAAAGATGATGGATGGATTGGTGGATGGATGATGGGTGGATGAATGGATAGAGAGATTATTGATGGATGGATGGATGGACAGATATATACTGTAGATAGGAAAATGGACAGACTGTCTGAAAAAAAATAGGTAACATTCTAGTATAGGGACAAATTCTCACTATTAACTAGGTGCTTATTAGCATGTCTATTAATAACATAATAGCTGTTTATTAATACTTGTATTAGCATATATTCTGCATCCTTAATCCCAATACCTGAATTTAACAACTACCTTACTAACTATTAATAAACAGCAAATTAGGAGTTTACTGAGGCAAAAGTCATGGTTTGTTAATAGTGACAATTGGACCTTAAAATAAAGTGTGACCAAAAATGAACATTCTGTCATTATTTACTCAAACTCAAGTTTTTCCAAACCTTTATGAGTTTGTATGAGTTCCAACATTCTTCAAAATGTCTTCTTTTGTGTTCAGCAGAAGGTTTGTAACAAAATGAGGGTGAGTAAATGATGACAGAATTTTCATTTTTGGGAGAACTGTCCCTTTAAAGGTAATGGGTTGTTACTCACTCTCCCTGGCTCAAATGAAAAGAACTCATGTCTGCTGGTCTGAACTCTGGATCAATACACTGATTATTGGATGATAAAATCACCTGCTCCTGCTGCTGGGTGGATCTATAAAATATATATTTGCCGAAGGTATAAAATGCAATTAATCACTTCTTAATCTCACAGCTGCAAGTATGTGTGTACTGGACTGCTAAAGTTACCAGGGCATTTGTGATTTAATGCAGAGCCTCGACAATGCAATCATAACATGCTTTAAAAAAATAAAGCATACAGTATGTTATCACATAAGTTATTGAATAAGCATGTGTTCTATTCTGTGTCCTAAACTCCTGAAACATTGGTGTCTCATATTTTTTTTTTTTTTTTTTGGGGCTGGGTGAAGAAATCAGTCAAATCTGTTTGTTTGTGTGTGTGAAAATATTCAGATGTAACCCTCCTTTGTAATTGTTAACATTTTCATAAGTAACTAATTGAATTACACTTTTTTTTTCTCAGTAACTGTAACAGATTACAGTTATATTTATTTTGTAATTAAATTATGTAATTCCGTTACATGTAACTAGTTACTCCCCAACACTGAGATTATAATACTATTTACAGCTGCCCATGAAGCCTAGGAGCTGAAACTCGATTTCCATTTCCAACACACGCAACAGACTGGTCCAGTTGACCAATCAGAGCAGACTAGAAAGACGGGATTTAAAGAGAAATGAACTAAAACAGAGCGTTTCAGTCAGAAGATGAAAAAAGTGCTGCAGGATGAGGAAAAAAATGTATTCTTGAGCTTTAATGTGTTCTAGCAGACCCCGAAATACAATTTTGAATTGAGCGTAATATGGGTACTTTCAATACTGTACATTTATGTCTCATGGTCTTGTTGTCATTTACTGCAAATTAAATATGGTGTCTACCCTGACTAAGGTCTATTGATTGTTCCACTTGTGTAACCCATAAATGATTTGGCATGCAGCCTGCTGTATTTGTCCCAATTCAGAACTCCTTCAGCCTGTGCGGAGTAGATGATGAAGCCTGGTCTGGAGCGCAATGAACTGTACTAAAGCCCAGCAAATCACAAGCCGGCTTGTTAATTGCCTTTTTCTTATCTCTCCATGTCCAGTGTGTATGGCTGTCCTGTCGCCAAGAAGAGAAAACCGCTGGAGAGTCATGCCCTGGAGCCCTTGCCCAAGAGGAAGGTCTTTCTAACAGTCGTAGACCAGCCGTCAATGGAGAAATGCTACAAAACGCACAAAATGGAGGAGATGGATGAAAAAGAGGAGGAAGAGGAGGAGGAGGAAGAAGAAGATGAGGACGAGGAAAAGGAAGACGAAGAGGAACCGGAGGAGGAATATACTGACAACGAGGACCAATATGAACAGGAAGAGGTAGAAGTGATTAATGGAGAAGAGGAAGAGGTGGAGCAGGAAGAAGAGGAAGTGGTGGAGGAGGAGGAGGAAGAGGAAGAAGATGTAGAAAGAGAGGGGGAGGATGATGAAGATGAGGATGAGGATGAGGTGGAGGAAGATGAGCAAGAGGATGAAGAGCAAATTCAAGAAATAGGTGAGAGTCTGAATAAATCCACAGAAGATGTACTTTTGATTTATTATGCAGGCTTATTGGCTCATATACACTGATAAAATTTTAACATCTAAATTAACTAAATTAATATAAAAATATATAATTTAGTATCTCTGAATCAATCTTAACTAATTTTTATGAGGTAAATATGCTAACGATTGCAGTATGATAAAGTGAAAATATGGAGATCGAGGAGGGGAAAAAACGGCTCAACTTTATTCAGAGGCCCAAACCGAGCAAAAATATACATTTTGATGCAGATGTTGATATTTATGTATAGCAAAAAAAGTAAAATGAAATTCTGAGAACTTGTAATGTAAATCAATCAATCTTTCTACCAATATAACATCATAAAATGATATAAATATCAGTCGTCACTCTGTATCTCCAATAATATGTCTCATTATTGATGATATTCAAATGCATTGTTTGATGATCAAAATATATAATGCAATGCAATACAATGATGATTGAGAGATGAACAAACAAATATATGATCATCAAAAGCCTGATGATCATATATTTTTCTAAAATGATAATCAAGTAAAGCTAAGTTGCTTCGGTCCAGTAAGTGTTCATCTTGCAATATTTCTAACAATATAAGTTATTCACACATTTACTTTATGAAATCAGTAAATATTTCACAGTAAAAATACACAAAGCATGAGCTGAAGGTGGATGTTTGTACAATTTCATTTCATGAAAAGTCTAAACTATTAATCAGATGACAGAAGGAATGTAGTAGATTCTGTACAACAGGTTTAACAGCAAAGTTTTGATGATGTTGATCATTTAGACCTTAGAAATTTGCATATCATATATAATACACTAGGCTTTGAAAGGTTAATCTGTCACCAGAATGTTTTATTTTTGGGTTTAGAAACAAAACCAGAGCTGAATGTGAAGTGAGTATTTCAGCCTCCAGAGGGGTAGAGGAGGTAATTTGGCAGTTAGGCATATTTGGAAGAAGGTCACCGTAATTTGAGGTGCAGTTGGATGATTTTGCTGTGACCTTCAGTGCGGTCTCAGTATCAGGCTAAAAACAGCCGTCTCAAAACAGAGGTGCTCAGTTCATCGACACACACAGCCTACTGAATGTGAGCTTTGAAGTGCAGCGCTCTGGCAGGACCAGTGCCCTCAAATATTACCAACAATCTGATTGTTTCAAAAAGTTACAAAACTTTAAGGAAACATTTTTAGTTAATCTGAACAACAAATTGGTTCTTAAACTAATACCCCGATTCTAAATATTGTGTGTGGTTACAGTTTTGCAGACAGTATTAACTTATTTATTGCTACTAATTTTAACATGCACATACATTATTTCAACCCTATCACAGTAGAGTGTAGAATAAAGTGTAGAATTCATATTCTCAATAATTTATATATATATATTTACAAATAATCCCATCATCTTGTGTGCAATTGCTGTTCAGCTTTGTTATTTTCAGTGTTATATGGCTTAAGGTAACTGCTAAACTAACTAGCAAATGTCATTATAATTATCACAAAAGCAATACCGTTGAGAAAATGTTTTTAAAAATCTATAAAGAAAAGTAAAATTATTGCCTACCAATTTTTTTCAGTATTCAGTGGGTCGATTCTGGTGGTCTGTGGATGTCTGCTAAATCAGGGAGTAGGCGTGAAATGCGTCTCAGACATGTCTCATCCACTTCAGACAGCTCAGCCAGCCGCACATGGCAGGACAACGCTCTGCAATCAGACCTGACAGAGCCTTCTAGTCTAATTAACAATCAAACTCCCACATGTATTGGCATTAACCCTGTTTTCTGTGCTGTGTTTTCTTACCTAAGATATTGGCTTTGTCTCAAAACCTAGTGAGCTGACTGCATGAGCAGTTGTCGACAGCTTGTTAATTGAATTAGGACCTTATAAAGTAACTGATTTCGCTCTTCACAGGCACAGCTTCATTATCACACGCTGCAGTTTGCACTTGACTAGCATTCTATTGTTAGCATGAAGCTAATCTAATGACATTAGCACACTTAAATATTGTGAAAATAATTAGATGGAATTAATATGCATCTTCTATTGAGACTTTTGAATCAGTACACAAAAAGGTTATGTTATAAAATTCATCAGTTGAATGAAATTCAATTTTGGCTGCAAAGCAGCTCTTCAGAACACCAAAGTGTCATTATTCGGCTAAATTTAGTTCAGTGTTGATTCAGTTCAGTTCATTTACAGTGCCAATGTTGCAAAGTCCATCAATTATGAAACAAATGAAACTGTAAAGCAGTTCAGACAATAGTTTTTATTCAGCTCAGTTCAGTATGTACCACACTGTATGCATTTGATTTTGAGAATAAAAGCAAATCTACAAAAACATTTGTAAAAAAAAAAAAAAAAAGGGAGTGAGCAACTTTACCTCATTACAGTACTAAAATAATAATGGACTTAATAGAAATAAAGAAAAACTTGAAATGGCAAGATGTTTGTTGTCTCATCACATTTATGACATTAATCAAGTAAAAGATTCAGCCTATATTTTCCATTTAAAAAGGCCAAATTTGACCAAAATGTCAAGTAGTTTGCATCATTACTGATTAATATGTCTATAGTAACACAGATGTCAAATATTAAATGTTTAGCTACCTGCATCTTGTATCATAGTCTTTCACTGTTAAAACGGAAGCATTGCACTGACTTCTATGAACAGTAAAGCCCACCTTGATTTGATTGGCCTTCTCAAATATTTTGGCATTGATGATTGCTGTTAGACTGTTGAGGTGGACCAACCTAAAAGCATAACTTTGTCAACCTAACAACAAAAAGAGTAGCAACAAGAAGAGAAAATATTGAGAGAGATTTCTAATTTTGGGGGGGAACAATGTTAAAACAAACATATTTAAAACAAAATCAAAGACTGAACAGGTGTGATGTTATTTTGAATGAAATCAGGCCAAAACAAAGTTCATTTGGAGTTCACTTTAGGAGTTCAAAACAACTTTCTAGAAAAGTTCTGCTCTGGCGTGTTACCTTTGAACTCCCATACGTCTGTGATGATGATGGCTCTGCCCTCTTTAATGTGGAAATCTTCTCTGGTTCATTTCCTCTGTTCAGTTTGTTGAGGTCAGATGTTAGTAAAACATGAACTCACTGGAGAGCTGCTTTATAGTGCATATATCTGAGCCTTGAGGTACTTATGACCATGATACAAGGATGGTTCAGAGTCAAACAAGTGGTTGGGTATGGAATGAAACTTTGTTTTGGATAACGCAGTTGAACCAAGAGTTATCTGTTGAGCTGCTACAGCTGGTATTGCAATATTTGTTTGTCTTTCACAGAGAGTGGCCATATGAATTGCAGTCCCAGCAGAACAAGCCCCTCCATGGCGAAGGACAACAACAACAACGATGAATATGACAACTACGATGAACTAGTGGCCAAATCTCTGCTTAACCTGGGCAAGATCGCAGAGGACGCCGCTTATCGGGCCATGACCGAGTCCGAGATGAACAGCAACTCCTCAAACAGCGCAGAAGAGGAGGACGAGGAGGAGGAAGAGGAAGAAGAATATGACGAAGATGAAGAATATGAGGATGAGGAAGGTTCAAGGAAAGGTGAGCTGAGTCTAGATGTGAACAGTGATGTGGTAAGAGAGACTGTGGACTCTCTAAAGCTCCTGGCGCAGGGTCACGGAGTCACGCTCTTGGAAAACCTCCACGAAAAGCCGTTTCATGATGATGGGAGCGAGAACACGGACTGCAATCTAAATGGAAATGGATCCATGGGTAATGGACTCAGCGGTAACTGTGGTAAACCCACCACTAATGGCCAGATGGCAGAGAAAAGTGACGAGGAAGTTTGTCTGAGCAGTTTGGAGTGTCTTCGCAACCAGTGCTTTGACTTGGCACGCAAGCTAAGCGAGACCAAACCAGCCGAGCGGCTCATCAATAACCAGCAGGTAGGGATGACTGGTTTTGAATCATTTTTCTTGACCGATAACTGATGAACGTTAACCCAGCTAACTGGGGAATGTTCTGGCAAGGTTCTCTCAAAGTTATAAATAAGCGTTCTTCCAGTAACATTAATAGAACGTTCATTCAAAGTTTTCTGGTCTTTCATAAAGTTCCAAAAATTTCTTTATGTATCATCCAAGTGATGTTTTTTTTTTTTTTTTTACTGAAACATTTTTATTTAGATGTTCTAACTACCAACTGCTTTACCATGTTCAGAGAACATTCAAAATTAATGTTCCCATAATGAGTTTATTTTTACATGCGCAAATAGCATTGTGTTGCAGAGCATGCTGTGTTTAATTTGTGCTCACTCTTGTTGTGTTGCCATGTCCCCCTTTTATAAGCGTCTTTAGGCTTGTTGTTTGGACTCTTCTCATAAAGCGAGCCACTGTATGGAGTTTATAAGTGATATTTTTTTTACCCCCAAAATACAACCTTAAACTTTTTAAGGTTTATTCTGGGCTTGTTTTTCCTTGCATCATCTGGCAACACTGTCTTTTTGGGCCCTGTGGGCTGGAGTGCAACTGTGGAACGAGACAGACCTGTGTAAAGATTGAATGTGGTTGTCACTCCTGTAAATTGCAGCGTCTACGTAGCCATTTCCTTTTTAAATTTAAATAAAGGCCAAGTACAGACTGTAAAGTTTCAGAAATGACAGTCACATTTAAATACAGGAGTGAGTCCCCTAAATTATCTTTTTCTTGTGTGTACAGAACAGAACTTGCTCTCAAAATTGTGATGATTGACACTGTGGTAACCACAGCAACATTCTGGCATCTTGCGTGTTTGGTGTTTGCTATATTTGACCAAACTAATATTACAGGGACCAAAGACTCTTATGTTTGCCAGTTTTAACTTTTATTATGGGCTTGTCCTTATTTGCTGTTTTTTGTAACAAGATCTGGCAACACAAATGAGTCAAGGCTTTTACCTCATTCTCTGTTGTTTTTTGCTCTGCACAGAACAGAAACACATAGCTGATGCATGTTTAAATACATCATTAACAACTAGTTAGTCAGTTAGGTTCTGTACAAATGTTTTGTACATTTTTTTTTGTAACGGTTGTCACTACCTTAATTTTTCAGGAGCTACACTTTGTTCCATTTACCTCGGAATTCGGATACTGAAGTTGGGAATGACGTCACACAAGAGTTGATCGCATTCCAGTACACAAGTAGTAAAACCAAGATGGACGAGTCCAATTGATAGCAATACCAGTCATTTTACAAACACATACAAAGCCGTATTTTGCACAGACATATCGAAATATCATGTCCACAGAAGTGCCAATAAATAAATAAATATATATATTACTAGTTTCACTCATGTTGATTTGCTGAGCCGCCATATTGGATTCTGAAATCAGGGTTGTTGCAGTTCGTACAACTTGAGGAGATGTTCCAGTAAAAGGTTTCCTCTGCACTGTAAAAAGTGATAAGTTGACTTAACTTAAAAAAAATTGAGGAAACCTTTTGCCTTAAAATTATTAAGTAAATAATAATTTTAAAACAAAAAGTTAAGTGAACTTGACAATTAACTTAATTTATTTTTTTGGAATTTCCGACTTCTGAGCACAACTGGAATGCACCGCTACGTTGGTTATGGAATGCGATTGCCACTTTTGTAAACTGTGTGTACAGAACTGTATCACATGACTAAAAATGAATTGACAACCAAATTTAGCTGCAGTGTATATGTGGCCTGTAACTACTTTTAAATAGATTAAACAAATGACTTTTAAAACAAATGACTTTTTTTTAAATTACTTTTGAACAGATACAGTGGTATTCATTGGTCAAAAATCTTACTGTCAGTTAACAGTTTACCAGTTAATTACAGTATATGCATCCCTACCAGGAGATTCATCAGCTTTATCAAGAGGCCCAGCAGCATCAGCAGCATCAGAGTCCTGAGGAGTCCCGCGTACTTGAGCGGAATTACTCTGACATGGTCAACCTGATGAAGCTTGAGGAGCAGCTCAGTCCACGCTCCAAGACTTTCTCCAGCTGTGCCGCAGAACACAAGGGCTTCCAGGACTGCGATGAAGACACCACCTCCGTCACGTCGGACCGCTCAGAGGATGTTTTCGACATGACCAAAGGCAACCTGTCACTGCTGGAGAAGGCCATAGCGCTGGAAACGGAGCGGACCAAAGCTTTGCGGGAAAAAATGGCTTCGGAAGCAGTCAGGAGAGATAGACTGCATTTGCATGAGGATGGTTTGAGGCACAGCTATGCGGAGGAGCGGAAGGCTCGTCTGCACCATGATGGCCTAAAGAAGCCCTACTACCTTAAAGGTAATCTCATATTACATAACACACAACCAGCACTTGAAATGATTTGACTTAAGAGTTTGGGGACAACCTACCTTCATTGTTCTGCTTCATAAAGGCCAAAAATCTATAGCTCAGTATTTTTCCAAAATTTGACAATATTCAACATACAGTATATCTATATTTTTCTATGAAGAAGAATTAAAAGACACATCACACAAGTGGCAAGTCTATTATTTTGCATTTATACTCCAAGACTTGCATAGATGTATAATATCAGAAACAGTGTCATTTTTTTTTTCCCGTCCTGTCCATTGCTATGGTTATTGCTGTCAATCATCACATTTTTAAACTCAGTCCTGCATTTAAATACAAAAACTTTGCAGTATGTTCCTTATAGTATAATAAATAAAACTTTTAGTTAAATTGTGAAGGAAATTTGAAAACAGAGCGCTCCCTTTATAATCACTGAAGCTGTCAAACATGTCAGCGTGAGTTCACTGAGCTCTGCACTCTTGGTAAACACCCATTATAATCAATGAAATTGTCTATACTGTGCAATGAATCTCTGATTTACATCATCTTTATACTATTTTATTTCATAAAATTGTTGCTTAATATAGCCCCTAATGTCTGCTTTGCTTTTCTTCATTAAAGAGTAAGGCTGTTGCAAACATTACCAGTTTCCACTCACATTGTTCCTCTTTTTCCCACTTGTTTTCTGGTGCTTTCCACTGCACTGTCCCATAAACACCTCAAATAAGCAATGCATGTAGGGATGCAACAATACAGTTAGTATTGGTACCTTGGTTTTTAACCACAGTTTTCGGTTCAGTTCTGATAGCTTGGTACATCAGAGTGTTTTTGCAACAAATTAACCACAAAAAACTCCTCTAAACCTCTGTACACTGGAAAAAGCGTGGATTATTATGTCTGCTTAACATTTCTTTTGAGAGAGGTATTAGTTTTCCGATTTTTACCCAACATAGGCCATTATTGAGCGCTATAAACACATGTAATTAGTGTTTCATTCATACTGGACGCCAGAGGGTACCCTCGCGCAGAAAATCCACATATGCATCATAGAAGTAACACTGATGATGTTCCAGGAAATCCCTAATATGGATAAAGGCATCGCTATCACTGTAACTGAATAAAAAAGAAGATATAACGTTAAACGTTTTGAATAATGAAATGTAAAGACAATAAACACTCGATTGCGACAGCATATGGTTTATCTGTGTTCTTGAGAATTGTGACATCCCTAAATGCATGTCCAAATGAGATTTAAGAGATACAGAGAATGGTAATATTTCAGTTTCTAACACCTTAAATTTCAGTCTGTTAATCACACAAGTTATCGAATGGCTTCAGAAGACGCTGAATGTTTTTCATTTCTGGGTGAACTACTCCTTCAATAATAAAATGATATCACCCTTCTTCTTTAACATCCCAGAGCAGATAGGTCAGTTTAAGTGGGTAGGTTCAGTGCTCTTCTGTGTTCCTTTGCTCTGAGAGGGGATCCCGTACTGACCCCCGGACAAGCTTTCTCAAACATCTCCATGCCTGCAGTGCAAACAGCAGTGGTTTAATGTTGTTCAAACAGGCCAGCACAGCCACATCACAGGCTAAGCTTGTCAGGCATAAGTAATGGCGATCTGCACGGCTGGGAGAACAGCAAATCTCATCCCAGGGACACAGTCTGTGCTCACGCTGCCTATTTATAAACCCTGAGAGTAGCTCTGCTTGGAAATATAGCTGTGGCACTGGAGAAATAGGGAAATTAGTCAGTGCTGCATATTTAGAGGAGGTTTCAATGCAATTCCTGGATTATTTCTATTTCTCTAGGGACAGAGGAGCCAGATTGATGGGTTGGTTTATCCATAAAACAGTTAAAATATTACTCTGACTTTTACAAGCAGAAAAGATCAGTTTTCAAAGAGAATAATCCATAAACATAAAGCAGATATTTGGAAATGGTTAAGTCAGCACTAAAATAATATTATAGTTTTTATCAATATTTAGAATCAGCTTTTATATTTTCTGTTTTCATTTTTAGTTAGTTTTAGTTTCAGATTTTCTTTTTTTACAATTTTTTTTATAACTATAGTAACTATAGCAACGCTGATTCAAAATGATGACAGTGATAGTCACTATACTGTATGTAGGTTTGTAGATAAGACTACCGAAATCAAAACCAAGTCTGAGTTCTCAAATTAAGCTGAAAGATCCACATTTACTGCCTGAGAAATGTCTTGATAAAATAATAAAACATCATTGCAGAGGAATTTTGTGTAAGAATGTTCCTTTGGTTTCTATAAGCAAACAAATAAAACACAACTGAAATTAACTTAACCATCTTTATTCAACAAAATGTACAATTTTACATATAGAAATATGATGGGCAAAATGATACGTTTATATATGAAACTAAAGTAAATCAACAAATGAGGGAGTCACAGAAGCATTTATTCAACCGATTTGTTTAAAGCAGCTGATTCACAACAGTTCTGCTGTGGATTTGTTTGGAACTATTTTCAGTGAAATAGAGCAAAATGATGTCTAAAATGTAAGTTAATATCTAAAAATCAAAATCACTTTTGCAACTGTCATCATATATTTTTTTTAAACTCTTGTGATATTGTTAATAATATGTTATAATATAAAAAGCAAAATACAAGTACTTTTTTTGCAATCATATCTTGAATTTAGTAGGAATCTGTATACATTTTGGTGACATATATGACACAATCCCCCTTTAAAGGTGCAGTATGTAATATTGACGGCTAGTGGTTGAAATGGGTGCTGCAGTCCAAATTCAAAATATCGGAGAGAGTTGTTTCTCCCGCCACCTCCTCCTCAGACTCAATGCTCACACGGGTTGCCAGATTGGGGACACACAACAGGAACGAGGACATTTGACAATGGAAGATTTAATGCATTGTTTATAGATAGGATAGTAGTGAGAGGCGACAGAAAAGCACTGGGAGGAGAGAGGGGGCGGGATCGGCAAAGGACCTCGAGACGGGAATCGAACTTGGGTTGCCTTGAGTGCAGTTGCACTGTATGTCGACGCACTAACCACAAGGATATTGACTCCAACATTGATGAGTTGATTTATCTGCATTTTGGTCATAGAGCTTTTTAGATGGATGTCGAGGCTTTTTATGTCAGGTAGAATCTGCATCTCTGAACCAATTCGTTTGCTGGCTTCCATGGCTGCAGTATGCTGTGTTTTCTGCCAACTGGCAACCCGGGGTGTCGAAATCCTATTGGGTAAACTGACAGTGGGCGGAGTCACACAGACCAAAACAAAAACAGACATTCCGACACAGAACGTACATTTCAAAGTTGAATAACTGTCTGTAGCATTGTTTTTCAGGGAAACAAGTATGTGAACTTACTGTTTCCTAAATCTCTGCAAACATACTATGGTATTATTATGCCTTAGAACAGTCAAAAATAAATACATTTACATGCAGCACTTTTAATTTCTGACACAACAGATTAGAAATAAATTACTGATTGCATTTGAAGCAGGAAGTTTTAAATCCAATCACAGTAATGATGTTAACAAATAAATCAGACAATGCACCGGCAATTTTGTGACATCCCTTTAGGTAAGGTCTTGACCAGTCTAGAAAAAGGAATCCAGAGTCCTCTTATTATGAGAAAAGATTACAAATGTGGGGGATACCAAGACCTTCAAAAAATAGTCTCGAGACAAGACCGGTAAACGATGCCAGAAGTGTCATTTTTGGGTGAACAAACCCTTAAAAGCCCATGAGAACTTTCATCCGCCGTTCCCCAGATGAGGAAGGGCTGACAGCACGCATGAAAGGACGTTTGGCCAGCATGCATGGCGGACACTATCTCTCTAATGGCAGAATAATGAGGGACGCTCAGCCATTACACCGTGATAACATCTCGCCGCGGCAGAGATAGCGGCAGACGCTGCCTAACCAGGGGGCATTATGATTTATAAAAAGTGTGGAGGCCTGACAGTTATGGAAGGAGCTCTTCCTTAAAGAAGGCACGAGGCGGAGATGGAAATTGAACAGTATCAGTATGACCGATAACAAACGACAGGACCACTGACTGCACATTAATTATCCACAGACGCTATGGTAATGGGGGCCATTTGCTATGCAAAGCATGGCTTGTCCGGAGCCACAATCAATATCCAGCACTTTCTAATATGTATTCTGCTCTGCTCGGCTCGGCTCGGCTGCGCTCTCTCCCTCTAGTTTGTTTTCTCTCTTTTTGAAATGGCTGCAAAGTAGTCAGAAGATTCAGGCTTTATTAGAATCTTAAAGAAATCATACACAAAGGTGCATCTCACAGCACCTGTCAAGAACATGTCTG
Source organism: Onychostoma macrolepis (assembly GCF_012432095.1). Lineage (NCBI taxonomy): Eukaryota > Metazoa > Chordata > Actinopteri > Cypriniformes > Cyprinidae > Onychostoma > Onychostoma macrolepis. The sequence goes on along the minus strand of NC_081171.1, from coordinate 29,617,603 downwards.
GCTTATATTTTACAAAATCAACAGTGTTAAAAAATACCCTTATGAAAAAGAAATGCATGGTCCCACTTTATATTAGGTGGCTTTAAATACTATGTACTTACATAAACAATAAGCACAATGTACTTATTGTGTTCATATTGTATTTGCAAAACACTTCTGCTGCTATTGCGGTGGGATATGGGTAAGGTTAGGGACAGGTTTGGTGGTATGGGTAGGTTTAAGGCATGGGTCAACACTGCAATTAATTACATGCAGGTTTTTTTTTTTTTTAAATATAAGTACAATGTAAAAACATGTATGTACACAATTTACATTAATTTAAATGTAAGTACATAGTAGTTAATGCCACCTAATATAAAGTGTCACCAAATGAAGTTATTGTATTGAATGTGCACTTGTAGTTTACTTCAAATCTTAATAGTGTATTTTTTAAATACACTATTATTACACTATGTACTTGCACTTACGATATATGTGTATTGCATGAATGCAATTTGGTGTGCAACATTTGTCATGTTGTCCCTTTCAAGTGAGCTTCCAGCGTCAGTTGCGTCGCTTTACTGCCATTCATGAATCCTGTGCCATGGCCTCATGGATTTGCAAAGTGTCCAGTGGATGTGCACTTCAGGATTTTGCTGGGGATTTTTGAATACAGTTTTATTAATAGTATATTCAGATATATTACTCTGTTCACATTCGCCTACTATATTGTAGACAAGTGTGTAAATTCGGATACGACCCACACCATAAAACACTTCATGCAGACCATTCAGATGACTCTTCCCCAAAACACAATTCATGTCTTAATGTGTAAAAATAACACCAGACTACTGAATTCATCATCATAAAGACAAAAAAGAGCTGATTTTGAGCTAAAATATGACCTGCACATGTCATGATATTCACCCCGATTTATGTGTGTTTGTTACCAGTTTCAAAACTTTAGTAGTTGTTTTTTAAAGCACATATTCTAAAAAATTTGAGTAGCTCTGCAATCTATTTTCAATCTCACCAAAATTGAGCCCACGTCTCTCACATGATCGCATGCTATTTCTGTCTGTTTTGAGCTTACTTTGATACAGAAGGCAACATAATGCCTGTTACCAAGTTACTCCATCCTTAAAATTTTAATCAGTGGTAACAGTAGCATACTCGCTCGCTCGCTCGCTCACTCACTCTCTTGTGCTCTCTTTGTTTGAAACATAGCCAATAACCCTGGATAGTTATCTGGAAGAGATGCCCTCTTCAGTCAATACACAGATCCAGGATAGTCACTGCCTGTGCAAACTACACTAACATTAACAAGGACAAAAGAACACAGCTATACTACCGTTCAAATTACAATTCAAAATAACTGTTTTCTACAGACGCCAAGAGAGCTCAACACGCTGCAAATAGAAAAAAAAAAACACCTGCAAATTAAGAAAACAACTTTGTCAATTTTACAAAACATGCTACAAATGCGCATAACACAACTAAATAAAGAAACACACTGCAAATAGAAGAAAAAAAAAAGCGCCGGCAAATCAAGAAAACATCTTCATCAATTTGACAGCAGGTGCTGCAAATGCTTACAACACAAACAAATAAAGAAACGCACTGCAAATACTCACAACACAACCAAACAAAGAAACTTTCTTTTTCAAATAAAATTCTTTATTTGGTTGCGTTGTGAGCATTTGCAGCACCTGCTGTCAAATTGATGAAGATGTTTTCTTGATTTGCTGGTGCTTTTTTTATTTGCATGTGTTTTCTGAAGTTGTAGTGCATTGAGCTCTCTCGGCCACCGTAGTTTTCTATTGTAATATATTGTAAAATGTAATTAACTCCAGTGATGCAAATCTGAATTTTCAGCATCATTACTCCAGTCTTCAGTGTCACATGATCCTTCAGAAATCATTCTAATATGCTGATTTGCTGCTCAAGAAACATTTCTGATTATTATCAATGTTGAAAATATTTGTGCTGCTTCATATTTTTGTGCAAACCATACTATATTTTGAAACAACAGCATTTATTTGAAGCATATATTTTTTGTAATATTATAAATGTCTTTGCTGTTGCTTTTGATCATTTTAATGCATCCCTGATAATTTAGGTTTTTTTTAAATATATATTTTATATATTACTGACCCCAACAGTAGTGTATATTAATAAACTATGCACCACAGATTAAAATGATTCTGTGGTGAAAAACAAACAAACAAACTGACATTAGCTTCTCTTTTCTTTTTGTATTCTGTCTATTTGTTTTCTTTTTATTTATTATACAATTAACAAAAAGCAAAAAAAAAGGTATCTAACACTAGCTTGCTCAATTCTTTTTCTATTCTATTTGTTTTCTTTTTATTTATTATGTAATTAAAAAATAAATAAATAAAAAACTTTGCTATGTGTACTACGTTAAGATAACTGAGACTTGTCATAGCACTTGCATATCATTGCTCTTTTGTTGATTTTGACTGATTCTGTTGTCCTCATTTGTAAGTCGCTTTGGATAAAAGCATCTGCTAAATGACTAAATGTAAATGTAATGTCAATGTGAATTAAATACTATGGAAAAACAAATGTCATTTCTACACTGAATAAGTAAGTTCAAGTTTTTTTTTTTTTTTTTAAAGCAAATTCTAAATTAGTAATCAATTCAAGTAGTAGAAACTTAAAGTTTTGAAGTATATTTTACTTGGAATTGTTTGTTACATTTACAATGATTGTTTGAGTAAGTATCACAGTTATAAAATAAAGTAAAACCTACACATCTTATTAATACTGGTGTTCCCATCATGCCATGAGAACACAAGTATCAAATAATTTTCAGGTTTATGGAATCAAACCTTGAAGCATATGGTAGCAAAGAAACAATTGAAGAAACAATCCTCAAATATATTCTGATCAAAAATGGAATGTGCTTATTATTTTTGGAAGGTCAAATCTAAATACTGTACATTTGCACTGTTGCAAATATTTATTTATTTATTTGTTTGTTTGTTGTATTATTTTCCCCATGCTGGGCTAATCATGGTGGTATCAGTGATTTCAGATTTATTCATCCTCAGTTGTTGCAAACTTATTGGTCAGTGTTGTTTTCTAGTCTAAGTTGGCAGTTCTTGGACAGAATGAGACTTTATTAGACCTCTTAAAAATTTATTTATAAACAACTGAATCAGTAATTAATCCTGTGTGTGTGTGTGTGTGTGTGTGTGTTCAGATTCTTCACGGTCGGGGAAAAAAGAGAGTCGGTGTCCAACGCCTGGCTGTGACGGCACAGGTCATGTGACGGGTTTGTACCCACACCATCGCAGCCTGTCTGGATGCCCTCATAAAGACAGAGTCCCGCCAGAAAGTAAGCACTCTACACGCTCTTTCTATACTTCAGTGCCACATGTGCTTGCATTCGTCCTTTAAACCTTTGCTATTTTTCAAGCTGGCATTTATGAAAAGAGGTCATAATCATTGGTTGACTGTGTGTCTGTATGTGTTTGTCTGTGGGACCCAGTCTTCAGTTCATTCTGCATGTTGTCCTCCTCAACACACACACACACACACACACACACATTCCTATGCAATACTTTTTCAGCTCTATAACTTTTTGACCACATTCTAATAGCAATTTTAGCAATAGCATAAAATTTTGCATACAAATTTAAATTTGAAATTTAAAATACTACTTCCAAATTCAAAATACTTCAAAATGCTTGTATTGTACAAAATGCCAATTTACAGTAAGTAAAGAATATTTTGGTGTCCCTGGAACATAATTCAGGTCTGAAGGTCCATTATATATTATGTGGACATGAAAGCATACTGCATAGTAGGAATGACCCATCTACCCTTCAGCTTACGAGAAATCTTCTCGCAATGGAGGAGCAGTCATCACAATATCAGACATGCATGAATGCGTTTATTGTTTCTGTTGATAATTACAACGCTATCTTAATGGAGGCCAGTTTAATAAGCTGGTTAGATTTCTCATTTTGTTTTAGATGCTCAATTAAATCCAGTTGAATAAACTGTAATAATTATAATCTGATGAAAGAGTGACAGACAGGAAGAAGGAGTAAGATTTCCTCTCATTCACCTTGAGCAAACCTCTTTCATGCGATTGATTAAAATGCATACAACAATTGTGTGTGTTTTATTCACCAATAACCAGATGGAAAATCAAACTAACTGATGGCTTTGACTACAGACTGAAATTAGTTAACAAAAAGATTTGCTTTTAAAGTGTCCAGATGGCAAGACAGTTTGTGAGCTGGCACAGCAAGGGCGTTTTTAGATGGCCATCACTTTAGTGTGGACGGTGACATATGACACACGCTTACTGAATGATTGGTTCTTTATGCTGAGTCACTTAGTGGCTGTTCTTTCTTTATAATCCTGTTAGTATCTTCGGGTTATATTAAAAAACATGTTTTGTTGTCTTATGCAGGGCCGTATTAACCATTGGGCTAGGCGGGGCTGAAGCCCCGGGGCCCGAGCAAGGAGGGGGCCCGTGATTGGCTGTGGGTAGATTGACTGGAGCGCCGATTGCCAAAACCACCAAGCCCCCCACTTATTAGTGCTGTTATTTAGTTGAGCTTTTCCGTAAATTCCATGCATTACCATTTGAGATTGAAATGCAAAGTCTGAATTTGGTTTACCAATCAAATGCATTTATTCTATATTTGACTTTTGAACGATATATGCACATATCTATCAGGTGATCGCTGCCCAGTAGCTCTGTCTGCATTAACCTCCACTCTTCTTCCTTCTGGGGTAATCTGGAAATGGCTGCGCAAAGAACAATATTCGATAAATGTCAGCAATTCTGGGAGAGGGGCTCAAAAAATGAAAAACTTCAGATACAATAAAAATATAAGTCAGTAAAATCCCCAGCTATCGGGTTATTTTACTAAAGCTGATGATGGAGTGGAAGTTGCTGGAACAGCAAGTGAACTGGGCACATGGAGCAGAAAGAAAAAAAAAACACAGCGTCATCGTCCACACAGATTTTAATTAGTTTGATTATTACCTGGATGTATATTGTCTTTGTGTTTGAACAACTTCTATATATTCATTTAAGGGTTGGGAGATAATCCAGTAGAAATATGTCAATCGTTTTGTGCATCAAGATGTAGGCTATATCATTTAAGCCCGTTTTAAGCAGGTTTAAAAACAAATGGTTTAAACTGCTCATGGACATTAAGCTAGAATGCGTTCTGGTAAATGCATGCGTTAAGACGGTTTCAACCTGATTCGTGCTGCGCGCACTTAGCGACTGACTTAACTTTTCGCTCCTTGTGTTTAAACGTTCAAATACACAGTTATGTGTCAAAATGCTCGTCTCTGCGGGCATTCTCGTAAACACTGTTATTTGTGTCTTAAATTAATGATTATATGATGAGATCTTAAAGGGGTCATCGGATGCAAAATTCACTTTACAAGTTGTTTGAACATAAATGTGTGTTGGAAGTGTGTGTACACATCCATCCTATAATGATAAAAATCCACCCAGTGTTTTTTTTTTAAATCACTATTTTCCAATCCCCTTGGAAAATAGGCGTTTCTGAGATTCCTGTCAGAATGATGTAGTTCTGCGCAGGCCGCTCCCACGATAGTTGGTTGACAAGACCGTCTTACCTTAGACCCGCCCTGAGTGAGCTGAGAACTGTCCACCTCCGTGCAGGGGAGGACGAGATGTCTCAGATTAAGCGATTGAGGCGTTTTGTTGTTGGATGTAATAATGAATATATCAGTAGTCATTGACTCCTGACATCCGAGCCGCTGAAGACGCAGAGGATTAAAGTTACTTTCGTTTTGAAGGGAATGCACCGATCCCGGTATGCCTAAATGCGTCTATGTTCATGCGAATCATTTGTGATCCAGCTTCATCTACAGAAGAAGTGAGTAGTAGGTCCGACTCAGAAGTATAAATCAGCCTTAAGGGTTTTTTATGAGTCTTTGCAAATTGCCTTTGCTAATAATGTGCTACTTAGCCAGTTTCGCGGCTGAAGTAAACAGTACTGTTCATCACCCCACGGAAGAGTGGGGCGGGGTCAGCAGAGCTCATTAGCATTTAAAGCAACATGGACTAGAATGGCTTGCTAAAAACAGAGCTAAAAAAATTTGTTTTTTACACTACCATTGAGAAATTTTAATCAAAGTATGTTATAGACTTTTCATTTAGACCCTAAAGAATCATATCAAATTGTGCAAAATGGGCATCCAATGACCCCCTTAAAAGTATAGTTCACCCAAAAATGAAGATATTCTCATCATATACTTACCCTCAAATTGTTCTAAACCTCTATGAATTTCTTTGTTCTCCTCAACATAAAAGAAGATATTTTGGAAAACGATCCTAACCAGTTTCTGGTCCCCATTGACTCCAATAGAGTATTTTTTTCATACTATGGAAGTCATGGGGGCACAGCAACTGTCTGATTACCAGTATTGTTCCAAATTATATTATTTTGCGTTCAACAGCAGAAAGAATCTCATACAGGTTTAGAACAACAACAGAATTTTTATTTTTGGGTGAACTATTCCTCTAAAGCAGCCTAATATAGCTGCTGTTGCCATTTGTATCAATAATGTAAATCAAACATCAGAAAGAAAATCACTTACTGTCCTTGACTGAATCACTTTGTAAAATAAATAAGAATGAATGTATATTGAATATATTCAGTGAAGACTATTCAGTCTATTTGTACATTTTCTTTATACAATATAATATTTATTATTCAGCGCTTTAAGTTTTTCAAGTAGGTCGATTTCTTATGATCTTTGTTCTGTTGTAGCCTAATTTGTGACTGTTTACTTGTCTTCAGTAAGCTCATTTTTACTTAGGCTAGTATTAGGCTATTTTTTGTGATATTGAAATCGGTAAAAAAAAAAAAAAAGAAATCTCAGTACATCAAGAATTTTGATATAGGATAAAAATCCTATTTAAAGCTGTGTATATATATATATATATACAGTATATATATATAATTATTGTGATAGGGGGCCCTGCAGTAAGTCATAGTCCCGGGGCCCAGTGCAGTCTTAATGCGGCCCTGGTCTTATGTCATGTATAGAGATCGACCGATATATCGATTGACCGATATTTTTCCCGATATTTAAGCATTTTACCATAATCGGATATCGGTTTTGTAATATCGGATTCACCGATAAACGACGCCATCTTGTGAGTGTTTTGAGAATTGTGCACAGGATCACCATTGCAGCATCTGAGGGGAGATGAAACAACAACAACGGCGTGCACAGTTGATTTGCTGGAGTTAGTAAACTTTATTTAACATAACAGCCATTAATGCACAAATTAGATGTATTACATAAATGCGTGATATGTATTTTATGTAACTTGGCTCTAAGAAATAAGATAAATAAGATAATCTGTCAAGCCCTGTCCCAGTAAAGACGTAACTTTGCCTGAATTAAATAACACAGCCATGAATTAGTGCATTTTGGAAATAAAAGCGCTGATTTGAATTCTCTCTCTGTTGCCTATTAGTCTCGTGAAGTCAGAGTCACATAGATAATCCGTCAAGTCCTCTCCCAATAAAGACATAACTTTACATGAATTAAATAATACAGCCATGAATGACTGCATGTTGGAAATAAAAGCGCTGAATTGAATTCTCTCATCTCATCATTAGTCTCGTGAAGCCGCTTTCATATTGCAGTTCACTCAGCGGGTTGATGCTCAAGAAATGCTTCAGCACGGCCACCGCATGTAACTTAAAAGTTAACAAGATTCACTTTTTTGAAGCACCCTAAATTGTATTAACACTTACTATATAACCATTATTTCGTTTATAAACATCTAAATAAATACAACTGTACAAATTATACAATAAGAAATTACATATTTTACATCTTCAGGGACCTAAGAAATATGAATTACTTGAGACTACATAAAAATGTTAGACCAACAGAATTCACCTATATGTTGTTAGTTCCCAGCATGCATTGCAGCATGAATAATTCATGCGGTTACTGTGATAGGAGTTATTGTTTCGCTGTTTTCTGACTTTTAATCATGTTAGTTATTTGCTGAGTTTTGATATTAATAGTTAATCTTTTGGTCGTCGTTCTTGAGATTTATGTGTCAAGGTCTTTGTACAACCTTCCCTGATGTTTTTGCTTAAGGTGATTGCACCTGCAGAAAGAATAATAGCATAGTTTACTTCACATATTACACATATATTGTGTTACTAATTGAATATTTGCTGAACAAGTTGATTCTGTGTGAATTTATTGGCTGAATGAGGCATTTTAAATTTATTAAATAAACCAGTTCAAATTAATTTAAGGGATAGTTCACCCAAAAATGTTAATTATTTCATCATTTACTCACCCTCATGTTGTTTCAAACCTGTATGAGTTTCTTTCTTCTGACAAGCACAGTTGACAGTAGCCATTGACTACCAAAAATAATGATGATAAAAACTACGGATGTCAATGGCTACCGTCAAATGATTGGTTACCAACATTCTTCAAAATATTTTCTTTTGTGTTCAGCAGAAGAAAGAAACTCATATGGGTCTTGAACTACTTGAGGGTGAGTAAATGATGACAGAATGTGCATTTTGTGGGTGATCTTTCCTTTTAAGTGTTACTTTTGACAATTTTAAGACAATAGTCAAGAGAATCTTAAGTAAAACCACTCACCTTTACAAAAGTACAAATCTTAAAATAAGCTGTACTTGCTTTGATACACACAAAGACATGTGTCTCAGTCGGTGGAGGTAGCGGATGCTGCCTGCTGCTCGGTAATGAACATGTCAGAGTATGTTGAAGATGAGGGTGAAGGATTAAGGAGCTGATAGTGATGAAGATGATCACCGGAAGAGCGCTGGTCTGCTCGCCCCGGCCCATGCTCTCTGCCCCCACTCCACCGTCCTAATGAACAGTAATCTAATTGCTGTCGGCAGGGAGTTTAGACGGTCATGGACAGAGGAGACAAAGACACGTACAGATGAATAATAGAGTTTGGGATCAGAGAGAGGCAGTGTTTGGGTGGTGATTTCATTGATTGCTAACATGTGTCTACTGCAAATGAAAGACCAGTGCAGAGCTGAGACTATCAAGAGCAGCAGCACCTCACAGCAGATGACTGTGTGCATGAGCTAACGTTAGCTGACGGCTTCAGCTAGTGATGAGAATGCAGTCAGGCTCAGAGCTCTCTATGAAAGCGTCTTTCTGCATCACTCACAATCCAAAACTAAAGCATCAGATTTTACTTAAAACATCTTCAAGCTAGCAGCAGGAAATTCAGTTAAACAAAACAGAACAGAACAGAACAGAACAGAACAGAACAGAACAGAACAGAACAGAATAGAATAGAATAGAATAGAATAGAATAGAATAGAATCTGAAGAGCCAATTCCAGGTTCTTTACATTATAAGGTATGGCTTTGTTAGGAATTAAGCATTGTTGTTAAGCATTATAGAATATTATAATGTTTAAGTTAATGAAAGTTATTATAAAGCGATATCATAATTTACTTCAATTTCATTTGAAGATCATTTAAGTTCAAGTATTTTTCTAATGCACTTTTTGCAGTAAATATACTAAAATCAATATGCTAGTAGTATAGTTGTATGTATACTATTTCAATACTTCTTGTGACTGTCACTGAATTGGCCCACTTAGTAGTTTTTAAAACTTTACTTTTAAGGGCACTTTAAGTGTAACTGTGGTAAACTTTGTTTATGCAACTAAAAGTGAACTTACTGTATATCTATAGTGTTAGTTTGCTAGTTGTATACTTTTCTTGTAGCCCACTGTTTAGTTTATAGAAGTACACTTTGAAGATACTTTCAGTAAAGTATAGTTTTTAAAGGTTTTGATACTGCAAGTAAGTTTTGAGCTTTACTATTTCCTGTATATTGTTTTTGCACTTTAATCAAACTACTAGCTTCCTTTTCAGGTATTATTTTTTTATAGTTGATGTATACCTTTAACTATATGGCTAGAATAGAATAGAATAGAATAACACCTACAGAGCTGCTTCTATGTTCTTTAAACAGTTCTTTGGTTTACATGGTGTGTTAAGCATTGAAGAATGTTATAATGTTTATTAACTTTATTGAAAGTTATTATAAAATGATACCCAAATTTTGTCATTTTAAAAAAGAATTACTTGAATACATTATTATTATTAATAATAACAATAATAATAATAATGTGTATCAAAGTAATTTAAAAAAAAAAAAAAATTGCTAAAAAGGAATAAAAAATATCTAACATTATTATTAACTACATGTAAGTATGGTAAGTTTTCTTATGCTTTCATTAACATTCAGTGTTAAGATGAGTTCTTGTTCGTCCTTTTAGATCCTTTATAGTGCTTATAACCTTGCAAGAAAGAAATACATTTTATTAGGTTAATTTAAGTAAAGTTTAAGTATATCTTTGAAGTATGCTTTATGCAGTAAGTATACTAAAATCAATGTACTAGTAATATACTTGTAAGAGTATTAATCAACACTTCCTGTGACTAAACTGGCCCACTCTTTAGATTATAAAAGTTTACTGTTAAATGTAATTTAAGTGTAACTGTGATAAACTTTGAGTACACAAATACTGTAGTTTATTTTTAAGTTTTATTTTTGCACTTCAATACTCTGAATTATACTACAAGTGAACATATATGCATAGTGTTAGATTAATAGCTGTATAATTACTAGCTCACTTTTTAGTTTATGGAAGTTACACTGAGTAAACCACTTTTTTAATGTATTTTTTTTTTTTATTATTATTTCTGCAGGTATGCTTGTAAGTTTTGAAGTAAACATCATACTGCCTTTATAGATATTTTGTACTATTTATATATTCTTTTTGCATTTTAAGTATACTAATATGTTTCTATTTAAGTATTAATTGTACACATGAAATACACAGAGAATAGAATGGAATGGAATAGAACAGAACAGAACAGAACAGAACAGAACAGAACAGAACAGAACAGAACAGAACAGAATAGAATAGAATAGAATGTTATTTGTCACATGACTCGCGCTGCATGGTGCATGTGCATGCCACTGTTCTTCCATTAGCAGTTCCTTGCATGCCGCTGTTTGATGTCTGGTTCTGAGCGTGCTGGTGATAATGACGAGTGTTTCACACTAATGCAGATGACTAACTGTGGGCCTCTAACTCCTAATCTTCCACCCTATTTCTCTTGCCTGCTGTCAAGTTCTTGCAATGTATGAAAATGTTCTTAAGTGCCCTACGCCTGGCTGCACGGGCCGGGGTCACGTCAACAGCAACAGGAACTCTCACAGGAGGTGAGTTCCTCTCTGTCTGGATGAGAGAAACGCTTCTGTGTTCATTCTTAGCATCTTTATTTACTATGTCAAAAATCACAGTACTGACTACTTGTTCACTCTCCCTCAGCACATTTTTCTGTTTATATTTGGTGGTACAAAGCTTTAGTTTCTGATTTAATGCATCCAGATTTATAGTTAAGGTTCTTAAATATTAAATGTGAATTGTATTTATTTATTTTTATGTTAAAATACTTTACTACTACTTGAATGTGCAGAGGCTATAAGTAAGCTTGACTGTCTGAAGTGTGTAAATAATTTATTTAAACCCTAACCTTAACTTCAATCTCGACTAAAGCTGTGACCAGTGCTTGGTATTACTTCTGATTACAAATTACGTGATTAAAATTGTAGTTAGTAATGTAATCTATTATATAACATGCTTTAGGTAATCTAATCAGACTTTTTTGATTGCATTTATATTTCTTTTAAAGTATCTCACATTGATTTGTATAGCATTGTTTTGTATAACATTAACATAAAAATACATTTACATTTACATTTACATACACGAGAGAAATATATAATATATAATAAAATATATAATAATTATCTTTTTTTGTCTTTTTATCAACATGAAGTGCATTAAACACCACATTACATCAGTTTCCCAAACTGGGGTTTATGAAAGAGTGCTTCATGAGTTGATGATAAACTGACACTTAAACCATAAAAATATCAAATTAAAAATTATTATATATATTTTTTTTTTGTTTTTTACCTGCATGTTGATGTAAAGATAATATTATTATTATTATTTGAATTAGGGATTATCTAAAAAGTATGAATAATTTACTGTATGAATAATATGTAATGTAATCAATAAAAAATAAATAAATAAATAAATAAAAAATAACTATGATCTGATCATTTTAAAATGCAATATAATCTAATTAAAAATTAACTTAATTTTGGGAATATGCTTACGTAATCCAAATTAAGTCACTCAAGTCACCTTTATTTTTAAAGCACTTTATACAGTAAACATTGTTTCAATGCTGCTTTACCGTGTTAAACAAGAAAGTAGCACAACCAAGGATGAAAACTGCAAAAATTACGCAAATCCAAAATCTACTTGTAAGATAAGGTGTCATTTTTCAGCTCAAGTCGGTTGAGTTCAGTTGAATGACTGTATTAAGTTCATTCATTATGAAACGTGTTTGATTCAGCAATAAGCAGCTCTACTAACACTTGTTGTTACTCAGCTCGAGTCAGTTCAGTGTTGATTCAGTATGATCAGTTACATAATCTATACTCAGCCCTGTGCGGGATGTGTGTTTTTTTTTTTCAACTTTGTTTGATGTTGCTAGTGATGTCTGACGTCAATGCAGGACTACGTTTATTCATTGAATAGATTGACAGTGATGAAAAATATAGAGTACTACAAATGCACATTGGCTCAAGCAGCTTTTAAAGCAGAACGTTCTTCTGTGGAAGGCTTTGTGTTCGTAGTGGGCTGATGAAATGGTTGATTCAGATATTTGTAGAGGGTGCTGCAGTAATGCTCTCAGCAGCTGCTGTGTGGAGCGTCAGCCATTAGCACCTCACTGACACCTCACCAGGGGAGACGGCCCGCTCCAGACGGCCGCCACAGACCCCTGAACCACACACACACACACACCTCGCTTGTACATGCAAGAGTGAAATTACATTTCCTACGGCCCAATAGAAACCTGGCAGCGTGCTTCATGTCATGGACACTCACACACACCTTCAGCTACTGCATCTTTGTGCTCTAAGATTATAGCACTACCTAGAGGAACCTTGTATTGCTCTCAGGTTACTTTAAAAAAAAAATCTTATTCAGTATTGTTTTGTCTTTGAATTCAGTTTATTGTTCATACCCCATTGGCATATTTTTCTTCTTTTAAATATAAACTCAAAACTTTTAATTTTGATACTTTTTTTTCAGAAAAAAATAGAATATTTTCAAGCAAAATGTTATATGGTTGAAACAATATGGAAAGTGTTTTCTATTGCCTTTTTCTCAGGAGGCAGATCTGAGAAGCAGAAGAGTTTTTTTCATTTTTTTCCCTTAATAATCTTTATGAATTATTTAATACATAATCGAATGTTTTACACAGGAAGCAGCTGAGACATAAGAGAGCTCAATCTTTTAATTTTTTAATTTTTTACAGATCACAATTTTGACCGTCAGTATTCTAATTCTGACTTCATACTGTATAAAGCAGATTATAAGAGATGCATATCAGCGATGGGTCTAAAATGCACAGAAATGAAGATGAATCTGTATTTGATACGTCCCTGACTTGTCACATATGATCATGTCTTTTAAAGACATGTTTCTGACATTTCTTTCTGTTCGTCCAGCCTGTCGGGCTGTCCAATAGCGGCTGCAGAGAAACTGGCCAAAGCCCATGAGAAACATCAGTCATGTGATGGAGGCAAATCCAACCAGGCTTCAGATCGTGTGCTCAGGTAACTGCTCCTCATTGCTTACACTGACACACCAGATCAAGCTGTGAATTTGCTTCTTAGCTGGAAACTGAGTATCTTAACAATAGGCAACAATTTGTGTTGAACTTTCTGTGCAAAGTTCATGAAATGGATAGTAGGCACGCATTCATATGATACGCCATAAACTGCTGGTTGTATCTGTTCCAGGCCCATGTGCTTCGTCAAACAGCTGGAGATTCCACAGTACGGCTATAAAAACAACGTGCCCACTTCAACCCCACGATCCAACCTGGCCAAAGAGTTAGAGAAATACTCCAAAAACAGCTTTGACTACAACAGCTATGACAACAACAACGTCTACAGCAAACGGCACACTGCTGCACCCAAAGTCCACAGTCGGGACACACTGCCCAAAACTGATGATGGTAAGACCTCAGCACTCACACGTCTGCGCTACGATATCAATGTACACCACTGTTCAAAGGTTTGGGGAAATCATTCTAATGTGCTGATTTGGTGCTCAGTTATTATTAGTGAGTGATACTGTGATCCATTTTTTTTTTTTTTTTTTTTGGTATTCTTTGAATAGAAAGTCCAAAAGAACATTTATTTGAAATAGACATCTTTTGTGAACTTTATAAATGTCTTTGTCACTTTAATATTTTTAAAATGTCATTGTCAACTTTTGTTATTGTTTATTGTTAACTAAAACTAAAACTATAAGAAAATAAATTACAGAAATAAAACAGAATATTATATACTACATAATCACTAAATAATCTAAAACAAAATACTAAAATTACTAAAATCTTTAGAGATTTTTTTAAAATGACAAAAACAACAAAACAGAAATATAAAAATATAAACAAAGTCTAGTTTAAATGATTAATAACAACTTTGGTAGTATAAATCATAATGACCCCAGACGTTTGAATGGTAGTGGTGTATAAGATATACAGCAACCCAAAAATATGATCTGGACGTAAATTACACTTTAAAATGTCTGAATGTCATTGCATTAGATGATGGCAAAATTTCAATGTAAATGTTCTCTCAATGTCTAAAGGAGCTTTTCTCAGAATTAACTTTACTTTGCTTGAACCATTTTTGTAATGACTTTTGACCAACAGAACCCCCCCAAGGAACAGCCGTACCGTGACACTTTTTTTGTTTTTTGTTTTGTTTAATTAAACAGCAGGAAGTAAGGAAATATACGTTCTGTGGTGACAGGGGCGAATGGCCTGTCAAGGAAAATTGCAAAGATCTTATAACACCATAATTTATTCTAACAACATGAACATTTATAGACATAACATGTGTTACAGATTTAATAAAAAGGTTATTCCCTAAAGCAGATTATTGAGCTGATTATTATTATTATTTTTATTTTATTTTTTTCTGGATTACATATACCAAAACTATAACACATAAAATTATAAAAATAATAAAAAAATAAATAAAACCTGAAAGACGTTCAATCAAATCCATCAAATATAATTTTATTTGTGCACCAGATGTTAAAAGCCAATTACATAGCAGTTTATTTTATTTTAGGATCATTGAGATACTATTGTTTACATATTAATGTCATTTTTATTGTTTTTTATGTACACTGTTTTTATTATTATTATTATTTTCTAGTTATAGTTTTAGTTATTTTAATATGTCAAGCTAAATTTTTGAAGTAACAAAAATGCTTTTAATTGTTTCAGTTTTAGGTGATTTTAATAACCCTGGCAGGTAGTTATTATTAGTGAAAGTATGAAGTCAGTTCTCTATAACTTCACACAGCAGAGGAACCACAGCTGTAGATCATAACTTGGATTATAAGCTTAAAAACTACAGTGCTAGATCTATTGTTTTATAATTTCAAACTATTTCAAATAAATGTCACTTGGTTTGATATTATTTTGTCCAATAAATCAAAGAGCAAGTCATCCAAATACTTTTTGTAGCTGATGTATGATCATTTTTATCACTATGACTCCTGAACATATGACAATGTTAAGGTCTGAGAAAACTATAATGCTTGGTGAGAAACTAACCCTGTTAGAAAATCCAGCGATATCTTTCTTCACTGTATTTCTGAGGTATGGAAATGTATGGAAATGATCTGGAGGCAGATGCATAATGAATGAGGTGGTTTAGGCAAATCACAGTCTGGATTTAGGGCTGCTGCTAATTGCAATTCTATGCGTAAGACTGTGAGATCCCTGGCCATGCTTTAATGACCAGACTGGGGGGAGAAGATAGAGTAAAAGGAAGGCAGAAGAGAGAGATAGCGAGCGATGGCAGCAGGACGCCCGGTGGGAGATGTCACTTTGATGCCCAGCTGGTGGTTGTGGCTCATTGTGTCTTTTGTCAAATTGCATAGAGTGTCTCTCCGTCTCTCACCTACGTCCCGACACCCCCCTCAACACCCCATCATTTAAAATCTCCTCAGAATAATCAAAATCATCATAATAAACAAGCCTTTCTTCAGGGATTTTACTACAGGACACTGCATACTGAGTTTCCATGCACTTTATTTTACAGTATGTTCACTTACAGCGTACTTACTTGCCCCAGAAAGTACTGAGTACATAATGTAAGCTAACTACACTGTAAAAAAAACATAAAAGATAAAACGAAGATTATCAGAGTGCATTTTACAAGAAAATACGCTTTCAGTCTTTCTACTTGCAAATTTCATGCTTAATTCAGTGTGTAACTTACCAATTATTTGTAAGTGAGGCTTTGAGTTTGTACCTAGTTATTACCTATGTATTGTAGCTACTATAGTAAGTACATGCATAACTTTATTTTAGATGTCCTTGTTACATTGTAATTACTCAAATATGTACTCTGTAATATTAATTAACAACATGTACTTCGATGGGTCATGCCATTTCTTATGCAAATTTTTACTGTGCATTTTGGAATTGCATCAGTAGCGTGCCAGTGATGTCTAATATATATATATATATATATATATATATGCGTGTGTGTGTGTGTCATATCTTGTGTTTTATGGATTGTACAGCACATTGGTTTTAATTTCAAATAACTGTGAAATTTAAATACTAAAACAACAGAATGTAGACCAGAAGTGTATTTTGTGAGCTGTCCCATCCGTCTGCACAGATAGGGAGGGCTTATGTTAAAGTTACTGCTCTGTGTGTCCCGTCAGTGAAGCACTACTGCAAGAGCTCCAGTTCGGCGAGCAGCACCACCAGCAGCTACGGGCCCAGCAGCAGCAGCCTGAGCTGTGGAGGAGGAGGAGGAGCGAGAGGAGGAGAGAGCAGCGCCAGCAGCACCTGCAGCAAGAGCAGCTTCGACTACACACACGACATGGAGGCGGCACACATGGCTGCTACCGCCATCCTCAACCTCTCCACCCGCTGCAGAGAGATGCCCCAGAGCCTGAGTAGGAAACCCCTGGAGATCTGCACACAGGTACACACATGGCCACACGAGTCACAATATCAAGCCCCTTTTTATACTTGCTCAGACAATTTTACATTATCATGATACATTACCTTATTACACATTATTAATTCTTAATATATAACTAATCTGGAGACCAAGAATATAGTAGAGCTCATCTCTGAGATGTCAACACTGAAATAACAATTTGATGTCAAGATGACAGAAACATAAGAAATGTATAATATAATATAATTTGGCCTACAAAAGCATCATCCAGGCAGTTAATCTGCTGAAGGTGACTATAGTGTCAGCAAAGGCATTAAGCCCACGATAAGATCACACTGAAATAAATCCAATGTTTAAAAAAAGTTCAGCACATGCACAAATCTATAATGGTATCAGAAAGCTTGTTCTAATCAATCGATAATGTAAATGCCAGACATGCATTAGAATTTGACTCGGTATGTGCAGTTTTTCCATTTATAACTTCATATTAGCATGAGGTTCTTGTCCTCATTGGACTCTGTTTGTGAAGAAAGAGTAAGATGTGCTTTGCCATGCAAAACTCACAATAAAGATGCTCGGATGTTTTGGATGGTTATTATTGGCAATATTAAGAGGATTTTGAGTTCTGTTGGACTGTAATATCAACACTCTTTATCAGCCAAACAGATTTGAGGACTTAAAAGAACTGTTGTATAAATAAATACATTTATTTATATTTATATTACATGACAATGTAAATGTGTTTGGTCTTGGCGGAATAGATCTGCTACGCTGCTGCCTCAGAGACTTGCAGTATCGAGACTTGCAACTGCCAATACATCCACAACATGCTGCTGTGAGCATGTAAGAAATACTGCTGCTGCACATATAACTTATGTGAATAACCCCTATACAGTATATAGATTACATGAATCACCCCATAGCAGATCTATACGTGAGGATCTGGAGAAGTTGGAGGGTTTCTGAAACGCGCTGCAGTTGCTACAGCAAGATCTAAACAAGTAAATGAATGTTGAGCAGCGAGCAGCGAGCTCATTGGCTGCTGATACAAAAAGAACTAATCAGCTGAGCCATGTGATGATGTCATTATGTCAGTTTGGGTTTGACCTATCGGACTGCACCTATATGCATATACAGTATATATTAGGGATGCTCTGATTGATCGGCTACCGATCACTATCATCCGATAATCGCTTTGGGATGTTTGATCGGCGGTCTCTATCAAGACTGGCGGTCTCTATCGGTTTCTATCACGGGTGAAATAGTTATAATGCTGAAGGTGAGGTACAATTCATATTTCTTCATTAAATAACCTAGTTAATTAATAATAAATTAAATAACCAAGTAATTTGAAAACTTTCTGTGAAACATAATTTCACAAACAGCGTAAGTGAATCACTCCGCGCTCTCTTTTTCTCTCTCAAAATGCGCAAATGGCTTCAAATCACATCACGTCTGCACTATAAGCGAGCTGCACACTGCACAGTTGACATAGGAATTATCACTTGCACTATCGAGGAATTGTCGCATCGTCAACAAAGTTTATAAATTGCATTTCTTTTTAATTCTTGCCAGTGTTTAAACCATTCAGCGCTTGCATGCTCTCCTGGAGACCATGCACTCATGCACACTCGAAGCACACACACATAATGCCAGGTTCACATTACTCCGTTTGCAGTGCGTATGTGGTGCGTATTTTTTCTGCGCTCATGTTAACGGATTAAAGCGTTCACACTGTTTTAATTCCACAAATTAAAAAATCCCCTCACAAGAGTCAGCTAAGAGGGGAATGAATTTTCAAAAATTAAATTCAGGCCCTGAATAAATGTCTAAAAATCTTGATTGGATCATCACTATAAATAATTTTACATGATAAAAAGAAGGCTTTAAAAAGATCGGTATCGGTGATCGAATCGGCAGATACTGCTTTCTGTGATCGGTGATAGGTGATCAGTGATCGGCCTCAAAAATCCTGATTGGAGCACCCCTAATATACAGTATATATATAGAGAGAGAGAGAGAGATTTTTTGATTTTTAAAAATCTTTATTATAAATTTAAAATCTTTCACATATTATCTCATGTTATAATATCACCAAATATTAAAGTATTATTTTACAGAGTCCTTCTCCATTTGTCCAAATCGTTTCAAAATCCAGTAGATTTTTCATACAACAATAAAAAGAAAAATCAAGTTTAATTCTTGTTTTTACAATTCCTTTAAAAACCTTCACTATATTACAATCATTTCCAAGATAAATTTTCTGTTTTCGACTTAAATAAATAGACATCTTTGCTTGACCTATAATAAAATTCAGCAAACGCCCCATTCTTTTCTTTACTTTAGATTCCTTAAAACCATAAATAAATTCAGGTATACTGAACATTTCATCAAAAACAGGTCATCAAAAATAATTGTCAGCAAGTAAACTTAATATTTCTGTCCTTCAAATTGTTTGATACTGTTAAAGGACAGTTCAATTCCGTATCTGGTATGTCCGGAGAAATCATCATTGCTGGAAAATTGTCCTCTGCTTCTGGTCTTTGTTGTAATACTTAATAATCATATAGAAGCATCCATTCTTCTTCAGATAAGGAACTTCAACATTTTTCCAACATCTGTCCAACTATTCTTTCAGAACGAAGTCTCAAGTTTATGAGTCAATGCAACAATATTACTTAAATCCCTTCCAGCCACTTCCACCAAGTCCTTCATTATTATAATATGTGCATTTTTCATTTTTTTGTTCAAGCCATGATGGTATCTCGCAAGATAAATTCAAACGAGAGCCATTAATCAATGGTTCTAACATCAACCAATGTAAAGATTTTCCATCAGTAGACCTTGTTATTTTCATCAAACATCATGATTTCCGAACTGCTTCGTAAAGAAAAGAAGTCACTTTCCAGTCAATTCTCTTACAATCTGTCCAAAACACTTCTTTACCCAACCACACTTAAAAGTTTAAAAGCAACATTATTCCAAGACAAATTCTGATACAATATTTTTTTAACAAATTGCAGTCTAAAAGCTGCTTTCCGGCTTTCAAGATGTATTAGACCCTGTCCTCCCTCCTCTAAAGGAAGATACAACACATTTTTAGGAAGCCAATGTAATTGATCCCAAAAAAAAAAACCAATAGATGTTTGAATCTTTTCTAACAGTCCCATTGGGGGTTCTAATAATGCTAAACGGTGCCATAACAGGGATTAAAAAAAAAAAAAAAAAGCTATTTCCACCTTGCCAACCTGCCTTTTCAAAAGCATTTCCCCAATTTTTCCCCATTGTCACTTCATCTCCTAAAAACACCCCCAAATATTTAATTCATTAATTAAATATTTATATTCATTAATTAAAACCACTATATCATCAGCATAAACTGACAACTTTACTGACATATAACTACTATCATATTTAAAACCACAAATACTCTCTCTTATTTGATTTAAAAATGGTTCCAAAGCAATTGAATATAACATTCCAGACATTGAACATCCCTGTCTTATTCCTCTTTCAACCTTAAAAGGAAAACTGAAGCCACCATTGATCTTCAATATGCTTTCAATGTCCTCATAAAGGACCTTTATAATATCTATAAAACCAGGAGGAAAACCAAAAGCTTTAAAAGTATCCCACAAATAGCAGTGTTCCACACGGCCAAAGGCTTTTTCCTGGTCTAATGAAATCAGACCAAATTTTAAGCCAAAAACCCTTGAAACCTCAAAAACATCTCTGATCAGTGAAATATTATCAACAATATATTTGTTGGGTATTTGTTGGTGATATTTTGGGTATAGAATATGACTGATCTATATGTATTATCATTCCCATCACTTTTTTTTAATCGATTAGCCAATGTTTTGGATAAGATTTTATAATCAGCACATAATAATGCTACTGGCTTCTTTCAAATCACCTTTTTTTGGGAGCAGGGTTAAAACTGCCCTTTTACAACTCTGTGGCAGCTGTCCTCCATTCAAACCTTCATTTAGAACTTCAAGCAAATAATCTCCAAGAAACTCCCAATAGGCCTTATAAAAATCAACAGGAAAACCATCAATTCCTGGTGCTTTGCCATTTTTTTAACTTTGTAATGAAATATACGACTCCTCTTTTGACAATGGTTTCATCAATTCTTTAGGCACCTGAGGAAGATCTTTGTTAAATGTTTGTGCCAGAAAAACATTTTCTTTATATTCACTTGCATAGAGCTCTTCATAAAAATTAACTGCTCTTCTGCATATATCTGATATTTTCGTGAGTTCCTTCCCATCAATAGATCTTAAACAATGAATTAACCGACACTGGCCATTTTTCTTTTCCATGCCAAAAAAAAAATAATAATCTGGATGGGGCATCTATTTCAGATATATTCTGAAATCTTAATCTCACCAAAGCCCCTTGTGCTCTGACTCCTAATAGATCAGCCAAAACTGTTTTTTTTTTTTCAATGATTTAAAATGATCTTGATCTCCTGTGGAGTCACATAAATTCTGAAGCTCCACAATATCAACTTCTAAATTTTTAATGTAGCCAACAATGTCCTTGGTTACATTGAAAGCATATTGATTACAAAACAGTTCTATTTGAATCTTCCCAGCATCCCACCATTGGTTCAATGAACTGAAATTTTCTTTTTGCAATTTCCATTTTGCCCAAAGAAATCTAAAACAACTCTTAAAATGAAAATCTTCAACAAGTGCACAATTAAAATGTCAATACGCACTCTTATTCCTTATAGAATTGATATAAACAGAAGTAATCACCATAGAATGGTCTGAAAAACCAACTGGACATATATAACAACTTTTAAAACACTGAGATTGAAATTTATAACAATAAAATATATCCAACCTTGCTAAAGCAATGTGATTTTCTCTTACATGTGTCCATGTATACTGTCTTATATTGTTATGCAAGTTCCTCCAAATATCACAAAGTTCATTTGATTCAATGAGTTGTAACATTCTTCGCCTTGAAGGGCCATGAGGCTCCAGATGATTCCTATCATTATCGCTGACAGTACAATTAAAATCTCCACCAAGTATCAAATAATGATCTTCACATTGCTGAATTGTATTAGCAAGTGTATCTAAAAAAATTTACCGGAGCATACACATGAATCAATTCCAGTGTTATCTTTTCATATTTCACTGTAGCTTTTAATAATCTTCCTTCTATTATTTGTTCTACCTTACAGGATTCCAGTAAAAAATTCCTTGAAAATAAAATTCCAACTCCTGCACTAAAAAAACTTTTATGACTGTGATGAGTGGGGCGGGGCCAAGAGCCATGGGAACGGAGCGAGGCCGGTGGAGTTAATGATAATGAGCGACACCTGCACCACTCGTCACAATGACTAAGACATATCCCATTCTTTTTGCCACTCTACTACATTATCTGGTGTGCTATGAGTTTCTTGAACAAACGCTATACCTATATTTTTCATTTTCAAAACATCATATAATTGTGCTCTTTTAGCAACATCTCTTGCTCCATTTAAATTAATGGATGAGATTTTAAAATTACTCATTAGGAGAGAGTAAGTCAAAAAGCACAAAACAAGCACATTTTTATTATTACTCCACCAATTGATCGTTTTCATTTTGACTTAATCTAGAGCTCAATCTTTGTACTCTTTTTTTTCAGCCGATACACATCTGGATTGGATAGAAAGTTTTCCCCTCTTTGTCTCATCAAAAATCTGGCTGATTCAATAAACAATGTTTGATCCGAAAAGGATCTTCCTCAGCCCTTTCCAGCTTTTCAGCCCTTATTTTCTTCCTCAGCCCTTTCCACAGTACCTTTATTTTGGGTTTCTTTTTCTGGACATGAATGCATTAAATGTCCTTCAAGTTTTCAGTTGATGCAAAAATCACATAATCAAACCCGTCGATCCTAAACTTCAGAACAATATTCAATTCCTCTACACCACTCTTCAGTACCATGTATACTTGTCTCCTAAACGAAACAACATGTTTCAGCAATGGCGATTTACAGCCTAGAGAGATCTTTTTTATGACTGAGACAATCTGACCATGTCTTGAAAGTTCCCTTTCTAAAATTTCATCCTTAATGAAAGGAGGCACATTTGACAACAATACTCTCTTCGCTGGATTAACGAGAGGAAACACTTTCACAAAGCTGTCATTCAATGTTATTCCTTTTTCAACAACCTCATTTACTTTGTCAATCTTGTCTAAAAACAAGACGACCGCACTGTTCATCCTTGATGCAGACCATATGCTATTATATCCAACAACTTTTCCAATCGCTATACTAACTTCTTCCACTGAGCTCTCAATACCAACTGGCACTTTAACTCCATGTCGGCGAGTTAGCTGTTCAAAAACCGCGCCTCCCAAACTAGCCATGGCCGCCAGCTAAAAATAACTGGCTAAGAAAAGGGCTAAAGAAGACGTAACTTTTATTCTCGCTGTAGTATTGTTGCTGCCGCCGGCGCCATGTCCTGGAGACACTGTGTTTTGTTGTGAAAGCGAAAGTACTTTGTTTGGCCATCCAAATGAGCACATAACTAGAAATCAGCGGCTAAGTCATATTTTCAACACTGTTCCAGAACTGTACAATGCAAATATTAGAGTGTGTGCAGCGCATTTTACGGAGGACTGTTTCGGGCCAATCACAATGCACTGGATAACTGGCCAATCAGAGCACACCTTGCTTCTCGGAACAATGCGCTTTGTAAAAATTGGTGCATTTCAGAAAGGCAGAGCATAGAGGAGCAACAATAATGTTCAATATGTGGAAAATAATGTGTTTTTTGAACCTCGAACCCCGTAAACACATTGCATTACACCAAATACACACAAAAAATTATTTTTAGCAATATGACCCCTTTAAGGGAAAAAATCTGTCCAAACCTGTCTGGCCCTACATGAAAAAGGAATTGCCCCCTAAATCTAATAATTGGTTGTGCCACCCTTTGCAGCAACAACTGCAATCAAGTGTTTGCGATAACTAGCAATGAGTCTTTCACATCGCTGTGGAGGAATTTTGGTCCACTCTTCTTTGCAGAATTGTTTTAATTCAGCTACATTGATTTGGGTTTTTGAGCATGAAAGGACTGTTTAAGGTCATGCCACAGCATCTCAATCGGATTTAAGTCCAGACTTTGATTTGACGACTCCAAAACCTTAATTTTGTATTTCTTGAGCCATTCAGAGGTGGACTTGCTGGTGTGTTTGGGATCATTGTCCTGCTGCATAACCCAAGTGTGCTTGAGCTTGAGGTCACAAACTGATGGCCGGACATTCTCCTTCAGTATTTTCTGATAGAATGCAGAATTCATGGTTCCATCAATTATGGCAAGTCATCCAGGTTCTGAAGCTGCAAAGCAGCCCCAGACCATCACACAACCACCACCATGTTTGACGTTTTACGCCAGATGTAACAGGACACGCACCTTTCAAAAAGTTGAACTTTTGTCTCATCAGTCCACAGAATATTTGCCCAAAAGTCTTGGGGATAATCAAGATATGTTTTGGCAAATGTGAGACGAGCCTTTGTGTTCTTTTTGGTCAGCAGTGGCTTTTGCCTTGGAACTCTCCCATGGATGCTGTTTTTGCCCAGTCTCTTTCTTATTGTTGAATCATGAACACTGACCTTAATTGAGGCAAGTGAGGCCTGCAGTTCTTTAGATGTTGTTCTGGGTTCTTTTATGACCTCCTGGATGAGTCGTCATTGCGCTCTTGGAGTAATTTTGATTGGACAGCCACTCCTGGGAAGGTTCACCACTGTTACAAGTTTTCTCCATTTGTGGATAATAGCTCTGACCGTGGTTTGCTGAAGTCCCAAAGCCCTAGAAATGGCTTTATAATCCTTTCCAGACTGATACATGTCAACTATTTTGTTTCTCATCTGTTCTTGAATTTCTTTAGATCGTGGCATGATGTGTTGCTCTTTAAGCATCCTTCACTTCGTTAGACAGGTTCTATTTAAAGTGATTTCTTGATTCAACAGGTCTGGCAGTAGTCAGGCCTGCACTGTAAAAAAGAATCCGTAAAATTTAAGGTAAAAAAATGGCAGCTGTGGTTTTAGATTTTACGGTTTTAACTTAAATTTACAGTTAAATACCATAATTTCATTAACTGATATAATGTTAATATACAAACCTATTGAAGTACTGAAATCTGTTTCGTACCTTTGAAATACACTGATAACCACCAAATGCAAGTGATGATGAGAAAGTCACATGATGAACCAAAGCCCATCACAAGCAGCTTTTAAATAATAACATATATAGAAGGTGCACAGTGTCATTCGCACAAACACTAAACACCATCATGGTGAGACTCATTAAACTGAAATTTGCAATAAACATTAATTTAACATCATTAGATGTAACATACAACCCTAATAAACATAACTGATAAGAAAAAAACTAAGAAGAAACATCAAATTCAAAAGAAATTTGAAATGCAACACAGGGAATTCTGGGAATGTCAATTTATGGTTATTCCCTGTAAATTTTACATTCTTTTTCACTTCCAAAAAAGGTATTTCACCGTAAAATTGTCTGAAATGTCTATTACTTACCGTTAACCATTTAACAGGTTTTTTTCTGTAGCATTTTCACAGTTTTTTACCATTAAAATTTCGGTCATTTTTTACAGTGTGGGTTTGGCTAGTGAAATTTAACTCAGCTTTCTAAAATAATGTGGTTAAACACAGTTCTTTCATGATTTAACAGGAGGGGGCAATTAATTTTTCACATAGGGCCAGGACAGCTTTTTCCCCTTAATAAATGAAATCATCATTTAAAATCATCATTTTGTATTTACTTGCATTATATTTGTGTAATATTACAATTTGTTTGATGATCTGGCCATCTGAAATTTTCATCTAAAATTAGCATTTTTATCAGGCTGCTATGTTTAGGTTCAGTAATTTTACTCTAATGGCAGTGTATAGGTCCTTTTCTATGCAATTAAAGTGAAATAAATTAACATAAATATAGGGGCCTCATAAAAATGCTCATTTTAGAAGAAAATTTCAGATGGCATTTAGAGGCTTTTGCATCTGAACTCTTCAAATAAAAAATAAAAACAAATAAAAAAAACAGGAAGGGGGCAAAAACCTTTTCACGGCATTGAAAATTATTCACCATTGTGTGAAACAAATACTAGCAATTATACTAGAAAACAAAGGGAGTTTTTGCCGCATACTAGTTAAAGACACAACCTCCTGCTAACACTCAGTCTGAAGATAGATTGGAGAAAAAGCAGCACTGAACACAATGAATGTTATTTGTGTGGGATATAGGAGCTATATCCTCAGATTAAGCACAGACACTCATCCAGCATGAAACAGGAGGAAAGGAGAGTTGATAATGTGTGTGTGTGTGTGTGTGTGTGAAGCATGGAGGCGCCTCAAGCAAGTGATGGCTGGCTTCTCTCTCTCTCTCTCTCTCTCTCATTTCATCTGCTGTCATTCTGCAGTCGAGGATGGGCTGAGCTGCCTGCAGCAATGCTCTTCTCTTGCTGTCATAGGTTCAGCAGATGATACTTCCTCTCCATCTCCATCTCTGCTCAACACATTCATTTCAGTAGTGCAGTGTCCATGCAGCCCCTCGTCTCTCAGCGGAGCCGAAGCGCTTGTTAAGCATGTCTTCTCAGCTGTGTTTGCTTCAGGACTCTGGTTTTACATTGGCCATCAACTGGTGACTCAATATAGCACCAGAACAACATTGCCCTAAAAATCAAATGTCGCTGAAAAAAATAAATAAATAAATAAAAAATAAATAAAAAGTTTTTTTATGATGTACGTTTTTGTCTAGTACAAATATCTAAACTTTCTTGAATCAAGATACATTTACTTGAGAAGCAAAATATTTTCTGAAAAATCTAAATTCTCAGAAATTATCAAAATGAAGTGTGTTGCTGAAAACATGAAGAGAAGAATCTGCTGAAAATAAACAAGATTATTTTTTTCTAACCCCCTTGGTAGATATATTTTCTGGCTTTAAGAAAAGAAAAAAAAAAGAAAAAAAAAATTCAGAACAAAAGACTTGTAATTTGGCTTGATTTGAAGAATATTTAAATATTTGTATACTGGAAAACAGGACAAAAATAGAGTAAGAAAATCATTAGTTGCAGAGATGTTGTTTCTTTTTGTCATGTTCCAGCCGTCCATCCCTCTGTCTCTCATTCTCGCTGTCTAATTGGAGCAGCTTTAGTCGAGGCTGCAGCAGGAAATGGAGTCATGGGATGTGACCTCTTAGCTTGGCTGTCACTTCCTCCAGGGGTCCCTGTAGTAACAGAGGTCAGCCAGAGAGAGCACCTCCTCATCCCTCACTAATTATGGCTCTGAATGTGCTGAGATGTGTTTAGATGGGCCGCATACATACAAACTACATTCATAATGTTCATCCTCATCTTCTTCATTTTTCATTTACTTTCCCCATCTTCTGACTCAGCTACGGACAAGTTTAAGTGTCAAAATACGTTTTCTCATTTTCAACATTAGATCTGTTGTTTTATCACTTTAAACCCAACAAACTTGAGAAATCTTTGCTATCTTTCTATAAAAAAAAAGAATAAATAAATAACACACACACGCACACACACACACACATCATCATCATCTTCATCATCATCATCATGGCCACCTATTTCTGGTCCTATTGCCCCAGTGCTATTAAACCACAAATGTATAATATTCATTACAGTACAGATTTTTTATAACAAGGTGCACTCTTAAAAAGGATGTGTTAAAAACAACAAAACCTGTTTCTTAACACACCTCTGTGTCTAGTTAAGGACAACACAGTGGCGGTTTTTGGCATGGGCGAACTGGGCAGCCGCCCGGGGCGGCATTTTTTCATGACACGTGGGGGGCGGCACAAGCACTTGAAAAAAAAAATCATCTGCACCGCTAAGCGGTTTTCTATTATCTATCAAATAACTGTGTGGGGAATTGGCAAATTGGCGCCCCTGCTTGCTGAGAAGGTGCCGTGCACAGAAGCAGACAAGGAGGGGGGGAGGGGAGGGGAGGTGGGAGGTGTGTGTGTGTGGGGAGGGGGGTAAAGCACATTTCATTCATAATATTAAAACACAGGCCTATAATTTGCACGTTTTTGTTTTTTCTGAATTGTGTGAAATGGCTAATAAAAATTGGTAATACAAAACGATTATGTGGAGGTGAATTGGTTTAGTCTTGACTCTCAGGAACGGCTCACTGGCCTTGCTATCATCAGTATCAATCACTCAATAGGGGAGCAGATTTCGTATGATGACATTATTGATGATTTTGCATCAAGGAAGGCCAGAAAGGTCAGGTTTTAGTTTGTGTTTTCTGTTCTTAGTGCAATAGTGTAATAATTAGATTTTCTTTAGTGTGATTTGTGTGATGAAGGATTTGTGCTATTTAGAATATTTATTCTATATTGTATTTGTATATTATTCTTAATATTTTATATTATTGTTGTTCTCTGCTCTTGTACAGAGTAATTCAGTGTAGAACCGCCACTGGGACAACACCTTTTGTGTTAGTTTTAAAGGTCCCATGGCATGAAAATTTCACTTTATGAGGTTTTTTAACATTAATATGAGTTCCCCTAGCCTGCCTATGGTCCCCCAGTGGCTAGAAATGGTGATGGGTGTAAACCGAGCCCTGGGTATCCTGCTTCGCCTTTGAGAAAATGAAAGCTCAGATGGCCCAATCTGGAATCTTCCCTTTATGTCGTCATACAGGGAACGGTTACCTCCCCTTTCTCTGCTTTGCCCGCCCATGAGAAAATGAGCTTCTACCGTGCAGGCGAACGCAATATATTTTTTAGCATATAGGTGATGGTGAGGGTCGGTGAGATGACGTCCCTCCTTTATTTCCTGTCACATTATTAACTGCCACAAGTGCTTCTGGAGTGTCTTCCATTCAAAGCTGCAATAGTCAAATAATACTTTTATTTATAGGCTACACATAACGAATATAATGCAATGATTAATTGAATGCGATTCCATTCACAATAAATACAACAAAAGAAACCATAAAGCTAATTAAAAATAAGTTCCCACCACCGAAATCATGTAGCGTTGGCGCGGGCGCTGCTCACACAGCCATTCGTGAGGCAGTTTTCCGGCTACTGCGTATATGTGTCAAATGCTCCTTGACCGTCTTCAAATGATCACAAAAATATTTAAAAGCTTCTAATGTCAAATACAAACATTTCTCTTACACATCGAAGATATCCCCTGATGATGAAAACTTGAACTTGCTTGTGAGAAGAATCACGGCTCATGAAGTGACGCAAGCAGCAATGTGATTGGCTGATAGTTAACACATATTGTGTTGGACACACTGTGTTGGATTTGTTTGTTTCTTTTTTGTTTTTAACACACATTTAACACAAAATGACACAAAATGTGTTAAAATAGTCACAACACAAAACATTTGTTAAAAATGAACACATCCTTTTTGAGAGTGTGTGTACTCTCCTTGCTCAGGCAAATGTGGCATGCAGTGTGTATGTTTAGAGTTTTGGAGAATGTGTGTTTTTATATATATATTACTGATTGGACTGACTTACAGGAGAGCATGAATGTGTAGCATGATGCTAGTTTTCTATATGACACTCATTTTTTGTAGTTTTTAGCAACTCTTGTAGGTGGATTATTAGTGAATAATGACTTTAATTTTGGGATATTTTTCACATAAATCTACTTGGGCTATTGTGCATATTGTCACGGTCCTGCTGGAGCCAGGGAAACACGGGGACCAGGAGTTTATCCAAACACAGACTTTGACACGCAGGAACACAGGATAGCAGGACACCAAAAAGACAATTAACAACCGACGTGGAGACAGGGGAACACAGGGCTTATAAACAGAATGAAATCAAACGAGGAGAACTGAAACAGGTGGGGAACAATCACACATGGCTGGAAACTAATGAGCTCATAATGACAGGAACAGGAAGACCAAATAAGGGCATGAGAGGAGGGGAAACACAAGACAGAACTGACATTACTCCCCCCTCCCGGGGGCGCTCTGGAGGACTCTAGGGACCAGGAGGCATGACAGACGCGCGTTGCTGGACGGGACCAGCGGAGACATAGGAGGGCTGGACGGGACCACTTGCGAGGAGCAGGCACTGGAGGCCACCTGCGAGGGGCAGGCACTGGAGGCCACCTGCGAGGGGCAGGCACTGGAGGCCACCTGCGAGGGGCAGGCACTGGAGGCCACAGCATCCCCTCATACTCCACCAATAACCCTAGGGGTACCTGTGGGATATCCGTATTCCCTGTCGGCGGGCTTGCCACACTCTCTGCCAGCGGGCTTGCCTGGGCTGCGAACGGCGGTGAATTTCCCCGCTGACGGCGGGCTAGGGAGAGCCGCGGACGGCGGCTGGCTTGTGTGAGCCGCAAACAACGGCTGGTGAGAGGGAGCCGCGGACGGTGGCGGGCCTTCGTGGGCTGCAAACAGTGGCGGGCTTACGTGGGCCGCAAACGGCGGGCTTTCGTGGGCTGCGGACTGCGGCTGGTGACGGGGAGCCGCGGACGGCGGCTGTCTTCCGTGAGACGCAAACGGCGGCCAGAATTTCCCCTCGAACGGCGGCCAGAATTTTCCTGCAAACGGCGGGCTTGGGAGAGCTGCCCATGGCTGTCGTGTCTTCGCCGCGAATGGCGGTGGGCTTGGCAGCCGAACCAGCCTGAAGAAGTCTGCCCAGAGGGCTGGGACCAGCCGCAGACAGCGGCGGCTGGCTGGTGCGGGCGACGACTTCCATCTTTTGTTTTGGTCGGTTGTTCTGTCACGGTCCTTCTGGAGCCAGGGAAACGCGGGGACCAGGAGTTTCTCCAAACACAGACTTTATTGACACACAGGATAGCAGGACACCAAAAAGACAATTAACAACCGACGTGGAGACAGGGAAACACAGGGCTTATAAACAGAACGAAATCAAACGAGGAGAACTGAAACAGGTGGGGAACAATCACACACGGCTGGAAACGAATGAACTCATAATGACAGGAACAGGAAGACCAAATAAGGGCACGAGAGGAGGGGAAACACAAGACAGGACTGACACATATGATGTACGGATTGCATATATGATAATTAGTTCCCATTCACTTGTTATTACATGAAAAAAGTGGCTCAGGATATTCTTCAGACATTCACCTTTTGTGTTCAACTATAGAATAAAATTCATACAGGTTTGAGGGTGAGTAAATGATGACAGAATTATCATTTTATTGTTCACATAGAGTTCCTAATATACTCATTTACGGTATTCAGAGGGTTTTAAATGCACACACTTTCACATATACAGTATGTTTGTATACTTAAAATATGCAGGTGCAATATCTCAATAAATTAGAATTTATTTCAGTAATTCAACTCAAATTGTGAAACTTGTGTATTAAATAGATTCAATGCACACAGACTGAAGTATTTTAAGTCTTTGGTTCCTTTAATTGTGATGATTTTGACTCACATTTAACAAAAACCCACCAATTCACTATCTCAACAAATTAGAATACTTCATGAGACCAATAAAAAAAAAAACATTTTTAGTGAATTGTTGGCCTTCTGGAAAGTATGTTAATTTACTGTATATGTACTCAATACCTGGTAGGGGCTCCTTTTGCTTTAATTACTGCCTCAATTCGGCGTGGCATGGAGGTGATCAGTTTGTGGCACTGCTGAGGTGGTATGGAAGCCAAGGTTTCTTTGACAGTGGCCTTCAGCTCATCTGCATTTTTTTGGTCACTTGTTTCTCATTTTCCTCTTAACAATACCCCATAGATTCTCTATGGGGTTCAGGTCTGGTGAGTTTGCTGGCCAGTCAAGCACACCAACACCATGGTCATTTAACCAACTTTTGGTGCTTTTGGCAGTGTGGGCAGGTGCCAAATCCTGCTGGAGAATGAAATCAGCATCTTCAAAAAGCTGGTCAGCAGAAGGAAGCATGAAGTGCTCCAAAATTTCTTGGTAAACGGGTGCAGTGACTTTGGTTTTCAAAAAACACAATGGATCAACACCAGCAGATGGCATTGCACCCCAAATCATCACAGACTGTGGAAACTTAAAACTGGGCTTCAAGCAACTTTGGCTATGAGCTTCTCCACCCTTCCTCCAGACTCTAGGACCTTGGTTTCCAAATGAAATACAAAACTTGCTCTCATCTGAAAAGAGGACTTTGGACCACTGGGCAACAGTCCAGTTCTTCTTCTCCTTAGCCCAGGTAAGACGCCTCTGACGTTGTCTGTGGTTCAGGAGTGGCTTAACAAGAGGAATATGACAACTGTAGCCAAATTCCTTGACACGTCTGTGTGTGGTGGCTCTTGATGCCTTGACCCCAGCCTCAGTCCATTCCTTGTGAAGTTCACCCAAATTCTTGAATCGATTTTGCCTGACAATCCTCATAAGGCTGCGGTTCTCTCGGTTGGTTGTGCATCTTTTTCTTCCACACTTTTTCCTTCCACTCAACTTTCTGTTAACATGCTTGGATACAGCACTCTGTGAACAGCAAGCTTCTTTGGCAATGAATGTTTGTGGCTTACCCTCCTTGTGAAGGGTGTCAGTGATTGTCTTCTGGACAACTGTCTGATCAGCAGTCTTCCCCATGATTGTGTAGCCTAGTGAACCAAACTGAGAGACCATTTTGAAGGCTCAGGAAACCTTTGCAGGTGTTTTGTGTTGATTATCTGATTGGCATGTCACCATATTCTAATTTGTTGAGATAGTGAATTGGTGGGTTTTTGTTTAATGTGAGCCAAAATCATCACAATTAAAAGAACCAAAGACTTAAACTACCTCAGTCTGTGTGCATTGAATTTATTTAATACAGGAGTTTCACAATTTGAGTTGAATTACTGAAATAAATTAACTTTTCCACGACATTCTAAATCATTGAGATGCACCTGTATATTTTCTATCCCCCAAACCCTCCCCAATCCAACTCCCACAAACCTTTTTGCATTTTTCCAGTTTCATTAAGACATTATTTGTATGTTTATTGAGCCATTTTACTCATGAGGATTGTTGGCTGCTCCACATAATATATAATTTCAGGTTTTACTATACATGTGGGTACAATCGGTGCCTGCAATATGGGCAAAACCTGACCTACACACACACACTCTCACCTCAGCCACATCAGCAGAGAGGAGCTTAGGATCTTCTATATAAGCCAGCTCAAACTGAGAGAGAGAGAGAGAACACTTCCTCACCAGCTGCCCTAACTATGAAGAAATTAGAAAGACATTTTATCCCAAATTTGAAACACTTTGCCCTGACTTCAAAATGTTAAACAAGAAAACACAACTTCAATATTTATTAGGTGAAAAACAAGATTGTAGCTTACTAGTCGCAAGATTCATTGACGCCTGTCATAAAAAGAGGGAGGAGTAAACAAATCAGTGATGCGCCCACAAACACACACACACACACACACACTAAATTTTAAATTGTTCTTAGAATTCTAGAATTCATAGAATTGATTTGTTCTATTTTGTTTAATTATATATACATGCATATATTTATTTATTTTTATATATTTTTTAAATACATATTTGTTCTATATTTAATGTAAACACTATGCTTTGGCAATACATTGGCAATACATTGTAACAATTGTAACATATTAAACTGAATTGAAGTGAGAGAGAGAGAGAGCACTTGGTTTTGTTCAGAGGTATAAATCCTCCTGAACAGTGCTTCACCAAAAGAGGAAAATGCTTTTAATGGTAAAATCTGAGTAAAATCTCTAAGAAGAGTAGCATAAGTTGCTGTTTTTGTAAAATATACTGTATTCAAATATTAGACTTGATCTTTAATCCAGGGTTATGGATTTATTGTTGACACACACATTACGACAATAGCACACACTTATACATAGCTGTTTTTCAATATGGTGCAATAATTCACATTTCATTTGAATGTTTTAATGATCACATAGACCACTGAGTCATATTGACCATTGTGTCAGTAGCAAGTGAATATATATGACGCTGAGAAGAGCTTGTTGGATAACCTGAAACGTGAAAGGTATCACACAGAGCTGCAGAGGACATTGACACACACACACACACACACACACACACAGAGAGAGAGATTTTGTCATGTCACTACACTGCCATCTAGTGTATGGCAGCACTCTGATTTCTGTCTCAATCTAGTTCTGCAGTTTCCCTTTTTATCTTCATACCAGCAAAGTCTGGCTGTAAATCCTGCTGTTCTAAAGGCATTTGCTGAAATCCAAAAGTCTCACTGATGCTGCACAACTAACCTATTTATTCTCGTATCCTCTGTCGTGTTAATTGTGGAAGGACTGATTGATGTGCACTTCTCAACATCCAACTAATGCTTTGCCATTTGCATACAAATTGGATGTGGGGAACAATTGTGTATTTATAAAGTGAAAGATTCTATCTACTTCTATGCATCTATCTATCTATGTATGCATCTATATATCTAATGTATGCATGCATAAGTTTTGGGACACCAAGACTATTAAACCAACAGGACTTTCGTGGCATTGGATTCTAAATATATAGACATTAATATTAAGTTGATTCCCCCTTTATAGCTATAACAACTTCCATTCTTCTGGGAAGGCTTTCCTCAAGATTTTGGAGAGGTTTTTGGGGGATTTTCCCATTCTACCAGTAGAGCATTTGTGATGCAGGCACTGATGTTGGACAAAAAGGTCTGGCAATCTCTGTTCCAGTTAATCTCAAAGGTGTTTGATGAGGTTGAGCCAAACTTATCCAACCATGTCTTTATGGATCTTGCTTTATGCACTGGAGGACATTCATGCTGGAATAGAAAAGGGCCTTCTCCAAACACAAAATGTTGGAAGCATAGTATTGTCCAAAATGTCTCGGTATGCTGAAGCATTAAGATTTCCCTTCACTGGAATAATGTGGCTACCCTGATACCATTTTCCCTCCTCCACCAAACTTTACATTTTGGCATAATGCAGTCAGTCAGGTATCATTCTCCTAGCATCTTCTAGACTCCGACTCTCTCAGACAGACTGCCAAACAGAGAACCGTGATTTGTCACTCCACAGAACAGGTTTCCACTGCTCCAGAGTCCAGTGTTGGTGTGCTTGACTCCACTCCATCTGATGCTTGCCATTGTACTTGGTGATGTGAGGCTTGCATCCAATCACTCGGCCATTGAAACCTATTTTATTATGTTCCTGCCACACAGATATTGTGCTGATATTAATGCCAGTGGACATTTGGAACTCTTCAGCTATGGAATTTAACTTTTACACACAATGCACTAGGCTAGGTGCTTGATTTTATACACGTGTGGCAATGGGTCTGACTGAAACTACTGAATTCAATTATTAGGAGGTGTATCCCATACTTTTGTCCATATAGTGTATATATAAATGAGTAATATGAGCAGGGGTGCGATATGTAGCGTAGACAATCACAGCCGTGCTGATGCAGAGCCATATCGCACAGATATGAGTGTGTTATTGCATTTATACAGCAGCTTGGCATCACAAATGTGTAAATGAATAAGAAACAATAATGGGGTGTCTTAAAAGACCCATATGTTGGTTGCACCATATAGGGTGTTGCTGAAAGTAAAAATAATCTCCTTGTTTACAACCTTATTTCACTCCCTTTCAATACAAAAGTCTTTGCTACTGACTCATGAAGAGTCTAGTCGCCATCTAATCACGTCACAATGTAACCAAAATCACCATCACTGACACTAAGACTGTTTCACAATACCGAATACTGTTATTTAATACAACTATTATTTAGATCGCATATTATTTATTATGGTTGGGACGATAAATCAATGCAGAATCGATTCCTGGGATTTCTGAGATTTTCCGAATGCATCGCAATTCCTCTGGAATCGATTCCGAGCTTATTTTTGAACAGCAGATGGCACTCTAATCTAGTTTTTATCCACATACTCAAATGCTCATGAAGAAGTGTGCTGAAGAGCGCTTGTGCGTTCAGCTGAGTCTGTAATTTCACCTCGTCTCAGAATGCTTTTATGACGCGAGATTAATGTAAACACAGCCCACTGTGAACACCCTTGTAAATCGCTTCAACCTTTTCGAATTTTATAAATGATTATTTTAGGTTCAAGTGTGTGCAAGGATTTGGAAACAAGCAGAGTACAGTGCCATCTGCATTCAGCATTCAGTGCCATCTGCTGTTCAAAACTAAGCTCAGAACTGATTCCAGATGAATCGCGATGCATTCGGAAAATCTCAGAATCGATTCTGCATCGATTTATCGTCCCAGCCCTATATTGAACAATAATATTTAATAAACAAAAAGGCCATTATAAAAGTTATGCAATTCAATCAAGAGTACAAAGGCAGCACTCTGATACAGCATTAAAGTTATATAAAGATATGAAGTTATGAAAATTTGCCCTCAGCCAAAACGATTTGATCTGGAACAATAATAGGTTAATGAGACAAAAGACTGCCTGCGAGATTTACCCAAAACCAATTATATCTCATGGTTAATCGCTATAGAGACATCAGAGCCAGCAGCAAATTCCAGAAGATCTGGCTGTGGTGAGGCTGTGGTGAGGCTGCTCTCGGCGGGTTCATGAACGGCCGATGATGCCCTGGAGCTCACATCTCCAAAAGCACCAAATTACATTTTTTAAAGGGCACCTATTATGCCCCTTTTTACAAGATGTAATATTGGTCTTGGGTGTCCCCAGAATGTTTTCTGTGAAGTTTCAGCTCAAAATACACTGCAGATAATTTATTATAACATCTGGAAAATGACATTTTTGGGGTGTTTCTAAAAAAAGAGCTGTTTTGTTGTGTATCCCTTTAAATGCAGATGAGCTGCATATTGCATTTCGAAGAGGGCGTAGCATACACACTTTAGGTTGGAAGAAATTATGATTTTTTTATTTATTTTATTTGTTTGTTTGTTTATTTATTTATTTATTTGAAAGAGTAACCATTTAACCTTTGCTTAAAAAGATGTACAAATATACAAAATCCCCAAAATCTTTAGGCACAATGGCACAGTCTCCTAAAATTTGTAAAATGTTCACTTTCAGCTAATGGCAGATCTTTTGCCCTGTTGCAGGTTATTGCTGTGCCTCTTTGGTGGTATAAATGAGTATGCATTGATGTTTGGCAGCCGGTGTCGAAGAGAAAGTGGAAGTGAAAAAAACAAAACAAAAAACAAACTGCTGCTATCAAACACATCTAACCATGTTCAGAATAGCATACAACCACACATTTTTTTTTTTATGGATGAAGTACCAAGATGACCTACATAATAATGTGCACCTTATAACGAAAACTGTGTGAAATACTGAATCCAGTTTCACTTTCTTTTCCAATGTGACAAATGAACTGGATCAGAAACATCAGCTGGGGTTCATTCTTTCTCGAGACATCCAAAATTTAAACCATGGCAGACAACTTTCTCATGGAAAACCATTTTCTGTTACTGATAACTGAATGGTGATTCTTCAAATAAATAAGCAATGTGATGAGGTCACATGACAACAATGTATCATAATAATACATTATTGTAAACAATATTGTACATTTTTATCATAGCATCTGTTGCATTTCACATACTCTCTTAAAAAGTTTTAGGTTAATACACACACACACACACACACACACACACACATATACTGTATATATTAGTGCTGTCAAGCGATTAATCGCATCCAAATTAAAAGTTTTTGTTTACATCATATATGTATGTGTACTGTGTATATTTATTATGTATATATAAATACACACACATACAGTATATATTTTGCAAATATTTACATGTATATATATTTACAGGTGCATCTCAATAAATTAGAATGTCGTGGAAAAGTTCATTTATTTCAGTAATTCAACTCAAATTGTGAAACTCGTGTATTAAATAAATTCAGTGCACACAGACTGAAGTAGTTTAAGTCTATGGTTCTTTTAATTGTGATGATTTCGGCTCACATTTAACAAAAACCCACCAATTCACTATCTCAACAAATTAGAATACTTCATAAGACCAATAAAAAAATAAAAAATAAACATTTTTAATGAATTGTTGACCTTCTGGAAAGTATGTTCATTTACTGTATATGTACTCAATACCTGGTAGGGGCTCCTTTTGCTTTAATTACTGCCTCAATTCGGCGTGGCATGGAGGTGATCAGTTTGTGGCACTGCTGAGGTGGTCTGGAAGCCCAGGTTTCTTTGACAGTGGCCTTCAGCTCATCTGCATTGTTTTGGTCTCTTGTTTCTCATTTTCCTCTTGACATAGATTCTCTATGGGGTTCAGGTCTGGTGAGTTTGCTGGCCAGTCAAGCACACCAACACCATGGTCATTTAACCAACTTTTGGTGCTTTTGGCAGTGTGGGCAGGTGCCAAATCCTGCTGGAAAATGAAATCAGCATCTTTAAAAAGCTGGTCAGCAGAAGGAAGCATGAAGTGCTCCAAAATTTCTTGGTAAACGGGTGCAGTGACTTCTTCTCCTTAGCCCAGGTAAGACACCTCTGACGTTGTCTGTGGTTCAGGAGTGGCTTAACAAGACGAATACGACAAATGTAGCCAAATTCCTTGACACGTCTGTGTGTGGTGGCTCTTGAAGCCTTGACCCCAGCCTCAGTCCATTCCTTGTGAAGTTCACCCAAATTCTTGAATCAATTTTTCTTGACAATCCTCATAAGGCTGCGGTTCTCTCGGTTGGTTGTGCATCTTTTTCTTCCACACTTTTTCCTTCCACTCAACTTTCTGTTAACATGCTTGATACAGCACTCTGTGAACAGCCAGCTTCTTTGGCAATGCATGTTTGTGGCTTACCCTCCTTGTGAAGGGTGTCAATGATTGTCTTCTGGACAACTGTCAGATCAGCAGTCTTCCCCATGATTGTGTAGCCTAGTGAACCAAACTGAGAGACCACTTTGCAGGTGTTTTGAGTTGATTAGCTGATTGGCGTGTCACCATATTCTAATTTGTTGAGATAGTGAATTGGTGGGTTTTTGTTAAATGTGAGCCAAAATCATCACAATTAAAAGAACCAAAGACTTAAACTACTTCAGTCTGTGTGCATTGAATTTATTTAATACACGAGTTTCACAATTTGCGTTGAATTGCTGAAATAAATGAATTTTTCCACGACATTCTGATTTATTGAGATGCACCTGTATATTCTTATATTTTATATTACATATAAATATAAATATATTTAATAAATAAACATAAAATTTTTCTTAAATATATACATGCATGTGTTTGTATTTATATATACAGTACATAATAAATATACACAGTATACACACATATATTATGTAAACAAAAACTTATATATACACACACACACACAGTATATACCGTGTATATATATATATATAAGTAAGGGATAATCAACGGCTAGCTGTGCATAAATGATTTTTACAAGGTTCCGTGTTAACGTTTCAGATTTTATTTTCCATTTTTGCCCTAAAGAAGATATCACAGGTTCATCAAATTATCCATCCTCGATCACTTTTAGTCAGCTTTGACAAAGCTCCTCTCAGCTAGGGTGTCTTTTCAAAGTGAAAGTAGTCTTGTCACCTGACCTGAATTCAGCGCTCTGATTCGCTAAAATGGACTTATCGACTTCTGTTCAAAAACAACAAGGGCACTTGTCAACTTCTGCAGTAAAACGTGAACTCGCGATGCCTTGAAAGTGGACAATACCGGCTTTTTTGACAAATCGTATTTAGGGTTCAGATCGCGCCATATGAAGAGAATAATACACGACAATCAGTTTAGGTTAAAAAGTTTTAGGTTAATATATTTATATTTATATGTATGTATATGTGTGTGTGTTTTATTTTTTTTGCTAATACATTTATACAGGGTGTATTCAATTAATCAAAAATTACAGTAAATGCTGTTCTTTCTATTAATCCAAAAATCCTGAAAAAATAAAATAAAATAAATTCAAGCAGCATAGGCTAAGTGTTTTCAACAATGATAGTTATCAGAAATATTTCTCAAGCAGCAAATCAGTATATTAGAATGATTTCTGAAGGATCATGTGACACTGAAGACTGGAGTAATGATGCTGAAAATTCAGCTCTGCATCAAGGGAATAAAATACATTTAAAAATACATTCAAATAAAAAAACATGTTTTATATTGTAATCATATTTCACAATATACTGTGATTATTACTGTGAGTAGTAATTTAACATTGCTACTTTTAAATGACCGTCGTTTGGAGAAAGGTCAAAGGTTCTCAGGTTTTGAAAAATGTATCAAAACAATTTGAATTGACCCTAAAAATGATACCAAAATGAGAAATTCCAAGTGGTTCAACATGATTTTCTAATGCAAGAGATTTTGGTGAAAAAAAAAAAAATCTAAATACTAACAGATCTCTTTCTCTGTCTTTCTGGATTTGTCGTTACAGTCTGATGATCTGGATCCCTTCCAGGACATTTTAGAGGACAGCGTATACACTACTGATGTTGGCATTCCCAGTCCCAAACCAAAATTTCCTCCTTGCAAAGAAAGCAAAAAGGACCTGATAACGTAAGCACCACGCGGGAATGATGTGATCACCCTTCTCTTCCTGTTCCTCTTCTGTTCTTTATCTTCTCTTGCTCTCAGCTTTAGAGCTCAGCACTACTGCATGCCACATGATCGAACATAAACATAGAGTCAGGACACTGAGTACACTCATTTTTTGAATGCTTTACGGATTTAAAAAATCATTTCATTCGAACCGTCCATTGCTCAGCTTCTCTCTAGGATGGGAAGTGATTTAGGACTCGCACACTTTTGCAGACAGTGAAGCTAAACTGGAAACAATGAACTAGAAATAAAAACAACATCATAGATATTTGGGCAACACTTTGTGTTAACAACCAATCAGAGTTCAGGTTCAACTATAGGCACCAATGCATAGGCTGTAACTGGACCAAAAAGGTAATCAAATTAGGGCTGTCAATTGAACAGATTCATTTAACGATTTAAATTTAATAATGCATCAAATCAAGTTACATTTATTTTAGTTGTAAGCAAGAGCATCAATGAAGATATGATTCAGTTGTCTTAGATTGAAAAAAATAGCCAGTTGTAAAAGCCTGATTTGATTTTTCTAACTTAAATTAGCAGTCATTTAGGCAACAATGCAGAGAAATATAGGCTTTCTGGCTTCAATT
This sequence comes from Onychostoma macrolepis, assembly GCF_012432095.1. Taxonomy (NCBI): domain Eukaryota; kingdom Metazoa; phylum Chordata; class Actinopteri; order Cypriniformes; family Cyprinidae; genus Onychostoma; species Onychostoma macrolepis. The sequence goes on along the minus strand of NC_081171.1, from coordinate 29,576,322 downwards.
TCTGTAAGTAGCATTTAGAATTACTAAAATGTGACAGTGTTCCTTATTGTGGTTGAATGTTACTTATACCGCAGTAAAGATTTTTCACTTGAAGTAGCACCTTCATGTGTTTGTGAATCTGCAAGAATTGTTTTAATTTGATTAATTAATCAACATATCATATAATTAATCTGATAGAAAATGTAAACCAATTGGCAGCCCTAATAAAAGCATTTCAGGTCTTTTAACGTGTACCCCTGTAATGCACACAGAGGTGTTGTAATGCTCATGTGGGGACTCGATTGAAGTGTTGCCATTTTTTACCAGGCTTTTTCTTTTACATTTGGTAATACAATATTTAGTTTCCTTTATTATGTTTTGGATTTTGGCCTTTCATTCTGTCTATTTTTTCTGGAGACAGATGTCCAACACCAGGGTGTGATGGGAGTGGTCACGTAACCGGTAATTACGCCTCACATAGAAGGTGTGACTCCATTTTCTAATGGTGGATTCAGTCCGATGAATTTATTGTTTTCAGCTTACCTCAACTATGCTGTCGGAACATTTTTAGAGACTGCCTCTCCATGTTAACCCTTTGAATATTTCACCAGGGATAAGTGCTAATTTCAAGAATGCTCTGCTATTCAGAGGGTTAAATTATAGAGCAAAAATCCCCTCCACTTACACCATGGCTTTATTGCATTTGCAGTGTTTTCTGAATTATGTCTGTATGTGTTTGTTGTTGTTTACTATTAGTAGCAAGTCTGACCACCGTTTTGTTTCACTAACATCTGCGTATGCAATCTTTTAGTCTTTCAGGCTGTCCTTTAGCAGATAAAAGCATTCGGAGTATGATGGCCACCAACTCACAAGAACTCAAGTAAGGATCAAACTGTTGTTTTCAAAAAATAATGTTATGAAGCATCAGGTCCATAGCTACCACAGATAATGAGATACAACAACAGGGAAAAGAAACCAAAAATTCAGATTAGTGATCAACAAATATGAGTTTATCAATAGTTTATTCTTGAAATATTACTTTAATCATTATGTGATTAGCTTACTAAGCGCCAATAGTTATGCATCATGTCTACCGTGCTTGATTTTTTTTTCTACAGAGACAGTGAGTCACAGTAAGTTTGAAATTTGACTTTTTTTTTCCTTTAAAAAAACAAGTTGTTCCAGCCCTGTTAAATGGATAATAATTGCCTTAGTTGACAAATATCATCGCATCACACCATAATCTTTTACAGGGAATAAATTTTATATTATGAAAAAATGTGCCACACAAAAATAATAATAATAGCTATAATAATTTATCAAAACTGATAGCTGTTGTTTTTATCTCCACAACAGAGTTGAACTATTGAGCTTCCCTTGTGAAAACAATTAAACATAAACATCCTTAAACACAAAACAGGGCAAACGAGACAGAAGTACAGTAATATAACAAATGATAATGTTAGTCAAATAATAAAAGTAGTTAAAAAGAAGCTTACAGCAGTTTTGTATGTGATTATTGAACACTTTATATTTTATTGTGAATGTAATGAATGCACTGCCTCAGGCTATGAAGCTTCTTTCCTACATTTCAATGAGCTTTACCTTTATTTAACAAATCATGAAGACTTTTATTTGAAAGGTTTGTAGAAAAGCTGTTGTGTGAGGTAATGTTGATTTTTCTGAAGATGCTTTTAATGTTACATCAGGGCTGCTCTTTTGCATGCTGGGCAGTAACAGGGTGTATTTCTGTCCCAGGTGCCCGACCCCGGGCTGTGATGGCTCGGGACATATCACTGGCAACTACGCTTCACACAGAAGGTAATGTGCACGCAGACCCTATATAATATTAATGAATTTATGATAATATTAATGAATATTAATGAAAAGCCAATTACTGTAAGTGTTCTAATGAGAGTTCACTTTCATGACTATGCAAATAAATTTCAAGGTTCACTTTGCAAAAATGTCAAATTAAAAGTTTTACCTCAGAATACATTTAAAAGCAAATAAGTGCACTTATTTTGGTGTTGGCTAACATATTAAAGCATATTAAAGTAAAATATTTAGTTTTATTTGATATTGCATTTAAAGTTAATATATTTTAACTCTTGTACTCTGTTTGGGGTCTTTTGACACCAAATGACGTTTGCTGAAATAAAATGTAAAAAAAAAACAATAAAAAAAAAATGTTCCCTTTATCTAAATGGCATGAGACTTTGTAGCTTTACAAATATAAAAAAATTAACTGGGTTGATATCTGGTTGTATGTTAGTGTGAAAAAAGTCACTCTCATCATGTATGAGATTGAAATCTCACATTGAAATGACTGGGAAACAATAAAATCGATACCTTTACTTTTCAATTTGTCAAATAAAATCAATAAATCCACCACAATGCAGACCACAAAATACACGAAAATGAAGTGACAACCCTTCTCAGTGCAGAACGATTACTCTCACACACTCTCATCCCTGGGGTCTCTAGTCCTACTTAAGTGAGTCAAAAACTCTCAAAAGTTCAGCTATATGCATTTAATATAAGTTAAAACCATAGTACATTTTCATTCAGTTGTAAACAACATGCAGTTAAGTGTCTGAAAACCTTGCATATAGTTCACACGTTTGAAGCATCTTATTTCCATAATAAGTACTCTTTTTTTTTAATTTATTTTTTTTAAGTAAGCTAAAGTGTACATAATTTTCGTAATGGCTGAGGTAACGACAGTTTTTCCTCAGTTTGTCAGGATGTCCACGGGCTCGGAAGACTGGAATAAAGATAACACACAGTAAAGAGGACAAGGAAGACCAGGAGCCGATCAGGTACCGACTCGCTGCCTTTAAACAGCAATAACTTCATCTGCATCCACCTCTGCTATGAAGTGACATCAAAACCATAATTAATTAATATAGTGCTTACCAACTCCATTACATTCACAGCAAATGTTCAACAGAAACAAATGTTTAAAATTAATATCAAAAAATGGAATTTAAAAAATCAAGTTAAAGTAATAAGAGTAGGTAACACGTCACAGTAAAGTTCCATTAGTTAATGCATTATCTAACCATTAACATTGAGCAACATTTATTTCTATAGTGTTTATTCATCTTTGTTAATGTTAGTTAATAAAAATGCAAGTATTAACATAAAACTATAACTTAGATTACAAATCTAAGATTAAAGATTGTTTCTAATTGTTTCTAATTAATATGTTTCTAGATTCTAATTCATTATATGATATTTTCCAGTCTGGATTTAGAAAACTATACAGTGCTGAATCTGCTCTACTGAAGGTTACTAATGACATCATGCTGGCTACAGATAATGGGAGTGCTGTTGCTCTGGTCCTTTTAGATCTCAGCTCAGCATTTGACATGGTTGATCATTCTATTCTTATCTCCCGTCTGGAAAATCTTTTAAGCATTCAGAGTACCGTTTTGAATTGGTTCCGGTCTTTTTTAACTAATAGGATGTTCTCTGTCTGCATTGGAAAACACACTTCCTCAACCGCACATCTTTCTTGTGGTGTTCCGCAGGGATCTATTCTGGCACCAACACTGTTCTCCTTATACTTACTGCCATTGGGTTCCATCTTTTCCAAATATGGAGTATCATTCGACCTATACGCTGATTACACCCAATTATACCTCCCTTTTAAACATAATGATTCAAGGTCCATAGAGGTTCTGCTAGCTTGTTTTCATGAAGTGAAAATGTGGCTCTCACACAGTTTTTTAGCCTTAAATGAGAATAAAACCGAAGTTATACTGTTTGGTCCAAGTGACTCCTATAATTTTGGTGATCTGGACCTTGGCGACTTAAACCCTCATGTTACTTCATCTGCAAAATATCTAGGTGTGTTGTTTGATTCAGGTCTCAAGTTTGATAAACAAATTAATTCTGTTGTCAAATCCTGCTTTTATCATTTAAGACGTCTTGCAAAAGTCAAACCTGTTCTTTCTTTAAAGAACTTTGAAATAGTTATCCATGCATTTATTAATTCACGCCTTGATTACTGCAATTCACTCTATTATGGAGCAAATAAATCATCTATCAGTCGTCTTCAAATGGTACAAAATGCTGCAGCTAGGCTGTTGACTGGCAGTAGAAAATTGTATCGTATTTCTCCCATTTTAACCTCTCTACATTGGCTTCCAGTAAAACTGAGAATAGAATTTAAAATTCTTGTTTTTGTTTTTAAAGCATTACACGGCCTAGCACCAACGTATCTTTCTGACATTTTACAGTATCATAATCCTTCTAGGTCACTTAGATCAGGCAGCCTTGAATTGCTCTCTGTCTGTAGATCTAGGTTAAAACATCATGGAGACCAAGCTTTTGCGACAGTAGGCCCTAAACTCTGGAGCAGCCTGCCAGTATCGATCCGAATGGTATCATCACTTTCCTCTTTTAAATTAAAACTTAAAACTCATTTCCTTAGCGTGGGTTTCTGATTTATTATTCTAGTGTTTTTGTTTGCTGTTTGAGAGATTGTAATTTGTCTTTTTATTCGATGACTCTGATCCGTACAGCACTTTGGTCAACCCTGGGTTGTTTTTAAATGTGCTTTATAAATAAAAAATTAAATGAAAATTAGGTTAATCTCAGGAAGTACTTAGGTAGTAAAACGCACTATTCAGGTGTAAAATGCTCTTTTAGGACACTAAAGTGACACGTTCCAGTTGCTAGACAATATAAGAAAGCAAAAAGTTATATTGAAATGTACTGAGGGTACCATAAACCAGCTTCTGTTAGGTGGCGCTAAGCAGTGTTATTTTTGTTTTGTATTTTGTCTGAAAGAGATCCCAGTACAGTGAAACAGTAGATTATGTTTATGTTTTCAGGTGTCCAGTCCCTGGATGTGATGGTCAGGGTCACATAACGGGCAAATATGCGTCACACCGCAGCGCGTCAGGCTGCCCTCTAGCGGCCAAACGGCAGAAGGATGGCTATATCAATGGATCCCAGTTCACATGGAAGGCTGGGAAGACGGATGGCATGTCGTGTCCCACTCCAGGCTGCGACGGCTCTGGACACGTCAGCGGCAGTTTCCTGACCCACAGAAGGTTAAACAAACAAACAAACAAAAAAATTATAATCTCTCATACTTTCATTCAAATTTATTTTGAATGTAGTTAAGTCAAATAGAAAAAGCAAATCCCAGTTAAATACATCTGAAAAGGTAGGCTTATTCATTAATTTCTTTCATGTCACAAAAAGCAATAGAGTTTATGATTAGCCCATGGGAATCTACTTTTCAAACAAGAACAAGACCGTGATGTTCAGAATCTGTTAACATTGCAGATTTATACACTAACAGAACATCATGAACTGATGGTAGCAATGCTTTCAGGGGTGTGTTGAGAATGTAATACTAGTGTACTGCATACTGTGTTGCTGTGCATACTATTTTTATTTAGCATACTACATAGTATACAAAATATAATATGTAGTAAACTGTTTTTTTTTTTTTTTTTAGTATCTCCCATGCATACAGAAAATGCATACTGTGCAAGCAAACAGTATACATACTGCAGATAGACCTAAGAGAAGTATGATAGTATGCTATTCTAAACAGCACTAGCCGATATTTAGGTGAGCGCGCCCTCTGGTGCTGTGTCAGTGCTGTAGCAGGTGCATTAATCGCAACATACTGAACAATGATTAAAAGAGTTCAACTTCTGCAAAGAATATTTTTCAAAGTTTTGAGGTCAGTAAGAGTTTTAATTGTTTTTGAAAGACGTCTCTTATCCTCATCAAGGCTGCATTTATTACATCTCAAATACAGTAAAACAATTTACCATAATTTATGGTAAATAAATTATTAGTTTCTGTTAAGGATTATTTAATGAATGGAAAGTTCAAAAGAACAGCATTTATTTGAAATAGAAATATTCTGTAACATTGTAAATGATTACTGTCAAAATTAAATGTGTTATTGCTGAATAAAGGTATTAATTAGTTAAATTTGATCCCAAACCTTTGATTCGGTAATGTATACTATCTTTTTAGATATCAAAAGTGTTAATAATCCATATTTCATGCTCTCTTATGTTTCCAGTCTCTCTGGTTGCCCACGTGCCACAGCAGCAATGAAGAAAGCCAGACTATCAGGAGTGGAGATGCTCACAATAAAACAGCAAACAAGCAATGGTGAATGTCTCACATTACAATGAAGAGCTCAGTCACCAGTCAACAAGATTTTTCACTTTAATTAAAAAATGCAGCTGATGACAGTCTCTGCATGGCTGTAATGATACCAATTATACATATCATGGTTTTTAATGCTTGGAAATAATTCAAGCCAACTGAGAGTTTATGGGAGCACAATTAGTTAGCATGCAGTAAAATAAAACAGTGTTTTTATGTGCAGGTAAGTATTATTTTTCTGCTATAAATTGTGTTTGTCTGTTCTCACTCCAGGTTTAGACTGTGACGCAGATGTTAAACAGCTGGATGAAGACATTAAAGATTTAAATGAATCAAATTCACAGGTGGAGGCGGATATGATCAAACTTAGAACACAGGTAAGGGTATTTATAGAATGAGTTTTGTACTCCATGTATGAGTATTAACTGAGTACATTACCAGTTAATGTTTGGAATAATTTTTTATTTATTTTTTTTTTTTGAAAAAGTCTCTTATGCTCACCAAGGCTGCATGTATATATGTATATAAAAAGTAATATATAAAAACAGTAATATTGTAAATTTTATTGCAATTTTAAATAACTCTTTTCTATTTGAAAATGTTTTAAAATGTAATTTATTTCTGTGATCAAAGCTGTATTTTCAGCATCATTACTCCAGTCTTCATTGTCACATGATCCTTCAGAAATCGTTCTGATATGCTGATTTCCTGCGTTTCTGATTATCAATGTTGAAAACAATTCAGCTGTTTCATACTAGGGTTACACTAGTGTTCATACACTAGTATTTAGAAGTTTGGGGTAAGTAAGTTCTTATTAATCAAATAATACTGAAAAAAAATTGCATGGTTTCCATTAAATTATTAGGAAGCAAAAATGGTTTCCTACATTGCTAACAATTAAAAAATAAAAACTAACTAATATAATATAATATAAAGGAAACCCAATAATAACTGAGCAGCAAACCAGCAAATTAGAATGATTTCTGAAGGATCATGTGACACTAAAGACTGGAGTAATGATGCTGGAAATTCAGCTTTGATCACAGGAATAAATTACATTTTACAATATATACAAATAGAAAACAGTTATTTTAAATTGTAATAATATTCCACAATATTGATATTTTTACTGTGTAATTTGATCATACAAATGCAGCCTTAGTGAGCAGAAGAGGTGTCTTTCAAAAGAAAAAAGAAAAAATCATAATTTTCCAAATTTTGACCAGTAATGTATACACATTTCTTATTTACTCAAGTGCATGGACCATGATTTGGAACTTTTTTTTTGCTTGAATCATACCCAGATGTCCATATTTACATTGTCATCTAGTTATATACTGTATCTGGTGTTCTGATTTAAGCACTTGTATCCATTGCCGTTTGACATACAGTATAGAATATGTCTGGTCTGAAATCACGACTTTGCGCTCAGGATTCCTACAGAAATCATGCAGGGCAGACAGTAGAAAGATTGATTTAATATATTCTACAGGGATGTCTATGACTGTATCTATGACGACATGTATAATGAGCATTCAGTGGTACAGTAATGCTGCTCTAAAATGCATTTCCTGTTCAAAATGCCCGTCTTGACAGGGTTTTAATTGGAGATGAGCATTGTTAAAAATGTCATCATTTTTTACTGTTGTGCTGATTAAATAATCAAATTAATCACAAACAATCACATATCATAATTTGCTGAGAAAACCTCCCAAATGAAAATAATTTAAGACTTTATATTATTGTAGCAGACAAGTAAATTATCTGAATGCACAACGAATGCAAAAGTTTCTGAGATGTCAGTATCATTACAGTCAACTTTGACAAACTCTCTAAAGTAGAACTGTCAAATTGAACTTGCATCAAAAAAATTTTACTATTGTAACAACTTTTTTTTTTTAAATGGTTGATACATATTGTGATATAATCATTATTGTTTAAAAGTTTGGGTTTAAAAAATTGATCAGAAGTGACAATGAGGATATTTAGGGCCAGATTTACTAAACAGAGCAAATTAGCGCAAGAGCGCAATTCCAAAACAGCGCAGATGGGTGTGTAAATTTCAGCAGGTGATTAAAGAACACAGATGCAACATCTCATTTACATATCCTGACAGTACTAGGCTATCTTAACGCCAAAAAAATTCTATTTGAAATAAATGTTGTTGTTTTGAATGTTCTATTCATCAAATAATTCTGCAAATTAAAACTGTATCACAGTTTCTACAAAATTATGAAGCAGCACAACAGTGTTCAACATTGATAATAATCAGAAATGTTTCTTGAGCAGCAAATCAGCATATTAGAATGATTTCTGAAGACTGGAGTAACGATGCTGAAAATTCCATCACAGGAATAAATGTATCCACACAGAAAACAGTTATTTGAAATTGTTATGATATTTCATAAAATTACTGTTTTACGGTATTTTTTCATCAAATAAATGCAGCATTATAGTGAACATAGGAGTCTTCGTTTAAAAACATCACTGACCAAAAACTTTTGAACACTAGTGTATATTTGAATATTAGTGTATATTAAAAAAAAACAGTACATTAGGTATTTCAGTATAAATGCAGCATTTGTGTGACAGTGAACTGAGTGAGACATTTCTTCCCATTAATCATTTAATAAATCATTTATTTTCAAGCATTTCAACCCCACAATATATTTACTGCAGTCTTACTCAAAACAAACACGTTAATAATTTATGGTGCTATGCTCTGAAGACGTTATCACAATAGATTTAACACATCTGCCGATTCATGTCCCACAGATTACCACAATGGAGTCTAATCTGAAGTCCTTAGAGGAAGAAAACAAGGTGATTGAACAGCAAAATGAATCTCTCCTGCATGAGCTGGCCAGCCTCAGCCATTCACTGATAAACAGTTTAGCTAATATCCAGCTACCTCATATGGTAAGGGCCGCCATCCCCAACCGATAGAGGACAAGTCGTGGACAAAGAGCATATTACTTTATTCTGTCCATTTAGAAAAAATAAAAATAACTTTATTGGGCTTGAGGCCGCCGTTCTTGGTACATTCAGCAAATTTAGCATAATAGTCTGTGCTTCAAACTAGTCGCATAGGTGCAAAATCGTAGGAGTCAATTGGTGTAATCTGAATTTGTGCATTTATTGAATGGTTGTTAAATGTTACCAGCTCTGCTTAAACAAACCGCACAAACCAGCCTAAGATGCTTTGCTGGTCTTAGCTGATCTCCCGGTCAGGCTGGTTTACTCAGCAACGAGTTAGCTTGAAAACATGTTCTTCAAATCAGTCCCACAGATTTAGAAGCGTATACATTCTGATCAAAACTTTCATTCATCTCATCTCAACTTGGTAAAGAAATATTTCAGTCATAATCTTATTTGAATCTCCATAGCTTGCTCACCGATTGTCATATTTTGTCAAACTCAGTGGCAAACCACTGATCTGATATAGTCAGTACTACTGAGTTTGTGGTAATATTTGAGTTGCTGTGGCTCATGTTATTTTATCATGTCTATTTCATGAATCACACGCAGTGTTGATTATTGTTTACAAGGTTTTAAGCTGACATGGCTCACTCATTTTGTGTTCAGTTTCTTTGACAATGCTGATTGGTTGTTCCTTAAAAGATTTAAATGAAGCTTATTCTCAGGAAACAGTGCCATTTGTAACTTTTTCTCTCTTTTTTGATTTACACTTCATTTGGAAAACACATTTTCCCACCTAAATCCCTTGTGAAAAAAAGAAGTGTACTTAATTATTTTGAATGTGCACTTGTAGAGTACTTCAGATCTTAAAAGTAAATAGAATTAAAAAAAACTGTACTTGCAGGTAATATAATATTAATGAAATAAAAGGCCACTTAAGTGCACTTAAAGAAACACACGGTGACACTTTATTTTAAGGTGTCCTTGTTACAAGTTACATGTACTTACTATTAAAATAACAATTAATCAGAGGTGGGTAGAGTACCCGAAAACTGTACTCAAGTAAAAGTAAAAGTACTTGAAGAAATATTTACTCAAGTAAAAGTAAAAGTAATAGTCTGAATAGTTACTTGAGTAAGAGTAAAAAAGTATCGGATAAAAAAAACTACTCAAGTAGTTAGTTACTAGTTACTTTGGATATACTGAATATAGTCTATTTTTATTTAGATATATAGATATTTAGATACATTTTTATACACACACACACACTGCCGTTCAAAATACTTTTAATGTTTTTTTTTAAATTTTTTTATGTAATTTATTTCAGTGATGCAAATCAGAATTTTTATCAGCGTGATTTATTATCAATGCTGTTTTTTTTTTTTAGCTTTCTATTCATAAAAGAATCCTGAACAAAATGTCACAGGTTCCAAAAAATATTAAGCAGCAAAACTGTTCCCTGTTGAAAAAACCAGTATATGCTGGTATGGTATGTTTTGAAGCATGGGACGCTGGTTTGAGCACCAGCTCAAGACCAGCACATGACCAGCACAAACCAACATCCCAGCTTCAAAACATACCATACCAGCATATGCTGTTTTTTTTTTTTTTTTTTTTTTTCAACAACACATTATAAATCAATATATTTGAATGATTTCTGAAGGATCATATGACTCTGAAAACTGGAGCAACAGCTGATACAAATTCTGATTTGCATCACTGAGTTAAATTAAATTATATTTTAAAGTTTAATTATGTATTATAAATGTATATAACCTCTGACACGGAGAAGAGTGAAATCTCCTCACATGACCGCTACAGAATATCTGAACATAACGAAACAAATGCACTTCTTCCGTCTGTTCTGCAAAATGTAAACAAATGTAGCCTTTATTTCTGCAAGCGTAAATATTGTGAAAATATCAATATTAATTGTGTCTTGGCAAGGCATTCCTCCTGGAACTAACGCGGGTTTGGCGGCTGTTTATTTCATACTCTGTGACAATGAATAAATTATACATTGTATAGAAGGTACATGTACAACAAACTGGTAATGTCATGGTATCGTACTGTAATCGAATCTATACCTGTGGAACCGACAGCACACGCGGTGTTCATCTAATAAAGATCTTCATAGCTAGCAATAGCCTTTCCACGTCTTCAACACTCTTGATGTTACAACTCTGAGTGAGAACTGCTTCAGACGACTCAGCGCGTGCGGCAGGGAACTGAACGATTCATTCAAACTGATTCGCGAACCGATTCACTGGTCTGCCAACTGGTTTGATCAAGCCTTCGAACAGAATTGACTCAAAAGAATGAATCATTCGCGAACGGGCATCTCTCATTGCCCAGAAAAAAAAAAAAAAAAGTAGACGGCGCGCTTAGAATAAATTGAAGGATTTTTAATGCATTAAGATAAAGTAACGAGAGGAGCGTCACCCACAGTAACGAAGTAAAAGTACCGTTTTTTCACTAAAAATGTACTTGAGTAAGAGTAAAAGTACCCATTTTTAAATATACTCTAAAAGTATTAGTTACCCAAAAAATTTACTCAAGTAAATGTAACGAAGTAAATGTAACTCGTTACTACCCACCTCTGCAATTAATTATGCATAATTGCATGCAAGTAACCCTAATCCTAACCCTAACCATATAGTACGTACATGTAGTTAATTAATATAACTCAATACTTAAATGTATAATTACACTGTAACAATGACGCCTTAAAATAAAGTGTAACCAAAGACACTTTCATGACTTAACAATGTCAAATTGAAAGTTATGTATTTTATGTAATTTTAAGTATATTTTAAGTATTTTATTCATCTTTTGTAATGATTTAAAGAAGTTCACTTACTTTGACTAACATAGTAAAGCACAAGTACTTGATTATAATTTTAGCTGTAGTTTGTTAATCAGTATTATATTTAAAGTTAATATAATTGAAATGCACTAAATTGCACAAGACAATAGAAATGATTATGAAATGACATAAAGGATGAACTGAAGTCATACTTGAGTGAGTCAAAAAGCTTGTTTAAGTTAACTGCATTTAATTTAAATTGAAACTATACATTTTCATTTAGTTGTAAATAATATTTTCAACCTGGTTAAAATAGGTTGCAAATGTGTATGCTTATAACTTGAATAGTTAACAATTTGTGTATTATTCAAGGGTGAATTCACTGAACTTGTGCCACTTTTATCAAATAAGAATAATAAGTGGCTTATCCTTTTTACATACAAAATGTCAATGCAAAGCTGGCAACTAGCTGCTTTAACTAGCAGATGTCATCATATAGCATCACATTATTCATTGTCAACATCTAGCAACATCTAAAACAAAACAAAAAGCTTTCCAGATGTGTCTTAGGTGTTTAGACAGAAGTGGCCAGGTCTTGTATGTCTTGAGCATGCTATTTGCTGTAAGCTAATACACTTTTGTTTTTACCTCTAGAAATCACTTCACAAAGAGGCTCCGGTTAGACATAACAGCTGTTTACATCAGAGAGTAAGACCACAGTTTAACTCCTACCCTTTCCATATGACTATTTGTGTCAGTAAATGTAATTTGTGGCTGAGTGCAGTTGATGTTAGTCATGTTGAAAGTCATTAACGATTTATTCTTTCATTCATTCATGTCCACCTGAATAGATTTTGTTGTTCATGATTAATACTGGCTTTTTAACTGGATCAGTTTTTAATAACCATTCAGTCAGCTTTAGTCCTTCGCATATTTTTCCCATTAGTGAATGCTACCAAATCCAGCAATTTCCATTTAGACTGAATTGAATATATGATGTTTACCTGTGTTGATGTTTACATTGTGTTTCTTTTAATGAAAGTTTTATTGTGGCTGCAACAAGCTGTTTGAAGCTCCAGAATTCATATCAGGGTTTGCAAAATTTGTAATTTAAGAATTGGCTTCCTTTCAGTTCACAACTGTCAGTTTGAATTGAATTAAATCCACACACCGGATTTTGAAAAAATATTTGAAATTGAAGTCACACAAAAGTTTTATGAAAAAAAAAAAAAAACATTTTACATCATAGTTTTGACAAATTATGCTATTATTATGTTTTCCCTGATTACGTTGGATACTCAATACGTGCCATTTTCTTTTAATTCTTTTAATATTTATTGTAATATTTACAGCAAGAATTTTCCATAATGCTGCTTTAAAACTGAGAATTATGACCATAAACTGCATTTACCGTTACATTCATTTCTTTGAATTTTGAATTCTCTCTTCTTGAATTATTTCTACAATGTTGCATCCTGTGAATTGTATACAGGAATAACAATACATTGAAGAACTTACTGTATGACTTAATTCTCAAAAGTGTATTATCCAGTTTTGTCATCATCTTCCACATACTGACAGGATCTTTCCTCTGTGTTTGACAGGAGCCGATGAGCGAACAGAACTTTGACGCATACGTGACCACGCTAACGGACATGTACACGAATCAAGATCACTATCAGAGTCCAGAGAACAAGGCCCTGCTAGAAAATATAAAACAAGCTGTACAAGGCATCCAAGTCTAGCATCTCAGAACTTTCCTAAAACAAAGGAATACTGAGGAAAGAAGACACTTCCAGAAAAAAAAAAAATTTATAATACTCATATGGGATGCCTCATGCTTTGCTGTTGTAGTTTATCAAACAGTGTTAAATTCATGTTCTTTTAAAAAGTGTTATGCTGACTAAACATGGTTTTTCTTTGGGTTTATTTTTCTGGCCTTGTTTAAAAAAAATAATGATCTGCAAAATAGTTTTTGAAAGTATTCACATTTTGTACGTTTTCATATTGGCTAATGTAATGTGACTCATCCTTCTCGCTGCTCATTGATGCACCTTTTTAGTGTATATTTTTGAACAGTAATGCACCCAATACTGAACATTAGTTGATGCTTGCTGAAAGAGTGTCACAAACTGGAAAAAGGTAGCCACTAAACATTTCTGCTCATCATAAAGATGTTTTGTGCCATTAATGAAATGACAAGAGTTTCTTTTTAACATTAAAGGAATAGTTCTCCCTAAAAATAACAATTTTCTGAAAATGTACTCATCCTCAGACATCCAAGATGTAGATGAGTTTATTTCTTCATCACAGTTGGAGAAATGTAGCATTGCATCACTTGCTCACTAATGGATGCTCTGCAGTGAATGGGTGCCGTCAGAACGAGAGTCCAAAAAGCTGATAAAAACATCACAATCCACAAGTAATCCATTCCACACCACTCCAGGCCGTCAGTTAACATCTTGTGAAGCCAAAATCTGCATGTTTGTAAGACACAAACACTCAGAGAGAAATATGCAGAGATCAAGCACCATTTACAAGCCATATAAGTCATAATTCGTAACCCACGGTTCTAAACAAATATGTAGGTGGATTTTGATGCGAGACAGCAAAAGGAGAGGAACTTTTATTTGTTTCCTAAAAACATGGATCTTTTTGCTTCGCAAGATGGAGTGGTATGGAATAATTGTGTATTATTGTGATGTTTTTATCAGCTGTTTGGACTCTCATTCTGATGGCACCCATTCACTGCAGAGCATCCATTGGTGAGACACTGATGCAGTGACACATTTCTACAAATCTGTTCTGGTTAACAAACAAACATCTTGGAAGGCCTAAAGGTGGGTACATTTTTAGCAAATGTTCATTTTTGGGTGAAGAATTACTTTAATATCAGCTATCAATGATGAGGGGTAGGTGTTAAAAACAAAGATCATAGAAATGAAAGCTTATGGTAGAGACCCTGTTACTGCTTCAAAATGCAAAAGGAAATGCTTTGATTATTTGTGGCTTCCTCATTTAATCTGCATCAGTGTAACGGCAATAGTGGCTCTAAACATCACGTCGTGATTTGGTCTCTTCTTGAAATAACAGTAGCCAGAATGGAACTGTCTCAGCAATATATGACTTAACAATGTGTATAAAAAAAGAGATGCAATCTATGTGGTGGGTATATGCAATTTCATGTTTGTAAACAGTGGAAGCTACAAAATCTTTTTACTATATGTAAATGATTGATTTTTATATAAATCTTTTAATACAAATGTTTTAAAGGGACAGAAAGGTGGAAATTAGGTTTAGAGACGTACAATGCTCTGAGTTTCATTTTGTTCCTGTATACAGTGCTGTGCAGGGACACATTTGTTTCCATGCTTGGATGTTTGTACAGTATGGAAACTAAAGCAAAAGGTATCTGTAAAGAATATAGACAATGAAAACGGGACCTACAGGGTTTTTGCCCCCCACTTTTGTGCCAGAAGACTATTTGCACTTATCCCACCTTCGGTCGATGTGCAATCTCCAGGTGTCTCTTTGGCACGAGGAAGGCATGATGACAGGCGTTCAGTGGTTTGAGGAGATCAGAGATCACAGGGATTTGAAATATTAATGAGGACAATATCTTTACGAGAAATATTGTGCATTTTTAAATAACAATGCTAGTTCGTTGAGTATGTTCTATATCATACAAAATAATCCCCAGCAGCACTTTATGTCTAATCACTGTACAAAATCATTAAAGTAGTCAATTGAAATAAAACGTTTTAAGAGAAAAAAATCCCACTGCAATGGGATCGGTTGTTCAAGTCAGCAGTAGAGTTCGGGGGTGTTGCGGCATTACGTGAACCCCTAATTTCCATTGTACTATTAGCTGTAGCAACCTTGTTAATACCTTATTGAGAGCTAATGCAAAGGTGCTTGTACTTCACTGGATCTCGTCCATTGTACTAATCAGTCCTTTTTAGGGCTCCATCATTCATGCACAGCATCACATCTGCAGCTTTTTGCCAATATAGTAATGCTTTCGATAGAGAAATAGCTAGTATCAGTTTTTGAATCGATTATCGTCATCGGTACAATGGAAATGGGAATTTAAGCACAAACATGCTGCTCATTTACTGTCGGTGCATAATACTTTTTTTTTTTAAAACATATGTGACTAATTACTCAACGTAAGATGAAAGAAGTCACATATTCGAATGCTGATTTTTCATATGAATTATTGTGAATTCATGAGTTCATTTATCTAAAATTCTTCATTTCAAGGCTGATTTGTTTAATCATCAATGAAGACAGGATTTTGTATAAACTATTGTGCTCTCTGTGGAACTGGAGTTTGATTTATTTTTGTACGATACAGCATGAATTTGTTTTAATTTTACTATAAATGTGTGAGATCACAAGTTACAGTGATTTTTCATTTTTAAATTGTGAAATTTGTACAATATTTGTCATGCTGGATGTTGACACATCGTACTCTGAATAAAGAAAATGGTGTTGCCACAGACTAGACATCTTCTATGACTGCAAAATAAGTTGACAATATAGGTCATGAATTAATGTCTCGTGTAAATCCTGATGAGAAGCATACTACTTCCTCTGATAAAGGAGTTCTTTTCCTGTATTTCTGGTTTTGTTATTCATGTCAACTAAGCTGACAGTCTGAATCAATAAAATCAATGAATCAATAAAAGAGTATACCAGAAAGGCATATAGTGGGGAAAAAATTATTTGATCTCCTGCTGATTTTGTATGTTTGCCCACTTACAAAGTAATGATCAGTTTATAATTTTAATGGTAGGTTTATTTGAACAGTGAGAGACAAAATAACAACAAAAAAATTCAGAAAAACGCATTTCAAAAAAGTTATAAATTGATTTGCATTTTAATGAGTGAAATAAGTATTTGACCCCTTCGCAAAACATGACTTACTGTGAGGGAGCCATAGGTGACGACGTGGAGACAGTGTAGATCCAAATGTGGGAAGTTTATTGACACTCGGCAACAAATCCAAAACACTAGGCAGAATCGTATTCGGAGGGACAAGCGAGAACAAACAATCGGGAAGTCAGTCCAACAAGGCAAACAAAACCGAAGCAGTAATCTGAAAGGCGGTGGTCAACAGGCAAGCACAATGGTCGTAACAAGAGAGCAAAACACAATGGGAAAAGAACGCTTGGTAAGGCAGTAAAGCTGGCAATACTTCGCAGTGAGAACCTAAAACAGCATTTTTTAAATATGGTGTAAAACAGGAAGTAACCAACTAAGAAACACAGTTAGTACTCTGGAGATGGCTCCTTCTGGTGGTTGGATGAATGGCCACCAGCCCCATTTGTTAAAGAACCCCCCACCCTCTACGAACACCTCCAGGTGTTCTTCTCCTTGGCCTACCCCTAGGACGTGGTGCTGGGCGGTTGGGATGCCGTCTGTGAAATTCCTACCAGAGATGGGTCCAGAATATCCTTGGAGGCCACCCAAGATCTCTCCTCTGGTCTGTAGCCCTCCCAGTCCACCAAAAATTGCAACTGACCTCCTCTGTGGCATGAGTCCAGGATCTTGTTAACTGAGTATGCAGGTGCGCCATCAATCTCCAAGGGTGGAGGAGGCTCAGGGATCGAGGTGCCGGAGTCAGATGCCGGGTGGACCGGTTTCAGGAGGGAGACATGAAATGAAGGAGAGATGTGATAATCAGCAGGAAGCTCCAAATGGTATGTAACTGCTATAACACTTTGGAAGTGAATTGGGGCCTCCGGTCTGATACAATAGCCTCTGGGATTCCATAAATTCTGAATACATGTTGAAACAGCTCATGGGCGGTTTCCATGGCAGTGGGTAGTCCATTCAGTGGTCCATTCAGTGGTATTCAGTTAGGCAAGTCTGTAATAAAATCTATGGATAAGTGTGAGCAGGGATGGTGAGGAATGGGAAGAGGTTGCTTTATCCTGTTGTGCTCGTTGTATTTCCTCCATAAGGTCCCAACTGATCTGAGCGATGACTACGGTGAGTGGAAGGACTGAAACATCGGTCTGGTTGCCTTGGTCAATGTCATGTCTGCGAGAAAGTGCATCTGCTTTAAGATTCTTGTTGCCTGGTCGGGAAGTGACAGAGAAATTGAAGCGGGTGAAGAACAATGACCAACGGGCCTGCCTTGGGTTCATTCGTTTGGCTCCTTTGATATAGTCAAGATTCTTGTGCTCAGTGATAATCTGGAAGGGGTGAACGGTTCCCTTGAGCCAATGACACCACTCCTCTAATGCTGCTTTCATTGAGAGAAGCTCTTTATTGCCCACATCATAATTCCTCTCTACAGCCGTTAGTTTGCAGGTGAAGAAGGCACATGGATGTAGCTTGCCTGGACTGCCATGTCGTTGTGAGAGCACCACACCTATACCACAGTCTGAAGCATCCACTTCCACTTCCACCACGAAGGGTAGTTCAGGATCTGGATGTTTCAGGATGGGGGCTCTGGTAAAACTGGTCTTGAGATTTTCAGAAGCCTTGACTGTCTCTGGACTCCACATGAGCTCATTTGCCCTTTAAAAGCGAAGTTAGGGGGGCAGCGATTAAACTGTAGTTACGAATGAATCGGCAGTAAAAGTTAGCGAATCCTAGGAATCATTGGAGTTCTTTTATCGTCTTGGGAAGAGGCCATTCTGTGACTGCCTGAACCTTAGATTTGTCCATTTCAGCTCCTTGATGGCTGACAATGTATCCTAGGGTGGTTGTCTTACGGATGTGGAACTCACATTTCTCTAGCTTTGCATAAAGTTGATGCTGTTGCAGGCCTGTCAGAACTGTCTTGACATCCTTGATGTGTTGGTCCAGGTTGGGAGAATAGATCAGTATGTCGTCGATATAGGCGACAACGCACTTGTTCAACAGGTCATGGAAGATTTCATTGATGAAGGATTGGAAAACAGCTGGTGAGTTGGCTAGCCCATATAGCATAACAAGATATTTGTAGTGCCCCCTAGTGGTTATGAAGGCGGTTTTCCACTCATCTCCCTCTCAGATTCGAATTAAGTTATAAGCACTTGTGAGGTCGAGCTTCGAGTAAATTTGTGCTTCTTGTAGTTGCTCCATTGCAGACGGAACCAATGGTAAAAGATATCTGTACCTGACCATGACATTGTTCAACCTCCAATAGTCGATGCAAGGGCGAAGCCCGCCATCTCTTTTCTTGACAAAAAAGAACCCAGCGGCGGCCGGTGATTTGGAAGGCCGAATGTAACCTGATGTGAGGGCTTCTTCTATGTACGTTTCCATGGCCTGGGTTTGTAGGGTTGGGCGATATGGCCAAAAAAAAAAATCCCTGATTTTTTCACAAAAAATCCGATTTACAATTTAAATCAATTTTTTTCCCCTACTTAAAATCAATTTGCAGATGACAAAAAAATTGTTCCAAACAAGTTTTAACTTGATTTTGTTTTTATTTTCCCTTCTGGGATTTGATCTGGATTTCCCCCTTGGGGATAAAGTGCAATCAGAAACAACAAGCCAAAAGGCAAGATGGCAGGCCCTGCCATTGTAAACAGTGAAAATGTAACATAAGGAAACATAACATGAAACATAAAATTATGTGACTCTTTTTGATAAGTTTTCTTTAAACACAAGTTTAACATCTTTCTATTCAGTAGATAGGAGGTAGTTCTGATAAAGTGCAAACAAAACATTCAACAGCATTAAATATCAGTACATGAGAAAATAAAGTGCTTATTTGTTGTGCTGTTTTTTGTTTGAACATCCTTTCTTTTTTTCTAAACATTCTTAGCCAGGAACACAAGCCTGTCCACTACCTCTGGCTTGAGGCATGCATGGCTGCATGTAACAATGCCCCCAATGCACCCCAGGCTGCTGTGGTGTACTGTAGTTGGCAGGAGCAGGTAGAGACATGAGCTCAGCCTCAGCGACAGCTCTTTTTTTGACTTGTTCCACCTTGTCTTGGTCAATGTAGGTTGTGTGGAACCTTGGGTCCATCAGAGAGGACATGTCCAAGAGTTCATCCTTCACAGGGTCGCTGTATTTGTCGTCAAGGTACCGCATTATGTTTCTATTTATTGTTTTAGTGAGCTCTGTGTCTCCCTCCTCTGGCTGTAGGAGACTGGTTTTTAACAAATGGATACATTTAATGTAAGAAACGCTGACATAAGACTCCCTGGAGAGTGCGTTGGTAAAGTCTCGGAGTGGTTTCACAGCTTTATTTATGGACTGCAACACATCAAGATCTTGCCAAGTGGGCACAAGATGACGACTTTTCTTGTCCGAACCTTTCTATCATTTTTTGGCATGAACCCCATCTGGTCGGGGACTCCGTTACTAGCTGATGAGTGGGTAGACCAAGATCAGCCTGTACTTCAGTCATATCTCTTCTTTTTTTCCAGCTGTAAGAAACGGCAGACAGCCTATTTACATACCCCAATGGCACGTTCGATCCGCGGATCCTTCACACCATTCTCTGTAATAAATAAAGAATACATAATCAAAACACATTTTAGCTGAACATGACCTACATTCACAAACTTGTCTTTCTTCACTTTCTGCATAATATTAATACACGCACTGATACACACGCACACACACACACATGAGGCATGTATACCATTATGATTATTCATGCCAATTTTGTGGAAATATATATTGATTTGATATAATGCATAAATTACATCATGCATTAATTAGGCTATTCACGTGTCTTTTGTGAATGGGAAAATATATATCACTTGAATGCATAGCCATTAGACTCTTACCTCTTACATTGTGCAATCTGTGTCCAAAGCACTCGAGGTTGGGCCAGTCATTGTCTTGCAGAGCTTTGATCATGTTGGTGCCACTGTCTGTAGTCATACAGATGAGTCGGTCTTCAGCAAGGTTCCAAGAGCTCAGAGCATCTTTTAGCCCCTGGGCAATTATTTTGTAAAGTAAGCCGTTTGGAGGCAGATGCTTCACAGAGTTTGACTGGACCATAAATCTGTTGTGGCGGAGTAAAACAACACCCCTTCCAACTCCCTAGCGATCCTTTGGCGCGTACTGTTATATAGCTGAGGTAAGGCAACTTCAGAAAAATATTTGCGGCTTGGTAGCACATACCTGGGGTCCAAAACTTTCAGCATGTAAATAAACCCCGGCTTTTCCACAGTATATATGGGCACCATATCTTTTGCAATATACATTGCGACTGCATCCATGATCGCTTTCCACCGGGCCCCATTCTTATCATACCGGCTTGAGTTTGTAAATGTTTGTAAGACTGTAGGTTGTTTTTTGGCGGGTGTGCTTGTGCTGCTGTGGTCTTGTTCATTTCGTAGGGCGCAACATCTCTTCCACTCTGTTTGAGGTGCTGCAGTAAATTGGTCGTACTGCTACTTTTGCTAGCAACAGACTTCAAATACACTTTGCAGCGGGGTGTTGTTTGTTCTGCGTCTGACGCCGCAAAACCGAACCAATTCCAAATTATGGATGACACTGTGCCTTTCTTGGGAATGAGTTCTTCCCTGCTCGCTGCCATGTTGTTTGTGCATCTCTAATATGGCAAACACGCGGGGGGAGGGCTGAGCCCATTCAGAACTATGGGAGCCCAGAGGGGAGCATCGGTGGATGTTAAAGAGAAAACCGATTTTCATTCAAACAAGTCGACGTAAACTACACATTGGAGTTAATCGATAAAATTCGATTTATCGCCCAGCCCTAGAACGTGAGAGAGGGTATACCTTGCTTTTAGGAGGGGACATGTTGGGTAATAGATCAATCGCAGTCCCAGGGTCGATGTGGAAGTAGTTGTGTGGCCTTGGATTTACTGAACATCTCAGCAAATTTGGCATAAACAGTGGGTAGCATAGTTTGGGTTCCAGTTTCGGGGCTCTCGATGCTGGTTGAGAGGCAGGGAAATGACAGAGTTCTTGTTAGGCAGTTGTTTAGACAATATGTAGACCATTGAGCAAGTTCACCATGGTTCCAGTAACTGATGGGGTCGTGAATCGCTAGCCAAGGGTGGCCCAGAATGACCTGGTACTTGCACGATGGGACCACATAGAAGGTTATGGTTTCTTTATGGAACAGTCATATATGAAGAGTAACATGTCGAGTGGTAGCAGTAATTCCTGAGCCAATGGGGCTGTTGTCTATGGTTGTTATGTTGATAGCCGGAACACATGGAGATGTGGGGATCTTGAGTTTGTCAGTGAATTCTTGGTTGATGACATTAACTGCAGATCCAGAATCCACTAGTGCTGAAACACATTAAACAGCAGTATCAAAGGCGAGTTCACATTCCAGAAGAAAACTACATCGAGTAGGATTAAGATTGTACTCACATTGTGATGAAGTGCAGGGATTTTCTTGGTCTTGTGTGGGCAGATGGAATTGCGGTGATTTTCCTCTCCGTAGTAATAGCAAAGGTTGTCCTGTTGACGCTGATCTCTTTCTTGGAGGAAAGGCGAGTCGAAGCGATCTGCATTGGTTCAGGAGAGTCAGGACGTGTCTGGGCTTGTTCAGTGCTGGCAGACACAAATCGCCGTGAGTGAGGAGTGTTGCGCACCAGATTATCGATTTTGATGGCTAGAGTGATTAACTCATTCAAGGAGGAATCCACCGTGTAGATCCAAATGCGGGAAGTTTATTGACACTCAACAACAAATCCAAAACATTAGGCAGAATCGTAGTTTGAAGGGACAGGCGAGAACAAACAATCGGGAAGTCAGTTCAACAAGGCAAACAAAACCGAAGCAGTAATCTGAAAGGCGGTGGTCAACAGGCAAGCACAATGGTCATAACAAGAGAGCAAAACACAATGGGAAAAGAATGCTTGGTAAAAGTAAAACTGGCAATACTTTGCAGTGAGAACCTAAAACAGCATTGTTTAAATATGCTGTCAAACACAAAGTAACCAACGAAGAAACACAGTTAGTACTCTGGAGAGGGCTCCCTCTGGTGGTTGGATGAATGGCCACCAGCCCCATTTGTTACATTTACTACTTGGTGGCAAAACTCTTGTTGGCAATCTCAGAGGTCAGACGTTTCTTGTAGTTGGCCACCAGGTTTGCACACATCTCAGGAGGGATTTTGTCCTACTCCTCTTTGCAGATCCTCTCCAAGTCATTAAGGTTTCGAGGCTGACGTTTGGCAACTCGAACCTCAGCTCCCTCCCCAGATTTTCTATGGGATTAAGGTCTGGAGACTGGCTAGGCCACTCCAGGACCTTAATGTGCTTCTTCTTGAGCCACTCCTTTGTTGCCTTCGCCGTGTGTTTTGGATCATTGTCATGCTGGAATACCCATCCATGACCCATTTTCAATGCCCTGGCTGGCTTCAATGCCCTGGCCCTGATGGTACATGGCCCCGTCCATCGTCCCTTTTATGTGGTGCAGTTATCCTGTCCCCTTAGCAGAAAAACACCCCCAAAGCATAATGTTTCCACCTCCATGTTTGAAGGTGGGGATGGTGTTCTTGGAGTCATAGGCAGCATTCCTCCTCCTCCAAACACGGCGAGTTGAGTTGATGCCAAAGAGCTCAATTTTGGGTCTCATCTGACCACAAAACTTTCACCCAATTCTCCTCTGAATCATTCAGATGTTCATTGGCAAACTTCAGACGGGCCTGTACATGTGCTTTCTTGAGCAGGGGGACCTTGCGGGCGCTGCAGGATTTCAGTCCTTCACGGCGTAGTGTGTTACCAATTGTTTTCTTGGTGACTATGGTCCCAGCTGCCTTGAGATCATTGACAAGATCCTCCCGTGTAGTTCTGGGCTGATTCCTCACCGTTTTCATGATCACTGAAACTCCACGAGGTGAGATCTTGCATGGAGCCCCAAACCGAGGGAGATTGACAGTTATTTTGTGTTTCTTCCATTTGCGAATAATCGCACTAACTGTTGTCACCTTCTCACCAAGCTGCTTGGCGATGGTCTTGTAGCCCATTCCAGCCTTGTGTAGGTCAACAATCTTGTCCCTGACATCCTTGGACAGCTCTTTGGTCTTGGCCATGGTGGAGAGTTTGGAATCTGATTGATTGATTGCTTCTGTGGACAGGTGTCTTTTATACAGGTAACAAACTGAGATTAGGAGCACTTCCTTTAAGAGAGTGCTCCTAATGTCAGCTCATTACCTGTATAAAAAAACACCTGGGAGCCAGAAATCTTGCTGATTGATAGGGGATCAAATACTTATTTCACTCATTAAAATGCAAATCAATTTATAACTTTTTTGAAATGCGTTTTTCTGGATTTTTGTTTTGTTGTTATTCTGTCTCTCACTGTTAAAATAAACCTACCATTAAAATTCTATACTGATCATTTCTTTGTCAGTGGGCAAACGTACAAAATCATGTCAGTCGTGTCTTGTGTGTTTCCCCCTCTATGCCCTTATTTGGGCCTTCCTTTTCCTGTCCTAATTTAGTTTGATTGTTTAGATTCTGTTCAGCTGTTCCTGCCTGTTTAGTTCCTTTTGGTCTGGTCTACTCATTACGTACCCTGTATTCCTGTGTGTCTCAGCCTTGCCTTGTCTTGCCCTGTTGAGTTTTGGATTAAAGACTGTATTTTGAGTTCATCCTCGTCTCCTCGCTTCCCTCGTGTGTGTGCACCGTGACAGAAGACCAGACCAATACCGAAAGTAAGTGGCGCCCCCTTTTCACTGGTTTGTTTTCCCCCCGCGGCATGGAAGTCGCCGCTCGTCCTTCCTCCATAGCCCGCGGATAATGCGTGGGAGTTTGGCGGGATTGCCACGAGCGTTGCGAGTCCACTGGCCGCTCGTCAGTCAGGTGTCAGCGAGAGGAGTTTCCCTTGGGCCCACACAAGGATTCCCCAGAGTGGGAATGATCCAGTTTATTCGGCAGAAGTTTCCATGCTGCCAGAAAATCTACTAAGGGAATCAGTCTCTCAAGACTGACCTCCGGTGTAATAGGAGTGACCAGTTTGGTCCCCTGAAGCGGAGGACCAGCAGGGAAACGACGGAACTAGGAACGCTGGCGAGGGCTCCCTCCTCGAAGAGAGCCCTCTGGGAGCCCTCCGGGAGCAAAGTTTCGCTCCAACAACACAAAGCCTAAACTGATGTTTGCTTTTATCATCGCCCCTCTTATGTTTGATTGACTTGTCTTTTGACTTTGGCATGTCGTTAAAGATAGCGATAGACAACGGTAAATAAGACATACACACACAGAGAACTTCGCTGAATGACAGAAGCTGCCGCTGTTTCCAAAGCTTCCTGGTCGCTACGTCACCCTGTCCGTGATGTCTTGCCCATCCATTGGACTGATTACACACGTGATTCAGAGTGTGGTCATGCTGAAGGCATTCCCAAAGCGTTTCGACGCAGCTTGAGTTCCTGAAAGGGAAACCCATTTCAGCAATGACATGATATTAATTTGACTTTGCCAGGTTACAAATGAATGCAACAATTGAATGCAAGGAAAACTAAAATCATTTTAAACAGTCACGGGGCTCTGTCCTTCTTACGTAAAAAATGCATTTCAAAATGGTCTGGTCTGGACAGACATTTAAGTCAAAATGTGTACTGTATACATTGTGTATTGTGAAATTATGTTGCTTTTTTTTTCTCAACATTTTTAAAGTTTATTTTATCAATCACTTACCCTCGTGTTGTTCCAAACTCCTAAAAATTTCATTTATATTCAGACAACAAAGGAATTTTAATTAAAAAAAAATATATATATATATATGTATAAATTTTGCCCATCCATTGAAAGTCCACACAAGTGCATGGTAAATAGAAACTCAATTTTAAACATGTTAGTTTGACACATGAAAACACATCTCATACAGCTTTTGTGTTTACATTTTAAGTTGCCCAAGAATAAGTATTTACAGTATCATATGTGAATAAAAGCCTTAATTATATGTGTGGACTTGGAATAAATTGCTGAGTACATATGGATTTGTTTTAAGATGCATGAATGATCTTTATGGATCCACAAAATGTTGGTTACATGGACTTTGAAATGAGGGACAGAAAAAATAAAATAAAAATGTGTTCCAAATATGAATAAAAGTCTTATGGGATTGGAACAACATAAGGTACATGATACAGTTGTTTTTGTTGTTGTTTTTTTCTTTCTTATGCTGGAGGTTTTGCGAATTCCAGAAAAGCAAGCTATAAGTGAACAACATGGTCATTTCAGCGCGCTACAGATACATCAATCAATCAATCAATTTCAATGCAACAGTGTTTGAAAAATTTACTTTGCAGAAGAATTATCTCATGTTGAATGAAACTTACCCTGTAATCGTGAATAATATATTCAGATTCAGAAATCCAGCTAGCATAAGTATTCTATTACTTAAACCAACTTGGATTGATGCCAAAAAAAATATATATATTTAGTTATTGTTAGCCCGTGGCTAACAATAACTATTGTTCTTAAATGTTTCATAACTTTTGAACCGCTAATCCTATCTAATCTGAATTCTTTAAAAAGTGTTGTAAAGAGGAGATATCGCATTTGTCTCGTTTGGATATTCAGAGGCTCCGTAGCGTATGTGATTACGTCATCACATTTTGACAACATTGATTCGTCAGAAGAAACCAATGCATTTCGTCCCTCTGAGCCAAACAGCAGCAAACACTCAAGATGGGTTTGGTGAACACGGATAAAAAGTACCCCATGTGTACAATGAAATATACTGCTGTATTTTTGATGTTGTGGGCCTATATTTCTGCTGGAGGTCCTGGACATCTTGTTTAGACACATGGCATCATGGATTCTATCAAATAGCAACAGATAAAAATAAGTGATTGACTGTTAGAAATCTTATAATGGGCCATGTTTGCATCTTCCAACCGGACAATAATCCAAAAACAAACCTTAAACACACAAAAATGGGTCACTGAGCATAAAACCAAGCTTCTGCTGGCCATTCCAGTCCTCTGACCTGAACCCTGTAGAACATGAGTGAACTGAAGAGAAGAAGCAGCAACATGGAGCTGTGAATCTAAAGCGTCTGGAGTGATTCTGGATGAAGGAATGGTCTCTGATCTCTTGTCCGGTGCTCTCTAACCTCATCAGGCATTATGGGAGAACATTTAGAGCTGTTAAACTGGCAAATGGAGGTTTCAAAAATGATTGAATAAAAGGGTACCGCTAATTGTGTCCAATGTGTATTAGAGAAAAACATTTATTTCATAATGATATTTCCCCCCATTTTAAATTATTATTCTCCAATGAAAGGTTAGATTTTTGTGAATTTTTAAAATAATAGATCAAAAAGATTAACAATGCAGATTTATTTCCAAAGCCTTATTTGATCATATTTGGGTGCCAACAATTCTGACCATGTGTGTATATTTTGATTAAGCTTTTTTTAAATATTCTCAGAGGTGTAAGAATGTTTTGTAGGCGAGTAATCAAAAATAGGACATCTGCACATTTGCAAATTTACAGACAATACAATTGAAAAGTTTACATTTGCTTGTTGGGTAATATTGCTTGTCAGTTGACAACAACGTTTCCTATTTGATTTAGCAGAATTGCACAAGTGACTGTAAAAAAAAAAAAAAAAAAAATTAAGGCAACCAGCTTCAGCAGATTTTTGAGTTTTCTCAACTTATTTTTGCTGTATAAACTGAATACAACAAGTTGAGAAAACTTTTTTAAAAATCTGCTGAAGCTGGTTGCCATAAACTTTTAAGTTTTCTCAACTTTTTTTTTATTTATTTATTTTTACAGTGTATTTCAGTTAATACAATCTGTAAAATCATTTTTTAAATTGATAATGTAAAAACATTAATTATACATTGATTTCCTTCATTAAAAAAACATTGAGTAAGACGGTGTAGGTGTGAGAGTGGTTTAGTAATCTTGCTCCTTGGTACAGCAGAAAAAATGCTCTCCCATGCCATTGTGAACAGACACTTATTATGAAAAGCTGAATAATAGAAAAAACTGTTTAAATGTATTACTTGGAGGGCGGGGCGGGGGTTGTTTGTTTATTTATTTATTAATTTGATCGTGAAATTATTTGTTTTCAGTACTAGGGGAGAGTACAAACACTTTTTTTTTTTACTCAGTTTGTGTTAATCCACATGGGGGTCAGAGTATTTATTAATTTTTTTTTTGTCCACAGTAATTTCACACTTGTCTAGAACAAATATGTTGCTTTGTTTCATAATTACAATGTATACGTTTTTCTTTATTTACAGTAAAAAAAAAAGTTAAATGTGACAACATGCCCGGTAGGTGGGGTACATTGTAACATAGGGGCATGTTGTAACATGACACATATGACAGCTTAAAATCTGATCTAATGAAAAAATATACAAGACAAACTAAAATATTTTGTCAATAAAATAAAATTATAATAATAAATCTAAATAAATAAAAAAATAATCAGATTTTTGGAGTTTGGCAATGAACATTGCAACCATGCTTGGGTCGGCCCACATAAATGAGCCAAAATGCTTTACATTTATTGAAATAATCATTTCTGAACATTAAACATCGATTGTCAGTTTTTATTCACCTGTTTCTTGTGGTTTCTCATTTAAACGCATAAATAATGTAAATTATATCGCTAATGTCATTTAATAGCATAGTTTACTAATAGCGGGACACATTGTAATGCAGCGTTACACCGTTCCTCATCTGCACAACTGGAATTTAAAACTGGTTGGTGTCTTCTGCTAGTTAGCGAAGCATTCAAATACTGTATAAATTGGTAAATAACAAATTGGAGATTAAAATAATAGCAGATTTGTCTCATTTTAAATTAATACTAAAAGCTGAGATGAAAAGTCTACTTGCCAGAAATGTACTTTTACTATGGCAAAATAAATGTTCAGTGATATCTTCAAAAGATTTTAGAATTTTGGCTCACTTTTTTCTCTATATGTGGAAATATCTAAACCACACGTGTTACATGTTTGTTTGCACGTTAGTTTGTCCCCGCGCTGCCCTATAGTAGCCTACTCCTGTACTTGATGGTTTACTTTATAGAGAATCCTAGTTCGTACGTACTACGTTGATGCCGGTAACGCGCGTACTCTGAAGTGTGTAGTATGCGAAAGTTTAGTAGGATGGGCTTTTACCGTGAACATGATGGAGGAGGCTCTGATTGGTCTTTTATGCTGTCTAGTACACGGGCTGTAACACTGCCCTACTTCCCACTGGACTGCTGGATTCCTGCACACCGCTCTCACGGCGCACTGGCTGGTCATGGCGTTGCGGACTGTCCGAAACTTACCCTGTTTTTTAAGTGTACTCGGCGTGTTTCTCCTCAGCAGTGGCCCATACCGGGTCTTCTCATGTCCGAGCCGCTGTTTATGTTTCCGTACCACTGTCAGATGTATGCATTTAAACCTGGAATCAGTGCCCGCTGTTCTTCCTCAGACAACAATCCTGTGAGTACACTAGCCTTTTTTTTTCTTTCTCCGAGAGAAACAGAAACTGTCATTGATATCTTTTGTGTGCTTAACTACTTTGTTTTTTCCATCTAATGTTACAAACATACTACTACTCCACCTCGGAGTACGTTGTCAGTATAATTATTGTTGATGTTTTTTGCATCGAGTCGGAGTTGCGAATACCGGTTGCATACTAAGTACAGATGAGTTTGAGTGGCAGAGTTTCGCTCTCTGTTGTGATTTACGTTCCTCATCTGGACGAGTCTTTGTTTCGTGGACACAGCGGTTGTGTCTCACAACTTTAAGCCTGATACTACCTAGGCAGCTTTTTGGGCGTCGTAAGTGCGATTCGAGTCAGCTTGATCACCCAGATTTAAATACTGCAAGCACCTTTGATGGCCAAAAATGCTGCACGTACTTATGATGCCCTTAATTACTGAAGCATATGACATGGGGCCTGTTCCAATACACACACTTGCGGACTTGGCCATCCGAGAGCGCGTGCACGCGAGAAAAAGTAAGTGTGCAAGACTGTCCCAGGTCTGAAGAAAAAAATGCCAGAGCTCAGTGCAGTTAACGCACTAAATACTAAACTGAATTTGATGCTGAGTGTATCCTATAAATTGCTTTCAACTTTTTATCTCACGATCAGACTTGTTTCTTGATATTCTGACTCCCCCCCCCCCCCCCCCCAGAATTTCTAGTAATAAAGTATGAATTGTAAGATAAAAAGTTGCAATTATAGAATTATGACTTTTTGTCTTGCGATTCTGAGTTTACATCGTGCAATTCTAGTTTTGTTTCTGCCACAAAATTAAAAAAACAAACAAGTAATGTAGTAAAAAGATAAAAATTACCTTCTTCTCGCAATTGTATTTTTATCTTACAGTTCTGACTTTTCTTTTCAGAATTGCGAATTTATATCTCACAAATCTGAGTTTATATCTTGCAATTCTGAGTTTATACCTTTAGAATTGCTTACATAGTGCAGATATGAATATCTGTGTTTTATCTGTATAATGAATGTATAACTTAATAGATGATTCATAATTACTACATTGTGTTGTCATAGGGACTACTTAATAGACATTTAGAAGTTACATTTTAAAGTACTTTTTAAAGTTGGTATTGAAAATCAAAATTTGTAAATATAGCTCTATAGAAATTTTTTTTTTAGTTTTTAAATGTGTCCCATCTGGTAATCAAACATGCTTGTGGTCTTCATGCCTACTTGAACACTTTGGCCAGATACTGGAAAAATGGCATATAAGTAGACAAGTGGACAAAAATGCAAAGACTGCAAATGTGGGTATTGGGACAGGCCATTACAGAAATGCTGTGTGTTCCCATTATGTACTAAAATGCTGCTAGATAGGCAGCACACTAGGTTTTGAGTCATAACCAGGGCGGCCCAGACGAGTGGATCATACTGTGTTCAGCTCACAGACTGCAGCACTGACATGGTTAACAAAACCTTTGCAAAGAAAGGTCAAAACCTCTGCATGTGTGTTTTTCATTATGTGTGGAGACTGAGTTGTTGGTTAAAATGAGTCATGATCGCGCCGTGTGTGTGTGTGTGTGTGCTTTGATTTTGTTTTGAGCCCATTCATCACAAACAGTTTTGATTTGTGTTATTTTTGAGGGTTATACATGTTTTATAGCAAGGATGTAACTGAATGCATATTGGTGGATTAGGGCTATTCCCACATAAGGGTGGAAAATAATGCACTTTGTAGGGCACTCTGATTACACCAATGTACAGCACTTTGTCAAAAATTAAAAGGAATAAGAAAAAGTTCATTTGATTATGTATTTACAAGATTAATTCATTTTTTAAAATGTGTTATGCTCTCATTTGATTGAGATTAAATAAGGCAACACAAATTCTGAAAAAAAGAACATTTCTTGAGTCTCTTATTGTAAAAAATATTAATAAATTGTTAAATTACTAATTACTAGGTTAAATTACTAAATTGATGTAGCCTATTATATGATTTTTGAAAATTACATTTGGGATTAATAAAACAAATGTTATTTTGTTGAACTTCTAATAAATTGATGTTAAATTGCATACGTTTCATGATTTAAATGAATTAGACATACTTTTTGATTACTAAAATTTGATCCAATTATTAAAGTGGAGTTTTGACAAATTAAAATGGAAAAAAATTAATTTGGTATTTGTAAAAAAAATAATACAGTTTTCATTGGGCTGTAACTTTGCTCACTCTGTATCACCTCTTATGGCCTTTGATGGGCTTTTTATGGGCTTTGATGGAATTGCAACAGTAGCAGCATTGTGTTACACAGACAGTCTCTCCTGACTGATGAATGAATGAATAATGGCTTTTTTCAGCTGCTTCTTTAATGAAGTGGGTCACTGTGTTAAAGCTGCAACGTCTGTGTTTCAGTCTCAACAGGAACAGTATTAACTCATGACCAGATGTGTAATGATGCTGAATATCACTCCATCAGTCTGCGTCTGAACCTTTTGGAAATTCAGAGCTGGTGTTTTAGAGATGGTGAGACCGAGAGAGTGGATCCCAAATCGCTCTGAATTTGCAATGCATTCCTCGGCTGGTTTTAATAGTCCCGCGTGTCAGTTGTATGCATTTGTTTCCAGACCCACAATGCATCTGTGCAACTGCAAACAGACAGAGGCCTGCATTGAGATTTGTGGCTGATTGCAAAGGAGTGACTTAAACTCAACAGGGGTGCAGAGTGCTCTCCATTAGCGTAACTCCACATCTGTCTGCAAGACGCCCATCCAGAAACTGAACATAATAAGCCTCTTGACTTCAACACTGCGCTGGCCGTCGCTGAAATCCTGAACCGAGGCCAGTGCGTTATTATGCTTTTGAGGTCTGTCATTGTGTCTGAGCAATAGGGAAATGTTGTGTGAAGTACTTTTTAGACTTAAAAAAGCCTTACTCTTCATTTTGGGAGAAACATGGGGCCCTGAGAAAGCTGTGTTTGTTTGTTTGTTTGTTTATTTAGCCAAATTTTTCCCATTTTTTTTCAGCATTCCATTTTAATGGATAAATTAAATTGTAATAATCAGAAAGCACCTCTAATTAATTGAAATAAAAAATCTTATATTTTGTTGAAATTGTAATAATCAAAAAGCATGTCTGGTCAATTTAAATAATTAAAATCATACATTTTGAACCGTTTAACAACAATAAATTAAAAGTACATTTCACATACAATCCATTTGATTTTTTCTGTAGAATTTTTTTTTTAAGCATAAGCTTCATGCCTGCTTCAGTATGTTGTAAACTAAAGTGAAATGTGCAGACTAGATATTTAAATAGTCTTTTAGTGATTAAATATTCACAGACACTAGTTCATTTCATGATTTAAGTATACAGCCCTACTATTGATTTATTCTTCTGAAATTTGCAAAATTTTATGCCATTCTGTGTTATATAGTATATTGTGTTTTGACGGATTGAGCGATTCTGTCTTCGTTTAAGCTTGTTGTATGCTTGTCTTGAAAAATCTATACAATTTTTTTTTTAAAGGGATAGCTCACCCAAAACTATCCCTTTAAAATGCATTTCGCTAAACAGTCAGTGGGATTGTAGGTGTACTGCTGTTCTGTTCCCAAAATGTCTGTGCAGGAGTTGAACTTTTGTAAACCAACCACAGACGTGCATGAATGCAAAGATCGATGCTTTAATGAGCCTATAGACCAATCACTAACTACTACAGATCCTAATGAGCAGTCTGATCGACTGATACACAGTATCTTAGCATGAGGCTCAGTGTGACTGTTTAGTCTCTGTCTTGGTTTCCTGCTGTTGATTTACAAAACAGCAATAAAGTAATTCAGTCATTTCACAGCTTGATAGTTAAAACGGTCGCTGGCACATCTGCATTGCTATTGCTGTCAATCTTTGGCTTTCCAGTAAAGAGCCTCTCCCCCTTACCATATATTATGTAATACAGACAAAGGGGGTGGAAGTATTGGCATTAAGATACGGTCAGAATGAATGCGATCATTTGGGCCGTGTTTCTGACCATATTAGAATAAAATGGCAGCCTTAAGCCTATTATAGTGTCTGTTGCCAGTAATTTGTTGCTTAGAAGGCATGTTGTTGTTTCACATGAGTTCACTATGACAGAATGTTCAGTATTCATTTTTCCAGTGCCGAAATGAGCTTAACAACATCCTGCTCCAGTCTGGCACGACTCAACACTGTATCTAACGAACGTCAGTGACTCTTTCCGCTGCTGGATCATTTATTTTCCACCTGCTATCTCAGAAGGATCCTGTCAAGCTTTACCTCTTTACCATATGTGGCACTGCCGGTTCAGATGATATTTAAGTGATCAGATGATGAACAATGGACTATACATCCCAGTTCTCTGAAAGAAGATGCTGAAAAAGTACAAAAGAGGTTCATTGATAAACGGCTTCATAAATTCATGATTCATAAATTGAGGACCAGAATGCAGTTACCCTACATGAATTCTCCATGTCTCTCAATTTTTCAGTCTCGCCATCAGTGTTATTTTAACATTTGAATTATAGCCATACTATCTTTAATATTGTTCTGTTGTTCTAAATTTAGTAGGTAAAAATCAATTGAGAAGTCTTAAAAGGGATAGGTCACCCAACATGTTAAATTTCCTGTTACCCTCAGGCATTCAGGATGTAGGCTATAGGTAATGACTTTTTTCCCAGTAGGACAGTAAAGAAGATTTTGAGTTGAAGTCAACAATTACCGTCACTTTGAGAGTCAAAATAAACATAACAGGCAACACAAAATTAATACCCGTGGCTCCTGATGATATATTGAGGTCTTATGAAGCGAACTGATCAGTCTGTGTAAAAAAAAACTGAACATTATTTCTAACATTATTATCTGTAATTTCGAGTCTCAGGCAAACAGAGAAATCCTATTCTTTTCCGCAAACTGGTTCTTTCAGACATTTTGGTTCTGCTTCAGATAACCAAAACATTCACCAGTTAGTTTATGTCAATAATGCGTTTATGTAACACATAATACAATTATATTGTTAAAGCACCCATTAATGATGTGAAACATGGATGTTTTACATGTCTAAAGCATGTAAACACATTTGCATCGGTAAACATAAATAAAAAAAAAAAAGGTAAAAATGTATTTATATATAATTACTAGTGGATGCGCTATACTTTTATTGTTTATAAAGAGACCAATAATTTGTGACCAATATTTTAGGCCATATGTAGATTGATTTCTCCTCTCAAAATTGTTTCTCAAGCGCGTTCTCTCAAAGTGGTTCCATAAACGATAAATTAAGTTCACACAATCTATCTAATTTGTGGACGCTTATTCTTAAGCAGCCCTTAATGCCGATCATGGATCAAATCGATCCACCATGGCAAACAGCGAATATATTTGTGCTGTTTAATGCATTTGAGACATTGTGTTTTCCTCAGTGCATAACTGATATGTCACGAGTATATATTTTTCACCTGTAAATGTTAGAAAGTCATGCAAATATATCCATTTTGCTGTCAGGAGTGAGAGAGGCTTACACGAGTGAACGAGCCGCTGCTGCGTGCATGCGCGCTAAACAGACAGAGTGCAATAATTCTGGCTAAAATATGCATTTTGCTAAAATATTTGTTGTTGGACATTAAAAGTGCCTTTTGTAGAATTTTAAACCTACATATAAGTGTATTTTTATGATAGCAGTAACTGTAAAGGGACTATTGTAATGGGTAAATAAAATGTAAGCTAATACAGTCCTAATTACGAAGCTCAGATGAGTTAATGTGTGTTTCTTATAGCAGTTAAAATGTACTTTTAATTTTGTGATTTTAATGCTTTAAAGAGCAATTTTAGATTGTAATGTTCTAATGATCTGCTATCTGTTCCGCTAACTATAAGGTGCAGCTGTCATAAAACCAGAGAGTGACTATAGCATTATGTGAGAGAGTCAGTGGTAATATCATTGCGTTCCTATTGGTCAGTGTTAGAGGAGCTCAGTTTAGCCTTACAGTTAGCCTGGTTAGTTTTCCAGCATAAGCTTTCACAGTGACTGAGCTTGATCTATGTTAAATTTGCTTTATGGAACCAAATAATTTGACAATGAACTAAACTGAAATAAGCCTGGCTTATTTGGTAAGCTTGTTATATGAAACAGGCCTCGAGGCGTTAAAAGTCAGAAGACACAAGGGTCAATATCACTGTAGGGTGCCTTTTGGTGTCCTGTACATAAATAACTCATTTGCCTTGATAACTTAACATAAAAATTATTATGAAAGGGTGTGTTATATTAGGCTAAGTTTTTATATTCATGACAAAAGCATTACTTGGCTCTTTAGATACATTTTCTAGATTTTTTGTTTAGATTTGTAAGGCAAGGCAAGTTTATTTATATAGGACATTTCATACACAGTGGTAATTCAAAGTGCTTTACATAAAAGGAAGTGAAATAGTCATTAAAAATTATAATAATAACAAGAAATTAAAAATAATAATAATCACAACAATAAAAACAAAGTGATTTAAAAATTGATTTAAAAAGAATTTAAAACATTTAAGAATAGAAAGTGATTATACATAGTGCACTCAGTTCGGATGTAGCACAGTGCTCATTCAACAAATGCACAGCTAAACAGATGAGTTTTGAGTCTGGATTTAAATGCGGCTAATGTTTTAGCACATCTGATCTCTTCTGGAAGCTGGTTCCAACTGCGGGCGGCATAATAGCTAAAAGCAGACTCCCCTTGTTTTGTGTGAACCCTTGGTATTTCTAACTGACTCGATCCTAATGATCTGAGTGGTCTGTTAGGTTTGTATTAGAGGACACTTGTTATTTTGCTATGTCCCATGCACTGCTCACTAAATTTGAATGATAGTTGTAATATTGTCAAATCAACAAATTGTTTTTAAATTTTATATCCTATTAATATTTTGGTAAATAATATATTACTCAATTTGAGTGTATTGATCATTTGGTAAAAAAAAAAAATATATATATATATATATATATATATATATATATATATATATATATATATATATATATATATATATATATATATATATATATATATATTATTATTTATATATATTATTATTATTTTTTTTTATTTAATAAAAAGAAGAGTTTGTCTATGTCCGTTGAATGGTTGTCCACCCTGTCGTATTGGGGAATCTGCCCCTTTAAGAAAAGGCCGTCCACTTTAGTGACATCAGGACAACAGATTTTTTGTCTCTTCGGTGGCAGGAATTTCAACAGCTGAGGTGAATAAGTTGGTGACTTTTCAATTGACAAATATTCTTCATCTGAGTTTGCTTACTTGCTTTGCCAAAGCTTAACATGTCCACCCTGTCGCCATAAAATATGCCAGAAGTGATTAGAATACAGCATTTTTAAAATATGTAAGTTTAAATATACCAAATTCTCTTCATCAACCAGACTAAATATTTAGCTAGTCACAGTTTGTTGTAAGCTAATATGCTAATTGAAGCTCAATGTCTACCCATTTAGACTCATGACACATACATGATACATACATGACAGGGTGGACATATCTTATGGTTTATGCTTCGAATTATGGCCCATAATTATCTAAAAAAAAAAAAAATGTGTGGGAGCTCAGCTAATATGTTTCTATAGAACTTGAGTGTCTGCTATTTATGATATGACATAAAGCGAATGGGAAATTAAAACCAACATTTTTGAGTATTGTGAGGGTTAAAAGGCACTCTCTGGTAAAATTGACCCACAAGTTAATTAATGATTTGCTGTCTGTCTGAAACAAAGAAATAAAAGGAATCATATTTTTTCCATTACATCGTATTGCATCGAACCGTGTTGTGTTGAATCGAATCGAAATCGGATCGCACTGCATCTTATTAGGGGTGAATCGTATCGCATCGGTAGCTGCTTCATATGTATCTTCAGTGTATCGTATCGTTGGCTATGCATCGGGATGCGTATCGCATCGGCCTCAGTTATGGAGATGCACATCCCTAATATACACTGGTGCATTGATGGAATGACTGTGAGGTATGTCCAAAATTGAACTTGTAGATCTGTGCTCGAGCCATGGACAATAATAAATAAATAAATAAATAAATGGGATCGGTGCACATTCAAAGCAAAAATTCACCACTGTTGTGTGTTTTACAGACTTGAGCTTTCAAAGCAGTTTTCAATCAATGAACACCATGCATTTGTGCAAAATGATTTCTTCTAATGTTTTGATGAATTATGAGTGTTTACTCTATTGTGTTTTTTTTTGTGAAATATGATGGTTGTAAGAGTGCTTATGTGTGAATGAGCAGCTGGAAGTAGTAAAGCAAGGTCATTTCAAAATGAGAGACCCAATGTATTTCAGTCTTGATTGTAATTAAGTGAAAGTGATGTGACATACAGCCAAGTATGGTGACCCATACTCGGAATTTGTGCTCTGCATTTAATCCATCCATAGTGAACACACACACACACACTGTGAACACACACCTGGAGCAGTGGGCAGCCATTTATGCTGCGGCGCCTGGGGAGCAGTTGAGGGTTCGGTGCCTTGCTCAAGGGCACCTCAGTCGTGGTATTGAGGGTGAAGAGAGCGCTGTACATTCACTCCCCTCACCTACAATTCCCGCCGGACCTGAGACTCGAACTCGCAATCTTTGGATTACAAGTCCGACTATCTAACCAATAGGCCAAGCATCATATGCATAAAACTTTTTTTTTTTTTTTTTTTTTCTGGATTTTGGTATTTTGGTTACACAATGTACTGTATTTGGCATTTAGTTCAACATAAACTCCCGTGGCTTGTGGTCGCCTCGTCACAGAAAGGAAAAACTAAGTACATTAACACATTGAATATATAGAGATTTTACTAGTATTGGCACAAAAATCTGTGTGGTATTAATTTTATTTGTGCAGATCTTAAAAAGTCTTAAAGATACCCTGTGTTAAACATTTCAAGAATGTAACAGGAATGCGCCTTTGAAATTGCTCACTTGTATTGAAAGATTGTGCTAGTGTACATTTTCATCATAATCTCCAGGTATCAACTGAACATTAACCAAAGATAAGCTGTACTCTTACAATATAAAATGGTTTAAAATATGTCACATTTACCTGTAGAAATGTCAAAGCAAAAGAGCTAATTGTTGAGATGGCAAAATAATTTCCTTAAAATATATTAGTTATTTTTCATGGCTTGCAAACAGGTACAGACTGACTTCACTACATCTCAACATATTCCTTGAAAACACAACGTCTAAAGTAGTTAAAGTAACATCTAAAGATTTTTAAGTATGACGACCATATTTTTACAATTTGTAACTAGTCTAGGCTACCTACAGTTTATCTACTTGTAAAATGGAAATATTGTAAATACGTAAATGTTTAAAAATGTAATTAAGAAGATTAACAGTTTGAATTTGAACAATTTGTCCTTCCTCTTCCATCGGTTGGTTTTCTCAGAGAGGATCCGTTGAGTCCGAGTGAGTTAGTAATGAAGAGGGAAGCGGCATTGTGTGGAATTTGCTGCAGTCAGGTTTTGTCAGCCATTCGTTCTCAGTGCCATTGTGGAATGCAAAGCCAGTCAAATCCCTAAAGCTTTGCTCATTTGCACAGAGGAGATATGGGCCCAGTTAGTTATTAAAAAAGCACTCCTGGCCCTCTCTTCCTGTGCCGGTGCTGTGGTGTGCTGAGAGTTTGCTACACTATTTCAATGTTAAGAAGCTGAAAGTGAGCCCTGATGTAGACTGAGGACCTCTATGAGCAGAGTGTCTATGCTTAATAATGCGCTGTGCGAGAACATAAATTAAGCCTCGTTCTTATTTGGCCAGTCAATCAGCGATTCCCTAAATCATTTCTTGGCAGTCCATCTGAAGCTTTCGTTTGACCGTAAATTATTTGTTTTATTGCGCTGAATGTTTTGTACATGACAAACACATGTTCACGTTGTCTGGCCAGCTGTTTGTGTGGCCTTTTCAGTCCATATATCAGGTTGAATCCATGCTGAATGTTAAAAAGTGACTTTGGAAGAGCATCTTTTAACCATATAAAGTTTAACCTTCTGATTGATGGATTGTTTTAGCAAGTATAAGCTCTTTTGTGTAATTGTACAAACGTCGACCTTCAGCTTGTGCTTCACCTGTCTTTTTGCGCAAGTAAACATAAGAATAACTTTGATATTGTTAGCAATATTTCCAGATGAACACATCTTTGCTTGATTATCCAGATATCATTTATTAGAAAAATCAGCGAGTCTCAAATATGGCTTTTGAGGAATGTTTATTTGTTCATCTTTCAGTCATCATTGTATTGCATTGTTTTGATCATCAAACTAAGCAGAAATTTGCCCTGACTGATCTTAAAATATATCAGCGCCTTTGTTTTGTCTTTAGATGCACACCAGTAATGTTTTTTTTTCTAAGGCACATTTATAAAAACTACTTAAATGTCCTAATTGAACTATGGCCTAATCCTGGCTTAGTCTAAGCCCTGTCTGTGAAATAGACTGACAACTGATATTTATATCATTTAATGTAAGTAGTCCTTAATACTGGTATAAAGATTCATTCATTTACATTACAAGCATCAGAATTTCATCTTTTTGGCCACATAAATATCAGCATCTGCACCAAATATTTTTTTGTGTCTCTGAATAAAACTGAGGTGTTTTTTTCCTCCTCGAGCTCGTTCCATATTCTCACTTTATCATACTATATGAGCCATAAAAGCCTGATGTATCAAATACGATGCCTAACAGAAATCACAAATGCAGACTTCTTGTATATTCTTTTTAGAGTTTCAATAAATGGTTCCATTTCAAAACAGAAGGTTTTGTTTGATATGCCAGTCGTTACAGGATTATTGTGTCAGTCTGTGTCAGGTTCTGCTCTTGCTGTATCTGTGTCAGGTTGTGTTATTGTGTTGCTCTTGCTGTTTATCGTATATCTGAAGTGCGGAATTTCCTCTGTGATATCATTAAGCTGGACGTGAGCCTACAAGGACCAAGACCACATCCTGTTTTCTGTTGACATGCATTGTCCTGCTATTGGGTCACATTTCTGTTTGTCCATATAGTGTCAGCACAGTCACTCTTCGGCGGTACTACTATGAAATAAGTCAACACTTTTCAGAATAGTTTGTTGCTTATTTTTCACCATTATAAGAATTGCTTATCCATGCAGGGTTTTTTTTTTTTTTTTTTCACATTGTCAGATGCTAAGGGTTTGCACTCATGTTGTCTCGAGAAGGCACAATCAATGTAATATAAATATGTGCAAATCTATAAAGAAAAAAGGAAAACCGAATCAAATGGAACCCCCCCCCAAAAAACCCACACACACAATCAAACCCATTGAAATGGAATAAATAAATCTGTTGTCAACAGTCAGCAACTCGACAACAGTCTTGGGAATGCATTCAGGCAGCTGAATTAAATTAAATATTTTCTGTGTTTAATTTAGAGGGGAAAGCTCAAACTCGCTTTGCCAAACTCATGTTTCAATAACATAAAAACAAAACTTAACTATCGAACCAGTCAAAATAATAATGGCTTATAAATCTGTTGTCATCAAAAGAGAAGCTTAAGCTCTTAAAGCTCTTCGGATTTATGAAACAAACAAACAAAAACAAAACAAAAAAAATAAAAGCTCTATATGGTTTAACATTTGAAAGGAAATGGATTTAAATTTGGTATTGTAATTTTACTGTTAAAATAAAAATAATAATTATTAAATTGTTTGTAGTTTACATTCTGTTAGTTTACATATAATATTACTACTATAGTAATGTATTTCTTATTTATTTTATAATAATAATAAAACAATAATCTTAAAATATTACTATTAGCATGTTATTATTGCTTTAATAATAATAATAATGATAGTAATTGTCTTTTTTTTCCTATTATTAGGTTACACTTTATTTTGATAGTCCACTTTAGACATTCTACGAACTAGAAGTAACTTTGTAACTACATGTCAACTAATTATCATTAATTTGCATCTACATGTCTACTAACTCTCAGTAGGGTAGGTTTAGGGTTAGTAGAATAAGTTGACATATACTTGCAAAGTTTCTGATAGTCAGTATGTTGTATGTTGTGAACCCATCAAAGTGTTAGAAGATATTAAGCAGACAGTCTACTAATACTCTAATGACTGCTAGTTGACATGTAGTTGCAAAGTTACTTACTGTTAGTAGAATGTCTAAAGTGGACTATCGAAATAAGGTGTTACCTATTATTGTTATTGTTGTTATTATTATTATTATTATTAGCAATATTAATAATCCACATTTAAGCTGTTAATTGTCCTTGCTTGCATCTGTCCCATTTTCACCCTTGAAGAGTTTGCATCAGTGTTTATGCTTGTGCGCTTTTGAGGACTGCAGAACTGAGCTGACCGTAGGC
Source organism: Onychostoma macrolepis (assembly GCF_012432095.1). Lineage (NCBI taxonomy): Eukaryota > Metazoa > Chordata > Actinopteri > Cypriniformes > Cyprinidae > Onychostoma > Onychostoma macrolepis. The sequence goes on along the minus strand of NC_081171.1, from coordinate 29,534,737 downwards.
ATTGTTATGGTTATGTTGCATTATGAACCATAGCATCCATCTTGCCCTCTTTCTGAACACATCTCGCATGTGTTGTGTGCTTTTGGTTGTGAAAGTCACTGCTGCCGAATGCTGCTGTTAATCAGTCCAAGCTCTTTTATATGAGTTCAGCTCTCAAACATGTGGCCAAGATGGCACAACTCCATGAGACAATGAGATAATGAGTCACGAACCCATTTAAATACAGTAACAATCTATGAACAGTCTGTTGTGGCTTTTTGTTCTCCAACTGACAATAAACATTACTCATTATGTAATAATCACCAAAGGCTCGATTGCTGTCCAGTCTTGTTGGATTAGAAGATTGCTGTGCGCTTTCCTCCTAAACTGATTTGTGTGTGTGTGTGTGTGTGTGTGTGTGTTTTACATTGTTTTATTAGACAATGTAAAGTATTGCATCTTACATGTTCCCTGCCGAGAGGAAGTCTGAGGCTTGGAGCTCATGGAGTACAATAGGTAGTTTATGGCAAACCTGCTTTGTTTTGTCTGATGCACAACCCTGTGTTCTCTAGTTCACTCTCTGATAAGCCACCAGGCAACTTTGATAACATGGTGTATTTTGTCTATGAAAAATACAAGAAATAAACTGTGTTACACTGTTGCAGTGTCTTCAGATCTAGTGCAAATGATGGCTGTAGTAGTCTGACATTTACTGGCATAATGTGAACATGCAAGAACAAATGACGTAAGCATGCTATTAACCACCAAATCCAACAACACACTTAAAAACAAACCGTTATTATACGGTTACCGTAGTGAATTTGGTAAGGCAAGAGCATGTTATTAACACAAATGTTGTTATTAAAAAGTAGATTATAAAATTATTATTAAAAACAGCAGCTGTCGTCAAGGTCAGTTTTCTGTCAAAATAAAAGTTAGCTGGTTTAACATGGGAAAATGAAGAAATTAAGACATTTGTGACCCTGGACCACAAAACCATTCATAAAGGTCAATTTTTCGAAATTGAGATTCATACATCATCTAAAATCTGAATAAATAATCTTTCCATTGATGTATGGTTTGTTAGGATTGGACAATATTCGGCTGAGATACAACTAATTGAAAATCTGGAATCTGAGGGAGAAAAAAAATGTAAATATTGAGAAAATCGCCTTTAAAGTTGTCCAAATGAAGTTCTTAGCAATGCATATTACTAATCAAAAATGAAGTTTTGATATATTTACGGTAAGAAATTTACAAAATATCTTCATGGAACATGATCTTTACTTAATATCCTAATGATTTTTGGCATAAAATAAAAATCAATAATTTTGACCCATACAATGTATTTTTGGCTGTTGCTACAATTTTTGCTTTTTTTTTTACTGAAATTGTTGAAATTTTTATCATCACTTCTGAAGCAAGTCAGTTCACTCGACATCCATCTTGGAAAATTCAGAAGCTATTTTTCTTTTCTTTAATTATATTGGGAAACACTAAAACTAAAAAGAAAAAAAACTCTAACTAATAAAAAAACTAATATTTCAATGACATTTTAAATCAGCAATGCAGTCTAAAATGAATGGCATCATACATCATTTTTATAATTATTTTCTTTTTAAACATTGTTCTGTTTTTGGTGTAGAGCAGAGGCTGAGCACACTTTATGGCTGTTTCTGTGGTTACTTTGGTACTATATTGGTGATTGGCTCTTTTATTTGGAAGGTGGGACCTACTTTCTGCCACTGTAGGGTGTTTTAGCTTCTCTCATTCACTATAATATAAGTGGTGCCAGCAATGTTATGTCTCTGGTACAGTGCAGTGAAATTGTCGACATGTATTTCAAATGATAGATGTTACTATACTGTGGATATTGTAGTATGATTGGAACTAGGGCTGCACAATAAAACGTATTTTTAATCATGATTTTAATCAAGAGAGCACTATTGTAAAACAATGTTGTGAATTCTTAGGGTTTCGCTGACGTTTACTGTTAACTATCTTTTAATCAAAACATATAACATTATTTACCCCGTTTGTATTTGCGAGGCGTCCGCTACAGTTTCCCTGTGTGTTAACGTCAGTGATGACTGTCGATGACTTGACTCTTGGTAATGTATTTTGCCCCCCCGCCCCCAAAACATATGATTCGACAGTCAGTCGACTATCGGCAAGATTTGAAAAGTCCGATTCGACTATGAAAATTCTTAATCAGGGACACCTCTAGCTCTTACAAAACTAAGGAATCCAACAAATTCAGCATAAACACTGGTAACAGGGGGCAAGTTCTTTCATTATAATTGTCTTGAAACGTGTCGATGAAGATGCTTTAAACACATTGTAGAGATGCTCCTTCTTATTTGTCTTCATTTAAAGCTGCTAAATGAACAGAATCTCAGTAGGTTCACTAAGAAACTAGTTGGTTTTTGGATGACTGGTCCACCAATTTGAGCCGTATCTTAGTAAGGAATGATGTGAATGCGTCGAGCATGTTGTGCAGATCAGTAGATGAGCTCAGTCTGTTCTCAGGGTGTTTTCTGAGGCAGGATGGGGGCCTGCTGGAATCTGAGCAGCCCGTGTCTGAGCACGTCTCTGTGAGGGGGGCGTCCCTCAACCGAGGGGTTGTCATGCAAGGTTGTTTGTCTTCTAGTGTTTCAGAAGAACAGACGACCCGGATAGAAGCGCAGTGAGAGAATATTTCAGAACATACTGTCAGTTGCTGGACTCCCAGGGAAACGTAAGCAAAGAAGTCTTGGCTTAGAGTCTTGATGGCAGAGAAACATCTTCCAACATCTTTCACTCACTTACTCAGTTCATTTGGCAAAAGTGAGAACACAACAAAGACTTTTATCTGTCTGTAATTTACTGCTTTTTACTTTCTTTATGTGAAAATGAATCAGGAATGTTTCCTGTTCGTCCGTGATCCAGGAACAATTTACGGTGTGTACATTGGAGGGAAAGTCTTGTGCTTGATATGGGCCAGACATCTGACCAGAATTGACCCACAATTTGATTAGTTGTCTGGGATAAATTATTCTATCATGACACTATTGTTACGCGGATGTGTGGTTGTGGCGTAGATTGAGTCGATAAGAGAGAATGATGAGAGAACAAATGGCTTCAACTCACTTTTCCGTTTTATTAAACTTAATTACCGACACAAAAGAGGGAGAACTCAGGACTTATAAAGGGGAGAGAACAAAAGAACAAAACAACATAATCAAACTCAGGTGGAGACAATCAAACGATAATTAACTAATGAGGGCGGGAACTAAACCAAATAAGGAAAACGGGGATCACAGACAGGCAGACATGTAACAACTATACTGATTGGGTTATTTGTCTACATATCACTAATAAAACGTTTTAATAAATTAGAAGAGTTAATGACTTCTGTGCAAATCTGTACTGGTCAAAAGCATTCACCTGTGATTTTTCTTCAGAAGAACAAAATAAAATGAAACAAAGAAATACAAAACAAATGCCATTCTTCAGAGAAAGAGGCATTTAACCCCATCTGCATCTGGTTAATGTTCTTTACACAGAGAGATTTATAATAGTGAGTTTGTTGGTGGGAGAAATAAAAAAAGACATAACTGGTCAAATTTGTTTTTAAATGTAAGATATTCAGTATTAAACTCTTAAACAATTTCATTTAATCGCTGAGTTGCCATTCTTTTCTGAACTTTTTTCTAACTCACATGCACATGTGTATGTGTTGCTTTTTATGTTTGTCCATTTCTGGGTGATTCTACTTATCCATAAATTTTCACCTTTTTGATTACAGTGTGCTTCTGCAGTTATTGTGTGTGGGATTTTAATTTCCAGTCCATTTGAGTTAATCATATCTAAGCAGTATAGTCATTTTTAAACAATAGTTGAGTTAAATAAAACAGCAGCATGTTGTGTCTAACATTAAACCCAATGCAGCTGGTTGTCAAAACAACCCATGCAGCACTGGGTTTGTCCAAGCGCTGGGTTGCCAAAAGATTGAGCTGTTTTTAACCCAGTATTTATTAGAATGTACAATCACAGTTTATTAGTTTATTTGATTTCAAATGAATTTAAATGATCAACTAATCTAAGCTTTGGCCACATGTTCTCTCCTGCACTAAACTTTTAAGAATGAGTTTTCCGGAAATGATATTCATATTACCATAGAAGGATTTTAGTTTGTTAATATGTAATCCAGATGTTTTTGCTTGTAGTATTTCCATGGAAGTTTTCATGTCAATCTATAATGCCTGGGAAAATCAAGTCAAAGATGGTAGAGCACGGCTGTAAATAAGATGTTTGATGTTTATCCAAGAGGTTTCATCAGTTATCTGGTCAGTCAGGAATTCCCAGCATTTGAATTTATGCACACGGCGACCCCGCAAGACCTCTAACACACCTGCAGATGTAAATGGTGTAAAACATTGAAGTAGCTGTTCCAGCATGACATAGGCGTCCTCCTTTTTTGAGGGGGTATGTGTGTATTGTTACACACGAATATAAAGCACTTCTTTTATAAATCTGAATTAATTCCAACTTCATTCGACTCACTCATAATGCTAACTCCAAATGATTTGTGACCCTGGACCACAAAACCAGTCTTAAGTTGCTGGGGTATATTTGTAGCAATAGCCAAAAATACATTGTATGCCTAACAAACCATACATCAATGGAAAGCTTATTTATTCAGCTTTCAGATGATGTATAAATAAGTTTTGTGGTCTAGGGTCACATTTGGCATTGACTGGATCTATTTAAAGCTCTGCTACTAGAATTCCTTAACAATGCTTAATTAAAAAAACTTAAGTCTTTAAGAAGGTTACTTAAATGTTTACATCACACAACAGAAAATGGACACTGAAAACTTTGAGCTGTGAAGATGTGCATTATCATCTTGTTAGGGCCCAAGCCAGAATGGCGCAGGCCCTCTTGTTTTACTAAGGATTATTATTATTATTTTTTTTTTTTTTTTTTTTTTCGACTAACATACACGCCTTAACATGCTCAAAAACTCTTGAAAATTTACACACACGTTGGAATCTGCGGTCATTAGGACGCCGCCAAGGCTGGGACCCGGGCGTGGCACGGGGGCTCTACGGCGACGCCTACAACACGGTCTGAAAACTTGATGTGTAGCTCACACATACTTGCACGTATTCATATGAAACTCGGTACATATATAGATCTCATTGAGCCGAACAACTTTCGCAATGCATGTCATAGGCTCCGCCCAACAGGAAGTCAGCTATTCAGGGTTCTTTCAAAAGCGTATGCTCTGGAATTTGATATACTCCTCTGAGGACTATCATCCGATTGCCACCACACTCGGTGAACATGATCTCAAGACATTGGGGATGCTAAATTGCGGAGGGATTTTGATATCTCGAACGGTTTGCCCGTGGCGAGGCGATGAAATTATGGCGAGAAATGAGAGACACAAAGTCTAATAACAGCCACATAAATTGTCTGATGTTGATCAAACTTCAGGGGTTTGTTCGTTGTACGATGCCGATCGAATAGATGTGACTATTATGAGTAAAGTTATAGCGCCACCAACTGGCACCAGGAAATGTGTCGTTTTCACAAAAGTGGGAGGGTTAGTTTTAGCTACAGACATCAAACTTGGTACATAAATTGTTCTTATTATGCCGGACAACTTTCTAATTCACAGTCATTAGCTACGACCTACAGGAAGTCGGCTATATTTATTTTAATATTTGTTTTTTGAGAAAACAGGCCGTAAATAAATTCATACTCCTCCAAGCAGAAACAAGTAGTTCACACCAAACTTTGTCAACATGATGCCAATATACTGAAGAGTTTAAATTGCGGACGGATTTAGGATATCTCGAACGGTGTGGTAATGGTGATTTATTAAAGTAACAGTAAAACAAATAGCAGTAATTTTCTTATATCTTTAAAGTGCACTTTCCAAACACTTCAAAACTTTTTACATAAATATAACAAATCATTCTGAGGAAACATGCTTACTTTCAAAAATGTATCATGCTCTGGGACCACAAAACAATTAAAACTATCACTGAAATTGGTTTAAAGGTGAAGAGTGTAATATCAAGGATGACCAAAAGATGGAGGCATGACCTTATTTTTCATGAGTTGTCTGAGCTGGCAGATCTGCCTGTCTTTCTATCAGAATGAAAAATAATGCATAGAATCAGCTGAAACGTTCTGTACTGTCAGTAATCTTTTACATACACACACACACACACACACACACACATATATATATATATATATATATATATATATATATATATATATATATATATACATAATTATCTATCTATCTATCTATCTATATATATATATATATCTATCTATCTATCTATATATATATATATATATATATATATATATATATATATTATTAGATACTTTTTAAATAGTTATAGAATATAAAAAGTATTGGTAAAAGTTTACATTAATGTCTCTTTGGTTAACGTAAAGATGAAGAGTGTAATACCAAGGATGACCACCAGATGGAGGCATGACCTTATTTTTCATGAGTTGCCTGTCTCTGTATCAGAATGAAAAATAATGCATAGAATCAGCTGAAAGGTTCTGTAGTGCAAGTATTCTTTTAAACACACACACACACACACACACACATATATATATATATATATATACACATATATGTATGTATTTTTTTTATTTACTTATTTTTTAAATTGTTTTAATAGTTATAGAATATAAAAAATATTGGTAACAATTTTCATTAAGGTCTCTGGTTAACATAAGTTATTACATTAATTAACATGAACTAAAAAGGAACAATATATTTTAAAATAATTTATTAACCTTATTTAATGTTAGTTAATACCAAGAGTGTAATACCAAGGATGACCACCAGATGGAGGCATGACCTTAATTTTCATGACTTGTCTGAGCTGCCAGATCTGCCTGTTTGTGTATCAGAATGAAAAATAATGCATAAAATCAGCTGAAATGTTCTGTACTGTCAGTATTCTTTTACATATATGCATATATATATATACACACACACACACACACACATAAATATAAATATAATTAATTATAAATTAATATAATTAATATTAATAACTGAAACCTTATTGAAAGTGTTACCAAAATTGTATATATTGTTGTGTGTATGGGTTTTTGTATGTGTGTGTGTCTCAATGTCTTGATAGTTTTGATTAACCCTTTCATTGCTGTATCCATCAAAACCAGACTGCCAGAAGGTTACTGTAATGCATGTGCCCGCTGGGCACAGTTTTCCTGATGCCACCGGGGTGGTGTTTGCACACGGCTTGGGCCCGCCATCGCTGCTTGCAGCTATATTTGCTTTTGTTCTTACATTTTGAAATTTTCATCATCTTCACCTTCATGTCAATCCAAACCTCAACTTTATTTCTTTACATAGCACAAAAGAAAGTAAAGGGATTTGCAACGACATGAGGATGATATATCACAAGCAGATTTTTATCAATAATGTTGTGAAAAGCTTGTGGACCTCGTTATTAGTTGGAGTTAATTCCCTGTTCTCTGAGGATGTTCTACAGAGACTCTTGTTAGAAGTTAGTTTGCACATGCCCTGTTTACACAGCAATTTGGTGGTTTTTGTAAGCCAAAGCAATGTTGTGATCTCTGTGAGAGAAAAAACAGCCAGCCTTCAACTGCTTGTAATGTTATCCTTGAGTTATTTGTTGTCATAATGGACTAAATTCACTTATGATGCCGGTGGAGATACTGAGCACAAGTACCCTACCATCCTACTATATGCCTGTTTCAGTTTACGGGTAACTGCACCAAAGACACAACATAATCAGCAAGCACAGTTTCAGTTTGATTCAATTTTATTTAAATCGTTTCAAAGCAGCTGCACTGAGGACATTGCCATATGCTCAGAGTGATTAAGCCAACTGTGGCAAGAAAAACCTCCTGAAGATTAAAGCAGGATGAGGAAGAAATCTTGGGAGGAACCAGACTGCGTATGGCTTAAAGGGGTGGTTGATTTCACTTTTTTAACTTTAGTTAGTGTGTAATGTTGCTGTTTGAGCATAAACAATATCTGCAAAGTTACGTTGCTGAAAGTTCAATGCAAACAGAGATGTGTCCGTTTCTCAATATGCGTTCTTGTCTGTTCTTGTGAACTTGTAAAACGTCATCAGTCGTCGCCCAAGTACTGTTCACATCTAGCCAAGTACAGTTCAAATCCCCGGATGTGTTCTTGCTCCGCCCCCTTTATCAAGAATGCATGCAGAGGTGACTTGTGCGAACTTGAGGTAGTCAGGTATCCCAGAATGCATTTCGCACCAATCAGCGAGCGTAATGGCGGAGGAGAAAACCCGCATAATTTTAAAAATATTACTGTTACTGTGTCATGAAATGCAGTTCTAAGAGTATTTCAGGCGAGAATGTAGTTGTTTATAAATAAACCGCAGATTTGAGTTTTAAAGAGAGCGCCTATTTGAAAATTTGTTTCGCCGATTTCGGAGACGTGAGCTCCACGTGGTCACCGGGCGTCCTTCTGACACTCGCCACTGGCTCTGTTGTCTCTGTAGTGGTTAAACATGAGGTAAAATTTGTTTTGGGTAAATCTAACAGGCAATATTTGGTCTCATGAATCTGTTATTTCTTCCAGGTCATATCGTTTCATAAGTTCATAAGTTATGTTTCATAAGTTCCCTTACTGCGCTAATTTCTAGCGATTATCGCCGATTTGATTGCACAGATAATATTTAAACTAAACTGAGCTAGACAATGACATCTCTGAATTCAATAATGAAATGCCTTTAACTGAAAATTGAAAATTGAGTGTTTAATCTTATCATTATACATTACTGACACTCTATCCTCTAATTTGATACTGTTAAGTGCTTTGACACAATCTGTATTGTTAAAAGCGCTATATAAATAAAGGTGACTTGACTTGACTTGATCTGTTTCTGGGGAGGCCTAGCCGAGCCCTTCAAGTCCCTTATGCCTTATTGGCACCCTGAGGAGTCACTGGAGGAATATATCAATCGGGCTCTGTACTTGAGAGGCTCATCCTCCAGAGTGAAGTTCGCTGTGGAGCCCGTTCACTGTTCTCTCGGAGCGGCGATCAAGGAGACTTCACAGGTCTCGTCAGCCGTTCCCAGAACCTCATGCCCATTCCTGGGCCGTCCCGGACTGATACACAGCGTGCAGCATCCTCCGCTGAGGTCGGTGCGAGTAGCATTTACAAATAACAGTGTATCTAAAAGTATGAGACAACTACAAACAAAAAACATACAATTGTGAAATGTCCTGTAAGAGCTGTACTTGCACAGGTTCTGCACAATCCTCTTCACTAATATTGTCTGGGTCTCATTTGCGCTCAAATTGATGAGCAATATTAATGGCACAATTGATTACAATACAACCAGAATGCTGAGGTGAGGGGCGTGACATTTCTGGGCTGCAATAGGTGGTTTAGCCAATCACAACACACTGGGCCAGATAACCAGTCTGAGCCCACTGCGTATTTCTGAGGGAGGGGCTTCCTAAAACCAGGAAGTCATCAGAGTGTTCATAAGAGAAGGGACAGAGCGGTGTATAATAAAGGTAAATTATGTGAGAGAATTATTATTATTTTTTATTTATTTATTTATTTTTTTTAAGCAAAGCATCAACACATTTTAGACTTCACCCCATAAACGCAATCAAGCCTAGAAAAAAGTCAACCACCCCTTTAAATTGTCTGGGCCAAAGTATATAAAGTTATATAAAAGTGTAATAGTCACTTGTTAATGTGTTATTAAATAACATATTATAGTTGGTAATAGTATGATTGGTAATTGTCTCGATCCAAGCAGTGTTCAGGGAAATATCCCTCATCCCTCATCCCTCATCTGCTGGCTTATGGAATGACAAACATCAGATACAGTTTCTCAGAAAAGATGAGTTATTATAGGTGGGGGATAATGGGAATTGTTGGTGGGGCTGGATCTTATCAGGACAGAAGCTTGTGAGGCAGAGGCAGAGAAAACTATGATAATGTTAGTCTTATTCCCTAATTATGGTTCATATACTCTGTTATATCCTGAGAATAATAGTCAGGATTCCAGCAGGCCTAACAATACAGCACAGCTGAGCGCATATCTGTAAAAAGTCAGCTATGAGGTTGGCTAGACAGAAGAGTCTAGACTCAAGGTGAGAGAGTGTATTTTATGGAAGCAGAATAATGACAATAGTTTTTGAAACATAAAGCATGCTGAATTCCACAAATCGGAAAAAAAGATGCATTGCAATTAACAGTGCTTGAATTTTAATGCCTTGTATTTCCAGGGCTTGCATTTTTAGGTCCTGAAATTTAACATAATTGTTTATTTAAGCTGTGAATATTTCAATTCAAAATATTTCACACACATTTTCATAATTAAAAATTCAATAATTCATATTCACCTTCAAGAATTCACTTCCAAAATATTCAATCTGTTTAAAAATACGATGTATAATATTCGACAGGCAAATTTCAGTCATTTTATTTCACTTTCCAAATTCGCTGCCACAAATTTAGTGGTTAAACTTCGGCAGAAAATTCAGTGTTGCACATCCGGGAACCGCAGGAATAGCAGTAGAGCACCAATGCATGATCTCCAGCTGATGTCAGTCGCTCACCAGCAGGTGGCGCAAGCGGCTGTTGATGAAGGCCATATGTGGATCAAGTCACTCATTTACAAAAACTGATTTGCAGAAATGGAGCTAGCGCTAGAAGTTTTGATTATCGGGGCCAGTATAAACATGTGGAAACACTGATTGTGTGTATGTTTAATTCAACATTTTCACTGTTTCCCGTAGCCTACATATAAGCAGCTTTCTCTACCACAAAGGAGATTATAATGCTCTTTGACCCAACGCTGAAGTACAGAACTAACATTACATCTGAGTAAGACACATATTGCTTTTGGTTGTTTAGTTTCTGTAACTCTGTATCATGGCTTGTGTGACGCTGTGCTGTAATACTGGGGTTCCCCTCATACGTCACACTCCAGGATTCCCCAACGACGCATAACTCACCACAGTGAACTAATACAGTGATATAAGACCTCAGATCTCAGAATACACTTTATTGATGATTATGCGAACTATATGCAGGCATGCAAATGAGGTCAGAAGAATGCAACGCGCTGCATTTTCGTTGCTTTCCCTTACCACTGATCTATAGTCGACAGTCCTACAAAGATATCAATACCACGATTAGTTTTAACAGTAAGCAACCACTTTATATCAACATAAAAAAGGAGTTCAAAACCGCCTAGGTGTATTTGTGCAGCAAATGTAAACCTGAGACGCACCCAAGGGGCCGTCTGACAATTCCACCAACTGGGTTAAAATGTCCAATGTATTTAAATATCGTTTAAAATAACACAGTCAAATTGTAAAGATTGTATTGCTCACAGTGATTTACTACAGATGAGATTTTGCCAATATATATACTGTATGCACAGTACACAATTATTTACATATAAAAGATCCCTGGTAAGGTTTTTTTTTCATGTTCCAATGGTTGTAGTACATTGCTAGATACAAAACAACTGTGTGATCGTTATTATTAATGTTGGTAATTGTTGGTAAAAAAAACTACAGTAATTCACCAAAAGGGTTTTTCATGTTCTACAGGTTGTAGTACGTTGTGAAATTTTGCCAATATCTCCCTTACTGTATGTACAATTAACTTTTTTCATTTTTAAAACAAAAACAAAAAAAGACCTCAAAAGGAATTGTTCATTTTCCAAAGGTTGTAGTATAAAATATTGATGTACTTTGTACATTAAGGGAGGTATTAGCAAAATTTCACCTATAGTAAGTGAGTCTAGTCACTAGGAAAAAAAAAGAAAAAAGAAAAACTTTGTGAATTAATTTCTTAAGAATGATTATATACTGTATGTACAATGAGGAAGATATTGGCAAAATTTCAACTGTAGTAAGTCAGTCTGGTCACTAGTAACATACAACATTTGGAACACGAAAAATCCCCTTTTGGTGAATTAAAAATTCTTAAAAATATTTGTGTAGTGTACATACTTAGGGAAATTATTGTCTAAGGTGAGTTATTGGCAATATATATTTAGTCAGTTTGAGTAAATTATTAATTCACTGTAAACATTAATTTGAATAAATTATTTGAATTTAATAATTACATTTAAATAATTTAGTAAATTACTTCGTTTTGTACTGTGAGGTAAATTTGCAACGGTCCCTAAAGCAGCCTAGGCGAATATGCAGTGAATATCAAACCTAAAACCTATAATATCGCGCTTTGTTTTCTATGGGAGAAAAAATGGTTTGGTGAAACTTGTTGGTTGTGGGCTCATCTGCTTAAATGTACATAATATACAGTAATATATTTTATTAATTAGATGCTGAATTTAATCATTTATTATCATCGAGGCAAACCGTGTTAAGTGTTTTCTTTATGGGAAATGTTTAACGTGCAGTTTTGCGCGTTCCGTAACTTGTGTTCATATCTGCGTCTGTTTGCATCATCAGTAAGATCTGAGTTTGGTCTTTTAATAGGCTTGTTTGAGATGAGCAAAATCTGCGCAGAATGATCACCAGTGATCACCGCGAGATGCATGCTGGTTTGAAAAGTGTCTTGAGTTTTTTTTATTTTAAATTTTTTATTAAACATATAACATTCACAGGGGATACAGTCAAAGCAATAAAATACATACACAACCAGAATACAAAACAGTAAATACCTCGATAATAGCAATAACAAAAAACAAATATAAAGAGAAAAACAAATAAATAATAGTTGCCATAAACATCTTTTAAAATAAATAAATGAATAAAAAGTGTCCGAGTTACGTCCGCCTTGTTGTCATGTCATGCTGACGTGTGCAAAAACTCTCACGACGGCGAGGCGGCTGTGTCGGATTGAGCAGTCGCGCGCAGTTGCTCTCCACCGACTGCGCTGATCAAAAGCAGGATGGGAAGCGACTGACTGACGACACAGCTTAATGCTCATTGGTTCAGACAACTGTGATGCTGCGTTCTCTGCTAAAATGTTTTTTTTTTTTTTTTTAATCTGATTTCATGTGATTGTGTATTTAAATTATGCTTGAATATTCCCAAACACTATGACAGTGCGATCTCTGTGTGAGATATGTGATTGTTGTCATATTTCTATAAAAATCTAAAATACATGTTTGTATTAAAGTAGAATGGATGATAAATACGCCTTTCGTATGGGATTAAATAGGAAGCACTTTGAGTGTCCTGTTCATCATATTTATATGCATATAAAAGCAACAGAACTGAAATTATATCACATTTATTAGCAGAACAGCACATGAGTGAGAATAACGCGATATCCGCCTTTGATCTCGTATAGTCTATCTGTTCTACTTCGAGAGGTCAGAACTGTCCATCTTGACTGCGCTTATTGCACTCCTCCCCTCACTGCAGCCGCCTGCTCTCGCCTACATTTTAGGCGAGGCGCACCTCAAACAAGTCTAATAGCTGTTATTGTGTTAGTGCACTACTGAGCCACGTAATGTGTTTTCTTTAACCGATTTCTGAGGGAAACAGCGTGAAACCTTACGCGTTTGTTCATATTCTACATCTGCTTAACTGTCCTTTTAGTTTGCATAATCATCAATAAAGTGTATTCTGAGATCTGAGGTCTTATATCACTGTATTAGTTCACTGTGGTGAGTTATGCGTCGTTGGGGAATCCTGGAGTGTGACGTATGAGGGGAACCCCAGTATTACAGCACAGCGTCACACAAGCCATGATACAGAGTTACAGAAACTAAACAACCAAAAGCAATATGTGTCTTCCTCAGATGTAATGTTAGTTCTGTACTTCAGCGTTGGGTAAAAGAGCATTATAATCTCCTTTGTGGTAGAGAAAGCTGCTTATATGTAGGCTATGGGAAACAGCGAAAATGTTGAATTAAACATACACACAATCAGCGTTTCCACATGTTTATACTGGCCCCGATAATCAAAACTTCTAGCGCTAGCTCCATTTCTGCAAATCAGTTTTTGTAAATGAGTGACTTGATCCACATATGGCCTTCATCAACAGCCGCTTGCGCCACCTGCTGGTGAGCGACTGACATCAGCTGGAGGTCATGCATTGGTGCTCTACTGCTATTCCTGTGGTTCCCGGATGTGCAACACTGAATTTTCTGCCGAATTTTAACCACTAAATTTGTGGCAGCGAATTTGGAAAGTGAAATAAAATGACTGAAATTTGCCTGTCGAATATTACACATCGTATTTTTAAACAGATTGAATATTTTGGAAGTGAATTCTGGAAAGTGAATATGAATTATTGAATTTTTAATTATGAAAATGTGTGAAATATTTTGAATTGAAATATTCACAGCTTAAATAAACAACTATGTTAAATTTCAGGACCTAAAAATGCAAGCCCTGGAAATACAAGGCATTAAAATTCAAGCACTGTTAATTGCAATGCATCTTTTTTTTCGATTTGTGGAATTCAGCATGCTTTATGTTTCAAAAACTATTGTCATTATTCTGCTTCCATAGTATTTCATATCTCAGAGGCCATGAAGGAAAGGGATATGAAGTAGATATTGAATGCACAATTTCTACCTCACCCACTGCATTTGTAATAACTGTTATTATTATGTGCAATAATTGTATATTTACCTACATTCTCAGGGTACTCGCATTATACATAATCTCACTGGTACTACTAGTTGTTTTATTAAATCTGCTGGTCAGAAGGTGGGAATAAGAACATGTTTTTCAAAGACGTCTCTTATGCTCACCAAGGCTGCATTTATTTTTTAACTGACTTTTTTTTAAAATTATTATTCTATTACCCTGCAAGGTATTTTTTTTTTTTTTTTTGTGCTATCAGATGTCTTTGTAAGCTTAAGGGCAGGGACGATTTTAGGATTTTCATTTTAGGGGGGCTCAGCCCCCAATGAGGGTATAATAATAAAAAATAAATAAATATTTACAAAAATATTGATTGAAAATTTGTACAAAAAATTGTAGAAACGTTCTACATAAATTCAATTCAAACAATAACAATTATTTTTTTTAAATTAATACAAAACACACACACACACACACACAATGTTTCAATCTCTGTCAATCACTCTGATATGCAATTAAAATGAGTGCTGTCGGTCACTGTCTTTAATCATTTCTATGCATAACTGTATGGTAGTTAATGCCACATGCACTGTAATATGTTCTATATTGAAAGCTACATTTTCAAATGAAAATAGCAATAACGTGATCGTTTTATAAAGTATGCGTTCATATGTGTTAAGGGAAGGAAACAGCTGTGGTGTGATGAGTGGTGAATGCAGCGAAAACTTTACAGTAGATTGGAAACCGATTGCTCTCCCATGACTTTTTGTAAACTCTATTTATGACAAAGAACTGCATAGATGTAGATATTATAACAATCTATCGATAAACACACACCTTGTCCTCTCCTCTGCGTCACCGCAGTCTGTGGATTGAAGAACGCGCAGAAAGATGGGGAGGAGCCGAAGACTGCTGCCGTTTTCATTTGAAATTTAAAGGGGAAGAATCGCAAGATTTTTAGGGGGGCTGAGCAGAAATTTAGGGGTGCTAAAGCCCCCCTAAAAATGGCCTAGCGACGCCCATGCTTAAGGGGTTTAAAGATTCAGATACAACTTGATATAACTTGGAAAACTGTCAAATTACATCTGGTGTGGAGGATATATAGAGCTGCATGTCATAACAATGAAAGCTAGTGCCATTGTTCCTTGTAATAGCACCTGAAGGAAGCATGTATAAGCAGTTCATTAAAGGACATGAGACAGAGCCTTGTGGCACTCCATAATTCTTAGGTCGGACATCTCCTCATTCACACTCATAAATATGGCAAGTTTGACGTAACCAGGCTAGGATGGCAATGTGATTGTCATATTCAAAGTCATATTTACTCAATGCATGACAAAGGCCACAGCAATAACATATGCTTTGTTTGAGCCAAGTATGTTTATCTTTTGTTTCCAGAGATCTGAGATTCAACAAAATCAAGGATTTACAGCCAGGATCCTTCAGACGATTAAAAAACCTCAATACACTGTAAGCATCAATGTTTTCTAAACTGGTTTCACGAAAAACACACCTCATAAAACTAAAGATTTTGGAGCATGTTCCGTTGTTTGAAACCGTGTATTTTGATGTCTAATACATTTCTTTCCTCTTTCTTTAAGGCTTTTAAATAACAACCACATTAGAAGAATCCCAAGAGGAGCCTTTGAAGATTTGGAAAACCTAAAATATCTGTGAGCGTTTCTTTACCTTTTTTGATTGCTTATTAAAATATAGAAATTCTGGAAAAATAAAAATACAAAAAGGGTGATGCTTTATGGATAAAAGTTTCCCAGCTTAAGTTCTGAGTTAGAGAAGTCAAGTAATATTAATTTTAAAGCATGGCTACTGTATAACCACTGACTGAAAGCATATTGTAAAGTTAAAATGTACAGTATAGTAGGTGATATGATAAAAATTTTCCCTTTAACTTGACTTCAAAACCATGGAGCCAACATGTTGCACCATGCTCGCCACTTGTATGAATGATTCAGTCATTGCTACTGCCATTGTTTGACACAGAAGAGAGTTGAGGTCATGGAAAGAGACTCTCACACATGTGGGAAACTTAATTGTCTGCACTGTAAAATTATCTGTCTGACGGCCCTGACCCAAAAGCGTGGAGATCAGAGTCAGGCGGAGTTGGAGTAATTGCTCTCTGGGCAGACGTTGCACAGTTCCTGTCTTTGTTCGTCACAGAGCAATTTGAGAATCCGTAACTTTAGTTGTGGTGAGATCAGCCTGTGTTTATATTTAAATAGAGTCGGTTGTTTGAAATATTTCACACCTGGTTTTGCCTAGATAACATCTAAACTCAGCTGCCAAGAGAATACAGTAAGAGTAAAGTATGCGTATATATATATATATATATATATATATATATATATATATAAAGTCAAAAAAAATACTTTTATTTATTTATTTATTTTTATTAATTTTTTTCTATACTGCCAAAACAAGCCAAAAAAAAGTAGTCAGCTCTTAGTGTATCCATCACTAAATTCCCTTTTTAAGAATTATAATACAAAAATATTTGTATAACTCATTGGTGATTGACCACTGGACTGTTTGAAGCCTAAATAATCTCTACAAGCAGCTGAACAATTAGAGCCCACTGTTATTCTAGTGCTGGTTTATCACTTGTGTGACACTCCAGATAAACATACTGAGTATTATAAGTCTCAGGCTGAGTATTATTTCATTCATTAACTGGTCTTGGGCGGTACGACCATCAGACACATGTGATAGTTCACACAGTTATGATGTCCAGCTGTGGAGTTGTCTGAAAGAGTACTTTAAAATGTCCCCTTCTGGTTACTCAAGCAAGGTCCGGTGGTCTGGCTAGTCCTCCAGACAAAGTGAATGTAACCTGCTTTGTGGCTGGTTTGGCATTTTACCGCTGTAATTTAGATACTGTAAACATTGAACAGGTTTTTGCATAAGAAAACCTCACATTTTTTCAGGGTTATTATTGTGAAATGAAATCTAGAAAAAAAAAAAGTTCGATTTTATTTCTGTTTTATATTTACATAACATTTATATTTAGTTTAACTTTATGTACTAATATACCTAAAACTGAAAAAAAATTAATCATTTTATAGATAAAAAGTAAAAACAACAAAACACACAACTAAATCTTTAAAATTAAAATGTAAATATTAATATTATCTTAGAAGAACTAAAATAATAATTTAATTAGTCACCAGCTGGTTTTTGTTTTACATATATAGTGGGGTCCAAAAGTCTGTTATACATATTCATATACATTTTTCAGTTTTACTTTTTACTCAAATTGTTACTGATAATATCATTTGATATCAGTGGATATCAATAGAGAAGTTAATATCAATGGCGTAATACTGAGAAAAATAGAACCATTTTTACTAACGATTTCAGACTTCTTTATGGTCTGAGTGATATTCCCATTACACCAATAATATTCTTTGCAGATTCTTAACTTGAACAGCTCTCCTAACTTACTCATAACTTAACAAGATTTGCTCTGTTTAATACTAAAAAGTGCATTGCTTTAGTGGTGCTTATATATGCAAATATTAAATACTTGTATGGGAAGACACTGCATATCTGCAGCATATGTTTCCTGTGGGATGGTGTCATAGTCCTTAAGGTCACAGGGTCATTTGGTTTATGTGACTGAGCACTGGTTCTCAACAGCCCACTGTCCCTGGACCGGAAAACCACAAACTTTCATGCCTGTTTCCCACAGGCCACCCTATACAGTCAATATGCAGCAGTTGTTGTTGTTGTTGTTTTCTATTATTCCTGCATTATCTGATTAAAATGTTTGATCTTTATTTCTGTTTATGTTGTGCATGTTTTATTTTTATTTTCTCTGTTAATAATAGGAGATCCCTCAATGTTTGACACTCGCTATGTACTAATATTCCTGAATAATTCTTTCAGCTATTTGTACAAGAATGAAATCCAGGCGATAGACAGAGAAGCTTTTAAGGGACTCGTCTCTCTAGAACAGCTGTAAGTAACCTTTTGCCTTGTCACCTCCGGTCTAGTTTTTTTAATATCTCTCAAAGTTAAAGGAATAGTTCACCTAATTTCTGATGCAAAGCTATTGTATATAATGAAGTCACTATAATGATATTTTTATGATGAAAAATTGATTATGATGAATTGCTGTGTAAAAAAAACAAAACAATCAACAATTAAAAAAATAAAAATAAATAAATGTTTCACTAAGATATTTATATGGGAGCACTATGAAATAAAATAATGGTCTCCATCCAAGTTCTCAATAAATAAAATAGAGTCTTGCTCTTTTTCTTCTTGTTGAAAATGCATAAGATTAAGGAAGTAAAACAGGTACTGGACAAGTTTTTGTTGACAGACATTAGGCATAGAAAATGTCATGGTAATAACATTCAAAATTAAATAAAATTAAACTGAGGAAAAGCTCTAGAAACTATGTTTATGGCACGTAAAACAACGTGACTCTCTCTCTCTCACAGATACCTGCACTTCAACAACATTGAGTCATTGGAGCCGGAGTCTTTCTCTCATCTACCCAAGCTTGAGCGGCTGTGAGTTACGCATGCATCTCAGACCTCACAATCACTCAGATCCCTACAGGGTTGCATGTTTAGTCATGATAACACGTCCCTTTTGAAATGAGATCAGAAAAGACGAGCATGTAGGCAAACGTCTGCTATGAGCTGTAGCCTATGTTCTGGTTTGTTTTGAGAGAGGAATTGTCTTCAAAGTGATGTTTTGACCATGTAAACCCTGACATATGAAAGAAAAATCATGTGTGTTTTTGTTTGAATCATATTTTATACATAAGGATTTTTTTGGTTCATATAGTATGATAAAGTGAGAATATGGAGCTCAAACTTTAGGAGGAAAACGCCTCAGTTTTATTCAGATGCCCAAACTGGGGAAAAATATGCAATTTGGTGCAGATGCTGATATTTATATAGGCAAAGAATAAGATGAAATTCTGATAGCTTGTGCATCAATGAGATCTTATAACAGATACTTACATAAAATTAAATAAAAATCTTAAATATGCCGATTGTGTACAGCAGGTTTATAGGGATCTACTTTTCTCTGTTGGCTGAATGAAAATGGTTTCTACTCCAATTTTTTTCAGTGTTAAAACTATTCCAAAAAATTAAGGGTGCAATTTGCAGTCAGTTTGTTTGGGTAGATTTCATCCCATGTGTTGAGTAAAGATAGGGTGACCATATTTTAGTTTTCCAAAAAGAGGACAGTAGGGGCAGGAGGCAGACGGCCAGATGGGAGCGGATTGAGGGGAGGGGGCTTAAAGTAGCCCCCAAATTAGTGCAATGACCATATCCCAAATATCAAAACTCAAAATACAATCAGTTTATGCAGACTGATCATAAACACAGCTAAAAGGCTTCCTACTAGCGGCCCTCCTTCACAAAACGTAACTTTCAGCAGAGTTTTATCATAGGTAGAATGCAAAATGTTTCAATACAAAGTTTCAGTCAAATGTAGTTTATGCAATATTTTAAACCTTTAACCCACGGGGAAAATCAACCCATGGTAGCAGTTTAAAAGTAGCCCAATTCCATGGAAGAAAACGTGGACTTGACAACCCTGCATCCAACACGAGCTGCAGGAGTCAGATTTAACTGATCATAGATCGAGAGTAAGGAGACAACTGACAGACTGTGGTGGAGGATTTGCTGCTCAACAGATCCTGAGCTCATTGACAAATATCTTATCTCGTAAGATGTGCTTCCTTTACACAGAGGATGTGTGATTGTGAAATCGAAAGTGAACCGCGAGCACTCATTCAAAAGCGATTTCAATACTCCGCTTATTGATAACGGCTCCCTGATACGTGAAAATTATATGCAACATTATGTTTGTGGGACTGGACACAACAATCGCAGGAGTGGAACAGACACGTGGCGGGCGGTAATGGTCAGAAATTCAGCGGGAGCAAGATTAAGAAAATGCATACGTCTTACAAAAACACACACAATGAATAACAACTGTAGAAAGCAAAAGCCAAATCCCAGACATTTTGGGCGATTTAGAAATCCCAGCCGGACGCATTTTTTTTAGGTCCAAAAGAGGACATGTCCAGAAAAAAGAGGACGTATGGTAAACATAAATGTAATAGCTAAGATGCATAAAAGAAATTGGGTAAAGTCTAAAAAATACTTTACAAAACAAAGTACCTACAAAAAGTAAGTAATATGAACTCTTGATTATTAAACGCTAATGTTTTTGTATGTAGCATAGCACATGTTTACAATGAGCAAGTAAGAAGTTACATGCCACTGCACTGTTTAGTAACAGCTATCCCTCATTGAGTGACTTCAGTATGAAGTATGAATAGACTTTCGTTCAGGTGTTTCTCTTTACTTAAGAACACATGAAATAGCACTTAATGTCACCATTCAACTCTCATGATCCAGCCCTGTGCAAAGCATGCTGGGAACTAACAATCCACTGCCCAGTTTCAGGTAATGCAACAAAATGATTCAGGTAATCCCAACAGAAATCGATTAAGTAAACTTCAGTTTAAATATTTTAAGTGGATTGTGTTGTTTTTTTCTTTACAAGCTCAAATTATACAAGCAGCTTAAATCATTTTTATTACAGTGTCTCATTCCTTTCTGTTGACCCGAACTCTGAATGTTTAGAGATTGTGGCGCTGAATTCACCCACACACATTCTGATGTCTTTCAATGACGGAAAAGACACTCGTACATAAACAGGGACTAAAACGTTAGTTAGGGACCAGTTCACTGCTAGATTTTACAAAGAAGCTAGTGAAGAAGTGACAGTGTAAAAAGAATCTGCATCTGGATGCTGATTAATGAAATTAACCCTCCTGTTGTTTATTTGACTAGTTGTGAACAGTAATGTCATCCCTGGGAAAGTGACCCCGTCTGACCCGGTAGAAAATAAGAACATCCCTGTGGACCTTCATCTTTGCATCTCTGTTCCACAGTGCATATAAACTACCGGTCAACATTTTGGAATAATTAGTGTTTTTTTGTTTGTTTTTTGTTGTTGTTGTTTGTTTGTTTTTCACCAAGGCTGCACTTATTTGATCAAAAAAATTTGAAAATATTACAATTTAATCTGTTTGCTACAGTAATATATTTTAAAGTGTAATTTATTCCTGTGATGCAATGCTGAATTTTCAGCAGTCATTCAACCACACCAACACCAGCTGCGAATTTATCAGGTATTTGATCAGAAAGCATTGTTTTCCAATCTGCTACAAGTGTCACACCCATGTGAATTGGTGCTTTGCAAAAATGGAAGCAATTTATATTAACCAAAGAATTGCCAAAAGATTTTGCGAGATTTTCTTTTGTTTTCTCTAACAAGTCAGATCACCTTCAAAACAAATACCACAATTTGTACTGCATACCACTCACAGAGTGTTATATACCACAGAATAAACAAATCACTGATCCTAAATACGAACGCTAGTATAGTGATGCTTTTATGGCATGTGTATTTTTTTGAGGGGCGGGGCAGGGGGTATTGGGTTTCTTCTGTCCTAGTCACAGATTGTCTATGCCTGATTTTTAAATACACACTTTTGAAACTGTGCACCTCTCACTGATATCTATTGCAGGTTTCTGCACAATAACAGAATTACTCATCTTGCATTAGGAACATTCTCCCACCTGCAGTCCATGAAGAGACTGTGAGTATTACTCAAGCTTATTTACAGTTGGGTGGAGCAGTAGTTTGCTCAGAGATTGCCTTTGCATTTAGTAAAAAATTAGAGCTTGAAAAACTTTAGAAAAGTTGGTGATGTTCCACTTTATCTACAAAAACTTTATAAATGGCACATGTAATTAAAATATTTAGTGCATCGTTGAGATCCTATTATATTTTTATTAGTATTTTGAATTGGTTTTCATTTTTAATTTGAAGTTGTTGTAATTTTGTTGTTTTTGTTTGATTGAATTTTTTAATAACATTTTTAGTACATCGTTTAAATAAATATGAGAAATGCTGCCTGCTTTACCAAAACTAAAAAAAAAAAAAATTTTTGTCATGATTTTATTTTCAGTTAACTATAATAACCTCGCTTTAGTTCCAGACCTATAGATGAGGATGTTAAAAAGTAATTTAAAAAAAATGTATTAACAGGCAGCTTGTAATTTTAGGGATTTCAATGTTTTGATGTACTAAATAACTTGAAATTTCTTAAAAATCAAAGAAAATATTTCAGTTTTTGGTTTGATATTCTGAACCTCCACCTATACCAGTCATTCGAGACTAGATAATAAAACTTGTTTTGGCAAGGATCAGGATTAGAGGTACACAAAACTGTATGAGTGTTGCATGTGAGTTTAGAAAGACTTTTCACAGAATGAGGGTTACTATTTTGACCCAAGTACACCAACATTACAACAAATTTATCAGTGATTTGATCAGAACGCATTGTTTTCTGATCCGCTATAAGTGTGAATTGGTGCAACAGTGTTATTTGAACCAAAGATCTGCAACAAAATTGTATTTTAATTTTGTTTTTGTGTGTGTTTATAGGCGCCTCGACTCAAACTCACTGCACTGTGACTGTGAACTGCTGTGGTTGGCTGATCTGTTGAAGCAGTACGCAGAGTCTGGTAACGCTCAAGCTGCAGCTACATGCGACTATCCAAGCCGCTTGCAGGGACGCTCAGTCGCAACTCTCACTGCAGAGGAGCTCAACTGTGGTGAGGCCACACATAAACGCACACCAATATACACGTTGTTTTCAAACAAAAATGAAATGATGAACTGGCACTAAATTGTTAAAAGATTTAAAGCATCTGCCCCCATTCACCGCATCCACATGATTCTGCTCATTGGGACCACTCAATGTCTTTGAACATGTTAGTCATCCTAATAAATAACAGATGCTGATCTGGTTTTGGGAGCTGGATTATGGAGAGATTTCCCAGATGTGTCATTGTTTGCATGCTACACCACCTCCTCACGAAACGTTGGAAGGAGTGAAGGGTCAAACGTGACTCTTTTCATTTCAACCATCTGTGAAACAAATGCAGGTCAACTCTACTGGGCTTTCTGACGTCAGAATTGTCAGCTGGGAAAAAAGCAGCTCAGATATTGAGCTAATTACCAGTTCAGTGTTCACTGAAAAACAAAAAAGTCCTGTTAAATGTATGGTAAAAAGGACATGACTTATTGATTCCTGTATATTAGGGATGCACGATATTTATCGGACCGATAAATTATCGACCGATATGGGTCATTTTTATTGCTCCGATAAATAAATTAAATCCGATAACTAGATCCGATAAAGTACGCTTGCTGGTAAATCAATCAATCAGTCTGATTTATCTGAGAGTCATCCACATTCCGAGTGCAAGTGACTGCAGCTTTAAACTGCAGTGACTCTCAGCTTGTGTCGCACTCATTACGTCATCATCTGTGAACATGTCTTCGCCGGTCTGGAAGTTTTTCTCGGTGGCAGAGGAGGACAATACCATTGCTATTTGCAGCGCATGTTGAGCAAGGATTCCGAGGGGAGGAAAAAAGGCGTCAGGTTTTAACACAACAAATCTTATATCTCACTTGAAAGGTCGTCATCGCGGAGAAGCTGTATTAAAAGAAAATAATAATTAGGGACTTTAAGCAGCCTCCACTGCTGGAACGGCAACGGCATTCCAACGTCATATTGCGCGTTCGTGACTGTAACCGTCTACTAGCGGAGAACAGCTGCTTTGCCATAGTCCTTACAACGTGACCGCTTATGTAGTTAAATGTTGCGTTTTATGGTATATACCATTTAGTTCCATCACTATACGATTCTACCATTAGTCTTTCATTTCATTTGTGTTGATTATGTTTTAAACTTAAGCTAATTTTAAAGATTTTTTTCATTTGTACAAAGATATGTCTGCTGTTAGCAACAGCACCTCAGGTAGCACTGAGACTAAAGATATGTGAAGAGAACAATGTAATTATTGCCTAAACATCCTCCTCATAATCCATCATTTGTATTTAAATAAATGACTGCTCCATCTTGTTTAGGTTGCTTAATGATTTTTATGTTCTCGGCTACGGCGGTGTAACAGCTTACTTCCGGTCAATGTAGCCGTTCCATTCGCAGCTATTGTTTAATGTCCCTACATAACTTCCTCATCCTCATGCACTAAAAAGGTTGAATAGATGCATTTCTTTATGCATGAAATATTTGAATATAAATTTGTTGTTAATTGCAGATAAACCATAGTTCTGTCATAGTTCTGTCATAGTTCTGTTAAATCATTTCTGTTACTAAGTATTGTGGTGCCTTACACAAAAAATAAAAACATTTGAAGAGTCAGGACTGATGTTTGCTATTATAGTTAGGCCAGAGCTACTAAAATATCAGTTTCATCAGTGCATCTTAGATTTTGTATTCTCCTGGGTGCACAAACTGCAGGTTATATGAAAATTATAATATAAAAATGTGAATTTATTGGTTATCGGTATCGGCCATGAGAAGGACTTAATTATCGGTTATCGGTATCGGTTAAAATTTTTCATATCGTGCATCCCCACTGTATATTTTATAACCATATATTTAATTCAATAATTAAGTTGGCTTGAAAAAGCCAATTTACTGATCTACTATATAAACTTATTATTATTATTCTTCTGAGCCAAAATTTTAATTGTATCTCCTCCTAGAGCTTTCAAGCTAGAACCACCAAACTCGGCCCAGACCTTCAGACTGGTCTGACTCGGGTTGCTATATCTCTTCAGACTGATCCGACTTACGGTTTTCCTAAAAATGTGCAAAAAATCCCATAGACTTACATTGACGGAATGTTCAAATGAGCCAAGACCTTGCAAGCTCCAACTGACAAACATTCAAATGTAAACACACTGAAGCCCATTAGACTCAATCAAGCTTCTCTTCTATGTACTATTTCTAACCCATTCAAACTCATATAAGCTTCCACTCTATCTAATACTATTTCTAATCTAATCATGCTAGCAACATTCTAGTAACATGCTAATCATGCTTGAAAAATGCTAACATCATGCTAACAACTTGTTAATCATGCTAGTAACATGCTAAACATGCTAGAATCATGCTAGCAACATGCGAATCATGCTTGAAACATGCTAACATCATGCTAGTAACTTGCTAATCATGCATGAAACATGCGAACATCATGCTAGCAACTTGCTAATCATGCTAAACATGCTAGCAACATGTGAATCATGCTTGAAACATGCTAACATCATGTTAGTAACTTGCTAATCATGCTAACAACACGCTAGTAACTTGCTAATCATGCTAAGAACATGCTAATCATGCTAGCACAGTACTAGTAGCTTGCTAATCATGCTAGAAACATGCTAGCATCATGCTAGATACCTGCTGTAACATGTTAATCATGCTAGCAACATGCTATTAACTTGTTAATCATGCTAGCAATGTACTAGTAACTTGCTAATAATACTAACAACAAGCTAGTAACACCTTAGCAACCACCCCGAGTACCATAGCAACAAACCTAGCAAACCACCCTGAGTACCATACGAACCGCATAGCAACACCCTAGCAACCACCCCAAGTACCCTAGCAACCGCATAGCAACACCTTAGCAACAACCCCGGGTACCCTAGCAACCGCCTAGCAACACCTTAACAACCACCCCAAGTACCCTAGCACCGCATAGTAACACCCTAACAACTACCACAGATACCCCAGCGATCTGTTCTTCTGATAGACTGTATTGCCTTTAAAACATTCAAACTTTAATCTTTAAAACTATTTTACTTATTTCAAACTACTTCAAACTTAAAACCTTCAAACTTCAAGCTTTTAAAACTTTTACAAACTTTCTGGCTAGGCTTTTTCAAGCCAACTTAAAGTTTGTATCCAAACTTTACTATCTAGTTTAATCTTAATATACAAAACTGTTTGAAATACTAAGGTTTTAATGTACTAACTGGCACAATAGAAAGCCGCTTGATGAATCAGAGTTCATTGTTAGTGGCCTGTCCATAAAACATGGACAAGACATTGCAAAGGTTCATAAACACAAAACACCATCAGGATAACACACAACACTAAAATAATGCAAGAAGTATTAACTAAATAACAGGTAATATAACACAAAACACCCTAATGTACATAACTGATAACAAAAATAAGAAGAAACAAAACTATTTAAGTAAAATATAATCATATGACATGTTTCATGCAGGGACTTTTAAAAATTTATTTTTAGTGTTTTTCACCATAAACAATACAGTAATTTATAGATTTTACTTGCAAATCATACATTTTATTTTACGGTTAAATGACATGATCTGATGCTAAACCATTTGCTGTTAGTTTTTCCATTGTATATGTTAAACAGGTAATTTGCTGTGGCATTTTGTCAGTTTTACAGTGCTTAGAAACAGAAGCCTTTTATAATTTCAAGTGCTGAAACTACTGTTAAACCACCCACAGAAAAAGTAGTTCACTGCTGCACTACAAGCTACTAACAAAACGTAACGGACTACACTGAAGTTATTTCAAGGCCATTAACATGTAACACATAAAACGTATTCTTACAATTGCAGCAGTATTTATTTGGTGAAACTCACTCATTTAATTCATTTAATTGATTTTATATCATTTTTAGTAATAAATGATTAAACTTAAAATTTTTAGTCACTATTGTTATGTTCAATGAAATAGAAATAAAACTAATAATTGATATAATAATTGTTCACGTCTACATTTTTCTACTTTTTCTCTGAAATGTGGTCTATTGGGTGACCTCTGCGCAGCAGTAGAGGTTTCACTACCGTAGCCACAAGCCACAGCAGCAGTTGTGCTCGATAGACTTGCTCAGGCTTGTTGCAGTAATCAGCCCTCCACAAACGCCCCTATTGTCTCTGTAGAAGAATGGGTTTAACACCCTATGGCTTTTCCACTCCCTCTATACATTAAACACAGCACATAGACGCTCGAGGCACCTGTCAAAACACAGCACCAGCCCTCCAGACAGCTGCAGTTTCTCTGGGACTGGCACGGTTACTGCCACACTGCACAGTGCAATACAAAAGCTAGTCATAGAATAAAAATTAAAGGTCACCCAAAAATATTGCAATCATTTGCTTATCTCCTTGGAATTGTAAACCTGCATGACTTTCTTTCTTTCTTTGGAACACGAAAGGAGATTGGTTTTGCAGAGTGTCCAGGCTGCTGTTTTACAAAAGTCAATAAACGCGAGTAAGATTTGAGCACTGAATGGGAATAAGCGTATATTGCCTTTAAGTTCAGTGATTTAATGATAGCTTTTCTCCTGCAAAAACTTGGAATAAAGTTGTATGGACTGTGTTATACTCCGTTTATGGAGCTTGACAGCCTTTCATTGTTTGGAAAAGAGCAGTTTGGACATTCAGCAAAAGATTTATTTTTGTATTCCACTGAAAAAAAAGAAAATCATATTGGTCTGGAACAACATGAGGGTAAGCAAGTTCGATTAAACGATTCTTTATATATAGAGTGCTGCAGTGATAATGGTTTTTTTTTTTTGTAGGCCAGTCTGAAACCTTACGTTTACATTACCCTGGTTCCCTTGACAAAAACCCAATGTTTTGTTTTTTTTTTTTTTTTTTAATAAGCTGTGACCATCAAAAGTTTATGATGCTTACATGTTTTGCTTAATGTCTCCGACAACCTCTGAAGTCCTATTTAGACACTTGTGAAGAACAGCCTTTTTCAAGTCTTATTTAAACCCATTGACTTAAGGGTGATGAAACCAAAGTGCTAAAATGCTCAGTCATTTCTGGGTTTTGGCCTACAAAAATAAATGCAAAAGCACTCTATAGCACTTTCTGTCATTTTTGTCCCTCTTCTGTTATATGCAAGTACTTTGACTCGGTGTGCAACCAGACGTTTGGTTTTGCCAGTAGAAACAGCTCCACAGTTCTGTCAGGCTTTTCAGGAAGACATTTCACCATCTGCACATTGGTGTTGGTGGCTAATGTTTGGGGTTTGGCACATGGCCGTTGTGACCATAGACACAATCACCTCGTGCCTGGCCGTCAACCAACACCGGCAGCCAAACCAGTTCAGAGGAAGTGAGGCAAGAGGGAGATGTCAAACGTTATTTCCAGCAGGCACACTGTGCCACTACAAATAAACCTTCAGTGCTGTAATTCCAATAGCTTTTACAGACCAAATTAAACTTGTTTTACTTCTCCTCACACCTCGTCTTTTGCGGCACACTTATATTTAGTTTCATCTGAATGTGTCTCTACTGTGGAGCAGAAGTTCCCCGGATCACATCTGAGCCGCAGGATGTTGACGTAACCTCTGGAAACACTGTGTACTTCACATGCAGGGCAGAAGGCAACCCCAAACCTCAGATCATCTGGCTGAGAAACAAGTAAGCTCCCTCCCTCAATGTACATGTTTAAAGGAATGGTTTCAGCAAGAAATAAAATTCTGTTTTCTTTTATTATCCTTCAAGTTACTCAAAGCAGACACAACCTGTTTTTCATGGAACACAAAAGAAGAAATATTACAGTATGTCTAGAGAGCTCTTTCCATGATGAGGTTGTCTGAAAATGACAAAAACACCATAAAAGTACTACTTTAAAAACAGCAAGCACGGCTGACCAAAGTGCTGAACAAACGAAGACATAGAACACAAGGCAACCCACAGATTCATACCGTAAACTCACAATTAATTCAAAGTCAAAGAAAATAAATAGGTTTTAAGAGATGATTTAAAGACTGTGCCGATCTGATATAGGCTGGAAAGCTGTTCCACAGTCTAGGGCCAGCAACCGCAAAGGCTCTATCCCCTCTGTGCTTTAACCGTGATCTGGGGACAGAGAGAAGTCTTTGATCACCAGACCTCAGATTTTTTGTAGGATTTTATGGATAAAGTTGATCAGATAGATAGCTCGGTGCCAGATTATTTATATATTTAAAAAACAGAAGATTTTGAACTCCATTCTAAGATGCACAGGTAACCAATGCAACAATTTCAACATTTAGCAGCAGCGTTCTGTACTAATTGGAGACGAGCGATGGTAGATTTAGAAATGCCAAAATAAAGAGAGTTGCAGTAGTCCAAGCAAGATGGCAATCTCTAAAGTTTTCACAGAGAGAAAAGGTTTCATTTTGGAGAGAAGTAACTTAAGACTCTGATCCCAGATGTTAATGTGTTTAGTAAAATATTTTGCTTATTTAATCCTCAATATGTGAAGGGTATGTGCATAAACAGGAAAATCTTTTTTGATCAGCAATGCTCTGAACATGAGGGACGACACGCGTCTCAATCTTCTGGAAGATGGAACCCTGATGATCCAGGACACGCGGGAGACAGACCAGGGCGTGTATCAGTGCATGGCCAAAAACGTGGCTGGAGAGGTGAAGACCTCAGAGGTCACCTTGCGATACTTCAGATCACCATGTGAGTCTGATAGGGTCCTGTAGGCAGTGACCATTCAACAACATTATTTTGTGTAGCATTAAGTTTTACAAATTACAACAAATTACACTCAGAAATTAATGAAATAATTGCAATGAAACGACAAGTAACATACCGAATTAAAAAAAAAAAAATTGGTGTAGGATTTATTTTTAAACAATGTTCATTCAAAAATTGCTAGTAAATTTAACAAATTTACAAAGAACCAAATAGCACATTGAATTAGTGTAGTAAATTGTTTTACTGTAGTTTTCATTAAATTTCAAAAATGAGTACAAAGAAACTAAAAGTAACACACTAAATTAAAATATGTACACAGTTTATTTAGCGATTTCTGAGTGAGAATTGTTTCCGTAAATTGCACAAAAAAATTTCAAAGAAACAAATAACACATTGAATTAAAAAAATGAGTAGGATTTACTTTTTCACTCAGAAATTGCTAGTAAATTTTACAAAGAAATTAGAAGCATCACATTGAATTAAAAAGTTGGTGTAGGTTTAACTTCAGCTATTTCTGAGTAAAAAAATAAAAAAATTCAGTGAATTTCACAAATACAAAGAAATAACAAGTAACAATGATTTAAAAAATAAAAAATGGTGTAGGATTTACTTTGAAATAATTTTCACTCAGAAAATGTTTCATTATAATTACAAAGAGGAATAATTACAAATAATGTAAAAGTAACATTGGATTAAATATGCAATTTAAGAGTAGAAAAAGTATTATCTTGTAAAACAATAATATTTTTTACCATTTAGTACTTAGTTTGACCTCCCTGCAATAGATGACATTAAGCACTTTCTTTCTATGCTTGTTTGAATTTATTTTGTGTACCTTTTCATGGATAATTCTAGGTAGCACGGCAGTCTGGTAAAGACTATTTAACAACAGTCTCTTTTGAGGCAACTAACTGGAGGTCTTTCTCTCTCCAGCTCGACCTAGTTTCGTGATCCAGCCGCAGAATACAGAGGTTCTGGTTGGGCAGAGCGTGACCCTGGAGTGCAGTGCGACGGGTCAGCCGCAGCCCCGTGTGACCTGGACCAAAGGAGACCACACGGCCCTCCCTGTGGACCCTCGCATCAACATCACTCCTTCAGGAGGTCTCTACATCCAGAACGTCAATCAGGCCGATGGGGGACAGTACACCTGCTTTGCAAGTAACAACGTGGACACCATCCATGCCACTGCGTATATTATAGTACAGGGTAAGTGAGGTGGAAATTGGTTAGATCAGTTGATAATTATGATTCTGTTTTACATAATTATCATTTAGGTTCTTGTATATGATATTTAATTTTCAAGTAATGGTTGTCTAAAGATGTCATTCACTGTGACGTTAAGGTGGCAGTTGTGAAGTTAATGAAAGAACATTGAGCCGTGGTATACAGTGTGAAGGAAGGAAGTAAAAAAATAAGCCAGGAATCAGTTAACCCAAGTCAAGTCATGCTTATTTATATAGAACCTTTCACCATACATATCATTTCAAAGCAGCTATGAGATATTGTTACTATGTAAAAAAAAATGTAACATGTATACACACAATATATAAAGTTTTGTTACTTTTGCTCTGTATTTGAGTTCTGGTTTAACTCATTTGTGGATTTTATATATGAAGTTGCACAAAAGCTGTGATTGAAAACAGATGTAAATCAAATGGGAAATATGTATTTTTATACTGTTCAATGTAAACATCCAGTCCTTCGAAATGAAAGGATAAACAGTGTTATGTTCTCTTATTCAAAAAAAAAAAAAAATTATATTGTTTAATCGAAAATCATGGTTTCCTAAAGTTTGTCTAAAAGCAAATAAGAGTCCCCATACAACAAATTAATAGAAACTATTTTGTTTAAATAGTATTTGAGTGTTGATGTGCCGAATACACAGATAGAATACATTATTAAGGGTTTAATTAATCCTTCTTGTGCTTTTGTGTGTGTGTGTGTGTGTGTGTGTGTGTGTGTGTGTGTGTGTGTGTTAATACATAACGGAAAACATGATGCATATTTTTTAAAAAGTCAAATTTGTCTATAGTAATAGTACGTAAACTAAATTAAACATTAACAAAATGTTTTATATTTACTCCAAGTGAAAAGTTTAGTGAAAATGTTGTTTTTATGATGAAATAAGGTTGTAAAAATCCCCAACATATTTTACTGATCTACATTAAGTAACACTTTGGCTAATGTCTAAAGAAAATATAATTATTAAATTGATGGTCTTTTTATAATAAATACTATTTTTATTTTGTATGAAATTACATTTAAATTAATATTAAATAAAAAAAATTAAGATTTGAACCAAACCATAAATATAATATGAGAAAAACTAATACATTTGGCTGTAACAATTATTTTTTTGAGTTGGTCCAAAGCTTGTACCTGTTTGATATGAAAGATTAGTTCTGTCTTTCATTCTGCCAGTCTTTGGTTGTGCTCATTCTCAATTCTTTTCTTCTTCCTCAGCTCGTCCTCAGTTCACAGTGACCCCTCAGGACCAGTCTGTGCTGGAGGGTCTTACAGTTGACTTTCCCTGCGAGGCCAGCGGCTACCCTCAGCCTGTCATAGCATGGACTCGCGGCGGTGAGATGATATAATGCCGCCTTGTCTGTTTGACTTGCTAGAGTGGAGTCCACACTAGTCAACGGTCTGCCTAAGTCAAGTCTGGTCAGCATTTTTATTTTGTAAAAAACTGACCGACTGGCATTTATTAATTTTACAAATGATAACATAGCATTCGAACAATTTAGGACAGTCCATCAGTACAATCCAGGCAATGGTTTTGTTTAAGGTTAAACGAATGTGCCAAGTTTAAGCTCAGTGGCTTGCTGTCAGCTACCGCGGAAATGTATCCCTCAGTTTGGAAAAAAAAGGGGGAAATATACCCATATGAAATAAAGTACACTTTGGCATACTTAAAAAAAAAATAATAATAATAAAAAACTTAAATAAGATACTTTAAAAGAATAAGGTGGACACTTAATTGCATGGTGTTTACAATTAAATAAAAATATATAATAATCACTGATAAGCATTTATGGTAAGCTAATATATACTGTAATGTCATGTCTATTGAAACTTGTAAGTTATTATGTATTTAAATATATTTAAAATGTGCCTTAAAGTAAAACTTTAAATGGCATCATTACAAAGTGTACTTTATAATTGTGTTTTAAGAAACAGTCAAGAAAGTCCAAGTACACTTCAGTGGCTTTTTATTTCATTCATATTATCTGCAAGTAGTTTAAAGAAAAAAAAAAGTGAAGTGAAGTTGAAGTACTTTACAAGTGTACATTCTTGTACTTCTTGTGTACCACAAGTGTACTTTTTCACAAAGATCTAATTATGAATTCTGATTGGATGCATTCTAACACTCTGCCTACACAGTTGTATGTACTGTAAACATGATTTTTGTTGGTCTTCACTAACGAAGAGATGAGTCCGAATCAACAGCATGCCTCAGATAGAATTTAATTTCTTCTGAACATTCCTTAAAAGGCCACAAGGACACATTTATAGAATATTGAATTACTGTCCGTCAGTGATTATCAACTGTTTTCAGCTTGGACAAAATCACTAAAA
This sequence comes from Onychostoma macrolepis, assembly GCF_012432095.1. Taxonomy (NCBI): domain Eukaryota; kingdom Metazoa; phylum Chordata; class Actinopteri; order Cypriniformes; family Cyprinidae; genus Onychostoma; species Onychostoma macrolepis. The sequence goes on along the minus strand of NC_081171.1, from coordinate 29,501,183 downwards.
CTCTGTTTTCATACCATAGGCAGCCCCCTGCCTAATGACAGACGCCACGTTGTTCTCTCATCGGGCAGCTTGCGCATCAGCCACGTGGCCCTTCATGACCAGGGCCAGTACGAGTGCCAGGCGGTCAGTCCTGTTGGCACTGTCAGAGCAGCTGTTCATCTCAACATCCAGCAAACCAGTGAGATCCTGTTTACAATATAAATCACCTTCTGACATAGATTATTTCAGGTGGCCAGCATGTCCAAAATAACAAAACTTTAATAAACTTTTTCTTTTTTTTTTCCGCTAGTTGCCAAAGCAACATTTCTAATTTTTGATTAGTTTAAGTTGAAGTACTAAAACGACTAAAATTACATAGACTAAAACTAATAAATAAAAAATGTTTTTAAGTTAACACAACAAAATGACTACAATTACTAAAACTTGCTCAAATTAAAGTAAAACATAGTCATGTTTTTTTTTTTCAAATCAGAAGGTCAGATTATTCAAAACAGCTCTGACATTAGTACAAAACTTTAAATATTAAATTAATGTTAAATTTCATTTTATTTTTATATTTTCTGTTTTTACTGTAATTTCAGTTAAAGTTATAGTAATTTGGGTCATGGCGTCTGTTTAGTCATTTTATTCATGATGTCTATATGATATGTCTGTATGATATTTATAAATTTTGCTTTATTAGTTGTAGTTTATTTAATTGTACTTATTTTAGTACTTCAACTAAACGGAAATGTTTTTTGTTTTTTTAGTTTCGTTTCAGTTAGCCTTTATTTTATTTCAAATAACAATAGTTATGGTTTTAGTTAACAGTAGTAACCCTGCAAAAGACTCAAAAGAGTAAATCTAATAAATTCTCATGTCTGACTTGTGCACATAACATGTGCTGTATATTAATGCATGAGATATGATATTACTCATCAACCGTAAACAAGTGAACTCCATTTAATGTCAGCCTCATCTTGATATGTTTGGAACGCAGCATTTATGTTACTCCATGTTACTTCAGTATAGCACAAAACAAACCCCTAACACCATAAACTGTAAGTCAATTCTTCATTCAACAGTCCTTCAGAACAAGACTAGACATGGTATTAACAGAAGGGAAGGAGGGTTGGCTTCATAAACTAATTTGTCATTTACCCACCAGCAAAGACTTCAATTAGAACAACAATTCCCCCGTAAAGTCTCAATGACAGACATAAGACCAGGTCCCTGCATGTAAGTGCCTTAAAAACCACCTCTTAAGCTTTATTACAGACTTGTGGAATAGCCAGGAAAGCATGCAGCTTTGAAATTCCCACATGGCAAGATGTTTCCATGTAGTAATGGTTGTTAACACACTGCATAACAACCGCCTGTATTTACTTTAAAACCAAGGCACAGGTTTGGCTCATGCTTGCTTTTATTTAGAACAGGCTTACAGGAAGTATCTGAAGAAATGGAGAGAGTTAAGAGACAGAGAGGGTTGAGAGAAATACTGCTAGTTATAACAGCTGCAGAAAGAGTGAGTACAGACTAAATGAAAGTTTAAGAATTCATGGAAGGATTGGGTAACCCAAAATGATACAAAGAAATCAACATGAGCACTGCAAAAAATGCTGTCTTGTTTTCCAGTAAAAATATCTAAACGTTCTTAAATTGAGATACATTTACAGTTCTGCTCATGAGTTAACCTACCTCTCGAGGAATATGCAAAAATGTTAATCATTTTAACAAAATAAGAAGAATTGTAAAAATTGCATGCATAATTTAGTACAGTCTTGAATAGGCTCAGTGTGAAAAGATGGATCCTAAAATCACAGTCACTGTTGGAAAGGGATCAAATATGCAGAAGATGCTGGAAAACCAAAGAATGTGACTTGGAATTTTTCTAAAGAGCAGTCGGCAGTTGAACTGCTAAAAAAAAAGGAGACTCGTGAACAACTGTCACAAAACATAAAAACAGACACTAATCATCCAGATAACGACACAGTATTAAGATTCAAGGGTATGTAAACATTTGAACAGGGTCATTTCTATAAATTCAGTTTGTTTGTCTTGTGCAATATATGTGAACATCTCTTATGTGAAATAGCTTATCCAGGACTGTACTAAATAAAATAAAAAATAACAGGATATTTTTTTAACATTATAAACATTTTGCATATCCTGCAAGGAGTATGTGAACTTGTGAGCAGAACTGTACGTGAAAAACAAAATTAAATAAGAAATTAAGTGAGTTTTTGATTATCAAGATAAAGAACCCTATTTTCCCTTTAAACTAAGTTTATTTTTCTTACCCCATTGGTAGATTCTTCTTTTAGTTTTAGCAAGAACTCACTTAATTTTGATATATTTTTCACAAAACAAGATTTAAAATGTCATTTTGCATCTCTACAACAAAAACATATATATATATATATATATATATATATATATATATATATACATATACATACATACATACATACATACACATTACACATATATATAAAATTAGTTTTTGGCAGTTAAGTGACTAATGACTGAGCAGATTCTTAGCAGTTGGTGGGGAAATTCTTATAGATTACTATAGAGCAACTGTAAAATGGGGTAATTATCCACTAGTTCTTAATAACTTAAAGGGATTGTTCACTCAAAAGTTGCCTATTTTGGATGGCCTGAGGGTGAGTAAATTAACAGCAAGCTGAACTATCCATTTAAGGACCTCAGAGGATCTATGACCCAACTCGTAGCTTTGGGGGGTTAAAATGTTTGGATAAAGCTCTTTAAACGAACCGATCCATTTTGGCCTTGAAGACTCACATATGCCTCTCTCAGACTCAACCTCTTGCCATTTCATCGACATTATAATTACAGAACCTTGACAGTCGGCAAGATCTCAGCACCATGTATAACCTGTGCATGTTCTTTTCATGTTGTACATTATGTGCATGACTCGTGATAGATGCAGCTGCGTTTTTGTGTGCTGTAATTATTAACATATGGTTTTACATCACCAGTAACGCCTGTTTTCACAAGCGCTCCAAGGGATATGACTGTGGAGTCTGGATCAGATGTCCAGATTCCTTGCAGCGCGCAGGGTGAGCCCACACCTATCATCACATGGAGCAAGGTTAGAATAAATGGGCTGCCACATTCCCTAACAACTGGCCATCCATCCATTTCCGCCACTTTGGTCCCCATGGGACTATCCTGGTTTTGTGACCAGACTCATTTAAACAATCTCTGGTCCTGATCTACAGGATGGAGTCCAGATTACAGAGAGTGGGAAGTTTCATATCAATCCAGATGGCTATCTGGAAGTGCATGACGTGGGGCTTGCCGATGGGGGACGATATGAGTGTGTAGCCCGCAACTCCATTGGATATTCCTCGTCTAGTATGGTGCTAACAGTGCAAGGTGAGAATTGAAGGCTATAAACACACATTTTGGATTTTGAGGTGGGTGGGTGATCAAATGTAGTAAGGATTGACCATTGAAGAACAAACTTTGGTCGACCACCAATCTGAATAATGCTTTTTGCATTCAAACATAGTTGGATAGAACATAACAAAATGAGTATGGGGGTCTTGACACATTTTTTCATGTTGAAATGACCAATTTATTCATGAAAATGTAGACTGGCTCAAACTGATAGATCCTTGATATGTAAGGTGTGTTTAACTGGATTTAACCGATCAATGAGATTTGCCACTAGCAGATGGGAAAGTTCAAAACTGAGACGTGATTTTGGATATTTTCTGCTTCCCATAATGCCACTTAAACGGTGTTTGCATACTGTATCACAACTAATTATTTTAAATATTGTAATACAAAAATAAATATTTGATATTTGCCAGATACACAGATGTTTCAGATGTTTTCATGTAGCGACAGAAACGCTTTTCATTCAATACTTTGTACTGCTTACACAGTATGTGCCTGTATGTACAGCAATAAAGTAAACATAAGCCTATAGGACTATTTAAACTCCAATAAATTGTGGACTTTTTATTTATCTTTTGATAAACATGACACAAATAACATGAAAGAGTTTCTACTGTTATAAAAACTTGAATTCGTGAGCATTAGCGGAACTGAAAGTGTCAGAATAAACACAAAACTGTGTATATTTCCACTGCATACTTTGTTTTTTATAACCGTAAAAACTCATTATCATTTGAGAATCCTGCCAATTGTGAAACAGCTGTATCGCCATTCGAACTCCAAGCTCATGCTGTCTCAAGTTAACACAATTTCTAACCACGATGCACAGCTTCAAGTCAGATGCCGATCATACATAGCACAGCATGAAGTTGAACAAACCTGTAATTTGCCAGCGATACTAAATAGCACAAGCTGATTGGCCTCTGCTGGATCTGTAGCCAACGAGATCAGTTTCTTAACATTTGAATAGTCTGTCTCATTGTTTACTGTAAGCTGGTCTTGCACGATTGGACCCTCCACCTCCCCCAGCTCCTCTTGTCTAAATCTGCTATGAGAGTCTTACACTTGTTGTAATGTTTATTCACTTATCTGTGAAAATAATTTAATGCATTAGATTTTCTTAATTTGGAGACTTTTCTCAGAAAACATTTGATATGTGATTCATTTAATTAATTTATTGGAATATCATGCAGTTAATTAAGTTGTATTTTAAAATAATTTCATGATTTAACATTTTAAGTCACTGTTAAAGTTCCAGTTAACGAATGGAGCTTCTGTTCAGTCTTTCATCATGTGTGCAGATTAAAATTTCCTTCTAAACTCCAATCCACAAGCTTTTATTTATACTGATGTTTGTATAATTTTCTCCAGTCCCGCAGGTGAGCAGGGAGGGTGATCCGTTTGTTTCGACATCCCTTGAAGAGGCCATTCGGAGCATAAACAGTGCAATAGACTCCACCAGGAGGCAGCTCTTTGACGGGTAAGCACTTGGTGCTGCAGGCAAAACATGCCAAGAAAACAATTCCTTCTGCTGTGAGTCACAGTGCCGTAACCCTTCAGGAATTTACTGGGACCATTTATGCCTTGGACAAGGGCTGGTCACTGCGGTATGATTCCTAATTTATCACTGCAAGGAGACTCTGTGTTCTGAGCTTGATGTTAGGGGCTTATTTTGTCTGTCGAGGCCAGTGCCAGCTCTCGTTAGCTCACTGAGAGTGTTTGTGTTTCATAACTGGAGAGAAATGCTTCAAAGACAAATGCTTTTGAATAAAGTCTAATGGAGAGATGTTATCATAGTAAAGAGAGATTGCCAAAGATTAGATTTAGAATTACAAAACTGATGTCATTTTTCCTCACATGACTGTTTTAAATTTTAAATTACAAAGTTAGTTGATATTTTGACTAAGCTTGCCAAGACATTAAAGCATGCTTATTAAATTTATGCAGTCCAAAACAACTGGTCATGGGTGAAAATGAAAAAAAAAAAGAAAAGAAAAAAATGTCCATGTTTTTGGCTCATAAGAGATAATATGTGAAGGTAACTCTCTGAATGATAAAAAAATATATTAATGCTGCAAGACTTTGATGTTATTTAGCTTTTGTTTGAATCTACACTAACAGTCTTGAGGCAAATGCTTATTGTTGCTTCTGGCAAAACGCTTATTCATTGTTTTATATGGTTCTCTCAAATAACCCTAGTTATCACTAAATTAGTTTGTAGTTATGCTGATTTAAATAACTGAAGTCCGGTAGTTAGGCTGTTTTTTGTAGTAAGCTTTTAAAATGTCACTTATTAGAATGTAACTGTTCATAAGATGGATTGCCTGGGGGAAGAAACTGTTCTTGTGTCTGGCTGTCCTGGTAATTGGGGCTCTGTAGCGCCGGCCAAATGGCAAAAGTTCAAAAGGGGGATGACTTGGATGTGAGGGATCCAGAGTGATTTTCTGAGCCCTTTTCCTCACTCTGTATGTATTCAGTTCTTGAAGGGTGGGCAGGGGGGCACCGATAATCCGTTCAGCAGTCCGAACCGTTCTCTGTAGTCTTCTGATCCCTGATTTTGTAGCTGAGCCAAACCAGACAGTTACTGAAGTGCACAGGACAGACTCAATGACGACTGAGTAGAACTGTTTCAGCAGCTCCTGTGGCAAAGGAAGTACAACCTTTGTTGGGCTTTTTTTTTACAGTGGAGTTGATGTGAGTGTCCCAATTCAGGTCCTGAGAGATGATGGATCCCAGGAACTTGAATGTCTACAAACAGGATCCTCACATAAGTCCCTGATTTGTCCAGGTGTTGCAGGATGTAATGCAGTCCCATGTTGACTGCCTCATCCATGGACCTGTTTGGTCGGTAAGCAAACCATTAAGGGTCCAGTGATGTCCTTCAGATAAGCCAGAACCAGTTTTTCAAATGACTTCATGACGACAGACGTTAGAGCCACAAGTCTGTAGTCATTAAGTCCTGTTATCTTGGGTTTCTTTGGAACAGGGATGATGGTGGAGTGTTTGAAGCAGGAAGAGACTTCACACAACTCCAGAGATCTATTGAAGATCTGTGTGAAGATGGGGGCCAGCTGGTCAGCACAGGTTTTCAGACAGGCTGGTGTCACACCATCTGGGCATGGTGCCTTCTTCTCTTGTTCTTCCTGAAGACCTGGCGCACATCTTCTTCACTGATCTGAAGTACAGGAGTGGGGGAGAGGGGGGTTGCTGGAGGTGTTAACGGTTGTGTAGAGAGATGGTCGGGATCGGTGTGGGGGGTTTCAGATCTACAATACAACTCATTCAGGTCTTCAGCAAGTTGTTGATTCATCTCAGTGCTGGGGGATGGTGTCCTGTGCTTGATGGCTTTCAGGCCTTTCCACACTGAAGCGGAGTCATTGGAAGTGAACTGATCTTCCAGCTTTTTAGCGTAGATCCTTTTAGCCACTCTAATCTCTTTATTTAGTGTGTTCCTGGCCTGGTCCAGTAAGCTGGTATATGAAGTTACAGTCTCTGTGAGCTCGTCCAGATTGGTGGCAGCAGCTTCAAAAACACTCCAATCAGTAAGGTCGAGACAGAGCGGATTTTACAAGCCTGTCTCGTTGGTCCATCTCTTTACAGTCTTTACTACAGGTTTAGCAGATTTAAGTTTTTCCTGTAGGTTGGTATAAGATGAACCAGGCAGTGATCAGAGAGCCCCAAAGCTGCCCGTGGAACAGAGTGGTATGCATTCTTTATCGTGGTGTAACAATGGTCCAGTATATTACTTTCTCTGGTGGGACATGTAACATGCTGACTGTATTTTGGCAGTTCACGTGAGAGATTTGCTTGATTAAAGTCCCCAAGAATGATTAAAACGGAGTTTGGGTTTTGTTGTTCCATGTCTGTGATCTGATCAGCGAGTTTCTGTAAAGCTGAGCTCACGTGCGCTTGCGGAGGAATGTAGACACTAACGAGGATGAACGAGCAAAACTCCCGCGGCGAGTAGAAAGGCTTACAGTTAATGAAGAGCACCTCTAGATCTGAACAGCACATCTTCTTTAACACAGTTACATCTGTACACCACCTCTCATTGATGTAAAAGCATGTCCCGCCACCGCGCGATTTCCCCAGTTGATTCTGCGTCGCGATCCGCTCTAAACAGCTGAAAGCTCGGCAGGTGAAGTGCTCTGTCCGGAATGGCGTCATTCAGCCAGATTTCCGTGAAACACAGAGCAGCAGAGTTTGAAAAATCCTTATTTGTCCAGGAGAGCAGAAGGATTTCATCTGTTTTATTGGGTAGAGAGTGGAGATTTGCCAGATGGATGCTAGGCAACGGCCTTCAAAATCCGCGCTGTCTGAGCTTCACGAGCACCGCCGCTCCACCAACTGCTATGTCCAGCAAAACATTCAAGTAATCGAAAACTGGTAGGAGATTTTGTGGTGTGTTCTGCCGAATGTTCAGCAGTTCTTCTCTGGTAAAACTGATTGTCTTTGAGAAACAAAAAACAGGAAAAACTAACAAAAACACTAAAACAACTGGATAGCGAAGCACCATGGCTGCCGTGTGCGGCGCCATCTTGAGGTTATGGGATTGAAGAGCATTATGGCTCTTACAAGGTTTTGTTTCTTCGTCCATGCCATAGGTGCATATTTATGTTTCTGCCCTTCAGTGCTCACACTGCATAATGTGCACTTGTAATATCTAAAGAGAGAACGCTCTCTCACTCGTATATGAGGGAAATCCACCTGCAATCCGAGCTGAGAGGTTAGGCTACTCACGGACTAAAACAAACGCTCTGCAATAATAAAGTGATCGGTGCCTATAGTCCACGCTGACAGCTGTTCTCCATAAACATAAGACGCCGGTGCATCTCTGATTTGTTGTTGGTCTGCCATTACGCTCGTATTTCTTCTTCACTGTGAATTACAATTTCCATTTATCTAACCATCCGCAATCTGGGAAGCGCCACCACAAAGAGGTCTGGAGATAGCATTGCTGCCGCTCCAGTAAGCCAAAGTGGTAAACAACCATAGTGTAGATATGAATTTAGATCTTTTGTATGTTTAAAAAAAATATCGATACTTGGTGCCAGAGTATCGATAATGTCTCGCAGTCGGAAATATTGCGATAAATCGGCACATCGATTTATTGTCCCACCCCTAGTGCATATGTGTCCATGTCAGGTGCTTTGACAGGTTGTTTATGCTGTTCAGTGGGGTTCAGATGTGCTTTTTACTAGGACATACAGTACTTTCCATTTTACTCTAATAATCTGTCACTATATTAGCATATGTGTTCCTGCAGAACATTCAATCTCTAACTCACGCACTTTTTTTTTCCATGCACACATCAATTTTGAATATTTGGGCTATTTGGCATTTCATAATGTGTTGTTTTAGACTAGCGGAAAGAAAAGAAAAAAGAAAAAAGTTTTTTTTTTTTTCACTTTTATCTATTTACATCTGTAGATTTAAATTACAATAAATCTATAAAGGCCATTCTCTTAGAATGAGTTTGTTTTCTCATGTCAAAAATTTTCATTTCAGCAGCACGTACATACACCAAACTTAATAGTTTTGAGGTTTTAGATAGTTTTATTCCTATCTATATTCTGAAGGTTTTTTACAGGAAGGTTTGTTTATATACCATTCAACTGATTTTATATAACGTTTTATTTAAAAAAAAAAAAAAAAAACATGGTGCATTAGATGCATTAGATAATGCCTCTTTTGGATATTTTAACAACATTTCAGAAAACATGTAATACGAAAGAAATTCAATTCCTAATATAATCAATCAATTGGGGAAATTATGGTGAAATCTATTTATTAAATTTTTTACCCTATTTACCTGGGGTGTCTTGCCTGTCCACTGTCCACAGTTTGAAAAAAAGTTTTTAATTGATTAATAAAATATTATGAGATTGCGCTATGAGATTGATCTACTTATCTGTTAGACATAATGCAGGTCTACAGTTTGCTAATTTGTATTCTCTTCCAGAGTGAGTCTGAATGACTTTTGTGAATGTGGAAGTTAATGTGTTCTCCACCATCATCAGATCTCCTCGTACCCCTGCAGAGCTTCTGGCTCTGTTTCGTTACCCCCGGGACCCCTACACAGTGGAGCAGGCCAGAGCTGGAGAGATTTTTGAGCAGACTCTATTTCTCATCCAGAGGCATGTCAACCAGGGCCTCATGGTGGACACTAATGGAACAGGTATTTCACACCAACATGCTGCTTTTCAAATGAGAGAATTTTTGCTATGGTGATTAAATATGGAACTAGTATATGGCAAAAGTCTGCTTTATTAAATAATCAGCAAACACTGTGGCGCTTTGTGCTGCAGAAGACATGGGTCACTGTTTTTTCTGGTTATGACAACAGCACAGCTTTTATCACCACACAAAATGGCCTCACATGTTTGGACAAGCCCTACCCCAATCTGAGCATTTACCCTCTGGACACATTCACTGACACAAATACGAGAAGGGGTCAACAGGCACAATTACTTGCATCTATTCCTGTCTCGGCTAACTATCTCAGAATTTTAACCTTCTTCATAGGGTCTGGTCCACTTTCCATCTAAATATTTCACATTATATCAATACAACTGTTAATAACCAGTGTAACCTTACTCACACAAACTGTGTAGCTGTGAGACAGTCAGATTGGAACCAGTTTTGACCAGCTATGACCAGCTATTGCTTGAGGATAAGACTAGCAACTAAGTGCCCTCTTAAAGGGATAGTTCACCCAAAAATGAAAATTGTCATAATTTACTCTCTCATGTCGTTTCTTTGTGTCATGTCTTTGAAACACAAATTATGATATTGTAATAAAGCCTAAACTGTTTTTTTGTCACTGCAATAATTTTACATGATGAACAGATTTAATTTAGGCCTTTATTCACATATAAGCACACATGCATAGAGTGAATCACATATGGTAAACATGGAAGCTTGTGCATCACACACGTTTACATTTGGTAAACACAGAAGTTAAAAGCTTCTGTGTTTACCATATGTGATGTTCTCTATGTATGTGTGTCGATCATTTAGATGTAAATTAATCACAAGACTTTGATTAAAAAAAAAAAAACACTCAATACATGAGGATTCATTTTTCAGATCTCCTAAGTTTTGATTACCTGAACTTTTAATGGAGATCTCGGGTTTCATTAAAACAATTCTCATTAGCGTTTCAAAGATTAACCAAAGTCTGATTGGTTTAGAATTACATGAGAGTGAGTAAATTATGACAGAATTCTCATTTTTGAATCAACTATCCCTCGAGAGGCATTCATTCCAACAGTCCAGATTGATTTTAAAAAATGCACTCTTTCTTATCTTCTTTCTTAACAGCCTACCGTTACAATGACTTGGTGTCGCCACGTTTCCTGGATATGATAGCTAACCTGTCTGGCTGCACGGCCCATCGGCGCTTCAACAATTGCTCGGATATCTGCTTCCACCAAAAGTTTCGCACCCACGATGGCACTTGCAACAACCTGCAGCACCCTATGTGGGGCGCCTCACTCACTGCCTTTGAACGCTTACTAAAGCCTGTCTACGACAATGGCTTCAATCTCCCACGTGGCACCACTGAGCGAAGGCATAACCGCTTCCCTCTGCCTCTTCCACGCCTGGTCTCCACCACCATGATCGGGACGGAGACCATCACCCCAGACGATCGCTACACACACATGCTTATGCAATGGGGCCAGTTCCTTGACCACGACCTGGATTCAACCGTTGCATCCCTCAGCCAGTCTCGTTTCTCCGATGGACAGTTGTGTACCTCGGTGTGCACCAATGACCCACCTTGTTTTCCAATCATGTTCCCTCCTGATGATCCACGGCAGCGGCGCAACGGAGCACTTTGCATGTTCTTTGTGCGCTCGAGTCCCGTTTGCGGCAGCGGAATGACCTCTCTGCTTATGAACTCTGTGTATCCACGTGAACAGATGAACCAGCTTACCTCCTACATTGATGCCTCTAATGTTTACGGCAGCTCACAGCACGAGGCAGAAGAGATCCGTGACCTGGCCAGCCATCGGGGCATGTTGCGGCAGGGTATTGTGCAACGCACCGGCAAGCCATTGCTCCCCTTTGCAACTGGCCCACCAACAGAGTGCATGCGGGACGAAAACGAAAGTCCCATTCCTTGCTTCCTAGCTGGGGACCATCGTGCCAATGAGCAGCTTGGGTTGACGGCTATGCACACAGTTTGGTTCCGTGAACATAACCGCATAGCCAGCGAGTTGCTACGTCTCAACCCCCATTGGGATGGTGACACCATTTACCATGAGGCACGGAAGATAGTCGGAGCCCAAATGCAGCATATAACCTACAGCCATTGGTTGCCCAAAATACTGGGCGAGGCTGGCATGAGGCTAATGGGCGACTATAATGGCTATAATCCCAATATTAATGCTGGCATCCTCAATGCTTTTGCCACTGCTGCCTTCCGCTTTGGCCATACGCTCATTAACCCCATTCTGTACCGGCTTGACGAAAACTTTCAGCCCATCCAGCAAGGACACATCTCACTGCATAAGGCTTTTTTCTCACCCTTCCGTATTGTGAACGAAGGAGGCATCGATCCTTTGCTCCGTGGCTTGTTTGGAGTTGCGGGAAAAATGCGAGTGTCCACTCAACTGCTTAACACTGAACTTACCGAACGCCTTTTCTCGATGGCGCACGCCGTGGCGCTTGACCTTGCTGCCATGAATATCCAAAGGGGACGGGACCACGGTATACCCCCCTACAACGACTACCGGGTGTTCTGCAACCTGACGTCCGCACAGGCGTTTGATGATCTAAGGAATGAGATTCAGAACCCCAGCGTGCGAGAAAAGCTTCAAAGGTTAGGTCTCGTTCTATATCCCATGTCATTGAAAGACACAGTCAGCATTTTCTGGATGTAATGGTCTGTTCTTCTCCCAAGGCTGTACGGCACACCTCAGAATATTGACCTGTTTCCTGCGCTGATGGCTGAAGAGCTGGTGCCTGGCAGCAGACTGGGACCGACCCTCATGTGTTTAATGGCAACCCAGTTCAAGCGTCTCAGAGATGGTGACCGGTAAGACCTGGCCTTGTTCCTCAGAAATGTCTTTTTTTTTTTTTTTAATTTCAAACTTATTTGTATAGTGCTTTTCATAATACACATTAGGTCTTTTCACACTGCGGTTATCGTCATTATAAACCCTATTTTTAACCTGACTAAAGGCATGCTTCACACTTGTAATTTAGAAGCAGGGTTAGCACTGCTTTATATGTGTTATGAAAGCCTGCTCCGGAGCAGTGATGATAGCAGTGCTATGTTGTGGTGTCAAACAAGTACCATGTTAAACGATACTAGCAACAGACACCTAATCAATTGTGCCTCACGTTCACATGCTTTGGTCAGTCACAGAAACACAGCATTTTGCTTAAGGCGAAAAAAGCCAAATAGTGATTGAAAACATGAATTAAAGAGAAGAAAAGATTGTTTTGGAGTGTTTTATTCTACCTATATAGTCCAATAAGTGCATTTAGGTCAAATCTGACAGTTGACAATATATAAAATATGGATGTGCAATGTAAATGTTATGTAAACCTGCAGTGCTACATTTGTCCAGTAAATGACACTGACACAGCAAATAAGAACATTAACCCAGGATTTAGGAATGTACAGAGTGAAGCATCAGCTTATGAATACATGAAGCAAGATAACCCAGGATTCTGTTTACCTGGGGTTTAGAGTGTGAAAAGCCCTATTGTTTCAAAGAAGCTTTAGAAAAATCACGTTCATGTTTATAATATCTTATTATATTCATGCCTTATAGTCACATTTAGCAGATTAGAGCTTGGTGATTATATAGTTTGCATTTTGTGATTAAGCATTTGATATTTGCCAAGTAGTGTCATCCTACATGAGTATACAGTTTGTGTACTGGTAAATTAGGATGTACTATATATCCAACTTTTAAGATATTGTTGGGCAATAATATAGTTCACATTTTTCGATGATATATACAATCAAGCAGTTTGCTATAATATATACAGCATACTCATGTTAAACGGTATGTATCCGGGTAAGATTGGATGTACTTATAGTAATAGGTATAAATGATTAATTCATTAATTTGTTATGTGGTTACATTGGGAACTATGAAACCTGTGAGGTTTTGTTCAATTTGGTGTAGTGGCAGGCATAATTATTATTTGGTGATTTGCTTCACTGACACGGTTAAATCAATGAATCAACTTTACTTTATGTAATTATAGGTTTTGGTATGAGAACCCTGGCTCCTTTAGCCCTGCTCAGTTGACCCAGCTGAAGCAGACGTCTCTCGCCCGGGTGCTGTGTGACAATAGTGACAACATCACCCGAATCCAGTCAGATGTCTTTAACGTGGCTGAATTCCCACATGGTTATGGAAGCTGTGACGATATACCAAAGATTGACCTACGTATGTGGCAGGACTGTTGTGAAGGTATGAGACTCGCTTTACCATGACTCACATCATTTATTCTACCAGTCAGTTGGGAATGTTTAAGACTTTTCATGTTTTTCAAAGACATCTCTTATGATCCCCAAGGCTTCATTTATTTTACCGTATTGACCCGAATATAAGACAATATTTTTGTCTTGGAAATACATCTGAAAAAACACGGTCGTCTTATATTCAGGGTCTAGATGTTGACATGTCAATAATACACCCACAACAATAGGTGGAGCCAAATACGCGTAAAACGAGTGTGCCATGAAATATGTAATGTAATGTGTGTTGTAAAGATCGCGAATGAAAACAAAAGAAAAAGAAAAGCTTACAGCGGCACGAGTCGTGACTGTCATGTTAGCCTGATGGGACCAAACTTCCTCTGTAAGTCATTTTAAAGCATAAGACAGTACCTAGCTTTGAAGACTACAATAAGATTTCACGTCTACTGCTAATAAAATTTTGGTAGGCTACTATGAGATGGATAGACTAAATGTTATATAATTCAGATGGGCTACCTGTTATTTTATGGTATATCAAAAAGCGTATATTTTTAAATGTGATTGTTGGTACATTTTAACAGTATTCATCATACTGCCAAAACAAAAATTAAAATAGGAAAGATATGCAATATGAAAATAATTTAAGAAAAAATGATTTTTCTCAGTAAAACACAAGATTTGGTTTTCAAAAAGCCTTTTTCCAAGAGGTACATCTGGAAAAAGGGGGGTCGTCTTATAATCAGGTCAATACGGTATATCAAAAAAAAGAGTAAAAACAGTAATATTGTGAAAAACTATTACAACTGTTTTCTATGTAAATATGTATGTTAAGATGTAATTTATTGCTGTGATAAAAGCTGAATTTTCAGCATCATTACTCCAGTCTTCAGTGTCATATGATCCTTCAGAAATCATTCTGATACACTGATTTGCAGCTCAAGAAACATTTCTATTTATTTTAAATCTAGGATAGGAACATGTTTTTGAATTTTGACGCCTGATTATTTAAGTAGAAAAGGCATTCAAAACCCAAAGTTAACAGCATAATCAGCATCAAATCACTGTTTTCAACTGCAGTATTTCCACTAAGGCCTTATAATACGTTTTGTGTTCCTTTTAATGTATTCTATGTTAAAAATCCTTTGAAATGATTTGAATAATTTTAGCTAGACTTGCTTGTATATGCACATATGCACTGAATTATTTATACTTTTGTGATTGTATGTTTTTTACAGAATGTCTTTGACATTACTGCTCTATTTTTTTTCTTCATTTTTCCTATTCCTCTTCATTAATTTTTTATTATTTTGTTTCATTTTTCATTGTGTAAAATGTAAGATTTAAAAAATAATTATACCATAGTCTATCTGAATACTCTGATTGGCTGGAGGGTGTCTGTTGAAACTCTGTAATGCACAGGTAGCTAAAACGCTGTTCTATATTAATAAGCTCCCTTCATCATTCATAGCACACACAGACACTCAAGCACACACAAAACCACAACATTATAAGCATATCTGTTTCTGAAGTAATTAAATTCGCAGCTTCACAGTAAATTCGTGCTGCACAGACGCAGGTAATTCACACATGCTAATTCTCTACCTAATTCATTCAAATAAATGCAATCTAACTGCATTGTTTTACTTCAAAACTCTTTGTTTTATAATTAAATCAGCTAAAGAAAATTAACTGTTATTCTTGTCCGTCCAGTCAAATTTTGCAATCATTGACAGCTTTAATTTGTCAGTGCTGTAACCATAGTATAAGCCGTCTAGTCTTTGTACAGCTGTTTTTTTGTTTTGTTTTTTTTTTTTTTGCATCAAATAAAGGCTGAATTCCTTGCACCTGCAGACTGCCGTACTAAAGGTCAGTTCAATGCCCTGTCGTACCACTTCAGAGGCCGCAGGTCAGCGGAGCACAGCTATGCAGAGGAGAAACCTGCCAGCAACCTCACCGGCAACAGCAGGTACAACTCACATGCTCCATTTAATTTCTGCATTTTACCAAAGATCATTTGTAAATTCTCTAAACATTACTGGACCCTTTTTCACATTTCCAGGGTTGTCAGAAAGAAAAGTCATATGACCACACTTGCGATCTTTGCACTTGACCACTTGACTACTTATATGGCGTATTTTCTGTATTTGGCCCAAGTGTTCAAATGAGCATGAAGACCACAAGTGTGTGTAGAACTTCTCATTACCTGATGGGACACACTTATAGTGTTGTAAAAATGCAAGTGTTTACATACTTTTATTTTTTTTTATTATAAATACTTAACAGACATTTAGAAGTTGATTTTAAAATGCTAAGTAATTCGTGGTGCTTCTAATGATAAAAAGCAGTTGCAAATGTTGTACAAAGTAAATATCATCATCACCACTACTCATCTTTGCATCAATAAAACATGCAACACTTTGTTTTTTCTACCAAATTATATACAATATCTAATTATTATATTAATATTTAACTATTTAACGAGATCTCGGCAAAAATGGGATACACGATGCATGATGGGATACACGAAGTAGTGTGGTTTCAGTGTGCTTAAAGGGCACTGCGCTTTGACATTTTGAAGGCCTGGGACAGTCTTGTGTACTTCCTGTTGCACGCACGCGCTCTCAAGTGGCCAAACCCCACTCAGGTATTTGGACAAGGCAATAGTTGGGTAAACTACTATAGTGGTGAACAGAAACTAGACTATGCCTTTCTAAAAAAATAAAATAAAATAAAAATATCAACAGATTGATTGTTTTTCACTCCCTCAGCAGCGTCAACCAGTTTTCTGAAATTTAATGTCAAGGTGATAAAACTGAAAGTATAGTGTTTTACTATATTAAATCTACATTATTTTTTTAAATGTAAAATAAAAAAATAAAAACTTTGATACATTTAAAATGTTAATCACAGTACATTTGTAAAAATAAATAAATAAATAAATGTTTTAAGTTGGCTCAACTTTTTTTTTTAAGGCAACAATCTTCAGCAGATTTTCAGCAGTTTTCTCAACTTATTTTTGTAGGAGATTTTTGAATTGTCTCAACTTTTTGTTGTATAAACTTAAAACAACAATTTGAGAAAACTCAAAAATCTGCTGAAGCTGGTTGCCTTAATTTTAAGTTTGTTTTTTTTTAATAACACACAATGCATAATTTAATTTGTCAAAGCTTATTTATCAATCAATCATACTTTTAATGATTTTTGTTTTTCAGCACTTTGGAAGAAGCTCAAACTGCAGTAAACATAACTGTTTCACCAAAGTCAAGCACTGAACCCTCCATTAAGGATTTCCAAGACTTTGTTGCTGACATGCAGAAAACTATCACAAGTTTACGAAAACAGGTTAGGACTTCAATTGGTGCAATGCAATGCCAAGCTGCACTATATACTTTATCTGTTTATATAAACCTTGTGAAATTCCAGTCGCAGATATTTGTGAATGAATTGACTTTTGTTGGTAAACTGAATAGATTGCCATCTGCTCAGACACAAGTGTTTGGCAGTGATGCTGAGATGCTGAAAATGTGCAACATGCCAAGAATCAAACTTTCCAGACACTTCTTTTGATTAATAACACAAGGCAGTCACAGTGATATAAAAAAATAGCTGCCATATTTTCTTTGTCTGCTTCACAATAGATGTTTTCAAGTCTATCCGATGTCAGATAAAGCAATCTTCAGTGAATTAGCAGAACGAAATATGTTGATCTAGAAAGACATCCTACTTGCAAAATAACAGATTATACTGTATATCACCTGTTTGTAAAAGGTAACTGCTCATTCACAATTAATAACTGATTATACTGTGCCTTCAATCACTACAATCAAACACTTCCTGTTGACTGCCATTCTTTTTTTATTCAGAATCAAGATATGTTTGAGTTCAATGTCCTGAATCAGTAATCATATTTTAGCATATTTTATAATATGAATCAGTATAGGATGGTGCATTAAAAGAGAAGCATTACTGTAGCATTTATTGTAATGCAAAGAGTTAAAAAAACATTCTCTGTTGGAACTGACAGATAAAAAGACTTGAAGGCCGTCTGAGCAGGACAGACTGTGCAGATGAGGACGGGAGAGAGCGGGTGGATGGAGAGAGTTGGAAGAAGAACCCTTGCACCACCTGTCAGTGTCATGTAAGTTTATCAGTGCATTGAGCATTTCTGACTTAAATCTTCAGGTGCATTCACACGTAGACATTTTTACTTGCATTCATGGGCATGTGAACACGGTAGTTTTACACAATGTACCAATGTTCAGGTATTGTGAACTCTAGATACAGAAACGTTTGACTTATCCCAAGCAGTGATTCTCAGCTGGTTTTGATTCAGGATTACAGAATTGTTTATTGACCAAAAGCAAATAAATATGTCCTTAAAGTCAAAACTGCAATAAGCTGTGATACACAACCTTTGGTGAATATGAGATCAATTTTTCTCGCCACGAAAATAGCCACAGAAGCTGGCATGGAGTTAAACACAAACAAACAATGTAATATATGAGAAGCATTTTTTTCCGTTATAAAAGATTAAACGTTAATTTTGCTATTGTTGTTATGCACAATGAATATATATTGCAATTTGTTTGTACAGTAGCATTGTTTTTCTGACTGTATCAAACAGTCTTGACCATGTGGTTCATTACACACTTTTACACACTTTTAAGCTTCACTAGGCTGTGTTGAAAATCATTAGCAATAGTTTATTTATGATTTACCAAATGACTCATTGAGAAGATTTTATTTACCCAATAATGCCAAATTCTACTCACTTTTGGCACTTATGAGTGTTCATTTTAGATGTGAAATATGTTACATCTGTGTTTTCTTTATCTCACTGCAGATGAATGTGCTGGATTCTAGCACTCTCATGTACTTATTCTTGTTGATAGATGGATCAGTAGACAGACTGATTCCTAGGGGGAACTTTAGCTGTCAAAAACTGAAAGATGCCCTCACACAGTACTGTGTGTTATTGTAACATTATAACTCAATCTGGGATAGAATCTGCAGTAGTTTAAAGGAATAGTTCACCCAAAAATGAAAATTTGCTAAAAATGGACCCATCCTCAGGCCACCAAGATGTAGATGAGTTTGTTTCTTCATGGGAACAGATTTGGAGAAATGTTTCATCACATCACTGTCTCAGCAACGGATGCTCTGCAGTGAATGGGTGCCGTCAGAACGAGAGTCCAAACAGCTGATCACAATCATCCACAAGTGAAGGAAAGGACCTGTGATGATTCCTGCAGAAATACGGTCCCGTTTTCAACTCAAGTGTTCCTTTGTCTCTGTCTTTGTTAGGAGGCCCAGGTGACGTGTTTCGTGGAAAAGTGTCCGCAGGCAGCATGTCTGAAGCCAGTGACGCCCAAAGGCTCGTGCTGCCCCGTGTGCCTCAACCAGCCATCACAACCACAGGAGAACGAGCGCCACGTATAACCTCAGGACACTTAACCAGTGTGACCTTGAGCTCATGCCTCCATTTGTTCCATAGTTGCGTTTCAGGGTTTTTTTGTTGTTTGTCATGTATTGGTATTTTTGTTTGCATATCCTCAGATGCCCTCTACAAAGAACCAAAAATACACTGCCTTAAAAAGTATTTGAACAAATGAATGTTGGGGCCCTGTTTTCCTCCTCAGGCATGTTAACCGGGAGACGACTACCCAGTGTTCATTTACCAGACTGAGGACGGGCAGCTCCGGTCCTGGAGGGACACTTTCCTGCAGAGTTCAGCTCTATCACTAATCAAACACAACCAGCCAAAGTCTTCAGGATTACTTGAAAATTACAGTCAATTGCGTTCAAAAAATATTTAGGCTTAAATTTGAGATTTACGCATTTGGATTGCATATAAAATTTCTGTCCATTTGGACTGCACAGTTTTAACATCAACTGGTAGAGTCGATGCGATACATGTTTGTCGGTTGTACGTCAATGAAACGGGTACGATTTCTAAACTGAAGGTGGTTTAAATACACAGTAACCAGGTTTTATATATTTATTATCATTTCATTTGTTTCGATCTCATGCATTTTAACTGATTATTGCTTGATCCAGAGATAATCATATTTTAGCCATGTTCATACTTAACATACATTATCAGATTTATGCTTATTCTGAGCAATATAAATTAATGCATTTTGAAAATATTAATATTTAGATCAAATCAAATAGATGCAAAGAGTTCAAAATAAACTGTGCCATGATTTTTTGAGTGCCGAAATCTGGCTCGTTTCATTAATGTGTGACTGACAAATGTGCATCACACTTTAGTAGTCAATGTTACAATTGTATAAAACAACTGGATGGAAATTTGACATGCAATTCCAATGCATAAATCTTAAATGTAGGCCTAAATGTGTCTGTTTGATGTGGGACGGAACTGAACTTTGCAGGACGATGCCTCTCCAGGACCGGAGTTTCTCGTTTCCGGTTGTTTTACAGAAGAAGCATTCTCAGGTTTGAGATGCTGAAGAACTGGTGCTATCTTACTCCATTTAAGTGATTTACCCGAGTCTTAAGAGTGTTGTTTTATGCATTTAATTGTTTTGCAATATACAATGCATCATACAGTATATACACTCATTATGTGCTTTTTAAAACCACACTTGAGCGAAAATCCTTCGTTTTGTAGTTACGCTAAAGAAATTTTAAAGCTTACTCATACTTTTACTTTGTTTATGGTGCATAGTATCATATTCTGGACATATGTAGAATATTAGTTCCCGCTTTTTATCTTCCTCTCACGTGGAGAAAAATGTGAATACCTTGAAATCAATCTTTGCAATGGGGGAAAAAACTCTACTGATCACCAAATGTTTGTTTCCCTTGGCAACTGCGGGTTTTCTGAGACCTGGTGTTCTTTGCTTTATCTTGACAGAAAGCTGTTATTGATGTTTTTGGTTTGGGAGCGACTGAGGTGAAGCGTTTGGGAAGTGCAGCACTGAGCTGACGTCAGGCTCTCTTTTAGGGTGTTACTCTACTTTTCTATAATGCTCTGTTCTACCGGCCCAGTATTTATATTCTTGTCCTGAAGGTCCAGATGTTTCTTTCCTTTTCAAACAGTGTTCAGAGAGATGTAAACAGTTGTGCCTCATCACAATACATCACTTGAAACACACACACACACACACACTACTCTCTCAGCATCCAGTGTTCAATTATATTCATATTCGTTCACTTAGCAGACGCTTTTGTCCAGCAGAAGAGCAATATTAGAGATGAGAATTGCATTTGTGTTCTGAATCACTAAATAACGTTGTACCATTTGAACTGGATGAGAGTCATTTGTTCGTGAGTCGGACTACACTGCTCGGGCTGTATGTTTGTTACTGAGTTCACAATGTTGTCTGTGCTTATGCCAGTGTTTTTTTTTTTTTTTTTAAGCACCTGCTATTTGTCATGTTCAGTTCAGACTGAAGACTCAAGTTTTGCTTTGATGCTGTGGAAAATCTTGTTCAGTAGCTTAGTATGATGTTCCAATCATATCGGTAGAAGTATATTAAGCATGAAGAACCATTATTGGAATTGTAACATAATGAAAATTATATATACACACATACTGCTGGTCAAAAGTTTGAAATAATTACTTTTTCTTTTTTTTTTAACAATCAGCAAGGCTGCATTTATTTGATCTAAAAACAGTAATATTTTGAAATATTATTACAATTGAAATAACTATTCTATTTGAATATGTTGTAATATGTCATTTATTCCTGAGATACGAAGCTGAATTCTTGGCATCATTACTCCAGTTTTTAGTGTCACTTGATCTGTCAGAAATCATGCTGATTGGCTGCTTAGTTATTTGTGATCAATTATTAACTCTTTCCCCACCAGCGTTTTTGAAAAAAGTTCCCAGCCACCGCCAGCGTTTTTGCTGATTTTCACTCAAATTTAACGGCTCCCTATGAATATCTAAACATGCAATACAACAAAATAAAGATCAGACCCTCTGCTTTCACCTGTTTTATTCTAGCTTCAAGCATTGTTTTTATCAACACTTGAATGTTGGTAGGTTTTGAGCAAAATCGCTTTTTTATTAAATACTACAACTGGATCATATTCAGTAATATTATCAAAGCAAAGATGCAGTAGATGGCTTCCATCAGTACTCCCAAAGCTTGCACAGTCCTTTACCACTTTCTGGATTGACATTTCACTCATTTCATTTATATGCGATTTAGTGTTGATTATTTTTCATATGCATATGCTTACATATGAGATTGCTGGTTTCTGCGACTCATTCAGGAGATGCATAGTAGCGCCCCCTAGCGTATAACAGTGAAAACACGGAAAATGTTATGTTTGGCGGGGAAATAGTTAATTGTGGTTTATATTATTAACAGTAAATTTAAAAACATTTTTCGCTTTTTCACGATGTTTTTGTGGAAACTGTGATGCATTTTCTATTAATATTGTTTGATGAATAGAAATAACATTTATTTTAAATAAAATCTTTTGTCAAATCAATTTATAGCGTCCTTGTGGAATAAAAGTATTAATAGTAAAACTTACTTCAAACTTTTGAATGGTAATGCATCATGTTTTCCGCAAAAATATGCAGCGACACAACTATTGTCAATATTGAACATTTTAGAATGATTTCTGAAGGATCACGTGACACTGAAGATTGGAGTAATGATTCAAAATTCAGCTTTGCATCACAGGAACAAATTACATTTTTAAATATTCAAATAGAAAATGCTTCTTTTAATCCGTAATGACATTTCACAATATTACTGTTTTTACTGTAATTTTTTATGCAGCCTTGGTGAGCAGAAGAGACTACCTTCAGAAACTTTAAAAACATATTTATTCCAAACTTTTGACCAGTAGTGTAGGCTACAATGTGTGTATTATTATTATTATTATTATTGTTGTTATTATTATTTAAAAAGGAACTAGTCCTCAATTCCCAACCCTAGGAATTCTGCAACACTTCTTTTGCTGAATGTCAAGTTTCCCCAACACTGTCACACACCTTGTACCAAAGACCAAATGTGTGTTTTGTTTTGTTTAGTGGACTGGTAAGACGTTTTTGAGTTTTGTTTTTTGGAGTCTGACTCATCGAGTCTCACTGAAATTGAAAGCCATATCCTGAGCTGGAGAGCTGGGTAACACTTTATTTTGATAGTCCACTTTAGACATTCTACTAACAGTAAGTAACTTTGCAGCTACATGTCAACTAGCAGTCATTAGAGTATTAGTAGACTGTCTGCTTAATATCTTCTAACACTTTATTTTGATGGGTCCACAACATACAACATACTGACTATCAGAAACTTTGCAAGTATATGTCAACTTATTCTACTAACCCTAAACCTACCCTACTGAGAGTTAGTAGACATGTAGCTGCAAATTAATGAGAATTAGTTGACATGTAATTACAAAGTTACTTCTAGTTCGTAGAATGTCTAAAGTGGACTATCAAAATAAAGTGTAACTGAGAGCTGCACTGCCGCTCCTCTCTAAACATTCCACTGTATCCTGATGAAACGCCATTGAATCACTATTACAATCACTGTTTGCATGTACGGTTGCTGTCGTGCTGGTTAGTGATTGGGAAAGTGACTGCTATTGTGTTGAGAGCAGCTGACTGAATTTTTGACTTTTTTTACTTGTTTTACCATTTGTGACTGCATTCAACTCTTTTATCTCTGTTATGTGGCTCTATATCAGTGTTTTATTACTCACAAATGTCCTTCCTTCCTTCCTTCCTTCCTTCCTAAATGATCTAACAACCTCTTGAAGATCTTCCCCCAAACCAAACTGTGCACACATTGCCATGGACATGCACTGCCCTGCAAGACTGAACATGCTCAAGTGGTCAAAATGATTCTTATATTTTGTATTGTATTTTTGCCAAAGACTGTTTGCACTGCAACGTATGCCTTTCAACAATAAAATGGCCACATATGAAACAGCTGTTTTATTTCCAACATACCGTATGTCTAGTCGCATTTATATAGTGTTTTTTATGGTACAAATTGTTGCAAAGCAGCTTCACATTAGCGTTGTTATTTTGTCAAATTAATCACTCGTGAAACAAATTCAGCCGTGAAGCAGCTCTGCAGAAGACAATAGTGTCATTATAAATCTCAATTTGGTTCATGTTTAGTTTTCATCTGATAGTATCAGTGCAGTTAAATCGGTAATATCATTAAATATAGTCATTTAACCCCTTTCTTTTGAAAAATGTGAGAAGTAAAAGCAAAATGTGCAGAGAAAATCATGTATGTAGACAGCGGTTCTGAACTAGTTTGCAAATGTATGTGGGGAAAAACTTGCTTTTCAGGTATAAATTATTTACAAAAGTTCCCATTGACTAACATTGACTTTAGGTTAGGTATAGTGTGGGGGTTGAAAGAAGACCAGCATTATCTTTTCGCCAACACAACAGAGCAATCTGTGCAAATGTTTTGTTGGCCCAGAGGAGAACACATTCTCTTCACATGAGCTGTTTTCTTTTCAGGGTTCAGCCTGGGAGTAGAGCCAAGTTGCACAATTAGGCCACAAAGGCTCCCCGTCATCTGGGCTTGTATATGTGTGTCGGTCCCCGTAACGTGGCCCCTGACTTCGGCGAGGCTTATCTCTCCGTGGGGACTCCCGACTCACAAAAACGCCTCCAAGTGGATACAGGAGAAAAAACTTGATGAAAAAAGTTGTCCTGAATTGCACATGCTCAGAGATTTCACTCCCAGCCCAGAATCTAATGAATTACACATCTGAACAGAGAGGCAGTGAGGTATGAAAAGTTCACCACAGGACAATGAATGTTTAGAGGTAATGGATTCAGAGGGTGCAAACACCACCCAATATTGAAAGAAAAGCACAGGAACACGAAATGTTAATGGGGCCATGAATTGCATTTTTATTTTTTGAACTTGCATTAGTAGGATTTGTACATCAAAATCTGTCATAATTTACAAATGAAACGTCTTTTAAAACCCCTTTTGAACACTCTGGGGCCCAGGAATAGTTTACCAAAAACGAAAATTTGCTGAAAATGTCCTCACCCTCAGGCCACCCAAGACGTAGATGAGTTTGTTTCTTCATCAGATCTGTAGAAATGTAGCATTGCATCAGTGTCTCAGCAATGGATGCTCTGCAGTGAATGGGTGCCGTCAGAATGAGAGTCCAAACAGCTGATAAAAACATCACAATAATCCACACCACTCCAATCCATCAGTTAACATCTGGAGAAGCGAGAAGCTCGGTGTCAGAAAATGTTGCTTCTGTCCAAAATACATTGAGAACATCTGCAATAAGTGCGTGATCCATAATAACGCTTCCTCCAGTGAAAAAGTTCATCCCGTTTTGTTCTCGCATCAAAATCCACCCAAAATGTTCTGGACCGTTTTGGCTTGTAAACGGTGTTTGATCTGTGCAGATTTCTCTCCTGATTCAGACCAGAACACTTTTGACTGGTGGAAGCGTTATTATGGCCAGTAGCAACGGTTTTAACTTGGAAATATCTTGTTGATGGATTTGTCTATTAGAAACACGCAGCATTTTGCTTCACCAGATGTTAACTGATGGACTGAAGTCATTCGGATTACTTGTGTATTACTGAGATGTTTTTGAGCACATTTTATTTCATTTAATTTATTGTCTTCAATGTAACCATCCCACTGCTGCGACTGGGTAATGTATTTGCATCTTTTTTTTTTTTTTTTAATCTGATTAGCTATTGAACATTTTAAGGTGTGCGCTGGAGTGCTGCAGGGGAGACATATATTTTTTGTCCAAATTCTGGAAGCGAGGTTGCATTTTAATACTTCTGGTTCCAGTGTTTTTTGAACGGGTGAGGACTATTGCAGCAGACCGGTAAACTCATCTGCTCACTAGTCTCTAGGGGTCATCATCCCTGCTCCTGGAGAGCTGCCATCACCAGAACCAGATAATCAAGGTGAACTGGGTTGGAACTGAGGTCTGCAGGACAGTAGCTCTCCAGGAGATCACTATGTTTATGATCACGTTTATAGCCTATGTTTAGCTTTTTACTTCTGGCAAAATTGAATTTAGGCTCCATAATCCATAAAGGTTATGTTCATTTGTGAAGATGATCACGATGAGTAAGAATCATAAACTTTTGTTGGTCAAAGAGCTCATTTTCTGCAATAATGTCAAATGTTGGTTCATTAAGTTAAGCTTTCAATCTCCGTGTTCACTACAGTCTCTGGGATGACAGTGTCCAAAAACTGTAATGATTCAGAAAAGATGAGTCACTGTCTGGCCATCTGAGATTCCAGTACGGAGATAAAGGTTAGGACCAGGAATTACAGCACACTGTGAGTGTATATTTGCACTGTTTATTGTTTGCTTCTGGGCTCTGATGCATGAAAAGTGACGCATGATTTCAGACTACGCCATCTTTCCAATATTTCCTTTTAGCTGCTCAAACTATCCTCCTTACTCTCAACATTCAAACAAATGTCTCACTAATCTTCCTAAACACTTTCTATTATTGTTTTGTACAGCAATACAACACTGATCTGTCCACCATGATACTGATTTTTCTTTTTACCTATAACTGTTTTATGTTTTCTTGTTTTCAATAGACTCCTCTATACACTGAAACACAATTGCAATTCTGTAATCTTAGGTCACTGAGGTACTTTTTGCCATTGTATATCTCCCAGATCTGAATCTTTTATAATCTCAGACACATCCATACCTATTTTGCAATGAATTACAAAATCTGTTTGAATCTGAGCTTCAAAGTTGATCAAAAATGGTGCATATTAGCGCCATCTGGTGGTCGAGTGGTTGAAAAGCATCTAATGCAAGACAACGCACACAGAGGTATTTGAGGATTACAGTAAAATAAAAATAACAAAAGCAGTCCTTTTATACTTTTATACACACATATTAAATTACGTTTGCATGTCTGGGAGACATTTATCCAAAGCAACTTATATTACATTCAGGGTAAACCCTTTACGTTTACATTTAATCTTTGCACTGACATACCAATGGACATTTACCCAACAATAAATAATCAAACCAAAATGTGCAACGTGAATTGTAAAGTGAAAGGAAGTGTAGATGTGCCTTGCAATGCAAGCATTAAAATTTAATAAAGTCCAAACACACACACACACACACATAATAAGAACAATGGGGCCTGGTTGCAAGGGTTCATGGGTTCAATTCCCAGGGAATGCATGAACTAATAAAAAGCATGCCTGGAATGCAATGTAATTTGCTTCAGATAAAAGTATCTGCCAAATGCATAATATAAATGTAAGCTACATTTTAATTTATAATAACGTGTCATGACCAGATGAGCATATGTATGCACTGATGTCCGTATGTCAGAAGTGAGACTTGTAGGTTTGGCTTTTTGTTCATTATGTCATGTTCTTTTGCCTTGTCTTTGGGCTCCTTTTCCTCATTAGGGTTATGGTCAAGGTTTGATTGCTTGGATGGAAGAATGAAGGTTGGATCTAATTTAAATCCAGCATAATCAGCAAATGTCTGGCACAATAGTATAATAGTAGTAAATGCATGATTGTAAATGCATGGTAATTCATTGTTAGCAATCGTGTTGATTAGTCAGCAATCATATGTTTTTGGACCGCATATGAAGCTGTAGATTCACAAATACAAATTACAGTCAAACATGTTCACGCATAGTTTAGCTTGTTCCATTGATTTTAGAGTACTGTGAGAAAAAGAAAATTCACACCATCAAGAACATACTGTGTGAGTCACTGTTGGCTTGCCTGTACCTTAGATGCTTGCAGCTGTTGACCCACTTGCAGAAGATACATTCTCGTGATTTGCTCTGTAACCCTACTGTATCATGTTTGATACTAAAATTTCTAAGGCCTCTAAATGATCAACATCATCAAAACTGCTGAAAATCTGTTGATTTTTATAAAATAACTTTGATATTGTTAGTAATATTTCAAGATGAACTTACTGGACTGAAGAAGCTTCGCTTTACTTGGATATCCAGACATCACTTTTTTTTTAGAAAAATCATGTTCAAATGTGAGTTTCAAATATGATCATCAGGCTTTTGGGGAAGGTTTATTTATTCATCTCTCAATCATCAATGTATTGTAGAATTTCATATTACTTTTTGATTTATATAAGCATCTGCATCAAATTGCAAATTTTTCGCTCAGTTTATGCCTCTGAATAAAATTGAGGTGTTCTTTCCTCCTTGAGTTTGAGCTTCATATTCTCATACTACATACTATGAGTCAAAAAGTAAAAAAAAAAAAAAAAACTTTTATTTTATTTTATAAAAATACATTTTATGAAATTTTGCCTAAAGTAAAAAAAAAAAAAAAAAAAACCTTTCATAAAAAAATTCAAAGTATAATTGAATATGTCAGGCTTTACAGGGATAATGTCTCAGGTTTGAGGAAGTGTTGTTCTTGTTTGACAACCGCTGAGAAATAAAAAGATCTTAAGATGCAATTAGGTTATTGTAAAATGTTTAGATGATTTTTCAATATTGCCAGTAATTTAAAAAAAAAAATTGATAGAAGTAATTTGTCATTTTAAAAAGCTTTAATACTAATAAGGGTAAATTGTTTGAATATGTATATCTTGTATACTTGTATATCTTATATACTGGCTGACAGATTTCTACCTTTGCCTATTAAGGGCTAAGCACTAAAGGTATGGTTTTTGAACCAAGGCACCAGTTCACAGCTATGCATCTGTTGTCCTGCACATTTTCAATTTTAACGCAGTTAAAGGGATAGTTCACCTGTTCAAATGTCCCGTATCAGCAGAAATCTCCTGACCACCTCTCCTGGCCTTTGTATGGACAGACCATCTCACAACATTTACACTTCAGACTCACACAGAATTAACAGATTTGTATACCAGTTTGCATTATCAAGCAGCATAACAGCTAAAATAACAGATTGTAAGTTGTGCACATCCAAGTTTTAACACTCTTGCTTTCACGGAAGTTGAAAACCAATGATTCACCGCTGGAATGTTCAATGATTCCCCATCCCAGGGGAGCAGAGGTGGCTGGCAATCAAGTATCCATTGGAATGGTGTTAATCCAGTCTCTGGTTGACAGCGAGAATTTTGAGCATACCTGGCCCACATTAGGAACCGGTGCCGTGAGGTGAGGTTTGGCGGCTGTGGCAAAAGGTGTGAAGAAAGCACTCGATTTCCTAGATCTTCCTCCTTGTTTGCCCAGTGGTCTGAAGACGGTATTTGATGGTCACACGCAGGAGAGAAAAGAGTGGAGAAATCAACTGCATTATACTGGGGCAACCCTGGGTCATCAAGTACAATCCTGTTCTTTCCTGGTCAACTGGAGAAGTCTTGAAGTGCTCTTGATAGAACAACAGTCAGTTGAGATCTTGTCATGTTACTCCACCTATCAAGATGCCTTCTGCCCTAAATAAGCATCTCAGTTACAGCCACACCGACCATGGGACTGTGCCACTGACATACTGTGCCCTTCTGGGTGAGCCAGTGCCCCATGGAAAGATTTATCCACTCTCTCTTCCAGAACTGAAGGCGATGTATGAGTATGTGGAAGTACTTCCAGCAAGGCTACATTCCCCTACTGCTTCCAGCTTTTTCTTTGTGGCAAAGGAGTCTTGCGGCCTTGCATAGATTACTGGACTCTCATAAGATTACAGTCAAGTTCTGTTACACACTTCCCTCGTCTCTGCAGCTCATGAACAGCTCCACAGTGCAACCACCTTAACCAAACTGGACCTCCGAAGCACATATAACCTCATCTGGATACATGAGGGGAATTAAGACCTTTTTTTGTGACATCTACTGGCCTCTACAAATACTGGGTACTGGTCAACATCCCCTCCTTATTCCAGGACTTCATGACTACGTTATTTTCTGGGGTTACCTCAACTGATTCCTGCTGAGCTGCATATCATGTTGGTATACTCCAGGTACCAGGCCGAACATCTCTGATTACCAGTTCCTTCTCAAGGCAGAGAAATAGACCTTTCACCAGTCTTCCACCTAGTTCCTAGGTTACCATATCAGTGCAGAGGGCATCAAGATGGACAAGGGGAAGGTAGAGGCAGTAAGTCAACACCTATCAACAAAAACTTCAGAGTTATCCAGCTTCTAAAGGTCATTCCTCAGGAACTACAGCTCGGCTCCACTCACTTCCCTCCTTTTGTTGTTGAAGTGGATTGAAGTGGATGCCTCTACAAACTTCATGCACTGCCTTCTCCAAGAAACTCACCTTGGTGGAGCAAAATTATGACATTGGGAAACCTGACCCTGCAAACATGTCCTTGCGGGGCCCATGCTGGCTTTTTGTGGGCACAGTGGGATAGGGCCAGCCCACACCAAACCCCAAACAGGCCCAGTGCGGGCTTGCCCAGGTGAGGCCCACAACTTTGGACTTACCGCAGGCTCTCTATGAGCAGGCCCCACTAGCGGACTGTCCACATTAATCCCATGATGGCCTAGTGTGGGCCAGCCTGTTCGGGCCCAGAGCAACTTTTGTACCTTTGGACCCATGCAGGTTTTGTGTAGGCAGCCCTGTAATGCAACTAGGAGAATACAAACAACATTGATTGGCCATTCTCTAGCCACTCAATTGAACTGGAATGGCTCAAACCAAAAGAGACCTTTTCATATAGTCCAGGGATCCTCAAATCTGGCTCACAAGATCCACTCTCCTGCAGAGTTTAGTTCTAACCTTAATCAAACACACCTGAGCATGTCTTCATCATTAGAAAATCACAGGTGGGTGAGTTTGATCAAAGTTGGAGCTAAACTCTGCAGGAAAGTGGATCTCATGAGCCATATTTGAGATGTAAAAGACATGAGCCTGTTAATAAGGGCTGCGTTCCACTCCACTTTTAGACACTCATTCGCGAACAGCCATTTTGAATTGCGGTCCACTTCATGAAGTGGACGAGGGAAGTTTATATGGACAGACCCTCGACCCCTCGATTTTGACCGAGGGAGCGAGCCTGCTTCATATGCACACTTCAGGCCAACAGACCACAATGCAACACGATTATGACATCATTGCAGATCGCGTTTAATTTATCCCCACCCCAAACAACTCTATAATATATAAATTATTTTTTTTAAACGTTTATAACAGCCCAAGCATACCTATATACTGTACATATAGAATGCTGCACCAAACAAATTCCTAAGGGAAAAAATGTAAACAATAAACCAACTCCATAGTGGATTCTAAGTGATCAAGGGCTTAGGACGTTCCAGTTCAGCCCATTGCAAGGGTTCTGCCAGAAGTGGGCACTCATGCAACATAATCAATGACGTATATCCACATAAACGAGACGGAGGGAAGTTTGCAAATGAAGGGCATAAAAACATTTGTTCTGTTTTTTGCAGAGATGTTACATGTATGGCCTATGTTTGGATTGATGCTAAGAGTTTAAGACAGTGTATTTGTATGCATTTTAGGACTTTTATTGGTGAGGTCACCACATCATGGTCAAGTTTGAATATGGATTTAAAGTTCTTTTTGACGTGAGACCATAGTCTGGACTATTTTTGACTGTTCCTGGTTAGGAAGAGTCTGGTGTTTGAGAGCTGTGGAGTGTTTTCATTACAAGAGGTTGGATTATTCATTTGCTATCAGCCAACTTCAGCTGTGGACAGTGGTTTGACACTGATGTACTACAGATAAGACTTTCGCACACATCAACTTTCACATGTCGAAATCCTACAATCTTACATTGCTTTGTTTGCTTTCTTTTTTTGTACTTTTGTGTATTTACATTTTTGGCTATATGTAGCTGTATTAACCTGAATTGTATGTTTTCTATTTTGTATTTAATAAATGTATCTAATGTACATTTTTGACAATACAGACATTAGTTATGTGGTGACTGCATCCATTTCAGATGCATAATAACTGCTTTTCCTAAAGACTTAAGTTATAGTAGCTGAAAAGTATTTAAAGTGAAACCGATTTTTTGTTGTAGATGAGTGGTGCCCAACCCTGGTTCTGGAGATCTACCTTCCTGCAGAGTTCAGCTCCAACCCTGACCAAACACAACTGAACCAACTAATTATGATCTGAAGGAGCACTTGATAATTACAGACAGGTGTGTTTGATCAGGGCTGGAACTGAACTCTGCAGGAAGGTAGATCTCCAGGACCAGGGTTGGGCACCCCGTTGTAGATTAAGGCCGTTTCTCAAACGGAAGGCTGCATCCTCCAGAGGTCGCATTTGCAGGCTGCATACGTCATCAAGCCTGGTTTATTTCAGTTAACTGAGCATTACATTCGCATGTCATACGCATATTACAACAATTTACGCTTAACTAAGAATAATGGTCAAATTTATTACTGTTAATATTCTAAAATAATATCTTCTTTATGACGTATGCACCCCACAAATGCGACCTCTGGAGGATGCAGCCTTCCGTTTGAGAAACGGTCTAATAGTGCGGGCCCTGTGTGGGCCTAGTGAGGGCTTCCTGTGCAGGGCCAGCACTAAGGTGCCAACGTTTTGCCAATGAGCAAAATCTCAGAGGCCCTGCTCTGCCACCCCGCTGGGGGCCCTTAGGCTAGCCCTAAGTGGGCCCGTGCAGGCTTGTTTGCAGGGCGAGTTACTTGCCATCAAGCTTGCCTTAGAAGAATGGAGGCATTGGTTGGAAGGGACTGTCATCTGTTTGTCCTCACAGACTACTGGAACCTAGAATATCGTTGCGTTGTAAATAGACAAAGCGTAAATTTATATTTGTTGGATCTTTAACACATTCTTTTGACTATAAGTAACGTTGCACCTACATATCTTTTCACTTTTATGTTAGTGTTAGTAGTGTATTAGTAGAGTGGTAGGGTTAGGGTTAGATTAAGCTGACATGTACTTGCAAAGTTACTTATACCCAGCCAACATTTCCACGTGGGCCTCATGTGGGTTTTTGATGGGCTGTTACTTGGGCCCTGCATGGGCAACCCAAGTGGGGCCCAGACGATTTTGTCCATCGGCTCCACTTGTGTGTTAACCCATAGAGGCACATGATGGGTCCATAGTGGGCTCTAGGTGGGGCCCATGTAGATTTTCATTATCTATGGGAACTCAAATGGGTTCTAATAATTGGGGCCAAGGTGGGCCATCTTTCAAACCACTCCAACTCTTAAGTTAAAATGTTTTTTTTTTTAATTTATGTTTTTTGGAAACCTGTACCTGACCTGATCTGTTGATTTTATGTGGTGCTCAATTTATTTTAAAATACTACTAAACATTTACAAGAGCATTAAAAGGCATGTGTGGTTATAATTAAGCCGTGCCAGTACTTTTCCCTAAGTGACAAAACATATTTTATTACTAAAGGTAATATGAACAAGTTAAACATGACACTATTCAGTTAAGAAATGTAATTATGTGCTAGGAGCTATTTTTGTTGTAAAATAGCCGACATGATAATGCAACACAGTTTGATTTGAAAAGAGTGTATAACCGTAAAATGTTTGTTAAATGAAAAGTTGTCACGGGATGGTCAAGAGATGAGGCGAGGACTCAAGTGCAGGAGAAGTGGGTCTTTTTAATAAAAAAGGAGAAACAAAAATGAACAAAAACCACCCCGAAGGGGAAAAACAGGCAGGCAGGCAGAGAGCTGCAATACATTTAAACGAACTCACACACGACATTAAACATCCAACATTAACAACGACACAGCACAGGACTGCAGACACCAGGAGACTATATGGGGAGCCAAACGAGGAGGACACAGGTGAAGGAACTGAAACAATAATGAGATAACAAGGAGGGCGGGGTCAGACAATAGACAGGAGAGCACATGGCACAAACAACAAACAATAAGCCATGTGCTGACACACACAGTGACATCTGGTGGCCAACCGGGGCACACCAGCAGGGCCGTGACACAACCCCCTTTAAGGAGGCGGATTCAGGCGCTCCACACACTAAAACAACAACCAAAAATGTCTGGGAGGGAGGGGGGCCGGAGGCGGATCAGGGGGAGAGATGGTGGGCCAGGCCCATGTAGCGGCAGAGGGGGACCTGGGCACTGAGGCAGCGCCGGCGGGATGGGGACCCAGGGCAGAACCAGCGGCCACCACAGCAGTGTGTGTGGAGCTGCCACCCTGAAACAGGCAATGACAGGCTCTGCCATTTCGGGAGCCTTGTGTGCGGGCACCCGCCTCGGGAGGAATGTGGCGGAAACCGCCGCCGGGAGCTTTGTGTGTAGGCACCGCCGCCTCGGAGAACTGTGGCGGAAACCGCCGCCTCGAGAGCCTTGTGTGCGGGCACCGCCGCCTCGGGAGGAATGTGAGCGAACACCGCCGCCTCGGGAGGAATGTGAGCGGAAACCGCCGCCTCGAGAGCCTTGTGTGCGGGCACCGCCGCCTCGGGAGAATGTGGCGAACACCGCCGCCTCGGGAGAATGCGTGCGGTCACCGCCGCCTCGGGAGAATGTGGCGGAAACCGCCGCCTCGAGAGCCCGTGTGCGGGCACCGCCGCCTCGAGAGCCTTGTGTGCGGTCACCGCCGCCTCGGGGCGATCGTGTGCGGACACCGCCGCCGGGGCGATCGTGGCGGACACCGCCGCTTGAGATCCTTTGAGATCGTGGCGGACACCGCCGCTTGGGGCGATCGTGTGCGGACACCGCCGCTTGGGGCGATCGTGTGCGGACACCGCCGCCGGGGCGATCGTGTGCGGACACCGCCGCCGGGACGATCGTGTGCGGACACCGCCGCTTGGGGCGATCGTGTGCGGACACCGCCGCCGAGGATCCTGTGAGGATCGTGGCGGACACCGCCGCCGGGACGATCGTGTGCGGACACCGCCGCTTGAGATCCTGTGAGATCGTGGCGGACACCGCCGCCGGGGCGATCGTGGCGGGCACCGCCGCCGGGGATCCTGTGAGGATCGTGTGCGGACACCGCCGCCTCGGGAACCCTGTGTGCGGACACCGCCGCTTCGGGAGCGCGAGCCGACCACGCTGCTCGCATTGACATCAGTGGGGTTCCTGCACGCCGTATCAGCCGGGGCGCTCTGGGGCGGGCTGGAGGTACTGGGTGCGGCAGGCGAGGCCTCTGACGCCCCTTTGATTGCCGCTGGGGGCGCTGCAGCTTCGTCGGCCGCCACTGGGGGCGCTGCGGCTTCTGCAGCTTTGTCAGCCACCACTGGAGGCGCTGCAGCTTCGGCGAGCACTGCCTGAGGCCCTCCAGCCACCCTAGCTGGGGGCGTGCCAGGAACTCCACAAATTCCCCAAGCGTCAGGTGGTCCAGCCCCTCATCCTCCACCATTTGAGAGGCTCCTCAAGGGCGCTATTGAAAAGGTCCTTGAGGGCCGCATCATTGTACCCCAAACCCTCTGCTGCACCACAGAACCTCAGGGCAAATTTCCTCACGTCAGTATCCTGCTGACGGAGGGAGCTCAGGGCCTGGAACTGGAGGATGCGTTGGTAGAGGGGGCTGCTGACGTTAGAGGCTGGTGGATGGTGTGAGCCCATTCTCCGCTGAGTCCTCATTTGGCTGTGTCGTTCTGTCACGGGATGGTCAAGAGATGAGGCGAGGACTCAAGTGCAGGAGAAGTGGGTCTTTTTAATAAAAAAGGAGAAACAAAAATGAACAAAAACCACCCCGAAGGGGAAAAACAGGCAGGCAGGCAGAGAGCTGCAATACATTTAAACGAACTCACACACGACATTAAACATCCAACATTAACAACGACACAGCACAGGACTGCAGACACCAGGAGACTATATGGGGAGCCAAACGAGGAGGACACAGGTGAAGGAACTGAAACAATAATGAGATAACAAGGAGGGCGGGGTCAGACAATAGACAGGAGAGCACATGGCACAAACAACAAACAATAAGCCATGTGCTGACACACACAGTGACATCTGGTGGCCAACCGGGGCACACCAGCAGGGCCGTGACAAAAGTAACTTACTGGCAACAATTATCCAGTAGTTGCTGTATTTCATACCACTGTAAAATTGGGTTACATTTTATTTTGATAGTTCACTTTAGACATTCTACTAACTATAAGTAACTTCGTAACTACATGTCAACTACATGTCAGCTAATTCTCATTAATTTGCATCTACATGTCTACTAACTCTCAGTAGGGTAGGTTTAGGGTTAGTAGAATAAGTTGACATATACTTGCAAAGTTTCTCATAGTCAGTATGTTGTATGTTGTGGACCCATCAAAATAAAGTGTTAGAAGATATTAAGCAGACAGTCTACTAATACTCTAATGACTGCTAGTTGACATGTAGTTGCAAAGTTACTTACTGTTAGTAGAATGTCTAAAGTGGACTATCGAAATAAAGTGTTACCTAAAATTGCTGTAAAACTAAGTACAGTAGTTTTAAGCACACTAAAATGAAGTACAGAATTACAGTTATTTATTTTATTTTATTTTTATTTTGTTATATATTCAATAACACAAGTTATTGCTTCACACCAACAGCTTTATTCATGATTCATCTTTTATATTTCATAGCTGAACTTCAATCACACAGAATTACCAGCATATTAACCATATTTCATCAGTGAACATACCAGTTAAACGTTTTTGAACAGTAAGATTTTTAATGTTTTTTAAAGAATTCTCTTCTGCTCGCCAAGCCTACATTTATTTGATCCAAAATACAGCAAAAGCAGTAATATTGTGAAATATTTTTATGATTTAAAATAACTACTTTCTATCTGAATATATTTTAAAATGTAATTTATTGCTGTGATCAAAGCTGAATTTCCTTCAGAAATCATTATAATATGCTGATTTGCTGTTCAAGAAACACTTTTTATTAATATTATTATCAGTATTTAATACAGTTGAGTACATTTTTTCAGGATTCTTTGATGAATAGAACGATCCAAAGATCAGCATTTATCTGAAATAAAAAGCTTATGCACTAGACCATTTAAAAGTTTGGAGTCAGTATAATTTTTTGGGGGGTAGAGATTAATACTTCAATTTAGCAAGGATGCTTTAAATTGATCAAACGTGATGATAAAGACATTTTAATGTTACAAAAGATGTTCTATTTATAATGTTCTATTTCTGATAATTGCTGTTCTTGAACTTTTTATTCATCAAAGAAACCTGAACAAAAATTCTACTCTGCTGGTTTCAACATAATAATAATAAAAAATATTTTCTGAGCAGCAAATCAGAATATTAGAATGATTTCAGAAGGATCATGTGACTGGAGTAATGATGCTAAAAACTCAGGAAATCACAGGAATAAATTACATTTGAACATATATTCAAATAGAAAGCAGTTATTTTAAATAGTAAAAAAAAAAAAAAAAACAATATTACTGCTTTTGCTGTATTTTGGATCAAATAAATGCAGGCTTGGCGAGCAGAAGATAATTCTTTAAAAACATTAAAAGTCTTACTGTTCAAAAACATTTGACTGGCAGTGTATAGCCTAAAAGTAAAATCACAGTTTTACGGTTTGAAGAGTTAAAGTACTTAATTAGTAAAAGTATATAACAATAATCAGAGAACACATACCCTCTCAAAATGTTTAAAACGGTCGTCTTTATGGCCGCCTGTCTCACGATGGTCCGGCCGCTCTGCCAGCGCCGCTGCGGGAGAGAAATGCTGCTCAGCACGGCTTAACTGAGTAGAATTTCTGTTGGGAGACCATCACAATAAAGAGTTAGCCGATATTAATCAGATAGTCTAATGAGAGTTAGCTGACATGTAAATACAAGGTTACTTAATGTCAACAAAATGTTCAAAAGGGACCATCAAAACAGTTACCAATTTTTGTCACATGAATGTTAAAGAACATTGTTTAAAATAGCAATTTGTTTTGTATTGTAACTGATGATCAGTTACAATTATACATATTTGTAAATAGGAGTAATAGATTACTTATTCATCAGTATTTTCATACCATAGACAAAAGTGCTTAACTATTTTACCATCACTGTCAAAGCTTAGGGTTAGGTTTTATTTAGGGTTCATTTTGATGGGTTGGTGTGTTGTTGTCACAATCTACAGTCACCATACCTGTCACTTCTGCACACTACGTTTCCCAGAATCCCTCCTGGCTCAGACCTGCTCACAGTCCACAATCACCACACCTGTCTGCCATTAGCCTCATCAGTTGGTCTTTATAAGCCAGCACTAAACACACACGCATTGTATGTTCTTGTCTCTCTTGTCTTGTTGAAGACAAGAAGGGCTACCTGACTACTCACTCTGGACCTGCTTTCAGCCTGTCTGCTGTTCCAGTCTTTACCCTGTTAAGTTAACCAGTACCTCTTCTGTTAGTGTGACAGAAGTCCAGGGGCCTGTACCATGATGGTGGCTGAACAAACTCAGGGTTACAGGATTAGATCGGAGTTGACAAAACCAAACCAGTCCAATCCGGCTTTGTTGGTACCATGAAGCTGATCATCAACTTTCTCTGTCAACTCAGGCTTGATCCTGAGTTAATGGAGCCCGTGCACATGAAAGTGTGACATCAGTAATGAGCAGCCAATCACACGCCTTAAAACTATGATTCACTTTTTGTGAGAGAGTCATTCAAAGATTGAACAATATGAAGACTTTAAACACATTTACACAGCAAGATGAAATGATCTATCCATGAAAGAGGAAAACATCTTACCATATAAGTGCAAGTAAAAGTTGTAAAATTAGTTTGTAGTATAAAAACACTTAAAAATCTAAGCTCCTATGTAGTCATGTTTAAAGCTATTGATTCTAAAACTTATTTATATTGCATATTATCTATATTATCTTTATGTTTACATTTATTTTAAATAAAAGCTTAATAATTAAACTAAGCTGGCTTGTGTCCAGTCACAAACCCGTTCCAGCTCCTGAGCCCACAGTCCAGTGTCTGTTTCTGCCCCTGACCACAGCCCAGTGTTGGCTCCAGCTCCTGACCATAGTCTAGTGATTGCTCCAGCCCCTGAACACAGTACAAAGAAGGCTCTAGTTGTTCATGTTACCACTGTCATCCTCTTCTCCTCTTGTGACAGTTGTTTATTCTCTGTGGGGCTAATCCTGCTTCTGACACTAAATGACCATACAGGAAAACTTATCAAAACTTTTTTTTTTAAATATTTTTTTATTCTGTTTCTGAGTTTACATTAACGCTTATTCTGTAACATGCTTGATGTACAAAAAAACAAAACAAAAAAAACGGATTACACTTTCTCCAGATATTATTCACTATATTGTTTTTTGTTGTTGTTGTTTTATGTAAATGTCTACGTCTCCTTTTACTGGTGGTTCTTAGGACATTTTCTAAAAATAATAATAATAATTACATATATCATGTGACTATTAGACCTCTTTCCCATGACAGTCAGCTCTTAACACATGTTGTCAGTGAATAAGCATCATTCATTTTCTTTGTTAGTATGGTTTACTATTATTTCTACATATTATTTGTTATTAGACATACTGAGCAGAAAAGATTGAAACAGGATTCCTAAATAATGCACTATTTAGGCTTGTTTCAGATCAGTAAATGAATTACAAATAATAATTGTTTTATATAGTTGTATAATTTTACTCTAAAAGCATTTTGTTATACTATTTTTGAATTGCTGCTTTGTATTTTAATCAGAATACATTTGAGTGAATTAATTGCTTCTGTTTTCTCATGGCTTATTGATTAAAGACATGAAATCGAGTTATCAGTTTCATTATCTTTGGTTAAATGCTTATAATGTAGTTCTTTATCCTTTTTATCCAAACTCATGCATCCAACGTGGCATTTCCCACTGCGATCACGAGTGTCATGATGTCATTATATTTGGTTAGGTTGGGTTAGGTCGAATAAATGAAGGTTTCCCTACCGTCTTATAGCTGAAGAATCCTCTTCTGAGACTGACGCCAACTTCTCCATCCATGAAAAACAAGGGCTTGGTGTTTGTGAATTAACTTTTACCTGGATATTCATCACGAGAGCCAAAAGTAAGTTTGGAGAGGGATGCGTGGCATTGTGTACAAAAATGCTATTAACATTTTGGGTTAATATTTGTGGGGAAAGCTTATGTTTTAGATACCTTGATTAGTCATCATCTCATGATTTCAGTCATTTAATTCAACAGTCTTATGATGAGAAAATCCA
Organism: Onychostoma macrolepis; assembly: GCF_012432095.1. Taxonomy (NCBI): domain Eukaryota; kingdom Metazoa; phylum Chordata; class Actinopteri; order Cypriniformes; family Cyprinidae; genus Onychostoma; species Onychostoma macrolepis. The sequence continues at coordinate 29,461,283 of NC_081171.1, read as the reverse complement.
TTTTTAGAGTCTCAAATTAATAAATGGTGATAAAAACTGCATGCATAACAATTATAATACAACTGTAAAAGTGCTGTTTAAATTAGTTTTTGATTAAGCTTCCAATAGTGTGTAATGCCTCAGGACACTGCTGTCACACTGAACATTTCAAGCTATTTTGACATACTGTTTCCAGCGCTTGGACTCCGTATCCTGAATACACATCAGTAAGCATGACTCTACAATACTGAACAAAGGAACAAGGAAAGAGTTCAAAATAAACACTACACATTTAATAGTAGATGTCAAACTCTCCCTCTAAGATTTCTTAGGCACATTTTCTAGAAGTTGAATTTTGAAAACATAAAAGAAATGGGAATCCCATCAAAAACCCCATTAATTATTGCCATAAAGAACAGATGGTGTTCAGCCTTTGTGCTCCATGAATGGCCTTTTTCTTTGAGGACAGCACATGTCCACTTTCCATAACCCAGGATGACCAGCTTAAAGGTCAGCTGCTTGAAGAAAATGTAATAGTTTATTGACACATTCAGATTTTGCATGTGTGAAAATCATAATTCCCAATAAACTTAATTTTATGATATTACATTCAATATTAAATATTCTAGATATAATCTAATACCATACAGGATATTATTTAATATATGTAATCTAATATATTAAACATTAAAGACGAATTTTGTATTAGCAGTCATACATCTTTTTAAATGTATATATGGTCATTAACATTGTTCTAATTGGAACTGCTTTATTACAACAGTGTTTAATTTGAATTGTTTACATTTTCCGTCGTTGAGGAGAATCAGCTGCTAAACCATAAAACCATTTTGAAAAAGATTCTAATGTTTACGTTCATTATTCATCTGGGAAATGTTTGTGTTAAACAAAAACGCATGCCAACATGCAACAGATAACAACTATGCAGGATTGAGATGCAGAAAAAGTCTGATCATAACTTTGCTAATAATGTGCATGATATTTGTTTAGGCAGACCGAAACAGAGACTGTGACTGTGTCTCATGTCAAATGTCTGAGAGTTAGCAGCCCTAAATAATCAAAATGTGTTTCCTATAATGTGCATGCTTGTACATGAAAATGTTCTCTTTGTATCCACCTTATTTTTCAATGCAGAAGTAATCTATTTTCTGTGAATGTGCAAAATTTAGGTAGGGAAATAACGAGAAGAATAACAAAATGCAATAAACTGTCAAATTGTGTTTATAATTAAGACAATACATAAAAGTATTATGGTAAGAAACACCAATTTGCAATATCAAGCAGCAAAATGAGCTGTTTTGTACAGCTAAAAAATAGCTGAAAGTGGCTGACACCGGAAGCCAGACACATTAAAGGGATAGTTCACCCCAAAATGAAAATTATGTCATTAATTACTCACCCTCATGTCGTTCCAAACCCATAAGACCTTCATTCATCTTCGGAAAACAAATTAAGATATTTTTGATGAAATTGGAGAACTATCTGTCCCTCCCATAGACAGCAACACAACTGAAATGTCCCCAGGTCCAGAAATGTAGTAAATACATCGGTAAAACAGTCCATGTGACATCAGTGGCTCAACTTCAGTTTTGCTACGCTACGAGAATACTTTTTTTTTGCGCAAAGAAAACAAAAATAACAATTTTATGATTTTATGGCGGGTAGCACCAATCAAAAATATCTTAATTTGTGTTCCGAAGATGAATGAAGGTCTTACGGTTTTGAAATGACATGAGGGTGAGTCATTAATGACAGAATTTTAATTTTGGGGTGAACTAACCCTTTAAAATTACAAATGGCCGCGCCCGCTCTTACAGAAAAAATGGGAACACCTGACAGTTAATCATGAACGAGTGGTTCATTATGAGTCTGATTTAACAAAGCTCTTCACACTGAATCATTTTTTCAAAATGATCTGTTCAAAAGAATCAATTTAGAATGTGCCAACTTGTGAACGTTGGCTCTCTAGGGCCTGCTAGTGTTTGATTTTAGTTTGCACTTGGGAGGAGAGAAGAGGAAACGAGGTGTACAGCTGAAATTAATAGTTTGTTAAAGACTTCTTTCAGAGGCCTACTCTAAAGCAATATGATCCGTATATATTTAGTTTAAGCTTGTAAATGAAGCACAGAGACAGTAAAACAGCAGAGCTAACTAGGAGTGGGTGAGTAAGTGACCTGAAGAGCAATATAAAAATAACGTGTTCACTGTATATATATATATATATATATATATATATATATATGTAAATAAAAGAAGCAAAAACTGTCAAATTGAAAGTCTTTCTTTCTGAATTTCTGAATACACACAAGTTTGTTAACACGCGAATTAAAAAAAAAAAAAAAAAAAAAACCAGTCGGTTATGTCTGTGAAGGTAAAAAGCTGGGAAAGAAATCGTACGTTTATATTAGATCTGTGTATTAAGTGACAGCAGAATAATGCAGTACCTATTCTGTTAATATGACCCAAACAATAAAATAAAAACAGAAAATCACTCACTGCTCTTGAATAAATCATTTCTGTAGCTCTAATAAGCAGACAATTCTTACTCGAATGCTGCTTTTAAATGCAAGCAAGCAGATAAACATGGCGGATTGTTTGTGGCTCACTCAGGGTGGGGTCTCTGCTAATACAGCAGTGTCGGGGCATGTAAAATGTGACGTCACACTTTACAGATTCAGAAACTGCTTGTTCTGAGACACTGGTTATGATTTATGGGGATTAAAAAGGGCTGGTGGATTTTTATCATTATTGGGTGGTTGTGTACACACACTGTCAACACACATTGAGTATTTAAGACATACTGCTGCTGCACAAATAGCATATAAAAATAACCCCCAACAAAGCTGGAAGAAGAAAACAAAATAATTTATTATGTATGCTGCTGCTATACAATAATATGCTTAAAATAATTCCTATAAGGCAGAAGGAATATAAAAGATAAAACCCCCAGAACAAGCAGATCTATTGCCAAAACATATGTACTGCTGCTGCTCCGGAAAGCCGTGAGACCGTGTGTTGGCTATCTATGTGAGCCTGGGCTGGCTTTGCCGAATGGCTTAACGCTAGTGAACTATCGCTGTGTGTATCTGATCGGTTGACCAGATAGCTTAAACTAGTGACCTGAGTTAAATGTGTTTCTGGGCTAATGGAGCCCAGATAAATTAACTAGTGGCTTAACAATGTGAACCTGGGTGCTGTACCCTTAGTAGTGATGTGACACTCGACACCGAGGCTTGAGCTTGTATCAAAAAACAACACATTTCACATTGAAGCACTGTATCGGAGCTTGATTCATTTTGCCAAAAGCATGTGATCTATGACGTGCGAAGCTTCATTTGCCTGAAAACCACGTGACTGCTTCAGTATCTGGTTCAAACAAGCGAACCTCTGCGCCGTTTCCTTTACATTATATTACATTATAATGTGTTAGCATTGTTTTCTTTTATCCTAATTTATATATTAAGGTCAACTGAACTTTGCCCATGAAATAACGAGAAGAATAACAAAATGCAATAAACTGTCAAATTGTGTTTATAATTAAGACAATACATAAAAGTATTATGGTAAGAAACACCAATTTGCAATATCAAGCAGCAAAATGAGCTGTTTTGTACAGCTAAAAAATAGCTGAAAGTGGCTGACACGGAAGCCAGACACATTAAAGGATAGTTCACCCCAAAATGAAAATTATGTCATTAATTACTCACCCTCATGTCGTTCCAAACCCATAAGACCTTCATTCATCTTCGGAAAACAAATTAAGATATTTTTGATGAAATTGGAGAACTATCTGTCCCTCCCATAGACAGCAACACAACTGAAATGTCCCCAGGTCCAGAAATGTAGTAAATACATCGGTAAAACAGTCCATGTGACATCAGTGGCTCAACTTCAGTTTTGCTACGCTACGAGAATACTTTTTGCGCAAAGAAAACAAAAATAACAATTTTATGATTTATGGCGGGTAGCACCAATCAAAAATATCTTAATTTGTGTTCGAAGATGAATGAAGGTCTTACGGTTTTGAAATGACATGAGGGTGAGTCATTAATGACAGAATTTTAATTTTGGGGTGAACTAACCCTTTAAAATTACAAATGGCCGCGCCCGCTCTTACAGAAAAAATGGGAACACCTGACAGTTAATCATGAACGAGTGGTTCATTATGAGTCTGATTTAACAAAGCTCTTCACACTGAATCATTTTTTCAAAATGATCTGTTCAAAAGAATCAATTTAGAATGTGCCAACTTGTGAGCGTTGGCTCTCTAGGGCCTGCTAGTGTTTGATTTTAGTTTGCACTTGGGAGGAGAGAAGAGGAAACGAGGTGTACAGCTGAAATTAATAGTTTGTTAAAGACTTCTTTCAGAGGCCTACTCTAAAGCAATATGATCCGTATATATTTAGTTTAAGCTTGTAAATGAAGCACAGAGACAGTAAAACAGCAGAGCTAACTAGGAGTGGGTGAGTAAGTGACCTGAAGAGCAATATAAAAATAACGTGTTCACTGTATATATATATATATATATATATATATATGTAAATAAAAGAAGCAAAAACTGTCAAATTGAAAGTCTTTCTTTCTGAATTTCTGAATACACACAAGTTTGTTAACACGAATTAAAAAAAAAAAAAAAAAAAAAAACCAGTCGGTTATGTCTGTGAAGGTAAAAAGCTGGGAAAGAAATAAATGCGTTTATATTAGATCTGTGTATTAAGTGACAGCAGAATAATGCAGTACCTATTCTGTTAATATGACCCAAACAATAAAATAAAAACAGAAAATCACTCACTGCTCTTGAATAAATCATTTCTGTAGCTCTAATAAGCAGACAATTCTTACTCGAATGCTGCTTTTAAATGCACTAGCAAGCAGATAAACATGGCGGATTGTTTGTGGCTCACTCAGGGTGGGGTCTCTGCTAATACAGCAGTGTCGGGGCATGTAAAATGTGACGTCACACTTTACAGATTCAGAAACTGCTTGTTCTGAGACACTGGTTATGATTTATGGGGATTAAAAAAAGGGCTGGTGGATTTTTTATCATTATTGGGTGGTTGTGTACACACACTGCCAACACACATTGAGTATTTAAGACATACTGCTGCTGCACAAATAGCATATAAAATAACCCCCCAACAAAGCTGGAAGAAGAAAACAAAATAATTTATTATGTATGCTGCTGCTATACAATAATATGCTTAAAATAATTCCTATAAGGCAGAAGGAATATAAAAGATAAAACCCCCCAGAACAAGCAGATCTATTGCCAAAACATATGTACTGCTGCTGCTCCGGAAAGCCGTGAGACCGTGTGTTGGCTATCTATGTGAGCCTGGGCTGGCTTTGCCGAATGGCTTAACGCTAGTGAACTATCGCTGTGTGTATCTGATCGGTTGACCAGATAGCTTAAACTAGTGACCTGAGTTAAATGTGTTTCTGGGCTAATGGAGCCCAGATAAATTAACTAGTGGCTTAACAATGTGAACCTGGGTGCTGTACCCTTAGTAGTGATGTGACACTCGACACCGAGGCTTCGAAGCTTGTATCAAAAAAACAACACATTTCACATTGAAGCACTGTATCGGAGCTTGATTCATTTTGCCAAAAGCATGTGATCTATGACGTGCGAAGCTTCATTTGCCTGAAAACCACGTGACTGCTTCAGTATCTGGTTCAAACAAGCGAACCTCTGCGCCGTTTCCTTTACATTATATTACATTATAATGTGTTAGCATTGTTTTCTTTTTATCCTAATTTATATATTAAGGTCAACTGAACTTTGCCCATGAAATAACAGTCTAAGGACTGAGGAGTTAACATTGACAGATCACAGATTTAATTCATGAGTTAATGTTTGATTTATTTGAATTATTTTAGTGGCAGTACAGACACAAATGAATGACTTTGACAATGGCCATTATTTTTATACAATAAATTAAAACAAGGAATCAGTAGTACAACCAGATGTGAAACCAGCAGATGTAATGAATCACAGCACTTTGGAAGGTGTTATTCATTTTTTTATGACCACAAGATGTCCACAGCCAGAGGTGTAAAATACTTGAGTAATTTTACTTGATTACTGTACTTAAGTATTATTTTGTGGGATTTTTACTTTGTACAAGTACAATTTAAACTGACTACTTGTACTTTTACTTGATTACATTTCTGAAGAAAAAACAGTACTTTTTACTCCTTACAATTTTATTTCAACTTAAAAAGTACATTACATTTTTATGTTATCTTATACACATTAAATACGGGAAACGGAAGCTCAAACGTGCGTGCTTGACATGAGAACCAATGATCATTGTTTTCACGCATCAAGCACACACACAGTTCTGCTTCAGTTATGACTTTCATCAGGTAAATGTCTGGGTTCAAAAGTTCACCATCAAATCTGAGGAAGCATGTTGAGGTAGCAAAGTCGCGTTTTCCCCCCAAAAAAGTTTATTCATTATTCTTTGTTTTGATAGAGCCATTAGCTGTGTAATACATTGGCTGAATGCACAAGATTGAGTGCAAATAAAATCATTGATACATTTTTTTTTTTAATATAATTAATATTTTTGTGGGAATTCTTTTTTTTAATTAAATGTTACAAATCTCCAAAAAAGTGTTTAAATGAAAATTGTACGTTTACTTAATTGTAATTCATGTTTAGTGACGTTCTTACCAGGTAGTGGATAAGTTGTATTAATAATGTCATTATATGACGCATTGAGTAGGAATTTGGACTCTTAGTGTATATTTTCTTAATCTTGATAATTACACGATTTGCTCATTAATTCATATAATTAGTCGCAAATAATTATGTAGCAATATTTCCTGAGAAAAAGCCCCCACAAAAAAATTCCCCAAATAAACAATTAAAAGATTAATTATCCTTTTAGACAGTGACGTAGACAACACAAAAAAGTGGCCTTTCAAATCGTTAATATTGTATGTTTTAATTCTATGACTCTCTTCATTAATTCAACCCATTCTTGCATTCTGTCTGGAATATGTTTCTAACCTCTGCATCACATTGTTATTAAAAGTGATATTTCACCCGAAAATTAAGATTCTCATGTCACCCCAGATGTTTATGACTTTCTTTTTTCAGATGAACACAAGCAAAGATTATTAGTCCGTATAATGCAAGGGAACAGGACCACTTCAGAAACCACACAAAGTGAACACGACGGTCAAGTTTAAAATATTAGTATTTGTAATTTTCATTGTTTCACTTAAGAAGACACTGATTCATTAACAGGGGTTGTATGAGTTACTGTCATATTCACTTTGTGTAGTTTTTGAAGCGTCATTTTTGGACGTCCCATACCTGTTATACGAAAAATGATGATTTAGTTTAGATGATTTAGATCTTAGTTTGTGTTCATCTAATAAATCAAAGTCATATATATATATAATTTAACTGCATGATTTTTACTGTACCACCAATAACCTACTCCTAAATGTAATGTAGAAACTTTAATTTTCTGTAAAGCTGCTTTGCAACGATTTGTATCGTGAAAAGCGCTATACAAATAACCTGTATTTTTCTCCCTTTAACAAAACCTACTTTTTTAGTACTTGAGTACAATTTAAAGTTGTACTTTTTTACTTTTACTCGAGTATGTTTTTGGCCAGATACTTGTACTTTTAATTGAGTAAAATTTTCACTGAGTATCTTTACTTTCACTTGAGTAAAATTGTTGAGTACTTTTTACACCTCTGGCCACAGCATGAACCGTTTTAAAAAAGCTTTGAGTAATGAACCTTTTTCCGATACAGTTGGGTTGAAAGCTTCACTGGTTCACAACGCCATCACTAAACCTTAGGTTTATTTAACTAATGACCTAAATAACTATGTGAGTCTGAGCCAATAGCTCAAACTTACCTAGGTAGAAACGTGCACTATGTGAGTCATTAACAAACAGGAATGTCAAGTGAATACTAGCCAGCCATATAAATGCAAGGCAGTAAGCTCATCGACTGCATATGCAGCGTGAAGCAATCAGCTTGTGCCAAGGCGTTTAACTTTGTGTCTGTATATCTGTTGATTTTCTTAATTTCCTGCCTGTAGTTTACAGTAAATCTGATCACAGCTCTTAATCGCTTGATCAATCTGTCTTTGTGCATGACCTGGTTGCAGTAGAGTGCGGTCTTATTCATCTTTGTGTGTGTGTGTGTGTGTGTGTTTGCATGTCAACAGATACCACAAGGAAAAAACAAGGTAAATAATGCTGTAACGATGCATATTACATGCATGATATCTTATGTAACTACTAATATTGCGAGGTCCCTTAACCCACTTGTATTTTGATGCTCTTTTCAGTTTCAAAATTTTCATATCATTTTTCTGTTTCATCAATTAAAGGTTCCTCAATCAGAGCTCCTAATTCACAATGAAGCCAGTGTTTTTCGGCATGACCGTCCTGCTTATTTCCTACAACTGTTTGAGTGATGAACACATTTACACATATATCGGTCTGGTCATCTGCTTCATGCTCTGGGCTAAAACGGTATTCCACGGAGAAAATGGCTTGTCGGATGGATTTGGCCGGGCGGTGTTGATTACAGGTTGTGATAGTGGATTTGGACATTTCCTTGCAAAGAAACTGGACCGCATGGGCTTCACAGTGTTTGCCGGATGTTTATGTGCTGAGGGTCCCGGGGCTCAGAGTCTGGTTGAAGAAGGCTCTGACCGTATGAAGGTGCTCCAGCTGGATGTGACCAAAGATGAAGATGTCAGCTTGGCCAAGGATTTTGTGCAAGCAAATTTGCCAGAGAAGGGTAACTTAAACACTTCAAAGTGTCTTATTTATAGTATTTCAAATTTCAAGGATGAAATCCCTCTTTTTCTGTATATTGTTGTAATTTTTTCAGGCCTCTATGCTGTGGTAAATAATGCTGGAATCAGCGACTGGGGAGAGACCGAGTGGAGCACTGCCAAGGACTTCCAGAAGATGGCTGACGTTAACTTGTTTGGTGCCATCAGAGTCACTATCCCATTCTTGCCACTTGTCAGAGCATCCAAAGGTCATTGGCGCTGTCTATTCTAAATAGCGTATAATGTACTAAAGTCATTATTGTGCCATTTTTAAGATTCCTAATATTGTTTTGGGAATCTCCTACAATTGGTTTACATGCATGCAACATCAAAAAACTCTTGTTTTCTCATAAAATGCATTTATTTTTACCTCATTTTCCAATGATTCTCAAACGATTTGTTCAAAGCAGTTCTAAGATTCACTCTACATCCCAATGTTCATACTATCTAGAATGTGAGATTATCCCAAAGCATAGTATCCCAGCAGGCACAGGACATCAATATAAGTTCAGATTGACATTGGACAGACGTTGAATTTTGATTGAGAATGAAAGTCGAGTTGACATCAGTATTTGACACCAATTTGACGTTGACTTAACATTGGATTTTGATTACATAACCTAAAAACAAGAAATATCAACATCAGCAGTCGGTATTGGACATCAAATTAACATTGACATTAGACGTCACAACCGAAATTTAAATAAATATCAACATCTTATTATGTTGTGTGACTGCTGGGATGTTGAAAGGAGTTTGCCAAAAGTCTACTATTTCAGGTAGATTTTTGAAGTGTGGATCCGTGCACACTCTAACGGCTAATATTGTCCACAATCCATTGCGCTTTGGTTAAGAACTACAAACACGAATAAAAAAAAACTACAAACATGTTGAATGTGTGTGACCGGTTAAGTAGAGAGGTTTAAATAAAGCTGTGGGGTGATTCATGTATGCCATATATGGGGGTTATTTCATATGTTATATGTGCAGCAGCAGTTTTTCATACATGCAGCATGTTGTGGATGCAGCAGCAGCGTAGCAGATCTATTCCGACAAGACCAGACACATCAGTTCAATTCAGTTCAATTCAAGATTATTTGTAAAGCACTTTTCATGCTACAAACCATTGCAAAGCAGCTTTACAGAAAATTAAAGTTTCTATATTATATTTAGTAATAGCTTATCAGTGGTGACTGTCAAGTTGATGTCCATATGGCAGAAATGTAGAGTAAAAATCATGCAGTTAATGACATGTAATCAAACAGACAGCGAACACCATTAACAGCAAAGATTATATATTGCAATCAAACTTATTGCAGAGTTTGGTAGTTTTGTATGTTGTTTGAGAGCTGGCATCATCTGAGGGGTTGGCATCATCTCTTCTCAGGTGCTCGGTCATCTCAGATCTTTGTAAGGGTTGGATCCAGACTGAAGCTTGTGTACAGTAGTTACCTTGGGATGCCAATACTGAGACAAAATTAGCGCAGCTGCTGTTCCAACCAAGCAAAAATGATGTGTTCAACCAAAGCATTAACATTGTCATGTACATAACCCTACATAACAGGCCAAACCCTCCGAGAGTTGTCATGATAGAGCATTATTTATCATGCACTATCATTTACATTCACATACAGCTACATTACACACTGCATGAAAGGCAGTATTCAAAATGGCATAATGGGGCAATTTAAATTATTCTTTGACTGTACACTGTCACTGGGGTAGTACCTTTTTAATAGGCAATATTCACAAGTGGTCGACTGATTTGTATTTTCTGTTGAGCTTCGACAGCATGTTGGTCTAGAGCTGATATATATGATATTACGGTATTTAGTTTAAATAAAATGCACAACAATTGCTACAATGTAATTGATATTTGATGTATTTACGAAATTAGAAGTAATGAATTCTAAAATTAATCTGTGAAAAAAAAAAAATCATTTAAATTTGAAAATCTGTTAAACAAACTGATTCTTCTTGATTATGTAATCCTATTATATAGTGTTTTCCACATATAGTTAAAAACATGACTAAAAAGGAAGTAAACTGGTAAGTTTGTGTGATCTGGGAATCATGTTTTCTAAAATAAACTCCAGGTAATGCTAATTTTGCATACAGTACACTGACGTATGACATAGAGGCTAACGGTATATAGTGCAGCAACATTTAAAATAAATGATTTAGAGATTATGCTCTCATCTGCGCTCAGCTCAAGTGTTCTTAGCGCTGTCAAAATAAACGCTGTTTCTGACACTGATCAGCCAAACAGAAAAGCTTATTGAGTGATGCAGATCATTTAAAAATGCCTTGATAATTTCAGTTGATCACTTATATTTGCCATTTAGGTACTAATATGTAGACTTCATGTAATGTATACTTTTAAGGTAGCAATATACACCCTTTAGAGGTTAAAAAAAAAGGCAGAAAGTGTGCCCTTTTGAAAGGGTACTACCGCGCCAGTGACTGGAATTGTAACTTTTTTCTCACTGAGAGTTTTACTTACTACTACTTTTAATTTCATCATTCATTCTTAGGTCGTATGTTATATGTGTCAAGTATCTTTTCTTTCTTCAACTGTCTGAACATGGGAGCATACTGTGTATCCAAACGGGGACTGGAAGCATTTGCAGACTGCTTGAGAGTAGAGATGGCCAGCTTTGGAGTTAAGGTAAGGCCTGAGTCGTTCTTTTAAAGGGAAACTCACATTTTCATTGATGTTTAAGGCATAAATGGACTATTTTTTTTTTCTATTATTATTATTATTATTATTATTACAAATTGGACATTACTTTGTGCATTATTTTATTTTTCTGTTCTTGTAGGTCAGTATTATTCAGCCTGGAAATTTTGGCATAGCCACAAACATTCTGCCCAAGAAAACACCGCAAGACATATGGGATGAATTTGATGATGCACGTAAACTAACATTCAACCAAAAATACATTGAGATGGCATTTGAATATTTTAATTTATTGTGTACTTCAGGATTTAAGGATTGCTCTATGGTTATCAATGCCATGTTACACGCTCTCACTGCTCCCAAACCTCAAACCCGATACCTGCTCGTATCCTGGAGAGATATGTTTTTTTTCTACATATGCCCTTTTCTCCCTACTTATATCACTGATTCTGTGTTTTATGTAAGTTCCATGTATCACAAGCGCAGAGTAATGCTTTACTCATAATTTATTTATTCATGATAAGAATAAGAGAGCTTGCTTTACAGATGGCTCAAGTCCTAAGTGTTGCTGTAAGACTGCTGTAACTCTAACATGAGACGTTACAACTTTTTCCTGGACAGTTGTTCACAAAAATACTGAAATGCATATTGAAACATTCTTTATTATAAAGGTGTGTTTATGTACTCCTTTCCCTTTTCTTTCTGAGTAGAAACATAATAAAGTATATATATCACAGATAATCTTGCTGAACCCTATGCTGAAGAATTTATCACGGGCAACATTAAAAAGACTTTAAGGGTTAAGAAAATCTTCCAATTCATCCCCCTTTTTATTTGGACACGAGGTGTCCTGAATTGTGGCTGCTATTATAGATGTATGAGTTGAGAAACTATGTGGAACATTTATGCTACAAAAATGCATTCACAACACCACAGGACCACTAAAAATATTGAAGGTGAAAGACTGAAAAGTTTGGGGCAGTGAAATTGATTGAAATATTCTATTTTTAAAAATAAATACTGTTCTTTTAAACTTTCTGTAACACTTTAGAATACTGTTCCATCGTTAATGAATAACTACACAGGAACAAATGACTAATGCACTATTAACATTGTAGTAACTACTATTAACTAACAAGAAACTCTGATTAACGATTTATTAAGTAATAGCGCTAAGTTGAAACTGGTAGTTCACTATTAGCTAACCAATAACTACTGTTTTTTTTTCATATATCCTGAGAACTCCTAAGAACTACTGTATACAGGATCATAATTAATGTGAATTATGCATAATGAATAATTAATTCTAAAATGAAGATCATGGTAACCCACTAGTAATGACTCAAGTATTACCAAATCCTTCTAAATGAGCTACTAATTACTTGGATCAGTATTCTAAAGTGAAAATCATCATAACTTCCTAATATTGACCGATGTCATTGTGAGCTTTTGAGATATGTGTAAGGTTTTGGATAGTAATGACTCAAGTGCTACTACATCCTTCTGAAGAAACTACTAATTATTTGGATCAGTATTCTAAAGTGAAGATCACGGTAACCCACTAGTAATGATTTAAGTGTTACCAAATCTAGCTAAATGAATTACTAACCAGGACCTTACAAAAACCTCAAAAGTTTACAATGACTTCAGAAATTACAAGATAATTATCATGATCTTCACTTTAGAATAATGATCCAAATAATTAGTAATTCCTTCTGAAGAATTTGGTAATGCTTGAGTCATTACTAGTGGGTTACCATGACCTTTACTTGAGAATGAATTATACATTACGTATTATTCATATTAATTATCAACCTGTATACAGTAGTTCTTAGTAGTTCTTGGGGAGGTATGAAAAAAATAATATTTACTGATTAGGTAAAAGTGAACTACCACATTCGACTAAGCACTATTACTTATTAATTCATTAATCAGAGTTGCTTGTTAGTTACTAGAGTTCTAATATTGCGTTACTCATGTGTTCTTGTGTAGTTATTCATTAACAGTATTCTAAAGTGTTACCAAACTTTCTATTCATCAAAGAATCCTTGAAAATACTATATCATGGTTTCCACAGAAATATGAAGCAATGATTCTTGAGAAGCAAATCAGCATCATAGAATGATTCCCAAAAGATCATGTGGTGAAAATTCAGCTAAATTACATTTTAAAATATATTTAAAAAGCATAATAATAATAATAATGACCTAGAAACTTACCATTCATTTAACTGGTTGGTGAATTTGTAATTTAAATTTGGGCATTTTATGATGCCATATTGCATCTGTATGCAAACTCAATGTGCTGTTCACAGATGTAGTATGAGGAACTAAGATAAGCATCATTTAAATAGATACTGTAAAACTCCTGGAGAGACGACCTATGTTTTGCTGAAATGGCTGAAAAGTCTCTTTCACCAGGGTTTTCCTCCTGTAATGTTTCCTGCTTTCGTGAATATGATGTTACTCCAGGTCATGTCATGACGTTTTATTTATAAAGTGTTTCATTTCTGCTTTTCTGTTTAAGCATTTTCTGGAAGTGTTTTGCTCTGTGACCCATTTCGTTTGATTTAGATAACATCCCACTACTTTCAGTGTGTGCACATTTATATTCAGAGGAAGAAGAAGCGTGTCAGTGTCTACAGTTTGTAAAGATATGCTTAGATAGAGGGCCTCCTTTCCAACCACAAGTCCAAAAGTCCCTGTCTAACACTCCAGAAGTCATACAGCAATACAATGCTACATAATACAACACTGTTTTATCACTTCATAAACCTGTCCAGCAGATCTCATCGAGCACTGTGAACTCAGGCAATCGTAGATTTCTTAATATTTAAAGGTTTTATGTTGACCCATGTAAAGCCTGACATATGAGGTAATAGTCAGAAAAATCAATTTTTGAAAATGAGTTTTGAAATTTTCAAAAGTTTATTGAACCTTTATATACACACACACACACCTGTATTTTGCTGCAATGCAATGCTCTTTCACCAAATTTTATTTTATTAGCTTATAATGTAATCCAATGGGATCTTTATTACAGTATAGCAAATACTTGCTTTAAATGATATAAATGTCAGTCGTCACTCTATATCTCCAATAATATGTCTTTGTAAGATGATATTTAGATGCTTAGTTTTATTATCAAAATATATAATGCAATGCACAATGATTCGGTAGACTTTACATGGTTTGGTTTTCTTATTAAAGCTTGTTTTTAATATTTCTATAATGCATTATATTGAGACTTTTACAAGATGAATGCATTTTTTACCTTAACACTCATAGTTTAATACCATATTGTTGACAAGACTGATATGCATTTCCCGATATGTATTTGCCTTGCAAATCAGGTATGGGTTGTAATAGTCGGCCCACAATAAAGTTACTGTTAAAAAGCATTTGAATAGGACAACATTTAGAAAACAAAAATATTTACTATATTTTCAGTACTTTCAAAACAAGAGGTAACACTACAATAAAGTTCCATTTATTAACATGAGTTAACTACATTAGTTAACATGAACTAACAATGATAATACATTTTTTCCCTCCAACATTTGGCCAACTAATGCATTTCTAAAAATTTGAATATGTGAATATTATTTAATGGACCTGAGATGACATGTAATTCATAAATGCTGTAATAAATGTATTGCTCGTTGTTAGTCAATGTCAGTTAATGCATTAATGGAACCTTATTCTGAAGCCAAAAAGTTTACCAAAAGTTTCAGTTTCATTTCGGCATTTCATAAAACTCAAACCAAGCACCAAACAAACAATCCACAGATCACTGCTTCCTTGAGAACAAACACTAAAAAAGCTCTGTCACATTGTAAATGATGATGGGTTCTCATGGATCTGTCCAACAACGGTTTTGTTTGTTGATATGTACAGCTCAGAGGTCTGCTGAGAGGAGCGTCCTGAAATGTACCGTTTCCCCAGACACCGCAAGTCTTGGAAGATCTGACAAAAGTGGCTCCTGAATTTAACCCCGATGAAGGCGTACAGAATGGGATTCAAGCAACAGTGAAGGTAGGCCACACTCCTGCTGATGGACAACGTCATCAGAGTCACCTGTTCTTCCTCACATACTCTCTCACTGAACCGTTTACTGGTGTGGATGAGAAGCGCCACGTTGTAAGGCAGATGGCAAAGGACGAACACGAAGACCACGGCCAGGACCACACGGATGGCCTTGTGCTTCTGGAAGTTTTGTGCTTTGAGTAGAGTCACCATGGTGCACGAGTAGCAGAATATCATGACCATCAACGGCACCAAGAACCCGAGGACCATCTGCATGCTCGGAATCAGGATTTTCATGATTCTGGCAAGGTTGTGCTCTTCAAAGTTAAGGATGCATTCCTTGTTTTCCTCCTGGTAATATAAAAGTGTAGGCAGAGACAAGATAAAAGCAAGCAGCCATATGACCAAGCAGATGAGACGGCTGTACACCTGAGCTTGCTGTCGAATTCGAACCGATCGTCTGGCTTGCACAATGGCGATGTAGCGGTCGCCGCTGATGCAGGCCAGCAGGAGCGTGCTGCTGTACACGTTGATGCTGTAGGCTGCTCTCAGAAACTTGCAAGCCCACGTGCCCATGCTCCAGTCATGCTGTTCGTTGTAGATGATCAATGGAAGGGAGATGACGAAGAGCAGATCCGCCAGTGCTACGTTAACCAGGTAGATATCGGTCATAGTTTTTGCTTTCTTGTAGAAGGCGTACGTTAGGAGGACCAAAACATTGCCCAGCACGCCGAGTGTGCAAATTAGAGAGTAGATAAATGTTGGGATGGTCACTTGCTGTTCGCTGAACTGTGCCAGGTTACAAGGTTCCGCATCATCATAATCTTCAGTAAAATTTTGGAAATAATCCATGGACTCACTCATGACTGTATGACTGACCTTGAAAGCAAAGAGAGATGGAAAGAATTCAGATCTGAACATCTAAAATGAAAACAACCACACAGTACTTCCAATGTTTTTTAAGAGAAGAAAAAAATAAATTTGCATATCAAAACAAAAGCTCATCCCCCTGTGAAAACAAGTGTACTTTAAATAAAAACTGTACATGCAAATATTGTAATATTAATGATGCCACCATCACTTTCATGAACGCATTTCTTTTAAAAAGTGCACTTTGTAACAATGTCAAATTCAAAGTTCTACTTTAAAGAACATTTTAATTCACTATGTTTTAATCATCTTTTGTCATGCTTTTAAGTACACTTATTTTGATGCTGTTAGCTAATACAATACAATTCAATTTCATATAATGTCAATCGAAATTCAATTTAGTAACCATTTTTAACCATATTTCAAAGAAAACAGAAGTAATTATGAAATGATTAACATGTACTGAAGTCCTACTTCAGCTAGTTTAAAAAAAAAAAAAAAAAAAAACACTCTCTAAAGTCCAGCTAATTGAATTTCATATAAAGTATAGTACATTGATTTGATTCAATGTGCAAAGTGTCAGAAAACATTACAGTTAGTTTGCACTATTAGTATATTACCATAAAAAGTATGCTAAACTTTTACCTAGAAGCGTGTGTACGAGGGAACTTATGTAAATGATTCTGCATCATGGCTGCTTCTGTATAGATAGCAGATAAGATAATGATACCACAGTGATCTTTACGAAAAATGAAAGGCGTTTTGTGTCCTTGTTTCAGCAGCTTGCTGAACGCACTGCAAAACCTACACAGCACTGCAGGTGTATTTCTGCACATGTAAAAGTCTGACTGCATATACTTGTATTAAATGGGGGGAAATGTTTAGATCAGTGCTTCCCAAACCTGTCCTGGAGGACCCCTAGCCCTGCACATTTCGTATGTCTCCCTTATCTGACACACCTGATTCATGTCTTGCAGTCTCTACTAACGGAGCTGATGAGATGAATCAGGTGTGTCAGATAAGGGAGACATACAAAATGTGCAGGGCTAGGGGTCCTCCAGGACAGGTTTGGGAAGCACTGGTTTAGATAAAGACCAATCCAACTCATTCGTTAAAATACTAATAAATGGAAAATAAAGTGTTTGTTTTCTCTCAAGAAAGCCATGCTCAGGCACAATTTATATCCAACAGTATTTAAGCATTAAACAATTGTTTAAAAATAGTATTAATATAACTGCACTGACACTAACGGATGAGAACAAAACTTGAACTGAACTGAGCTGAATAATGTCAATTTTGTCTTCTTGTCTAGTGCAAATGAATTATTTTCATAAATGATTCATTTTACAACATTATTACAAAGTTAGTTTGCTGTTTATTCCTGTGAAGCTGCTTTGAAATAATCTGTATCTGTATATCTGTATAAAGTGCTATACACTGTAAAAAGTGATAAGTTGACTTAACTTAAAAAAATTGAGGAAACCCGTTGCCTTAAAATTTTTAAGTAAAGGATAATTATAAAATAAGTTAATTGAATTGTCAAGTTCACTTAACTTTTTTTTTTTTTTATTATTATTATGTACTTAATCATTTTAAGGCAACGGGTTTCCTAAGTTAAGTCAACTTATCACTTTTTACAGTGTACAGTGTAGAAATAAATGTCACTTGACATAATTCTAACATTCAGTCAGCTACTGTATGTCAAAACGATGACAAATAAAAGCATGTTTTTCCACAGTCTCTTGCAAACAAATGCATTTTCCTCAAATTAATATCTGTATTTAAAATACTGTACCTCAAAGTGGCCTCTTCTTTAAAGTCCTTCTTTTCAGACTTTCTCTGACTGATTTGAGAGGAGAGAGATATTTCCACAGTTCACATGTGAATGCGATGCACCTGCTTCAGTGTGTTCCTTTATGCTTCTATAGACCGGCCCACATGTGAGATCATGCTGTAGGTGCTGTCACAAATATAGTGTTGATAAATTGTCTCTGTTGTTATCCGGTTCTGCTATCTGATGAGGCTTCTTCTTTGATGTCTTTTTTTTTCCTCCTACACTGATGACAATGTTCATTTGGCTTTTTACCACCTCCAGGAAAAGCTTTGAACTCTTAAATATATCAAACAAAATTTAAGAAACTGTTCTTTTAAAAACATTACACCAGTCTGTAATTAAACCTCTGATATCTCTACAAGTAGACGAGACATGGATCAGCTGACCTCAACAAACAAAAACTGAGAAGTAAACAGAGGAACAGAGAGAATTGCTGCATTGTCTTGTGACACTGTCACACAGGACACATGTTTTAATCCAGTCAATATGTATTATGATGGTTTTATATATATATTAGTTTTATGGATTTGCATGATGTCTTAGCCATTTTATTCCTCTTACCTATTTTAATGTATATATACCTTTAAATGAGACTGGGGCTGCCTGTCATGAGAGCGATCACTGATCACATGACAGGAAATTGGAAATGAACATTATTGGATTGTATATACACTGTTGGACCAGAGATTGCCTTACTATTGGGAGATGAGGGGGTCTGTAATACTTACTATTGGAGAAAGCGTAACGGTCAACTTGGATCACATGTGCTTTAATAACCAATCACATTACAGCCTTAACTTTGTGCGACACTCAATCACTGTTTATGGATACCATAGGAATGAACGAGAAGTACCGCAAAAAGTCAGTGACTTCTCTTATAAAACAGAATTTTTTTCGTGGTAAAGTCTAAGATGTAAATGTTGAAGATTAGGCAATAGGCTGTTCATTCATTAAATGATACGCTTATCAGCGTAGTGAAGCCTCTCCTCCATTGACATCCATTCAATAAAAAATGGCCTCTGGTCTCCTTTCTGTTACACATTTTTGACTAAAGGTTGCAGGCTTGCCTTCTAGTGGCTTTGGTTGGACACTTGCATTTGAGACAATCAACACACTGGGACTCATTGGACTGTTTTAGGGTATGGCGTTATGTGCTCTATGCTTTTAACAGCCTGAGGTTTCCTGTTTTTATTGTGTTGTTTTAAGTCTAATGTGAATATTGTAAATACGCATTTGATTTTCACTTTAAAATTCTCTGTCCCATGTTTTTAAACACTTCAAGCTCTCACACTGCTCTCACTCTTTCTGACTGTTCCAGGTGCATCTCTTAGTAAAACTTTGTGTTGTTTTTGTTTCCTTGCGGTTTAAAAATATTCTGTACCACTTTTTGTTCCCTAAAGTGTGGGTGTGATGAACAAATACAATATAATACAAATACAACCCAAATTCTGGAAATGTTGGGACGTTTTTTTAAATTTGACTAAAATGAAAACTAAAAGACTTTCAAATCACATGAGACAATATTTTATTCACAATAGAACATAGATAACATAACAAATGTTTAAACTGAGAAATTTTATAATTTTATGCACAAAATGAGCTCATTTCAAATTTGATGCCTGCTACAGGTCTCAAAATAGTTGGGACGGGGGCATGTTTACCATGGTGTAGCATCTCTTCTTTTCAAAACAGTTTGAAGATGTCTGGGCATCGAGGTTATGAGTTTCTGGAGTTTTGGTGTTGGAATTTGGTCCCATTCTCGCCTGATATAGGTTTCCAGCTGCTGAAGAGTTTGTAGTCGTCTTTGACGTATTTGTTTAATGATGCACCAAATGTTCTCTATAGGTGAAAGATCTGGACTGCAGGCAGACCAATTCAGCACCCGGACTCTTCTACTACGAAGCCATGCTGTTGTAATAGCAGCAGTATGTGGTTTTGCACTGTCCTGATGAAATACACAAGGCCTTCCCTGAAATAGACGTAATCTGGACAGGAGCATATGTTGCTCTAAAAGCTTTATATACCTTTCAGCATTCATAGTGCCTTCCAAAACTTGCAAGTTGTCCATACCGTATGCACTTATGCACCCCCATACCATCAGAGATGCTGGCTTTTGAACTGAACGCTGATGACACGCTGGAAGGTCTCCCTCCTCTTTAGCCCGGAGGACACGGCATCCGTGATTTCTAACAAGAATGTCAAATTTGGACTCGTCTGACCATAGAACACTTTTCCATTTTGAAACAGTCCATTTTAAATGAGCCTTGGCTCACAGGACATGACGGCGCTTCTGGACCATGTTCACATATGGCTTCCTTTTTGCATGATAGAGCTTTAGTTGTCATCTGCAGATGTAACGGCGGATTGTGTTTACCGACAGTGGTTTCTGGAAGTATTCCTGGGCCCATTTAGTAATGTCAATGACAGAATCATGCCGATGAGTGATGCAGTGTCGTCTGAGGACCCAAAGACCATGGGCATCCAACAAAGGTCTTAGGCCTTGTCCCTTACGCAAAGAGATTTCTCCAGCTTCTTTGAATCTTTTGATGATGTTATGCACTGTAGATGATGAGATTTGCAAAGCCTTTGCAATTTGACATTGAGGAACGTTGTTTTTAAAGTATTCCACAATCTTTTTACGCACTCTTTCACAGATTGGAGAGCCTCTGCCCATCTTTACTTCTGAGAGACTCTGCCTCTAATACATCCCTTTTATAGCTAATCATGTTACAGACCTGATGTCAATTAACTTAATCAGTTGCTAGATGTTCTCCCAGCTGAATCTTTTCAAAATTTCTTGCTTTTTCAGCCCTTTGTTGCCCCGTGCCAACTTTTTTGAGACCTGTAGCTGGCATCAAATTTGAAATGAGCTCATTTAGTGGATAAAAGTGTAAAATTTCTCAGTTTAAACATTTGTTATTTTATCGATGTTCTATTGTGAATAAAATACTGGCTCATGTGATTTGAAAGTCTTTTAGTTTTCATTTTATTCAAATTTAAAAAACGTTCCAACATTTCCGGAATTCGGGTTGTACAATAATTCCTCATAACTTTACCCTGATATTTACAACCATACTCTGATTTGACAGTCCTCCTTTTAAAGTCACAAAGCTTTAACATTATGAAACCAAAGTGCAAATGTAAATAGTTGGTAATAAATAAATACATTCATATATACATTCATACATGCATGCATGAAAGAATGAATAACAGACATACTGAAAGTTATTTCTGCAGAATTTCTTTTTGGTTATCTTTTGTCAATGAACCCAGTGACTGTTGTAAGATACAAAAAGTTCCAGTTTTACGACAATACCAGGGTAAACTGTTAGGACGCCAGTTTGATCAGCTTAGTGTTTATGTTGTGTCCTTTGTTTGTCTGGCTCACAGGGCTGACGCATGGTGTTTTTGTTTGTTGTCTATTATTACCCTGAACTTCTTTTTACCTTGTTATCTCATCAGGGCTCACACCTGTTTTAGTTTATTCATCACTCTTTTTATTCCCCTCTTGTTTTCAGTCCTGTGTCAGATTGAATCTTTGCTCTGGCAGTTAACAAGGAACTTGTCTGCAGTGACAGTGTGACTTGGTCTTGTTTTCCTGCTTATCCAAATTTAGAGATTTTAATTGAATTGAATTATTTTATTTTTATATTTTCTCCCTGTTCTACTAGCCTCTTGTTTTTGAACTGTTGCCTGTTTAGGGTTTTTTTGTTTTCGTTTTTTTTAATTCCTGCAACTAAATTAAGTTTACCATCCTAAGTCAATTAATAACAGTTAGGCTTATTTATAACAATATGTGGGGGGGGGGAAAGCTAGAATTGTGTCCACATTATAGTGGCATCGTAATGAGCAATGGGTGTTAATGTCAGTGTGTGTATATGCTTGTGTAGGCGTTTGACATTTAATCGTGCTGATGCCAACTTTTGATATGTGAATTTTCTGACCTACAAAACAAATAATAAAGCATTTCATTACACTTTGAACCTGCATCAAATAGCCAGCCAAGACATCTTCTTGTTTTATTCTTTCAGGCTGCTATTGTATGCTGCAAGTGGATGCCTTTGGTGAAGCTTTACAAAGTGATGGCAGAAGGAAAGGATCCTAGATTTTACTAATACTCTGACATCAGCCTATTTCTAAATGTCACATGCAGAAAAACAAATAAAGTATAAAAACACACACAAAAAAAACAAAAAAACATTAGATGTTGTTTTTAAGGTTATATAACAAAACATGTTACATATAGTTCTATTTCATTATGTCATAGACTTACAGTGTTAAACATAAGGTTTTGCGCTCATGTACGATATGTGGTATAATGGTTTACCATTGTATAGTGTGGTTGCCATGGTGACAGTGGATCCCGTTAAAGGGATATTTCACCCAAAATTGAAACAATTGCTGTTAAATTACTCACCCTCAGGCCATTGAAGATGTACGAGACTTTTCTTCTTCATTTATTATAATGGGTTTACGTGAAGATTGTTTTAAGTTCACTTAAATTAGAAGTTGTTATTTTAAAGTCTAACAAATGATAAAATTGATAGTTCTCAATTATACAGTAATGATGATGTCACGAATCCTGTCCATGCACTTCCATTCACTCACCACCAGAGGTCACTCGCTCACCACATTGACTCTCACACCATACATCACACTGGACTGCATTTCCCATCATCCATTGCACTGATCACATT
Organism: Onychostoma macrolepis; assembly: GCF_012432095.1. Lineage (NCBI taxonomy): Eukaryota > Metazoa > Chordata > Actinopteri > Cypriniformes > Cyprinidae > Onychostoma > Onychostoma macrolepis. The sequence goes on along the minus strand of NC_081171.1, from coordinate 29,438,362 downwards.
TGTTACGATCTTTAAAGATCTAGGGATTGGAACGCAACATTATTATTCAATATTGCTGGGAGAATGGAGATTGTAGAAGAAACCAGGCAGAAAGAACGCTTAATTCAATCAGAAATTTTTAATTTATTTAAGCCTGAGCCACTAAACAATGTGTGAGCTATATACAATGCATAATATATAAAGCAAAAATAATAAGAATACATTAATACATTAGGAAAACCTGAGGAACGAAGGAGGCGTCAAATCAATAAAAATAATAAAACATAAATATTCTAAACTAAGTCCCCAAAACCCTCTTAACCTAACTAACCAAAGAAAAATGCAGAAAACAAAGTCGACATCTTCGGCGTATACGACGCCACAACTAAACTACACTAACTACAAACAAAAATACAAAAGAGACGCTCACCTCTCATCTAGTGTGTCTAACACTTGTTAACTGCGGGCAAGATGTATCCTAGGGCGCGCACTACGCTAACCTGTTCCTCATTTCCCCATTCAAAGAAAGAACAGTAATTATTATCAACACTCCGCTCAAAATTGCGATAACGCAGCAACAAGTATTAAGCTCACACATATGTGATACGAACGCCGAAACAAACTAATTCAAAACACCTGAACACACACACACACACTGAGCTATCCAGCGTGACACGCCGGGAGATCTTTAAACAGCAGGGTGACTTCGGATTGGCTGCAGGAACGACGCCCTTAATGATGATTGACAGCAGTCTCCTCCAACCAGCAGAGACCTAAGAACAATGATGACAGACTAGAGAACAGATTGATAGAAATAAGAGAAAAGAAACAAAAACACACGCGGCACGTAACACTCCCTCCCATAAGAATAAACTATATACAATAAGTTTATTTCAATTCTCTAGAGCTTCACAGTTACACTCTAGATAGAGCGTCAGCAATCACATTTTCTACACCTTTCTTGTGCTTAATGACCAAATTGTAACCTTGCACAATTAGGGACCAACGCATTAAGCGTTGATTTTGGTTGTACATACGTGCCAGAAAAACTAAAGGATTATGGTCTGTGAACACAACAACGGGATAAGTACTAGATCCAATATAAACATCAAAATATTGGAGAGCCATAAGCAATGCTAAAGCTTCTTTCTCGATTGTTGAATAGTTGACTTGATGTTTGTTGAACTTTCGCGAAAAGTAGCAGACAGGATGATCAATTCCATCCTCATCCTCCTGCAACAACACGGCACCCGCACCAACCGCACTGGCATCTACTTCTAGTTTGAATTTAGAAGCCAGATTAGGTGCCACTAAGACAGGAGCACTACACATCAGAGTTTTAATCGAGTTAAAAGCATGTTGACATTTGTCAGACCAATAAAACTGACACGATGGACTAAGGAGTGACGTTAAAGGTTAAGCAATAGTAGAAAAGTTCTTACAAAAGCTACGATAGTAACCAGTCATGCCAAGAAATCTGCGAAGTTCTCGTCGAGTAGTTGGAGGTGGAAATTCGGCAATGGCTGTAACCTTCGCTTCCAACGGGCGCACTTGACCTTGACCTACTTCTTTACCCAAATAGGTAATAGTTGCTTGGCCAAATTCACACTTTGCCAAGTTCACAGTCAAAGAAGCATTAGCAAGACGCTCAAATACAGTCCGTAATAGAGAGATATGCTCTAACCAGTCAATAGAGTACACCACCAAGTCATCCAAGTAAGCATTACAGTTCGAAACCCCTGAAAGCACCATATTAATGAGTCGCTGGAATGTCGCGGGCGCGTTGCGCATCCCAAACGCCATAACCGAGTACTGTAGAAAACTATCGGGAGTCACAAAAGCAGAAATATCAGATGCACGAGAGGTAAGGGGTACTTGCCAGTATCCCTTCAATAAATCTAATTTACTGACGTATCGAGCAGACCCAAGGTTGTCAACGCAGTCCTCCATACGCGGCAAAGGAAAACAGTCTGGAATAGTAATCGCATTGACTTTTCGATAGTCAGTACAAAATCGAGCGGTGCCATCACTTTTCGGGACTAATAGGCACGGCGAACTCCAAGGACTACAGCTAGGCTTAGCAAGTCCATGTTCAAGCAAATAATCCACTTCACTACGCATAACAGCTCTCTTCGCGACATTCACACGGTATGCATGCTGTTTGATCGGAGTAGCATCGCCCACTCGAATATCGTGCTGCAGAACTGTGGTACGAGAAGGAACATCATTAAACAAGGAAGGAAAATCAATCAATCAAATGCACAATATCATTTCTTTGTTGTTCAGATAAATGTGATAGATAAGATGACAAATCATTTAAGACTTCAGAATTCTTAAATCTAGCACCTTGTTGATACATATGACGGGACACCACACAATCATCCTCAACATCAGCAACACAAGCAGCACCTACATCACATGCTGTGGCTACAAAGACTGGAACAGGAACAGCAGCATCCTCTACGAGTGGAACTTCCACTCGAGGAAATTCCCTACTGTGAAATGCCTTCAACATATTTACATGACAAACACAAGACTTCCTTTTCCTGTCAGGAGTACTAATCACATAGTCAGTGTTACTCAACTTTCTCAGCACCTTGTAAGGGCCGGAAAATCGCGCAGATAAAGCAGAACCAACAATAGGAAGCACAACTAACACTTGATCACCTTCTTTGAAACAACGCTGAACAGATTTGTGATCAAAACGGCACTTCATGTTCTCTTGAGCAACAGTCAATGAATCCCTCGCCATTGAACAAGCTTTATGTAACCGTTCACGAAACTTACTGACAAAATCCAAAACATTCATTTTCGAACTGGAGTCAGAAGACAAAATGCGCTCCTTGAAAACTTTCAAAGGACCTCGGACAGTATGTCCAAACACAAGTTCGGCAGGACTAAATCCAAGACTTTCCTGCACAGCTTCTCTAACTGCAAATAAAACTAGCGGTACTCCCTCGTCCCAATCCTTACCAGTGTCTCTGCAGTACTTTCTGAGCATCGCTTTCAACGTTTGGTGAAAACGTTCAAGCGCACCTTGGCTCTCTGGATGGTAAGCGCTTGCCACTCTGTGAGAAATATTTAGAGTAGTCAAAACTTGTGAAAAAAGTTTAGAAAGAAAATTAGTGCCTTGATCAGTTTGCACCACTTTTGTAAGCCAAACGTAGAAAAGAATTTCACAAGTGCTTTGATAACAACAGATGCTGTTATTTTTCTCAGTGGAATCGCCTCAGGAAAACACGTAGCACTGCACATGATCGTTAACATAAATTGGTTACCAGTTTTAGTCTTAGGTAGGGGTCCAACACAATCGACAATAACGTGTTCAAACGGTTCCCCTACAACTGGAATAGGAACGAGCGGTGCCGGAGGAATTACCTGGTTCGGTTTACCAGTAATCTGACAAGTGCAACAGGTGCGACAAAAATTAGCAACGTCAGTTTTTAGACAAGGCCAAAAAAAAGTGCCTCAGGATCCGAGTATACGTTTTCTTAACTCCTAAATGTCCAGACAAGTCATGATCATGAGCCAACGATAAGACTTGCTGTCGGCAACACGCAGGAACAACAACCTGATACACCACATCCCATTCAGAATCATCCTTGACATCAGGACACCATCTGCGCATTAACAAACCATCTTCAACAAAATAAGCAGATTTTCTCTTTTGTGCTTGCTCCAAAGGAACAACAACAGAGAAACACTTCTGCAAAGTTACATCTGATCTTTGCGCAGAACTAATTTTGTCACGAGTCACAGGCAACTTCAAACTGTTCAAACTAACAGGAGAAAACTTTTCAGCGGCTTTACTTTCAACTTGTGGTAAAACATTGTTAGCAAAAATAGGTGCAATAAAAGAAGACAGATCGAAGCCATCTCTTTTACGAGCTTGAGCTCGTGTGACAGCACAAGCAGGAAAAACTGCAGGGTACATCTCAGTCAAGTCATCAGGCTGGTCTAACACAACAGGAGTATCAAAAACCTCTAACACAGGAAAAACCTTTCCCCCAGCCAAGTCGTTACCAAGAATCAATTCTACCCCTTTCACAGGCAGACAGTCTCGAACACCTATGTTCACAAATCCTGTACAAAGCTTAGACTGCAAATGTATCCGATGTAGCGGAACCTTAACGAGTCCCATCTCTATACCCTGTACCAACACATTACTGCCACAAAAAGTGTGTTCAGAAAACGGCAGTGAATGTACAACCACAAAAGATTGCGTAGTTCCAGTGTCACGAAGTATTTTAACTTTCACCTGATCTGTAACCTTCCCCGTAAAGGAAATGAACCCTTCCATCAGGAACGGCTCATAACTAGGATCTAGCCTACCAGTACGCTCAGCATTGTCAACCTCCACAGCTTTCACAAAACCAACGCTCTTAGTCACCGAGCTCTGCTGTTTCCGTTTCAGCACGGAACAGTCAGCAATTAAATGGCCAGACTTATGGCAATAAAAGCATTCTCGGTCTTCCCTTGACTTCGGTGCAAAAAATTTCGGACGTGACTGATTACTCAGAGGAACGGGCGCAATTTTATCAGAACGAACGGGAGTAAAAACGTTCTTATGTGTCAACGCGAATTCGTCTGCAAAGACAGAAGCTTGTGATAAAGACGACACCTTTTGTTCGTTCAAATAGACAACGATATGTTCGGGCACACAGTTTTTAAATTCTTCTAGAAGAATAAGTTCTCGTAATGTCTTAAAATCTGTAACCTTACTCGATGCGCACCATTTGTCAAATAAAACACCTTTCTCTCGGGCAAATTCAACAAAGGTTTGACTAGAAGTTTTCTTATGATTCCTAAACCACTGCCTATAGGCTTCTGGTACCAACTCGTAAGCACGCAGGATTGCAACTTTTACCATATCATAATTTAAACTATCTTCTAAAGATAGAGTTGCACACACCTCCTGGGCTTTACCCGTTAATTTACACTGTAAAAGTAAAGGCCACACTTCCCTAGACCAATTTAGTGCCGACGCAATGCGCTCGAATACACTAAAATATGAATCAACTTCTGTTTCACGAAATTGCGGAACAAGAGAGATATGCTTACTTACATCAAAGGTGGTCACCGGCGGTCCAGGCCCCAACGGAGCACCAGCAATTTGCAACGGTGCGACAAGTGAGGCAGGTGCATTCTTAGCTGCGTTCAACTCAAGTTCACGCAGTATAACCTGCTTATCCGCCTCAATCTCCAATTTACGAACTTCGAGTCGTAACTTCATCTCCGCCTGACGTTCCTCTGCCTTCTCATGCGCTTCCATTTGGACACGCGCCAAACGAACTTTAAAGCGCGCATCACCTCCAGACCCCATAGAGGCCGGAGAAAAAGGTTCGAAGGGCGGCAGGGAAGCTTTGGCTTCGGAACCCTCTACCTCAGCATCCCCACCCTGCTCCTCCTCACCTAACAACGCCACCTGAACATCGGCTCCAGGAGATTCTTCCTCGACTCCTGTAGGCAACACCAGAACCTTTTTTTCCACCAACCTTTGTATGACAGCACTCTTTCTCTCTTTTCAGCTGCTGCGTCGTAATCGAAATTTGATAATGAGCCGCAAGAGTTATCAAATCATTCTTTCGACATTTATCAAGCTTCTCGATAGACGGTGCACTAACAAAAGTCTCCAGATCAAAATCAGCCATAATTACGCCGAAATATACGCCAACCACTCAGTCAACCAGTCACGCCTCAAAAAACATGCTCCAACGAATTACTAAAGCCACGGTCATTCTACTCTCTACCCCAGCAATATTCAATATCACGGGAAATATATTTATTAGATCATTATGATCATTATTTTATCCCGGACGAGCCCCCATTAAATGTTACGATCTTTAAAGATCTAGGGATTGGAACGCAACATTATTATTCAATATTGCTGGGAGAATGGAGATTGTAGAAGAAACCAGGCAGAAAGAACGCTTAATTCAATCAGAAGTTTTTAATTTCTTTAAGCCTGAGCCACTAAATGTGTGAGCTATATACAATGCATAATATATTTACATTTACATTTAGTCATTTTGCAGACGCTTTTATCCAAAGCGACTTACAATTTGGGGAACACATGAAGCGATTCATCTTGAAGAGGCAATCCGACGAAGGAAGTGCTTGTAACACCAAGTCTCAGGCATTGTTTAAATAAGTACAAGCTAGCAAGGGAAGGAATAAGTAAGGAGAAAGATTTTTTTTTTTTTTTTTTTTTTTTTATGTGTAGGTTGAAGTCAAGTAGTGTCGAAAGAGATGAGTTTTCAGCTGTTGCTTGAAGATTGACAGGGATCCAGTACTCCGAATATGGGTGGGAAGATCATTCCACCAGCCAGGAATGGTGAACGAGGATGTTCTGGAGAGTGATTTTGAGCCTCTTTGTGATGGTACCACGAGGCGTCGCTCACTAGCAGATCTCAGACTTCTGGAGGGATGTAGATTCTTAATAGTGAGTGCATGTAGGCGGGTGCTGAGCCTGTGGTTGTTCTATGAGCAAGCATCAGTGTCTTGAACTTGATGCGAGCTGCGATTGGTAGCCAATGCAATGAGATAAAGAGAGGTGTAACATGGGCTCTTTTGGGTTCCTTGAAGACCAGTCGTGCCGCCGCATTCTGAATCATTTGTAGAGGTTTGACTGTGTTTGATGGAAGTCCAGCCAGAAGAGCATTGCAGTAGTCCAGCCTAGAAATGACAAGGGCCTGGACAAGAAGTTGTGCAGCATGCTCCGTCAGAAAGGGCCTGATCTTTCTGATGTTGTGTAGTGCAAACCTGCAAGATCGAGCAGTCTTTGCAATGTGGTCTTTGAAGGTCAGCTGGTCATCAAAGATTACACCAAGATTTCTGACCGAAGTTGATGGGGTAATTGTTGATGAACCTAACTGGATCGTGATGTCATGCTGTAGAGTTGGAGCGGCAGGAAAGACAAGAAGCTCAGTCTTTGCCAGGTTGAGCTGGAGGTGATGTTCTTTCATCCATGCCGAGATGTCTGCCAGGCAACCTGAGATCCTTGCAGCTACCGTTGGATCATCTGGTTGAAAAGAGAGATAGAGCTGTGTGTCATCAGCAAAGCAGTGGTAGGAGAATCCATGTGCGTGTATGATGGGACCCAGTGATGTAGTGTATGTGGAGAAGAGGAGGGGTCCAAGAACCGATCCCTGAGGAACCCCAGTGACCAGTGTATGTGCTTTGGATACCTCCCCTCCCCAGGCCACCCTGAAAGACCTACCAGTGAGATAGGATTCAAACCAGCGAAGTGGAATTCCAGCGATGCCCAGTGATGAGAGAGTGGAGAGGAGTATCTGATGATTGACAGTGTCAAACGCGGCAGATAGATCCAGCAGAATGAGGACTGATGATTTGGAATGGGCTTTTGCAATTCGCAGGGCTTCAGTGACCGAGAGAAGTGCAGTCTCAGTTGAATGGCCACTCCTGAAACCTGACTGTTTAGCGTCCAGTTTGTTGTTCTGTGAAAGAAACAATGAGACCTGGTTGAAGACAACACGTTCAAGTGTTTTCGCTATGAATGGAAGGAGAGAGACAGGTCTATAGTTTTCTATAAGAGAAGTGTTTAATGTAGGTTTTTGAGCAGTGGGGTTACCGAGCCTGCTTGAACGCAGTGGGGAAGATGCCTGTGAGGAGGGATGTGTTGATGATGTGTGTGAGTGTCGGTAAGAGCGTGGGAGAGATTGCTTGCAGAAGGTGCGAGGATTGGGTCAAGAGGACATGTTGTAGGATGGTTGGAGAGGAGAAGTTTGGATACTTCAGCCTCCGTCAGGGGACAGAAGGAGAAAATGGGCGGTTTAGCAGTGGATGTGGTTGGTTGGGGGTCCTGTGTGCGTGGAGGTGAGAACTGATCACTGATCGATCTAGTTTTGTCTGTAAAAAAAGTAGCAAAGTCATCAGCTGTAATAGAAGTGGTGGGAGGTGGTGGAGGGGGACAGAGGAGAGAATTAAATGTTCTGAAGAGATTACGCATGTCTGGAGCGCTGTTGATCTTGTTGTGGAAATGTGAGGATTTGGCAGTGTGGACATCAGCAGAGAAAGATGAGAGCAGAGACTGATACCTACTCAGGTCCGACGGGTTGTTTGATTTGTGCCATTTTCTCTCTGCCGCTCTGAGTTTAGTCCGATGTTCACGAAGAACATCAGATAACCAGGGGTTAGAAGGGGCAGTCCGTGCTGACCTAGAGGAGAGAGGACAAATGTCGTCTAGACAAGAAGTTAAGGTAGAGCATAAAGTTTCAGTAGCTGCGTTTACATCCAGAGATGAGAAATGGGTAGGTGAGGGAAGAGAGGAGGATACTACAGAGGAAAGATGGGAAGGAGAAAGGGAGCGCAGGTTTCGTCTATAAAGCAAAAATAATAAGAATACATTAATACATTAGGAAAACCTGAGGAACGAAGGAGGCGTCAAATCAACAAAAATAATAAAACATAAATATTCTAAACCAAGTCCCCAAAACCCTCTTAACCTAACTAACCAAAGAAAAATGCAGAAAACAAACTCGACATCTTCGGCGTATACGACGCCACAACTAAACTACACTAACTACAAACAAAAATACAAAAGAGACGCTCACCTCTCATCTAGTGTGTCTAACACTTGTTAACTGCGGGCAAGATGTATCCTAGGGCGCGCACTACACTAACCTGTTCCTCATTTCCCCATTCAAAGAAAGAACAGTAATTATTATCAACACTCCGCTCAAAATTGCGATAACGCAGCAACAAGTATTAAGCTCACACATATGTGATACGAACGCCGAAACAAACTAATTCAAAACACCTGAACACACACACACACTGAGCTATCCAGCGTGACACGCCGGGAGATCTTTAAACAGCAGGGTGACTTCGGATTGGCTGCAGGAACGACGCCCTTAATGATGATTGACAGCAGTCTCCTCCAACCAGCAGAGACCTAAGAACAATGATGACAGACTAGAGAACAGATTGATAGAAATAAGAGAAAAGAAACAAAAACACACGCGGCACGTAACAACATTACTGTTGCACTTCACCATCTACTACATTTCCCATCATCCATTGCACTGATCACATTACTGTTGCACTTCACCATCTACTACATTTCCCATCATCCATTGCACAGATCACACAGCTGTCACAGATTACACATTGCACTGATTACAGCTGAAACCCATTAGACACGTTTTAAAAGCCTTGGACACTTTGCCACTTTGGATACTGTTCGCTGTCATCTGACCCACGCCCATTTTAGATTACTCTTTGCATTGCCTATGATATACCTGTCTGCCATTGTTCGACCCTGCCTGTTAAGACCACGTCTCTCGTAAATAAAAGTCTGCATATGGATCCGCACGTCTCATGTCTCGTCAGCCCCGTAACAGATGAATGGCTATAGTCAATGGTTAAATTTTAGAAAAAACAAAACAAAACAAAAGCAATTTCATAGAGACATCAGTAGTATTGGTATCAGTGATACTCGCCTTCAGTCACAAAAAAAGATTCCATTAATCAAAAATTAAAAATGGACTGTCTTTATGCTGTAGATTGAATGTGAAATTATTGCAATATAAACGTATATGTTTCTTGCACGTCTCTTTTAATCAAACACAATTGATTCAGCCCGTTAAGCTACTCCAAAACCTGAAAAGGGTGTGGGCTCTGGGAATGTGTTTGGGAACCACTGTTATACATTATGGATGACCTGGGGGGTTAGTAAATAATGATGGAACTAATGGAAATAATGAGCTGTACTTTTAAAAATATATATTTTTAATGAAGTTTTTTCTTCTCACCACGGCTGTATCTGTTTGATACTGTAAAAATGCTGTTGTTAAATTTGTTGTTAAATCAAACTTGAAACGCCGTATTTGACAACATTTGGCTGTAAATGCGATTAATCTATAGCATAATTCTTGCCATAACTTTCTGCTCCCCGTAGTGATGCTCGCACGTTGTTTGCATACTCTATCACAGATGAAGTGAATTAAATGCAATATTTGTTAAATACACAGACATTTCAGAAACTTTTCCATGAGCAACAGAAACACTTTTTATACAGCTTAATATAGTGCCATCTGTTCAAGAATAAAGAATAATAAACATATACTATTTAAATTCCAATAAAGTGGGGGTATATGCTCAGTGTTTTATGATAAACATGACTCAGTATGACAATGCTTTTACTGTTCAAAAACAAAGATTTGTGAGCATTATTGGAATTGAGGATGTAACCGTAATTCGATGACAACACATAACATTCAACTCGGGACTTTTCACGTCCTCAGACTGAGGATTATCTGTTTCTATAAGGACAGAATGAACCCGCATGAAAGAATGTTAATGGCAGCTGTAAACACAATACAAGTAACAGTTGCTATGCAAATGTGTTATTATTACACTTTATAATTATTTCTTTAGGTTGTTATTACATGCTTTGTTTTCCTGTTTTCATACTTGCTGAAGGTAAAGTTGAAAAGTTTGACCAATAACATGCATCGACCAATCGTGGCACGTGAGAAGGTGGGATCTACAAAGAACGGTCAAGGCAATGCAAATATACTTACATATTAGTTGTGTTTGACATGAAGCAACGCTGCTCAGACTCATCGGTGAATGACATTAAAGTACCGCAAGAATTATTTGAAAGGAGCTGTCTGCGGTCTATAGCTCTCAAGGTACATGTCATACAACAATTGGTCTGTGTAGCACAAACAGCCAAAACCTGGATATTTTAGGCAATATAGAAATCCTAGCAAGGACGTGTCCCCTAAAAATGGCAATCTACCTGGACTTTGCACTCTTCCCCAGGCCAGGCTATTGCAAAATTATATTATATTTTCCTTCAAGTCTCTGCCCTTGTTGACTCCAGTTTTTATAGGCGGTTCATTCAGAAATTTAGTCAGATCGCCTTCCCTCTGACAAGTTTAACTTTCACCAAGAAACGCTTCAGCTGGTCACCACAGGCATTTCAAGAACTTAAGAGCTGCTTTGTTTTCGCCTCCATTCTTTCTAATCCTGATCCTTTGTGTCAATTTGTGGTGAAGGCATCAGAAGTGGGGGGCCATTTTGCCCCAGAGCTCTTGTTCTGATGGAAAAATACACAGCTGTGTTTTTTTTTTTCTCACCAGCTTTCCCCAGTGGAACAGAAATAACAATATCGGTAATTACTGGCTGTCAGGTTGGCATTGGGAGAGTAGCACCTCTGGTTGGAGGGCTCAGGGATACCTGTTATTTGGATGGATCGTAATAACCTTGAATAAGACACTTGACATAACTGTCTCTGGTGGTCTTCCACTATTAATAGAACCACAGTTACACCAATAACTAGTAGTATATATCTTGTTGTTGTACATTGGTGGAATCAACATCAATGTAATACATAAACATTTTCTAGAAAACTCTACTCCTTGATAACATATTTCTCTGTTTGAGTGTCCTGACTTTTTTCACTGGTTTGCTATTTTACATTGAGGTGTTATACACTACAATAAAATTAGCTATTATGTTAAATGCTTTGATATATTTTTGTTATGCTTCACGAACTATGCCAACTTGTATATGTGACCCTGGACCACAAAACCAGTCTTAAGTCGCTGGGGTATATTTGTAGCAATAGCAAAAATACATAGTATGGGTCAAAATTATCAATTTTTCTTTTATGCCAAAAATCATTAGGATATTAAGTAAAGATCATGTTCCATGAAGATATTTTGTAAATTTATTACCGTAAATGTATCAAAACTTAATTTTTGATTAGTAATATGCATTGCTAAGAACTTCATTTGAACAACTTTAAAGGCGTTTTTCTCAATATTTTGATTTTTTTGCACCCTCAGATTCCAGATTTTCAAATAGTTGTATCTCAGCCAAATATTGTCCGATCCTAACAAACCATACATACAAATTTATACTTAAGACTGGTTTTGTCGTCCAGGGTCACATATATGGTGGTATAAATGTTATCGCTATGATTATTCTGATTATTCCACTTTATATTAGGTGGCCTTAACTACTATGTACTTACCTAAGAAAAAAAAAAGAAAAAAGTACTTAGTGTTCATTTTGTATTGCAAAACACTTCTGCTGCTATTGCGGTGGGATACGGGTAAGGTTAGGGACAGGTTTGGTGGTATGGGTAGGTTTAAGGTGTAAGGGATGGGTCAACAGTGTAATTATAAATGTAATTACAGAAATTAATTACAGATGTAATTATATGCAGGTATTTTCTAAAATATAAGTACAACGTAAAAACATGCATGTACACAAAAAGTGCATTGTATCAAATGATTAATTATCCATGTAAGCCCACCTAATATAAAGCGGGACCGACAATGCAATCATTTTTTGCAAATACACTTGTGTGCGTGTGTGCGCATGTGTGGCGTGTGTGTGCGTGTGTGTGTGTGTTGAATTACAACATACATGTTGAAATTGTCACAACTCACGGGGAGCACGGAAACCAGGAACGAGGAATTCAGAACACGGGAGTTTAATATTCAAAATAGGAACACAGATCACAGGCAGGGTAGACACTTAAAGACCGACAAACACTAACTGAAAGGACTGAGGGTTTTAAAGACAGGACAATCATGGAAACTAAGGAGACACACCTGGAATCAAATTAACACAATCAGACTGGGAAGAAACTGGGTCACAGGGAACACATGGGGAGCAAAAACCACAACAAAACAGTCCAGGGGCGTGACAGAAATAAAACATTTTGTTATACATTTTTATTGTGTATTTAAAATGTATTTTTTTAAATATATTTTTAGTATGATACATTTCCAGAGTATAAAACCTGGGATCAATGTTACAACTAATCTGTAATTCAGATGATTCTGTAATTTGGCAACAAAAATAGTCATTTAAAAACCAGTATAGTTCCCAAGTAAATGTATCTGTCTTCACAACTTCACACACTGCAGGTCATAAAGTTCACACTCAATAACCATGCCTTCCATCTGCTTGTCAGGGTTTATTTAAATCTGCAAGATGCAAAACAATAAGTGCCAAATAAAGTTATTCTATGATTTAGCATTAACTTGGATCCACCAAATGAATTTTGATAGGATAACAGATGTAAGAGTAATATTCCTGCTGGCTGGTGTTTCCATCTGGGATATCAAGTACCACCTAGGAAGAATGACAGAAAGAGAAAAAAAACCTTCACTTTCTGGGAAAAGGATGCAAACTATTAATAAACAAACAGTTGCTGCATTCAGGGAAGCCTCTGACTCTTTTTTCCTACATAACAAATCATCTGCACCTCAGAGTACACAGATAAAAAGCAATAACAGCTGCTGTCATCTTGTGTTTGGATGCCTGATTTTTAGGAATGCAAATCTGTGAGCCAGTTCTGGGAGGTAATTATACCAAATTATTTTGACGGCAGTCTTTGGCTCAGGCATTTTAGACTGACTAAAACAAATGGGGTGAAACGGGATTGCTATTCTGGTTAATCCAGTTATCTAATGGTATGTTGAGGCAAAGTCACATTAGTTGTTTGTTTTTTTTTTGTTGGTGTTGTTGTTGTTGTTGTTGTGTATCCAGGAATTGATTCTGTAATTTTGTTATTCGGTATATTTATTTTCATTGTAGTTTATGTGCATGTTTTCTTACTGAATAAAAAAAATAACCACCTCAGTTGAGTACATTCCTTTTTTATGCACATTTTAAGATTTTATGAGCATCTTGGTGTTTTTTATGCAATATCCCAAACCTTGTACAGTATATAAAAATATGAAGAGTCTGAAATATTCTTCTAAAATTAGCATTTTTATCAGGCTCCTATATTTATGTTCAGTTATTTCACTTTAATTGCATAGAAAAGGACCTATACACTGCCATTAGAGTAAAATTACTGAACCTACACATGGGAGCCTGAAAAAAAATGCTCATTTTAGATGAAATTTTCAGATGGCACTTAGAGGCTTTTGTATCCGAACTCTTCATATATAAATGTAAACAGCTAATGTCAGTGAGCAGTTCTACAATTCTGATATTTTTGAGGTATTTCTACACTGTAAAAAAAAAAAAAAAGTTGAGCGAACTTAAAAAAAAACATTTTTTACCAGCTTCAGCAGATTTTTGAGTTTGCTCAACTTGTTTTTGTGGGAGATTCTCAAATTTGTGTTGTATGAACTTAAAAACAACAAGTTGAGAAAACTCAAAAATCTGCTGAAGTTTGTTGCCTTAAAATTTTAAGTTGGCTCAACCTTTTTCTTTTTACAGTGTAGGGTGTTATTGTGTAATTTTTGAAGTTTCAACACTTTAGTCCCATTCGTTACAAAAGAGTGAGTAGCAGGTGTTTAATTCTTTGGAATTTTCCCTTTTGTGTTTCACGTAAGAAATAAAAAGTCACACGGCTTTGAAATGACATGAGGGTGAGTATAAATGCTAGTAGATGTAGTAACCACACCACCTGGTATTAAAGAGGATCTTTTTCCATTGATGACTATTCAAAAATATTTCTTTTTTTTTCTTCTTTTTTTTCAAAAATATTTCTATATGCAGCCAATTTTTTTTCAAGCAACATTTAAACTTTCCGTATTTTATAATAGAAAGTAATTTCTGGGTGCACCAATCCTTTAATCGTGTGTTACTTTGGAGGTACAAAAAGAGAATGAAAACAAATCTTACATCTGGTTTACCGGTTGCCGCTGCTGGGTCGAGGTGTTTGAATAAAGAGTTGAGTTGCTTCCTTAGCTGCTTCCAACTCTTCTTAGTGGGTTGTAGCAAAATAGCTTGGAAACTGACCGGCAGACCGTACCTAACCAACAGCAGAGCAATTGCAATGAGTTTTGTGTTTATCTGTTTATATGTATGATTTATTTAGTTTACTTCAAGTATACGTTTTACCTGAGAACTGACTCAACGAATGTACGGAGGACCTTGATGTGAATCCAGGCCACAAAGATCTCACTGAAATTTACCTTTAGCCAACACAAAAATGTTCTCTGTTGGGACAAACAAGCACACTGTTATCATTGCACTGATTCTTGAGACATTGAATAAAACTTTTACTGGCCATTAATTTTGAAATTAATCACAGATGATCACTAGAATGCTCTAACACAATTTAGTTCTCTCTTTTTTTCAATTTAGTCTCTCACTATCCCCCAAAAAAATGCTCTCACTAGCCCATCCTCATATCTATATTACATGTTGGTTAAAAATATATATTAAACTTCAGCCAAACAGAAATATTGGTATATACATTTACTGCTATGTCCTGTGAGAATGAAAAGGTTAACATTGTAACCGCTCCCCTTCTCTTTAAAAGAACGAGCCACTACAATATATTTTGAGAGAGGGGCCCACCAACCTTTCTCCATAAGTGTACCTTAAAACACAAATATCTTGACACAAATGACCAAATCAATACACAGAGTGAGATTAAACCAATTATTATTGTGTGGTAGAAGTTGGCATAATCCAATCACAACATAAACAACAAAAAAACGACAGTCTCGGTTGCTTTGTGAAATGCAAGCATGTAGGTTTGCAAGCATACAAACAGGAGTGGAAACTGGTTGAAAGTTAAGCATAGTCCAATGGGGAACATGAATGTCACTGAATGTCTGTAGTACTTATCAATGAAGACGATGATATCGAAGGTGATGACGATGATTCTGATGAAGACGACAAAGCTCAATGTGCATCCAACAAACTCCACCATATAGTCCCAAAACCACTCTAGTCCCCGAGTGAGGAAACTCAAACGGTCCACGACAGCAACAGGAAACCCATCCTAGAGATATCTCCCAGGTACATACAGCGTGGCCTTCAGTGGCAAGAATAACCACAGGTACAAAAGAGTCCCTATTGATTGAGCTTAAAACATCGACGTTTTCTCAACCTGGACTCTAAACATTGAAGGTAGCATGAGAAGCCATGCTTCCTCCCAACCAAACAATGTAACTCACTCTACTACCACACCTGGGCTTAATATAGAGGAGGGGAGCACCCTAGAGCCCCCAGAGGGCTGTAGTAAAACTGCACCCTAACTAAATCCATAGTAACAGCGCTATGGGCTGTTACATACCCCCCTGCTCAATGGAAGATTTGTCATAACCGTGACAAATCTTAAGATTCTGTACATGGTAGGTATCAACGTTAGACGGATCAGACTCAAGGGAAACAGAGTAATTAACAGGACCTAAGCGTTTGACAACTTTTATGGACCTTTCCATTTTATGGAAAGTTTGGCCATAAAGCCAGCATCTGCTCTGGATAAAGGATGAGTCCGTACCCAAACTACATCTCCAACATGAAACTGTACTGGTTTGTGGCGCTGGTCGTAGTACCGTTTCTGCTTGGCTTGGGCTCGCTCCACATTCTCCTTTACCAGACTGATGAGGTCCTTTTGTCGGTCAAGTAAGGAATAGAAAGGGCTGTCAGGTGGTTGCTAAAGAGCTCTTTCCATAGGTCCTTTGAGTTTGCGCCCAAGAGCGACTTCTGCCGGGGTAAATCCTGTGCTCTCATGCCAGGCAGAATTAATGGCGAATCTGAATTCTGCTAACCATTTGTCCCACTGCCGATGTTGTTCTCCTACATAGGATGCTATCATAGTTTTAAGATTACGATTTACCCGCTCAGTCAAATTTGTCTGAGGATGGTACGCAGTAGTCAACTTTTGGACAACTCCCCACTGCTTTCCCAAGTGCCCGCTGAGTGGATTGTCGTGGGCATAATTCAGAAAGGCCTCCCGATGAACAGATGGAATTATCAGTTGGTATTTTTGTCCTTTCTGACCATCAGGCACACTGCGAAACAGAAAACCATTCTTCACAATGTATTGGATTCGTGAAGCATCTGGTACAGTCTGATTCTCAGCTTTGGCCATCAGCTCTTGAACTTCACGGTCATTACTTTGTGATATTGCAATTTGAGTGAGGTCTACTGGCATGCTGACTTGTGATGCAGTGGTCTTGGAAGCGTTAACAATGAAGATCGTGTCAGGCAGAGCATTGTGATTTTGAGTTCTGGACAATACGTCCGGTACTGTGTTACATTGTCCCTTCCTGTATTTTACAGTGAA
This sequence comes from Onychostoma macrolepis, assembly GCF_012432095.1. Classification (NCBI taxonomy): domain Eukaryota; kingdom Metazoa; phylum Chordata; class Actinopteri; order Cypriniformes; family Cyprinidae; genus Onychostoma; species Onychostoma macrolepis. Next base: position 29,421,360 of record NC_081171.1, on the reverse strand, counting down.
ATGGAATCCCTGTAACCGTATTGTCCAACGAATGAGGCGAGAAGAAGGCTTTGGGTGTTGGAAGGCCCATGTCAGGGCAGCATGGTCAGTGATGACTTCGAAGGGCCGACCTTCAAGGTATGGCCGCCACTTTTCAACAGCCCAGACTACGGCCAAACACTCCTTTTCTGATACTGAATATGCTCTCTCGGCTCCTCTGAGCAACCGAGAAGCATAGGCAATCACATGCTCCTCTCCTGAGGATTCCTGTGTAAGAACAGCTCCCAGGCCTAAGTCACTTGCGTCAGTTTGCACTCGAAAACTCTTGCTAAAATCAGGTGCTATTAAAACAGGAGCTTGTACCAGATCTTGCTTAATTGTGTCAAATGCGCTCTGACACTGTTCTGTCCACATCCATGTCGAGTTTTTCTGCTTCAAAGCGTGCAGTGGTGCGGCTTTCTCTGAAAAGTGAGATATAAAACGGTGGTACCAACCTGCCAATCCTAAGAACCTTTGTACGTCCTTGATGGATTGAGGGACAGGGAATGATTTCACTGCATCGACTTTAGCTGGATCTGTCTTTACACCTTCATCTGAAACTATATGTCCAAGGAATGCAAGTGATCTTTGAATAAAATTGCATTTCTTCAGATTAAGCGTGAGTCCAGCCTTGTGAAGACATGTGAATACTTGGTAGAGGTGTTGTAGATGTTCTCCCATGGTCTTAGAATAGATGACAATGTCATCAATATATACCATGCAACACGTGCCCCTTACTTCTCGGAGAACATGTTCCATTAGCCGTTGAAAAGACGCAGAGGCATTTTTTAGGCCGAAGGGAAGACAAAGAAATTCATATAGCCCTGTGGATGTTACAAAGGCGGTCTTTTGAATGCTGTCGGACTCCATTTCCAGCTGCCAGTAACCACTTTTTAGGTCCAGCGTACTAAAAATAGTGGCACCATGTAGTGACTCCAAGATATCCTGTATCTGGGGCATGGGGTAAGCATCTAGGTGAGTCTTAGCATTCAATCCACGATAGTCAATACACAGCCTAGATCCTCCATCCTTCTTTTGTACCACCACTACCGGAGAAGCCCAGGGGGATGTAGATGGTCGAATGATCCCTTTGTCTAGCAGATCCTGTATCTGCTCTTCAATGAACTGCTGCTTTTCAATAGAGACCTTATACACACGCTTCCTTAACGGTACTTCATCAGTGGTAATGATGCGGTGTTTAATAAGGTTAGTGCGACCGATTTCTTGAGTACACACAGTAGGCCAGCTCAACATTAAACTCTCCAACTTTTCTTTTGTCTGCGGATCTGTGTCTGCTGCCGAAGAAAGTTGGTGTATGCACTGAAGAGTTTCGTCGCTGCAGGCAGGTGAAGAAATGGCAAGGTAAAAATGCATGGTGGGATTGATATCATGATGAAGAAAGGGGAAGGTTTTTACTTTCATAGACCCTGCAATGGGCAGGCTATACTGGGCATTGTGAAAGTCTGGCACCATTCCGGTCTTCAACAGAAAATCCATTCCCAGTATGATGGGTACTGTCAGATCAGTATCTCTCATTATATAAAATGCCAGGTCTACAATCTGTCCTTGCACTTCACACTTCCACGTCACCTTTCCAATGGCGGTCTGCTTTTGTCCATTGGCCAGTAGAAAGGATTGTCCTTCACTGGGTTGGTACTGCTCTTGGGGCCACAACTTGTTACAAAAAGATTTCTGGATCAGCGAGTAAGTGCTACCTGTGTCAACCAAGGCAATGGCATACCTGTCTTGTAGAATTATCGGCTGGGTGATATTTCTATAGTCATGCTGCACAGCCTTTTGGAAAGATTGCACTACTCGATTGCTTGCTTGTGGTGGTTTTTGCTGAGGATCGTGAACTGAAGAGACTTTCCTCTTCTGTTCCTCCACATTAGCCTGACTCCAATATCTTTTGGACTCATCAAAATCTCTCTCTATTTGGGTTCCAACCCGTACTAATTCTCCCACGTCTTTGACGGTCCCACGTAGTAAACTAGCAAGCCGGGGATTACAATTTCTAAGAATGGCTTGGACCATTTCCTTCTCAGTCATTCCTTTTCTCCACCGCACACACAATGCTCGATAGTGAAATGCAAAATCTCTGATACTTTCTTTGGTACCTTGTTTCCTCTCTAACGGTTTTCTTGCTGCAACATCATAGTCCTCACTTAAAAAAGAGTGCAGAAAACTTTCTTTAAACTGGCTCCAGTTATATACCTTCCTTCGTTCTGCCATCCACCAATCCTTTGCGGTGCCCTTGAGAACAGCAGTGAGTGAGGCGAGGATTTCATCATCGCTAAGGGGTCGGACAGCAAAATATTCTTGGCAATGTTCAATAAATACCACAGGATCATCCTCTTGGGTACTACCAAAAGTAGGGAAATCTAGTTTCACTGGGGGATTATACTGTACTGCGGATTGGCTGCCCTGCATTGGTAAGTAACTGGACTGTACACTGTAAGCTGTATTTCTTTGTTTAGAGTGGGGAAAGGAAACTGTAGAATTAGGGACTGGGGCAATCGGGGTGGATGCAGATGGCAAACAAGGATTGGAATCTGTGCTCCAATTGACGATCCCTTCGCTTTAAGCAATCTACAACAGATTGGCCCAGCTCCTGAACCAGCAGTTCCACTTGACTCTTCACTTTCTCACACTCACGTTGTATTTGATATGACATTCTTTCCTCTTTTTGCATCGTCTTTCAAATTCACCATAAGAAACGTTCGTACTCACTCTCTGGCCAAAGTCAGCTAGTTGGTCTTCGATACCAGCGAACCGATCTGTCAGGCGTTCAATCAACGATCCCACTGAAGCAGCCGGGTCGTGGTTTGTTTCAGGATCAATCGCCGGTGGTGGTGGAGGAGGTGGAAAATGGGAATCATCTGGAACCTCAGGTACATTGTCCTCATTTCCCACACTTTCGTCATCTGAATCAATATACAAGTCACTAAAAGTGTGGATTAAGTCTCTTAGGGGTTCCCTTCGTGTAGTGAACGGAGCAGAAGCAAACTCCCCATCAGGCACGGCCTCAATCCCATCCAGAGCAATCTGGCTGTCCCTATTGTAAGACATGGTCACTGTTAAAGGTAACAAATATAAGGCTTAATGGTCCCTGTTCGGGCGCCAATATGTAACCGCTCCCCTTCTCTTTAAAAGAACGAGCCACTACAATATATTTTGAGAGAGGGGCCCACCAACCTTTCTCCATAAGTGTACCTTAAAACACAAATATGTTGACACAAATGACCAAATCAATACACAGAGTGAGATTAAACCAATTATTATTGTGTGGTAGAAGTTGGCATAAACCAATCACAACATAAACAACAAAAAAACAACAGTCTCGGTTGCTTTGTGAAATGCAAGCATGTAGGTTTGCAAGCATACAAACAGGAGTGGAAACTGGTTGAAAGTTAAGCATAGTCCAATGGGGAACATGAATGTCACTGAATGTCTGTAGTACTTATCAATGAAGACGATGATATCGAAGGTGATGACGATGATTCTGATGAAGACGACAAAGCTCAATGTGCATCCAACAAACTCCACCATATAGTCCCAAAACCACTCTAGTCCCCGAGTGAGGAAACTCAAACTGTCCACGACAGCAACAGGAAACCCATCCTAGAGATATCTCCCAGGTACATACAGCGTGGCCTTCAGTGGCAAGAATAACCACAGGTACAAAAGAGTCCCTATTGATTGAGCTTAAAACATCGACGTTTTCTCAACCAGGACTCTAAACATTGAAGGTAGCATGAGAAGCCATGCTTCCTCCCAACCAAACAATGTAACTCACTCTACTACCACACCTGGGCTTAATATAGAGGAGGGGAGCACCCTAGAGCCCCCAGAGGGCTGTAGTAAAACTGCACCCTAACTAAATCCATAGTAACAGCGCTATGGGCTGTTACAACATTATAAGGTTTCATGTCTACTTTTTTGCCAGCACTCTCAGATATTGAAATTAAGGATAGCATTAAATCAAACAATATCACGGTCTGTCTCTACCATGAAGATATTTTTCCATATTTCACCTGTTATAAGGTCAATTAGTAGCTAGTAAAAATGACAAAAATAAATTGCATGCATGCATTTAACGCATAAAATGGGAAATATGGAAATTTTTCAACAAGATTTTTGTACTGACGAATTGAAGCTAAAAATTGGGATTGAAAACATCCAGTCTCATGCCATTCTGTAGTCTACTGAAGGTGTAGATTTGAAATTACATATCATAAATATTCTTTAAGACAGTACACATGTTTTTATCTAACGGTGTTGGTGACAGACAAAAAAATCAAAACAAAATAAAAAAGTGTGAAAATGGAAAAAGCAGGAGGTTGCATCCAAACACAGTTGAACATGTTGAAGAATCATTGATGCAAAATGCTTATTTGATCATCTCTGTGGTCTGTTTTTTTTTTTCTTCTCTATAAACAGTGCTCAATAAAGAACTTTAAATGAATATTGTTTAGTGTTTATATTAGGAAAAAAGAATAGGCTCTCAGTTATTAGGATTTACTTACATACAGTTCCTTCTTATCCACAGCAAGATGGCCTATCTCCTGCTTTTGCTTCTCGGCTTCATCCAGGTTGTATTCCCGCACTGTAAACCTGTTGGCCACCACAGGAATAAGTAGTTTCTTTATTCAGCCTAAATAAGCATAGAGGCACATCAAACCTTGTTAAAAAGAAGTGCACTTAATTGTATTAAATAAATATTAAAATTAAATATTAAATATTAAATTCTTAAAAGTATATGAAAAAACTGTACACTTTCAGAAAAAAAAAGGTTTAAAAGCTGTCATAGGGGCGGTACACTTTAAAAAGTTACTAATATGTTCCATTTAAGTATATGTATGTACAATTTAAATACTAATATGTACCTTTAAGGCACTTTTATGCACCCTTTAGAGGTCATGCCACTTATGTACATTTTTAAAGGAGAGTGTACTTGCAGATCTTGAGTGAACTCATGGCAAATTGGTCTTCCAGGTTTTGATGTCACTCCATAGAAGTAATTATGAAATTACTTATGAACATGTACTTCAGTTCTACTTAGGTGGCACTCAAAAGCACTCTAAAGTTTTGTTAATTGCATTTAATATAAATTCAATAATATATTTTCTTTTAATTGAAATGAACATCCAAATAAATGTCCAAAAACACTCTTTTTAAAAGTCTGCATCTTTTTAACAAGGCTGTGTAGTAAAGATTTGAGAGTAAGCTTACTTGTGCTTTTTGGCATTGGTTTTGAATTCGGCAATGACATTCTTAAACAGGGTTACTGTGAAAATCCCTGCATCTGCATCCTCAACCAACTTCCTGTTATACAAATATAAACATAGTTATTATGCCATGCAAAAGAGTAGAGGCAAACTGAAAAATGACTATGGTTTGGTTGATATGTCTGAAACAGAGAGAAAATACACAGAGCCAATTAAAGCCAATGAGTTGGAAACCATCTCCCAGACTACAGCCAGACAAACTACGACAACCAGACAGTAACTTGATAATACAGCTGGATTAGCCTTCTGCTACATGGTTAAAGCAAGATATGTAAAATGAGATGAAATCTGGGCTGTCGAAACAACAGTGTTCCCACGCCTGTTTTTTCAGTGAATTTCCATGACCTTTCCAGTCATTCATGATTACTAGATACAGATTTCATAATAGCATTTTATAGAGATTAAGGGGGTGGATGTCCAGATATCAATGATCAATTAATCCGCGATTAATGCATTTAAACTATTAAAATTACAATTTTCAGATTTTCCATGACCGTGGGAACCCTGAAATACAAACCACTCAACAAACATGCATGGGGACCAACCGGCTGGAACGAGGAACCACAAACTTTGACATCGACTCATATGTCTTCTCCCATAGTGCATATGCCGTTCTACAGAAATGATGTAACAAATAAATTTTAAAAAAAATGCTTGATCAGTAATATGTGAGCTAAGATATGCTCTCAGAGTTCACACTGACCTGGGCACCACAGCTAGCAGTGTTGTGAGGTACTCTGAATTCAAAACCAAGTCCTCCTTTTTCACAATATTGGTCAATGCACGGGTCTGCAAGCTTCCCCTGGTTAAGTACAGCAGTAGTGATGGTTATTAAGTTTTCTTTGAATCTCACATAAACGTCCAGGTCACATTTAAAAACTAAGAACCTCATTTTACATTTTTGCATTTAGAAGGGAAATGTATGGAGCAGGGGCGTCATGCACTCATTATTTTTGAGGGGGCACGAGTGTGTGTGTGTGTTTGTGTGGGCATGTGACACACAGCAGCCACAATAGCACAATAGCACTATATATATATATATATATATAATTTTTTTTTTTTTTTTTTTTAAACATTCCCAAACGCATTAACTATATCATGAAATATCTCAATTCTCACCTTTATAGATTATGTTAGTTGATCTGTAGTGGGCGATGGTCAAAGTAACCTAATTTTCTATTAACTATGTATAAAAACCTGTCTGTTTACTTAAGTAACATATATGGGTGTCATGCCATAACATAGTTTTAATACAACTGACTTTTATATTTAATGTGAATTAACATTGAAAGTTATGAATAAAAACATTGTAAGTTAGGGTACTTATCATAACACTTTCATTGTACAGAAAGAGAGCAAAGAACATTTACATTATCAAAGAACATTTTCACTGACAGAGTTCAAGCACTCTCAAAAACTCCCATTAAAATCACTGAAGCTGTTTACACAGTGAAATGAATATCTTACTTACATATTCGTACACACATTTGCACTTTGTTATTTCTGACGAGACAATTTGCCAGAAAGAGTGCCTCTGATTGACTATTGCATTCATAAGCTCAACAGAATCGTGTGATTGGTTATAATGCGCTGTGCAGTAAAACCGCGTCTGTCTCTGGCTCAGGGCCAGCCAGCAAACACAGATTTGTATTTAGCAGCTGATGATATGAAGCGCTGAACGATTTAATCACGCTGGTATGATTGTATCAATTATAGAAAATATTATTCAGGTATTTTTTGTCCTTTGGAAGCTGCATTCAAAATCCACTTGGCTCAAAAATCTGAGGGGGCACTGGATTTCATGCTATGGGGAGCGCCATCAGCGTGACTTGAGTCTGAGCACATGTAGCAAACATGCCAATTCATTGGGCGATGGCAGTTCATGTTGGCAGTTCACTTTCATGTTGGTTCCTCTACTTCCCTGCACAAGTTTGCAAGCCTTTTCAAACCCTACTGAAAACCTGTAAAACTAGCACCCAAACCTCCTAGATGAATCAGAGACTATACAAGCTACATAGAAATTCCTCCATTATCTCAACACCTCAGTGTGGAGATGTAGGATGAATAAGGCGGTCACCGTGATTTTGCCAAGTAAGACATGTTCCTGGATCAACATCTTTTGTTGATCCTGGATCAACATTATTGTCCAAAAATATAGACTTAACTCAATCTCTACCCCTAAACCTAACCCTACCCATAATTTATTCCTAAAATAAGTGAGAAATCATAGCTGATTAACAAGGGTGTCGAAGCACCTAACCCTGATCATAAGCCTAAAACTTTTATTTCCTGAAAAGTTATCCCTCAATTCTGATTGGTTGATTGGAATGACGTTCCAGGATCAACAAGGATGTTGATCCAGGAACATGTTGTACTTGGTGAAATCACGCTCACCAAGGCTCCCAACTGTTTGAGTAGCTCTTTCTGTCACTTGTTTCATATTGCACTCTGAGTAGTATTTGTTTACTTATGCATACCGGCACTTTTTCAGCAAGATACTGTACTTTGGTTCAGATATCCTGAAGTATGTTTTTCAAGGGTTGAGGTATATTCTCCACTATGTTAGGGTCTAAAGTATAATTTTACACTCCCCTGTGGATGGTTGCGTGGTAGAAACCTGGCAAGCAGAGGTAGTTGACCTGTGGGGTGTCCCTTCTTATATATTGCATACTACGGTTAGCATTAGAGTAAAGTGCTAGCTATAGAGAGTCCTAGAGAATTATCATTATTTAAGTCAGGATTGAGCTGCTCTCCTCAATGTCGTGGGGTTTTTAAGTAGGGCATATATGGGATCAGATTCCCATAGTAGGCATAAGCTTCCCTGTGGCCTCCTTGGGTTTGGAGTATGGTGGGTGAGAGTTATTGGCAAATGGCAACCTGCCTTTCTCTTGTTTGCTCCTCTGACTAGGAGGTTTGGTTGCTGGTTTCACAGGGATTGAGTTTTGTTTTAGAACTAAATCACTCTCCTTGTCACACCTTGTTGCTTGTGCCCTCTAGTCAATGGTTAAGCAAAGTGAACAGAGTTAGGTAGGGCAGTATATATTCCCTTTACTTTGGTTATGTCCCTCCCCAACTCTTTTTTGGTTCTTGAAGTAGGGATATCACTCCCCTTTGTGCCTTTACTCAATGCAGGGTATGAGCTGCTCTCCTCCTGTTACTTTTGAGACTTGAAGTAGGGCCTAAGCTTCCCTGTGGCTCCTTTGAGGTTTAGAGCCTGGGTAATGAGAGTTACTGGGCAAAGCATTATGTCCTGCTCTTGTTTGCCTCCCTTTCCTGAGTAAGCTGTGGGGATGTATGCTCCCCCTTGGAGGAGTGCTAACATTGAAGGTTGTAGTATGTAGTGCTATTTACTGAGCATTTCTAGCATCTTTCATGCTTCCTTTGGTAGGCTGTTTGAGTAGTACATTAGGGTAGAGCAAGGCAAACAGACGTTCCCTTTCAATCAGACACATCCGATGTTATGACATTGACGTTTGGGTTCCTTATAGAAAGCGCCACAACTACTTAACTGTGTTACGAGATCTGGTGATGCAGAAGATGGCAGGTACAAGCATGCCAAGTAACAGCTATCATTCCACATCGTAGCCTACCTAGTCACTATTATTTGTATAGCGCTTTTAACAATGCCACGTTGGTAGTGAGGGAATAGGAGGCAGCTTAGGGCAGAGAAAGGTGCCCTTCACAACTTCGTGACCTCCTCATGCACCTCCGGGAAAATTGGCACTGAGGCTGGTTATGGCTGCAAGTTGCGCCACATGTCTAGGAACCGATCGTCCAGCCGAGAACACTCCAGGTTGGGTGGAGGTTTCCACTCAAGCCCAATGTTCTCGACTGCCCAGGAAAGCATAGAAGACACTTCAGAGTCAGACTCTGACTTTGCAGTGCTCCCAGAAGGAGAAAGCTCATCAGAGTCCTCATCCTATGAAGCACCTGGTCCTCCTCCAGAACCCCAAATGAAATTGTTGGACTGCTGTGAGACAGCCCGGCAATCTCCTTCGGGAGCTTGATGGCATGCAACAAGGTCCGTGAGGACTGGCATGACAGAAGAGCTCCCACTGTAACCCTCAGATCCAGAGTGCTAACCAACGAGGACTAATGCTTTCCAGAATTTCCGGGCTGAGCTGCAGCTGAGGGGACTTCCCCCCTCACGAGAAGGGAAAGTCACGATCTCAACATTGCCATGGACATGTGCTCACAATGAGGATATGAACCATCCATGAACGAAGTCTCAGCATGTTTACGGCCCAGACACATGAGACAACTATCGTGGCTGTCAGAGGGGGTCAGGAAACAACCTAATCTAGAAATGCTAAAAAGACACTCTCATCTGTGTAGCTCTTCAAGGGAAACTGCTCTTTTGATGCCAAAGCGCCAAGGGGGGAATCACAGAATTTAACCGTGCTATGACAGGGGAAACACCACTGAATGCACCGTAAACAGAAGTGGCCAACAAAGAGAATTTCCCGCAGGTGATTGGAGAAAACGAAAAGCACATATAGCAGCAACCGTTTGGCTCCAAACAAAAATCTGAATGAGTGCATACACTCCACCTTCTTATATACCGGCGTGCACGGAGGAGTGGCTGCATGCTAATTCCACTCGTCAATGTCTCTGTGGCCTGTTTTTACTACACAGAGGTGATTGGGGCTCACAAGGGAAACCCCAAACATCCGTATCGACGTAACTAGAGCATGACTGACTGAAAGGGAACCATGTTTTTTTATTATTATTAACATCACAAAAGTTTTGCGAGTGAATATCGTTTCTTAAGAGAATGCAAAAGTTTTATGAGCGAATGCAAAAGCATTGAAATATATTTTTTCCTTCCATTCCCTCATATTATTTTCATCACAAAAGTTTTGCAAGTGAACTCAAAAGTTTCTCGGGAAAATACTAAAGCATTGAAATATAATTTTTCCTGTAATATAATTTTTAATGAAAACAATGCAAAAAATAGTTCTAAAATAGACCTCAAAATATTATGTTTGTCCTCATGATATGATATTTCATGATATGAAAACTCACTCAGTTTTTCGCTCAAAGCTTTGAATACTGGCTTTCACATGACTGTAAGCCGCCCTGCGGGATTTCAACTCGGTGTCCACCTGAGAAACTTGCTAACATACATACAAACACACACACAACCACCCACACAGACAAACATTTATACAATAGAACAGGCATATAGAAACAAATAGTTGTAATTGTTTAAGAAGGTGTTTTATATAAGGGGTATACTTTGGAGATGATGTCAGCGAGGGTTTTCAGAGGCTGTGCAGTGGGGTATTTGGCTCTGTCCCATTGAAACCTGGTCACATATGTTGCCAAATCCACTGAAACATCAAGAAAAAAGTGAATGCTGTAAGCAGAACAGCGGCATAATTACAACAGCAGGCAGATAAAGTGATTTCTCATTTACTATACAGAATATGTCCTTTAATATTTTTTTTGTGGAAGTGCAGCTATTAACTGCTTAAATTAGCAGGATTCAGTCAGATTTACTGAATAGAAACCTTTCACTTAGTGTGGAATCAATCTCAATAGACATCTTTTTTAAAATTTTATAAAACTTCATAAAGGCCTATACTGCAAAAGATCAAATTTCTAAATTGGTTTACAGTGCAGTGTTCTGTAGTTCAGTGTGCTACGCATGACAAAATGGCATCAATGTAACCCCTGCAGTTCTACTTCCCACGTACTTGCTCAGAGCAGGATTCGAACCTATCTTTCTGGCATGGGAGGTAGGTGCGCTAATAAGGACGCTACAGACTGCAGCCTCTAACACCAGTTCCTAGCACACCTCTTGAGATCATGAGGTTTACATCTTACCATCTGGCTTCTGTTACACTCACAATAATGCACTTATGTTTATTGGTGAGTTTCCGATTTGTAAAGCTTGGAAGCACATGAGTGTTTATTACATAAGCTGAAGTTGTCTAAATCATATATTTTAGGTGAGACTACTTGTCCTTGTGGATGGACTTCTGGTTATGGCTGCTGATAGCCTATAATTCATGTGGGAGTTTGCACCATGTAAAAGGACTCTAAGGATATTTACACCACATTATTTTCTGGTGTCCTTGTGTTTATCATGCAAAACTTAGTCCAACTGGTTATGACATAACTTCACTTGTGAAAAAGAAGTACAGGTACATCTCAATAAATTAGAATGTCGTGGAAAAGTTCATTTATTTCAGTAATTCAACTAAAATTGTGAAAATTGTGTATTAAATAAATTCAATGCACACAGACTGAAGTAGTTTAAGTCTTTGGTTCTTTTAATTGCGATGATTTTGGCTCACATTTAACAAAAACCCACCAATTCACTATCTCAACAAATTAGAATATGGTGACATGCCAATCAGCTAATTAACTCAAAACACCTGCAAAGGTTTCCTGAGCCTTCAAAATGGTCTCTCAATTTGGTTCACTAGGCTACACAATCATGGGGAAGACTGCTGATCTGACAGTTGTCCAGAAGACAATCATTGACACCCTTCACAAGGAGGGTGAGCCACAAACATTCATTGCCAAAGAAGCTGGCTGTTCACAGAGTGCTGTATCCAAGCATGTTAACAGAAAGTTGAGTGGAAGGAAAAAGTGTGGAAGAAAAAGATGCACAACCAACCGAGAGAACCGCAGCCTTATGAGGATTGTCAAGCAAAATCGATTCAAGAATTTGGGTGAACTTCACAAGGAATGGACTGAGGCCGGGGTCAAGGCATCAAGAGCCACCACACACAGACGTGTCAAGGAATTTGGCTACGGTTGTTATATTCCACTTGTTAAGCCACTCCTGAACCACAGACGACGTCAGAAGCGTCTTACCTGGGCTAAGGAGAAGAAGAACTGGACTGTTGCCCAGTGGTCCAAAGTCCTATTTTCAGATGAGAGCAAGTTTTGTATTTCATTTGGAAACCAAGGTCCTAGAGTCTGGAGGAAGGGTGGAGAAGCTCATAGCCCAAGTTGCTTGAAGTCCAGTGTTAAGTTTCCACAGTCTGTGATGATTTGGGGTGCAATGTCATCTGCTGGTGTTGATCCATTGTGTTTTTTCGTCACTGCACCTGTTTACCAAGAAATTTTGGAGCATTTCATGCTTCCTTCTGCTGACCAGCTTTTTAAAGGTGCTGATTTCATTTTCCAGCAGGATTTGGCACCTGCCCACACTGCCAAACGCACCAAAAGTTGATTTAATGACCATAGTGTTGGTGTGCTTGACTGGCCAGCAAACTCACCAGACCTGAACCCCATAGAGAATCTATGGAGTATTGTCAAGAGGAAAATGAGAAACAAGAGACCAAAAAATGCAGATGAGCTGAAGGCCACTGTCAAAGAAACCTGGGCTTCCATACCACCTCAGTAGTGCCACAAACTGATCACCTCCATGCCACGCCGAATTGAGGCAGCAATTAAAGCAAAAGGAGCCCCAACCAAGTATTGAAAACATATACAGTAAATGACCATACTTTCCAGAATGCCAAAAATTCAACTAAATTCTTTTTTTTTTTTTTTTTTTTTGGACTTATGAAGTATTCTATTTTGTTGAGATAGTGAATTGGTGGGTTTTTGTTAAATGTGAGCCAAAATCATCACAATTAAAAGAACCAAAGACTTAAACTACTTCAGTCTGTGTGCATTGAATTTATTTAATACACGAGTTTGACAATTTGAGTTGAATTACTGAATTATTCAATGTATACTTTAGCATTTTTTAATGAATGAATGAGGCATTTATATAGCGCTTTTATTGTGTATTGCTGTACACCCAAAGCGCTTTACAATCATATTTGGGGGGGGGGGCATTGTGTTTGAAATGTGGTTAAAGTACAACCCGAATTCCGTAAATGTTGGGATGTTTTTTAAATTTGAATAAAATGAAAACTAAAAGACTTTCAAATCACATGAGCCAATATTTTATTCACAATAGAACATAGAGAACATAACAAATGTTTAAACTGAGAAATTTTACACTTTTATCCACTAAATGAGCTCAATTCAAATTTGATGCCAGCTACAGGTCTCAAAAAAGTTGGCACGGGGGCAACAAAGGGCTGAAAAAGCAAGAAATTTTGAAAAGATTCAGCTGGGAGAACATCTAGCAACTGATTAAGTTAATTGACATCAGGTCTGTAACATGATTAGCTATAAAAGGGATGTCTTAGAGAGGCAGAGTCAAAGTAAAGTTGGGCAGAGGCTCTCCAATCTGTGAAATAGTGCTTAAAAAGATTGTGGAATATTTCAAAAACAACGTTCCTCAACATCAAATTGCAAATGCTTTGCAAATCTCATCATCTACAGTGCATAACATCATCAAAAGATTCTGAGAAACTGGAGAAATGTCTGTGAGTAAGGGACAAGGCCGAAGACTTTTGTTGGATGCCCGTGGTCTTCAGGCCCTCAGACGACACTGCATCACTTATTGGAATGATTCTGTCATTAGCATTACTAAATGGGCCCAGGAATACTTCCAGAAAGCACTGTCGGTAAACACAATCCGCCATGCCATCTGCAGATGCCAACTAAAGCTCTATCATGCAAAAAGGAAGCCATATGTGAACATAGTCCAGAAGCGCCGTCGTGTCCTGTGGGCCAAGGCTCATTTAAAATGGACTGTTTCAAAGTGGAAAATAGTTCTATGGTCAGACGAGTCCAAATTTGACATTCTTGTTGGAAATCACGGGCGCCGTGAAATTAGCTCATTTTGTGCATAAAATTGTAAAATTTCTCCGTTTAAACATTTGTTATGTTATCTATGTTCTATTGTGAATAAAATATTGGCTCATGTGATTTGAAAGTATTTAAGTTTTCATTTTATTCAAATTTAAAAAACGTCCCACCATTTACGGAATTCGGGTTGTATACTGCTGAATGTACTGGCAATGATAAAGTAAAATATATTTTAATGTAACTGCTATTAAAACTTACATGTCATGTAAAACATATTAACGCTAAATGTAACATCAAATACACAATGCAGTTCAAATAAACATACTTCACATGTGTAGCGTATGTTAGTCAGCACATCAAGAGAAGTGTATTAAAATTATTTTAAAATGTAAAACTTTTAATTTGCCATTATTACAAAGTGCATTTTTTCAAAACATTTTTTTTTTTTCAAAAAGTTTGTTAAGAAACAGTCTTGAAAGTGTCTCTTTTTCACTACATATAAGTATTTCATTAATATTATATTAGCAGTTTTAAAAAATATATATACTTCTAATATTACAAGTGCACTTTCGATACAATTAAGTGCACTTCATCAAAGGTTGAAAGATATGCTTATACCTTTACACTAATAAGGTTAGTACTAGCTCAGAAAGTTAGCAAATGTTAGCATACCTTGTATAGTCTGGAAGTACGATTTCAAAGGTGTCTGATGATCTTTCTGATGAGTCCTGTGCTCTGTTGATAATATTAACAAAGCATTACTGAGACTTTTGATTAACAATCAAAGAAATGAAACAATCTCGCAAGGCAATGATCATTTGCATGCATTTGCATGGTATGTAACACTTCCAATAAGCCATGTTTATATCTTATGCAACTTGATCTCGCGGTGAACATGGCCTGGTTCAGAGGAGGTGGCCTTCTGCTAATGAGCTCTTCTCTGCTTTGGCTCTTCTCAGGTTTAGTTGTTACAGAGGAGTGCTCCCCACATTCACTCACCTCCGTTGGCCAGCATGCTCTCCAGCAGTTTTCCACTGAACTCTTCCATCACCTCACCCAAACACTGAGAGGTCTGACGCATCACACTGTGTTACAGTGGTACAAGAGAATGCAGAAGAGTGACATGTTGGTTAAGGGTCTATACTTGAACAGTAGTTAATGTACAATTTATTATGAATGAACTAACACTTTTTATACCATTTATTTATATCTTTAATTCATAAATAAGTAATGCACTTCAGATCTTCAAAGTATATTTAAAAACAGAACTTGAAGACATATAATAATAAAATATAAGGCTACTTAAGGAGAGTACACTTGTTTCTTAACATATTTAAGTACACATTTTCATAAGTGTGATAATGTGTCAAGTTTACGTTAAAGTTGTCGTGCTTTGAAAAAGTACACTTATTTTGATGTGTTGAGTAACATACTAAAGCACATGTAAAGCACTTGATTATCATTTTAACTGCGTTATTCAATATTACATTTGCATGAAGAGTTTTTATTCTAAAATTAGCATTTTTCTCCTGTTTATGTTCAGTTGTTTCACTTTAATTGCATGAAAAGGAGCTATTCATTAAAGTGAAATTACTGAACCTATTAAATATATGAATATATAACATAAATACAATACCTAGACTCCACTCTCTAAACTTAACAAGATAATAAGGTCATGAAACAATACTGTTTTAAATCTTTAGCGATGAATCACTGTAAAACGTAATCATTTTAAGGCAGCGGGTTTCCTCATTTTTTTTAAGTTAAGTCAACTTATCACTTTTTACAGTAATCTTGGAGCTGCAAAATATCTCTCAGCCAGGATAATGATAATTAAGCATAGGTATTTGCTAGTGTTCACACTTAGAGCTATGACCCCAAAGGTCACCTCAGCACCTGAACCCGGTGTAACCTTGTCTGGAAGTCATATGAATGGATATCGTAGACTGAAAGAGAGAAAGGAGTAAAGGAGAGGGCAGTTTCCACAACACATAAACACTGCAGCTGAGACAGGAAGATTCATGTCAGCTGGCACCTGAAACTGGACTCGACTGGATTGAGTGACAACAGCTCGAGAAATTTCCCACAAACACATGGAGGTGAACGTGCTATAGAACACATCAGTCTGATCTATAGTCCTTACTGGTAATATGGGGATATATTAAAGTGACAAAGAACCTGTAAACCCCACACACCATCAGAAGAAGATCTAATAGATTCTTAATCCTATAAAGTCTACTGTATCATATTTGATTGGAAAATTTCTAAGGCCTCTAAATGATCAACATGGTCAAAACTGAAAATGGTGAATAATCTGTTGTACACAATCTACATGCCTTCTGTCATCTGACTGATAGTTTAGATGTTTTTAGTAATAAAATATATTTTATTATAATTGTGCAAACGTCCATCTTCAGCTCGTGCTTCACGTGTCTTTTTGCTGTCAAATCTTGACCGATTTTATAAAATAAATTTAAGAATAACTTTGATACTGTCATATCTTTTATATTGGACTGAAACTTTTGGCAACTTTATTTGATCTATTTGATCTTTTTTTATAAAAATCATGTTCAAATGTGAGTCTCAAATACGATCATCAGGCTTTTGAAGAACATTTATTTGTTCATCTCTCAATCGTCATTGTATTGAATTACATTATATGTTTGTATCATAAAACTAAGCATCTAAATATCATCTTACTAAGGCATATTATTGGAGATATAGAGTGACGACTGATATTTATATAATTTTATGCAGGTATCTACTATACTGTTATAAAGATCTCATTGATTTAAATTACAAGAGATCAGAGTGTTATCTTACTTATTGGTCATATAAATATCAGCATCTGCAAAATTTTGTATGTTTGCTTGCTTTGGGACATGAATAAATTCATGTTTTTTCCCCTTCCATATTCTCACTATGCCATACTATATACTGTATAAGAAATCCTGATTTATCAAATATGATACAAAACATAAAACACATGCTTTTTATTATTTGTTATACTTTTTTTAAAATATATAGGCCTACATATATAGCTTTTCTGACAATTTGTTTATGTACACTTTTTTTATATGCACTTTACAGGGTTAAATGGCATTAGGTGATTGCAAACACATTCACTAAAAATATTCCATTATTACAATCATACCCTAAAAACAACTTTAAATAACTGGTTGCTAGTAACTAGAAACAACTAAAAAGGACAAAGGTGGGCCTATTATTACTGGAATGTATTATAATATAGAAAGCAGTTCAGTAATGAACACATGATGCATTTATATATTTAGATACACATAATTGTAATTTTTCAAGCAATAGTGCTTACCCCTCCGTATAGGAGTCCAGTCTGGACAGGTCATCAGAGACCCCCAGTAGCACATCCAGCGTTCCTACCTTCAGAAACATCACAATAAACCGTTACACAAGCTACAGCAATGGCATTATAGATGAATCAAACATAACAAAATGCACTGAGGGCCCATTATACTACATGCCTCCCAAAAATATATACCACTTCAACCTTTGAGAGATCAAACATTTAGCCAATATTTTTTTTACCATCAAAACACCTAAATCATAGCAGAAATTTCTGAAACCACTTT
The DNA here is from genome assembly GCF_012432095.1 of Onychostoma macrolepis. Classification (NCBI taxonomy): domain Eukaryota; kingdom Metazoa; phylum Chordata; class Actinopteri; order Cypriniformes; family Cyprinidae; genus Onychostoma; species Onychostoma macrolepis. The sequence goes on along the minus strand of NC_081171.1, from coordinate 29,403,779 downwards.
TTGAGAAGTTGCTCCTGATGGAGACATTTGACAATCTAACACCTGTTTTGATGCACAGACAGACACACAGTTAAGCTCTTTTGAATCCATTAATTCATATGGAACAAATTGGTCACTAACTAGAGTCATGTTGCCAAGACAGGGCAATTCAAAACCAGTCACATGGTTTGTAAAGGGAAATCACGCTATCCATTATCATTCTATACAAACTTAAACTTCTGTTAATTAAAGTTAAAGGTGAAAAGTGTATCTTTCTCCTTTCTCACTTTCTAAAGAGTGTAACACTGTGGCACTCATAGTTTGAGTGGCCCAAATGTAAAATTCTGGCTAAACCACTGGCATGGGTTTGAGGAAAGACTGTCTATTTAATCCAAACAATGGCAGACACTTGTGCAGTATAATCAAAATAACCTGCTTGGAAATAATCAATATTATATTCCATTTTGTGCCCATTTTCTCATTACATCGAGAGTTCACCAAAAAAATGAACATTCTGTTATTATTTACTCACCTTCATGTCGTTCCAAAACTGTATGATTAACTTCTTCTGTCGAACATAAAGGAAGATATTTTGAGAATTATCTTGTAAGCCAATGGGCACCAAAACTATATGGTTACCAACATTCTCCAAAGAAAAAAGACATCATACAGGTTTAAATTGACATGAAGATGAGTAAATGATGACAGATCTTTTGAGTGAACCTTTTTGGGTGAAATAACAATTTGATCCAGCAGAATCCAGACCCACAGCATCTGCATGTAAAACTGCTTTCTTAAGACAAATACACGGGAAAAGTTGAGCCAACTTAAAATTTTAAGCCCTCCACCTTCTTGGTAACCAATGACGGTAACCACTGACTTCAATAATATTTTTTCTATACTATGGCTACCGTCAACTGTTTGGTTATCAACATTTTTCCAAAATCTTCATTTGTGTTCAACTGAAGAAAGAAACAGGTTTGGAACAACTTAAGGATGAGTAAATCACTTTTAGTTTTGTGTACCTTCTTACATGTATCCAAGAATTAAAATCATTTAAATTTCATAATTTCAGCATAACTCATTTACATTGGTATCTCCATGACAGACCGGAAGTGACATTATTTGGACCTTATAATTTGCTCTGGAAGTGCAAGTCTAAATATTGTAATTACGCATTTTGAGCACATGAATGACAGAAGGAAGTTGTATTTATGAATAAAAAAAACTCATTTCTAAATGAGTTGCCAAGTTGTGACATTTGAAGGAGTGCATCACATTGAAATATGGTGAAAATATTGATCTATTACATAGATAACATAATATGATATACCTATAATCTATATAAAGCGACAATGAGTTAATCACCCAACTATTATTTATAATAAAGAGAGTTACCAACCATGCACGAACAAGAGAAAGAAATGAATTTCCTCATTTTTAATTCTCATGTAGCTATTGGTGATTACTGTTCACAATATAATTATTTTGCTTTGTTTAGGCTACTTCTGCATTATGTTTCAGGCTTCTGTAATTCTGGGAAATTTAATTTCCCAGGTGCACTTGAAGGCAGCAGAAGTATAATCTCATTATATAAAATCATAGCATTGACTGCATTTATCAAGCTCAACAATTTAACACTATTTTCAAAGTATTTGTAATGATATAATGAGTCAGTAAGAATCAGTAAAAAGATTTTGGCACTTATTTTTACTGACTCTTGATTGAAAAAGTAGAAAAAACCTTTTGTTAAGAACTTCAAACTCTATTTTGTACTCTATTCGTGGAAAGTGTCTAAAAATGAACCTTTTTCTATTATTGTTTACTGTCCATTGATTATTGACCTTAAGCAACAATTTTCAACTATAAGCCTCGGACTGGCCTATAGTGAAGCACCGGAGATCCTCCAGAGAGCCCAGAAGTCTTAGAAGAAGAGTGTTTCCTTACCTTCAGCTCTGGGATGTGAAATCTGGAGCTCGTGGCCAGACCTGTTTTGGCTGAGACCCGTTTGAGTTTCTCTAAAGACTGACAGCTGATTTTATCCAGAGGAACCGAAATCAACCAGAACTCCATCATGCTGGTTCTTCTCACCTGTGACAGCAGTCTGTGACTTAGAATGAGTCAAATTATGAATTCTAGTGGACGTACATTGAGCAGTTGCTGACTGTATCACTGGTTTGCTGACTACAGTGTCTGAGAAGATTAGGTTTCTGAGACAGACGAGCACAATTCTCATGTTCTAAAGACACTAAAGTTTTATGATGAGAGTAAATGAGGTAATACCTCATCAAGATCAGCTAAAGAAATAGTCTGTGAGATCCATCTTCAGTTTTTACAAAATCCATTTGTGTGCATGATTCAATTCAATTCAAGAATTTAATGTCATCTGTTGAAATCATGTCGCTTAAACTGATAATACAATGCATTCAGCAAACTATACTCAGGATAAATTGATTTATATTTAATTAATGCACATTTATATTTAATGTAATGAGCATCTTTAACAACAACAGTTTTACAAGTTTATCAATACATTTAGAATAAATAATGAGTTCACATAGATTCTCACTTACCTGTGGTTAGTTAGGTTTACTGTGTATTTTGCATAGGCAGGTGTAAGAAGCTTACATACAACAGTGAAGAAATGAATGTAAAATGTAGTATTATAAAATGAATTAATAGGATAAAGGTTAGTGAATGAAGTATGCGTACTTCATGAGGTATGTGAGGAAAGGCAGACAGTGGACTGTTATGTAAAGTGATCGCTGGTAAAGCATTGTGAGAGAACAGGTGTTGTGTGCAAACATTACCATAATGAGAGACACGCGCTCTTCTCACATTGCATTCCGTGATGCTGAAGAGAGAGAGAGAGATTTCAACAAATACCTCTCCTCACAGATGTTACCAAGCCAAATTTTTAGATTTGACTTCAGACAGCATGGTTCTCACATGCTTTCATGGCGAAGCCCAAAAGGCACCAAAAAATAACTGTTCTTTGACTTTTCTGGTCATTTGTGAATTTTTGTGGATTTTTATGCCTTTATAGGACAGAAAACATTGCAAAAAATGCTTTTCTTACTTAGATTTGTAGTCTTGTTTCCATCCAAAATATCTAAAAATTCTTAAATCAAGAAGGATTTTCTAGGGAAGTAAAAATTATTGTCTTGTTTTCAGCAAAAACAAGTCAAAATTAAGTGAGTTTTGCTCTAAACAAGCAAAATAGTCTGACAATGGGGTAAGTAAAATAATCTTATTTCAAACAGAAAACAAGAATATTTTGCTGACCCCATTGGCAGATTATTTTGCTTGTTTCAAGCAAAAACACTTAATTTTGACTTGTTTTTGCTGAAAACAAGACAATAATTTTTACTTGTCTAGAAAATCCTTCGTGATTTAAGAATTTTTAGATATTTTGGATGGAAACAAGACTAAAAATCTAAGTAAGAAAAGCATTTTTGCAGTGAAGCACAGGGTGCAAAGACAAGGACTATATGTGAAAACACTGCCCACGAGGCTATCGGCTCCAACATTTTTGCGGATTTTTAATATATAGGGGTAGCCTTTACAGAAATATTACAATTGAAAAGCATAAAAAACAAAATGCCAAATGAATATTATAAAATATATAATGAAAGTATTGGCCCCCTGGAGTTTTGTCACTGGTGTTACCGTTTAATGGTATTAATCATTTATTTTGTAATAAAAATCACACTGATGACATGATTTGACTTTCTTCCACCTATTTCATAAAGATCTATGAAAAAAGGCCCATGATAAGTCCATTGTCTCTTTTCAGTTATCAGATATTTTCTCAGTTATCTCATGATTTCATATGAAGCTTTTAGTTGAAGTCACTGGTATGACCTACCTTATTGTTAGGGAATTGTAAAAAACTAGAATACAATTGGATTAAACTACTTAATTTGGTGAGTATACCATGATTGACAACATGTGGTTTGATACCTTGCAGCAGACAGTAAAATGCATTTTTCATGAAAATTGTCAATGGTGTTACTGTCACTGGTTTTACCTTCCTTGTGGGTAACACCAGTGAAGATCAGTTTATGTTTATGTTCTTTTACTAACTGCTTTCACTAAATGCCAAATGTATGCCAAATGTAAAAGTTTAGTCTCATCTAATAATTATAGTTGAAGAATAAGGATCTTTGGTCTAATGTATGTCACTGGTGTTACCATGTTTTGTTTTTGTTTTTTCTGTCACATTAAATAAAATGTACCACATGTGACATGATAATAATTTTACATCCATTGAATTCTGCTTCACTCAAGAGTTAAGATTTAAAGGATAGCATCATTACTTGTTTATAATGGTTTTCAAATATTTTCATTTTATAACAAATACATGGTTGCGCAAATGAACTAACATCATTCAATCACACTTTTAACAAACCTGATTAAAATAAATAAAGCATAATATCTTTATTTGTTGCATTATCATTATTTTTTCTGTAACTCTGACTACATGTGCTGAAAAAAAATAGAGAAATAATATTTCATAAAAACCTTTAAAACTGCCAAAGAAGTAAGGTAACACCAGTGAAAATAAAATGGTACATGTGGTCTTTAAATAAATGTACAAAAATATATTTTTAAAATAAACAAAAATCATTAAGCTGTCATTTATGTGTATTCATAAAGTCAAAAGGTAATCTAATAATGTGGTCTAAGTTTAAATGTTACATTTTTATTTTTTTAATGTAAGACATCTCGCCATACCAAAAGTGGACGTTTCTGTAGAATGACCCACAGAACACCCACCTAATTCTACCAAATGAAATATTTTGCAGCTGAGAATAACTAGGAAAATGCATATTCACATACATTTTATTTCAAAATAGAGATAATTGTAAATAATAGTGTTTTTGCAATGTCCATCTTTTAAGTGGGTCTTGAATTCTAAACTCGAATATAGGCTATATATATATATATATATATATATATCCCCCCCTCTGGTTTATATAAAATCGTTTAAATTCTCCTAAAACAATACATATGGGAGAATAGATAAAAGAACATTTAAAATAGGCTACATGTGTGACATAAAATGGTGCTCATCAATCAGTTAGAGAATAGTCATTTTAGCGCTGCTACCAAAAATAAAATAAAATAAAATAAAAAAATAATAATCTCAGTACTTGGAACCATCGTCGCGGGATGTGTTTCCACACGGACTTCATCCATCGCCTCTTCACTTCCTGTTGTGTATCCACGTGGGGTCCTGTGCTGATGTTCATGCCGGATACCATTTGTACTTCAACTTTTACATGATTTTGTGTGTTATGATTGAAAGCTCTGTCTGAGCGCTTTAGAGATGCAGGTGTCCAGTGTGAATAACGTGAAGATCTATAATCTGAGTCATGGGAAATCTCTTCCGGAGGTAAAACTCTTCTGTTTGTGTTGTTCTCAAAGAGTTGGTAGTTAGCAAATGTGAATACAGTGAATGACAGTAAAGCTTGTAATGTAAACTTTTAGCCTTCACCCATGATTTAGAAACAAAAACACGTTACCTGTCATTTTCAGCTAGTTTTATGACTCCCGTTAAGATGACTAGTTAAGAAGACTTTACATATAAGTACACAGCTAGAGTTTACATCCCTCGGTGAATTAATTAATAAGTACTAATGCTTTAGATTTATGTAATACAGACATGTCATACGTTACATTAGTATTTGTCTTTAACTGGTTTTGTTATGGTGTGAATTATGAATGTACCTCGTGTAATGTCAACATTTCAAAATCATTTTTAATCTAATGATTTTAAAACCGTGGACAAGTGGTTGTTTTTAGGCTTAGAATGTAATGTTTCCTTTTTATGCACATTATATATTGTTCATTCACTATACTTGATTTCTCTCTCTTTCTATTAAATTAATAAGTGTGTGTACATTCAGCATATGTATGCTGAATGTGTGTGTATATATATATATATATATATATATATATATATATATATATATATATATATATATATATATATATATATATATATATATATATTTTTGTAATCCAATTAATTGAGGAAATAATTGACACCGACACTACATATGTTTATTTCAGTGGCTGTCGGATCGAAAGAAGAGAGTCTTACAGAAGAGTGATGTTGGTGAGCTCTCATGTTTCATACCCTTTAACATATTGTGAAATAATGCTATAAATAATAGTTTTAATAAAAACGGGGTTGAGTGTTATTAACATTTGTAACGCCCTTTAATTTAGCGAAATGTACATTTTACTGTTCTTGTAATATGAATTATGTGCATTAGTAAAATGTGAAATGTTTGGCTCACTCTCTCTTATATGCTCTCCTGTAGCGCATTAATAAAGACATCTTCAATCATATCTTTAATAGATATCCAGAAGAGGATTGAGCTGATTCAGGAGTTTGAGATGCCCACAGTCTGCACCTCCATCCGAGTGTCACGAGATGGACAGTTCATTTTAGCTGCAGGTCTGTATCTTTTATGCCGAATGTACAGATAAATGATGCTGAACATTAATTTGAAATCATCTGAAAATGTTGTTGAATGCTCTCAGGAACATACAAACCTAGAGTCCGATGCTATGACACTTACCAGCTGTCTCTGAAATTCGAGAGGTGCCTGGAGTCTGATGGTAAGTGTTATAATTACTGTATAATGCATGCAAATATGATATTATCATCATCCAATCAGCATCCATGGTACCATCTATGTTATAAATGCTAGTTCTAGTGGTATGAAGTTGAGGGTTTAGTTTGGGTGCTGTTAATGGTCTCTGTAATAAAAGCCCAGTGCACTGCTTAATATTTAATCTCACACAAACAACCTGAGCTCTCATTAATGTGCCGTTGATTGCAAATAACACAGCGGCTGGTTGATGTTGTAATTAAGGACGCTTTGTCACTCACCACATGGTTTTTTTTCCTCTCACAGTGGTGACGTTTGACATCCTATCTGAGGACTACTCGAAGGTAAACCCACACAGCCTTTACATGCTTCTTTCTGCTTGTCAGCTATTTTTGTTGTACGCTTACGTTATTTTAACAAATTTAAGAGGATTTTTGACAGAAATGTGGTTTTAACACTAGTCCAAACACTGCACTGTTGCTCTTTCTACAGGCCTGTGTTTTTGGAGCAATAATACTGTGCATTTATTCCAAACCTGTGATCTATTTTGATGATTTATGAGTGTTTACTTTATGGAGTTTAATATATTGTAATAGGTTGTAGAGTGCATATTTCAGCTCTCTCGTCTTTTTGAATGAGACGGGAGACTTAACGAACAGAGTCTCGGTGTATTGCAGGCTTGTTTCATTCTTTTTTGGTTACACAATAAACTATCCACCTTTTTCCTACGCCCCACGAGGCTTTGCACAAATTATGGGAGTAACTTCCATTTACACTGTAATCAATCAGAAAAAGATTCGCTCTGTGAACACAGTAATAAGCATTTTGAAAAACTGGGTACAATGAGGTGACGTAATTTTACTCACCCTTTAACCATCTATCATTTTTAAAAATGACTTTCAGCATACCATGAAGAACTCCTAAAGATCCTCCTCCTATCCGCAGCAGTATTGCGGACGTGTTAAATATCATTATAGTAATATATGTCTATATGTGACCCTGGACGACAAAAACAGTCTTAAGTGTTATTTTAGTTTAAACATTATCTGAAAGCTGAAATAAATAAGCTTTCCATTGATGTATGGTTTGTTAGGATCTGACAATATTTGGCTGAGATACAACTATTTGAAAATCTGGAATCTGAGGGTGCAAAAAAATCTAAATATTGAGAAAATCGCCTTTAAAGTTGTTCATATGAAGTTCTTAGCAATGCATATTACTAATATGGAACATGATCTTTACTTAATACCAAACGTAATGTTATTTTATCTCCTGATTTCTGAAAATGAAAATGTACAGCCCATTCAGTCAAAATGACGGATGAGGATTATTTGTAGCGCAATCTTCTGATTTGAAATGATTTGTTGCAGTCTTTTTGAATGGAACTTCCCCAAACCAGAAGTGCCTCCCAATGTTATAAAAGGCAGTAAGATTGTTAGAAAAAAGGTGGTATTTATTGTATTTGTGCAGGTCTTAAGTCTTAACTTAAAAAAACTTTAAAAAACACAGTCAGCAGAGACCCTGTCAACATGAGGTTTGAGAGTTGTTGTGTTGTGATGCGACTAGAAAAGCAAATAAAATAGGATTTGTGTGACTTTGTCCTTGTTTCTTATAGCTAATATTTCTGCGTATAGACCGCTATGTGGAATTCCACTCTCAGCACGGCCATTACTACAAGACCCGCATCCCGAAGTTTGGCCGAGATTTTTCCTACCACTACCCTTCCTGTGATCTCTACTTCGTGGGTGCCAGGTAAGACATCACACTGAAAAGCACCTCTTATCGAAGTCTGTTCACACCAAGAGCACATATTTACTTCCTACTTTTATCATTTCATCTACTATTGTCATTTCAAGGAAATGCTGTTCTTTCAGAATGCTTAAAATATATCACAGTTTCCACAAAAATATGTTGTTTTCAACATTGATAATAATCAGACATTTTTTAAGCAGCAAATCAGCATATCAGAATGATTTCTGAAGGATCATGTGACACTGAAGACTGGAGTAATGATGCTGAAAATACAGCTTTGATCACAGCAATAAATTACATTTTAAAATATATTCACATAGAAAACAGTTATTTTAAATAGTAATAATATTTCACAATATTACTGTTTTTACTGTACTTTTAATCTAATAAATGCACCCTTGGTGGGCAAAAGAGTATTAAAAAAACTCACTGACCCCAAACCTTTGAACAGTTGTGTAATATATTTTATATCCATTTATTCACGTAGCTGTGTAATAAGCTTATGATGTTATTGGTAAATTAATGCACTGTAGCGAGTGAAATATTTATTATCAGATGACTTGCATCAAAGAGGTTGAAATTTTTGCTGCAATGCGAGTTAGGCTGATTTGTTCTGGAACGAGTGACGTCTGTTTTTCTGCCCATCTGACATCAATGCAAGTGAATGCCCAGAGCACTTTTTCAGTTCAATCTTGGTGTGAATAGACCTTTCGTCTGCGATTCATTTTGATTTTTCATTGCTTTTTTTGGTATCAATATACATACACGGGACGCTGTGCAAACCCTGTTAACTCCTAACTTTGTGTGAGCTGCTTCGTTTTCTAAATGAAGTGCATGTGTTGTGTTTACGCTGTAGCTCAGAGGTCGTCAGACTGAATCTTGAACAAGGCCGATTCCTCAACTCCTTACAGACAGATGCAGCGTAAGTATCTCACCACCTCAGGGTGCTGTTTCACCATTGTGGCTGTGCTTGTGGGATAGAAACCGTTCTTTCTCACATCTATGGTGGCTATAGGCCTGCTGGTTAGTATGTTTTGTGTATACAGTGGTGCAGTTAATTAAGTTATCGGTGAGTTTCCTTTATGCAGCTTGCAATGAAAAATACAGCATTTCTTTCATTTAAACACATTTCTAGTGTATCAAATATAAACATCAGAACTTTCAAGAAAATTGTACATTTTTAGTAGCATATAAGCACCTTTAGCTTTTTTAGCATAATGTAGCTGTGTGGAGCGTACATGGTTAAAATGAAAAATATTACGTGTAGTCCAGGGTTCTAATAGTTCACTAAAACTGAAATCATGAAAACGTTTTATTTCAAATAAAATTTATTTTAACTGAAATAACATTTATTTTATTTCAGCTACTATTCAAGGGAACACTTCTTATTTTCATTTAATTTAACTACTACAACAACTGAAACTTAAACTAAGACTAATAGATAAAAAAATAAAATAAATAAAAATGGCATAAACAGGGCTCCAAACTCCAAACGGTCGCATTTATGACCAAAAATATTAATTTGCGAGTGAAGTTTTTGCTGAGGTCGCCAATGGCGACTATGTTATGACTTGATTTTTTTTCCTGATTGTTTTGCGATCACATCTTTTATGTCCACGTATTAAACTGAGACGATGCGCATCAAAGTTTTAATGGAAAAAAGGAGTTTCAAACAGGAGTCCTCGTCTCTGCCGAAATGCCTGCTAAACGACGGAGACGTGCAGAGTTAAAGTGCAGAAAAGCAGTGTCTATTTCATGCACAACTTGAACAAACTTCAACAGGTAAAGCTGTCAGCTGTGTGGATCTTGGCAATATCGTTAACAATTCTCGATTATATGGCTTCTTGTTATCAAGATCTTTAGTCTATCTCAGGGTTCCTCAAATCTTACCCTGGAGGTCCAATCCACTGCAGAGTTTAGCTCCAACCCTGATCAAACTCACCTGTCTGTGATTTTCTAATGATCCTGAAGACATTGATTAGCATGTTCAGGTGTGTTTGATTAGGGTTACAGCTAAAGCCCTGGTCTATATGCTGAGTTCTGTAAATGCGTGAAAAGCCTGTTTGCAGCGCACTTGCCATCCAGTAATCATAATACGTTTTGTGCTTTGTTACTTTTTAATAAACAAAGTATCAGCTTTAACATTCTGCCAAATTCATAACAAAATTCATAAAATAAATACGGTTTTGGCGCTCTTTAACGCTTTAGCGCCTCAGTTCAAGTGGCAAGTGAACCCATTATATCTTTCTATTATAGTATGAAATGAATGTGAATTAATATCAAAAGGTAGGCTGTTTTATAAGAGAGCCTACACTTATTGAAATGTCTCATGTAATCGCTCATTCTGTGTCAAACTGTGGAAATCTTGTAAACAATGCCATGTAACAATACCTAACCACTGGCCATCCGTAAGCTCATCAGTCAGCTAGAAAAATAATTATAAAGAGGAGCATTTTGCTATATTTATTCGCTCTTGCTTATTAATATTTTTACTTAACCTGTTGTCTACATGATAAAAAATGCAAAAACCGACTGGATGTGTTAGAGATTTGACAACATTTCTATAGGATGCATTGAGGAGGAGCCCAACTAACACTGTAAAAAGCGATCAGTTGACTTTTCTTTAAAAAATTGAGGAAACCCAGGGCTCGCAAAATCACGGGGCTATTGCGTTTTCCAGTTGGGCTTCCAAAATGTGTCACTGCCCTTCCCAGCGGGCTAACTTAAATACTGTGGGTCCTTAAAAACCTCTCAATTTACTTGTATAAAATTTACGGCCATAAAAAGTTTTAAATATGTTAAATGGTAGTCTTAATTATAATTTCAAGAGGTCTTACAGTTGGGGATGGAAAGACAAGAACCTCGATACAGCTGGATTAAACTTCAAAAGGCAATGATGTCATTGAATAAATACGAGTTTGGTGTAGGGAATATTAACAAGTCCCGCCCATTTAGAGCTGCTCCAACCTCCGTTTATACCTATCTCGGAGAAGCCGCTATATTTGCTCCTAAAGCGCCAACTTAATGCATAATTAAAGAAATACATTAAGTGAACTTGACAATTCTGAGTTACACTGACAAATAACAGTTTGAAAATGTGTTGTTCACTTTTTATTTTAAGTTGGACCAACTTAAATTTATTAAATTGCAATTACTTAAAAGTTCTTATGGTCCATGATATTGGTACAGATTCTGTGTAATAAACAATTCTTTGTGACTGTATATTTCAAGTTGGAAAAGACGTTTAGTTCCCACTTTAAGTGAACCTTAGTTCCCAGGTCATCTACAAGATGGATTAAAATGCTGATAAAGTCAAGAAAAGAGTAGACAAACACATGTCCGTATGATTGAAATGTTAAAAAAACAAATAAATAAAACACGTTTATTCTGTGGCACCTAAAAAAATAACTTGCCTCCTAAGTTTTTTTCTTATAGGAGCCAATGGCTACTTACTCGATTTTTTTGTTTGGAGCCCTGATAAAGCAAAATTACTTAAACATTAACTGAAATCAAAGTGAAAACAGAAAATAAAAAACAAAATTAACAAACTATAATAGTATATAGATTTTAATAAAATGCTGATGTAGTCTCAATTAATTGCGTATTAACACAATTATATAACAAGATGCATAAGAAAGGAATATAAAATGCTGTTATAATAGAATATTTTTATATAACAGTTTGAGATGCAAAATAGCATGTTTCAATACATGATACTGTTGGACACCCAAACAGTGATCACAGTAGATCAGTCGTGTATGAATTATAAAGGTCTCATGTCTTCACAGAGAAATCAACGTGTGTGACATCAATCCTGTTCATCAGTTATTTGCTGCGGGAACATTAGAGGTAGGTGTTTATCTCAGGACTGGTCTTTGTGTTAGAGTTATTGTGCTGTGTGTTAATGTGTGTGTGTGTGAAGGGCAGAGTGGACTGCTGGGACCCTCGTGTCCGGAGTCGAGTGGGTGTTTTGGACTGCGCTCTCAGCAGCATCACTGATGGAACCGAGTAAGTTTACATGCATCTGTTATTCTCATATACGCCTCAAAGAAATATTTCACCATTCGCCCAAGAATGAATAATCTGTCATTTTGTTACTCACCGTTTTATGACTCATATGACTTACTTGTTCCGTTAACGCATAAGAAATGCAGCTCTTTCCCTGTGCGATGAAAATGAATGGTGGCCACGGCTGTTAAACCAGAATTTCTGTGAATCATTTATCTGTTTGTCCTAAAAAGCTGTCATATGACTTCAGAAGGCCTTTCAGTATAAGTATAACGTATAGTTAATTATCCAGGCTTATAATTTCTGTGTCATAATCATTTAAATCATTGTATTATGATTACTCATTTTTAGAAATGGAAAGATTGATTGAACCTTTAGACAATCTTTCAAAAAATATTAACATTGTTGAGTAACATATTTGATGCATCTGACCTTTTGGCTCATATAGTGTGATATATCAAAGAAAAATAGATCAGTTTTATTCAGAGGCCTAAACTGAGCAAAAATATGAAATTTGGTGCAGATGTTGATATACGGGCAAAAAGTAAGATGCAATTCTGATGTAATGCATAACAGTATAGCAGATACTTATATAAAATTACATAAATATCAGTTGTCACTTTATATCTCCAGTAATATATCTTAGCTAGATGATGTTGAAACGTAATGTCATAATAGTTTGATGATCAAAATACAATATAATACAATGCAACACGATGATTGAGAGATGAACAAATACACATTCATCAAAAGCCTGATGATAATATTTGAGACTCGCATTTGAACATGATTTTATGGATTATCAAGTGAAGCTGCTTCACTCCAGCAAGTGTTCATCTTGAAATATTACTAACAATATCAAAGTTATTCAATATCAAAAAGACATGTGAAGCACGAGCTGAAGGTGGACGTTTATACAATTATACTAAAAGACCTTTAATTTGATAAAAAAGCCTAAACTATCAATCAGACGACAGAAGACATGTAGTTGTAGATTGTGTGCAACAGGTTTCGCAGCAATGTTTTGATCATGTTTTGCATATCAAACGTTTAGGGTCAGTAAGATTACTCCAGTCTAATACTGTTATCAATCAAATGAGTAATAACCTCGTCCTTATGTGCTTTTCTCATGTTTGAAGGGTGCAAGGCCTGCCGTCCATCAGCGCACTGAAGTTTAATGGCTCTCTGGGCATGGCAGTGGGCACCAGCACTGGACAGGTCATTTTTATTTCTCACATTGAGGAGATTCCTCAGTTTAAAATCAGTAAACTCTTCAGGTTGACAGTGCTGAATGGCTAGCAGTGCTCATTTTGACTTTAAGCTGTGACGCGTCCTCAGGTTCTCGTCTACGATCTTCGTTCTTCACGTCCTCTGCTGGTTAAAGATCATTACTATGGGCTTCCCATCAAATCCCTTCACTTCCACAACCCGCTGGACCTGGTGCTCTCCGCCGACTCCAAAATCATCAAGATGTGGAATAAAGACAATGTAAGTCCGGCTTTGCTGGTGTACTTTATATCCAGACGTCCAGCAATGAACCTTCAAAGACAAACATCAAATGCATAACTTTTTTTTTTTTTATCTCTTAATTTTAGGGAAGAGTATTTTCCTCCATCGAACCGCAGGCCAACATCAATGATGTGTGTCTCTACCCCGGCTCCGGTTAGTTCACGCAAATAGAACTGACGTTTAACCACAAGAAGCTACTAGTTCATTTCTAACTGACCCCTTGAAATCCAAATTGGAGTTTTGTGGCATTTCATGGCATTCGTACTGAAAGATGCCAACATAAACTTTGTAGCATATTTAGAAATGATAATCCTTCTCTTACTGGAAAGCAGACCAAAATTATTGATCTCATCTTGCTCACAGGGCGTGCAAATTTGTAGGATGTCTCTTACAATAGAAAATTGCTAGTCGTGGTATGGCAGCGTGTCTTAAACGAAACAATAAAACCCCTTTTAAAATAGACTAATATAATAAAAATATAACAGTCATTTTATTAGGTAATATCCACCTTTTTTGCTACTCAGAAGTGAGCTATATTCTGTGAATGTGCCAGACTTCTGATTTATTAGCTCTAGGTAAATAATTAGAAGAATAACTAAGTGCAGTAAATGGTAAAACTATTTTCAATACAAACCTGTGTGTTTATAATTACGACAATGCATTAAAAGAATATGATATGAAATACAAGTCTGCAGAATCAAGCATGGCTCTTTTGTGCAGCTGAAATGGAAGTAATTGACACAGAAAGCTCAAAGCTGAGAAGACTATTATATTATAGCCTTTTTAAAGGAGTGAAGAAAACGATTTGAAATGTTTGATTTGATTTGTTTTTAAAAATTAAAATTTGCACCCATGTAAGTGATAATGTGCAGTCAAAATCAAAGACTCCTTTGATAAAGCCAACATTGATAATAATCAGAACTGTTTCTTGAGCAGCGAATCAGCATATCAGAATGATTTCTGAAGATCATGTGACTCTGAAGACTGGAGTAATGATGCTGACAATTCAGCTTTAGATTCAGCATATATTATTGACAAAATATATATTGCAATAGACCCAATTATTCGAAATTGTAATAATTCTACAGTATTGCCATTTTACTATATTTTTGATCAAACAAACATAATTCAGAAACTTGAAAAATCCTGCCAACCCTAAACATTTGAATAGTAGCACAAATTATATTAATTATCATTCATTTGTATTGCTGTTTTATATGTAAAATAAATTAAATATTTATGAAATATATAAATGCATAGAAAAAATTGGATTTCATTATACAGTTACACTTCTTACAGTGTTACAGTAACACTATACTAAATCTTTCATTTTAATATTTTGCAGACCGCTTTATTCAATTTTCATCTATTAATGAAAAATTGTAAATGAATGACAGCAATGCAATAGTTGTTGAGATACTGCAATAGAATTTTTAATTATAATAATATTTCACAAAAGATTTTTTTTTTTTCATATATAAAATAAATACAGCCTTGGTGAACATACAAAAGAGGCTTACAGACCAAAATCTACCAACCTCGTTCTTTTGTATGGTAGTGACCAGAATAAAATATTTCAGAGTTCTGTGTTATAGACTGATTATTGTTCATTGTACTTTGTTCATTAGGAGTACATTATATTTACACAGCTCGAATGTTTAGGCCTGCATGCACCCATTGGCAGAGCGTGACATTGTCCATCAGCTGACTCACTGTATTTGGGAGTTTTTTTGTCCCATGAGGGGTGTGTTTGTTTTCTAATTGCTGTTCTGTGACCCAATTTACAGGTATGCTCTTCACTGCCAATGAAGATCCCAAAATGAACACCTTTTACATCCCTGTAAGTATCAGATGGCGTGCTATCAAAGTATGCTGCAAAAAGCACATTTTGTTCCTCATATCTTGATTAGTCATGGCATGTCTGTATACGCCTACCAACTATGCCTTTTCCTGTCTTTCTAAGTAAAAGTAAGCCCTCCCGGTGCTTTTATAGTGTTTATAGTGAACAGGGCAATGGTAGTTAAGGGCCGCTGAAACATTTCTGAGAAACTATGTTCTGATCTAGACCTGCACATGATATAACTCTGTGTGTTTGGCAATAAGAGAGCGTTTACTCTGTGTGTGTGTGTGTGTGTGTGTGTGTGTGTGTGTGTGTGTGTGTACTTGTTGAATACACACACACACACACACACAATTACCAAACACTGGAGATCTCCAAAAAATATAAACAGATCATTTGATATGTCCTTCACGAAAGCAGTGACGTGCTTATCAAACAAACAAGGCTCAGTGAATCTCGTGAAGAAAAGTCCTGGTCACATTTCTCAACAAACTCAAAACGACGTTAAATAATACTTTGCAAATTGAAGGCCTGTTTTAAGGACCGTTAAGTTTTTTACTTTGTGACATTATTTTCATCACATTTTCCCCTCAAACACAAAATTATGGTTGGGCGATATGGCCAAACAATATTTTTTCCATTATCATTTGATATTGATATATATCACAATATTCATAACATAAAATCTATGGGCAAGGATGCATTTCACATGTTTGTTAGAGCTCAAGCATGAACGTAAACAACTTTTTTTCCTGAATTCTGTCTTTCAGGGTTTAAAAGTCTAATTAAATGAAATTACAATTAATTTTATGAATTCATGTCCAATGAGATGAATTCATAAAACTTCATTTAATTATTTTAAATGTAATCAAATAATTAATTTACTAATAAATTAGGAATTAATTTGGTGGTTTGCAGTGAAGAGCTTTGAGGGGTTTTTGTTTTTTTTAATCAGTTTAAATTATTGTCAGTTGCAACAGATACTGCCATTATGCATCTTTTTTCACATTAACTGAAAATGTGCTTAATTGACATGAAAATGTCACAATACAAACAGTCTTAATGGTGCATAAACACAGCCTTTGTCTGGGCAACTTCTTTCTAAGTAAGAACGAACTTTATTGTCACTGTACATGTACAATGAAACTCTGGTGGAGCAACCTCCAGGTTCCTTCTTGATACATGCAGATAAGTGATGTACCATGTACATATTATACACTTAATACTCTGTACAATACAATATATACAATACGCTATTCAACACAGTACACAGAGGACACATAACACAAGACAACAAATGTGCATGAATGTAAGCATTGTGTATGTGCATAAATGTAGACATTATGTGCAATTAAGCAGGAAGTGACAAGTGTTGAGGTAGTAAAGTTGAGATCTTGACCGTGATAAATAAAGACTTTTACACAGTGAATGGGTTTTACACGTAGGGAAGTGGTTGAGGTCTTTAGGTCACCCCTGTGGAGGGTGGGGTTTTCAATAGAGCAACTGCTATGTAGTAAAAGCTATTTTTGTATCGTTTCCCAGAAGGGTGAAAGTGTTGTAACCTGGGTTTCTGATGGTGGTTTTGGCCTTCCGGGTGCATTTCTCTGTGAAGCCTGACCAGTTATCACACCAGTTTGAATGAGATTCATCCTTAAATGTTCATCTCCAGAATATCTGTAGACTGCCATGTTTCGATAAGCAGCTGTTCATGATCTACCACAAAAGAAGCCTTATTTTCCCATCCACTCACATTATCTGTGGTGTGTCATGCTGTCTTTAGGCTCTTGGTCCGGCTCCACGCTGGTGCTCCTTCCTGGATAACCTGACAGAGGAGCTCGAGGAGAACCCAGAGAGCACCATCTATGACGACTACAAGTTTGTCACCCGTAAAGACCTGGAGAACCTGGGTAAGTCTGTCTCCTTCTGCCCAACTGTCAGAAGATCACCAGTAAGTAAAAAAAAAATATATATACATGTATATATGTGTCTTAGATTTATGTATTTGAATTGCATATAAAATTTCATCAAATAAAGATTTAATATAAACTAATGTGATGCATGAATACTAACTTATTGTGAGGCATATTTGCTAGTCATTCAGAAATGAAGCAGTAGAGGCATTGTTTATTAGCATAGTTTATTATTAACTATTTGCTTGATTTTTGATTTTATTCAAATAATCATATTTTCATAATGCTTTTACTCAAATAGCTTAGAATCAGCATGCATCTGTTCTTTGTGAAAACTATTACATTTATTCAGTTATAAAATATGAACATGGTTAAAAATGACTAGAAGTATTCAGTTAGTTAAAATGTATGAGATTGAAGCCAAATTGGATTTATAAATATACCTGGTTAAATCAGTTTATTTGCACTGTTACTGAATCTGACCTGTTTCATTTATGTATGACTGACAAATATGAATTACATTTAAGTTTATTAGTTTTTGTTAACTCCGTAATTCAAATGGATGGAAATTTTATTTTAAATTAAAATACATAAATCATAAATGCATTAGAGGTCCGCTAATCAATCAGGGCCCAACTGGACCCAGCAAACTTAAAATTTAGATTTTGGCATGGGTTCTGGTCAATTTTTCAGGCTTGAATTTGTAATTAATTAAAGCCACAAGTATTCACATTTTTTCCTTTGTTTCTGTATGTTTTAATTTGAACAGAAATGGTATTTAAACTGCAGAGTCAGTCCAGGTCTAGTTGTAGTTTTATCACCGAGGAGCACGTTATGACAAGTTTTGTGCAAAGTTTGAGGTGCATCTGCTTATAAAGTATTTACTACGAGAACATTCCAGTAGTTGCGTCAGTCAGTCGCAGGCGTGATTTCAGGCCTTGAGCCACAGAGAGTCCTTGAGTGAGGCCTACAGCGATGATAAGATCCAGTTCAGTGGGTCGAGGATGGGAAAACAGCAGAGGAATGCCAGCGTCAGCATGTGATGCAGTGGGTTATGTGACGTGGAGGGACGGGGTTCAGCAGGGTTATGTAACAGGACTAGTGCCTATTGAGCGCTCTGTCTCTTGTCTGGCCATGCCACCGTCACTGGCAAAAGTCGTAGTAACTGAAACTTTCCCTCATTTAACAAATTTTAAAAACGCTGGTGCAGAAATTCAAGAAATGCATTTAAACTAAACATATCGAGATGTGCAGGAGATCCAGTAAAGTTTGTACTGTTGCACCTCCCCCTAAATGAGTTAGCCTAGATGGTATGCAGGAGCATTTATTAACACAGTGGACTTTGAATCATTGAACGTTGATCACACAATAGCTTTATATGATGCGTTTTTAATTTATTTATTATTTTTTTATGCATGCATAAATATTGATGAATGCACATGCAGCGCACATATATGGAAAACTTTTTTTTCTTATGTCAAGCAAGTGCGGTTGATTCATTTACCATATTTGATAAGCTCTGTGAATGTGTGTCGTTGTGTGTTTGTGCATAAAAGCTTATATTAAATCTGTTCATCATATGAAGTGATTGTGTTTTGAAGTTTGAAAATGTTGGTTATGTGGGCTTTTTCAATGCATAGATAAAAATAATGAGAATATAACAAATATCTTAATTCGTGTTCCAAAGAATAATGAATGTCTGGTGTTTATGGAAATTCTGTTGCTGAACTGTCACTTTAACGTTTCTACATACACACATTAACTACATTTTTATCGTTAACCGTAACGTATAACTGCTAATGGATTACGGAATAACAATGAACAAATGGTAGTTTATACATTTATTACAAATATTACATTATTTAATTCATTTAAAATTAATTAGTAAAAAGTTAATTTATAAAAACCGTGCTGTTAGTTTATGATACCTAATACATTAATATTATAACATATAATGATGACATATAGAACATTTTATTTAATGTGCAGCGTTACCATTGATTTATTGTGTGCATCATGATTTCAATGAATGGAAGGTTTTGTTTTTGAAAAAGGTTTTAAATTTTGGTTTGTTTCTCAGCCATAAAAATAGAAGGAAGAAATAAAAATAACAGTAGACCATGATGAAATTTGGCAGCCTGGTCTGTCACAGAGACATGTTTGTAATTTGCAGCAGAGGTGCTCTGGGTCCGGATCTGTTCAGACAGACAGTCTCTGGTCAGTTTTGTGTTGTATCTGTAGTGTAATCAGCCTCTTTCCTGATAACAGTAAAAGTTTTCAGAGTGTAATTGAAGGAATAGTTCATCCCTGCTCAATAGACAAAGGTCAGCTGAATTCTTTAAATGCTTTAGCATGTCTTCATTGAACCTTGCGATTTTAAATCCATGGAAATACAATATAAGCAGGTTTGTCATGCTGTCTGTTGAATACAGCATTGGGTTGAGGATGCTGGTGTTTTGGTGCTCAGAGTGTCTAATGGTGGCGTAATATTGTGTACTTGTTGTGTCTCTTCTCTGAGGGTTTAGTTGCATGAGATTATCCAGCAGATAAACTGTGCATGCTCAGGAAACACTACAATGACCCCAAAAAGTATTAAGCAAATTATCAAACCAGTTTTGTTCAAAACTAACTTTTCTTCATCATTTTGTTGCTCGGTGACCTTTGTTCAACTGATGCCAAAGTGATTTTTAGTGGATGCATGAAGTCAGTCTGTACTTGTCTTTATTTTGAACATTATATCTTTTTGTCCACTTCATCTGATAGATTGTTATAATATTATGGCATTTGCACATTAAATCAGGTTTAAAGGGATAGTTCACCCAAAAATGAAAATTGTCGTCATTTACTCAAGTTTCTTATTTCTGTTGAAAGCAGCAGTTGGTGGTAGCCATTGACTTACTATTTTTCCATACTGTGGAAGTCAATGGGAACCAATCACTGTTTGCTTACCCACATTCTCCAAAATATCTTATTTTGCTTTCAACAGAAGGAAGAAACTCATACAGTTTTGAAACAACTTGAGTGTGGAATATACACCCAAAACACATAGTGGTTTGGGACCAACCGAGCAGCTTATATTATTTGTTCTAAATCTATTGTTCTTTGTGATTCTTGAACTTGTGTTGCATTTCCTGATGTTTTGCTTGTTTTTCCCTCCTGAAAGGCGTGACGCATCTGATTGGCTCGCCTCTGCTCAGGGCCTACATGCACGGCTTCTTCATGGACATCAGGCTCTACCACAAGGTGCAGATTTGTGTCTGAGCATTTGTGCACGTTTTGTAGTTTGTTTGAACATTTTTGGTTTTTAAATGATGATTCATGTTTAATTCCTGTGCATTGGCGTAGGTGAAGACCATGGCAAACCCGTTTGCCTATGAAGATTACCGTAAGGACAGAATCCGGCAGAAGATCGAGGAGTCGAGAACTCAGAGAGTGCAGCTCAAGGTAATGTGTGTGTGTGTGTGTGCAAATTACATGCAAGTAACCCTAAGACAAATCCTAACCCTAACCATATAGTAAGTATATGTAGTTAATTAATATTACTCAGTACTTAAATATGTAATTACACTGTAACAAAGACACCTTAAAATAAAGTGCAACCAAATCCGTTTTATTTTTTTCCAGCTTATTCCATTTTGTAATTTTAGTAATAAAAAAGCAAGTGTAATTAATTGAAATTATGAAACTTCCATAACTGAATAACACTTTATTAAATGTTTAACCATATGGACCCAATATGGACCCCATTACTAAATTTCATTTTATTTTTCCCAAATTCCATGTTTTCCATTTTATTCTTTTTTAATAGTTAATTTAATATTTATTTGAAATCATAAAATGTAACCACTTTAATAGTTTATTAAAATGTTCACAGTAATAGGACCCTATGAAATGTTTTAACATTTATTATGGTGTGTTGTAGTGAAGGTCTTTGAGTTTGTGTCTGTAAATGACGGTAGTTTTTCACAAATGAAATGGTGTAAATCTGCTGCAGTGACTCTCAGAGCAGCTCTGGAGATGAAGTTGAAGTTTTTATGTGCTCATGTAGTGAGTATGCTTCAGTTTGCGTGTAAAAGATGAAATCACGTCACTCGTTCACACAGACGTGCAGGCTTCATATTTAAACCAGTGTTTTTGCAGCACAATATTCACAGACACTAGATCATATCGCCATTTTGTCAATACACTTTTTCCCTAGTATTGAGTGAATATAACAGTTTTTTTTCCAGAGCAGTTCTCATAGTCTGTTATCATCAGTGCTTTGACTCCGTCATTCTCTGTCTTGTTTTCTCTAACAGAAGCTGCCCAAGGTCAACATGGAACTGGCCATGAAACTCATGGAGGAAAGTGAGCTTTCAACCAAGAAGAAGAAGAAAAAGGGCAATGTGGGCAATGTTTCTTTGACTGATTTCTACACTGATGGAATACAGAAATATTTTAGTCGAGTGTTTTAATTCTGTCGTCTCTCTCACTCCTCCTGCTCTTATCTGTTTTTCTCTCAAGGCCGTAGCCAATCTCCTGACGGACGACCGTTTCAAGGTGATGTTCGAGAACCCTGATTACCAGGTGGATGAGCGAAGCGAGGAGTTCCGGCTGCTCAACCCCATCGTGTCTCAAGTGGGTGAAAAGAGGAGGAAGAAACTCAGCCAGATTGTTCAGCAAGAGGAACAGGTACGTTTTTTTTTTTCCTTCCTGTATTGAAAAAGGTATGAAATATAAATAGTGTTCAAGATATTGTATCAAAGTTAGAACTCGTGACAACTCTGCTGGGGATGTGTAAATGTAAAAAAAAAATGATAATAAAATACTAAAAATGACAAAAAACAACAACAAAAGGACCAATCTAAGTTTTTCACTGAAATTTAAATGAAAACAAAACATAAAAACTAATTCACAAATATTAATGAAATCTGTATATATCACTGATCTAGACAGCAAGACGTAGATTACTTACAAGTTACTGATTACATGATAAAACTGTAGTTAGTAACGTAATCTAGGTTACTCCTTTTAGGTAATGTATTCTGACTGCTTTTTAGATTACTTTTTATCTAACTTGTTTTAAACTTACCATTAAATGTACCATATTGATATAAAAAAGCAAATAGAAAGAAAATATAGACCTGTTCCATTTTTATTAATATTAACATCATAAAATGCATTAGTGGTGTGAAAAAGTGTTGGCCCCCTTCCTGATTTTTTATTTTTTTGCATGTTTGTCACACTTTAATGTTTCAGATCATCAAACAAATTTAAATATTAATCAAAGATAACACAAGTAAACACAACATGCAGTTTTTAAATGAAGTTTTTTATTATGAAGGGAAAACAAAATCCAAACCCACATGACCCTGTGTGAAAAAGTGCTTGCCCCTAAACCTAATAACTGGTTGTGCCACCCTTAGCAGCAACAACTGCAATCAAGCGTTTGCGATAACTAGCAATGAGTCTGTTACATCGCTGTGGAGGAGTTTTGGTCCACTCTTCTTTGCAGAATTGTTTTAATTCAGCCACATTGGAGGGTTTTCGAGCATGAATGGACTGTTTAAGGTCATGCCACAGCATTTCAATAGGATTTAAGTCCAGACTTTGATTTGGCCACTCCAAAACCTTAATTTAGTTTTTCTTGAGCCATTCAGAGGTGGACTTGCTGGTGTGTTTTGGATCATTGTCCTGCTGCAGAACCCAAGTGTGCTTGAGCTTGAGGTCACAAACTGATGGCCGGACATTCTCCTTCAGGATTTTCTGATAGAGAGCAGAATTCATGGCTCCATCAATTATGGCAAGTCATCCAGGTTCTGAAGCTGCAAAGCAGCCCCAGACCATCACACCACCACCACCATGTTTGACTGCTGGTATGATGTTCTTTTTATGAAATGCTGTGTTGGTTTTACGCCAGATGTAACGGGACACACACCTTCCAAAAAGTTCAACTTTTGTCGCATCAGTCCACAGAACATTTGCCCAAAAGTCTTGGGGATAATCAAGATATTTTTTGGCAAATGTGAGACGAGCCTTTGTGTTCTTTTGGTCAGCAGTGGCTTTTGCCTTGGAACTCTCCCATGGATGCTGTTTTTGCCCAGTCTCTTTCTTATTGTTGAATCATGAACACTGACCTTAATTGAGGCAAGTGAGGCCTGCAGTTCTTTAGATGTTGTTCTGGGTTCTTTTATGACCTCCTGGATGAGTTGTCTTTGTGCTCTTGGAGTAATTTTGGTAGACCGGCCACTGCTGGGAAGGTTCACCACTGTTCCAAGTTTTCTCCATTTGTGGATAATGGCTCTGACCGTGGTTTGCTGGAGTCCCAAAGCCTTAGAAATGGCTTTATAACCCTTTCCAGACTGATACATGTCAACTATTTTGTTTCTCATCTGTTCTTGAATTTCTTTAGATTGCAGCATGATGTGTTTGTCTTTAAACATGCTTCACTTTGTCAGACAGGATCTATTTAAGTGATTCCTTGATTCAACAGGTCTGGCAGTAATCAGGCCTGGGTTTGGCTACTGAAATTTAACTCCCCTTTCTAAAATAATGTGATTAATCACAGTTCTTTCATGATTTAATAGGAGGGGGCAAGCACTTTTTCACATAGGGCCAGGTAGGTTTGGACAGCTTTTTTCCCTTAATAAATTAAATCATCATTTAAAAACTGCATTTTTGTATTTACTTGCATTATCTTTGTGTAATATTAAAATTAGTTTGATGATCTGAATCTTTTAAGTGTGACAAATATGCAAAAAAATTAAAAATCAGGAAGGGGGCCAACACTTTTTCACACCACTGTATATATATATTAAACCTGGGTTTTCCAAACTGGGCTTAATGTAAGAACTGCAGTGGGTTTGTGAGCTGATAAAATGCTAATAATTAATTCAATTATAAAATAAAAAAATAAAAAACACGTGAACACTAAAAATAGAAATTATTTCCTTTTTTATCTGTTTACCATGTCAATGTGAGCATTAGAGAACTGTAAATATGCAAATGTGTTAAATTATTGAAATATTGCAAGTATCATTTCAATGGTGTTTGGCTGACAAAAATGGTTGGGAATCCCTGCATTACATGAACAAACTTTAATAGACAGACAATAATGACATTACACGCTCAAGGTTTTTCAGAATCAGTAAATTATTAATGATTTACTGCTATTGTGTGAAGATCATCTAATCATCTATAAAAAAAAAAAAACTGTAATCTGATTATGAGGGTTAAAAAATGTAATGTACTTGATTTTTGTAATCTGATTATGTAATCCAGATAACATGTAATCAATTACTAGACCAGCTCTGAAGGCAGGTCTCAAGGTTTTATGAACAGAGCCGAAGTCTTTGATTGTGGAAATTATAAAAATACCACCAAGAAACTTTTTAAACAAGTGCAACATGTAAATGTCACATTGAGATTTCTCTCAAACTGCCTTGATCTCACTAGCAGGATGAGGAAGAGGAGGAGGCGGAAGGCCGTGGCAGCTCCGAGGAAGAGGAGAGCTCTGATGATGATGATAAGGGCTGGGTGCAGGAAGTGAGGGAGCAGCGCCGTCTTTTACGGGCGGAGGAGCGAGAGCGCACGTTCAACCAGTGGAAAGAGAGGAGGCAACAGGACCGCGAAACCAGCTTACAGAGCTCTGATTCAGTCAGGAACCGCCAGCAGGAGCCTCAGAGCCAGAATCAGCCCAGATTCTACCAGATCAAAGCAGGAGAGGAGTTTCGCAGCTTCGGCGATGTGGTCCGCAAACAGAAGATGCACAAGTGAGTTTATCTTAGATCATTTTAAAACCAGTTAAGTTCTTAAATTGGAACAGAAAATTATGAAATGATGTCCTTGAAAGCAAAAAATAAATCTTTCTCAGTGTTTCTTTTTTTTTTTAACCAATATAAATATCTGAACATCCTTAAGTCAAGATACATTTAACTGAGATGCAAGTTGAAGACACGAAGTCTTGTTTTCTGGAAAAAAAGAAAATTACAAAATTGAGTTAAACAAAAAAACTTGTTTTCTTTATAAATTAAGTCGCTCTTTCTGAATCCATTGGTAGATTTGTTCTTGTTTAATGAATTAAATTTTGTACTTTTTTCCCCAAGAAAACAAGACTTTTTGTTTTAATCATAAATTCACTTCATTTTGATCAATTTTTCAGAAATCTCAAATTAATGTGTCTTTTAAGAATCTCCATTCATTTGCACTGGGAAAAAAACACACACGCACACACAAATTTACTGCTATTTCCATGTTCTAGTGATTGGAAATAGGTATTCAGGCTGTTGTAGTGGAGATCTGTTAGTTGTATTTTCAAACTGTTGGTAAACACTCATTGTGTGCCTAGACATGTAGATTTAGAGAATATATTGTGTTCCCTTCCATTTATTTCTTAAATTTTATTTACTTGATCTTAAAAAGGTCTTACCATCATAAAACCTACAGAAACCCTGTTATAGCACCAAGTATACTGAGAGCTTAAATCCTGAGGTATGCTTCCCTTCATCCTCAGCACAGTCTAATGCACAATCTATATTTTTTTTATATATCCGTGTGGACAATGGCACATGCAACTGATCGATTGCTGTCATAGAAGGCTTTATCTGCGCTCGCCGTCAATAGAGTACACCTTGAAGACTTGTGCGTAAAGCTGCGTTATACTGACTCACAAAATGATCATCCCTGTGCTACTGAAATGATTAGGGATCTATCTAGAAATGATCAAGTTTCTAGTTTATGAGGTTACCTTTAAAACCACTGAACCCATAGTTTCTAATTGTGTGGAAAATGTCTTTTATTTATTTTTTTAATTTATTTTTATTTTTTTCATGATATGACCTATTTAATATTAATGACTGCTGTTAGAACAGCTATACTAGCACTCCGTGTCGGTCAGTAATGGCTGTCCCGTCCTAACCTTGTTTGACGTGCAGTGGGTGGTTTATTGACGGGTAACACATGTTGACTCTGGGTTGAATCGCATGTAAGTGAACGTGCCATATAAGCTCCTAATGGGTTTTAAAGTGCTAGACAATCGTCTAATGCTCTCAGACTTGATGTTTTACATACTTAATCTAGCAGGGGTTTTCCATGTTAATGTCAACATGAAATCAAAATTGACTCTATTTTGCATTATTAATACATGTTTATGGTCTTATTGGGAACGATTCCTAAATGCAAATTGTTATAAAGAAAAAAGAATTGATATTTAAATCTATACGTATATAAATCTAACATGATCTATTTTCTCCTGTTCAAGATTATAAGTCACGTTACAGAAGTAAAAAGATTTTTATTTGTTGGTTATTATTTTGCTCAATTGCTGTGTATTCAGACTTGAACGTAACACTGTTTGATGTCACTCAGGACGTCTCTGGCGGAGCGACTCCAGCGGGAGGAGAGCTCAGGGATGCTAAACCTCAAGGACACAGCGGTTGGAAGCAAACAGCTCACGTTCACTCTCAGAAAGGTAAGCATGAGGATGGCAACCTATCCCAGCTGCCACCAGTCTGCAGATTGAGGCTTTATTCCACTCATTTGATCTCTGCTGAGGTTTCATCTGCAGAAAGTTTAAGACATTTTTAATTTGTTACTGCGATATATTATTCTGTCTTCACGTCTCGGTCTTTGGTCAAATGAAGGTTATGGTGTGGTAAAATTGGGTCAGACTCATTCCCAGCTCAGATTTCTGCTGACTCACAGCAAAGACTGAAGAATGGCTTCTGTATGCTCTGAATTCTCACCGTGGTTTTCTGTCCTTTGACCGCTCACACGCCCGTTTAATTCCCATACTCCTCCTGTCTGTCCAACGCATCATTCAGGGAACTCACTTAGCTGCTTTGTTGGGTTGTTAAATGAACCTGAAAATATTTTCGTAACTGGATAGTTTGAGTAGTCTATATGACTCATGCGCTATAATCATATAAGTCATTTAATAGCTTATGTAATGGTTCAGTGATTATTTAACCATTCTGCTGTAGTTCTCAAGGAAGTATGACACAATTAATGTTCAAATATTGGGGTCAGTACATTTTTTTGAAAAAGACATTAATTTAGCAAGAATTAATTAAGTTAAAATCACAGTAAAGATGTTTAGGATTGTAATATAAGGAATATTTCATAGAAATGCTGTTATTTTGAGCTTCCTGTCCCTCAGGTTTCCTTAAAAATATTTTGTATACAAAAACTGTTTTCAAGCAATAAGAACCGTTTTTGATAATTGAGCAATAATAATTCAATAGAATCAATAATTGAGCAGCAAATCAGCATATTAGAATAATTTCTAAAGGATCATGTGACGCTGAAGACTGGAGTAATGATGCTGAAAATACAGCTTTGATCACAGAAATAAATTACATTTTACAATATATTCACATAAAAAGGATACTTTAAATTGTAATGATATTACACAATCACTATTTTACTATGTTTTTGATAACACAAACGCTGCCTTGGTAAACACATGAGACACAACATCTTGACATCAAAAAATCAGTGACCCCAATCTTTTCATTGGCATCATTTGTTCTTGAGCGTCTCAACCATTCTCTGTTTGTGGAAAAACAACAGCATGCAAGTTTAAAATAAAAGTACACTTTGTTCATTTTTTTTAGACAAAGTTTTCTTTTAGCAGATTATCCGCATGAAAACACCTGCTTGTTCTCTGTGGTTGTGCTACATTCACAATAGGACAAAGAATTAAAACACCAGATTTTTCTCATAGTGGATTTGTTCGGAATTTAGTTCTCCGAGTTTAAGCAGTAGTTGCTTTTCTATCCATTTTAGTTAAGTTGACCTCAGTAAGCTTGAATTACACTATACAAACTATCAGAACTAGAACAGAGTAAAAATATACTGATGGACAGCAGTACTAATTTCAAAGCTGTGTTTCACTATAAATAATGTAAAATGCCATGCAGGGACCTTTCCGTGAAGAGTCTGAACAAACCAAAGAATGACTAAAGAAAGCTGATGAATCACTAAAATGAATCAAGTTTTCCAGTACTTCTTGAAAGAGAGCGAGCAAACGCATTTGATTACAGCTCAGTTGTTACGCTACACTGAACTTTTTGGAAAAGGATATTCTGTTAGTGGAAAGCGACACTATTTATAAAAAAAAAAAATAAAAAAAGCTATTGTTGTGCTGAGTCTACTGTGTCACTGCTTTTAGTTAATCACTACTCAACGCTGCTTAGACGCAGCCAAGCCTTTTTTTAACCTTTCGGAAAAAATTCTAAAAAATATAAAAAAAACTTAGACAAGTTGTGGATCATTTTGGCTTTAATCGTTTCTTGTACTTGTATTTTGTCAGACGGAGAGGCAGCGATTTCAACAGCAGGCTGAACGTGACCATCATGAGGAGCGGAGGAAGATCAGACGGTCGGCCGGACACTTACATTCTCACAGGGGAGGACGAGGAAGAGGCGGCGGAGGAGGACGAGGACGAGGAAGAGGTGGTGGCGGAGGAAGAGGTGGTGGCGGAGGAAGAGGTGGTGGCGGAGGAAGAGGTGGTGGAAGAGGAAGGAAACCCTTTTAAACTCAGGACTGATCGTCCTCATGGATGCTGATATGCAGGACTTTTAAAACAGCCTTACAACGTGTCTGATCATATACATCTGCAGGAACCACTTTTGTGTTCAAGAGACAGATGTCAAGAGACAGTTCCTTTTTACAGATGCTTTCAATGATGTGTGTGTGTGTGTGTGTGTGTGTGTGTGTCAGTCAGTGTGTCAGACGTCCCTTTTTCCACAACATCTCTCAGTACAGTCTAAACAGGACCTTGTGTTTTGTGAAGAACCATAAAACATTTTTATCAACATCTGCTCTGTCCTGTTCTGATTTACACACAAATCATTTCTCATTCAGCATCGATTCACTTTTAGTGCTGATCATTTCTAAAATGCTTTTGATTCTTTATAGTGGTTTAACAACTAAATCATGGTTTGACTCATACAAAACCGCAGCACAGAGAGGCTGACCAAAATCAAACAGGGCCATGTCCCATTTTACATACACTATATGGACAAAAGTTTTGGGACACATCTCTTAAAGGGATAGTTCACCCAAAAATGAAAATTACCCCATGAATTACTCGCTCATAAGCCATCCTAGCTGTATATGATTTACTTCTTTCAGACGAATCCAATCGGAGTTCTATTAAAAAATGTCTTGGCTCTTCCCAGCTTTATAATGGCAGTGAATGGAGGTCGAGATTTTGAAGCAAAATAAAGTGCATAGATAAATCCATCATAAAAAGTACTCTACAGGGCGTTAATAAAGGCCTCCTGAAGTGAATCGATGCATTTTTGTCAGATTAATATCCATATTTACAACTTCGTAAACCGTAATCTTCTGCTAACTGTTGTCCGCGGGTTCACGAGAGAGTGGCATTTCTGCGGATGGCGCAAGTTTTAGGCGTAGCGTAAGCTCCGGTGAGAAGTGATGAACGCAGAAGCACAGAGAGAGAGCAAAACACTTGTCATGATTAGAGGTACAAAACGAAGATGTCGGAGGATTTCAATATAAGCCAAGAGGAGAGAGTGGTTTTCCTTTGCTGTAAACAAAACTTGGTTGTCGTAAGACTAGAATATTCTCACCGGAGCTTACACTACACCTACGTAGTTAGAGATTGTGGTTTATTAAGTTTTAAATATGGATATTATTCTTGCACAAATGCATCTATTCCGCTCAGAAGGCCGCCCTGGAGCCATCTTTTTAATGATGGATGAATACTCTTTTTTAAACTATTTTTAATATAACTCCGATTGGATTTGTCTGAAAGGAGAAAGTCATATACACCTAGGATGGCTTGAGGGTGACTAAATCATGGGGTAATTTTCATTTTTGGGTGACCTATCCCTTCAATTGTTGAATTCAGAAGATTCAATCAGATGCGTTGCCACGGGTGAATAAAATCAAGTACCTCGCCATGCAATCTGCATTTACAAACATATGTGCAAGAGTCTATCTGAAGAGCTCAGTGAATTCAAACATGGTAGTGTGATTGGATGCCACCTTTGCAATTAGTCAGTTTGTGAAATGTCACTCCTGCTAGATAGTCCACCTTCGACTGTAAGTGGATAATGGAAGATCTTAGGAACAGCAGCAACTCAAAGCAGAAGACCATGTAATGTCACAGAGCGAGGTGACCAGAGCGAGTGTGTAGAAGTCACCAGCGCTCTGCTGATTCCAGAGCTGAAGAGATCCAAACATCCACTGGCATAATATTAACATATAAACTGTGTGGCAGGAGCTTCGTGGAATAGGTTTCAATGGCCAAGTGGCTGCATGCAAGCCTCACATCACCAAGATGGATGGAGTGGAGTAAAGCACACCAGCACTGGACTCTGGAGCAGTGGAAATCTGTTCTGTGTAGTGACAAATCACGCTTCTCTGTTTCACAGTCTGGTGCCAGGAGAACATTCACTTTGCCTCTGCACTGTGCCAGATGTAAAGTTTGGTGAAGGAGGGACAATGGACAATGTGGCTGTTTGTCAGACTAGGCATCTTACTTCCAGTGAAGGGAAATCTTAATGCTTCAGCATAACAAGACATTTCAGACAATGCTATGATTCAACTTTGTGTGAACAAGTTCTATTCCAGCATGACTGAGCCCCGGTGCTCAAAGCAAGAAGCAAGGTCCTTAAAGGCAGGGTTGGATGATTTTGGTGTGGAACAATTTAAAGGGATAGTTAACCCAAAAAAAAGACAATTCTGTCATTAATTACTCACACTCATGTCGTTGTAAACCCGCAAGACCTTTGCTTATCTTCTGAACACAAATAAAGATATTTTTGATGAAATCCAAGAGCTTTCTGACCCTGCATAGACACCAACACAACTACGATGTTGAAGGCCCAGAAACACAGTAAGGACATTAAAATGCTCCGTGTGACATCAGTGGTTCAACCGTAATGTTATGAGGCTACTATTATTACTTATATCACTTATACATTTAAAAACTGTTGTCACAACTTTTTTTAATTTTTTTTTACATTTATTTTCATATTTTGTTTGTGGCAAAATCTCTTTTGAAAAAAGCAACCTGTAAGATGTACAAGGTGTCATGTGCAATATAAAAACATATACGCATACTTTAAAAAAAAAAAAAGTACCAAAAATTATTTAGCAAACTAATGATTTTAGAGACAATTCTATTATTGCAAATTCGGACACAGACATAGATCAAAGGCACACAGCATCACAGACTTATAAACAGTGTTGGGCTAGTTACTCAAAGAATGTAATATATTACTCATTATTAGTTACTCCTTTCAAAAGTAATATTGTTACTTTACTTATTACTTTCTGGCAACAGTAATTAGTTACACTACTAGTTACATTACTTTTCCTTCACGCCCCACAGAAGAAGAACTGTGTATCTTCCAGATAAAATTCTTCTAGAATGTTACTAACAACATATTTCTGCTTCATCATTTGACTAAAATCCACATTGGATCGCAGTCAGAAGTTATTACAAACACTCAATAGTGATTGATAGTGACATTCAAGTAGAAGTGTTGTATTCATGTCATTAATTGTCATGTGTAGCTTGAAGTAATTTTTCCGTTACCCATTATGCGATTAAATTTCGTTATGTATTTTATCAAATCACATGAATTTGTAAGAAACTGTTTAATTTTCCAAAAATATTTTTAATTATATTAATATAATTTACCACATGCTGATCAGAGGGATGTCATGCCAGAGTAAATGTAACCCTCCCCAGACCTCACCAGTGATGGGGAGGATATAAAAGAAGGGCAACAACCACAGTGTGTTTCCTTGCAAATACAACAAAATTTATTGGGCACAAAGGATAATTAGAAGTGGCAAAAACACAAAAGGAAAAAACAAATAAGGTTAAACCCACTACCAACCATAGGGTTCCCCAATCATATAAAATGGCAATTCCTCTGTGAAAAAGAATATACACTCAATCACAACACAAAACCAAATATCACTACAAGTGTCAAAACCCAACACTCACTTCACTCAAACACTACAAATTGCTCCCCCTCACTTTAGCAGAGTTAACCATGTACAAGAGAACGGGAACCCCATTTAAACAAAACAAATAAACAAAACCATACATTAAACCACAACCTCACAATAAATTCAAGCCACTTCATCACAATGTAACACTTAAAGTCATATCTTGAGACCCAACATGAAGCCACCAATATTCTCAATAAAAGTAAATGGCAATCATGCATCATCTGTAAAAACAAAGAAAATACGATTCATGATTGCCCCTTTAAAATATTGGAATAAAACATAACACAAGTTACAATAAAAAAGCTTAAAAAACTAATTTCAAATACACCAATAATTCAATTAAAATCAGTACCTGTGTTATTGAATAACTCTACTCAATTCTCTGAAACACCCATCAGTGTATCTCCAGTAAACACACCAATAATCAATAAAAAGTCTTCCTCAATAGAAAAAGTCGTCACGTCTGAATAAGGAGAGAGATATGCACAGATGAAGTTAAAAACGTCTTGTGGATTATCGTGCTGTTTTTATCAGCTGTTTGGATTCTCATTCTGACGGCACCCATTCACTGCACTGTATCCATTGGTGAGCAAGTGATGAAATGCTACATTTCTCCAAATGCCACTTGGTTTGATATTTTGAATATCAATGCAATGATAGTGATACGTTTTCAAATGTCCAACTGTGTATATCTTTTGCACAAGGGAAGAGCTTTTATAGAACAGGAAAATCATTTTGTCATTGCATTAGCTCTTTATAAAGGCTTACAGACTATAAAACTCTATTGATTACCCTAGAAGCATGTTTTGGCAGTACAACACCTGAAATGATCGCCTAATGGCCTGTTGTCTTTTATGTTCTTTGATCACTGGACACGAGCCTCTTATCAGTTGCAATTACTGTAAAAGCATCTTTTCATAGCAGAGCTCCAGCTGTAAAAATGCTCTGTCCCTGCCAATAAATGAGAAATACGTCAGAATTACAACGTTTAAGACCATATTTGTGCTCAGCACTTGTTGAAAGTCAATGTAACGGGTGCCCAGCAGCAACTATGCATGTAACTGCACAGCAACCATAGAGAACAACTATTAACTTTAGCTGACATGTCACAGCTAGATCTTCTAATTTGATTATTTAAATAGTATTATAAAGAAACTTGTTATTTTTTAAGAAAACTTGTTAGGCACTCAAGTGTGTAGTGGCAAATTATGGCCTTTAGTTGTGACAATATTCAGAATGTATATAGTATGATTTCATGTACCTGATTGCTAAAATAAGGTAATTAAACAAACTCTGAGAATGTTTTGGCTATTGTAAGCATGTGGTTTGTGCAATGATGATGTAATCCTGCACTTAAAACAGCGCATTTATAATATTGCTTTGCAGGATTAAAAACCCAAACCCAACTAAAACCTCATGTGGTCTTTTTTTCAGGAACTGATGAGATCTGAAACAATGATATTTCAGTATCATTGAAATACTATTTTTTTCACTTACATTTTTAAAGTTGTAGTAATTTTATTATGTATTTGTTGTCATTGTTGTTATTATCAAATTACAGTTAATTAAAATTTAAATGTAAAACTAAAACAAAAATGTATTATATACAGTATATATATATTAGTTTAGAAGGAAATTTGACACTGAAGGCAGGAGGAAGTGACTACCATCAAATCTAACATCAGATGGACAATCTTGTGGTTTCACTTTTCAAAATTTGTCTCAGTATTCAAATATTACCAGCTGACAGTTTCATTTTCCATTAAAGCAGAAAAAAGCAAAAGCTATTTTAAAGTCTGTAAAATGTGGTGAATATCTAACTTTCAATTGTCTAAATTATAGTTGACTGAGGGTGCTAGTTTATGTAATGCGAGGTTACTTTAATTCAAGAGAACAGAAACATCAGAGGATGCAGTGTTTCTGTTTGGATAGTTTATAAGCAGTGTTGGGCAGTAACTAGTTACTAGTAATTTAGTTACTGTAATATTATTACTTTTTGCAGTAACTAGTAGTGTAACTAATTACTAATAAGATTTCAGTAATAATATTACAGTTACTTTCCATAAAACATCTTAGTTACTTTTGATGCCTCTTAGTTACTTTTGACCCCACTTATTTAAAATCTAACAATCAAATAATTCCTAGATTTATTTTCATAATTTGCATGACTCGCACATGCATGTGATGTCCCCAGTGCAGCAGGCAAGCTTGGAATATGGAAAAGCTTACATTCAGCAGATAGAAATATTGCATTATATTGATTTTGTCAGGAAAAAAGATCTGTTGTGTAAGTTGTGGCTTTACTTTATGTAATGGGGTGGAAGTAGTATTGGTAGTGGCTTTATATTAAGCTTGTTTAGGACTACAAATGAGTTGGACTACAAATCCCATGAGTCTAGTTACTATAAAGAGGAAATAAAAAAAAACTAGTTACCTTGTGAGCAGTGTGGAAGTAATTTGTGGAGGTAAGGGTTGTGACTCTTGTGGTTATAGTAAGCGTGTTTGGTTTTAATGTGTTTGTTTGTTTTTATTTTTTTAATCAATCACAACACAAAACCAAATATCACTACAAGTGTCAAAACCCAACACTCACTTAACTCAAACCACTACAAATTGCTCCCCCTCACTTTAGCAGAGTTAACCATGTACAAGAGAATGGGAACCCCATTTAAACAAAACAAATAAACAAAACCATACATTAAACCACAACCTCACAATAAATTCAAGCCACTTCATCACAATAACTAAATAAATAAATTATTGCAGAGGATCCATCCCAGCAGGCACCAGACGTCTATGTAACGTCAGGTTGACGTTGGACATGACGTCGGACAGATGTTGCAGTTGAAAATCGGGTTGACGTCAATTTGACGTTGACTTAACATTGGATTTTGGTTGCACAACCTAAAAACAACAAAATCTCAACGTCAGCTGACGTCGGACATCAATTTAACATTGACATTAGACGTTGAATTTACATTGAATTTTGGTCAACCGACGTGGCAACCAAAATTTAACCAAATATCAACGTCTTATGATGTTGTGTGCCTGTTTTGTGCCTGCTGGGATTGGTAAACAAGCGATGAAATGCTACATTTTGCTAATTTTTTTTTTTTTTTTTTTTTGGACTGTCATTATGCCATATGGAGTGAAAAGTGAAGTTAGCTTCACCATGGTTCGCTTATATATATATATATATATATATATATATATATATATATATATATGATTTTTTTTTTCCATTGGCTTTTGGATTATTGTAGAAAATAAACTGATGATAAGTTGATGATTCTTGCATGTTTTCCTCATCATGATAATCTTTATAACTGAACACAACTTTTATGGATTTTAAAGCCTAAATACAATTGGCAAAAGTAAAAATCTAAATGTAGACTTCAAACAAGCTACACCATGATCATATGACTCCAACATCACCACCATTAAGCTTTGGTCAGTTCTTCCTTTAAAAACATTTTACCTCCCTGTTGAAAAAACTGCATATGCTGGTAAGGTATGTTTTGAAGCATGACAGCTGGTTTGAGATGGTTTAAGCTGGTCCTTATCTGGTCATGACCTGGTATAAACTAGTCATGAGCTGGTCCCTAAGCCACTAGCTCCTGCTCAGGACCAGCTCATGGCCAACTAAGGACCAGCTTCCATTTAAACCAGTTCAAATCAGCTTCCATGCTTCAAAACATACCTAACCAGCATATGCTGTTTTTTTCAACAGGGCTGTCTTAGAAAAGCTGTCTTGTTTCATTTCTAGACTCAGGGCCGCAGAGAGGAAGTGGTGCAAAACAAAAACTCCACTGACCTTAGTTCGTATCAGTCACTCCTCTCTTCCCTCTATGCAAATGTCTCCACTGCTAAAATTACATACTACCACAACAAAATTAACAATTGTTCAGACTCTTGCACACTTTTCAAAACCTTTCTCTTCTTTGCCCCCCTCCTCCTTCTCCTTCATCAACTCTTAAGGTCCTTGCACACTGAGTCCGAAATTTTCGTATGCATTTGTATTTTTTTATTTTTTTTCATATTTGTCATCCTTTCCTATTAAAATGTTTGCTACGCATGCGAAAACGCAGTAAATCAAACCTTGCAAAAATTTCAGACGAGAATTTCGGACTCAGTTTGAAAAAACCTTTACAGTTGACAACTTTGCTATATTCTTCATAAATATAACAAGAACAATCAGCGGCCAATAAGATTGCCCTGCTCTCGGTTACTGAAGCCCTAATTGGCAAAAGCAGCTTCCAAATCCTCAGTAGTCATCTTGCTGGATCTGTCAGCTGCTTTTGACACAGTTAACCACCAGATCCTCCTCCTTTGCATCCTCATGAAGATAGGCATCTCAGCAACTGCACTCCAGTGGTTCAAGTCTTCCCTCTCAAGTAGGTCCTTCAGGGTGTTTTGGAGGGGTGAGGTTTCTAAGTCACAACTTCTTGTACTGGGGTTCCTCAGGGCTCGGTGCTTGGACCACTTCTCTTCTCCATCTACATGTCATCATTAGGATCTGTCATTCAGAAACATGGCTTTTCCTGCTATGTAGATGACACTCAACTCTACTTTTCATTCCAACCAGATGATCCAACAGTGACTGTTCGCATTGCAGCCTGTCTGAAAGACATTTCTGGATGGATGCAGGACCATCATCTTCAACTCAACCTTGCTAAGACAGAACTGCTCGTGGTCTCAAGCAACCCAGCTCTTCATTACAACTTCTCTATACAGCTAGGTTCATCAACTATAACTCCTTCCAGGACAGCCAGGGATGATCATTTAAGCTTCACAGACCATATTGTTACTACGGCCCGGTCCTGCAGATTTGCCTTATACAACATTAGGAAGATTATACCCTTCCTATCAGAGCAGGCCACACAACTCCTTGTCCAAGCTCTCGTTCTCTCCAGACTGGACTATTGTAATGTTCTCTTGGAGGATCATCTGACATGTGCTATCATGACTCTGCAACTGATCGAGAATGCAGCAGCAAGAGTGGTCTTCAATGAGCCAATAAAAAAAGGCCACGTCACATCTCTCTTCATCAGTTTGCACTGGCTGCCAATAGCCACCTGCATCAAATTCAAGGTACTGATGTTTGCCTACAAGACAACCACTGGCTCTGCACCAATATACCTAAACTCGCTAGTTCAGACTTATAATGATGACATCAAAAAATGTCTAAAGACTTTTTGTCAGCACTGGACTAATTAAAACTAGCACTTATCTATTCTATTCTATTCTTTTCTATTCTATTTTTTCTAATTCATTTAAAGAGAAAAACTTGCAATGTGTACTTTGCTAGACTAACAGAGACTTGTCACTGCACCTGTATACTGTTGCTCTCTTGATTATCTGATTGCTTTTATTGTTCTTATCATTTGTGTCGCTTTGGATAAAAGCGTCTCCTAAATGATTAAATGGAAATGTAAAAATCACAAGAGGGTATTACCGATGTATTATGCAATATATTAAAACGTGAAAATATCTTGAGCTTGTGTTCACCTTACTGTATCTTAGGCATTTATCCAAACACCCATTCATCCATTGATTTCAGGACAATGTAATTATGTCATCCCTGCAGCACTTTATAGGTTCGCCCGTTTTCTTCACAGTGCAATGGCAAAAAAAAAGTAAATGTTTGTGTCGTTCTTAACAGATGCATTAACGTAAAATTAAAATGTTTACTGCACAGAATTTTTGCGCCAAATATTTGTCTTGGTGTGAACAGGCTTTTAGGCTCAACATAAAATGTAAAAAAAAAATGAAGCCGTCCAGGGAAACTATATGTGAGCTCATTATTTTACAAAAAATATGACCAAAACTAATGTTTCACTTAAACATTTTGCTCCAGTGTAAGTTTTCTTTTGTGTTTAGTGGATGATATGGAAGAACAGAAGAGTTTTGGTTGGGTTTCACACAGCCAGACAAAAGAGGGTGTGCTTATTCAGAGTAATCCCCCCTCAGTGATCCGGGTCAAAAAGCCGCCCCACTACACATCACTGTCTGAGCCCAGGACCGTCTGAGGGCCACGCTGGGATTTACAGGCTCAGTGCTGGAGGGTCCAGTGGGAAGTTGGGAATTTCTAGGAAAAGGAGGTGCGCTTCCTTCCACTTCATCACATTTTTCATCTCATATCTGTTGCATAGTTTGCGTTCAGACAGATCAAACGATGCCAGAGAACACAAGCACTTATTAAAGTCAACATGAAATCAAAGCTTACCCTATTTACTGTGAAGAGTTCACATTGTCCATTCTTAACAACACCATTAAGGTTGTATAGCATTTTCAAAGCATGCTTCTTTATGGAAACTTTTATTCTGTTAAAAAAAAAAAATTGTTCAGCTACAGTTACAAGATTAAAAACCTTAATTAAATGTATTATAATTTATATTAAATGAACTTAAGCATGTTTTTTTTTTTTTTTTGGACACGTGTCCTACGGTACATCATTATATGTAATGTCATTTCTACTTCTATGCAATTTAAAATCTGATTAAAGTGAACTGCTGAATGTACTGACAAGCATTTACAGTAAACTCTAAACTCTACAGTAATTTCTAGCGATTATCGCCGATTTGATTGCACAGATACTATTTAAACTAAACTGAGCTAGACAATGACATCTCTGAATTCAATAATGAAATGCCTTTAACTGAAAATTGAGTGTTTAATCTTATCATTATACATTACTGACACTCTATCCTCCAATTTGATACTGTTAAGTGCTTTGACACAATCTGTATTGTAAAAGCGCTATATAAATAAAGGTGACTTGACTTGACTTGACTTAAACTAAAATATACTATAATGTCATTTATATTGAAATTTGTATGTCATGTATTTAAATATATTTAATTTAGTACATTTACTTTAATTGTAATATTGAGTTAGTCAACATTAAAATAAGTGCACTCATCATAAAAGATTATTTAAAACTGATTTAAAATGTACTTTAAACTTTACAGTCATTAAAGTGTCATGAAAACCCACTTAAGTGGTCTTTTTTCATTGCTGTTACATTATCTGCAAGTACAGTTTTTAAAAATAAACCATCTATTTGAAGTACACTACAAGAGCACATTCACTACATTTAAGCACACTTCTTTTTCACAAGGCCATGAGCCCATCTCTGGCAGTGCTTTGTCATTCTCTATAAGTGTGCTCTCATGTGTGTAAAAAAGTGGTCTCGATCATGGAGAGCTTCTCTTCTTTGCACTCCGTCTGGCCTCGTTTATCCTCTTTTGATCCTGCTCTCATTTGTGCTTTCCTTCTGATCTCCCTCTTTTGTCTCCCTGGTTTTCTGCGGGAGGAACTGAAAAGAGAAATGTGCTGACTCGAGAAACAGAGAGATCTCACCACACCGGGTCTTGGCGCTCGTCCTGCCTGTCTGTCTAGTACGAAGGCACCTGACAGCCATCGCAATTCTCAACAGCTCATAAATGACATTTATTGAGATCAGCAGCATCTCTTTGTTGCAAAAGTCTGAAATGAATGGCCTATACTTTGCGGTCAGCGCTCACCTGCTAAAGCCATAGCCTATAAAGATCAAAAGCAGGGGAATATGTAATCTAATGCATTTTGTCTTGAACTGGGGCTTAAGTACGACCGCAGAAGATTGTGGTCACAAACCTCTTGAGACATGATGTAACAGAGAGAAAAGCCATGCAAATCCATCCACTTCTTTTCACTTAAACTTAATAACACTGATTGTTAAAGTCATTACGCTTTTAACTCATTAAACAAGTTGCCAAAACAGAGCAGGCTAGCCATCAAAAGCGGAATTATAGCCAAAGTAGTGGTTTATTTGTTAAATCATTTGCTTCTACTTCTTAAATGGAAAAATTAAACAGTTGACATTATTTAATAGTTTACTTAAACACCAACCTCCAGAGCTCCAGAAGCGCTTTAAATCATATCAAATGTAAGGCAGTTTTCAAACACTGGATTGTCACAAGCAGGTGGTCCATTCCCCATTCCCAGCATGCTGGTTATTTTGAAGCATGGCAGCTGGTTTGAGCTGGTTATAAGCTGGTCCTAAGCAAGCTTAAACCAGCTCAAACGAACTAAGGACCTTTTTAAACCAGCTCAAACCAACTGCCATGCTTCAAAACACACCTAACCAGCATATGCTGTTGTTTTTTTGTTTAGTTTTTTCCAACAGGGTTCAAAACTTCAGTATTCATCCTCATCAAACAGATCTTCAAAAAGGCTGGTGGGTGTTGATGCATGATGATGTTGATGTAAAGTTGATGTTAAAAATCCTAGTCTGTGCCATTCATTTTAATACATGAGTACTGCAAACGCAATTAAAAAGTATTTGTGCTTCTGAATAAAGCTCATTTTAGGGCAACTTATCAACAACCTCAAGCCAGATAACGTCTTCCTTCACACGTCCTGACAGAACCTTGAAATACTTAGAAATTCTCCTCACATCCAGTGGAAGCAACAAATACAGAAAGAAAGAAAGAAAGAAAGAAAGAACTAGTTCAGTCTGTGATGAGGATGTGTGATGCAATCAGCAAATGTCTGAACAACCTTCAACCAGTGAGAAGCAGTTTGTGTCTGGATTTACTCTAATGTGAAACATGATTCCTTTCTTTAATCTTATATATATATATATTAAAATACACTGTTACAAAAGATATTTCTATTTATTTATTTTTTAAATGCTTTTCTTTTGAACTTTCTATTCATCAAACAATCTTAAAAAACAATTATCATGGTTTCCACAAAAATATGAAGCAGCACAGAAGACGCTGAACACTGAAGACTGGAGTAATGATGCTGAAAATTCAGCTTTGATCACAGCAGTCAATTACATTTTACAATAGTAAACAATTATTTAAAATTGTAATATTTCACAATTTTACAGTATTTTTGATGTAATAAATCCAGCCTTTCTGAGCATAAGAGACTTTTTACCAACTGCAAGCGGATGTGTGCCAGAAGATTTGCTTTTGTTTTGAGGGAGGGTACAAATCAGTGGATTTACGTTACTTGATCTATAATTTCAGCATTGAGTGAATAATGACTCATATCTGTCTGTAAGGCAATATTAAACGGCTTACGTCACACAACATGTTTGCACACATCCATGTACGCCTATTACATAACCTTGTGATGTTGCTGCCAATAAAGTTTCCTCTTGAGAAAGTTCGATGTTTCCTGAGAAATACAGAACACGTATGAAAACAGAATTGTGTGTTTGTTGTAATGTATATCCACCTTATTCTTGCCGTAAAAATGGGCGTGGCCATTTGTAATTTTTATGGGATCTGGCTTCCGGTCTCATCCACATCCAGCTATTTTTAGCTAGTCTTGCTGCTTGATATTGAAAATTGGTGTGTCTTACTTTATTATTTTAATGAATTATCTTAATTATGAACACACTAGCTTGTAGTGCAAACGGTTTTACAGTTTACTGCACGTTGTTATTGTTCTCGCTATTTCCCTACAGCGGCTAATGAACCGGAAGTCTCGCCCATAGGCTTACTTCCATGTTGAAGAATAAGGTGGATAGAGTAATTCCACACTCATAGACTGAAAGATGAAACTGAACGCACAGCGACCCTTTGGTGTCTAGTTTCCTGCAATTTTCCAAGTAGTTTTATGCGTTCAGCTGAATTTGTGACCTGTGGCTGTATGTCCTGAGCGAGAGCCAGGCTCTTCCACGCACCTGAGTAACGAGACACACCTGTCCGTCATCCCATCACCAGCACTATAAGAGCACACACTTCCTTCTGTCTGGTCTCCTTGTGGACTACACACTCTCTCTGGATGTACTCTTACCTGTTCCAAGATCTCCTTCGTCTCCCTTGCGGATCTACTCACCTGTCCACTTACCTGCCACCAGTTCCTGGAATCCATCCTTGTTCTACCAGACAACCCGTGTGTGCTCAGCAACCCAGTACAACAAACCAAGATCATCAGAATCATTTGTCTCATGTCCATAAACATGCCTGTTTGGGCGTCTCCAAGTCTGCTATCCCGTTACACCGTAGTTGCGAGATATCATTGTTTCGAGAAGAAGGATTTTACCACAAAATCAATAATACGCATTATTATACGCATAAGCTGCTCATTACTCTTTAGCTCCGCCCACGGCACGCCTCCAGGTACTCGACTGTTTTCAGAGAGAAGCGGTACAGCTGTATCTTTCTTTTATAAATCTGATAAAACTAAAGACTCTTTGGAGATATGAAGGACTAATATAGGTTCTCAAGATGAACATATGAGATTGGCAGAAATTTAGTACAATGAAATTTTAGTACAATGTGATGACATTAAAGGGAACACACACAGTGTCCCCCTTTAATGTTGTCACATTGTACTAAAACATTACATTTACATTTAGTCATTTAGCAGACGCTTTTATCCAAA
The DNA here is from genome assembly GCF_012432095.1 of Onychostoma macrolepis. NCBI lineage: Eukaryota > Metazoa > Chordata > Actinopteri > Cypriniformes > Cyprinidae > Onychostoma > Onychostoma macrolepis. The sequence goes on along the minus strand of NC_081171.1, from coordinate 29,360,793 downwards.
GCGACTTACAAATGAGGACAGTGGAAGCAATCAAAATCAACAAAAGAGCAATGTGCAAGTGCTATGACAAGTCTTAACGCCGTACACGTAGCAAGGTTTTTTTTTTTTTTTTAAAATTATATAATAAATAAAAAGAAAACGAGTAGAGAGTAGAGAAGCTCGTGTTAGGTTTTTTTGTTTGTTTGTTTAAACTTACTGACTTTGCTCACACAGGGTGAAACTGTGTTTAATTATTGTACTTTTCCCCACCTTGCTACAATTTTGATATTCACATAGAAAAATTACTGGCCTACAAGAAATTGCTTATAGCCTACATTTTTCATGATGCTATATTATTACGAAATAATGGATTCAATCTGGGGGAAAAAAACAACTTTACAAAAAGACAGAATCTAAAATTTGGTGGTATATGTAGCATAATAATTTATTCATTTATTTTTTGACAGGGAATACCACATCTTAAAAATAAAGGTGCTTAAAAGGTTCTTCACAGCGATGCCATAGAAGAACCATCTCTTTCTTACCTTTTTATATTCTGAAGAACCTTTTGTGATACAGACAGTTCTTTATGGAACCATTTAGACAATAAGGTTCTTCTATGGCATCGTGAAGCACCTTTATTTTTAAGAGTGTAGAGGATTTTCAGCTCAGCACAAGGATTAAAGTGTGTTTTCATCAAAAAAGATTTGACTCTTTAATGCTGTCTTACACCATTGCCATTTTATAGCTTCAGTATCTGTGACTTTTACCTACCTGTAAGTGCTTCAGGATCTGGAAACGCGGTCATGTGTGAGTTCCTAAAGCAATGCCGAGATCATGTTGCAGTTTCTAGGGAATGCACTTAATAAAGTGTAAAGGTTGAATATACTATAAGTCGTTTTGGAAAAAGTGCGTCTGCCAGATGAATCATGTAAATGTTTTAGCTAACAGTCATCACATACATGAAAAGAGAGCATGCTCTGAAAGCACTTTACACATTGTTTATGTGTGAGTCGTTACAGGATCAAGAACAAGTTGAATCCAGACTCTGCTGGCTGAAAGAGGAGAGAATCTCTTGACCCAGGTTTACACATCCTGAGGATTAAACTGCTGTCAAACTGTGTCATGACCTGTGCTGACATTACACCTGCATTGCCCCTGGTATCTAAAATACATTAGGATGTAAGATTAACTATACTGTAAGAAAAAATAAATAAATCTGTCCTGGCAGAAAATTATCAATATATTTTCTGTTAGGTTTGTGGACATTTCCTTTTACCATAATTCAAAGAATGGTAAATGCCAATGAAAAGTCAGTAGAGGAAAAAAAAAAATTTAATTAAATTAAAAATACCCTCATGTTGTTCCAAACCTGATTAAATTTCTTTCTTCTGCTGAATACAAAAGAAGACATATTTCGAAGAATATTGGTAACCAAACGGTTGCTGGAAGCCACAGACTTCCATAGTATTTTTTTCTATCAGCAATAACTTGTTTACCCACGTTCTTCAAAAAATGCCTTCTTTTGTATTGCATAGGTTGCAAAAGAAATGCATTTTCATTTTTGGGTGAACTGTCCCTATGTAAAACTAAAAGAGCTATACAAAAAAAGGCCCAAATTTAAGATTTATGTATTTGAATTACAAATACAATTTCCATCCATTTAAATTGCAAAGTTTTAATATGAGCTAATCAATCTAGTCATACATTAATCAAATGGGTAGATTCTTGTTTGGTGTGCATGTGTGTGTGAACGTGTCATTCATGGTGACACACATAATGTGTCTAAATGCTCTTAGGTCTGAAAACAGGTGAGTCCTGGTAAATAAAGTAGGCTTATCGGTGATCGTTCCTGATGGCTGTGACATAGAAACCTCCTTCATCTAATCTCTGTCACCCCACACATATCATACAGTCTCAGGAAAACTGTGAAAGATGTTATCTTTTGGGCCTGTCACTAAGTTTCCATCCAAAGTTGTGAATTAAATTTGTGCAAAAAATTGGAATATCGGATAAAACAGTTGCGTTTTCCATCCCATATGTTCTTCAGTTCCTGGAAAACTGCAAATATCAATAAAGAAATATTAAAAGGTTGCTGCAATAAAGCCTGTGACTCTTTTTTTGCTACATAATAAATGACCTGCAACTCAGAGCACATAGAAGACACACAATAACAAACACTCTCATGTTATCTTGCATTCAGGTATGTCATGTTTGGGAACGCTGTCATGTTTTCTGGGAGGTGATTATGCCAAATAATTTTTGGCTCAGGCATTTCAGAATAATTAAAACAATGTTTGCGATGGTCAGCTGGTTATAGTCCAGTTATTCAATCAAAGCCACGCGAGTTGCACACCCAGGAATGTATTGGATAAATGTGTTTCCATAGTGTTTTCTTATCTAATTAAAAAAAAAAACTTAATAAAAAATACTTTGTCTTAATTGAGCGAATGCATCAAGCATTTTGTGTGTGTGTGTGTGTGTGTGTGTGTGATATGTCAAAATTCAAGTGGTTTCTAGATAACTGTTTACTAGGTATAACAGATATTTTACTAAAACATTGTCTGAAGATTTTGTTATGTTTGACTTTTGAGATGTTTCTATCCATGATTATATTGATAAGTGAAACAAAATCTTACCCAGTTATTTACCCCTCATGTTCTCAGTGTTTATGTCAAGTGTTTGAATTTGATGAAATAAGGCACATCCTTCAAACTGCTTTGACCCAAAACTATCCGTGTTGCTAGAAATAAAGCTATTGAGGTCATAAGTTCAAGTGTGTACTGTACACAGAACAAGGTAGAATAGCCTGTGTGTCGTGTATATCTTATTTGCATAAATGTGCACGTGCCATTTTTTCTCTGTGCAAACAAACACCAGTGTATTACAATAATTGTCAACTGCACATACAACATTCTTTAATATACAGAGGTAAAGAACCTTATTAAAAAGAGAGACGTCACGAACTAATTCCTTTCCATGATCTCTCTCTGTGGAATTGTGAGGAAAATACAAGATTGACAGATTAGGAAATCCGACTGAAATCGTGATAAGGGTGGAAAATGTTGCCACATTAAAAGTGTTGTATGGAGCCTTAATATAAAGGAAGGGGAAAAACTGACATAGGAACCTTCTTACCTATTAAATATTATTGCGTTCATGAAAAAGTGGTTTGTGGTGTTTGAGGATATAAACAATGACCTCATGGTCTAGTTGACCTCTGAAGGAAAAATCATAGTTCTGGAAAGGTCTGTCTGGATTCTGCAAGACGATGAATTAAGCTTGGGGCTCATTTGCATCTGGGAAACGTATTCCCGGCCACAGCAATGTAGTCGTCATGGATCATAGAGTTTCTCGAGTCGAAGATCAGGGTAAAAGCCACAGCGAGTATGTGAGAGTACAGATGGAAATACAGAGGTTTAAGGATTTTCCACTTGTGAATGACTCTTAAATGATTTTTGAAACACTTCTAACTTGTGCAATTTTGTAGCCTGTATACATTCACAAGCCTGATATGTGATTTTTCATTTAATAATAATAATAATATTGATAATATTTAAATATTTATTGATCAGAAGGGTCTGACAGTAATGCAGATGGGCTTGCACGTGCACTTAAAATGCTATAAATCAAAATGTGTGTGCTGTAATTGCTCTGATAACTTCTATATGCCAAGGTTTTACAAATCGTGAAATTTCAAGACTATATGTGACCCTGCACCACAAAACCAGTCTTAAGTGTCAATTTTTCGAATTTGAGATTTGACATTTGACATTATCTGAAAGCTGGATAAATAAGCTTTCCATTGATGTATGGTTTGTTAAGATCGGACACTATTTGGCTGAGATACAACTATTTGAAAATCTGGAATCTGAGGGTGCAAAAAAATCTAAATATAGAGAAAAACGCCTTTAAAGTTGTCCAAATGAATTCTTAGCAATGCATATTACTAATCAAAAATTAAGTTTTGATATATTTACAGTAGTAAATTTACAAAATATCTTCATGGAATATGATCTTTGCTTAATATCCTAATGATTTTTGGCATAAAAGAAAAATATATAATTTTGACCCATACAATGTATTTTTGGCTATTGCTACAAATATACCCCAGCGACTTGAGACTGGTTTTGTGCTCCAGGGTCACATATTAAAACTGCAGATCCATGGACCATATGAGACTTACATTTGCATATGTTGAGATAATTGCCAATGTTATGAGCCAGACTGTATGTGAACTTATTTGACTAGTTTATGGTAATTGGTGATATGTGGTAGTAAAGATCATTTCATTGGTGTGTAAAGAAATGTAATTAACTATTCACTACATTCAGAGATAACTGTTGTCCGATAGTCGGCTGTGAAGATAAAATAATCATGAACTGACTCTGTTATAAAGTTAGAAAGGTGATGGCGACGGATATGTCTGAACTTCATGAATAACAAATATACATGCCTACAATGAGTCTTGTAATGCACTCAAATGCCTTAACTGATTTTATTGATTTATTTTTTAAAGGAGGGAAAATGTGTTTGTTTCCATCACCAGGTGCACAGGATTAGTCTGCTCCTTTGATTACGGGGAGTTTTAGGACTGATATATTTAGGTGTAGTGTCCACTCCTAATTACACCACATCTGGCAGGATGACAACAAAGTGTGCAGAACAAAGATAAAAGAGGGAACAGGACGTTTGTGCAAAAGGTGAGGAAACATCCATTCTGGCATCTTCAGCGAGGCCTTGCAGCATGTTGACTGAAAGCTGCTGTCGTGAAAGTGGGGTAACTGGAACCAGATGTCCCAATTACAAGGAAGGAAGAGTTACAAAGGCACAGAAACGCTCCACATGACCTCATCTGCATTGGCCCAATTCATTTTTTTTTTGTTTGTTTTTTTTGAACAAAATATATATTACTTTTTCAGTTCGCATATCACAACAGATTACACAATGAATAACAATCATGTAACACATCAAACATTTTAGACCCTATTCTCCCTCCCATCCCCAAATGAAAGAAAAAAGAAAAAAATATATATATATTAAGGATACCTAAATCGGTAAAGAGTGTTTCCCAAGTCTATGTAGAAGATCATGATGCTACACTACTCCCTAGTTCTTGTTGTAGCAGGCAACCAACATTAATCCTAGTAAAAGGTCTCCAGACATCTTCAAAAACATTTTGTTTCTTTTAAACAATATACAATATCTTTTCCATTGACACCATTTCTTTAATCCACATTCCAAATCTTGGCTCACTGGTATTTTTCCAATTAAGAGCAATTATACGTTTGCTTCTAAAATACACATTTCTATGAATCTGACCTCTATGCTTTGTAAGAGAGGTTTTATTGGCCTAATTCTAATAACGTAAACGTAACTGTAATATAACTGCTGTTTGCTCACTATTTCCCAAAATAGTAGCCTACAACGTTAGATGTGATATTTCAGTATTATTTTAGTATTAACGTTTGGAATTAACTTTTATTTTTTCAGTTTTCATTTAGGCTAACTGTTAGTATTTTTGTTGTGTGCTGTTGTCCAGTATTTTTTAATTACTAAAATTAATTTCCAATAGTTTTAATTAATAACAACACTTTACCCATGATATTTTGAGACTTGTGGAAAACAACAAAAGCTTTAAAGTTTTGAACTTTTCAGGAAGTTTACATAGTAGCCTATAGTCAATATTTGAAGTGGATCAAAACCTTTCATCAAAGTCGTCCTAAAACCTAAAACCAAAATGCGTTCTCGTCTCAGGACAACTTTGATGCACTTTTTTGATCCACTTCAAATGTACTGTAGATGTTTAGAGAGATAAAAACACACCATTTCTCTATTTTACAGTTGTGTCACATTTTAATAAAATACATTTGAACCGCATAGAGAATACTAAAGTGTGTGTGTGTGTGTGTGTGTGTGTGTTTGTATAGGCTATTTAACTTTCTAATTTAGAGACTTTTTTACGTTTATAAATGCTCAGGAAACCACAAGAGTTCAGCTGTTTATATTTTACATGGTTAAGCCGATTGTTCATAATGGGCTCTGTATCATTAACAGGTTTTAGATTAAATGGTTATTATGAATCGTATCGCAGTTGTGTGTAACTTTGGTTCAGTCAGATGCGGAAATCTGTTTTTTCTTCACTCCTTCAAACGCTCACGCGCGAAGCCGCTGACAAGAACAAACCGGTTCGCTCGCGCTCGCGCGCTCAGAGGAAGCCAGTTTTAGCTGGTGCGTCACCTTGGCAACCACCTCACTATATATAGAGCTGGGATCCAGCACCGGCTTTTACTCCGCTTGTGCGCCTCTAGACCTCCACAACCGTTCGTGTGCGGGACAACACCGATATTATTCATTTCCAGCACTCTGGTCTAATGGGAAAACTCTTTGTAAATGCGTTTTAAGGTGAGTTATACGATATTACTGAGCGAAATTAACGGTAAGTGTCTTATATCCGTTATGTTAGGGTAAACTTTCAGTATGGTACAGTCTAATCAAAAATAAAGAAACTAACCGATCAGCCTCTAACGTATTCGCTGAAATGTTTTTCGACGTAGTTTAATTGTGTAAGCTCGTTTAGTTGTGTCGTATGTTATGACACTATGGCCTCTGAGTCAACGTGGCCGCCGTGTCACTCTTTCCTGTGCGTATTTCACTTCGACTTTTATCAGTGTTATAACAAAGATCTTTATCGTTGGAGCCAGCTGTGTTAACAAACGTGGAGTTGCTAATATGTATACCACTATATTCTTTGGTTAATGCTAACAGTTATCTTCAAGATCGAGATCAATGAATGAAGCCTCACGCTGCATAGCCTCGCTAGCCTGAATGAGCGCATTCTATTGGCTGAGCCGAAAGCCGAGGCCGGCTGGCTGATTGGCTGACAGGAATGTCTGTTATAGTTTGTCCAAACAGGGCTTTTCCTTATTGGGTAACTGATGTAGTCGCGCTTTTCGCAGGGGAGGGACTAATTTCACCGGTTTTGCGAAATTGCTCTAAAAGTGTCCAAAAATGTGTGTGCGGGTGCCCGGTTCATTGAGAAATAATTTCCTAATTTTACACGAAATGGACTGTTACGATAAACGACAAATTGCGTGTAATGAGAGTTTTACATGCTGTGAGAATTACCGAGAGAACCTATTTTGTTGGACTGATTTGTTGCCTGTACTTTAGGGTTCGACGTAATATTTTCTTATTTTGATCCTTGCAGAATTCTTGCTTGGGAGACGTGCACACTGGCCCTGGCCTTGAGGCTTATCTGAAAGGATTCAACTTCACTGGTGAACCTCCTTGGCTGTCTGACATCTGTTAGCCACATTATAATTCCATCTCTTCCATTCATCTGGTGAGTCGTTCTGCCTTTTGAGAGCACCAAATAAAGAGGGATGAAAAACTCAAACCCCTTAAAGAGCTCAGTGTAATTTTGTACCTTTTTAAATTCAAGTTTCACCAGTGAGAGAGGTTAATAATTCTACAGAAATTTGTGCAAGTAATAGTACAGTCTTATGTTGTAATGTAGACATTTTGAATAATTTTAGTGGTTTTTAGATCTAAAATATTAGAGCTCTTTTTCAGCGAAATCGCTTTTAAAAATTGGTCAGTAGCTGTGAAACCCTGGTGACTGGGTAAAATGAGAGCAGTGGATGTGATATGAGTGCTTTCCTTAAATTTGTCAGTTATTATAGTTAATTAAAACTAAAAACACACACACACACAAAAAACACTTTACTTGAAATAAAATTAATTTAATAAACATTTATAAAATGAATGCTACTTGCCAAGCTAAATTTATCATTTAATTTCACTTATACTAAAGTTAAAACCGAAATAAAGTACTAATCGATAAATATTTAAAACTAACACAAATTATAAAAATGCAAGATTATTAGAACTTAAAACAAACTCAAATTAAAAATGTCAAATGTAATAAATTGAATAACTATAATGGTATCTCCATAATACTAAATTAACACTGATTTGTAGCATGTGTCATTGCACAGTAGCTGCAGTTCCCTGTGATCGCTGTCTGTGAGTTGCCTTTGAACCGTCTCTAAAGCCGTCATTGGTGTAAAGATAAGCTACTACTTTACGTACACTGACAGATAGTCTTTCTTTGTCTTGAACGGCCACTGAGTGGAGTCTGTTATCTTAGCGGTCACATTTTATAACACCCGTCATTTTCTTTTACAGTTTCTTTTGCAAGCAAATCTTGAACAAACAGCATGACCTCTTTGACTGGATCAGACTTTGACTTCGCCTTCCTGGAGGAGGGATTCTGTGCACGTGATATCGTGGAACAGAAGATCAATGAGTCGTTACAATCAGTAAGTGAACGTGTTGTATTCTACCTACACGTTTATTCATGTAAACTTAGCCTTAGTTTTCTCTAAATGGCTCTGCATATGCCATCCACCATTCTTATCACATCTTTTCTTCTTTTAGGATGACAAAGATGCCTTCTATGTGGCCGACCTGGGTGACGTCCTGAAGAAGCACCTCCGTTGGTTGCGTGTTTTACCCCGTGTCACACCGTTCTATGCAGTGAAGTGCAATGACAGCAGGGCTGTCGTCACGACACTGGCGTCTCTGGGAGCCGGATTCGACTGTGCGAGCAAGGTATGTGGAAGATCTTTCAAGTCCCTTAAATCACGAATGTGGCTTCTCCATGTGTCTCAATGAGTGCATGACATCAGCACCAAACTGTAAGAATGTAGCAGCGTTAATCCTGTATTAACCTGACTTCTAATCCTCATCTCTTCTGCTAGACCGAGATCCAGCTCGTGCAGTCTGTGGGTGTGGAGCCAAGCAGGATCATCTACGCCAACCCCTGCAAGCAGGTGTCTCAGATCAAATACGCCTCTGCTCATGGAGTGCAGATGATGACGTTTGACAGTGAAGTGGAGCTCATGAAGGTGGCACGAAGCCATGAGAATGCCAAGTGAGTAACTTTACTAGAAAACCAGGTCACATTTTACCACAAAATAGTGATCTTACCAGTTTGTTTGTTTTTTTTTTTTTTTTTTTGTTTTTTTATGGTTGATAACTGGGTGACTGATGACCAATATAAAGCAGATTGTATTTGATATCAGACCATATAAATTAGCAACAGTGAATAAAACAAGCATAACAATTATTGCAAATATATTTGTTTATTTTAACATTTAATTATTATTTGGAAATGTATCCGTTAAAAAAAAAAATGTACTTTGTTCAATCTGTGAAATAAACACTTTTACTGTAAACCTATTATGGCAATAAAAAAATGCCAAATATAAGCTGATATATTTTTTGGACCACTTCAAAGTGTAAAAAAAATAAAAAATTGTGCATTGTGGCAAGATTTGTGTGACGATTAAACATTTTTCTGCTCATGATGCTTGCCAAACAGAACAATTTATCGGCTGACAATGATTTATTTTATACCACTAAAATATAATTAAAAAAAATGATTTAGTGCCTCGCTACAAGATTTTTCTGACATTTTAAACACAAATTTTCTGTTTCTGTAGACTGGTTCTCCGTATCGCCACCGACGACTCCAAGGCGGTGTGCAGGTTAAGTGTGAAGTTTGGCGCCACGTTAAAGAGCAGCCGGCTGTTGCTGGAGAGGGCGAAGGAGCTCGGGCTGGACGTGATTGGAGTCAGTTTCCATGTGGGCAGCGGTTGCACCGATCCGGAGACATACAGCCAGGCAATCTCAGATGCGCGCTATGTTTTTGACATGGGGGTAAGTGGCCTTATTGCTATAAAAATTCAAACTACACATTTATGCAATAGAATATACTTAGTCTGAAAATTATATTGTCCACCAGGCGGAACTGGGATATGACATGACCCTGCTTGACATTGGCGGAGGCTTTCCAGGCTCCGAGGACACCAAACTGAAATTTGAAGAGGTATTTATTCTTAATCACCTTCTTAACTTCAAGTGACCAAAGATGTTTAGGTTATACCAAACTTAACTTGTGGGCTTTTTTTGGTTGCCAGATCGCTGCTGTGATTAACCCTGCACTGGATAAATATTTCCCTGTTGACTGCGGCGTGAGGATCATTGCTGAACCTGGCCGCTATTATGTAGCGTCTGCTTACACGCTGGCTGTCAACATCATTGCCAAAAAGGTCATCATGAATGAGCAATCCGCCTCAGATGGTAAAAGCAAACATTCAAAACCATGTTTTTAATGTGCTCTTAATGATTATTCTCAGACTTCAAATTAAAGGACTATATTCAGTAACTACACACTAATATTCAGTAATCTTATCAATTTAACTGCAATGAATAACGCTGTTATTGTCCTGTTTATAACTGAAGGGTAGTGTGTAAAGCATTACATAAAACTGATTTAACTGACTTAATTTCTTGTTAACTTTTTCAGAAGAAGAGGATGGGGCCAATGACCGAACCCTGATGTACTACGTGAACGATGGTGTTTATGGTTCCTTCAACTGCATTCTGTATGACCATGCGCATGTCTTGCCAACTCTGCACAAGGTACGGAAATAAGTCCGTCAGATTCCTGTTTGTTAGATGGTGTTTCTTCCCAGAGACTAACCTGTAACCAATAATCTCTCACAGAAACCCAAGCCTGACGAGCGCATGTACCCATGCAGCATTTGGGGCCCGACCTGTGATGGGCTGGACCGTATTGTGGAGCAGTGCAGCCTGCCTGACATGCAGGTGGGCGACTGGCTGCTGTTTGAGAACATGGGTGCCTACACTGTAGCTGCATCCTCCACCTTCAATGGCTTCCAGAAACCCGATATTCATTACATAATGTCCCGCACAGCCTGGTAAGTAGGATGTGGGAACCAATTTTCATTACTTTCAGCTTCATTAACAGTTCTTTGTAATGTATGAGTTCTTTTGTCAAAGTAGACCGAACACCATACTAAAATGAGCCAGTTCTGTTCAATGAATCGTTCAGAAAGGCTTACTCATGTCACACTCCGAATAAACTGGATTGAATCAATTAAAAAGTTATACCGAATTACTAAAACTAAAATCAGAAAAAAATGGAGTGTATTAAAACTGAAATAAAATTAAGTTATAATAAAAGCTAAACGAGCAGGATCAACAAAACTAATAAAAATGACAAACACAACAATATTACTAATAAACTGCAGATAGATTAAATTACAGTAAAGACCGAAAATACAAAAAGAGAAAAAATCTAAATATCAACATACATTGAATTTGTAGATGTGTAACTTCAGTAAATTATGCTTAAAATATTTTATTACACTTAAAACGGTAAGAAATAATATTTTTACCATCCAAACAAAAGTCTTGTACTGAAAGAATGACTAATGGATAATGGTTTTGACTAAATTCATCGACTCCTTTATTGCAGGCAGTGTATGCAGCAGATCCGTGCTCAGGGGATTCCACTTCCTGCTGAGCAGTGCGCTGGAAACATGCCATCCCACTGCGGACGCGAGAGCACATTGGATGTGCCAGCCAAGCCGTGCCATACTCAAGTGCTGTGATGCTCTTCAGTGCAGACTGCCAGAGCGAGAGCCAGTTCTCCTTCAGACAGCGGTTTATCGTAGTTCTCCAGTGATTTACACCCTGTCTTGAGGTCCACCATATCCACATAACAATAGCTAAATTTCTGTTCTAAATGCAGCTGTTTTTCACTTTGTTTGTATAAGTTGCAAATGCTCAAACCTGAAAGACGCACAAAGGCTCTCAGTCCTGTGGATGTTTCGCTTTTCTTTTTTTCTTTTTCTTTTCTAGTACTTTTTTATATATGCGTATAAATTTGTAAATCATGAGGCCAGATACTTGACTGGAGGATATGAGGGAGGTTTAATCGTACGTGTAGTTTTCTGTGTGTTGGAGGAAGGTTAATTCCTGAACAGACTCCCCCTTTTATAGGTTAAAATGGAAGCTCATGCTATTTTCTATTGAGGAGTGTTAAGAGATTGTTGGGAGAACATTTCATAAAATGGCTACTCTTCAATCTTTGACAAGGAGGTCTTCCTCTTCACACAGTCGCACAGATTTCTTCCTCCTCAGTGACCATTTCCATTTTATACTTGATTAGTAAGTTAATGTTATTTTTAACCTAAAATCTGTATTATTGAACTGAAATGTATGCCACTGATGCATTTGAAATGGATATGAAAGAGATGGGATTGCTTCTGAATTGCTTTCCTATGGAAACTTTTTTTTTTTTTTTTTTTTAAGTTTTGTATTTTTATATAAATAAATGTAGCTGTAAAAATGAGTGACTTTTTTGCTTTTGATTTCCATTCAAATGGCACCATTTTACAACTTGTTAATGTATTAAACTGCACAAAGATTTTATAGAACACAAGGAAATCAACATGACACTAAACATGAATGCAGCACCATCTAGTGGTGATTAATTCTTTTACCAAGTCTGTTTTTCTGGATGTATCATTTCAATTAAACCCTACAAAAATCTATACATCAGTTTAAGTTACTTAGACGTCACACACATTATTCTTGTGCTGTTCAGAATGGGAAGCTAGCCTAATACTACTATGACCATTAAATATTTTGAAACCATTAAGTGTCGTTATCTCTGAAAAATAACTGATCATTTTTTCATTTGCATTTCACAAACATGCTTTGCACTGTGGGATATAGATCTCAGAATACCTGTTAATGTGCCTCAAATTGACACTAATGACCTCATCTGAGGAAAACACTCCTAGTTTCAACATTATTCAGACATTTCTCTCTTGGATCAAAGTGATCCACTTGATTGACTGATTCCACCCTCCCTCCCTCCCTCCTTTTTTATGTCCATATTTAAAGAAATACCCTATTTTTAGCCTTGAATGCATGTACACACCCTAATAAAAACAATTATTAACTATTAGTTTGAATACTTTTGGAGTAATACATTGAGGCTACCGGCATGTAATATAACAACAGTCAACAGGGTTTATGGGTCTAATAATAAAACAAAAATTGTGTCACCTTTCAAATTATACATATGGTTTTACTTGTAGTTGTGTTGTAAATCATAGGATTAAATACTAAATAATGGATTACGTCTTGATTAAATATTGATCAATTGCATTTAATATTTTGGCTATGATCATGATTTATGTGTTTTCTGAAAAATCAGAACTTGCGCTTTGGCACAACATGTTTCAAAGCAACTTCACAGAATTTTAGTTTTATTTAGGAAATTTGGCTGATTTGACATTGAAACACACACACACACGTTTGTTAAAAATGAACTGTAAAAAAACCTTTAAAATTATATTTTTACTTTTTATTTCTATGCCTAATTTTGTAATGCATCAAATAAATATACAATTTTATACATTCATATTTAATGAAATGTGGAATTGTCTGCAATTCGGGTGCCAGATGTCAGAATGTAATGTCTGATTCAATCAGTATATAAGATTGGCAGCGACAGCTGATCCCACAGGCCAATAAATAAGAAAAGTGACACGTTCTTTAAACTATTTGCACAAGTTGATACCTCGTTCCTTAGTGACAGCGGTAAGCAGCTTCCGGTAGCATTCTTGTTGATGACAAAGCATTTCACAAACTCTTGGGAACACCCAGAGAACAGGGAGTGAAAGCACCTGAGGTCAAGGATGTGGAGACAACTGCTGATCTGTGACTCAAGCAGACTCATGTTTGAACTATTCTGGGAAGAACCTGTGAATGTGTACTCATTCTACTTAAAAAAAAAAATTAATGACAAGCATTTAACTATGTCATACTGCCATATGAACCATAAGTGAAATAAAGCGCTACATAATACCACCCAGTCATGTGTCCAAATGAATAGCATAACCACTGCACTATAACACACACGGTTTAGTTTGGAGATGAAAAGTCAGCAAAGTATCATATCAAAGAAAGCTAATGCTAGAGAAACAAACATTTGTGTGGATTTAGCCCTTTGTCAGTTTACACATGTGACTAAGGACTAGCCCAGGTTTACATTTTATTGCCGTGTATTTTATCATGCTGCCCTTTGTATCACATTAATGATCAATTAATGTTAAAGGAATAGTTCACCCAAAGAACATTAACATTTCTTTAAAAAGGTACACATAGGCCTATAGTATTGCCTCGAGTTTAAGTAGTTTGCAAAGAAGTCTGCCATCTCCAACATACATATAGGTCATTAAATAGTACCTTTTTATATATTATAATGATACTGACTACATATTGACTGATTGATCAGACATGACTGAATGTATTGATATCCAATTAAAATGAGGAGACATTTACATTTATTCATTTAGCAGACGCTTTTATCCAAAGCAACTTACAATTGAGGAACACAATAAGCAATTCATCATAAAGAGGCAAATAAATGCAGGACGTGCTTGCAATACGAAGTTTCAGAGTAATACAAGCTAGACAGGGAGAAGTTAAAGAAAGAAAAAGCAAAGTTTTTATTTATTTATGTTAAGATGAAATCAAATGATGATGGAAGAGATGAGTTTTCAGGTGTCGCTTGAAAATTGTCAGGGATTCAGCATTCTGGATATGGGTGGGAACGGTGAACGAAAACGACAATACAATATATTGTGTAATATGTCTTTATAATGAGACATTATATTTGAAGACATACCTGGCACTTTGCATTATTCTTTATAACATCATAAAGCAGGGGCCGCATTAGATCCATTTTTGAGATTATTATTAAAGAAAATCTCCTTTCATTAATTGCAGCTTATATTTACATTATATGTTTGTTTTTGTACATGTGTGTGATTCCAGAAATCATTATTACAGATTATTATTATGCAACAATTAAGGCAAGCAATTGTTAACAGCCTGAATAACATCAACAAGATACTACTGCCCGGGAAACTGAAGCTCTGGTGCCTACAGTTTGGACTCCTCCCCCTCACAATGTGGCCACTCACAGTGTATGAAGTCCCATTAACAACTGTGGAGAAGATGGAGAAGATCACTTCGTGGCTCTGTGTCTCATGAATTGATGTTTAACTAACATCAGCCTCCATGGCAGGGGTTCTCAAAGTTTACACTCAGAGGTCCGAATCTGGATTCTCATCAACGTCAAAAGGTCTGAAATAACTGTTATTAATAAACATGCTTACAACTTTATATAACAATTCAAATTTATATATGCTAATTATCATATTCATGATGTCATCAAGTCATACTTGCATTTACTCTCTGAACAGTAGCCTACTTAATTTTTATACAACTAAATGGCCAATAAACTTCAACTGAATTGCTAAAATCTTAAATTATAACCGCAATACGCAGTATACAGTGAATAAGGCCTATATTACCTTATTTTATATATCATGCCGCACAAAAGTCCGTCTGAGTAACAAACTACGTGCATATTTACAGACGAACTACATTCATGTTCATATGCCCAGACAGTCAACAGTGATAGGTTTTTGGAAATGCTGTTTTGTACTCATTCATTCATAAGTCTGCTGCGGTTCAGTCCGTTAATGTGCTGCTAAGTCTGCCGGTCGAGAAAGACGAGCTGCGTCAGGAAGGCAAAACCTCATGCTTGCAGGGCGAAACATGTGACACTGCAGCACGGGTTCATGCAACCCTGTGTTTGCATGTGTGTGCCACGGAGGTCTGAGTGATACGAGTGCACTTGAAACACGAAGTGGAGGCAGGTCCGGATCGAATTCCCTCCTGGTCCGTATCCGGATCGGAGTCCAGACTAACAGCAAAGCATCCCCTCCATCCACCTGCCACACCCTCACTTCGTCTGCAGCCTTTTCCCGTTCTTCCTGCTTTCGACAATTGCAGCAGTTGATCGCCTCACAGGGGCAGCGGGACAGGGCATCCGCATTCCCATGCTGCACCTCAAAATCTCCAAACACAGAGCCACCTGACACTCTGGGTTTCGGAAACTTAACAGCCAGGTGATGGATGCGTGGTCTGTCTGCAGCTGAAACCTCCCATGCAGGTATGGCCAGAAGTGACGAAGGGCCAACACCACTGCTAGCAGCTCTCGGCGGGTGATGCAGTAGTTCCTTTCTGCTTTCTTCAGGGCCTGGCTGAAGTATGCAATGACGTGTTCTCCATCGTCACCTTCCTGGAACAACATGGCACCAATACCAACATTGCTGGCATCGGTGTCGATGATGAACGGCCGACCTGGACCACAGGACCTGCTCCATCAACTGGAAGAAGGTGGCTGAAGCATTACAGAGGCCAAATGGCATTATCCAGAACTGCCACATGCAACGGCTGATGGTGAAGGCAGTCTTAGATTTGGCCTCTGGAGCCAACTCCACCTGCCAGTACCCTCTCTGGAGGTCAAGGGAGCTGAACCAGCTAGACCCTGCGATATAGTCCAAGGTGACGTCAATTTATGGTAGTGGTTCAGAGTCTTTTTTTGTGACCGCGTTTAAGTAGTCCCCACAAAACTGCCACGAGGAGTCCTTTTTGACGAGTACGGCTGGGGCTGCCCATGGGCTGTTAGATGGCTCGATTACTGCAGTCCTTTCCATCTCCCGGCTCTTTGGTCTGCTGCGGTCTGTTTGACCAGTGCTGTCGCAGACAGATGGGTGGAGCTGCGCCTGTATCAATGTCATGCTGTACTAGCCCCATTCGTCTACAGTCCTCATCCCGTGCAGCAAAGATGTCCCAGTTGCGGTCAAGCACTTCCTGCAACTGTTGACGCCGGCTCCGTTGCCACAGCCCGGCGTGGTGCTAACATCCCTGGGATTAATTTTCAATGTGAGTGCTTGACTATTCTGCCCAGTTGCTTGCCCCCTTGCTTGACCCTAGGGTACATCAACTGCCCTTTGCACCTTCTGTAGGGGAATGACGTCCCAGCCGATCTGAAGGTAAGCCCCAGCTACATTGGTACATGCCCCACTCAGTGTCAAAAACCTAGTCCCATAATACAAGTATCTTCTATGTCAGCCAGCCAAAACTCATGGATGAAAACATTCATGCCCACCATCACCTGAAAGTGCCTTCCTCCTTTAAAGGCTGCCCACTCCCCGGTTACAGTTCTCATCTGCATCGTAGTAGCTGACCACCCAGTTGGAGTTGACTCTTCCGTTCCAGACAGGGTTCCCGGGCAGACAATGGAAATGTTGGATCCCGTGTTGATGAGGGCCCTGCTAGCATGACCGTTCAGAACACAGGATATGTACAAACCCTGGGTGTGGCCCACTAGTGAACATTTTCCATGGAGAGGTGTCGACTGTGGTGGGAGCAGCCGTCCCTCCACCCGACCTCTTGCTCCTAGTTGTCAGAAACTGCAGACTTGCGGGGCAATCACGGGCCACATGCCCCACCTCCCCACAATGGGGCTGCTGCATGGGTATTCAGAAATACAGCCTCTGCCAATGCTTGGGTCAGTGTTTGTGGGGCAGATAAGCGAACGTGCCGTCTCAGCTTCTCTGGAAGCAGGGCTTGCAGAAATGCATAGGGAGCCAGCTTCTCCTGTGAATCTGCGGCGCACTGTGGGTATCCTTACCGCACATTAAAAAAGGCGCTCCCGTAAGAGTCTCATAGTCTTTCTGTTCTGCCAGAGTGAGATCAAGTAGCACTTGTAATGCTGGCCCTGCCAGTGCCAATGCCAGCTGAGCCGTTGAATCTTGCTTACTCCACCCAGCCCTATGTGCAAAATATGGCTCAGGTGGCACAGATCCGTCATACCTGGGCAGCTTAACATGGACAACAGCTCAAAACCAGCACATACACTCCCACCGGCTGAAGCACCGTCATCATCCTGGCTCACGTCCAACTCGCACAGATCTCGTGCTCATCACAGAAGAGATCGTGGCTTTCCCATGTTCGTGCACTCACTCCAGCCACTTCTCACACTCCCAGCGCAGGTGTCCACATCATGGTGGGTTTCCCCACCGTGGCTTCACACTTCGTCTCACATTTCCTCCATGAGGCTGCTTAGATCATGCAGGATGCGTTCGAATTTGCGCTCCGACATCCCACTTCCCACCATGCCTGAAGAACAAAGAGGCTCTGTATCTTAACTTTAATTAATATGCAGAACAACTATGTTACAGGCGCACCAGCCTAACTCACTCGTCTCTCTCTTTTCCGGGGTCTTCTATCTGCCAGTGCAAAAATAAACAGCAATTTCACAATAATTATAAAGTATGTGCACTACAGTATCAATGAATTTGACCATCATTCAATGAATAGTGTCAGTATTCCTGAATTACGGGTTTATGACCATATGAACACAGGCACTGATTTTGTATCATTGTGAGATATTAATTCATCGTTAAATGTTCTGTTAAAAGGTAGGGTAGGTGTAGGCGATTTCAGAAAGGCTAGCGATAGCAAGCTAGCTTTGAAAGCAAGATCCCCATCCTCCCTGCGTAATCGCTCTGCAAAGCCACGCCTCCTCCAAAACACATGAACGTGCTCAGTGCCGGTGAAGGATTAAATGCAACGCTGTCCCATTACCTCATGTCTCATTATGACAGGACAGATCAGAGCTGACAGGAAGGAAAGGGAAAGAGAGATAGGGGCGGGTTTGGGAAAGGTCCTCAAGTTGGGATTCGAACTCGGGACGCCCGTAGCACCGTAGGAATGCTGTCCGCACAGGATATAAAATCTAATCTAAAAGTCTAATCTTTTCTTAAAGGTTTCCATAAGTTGCTACATGTAACAAACGTAACTGACTGTACCTGCAATAACATACAAATGTAATACCAGTTTTATTTGTAGAACTACAATACACTGACAATATAGTTTTATACAATTATTTCAAAATTAAATCTGAAATATTATGTGCTTAGTGTTCAATATGCGTTATGTAATTAAACATAAAAGGTTTCTTGGAGAAGTTGTCACAATTCCTCTGTGGATTTAGACCGTCTCAGTTGTTTCAGTTATGAATTCGATCTCTCTGTGGGTCATATACTGTTGGACTTCTTATTCATTTAAAAAAAAAAAAAAAAAAAATCACTGGATTAAAAACGATATTTGTAAAAGGAATGTTCAAAAATTGCTATACATAAAAACATGTATAAATTTAAGGGTTAATCTTCTACTGAACAATGTTTAACATTTGATTTTCTTTTTATTTTACAATCTGCTTAATGACGTTGTGGAAATATGAAATATCTAAAGTACAACATAATCTTGACAACTGTCATCGATTCTAAAACATGTATGTTTCTGTAAAATTACAACTTATGGAGCAGGTGACATCCAGCGCTACAAAAAAATAAAAAAAAAACCACTCAAAACACCAAAAATATTTAATACTAGCCTAAATTTAACCTTTCCTTTTAATTCTCTGTGTATTAATTTTTTCCGCTTATGCCTATCCATAAATAGCCTAAATAAATAAATCCCTCTGAAAATATGATAGGATTTTAGTTCGAAGGAATTTTTCATAAAAAAATATATTCTATTTAAAGACGAAGTTTTGAAGGTCTGCCACAGAACTTTCTTTTCTTTTCTTTTCTTTCGGACATTGAGCGCTTGGACACGGCTGTCACTTAACATTAGCAATTAGTCTCTAAAGCAGAATAGCCTATTGTTAAAAAGAGAGTAAATATTGCATTTACCTTTTCTGTCCGCTGATCTAAGAATAAGATCGGTAAAGGTCAATATTACCATGATGTAATGTTTCCAAATGCCTGTGAAAAGCAGCGCGCTTCTGGGTTCCAGCGTCGCTGAGACTGAAGAGCAGCACATGCACACGCGCTTTCGGTCTCTTCTACCTCCGTGTGTGTCACCCACCCTCACGAGCCTCTCTCCCCCTCCTCCCTGAGCATGTGGGTACGGATGGATGGCGCACAGGCCCGTCTGAAAGGACAATAAAGCGCAAAGACGCTGGTGAGTTCTTTTTTTTTTTATCTCTGCGAAATGTCGCATTTAGAATATCCGCGTTATGGCGCGGCACAGGAGATATGATGGGATACATGTGCAGCTGTGTTTCACATGAGGAGCTTTTGTGTGCGCATCACCTCCTGCGAACCGCGTCATGAGCAGCATCCCTTTAAACCTCAAGTGTTTCCTTCTTACACCGAGACGCAAACGTGACCGCACGTGCCATTTCTGGGCACGAACTGGGTTTAAGGATTTATTAATAAATCATTTCTAAAACAGCCAGCCTGTAATTTTGATATTAAATGACAATATGTGCTGTGGAAATGCGGATGTAGGTAAAGAAAAATAAGACCGAGATTGGAGGAGATCTGTGTGTCTGGACTTCCGTTTGAAGTCAAAGCGAGAGACAAAATAAGGGAACATTTCTAACTGAAGATGGTCTTCGACCAATGCAAAGGTGTCGATTTGAACTCTGCGCAATGAACTGATACTGAACATGCGATGGCATGCGGTTCATGATGTGCATTTGACCACTATCCATGCGAGGTGTGAATATTCCGGTAACTGATATTACATAATGCATATTTATATTTCATTTTAATATATGCAATTATATTATTGGAGCCTGTATAAAATGTATGATAGCATTGGCTATAAAGAAACTGTTGCACTGTAGACAGTATAAATATGTAATTTGGTAATTCCTAAAGTTAATTCTTCCAGTCTGTTATCTCTACAATAAATCATGATTATTATTATTATTATTGTTTTTGTTACTGCAAATTAACAGTGATATGTGGCATTTCAAGTTGACAGTCTAACACTGAATTATTGTCTATAAAATATTTAAGAAAAGTGAACCTAGTAAAATCTATAGCAACCAAGCCAGTTCATACATGGTTGAACATTATATGATTCAGTCTTTTCAACCAGCCTACTTGATTTGTTTATGAAATTTAACATTATTATTGACTTGAAAGTTACTACGTTGCAGGAAGGACTCTAATCTGACTCAAATCCTTTAAAAACTACTTGCATTGGTGTAACTCAATATATTCAGGCCGAGTCAGTCATATCCTCCAGAATTTAGTATTTATTCACGTCATTACATTGTTTGGAGCATAATAAAAAAAAAGAAGGAAAAATAACATTTTTGAAAAATTATATTTTATTCATATTTTATTCTATAGGACTAGGACTCAGTTTTTCTAAAAAAAAAAAAAATAATAATAATAATAAAATGGCATGAATAGACATCAAAAAGGCAAAAAATATGGGATTTTTTTTTTTTTTTAAATCACCAATCAATTTTTAGGTTTCAGGATTTTTTTATACTAAACTTTAAGGGTGATTCTCAACTAAGTCATAAAATATATAACAAAATGATTTGATATACCATTTTGTTTTATGCAATATGCGTGTAAAAATTTCCATAAACTGGTTTAAATTAAACCCATTAAACAATGCATCTATACGCTATCTAATTTGCATATTAATGTGTTTCTGTTGGGACAGCATGTTGAAAAAAATAATTGTCATAATGGGAGTAATAATTGGCCAGATTTTCATAATATCTAATATTTCTTAAGAAAATCGATATATAATTTATTTTCCTATTCAATTGTTATGTCTCCCAAAATGTATAATAAACATGCTTTTAGTCCCGGTGTCCTCGGATATGTATGAAATGATGTCCTGTTTCATAACAGGAAGTCATATTTGAATTTGAAAACCCATAACATTTTCCTGAGATGTTGCTTTATGACAAACAATTTGATAATTATTCAGATTTAAATGACAATTACAAAATATAATCATATTTCCATAAGGATGTAACATTTTTCACTAAATTAAATTTAGACTACATAGCTGGGTCTCAGGAGGATATTCAGTAAATGAACAGGTCATTTAGATGTGACACTTTGTAGGTTATTTGACCAAAAATGTACAGAACAGCGAAATAATAAGATTTCATTTATAAAATATGATATGATTGCCAGTTTAGTTCAGTCAAGCAATTTCATTTTTAACATCCATATACACTTGCAAAGACTAATAACTTTTTGTACACCATGTTTATCTTCTCAGATCTTGCTGAAGAGCATGTGTCCAAATGTCTAGTTTCCTCACTGCCAGTCCCTAAAATCCAGTCAATGAAGTCCACAGAAACTCTCTCTCCCTGCTCTGAATGGAGCCACCCTAATAAAAGGTTAGGTTACTTCACATAACCCAGATTATTACATATGCACCATGTGATTTTCTCATTAATAGCGATTTACTAGAGATTTGGCACCATAATATTGTATACATTAAGTGGATTAGAGTTGATTTATATAGTACATTAAAACAATTCTGACACATTAGATTTAATATCAAATAATATTGCACATTTTGTCAAAGCATAATTTAATTTGTAATAAATTTTATCATAATTTTGTAATTCCAATCCAATGTCTTTTTTTGTTCAGTTGAAATGGAGGATGAAGATGGTACTTGTTTATTTGATGTTTTGTGGTAAGTGTTGTTACATCCAGTAAAATGAATTCTCTTATATTGTGTGTATTTTAAAGCATCCATAACACAAGATTTGCAAGATATTTTGCTCATATGTTAACTTTTAAATGTTTACTTTGAAATAGTGACCCTCAAGCTCTGAATGATTTTCTTCATGGGACAAATGAGGTACGGAGGGATCATAATATTACGATGTGGCTTTAATCTTTAATGTTAGTAACATTAGTGACTATCTGTTACAGTACTTTTGCCAAAACTTTTTGGAACCTTTGCACTCTTCTAAGGACATATATAGAGATATCTACATGGATAACTTTGAAGAACCTTAAACAGATCTTGTGTTTGTGTATACATTTTTCTTTGCAAATGCAAGTTCTATAAAATTATCCCATGCAATTAACTGTCCCTCCTCCCTTCTGTTCAAACAGCTGCCAAGTGGAGACTTACTCATTAATTCATCCTCCGGAGAGCCGTCACTCTTCACAGACACTCCAGTGAGTCTAGATCGCACTCCCCATGGAAGAGGGAGCATATAGATTTGTTTCAGCTGGGACATCCCAGAACATGCCAGTCTGTCTTAAAAAAAAAAAAAAAAATTTACATACATACATACATACATACATACATACATAATTAGAATATCATCAATAAGTTGATTTCACTAATTCCATTCAAAAAGTGAAACCTGTATATTATATTCATTCATTACACACAGACTGATATATTTCAAATGTTTATTTCTTTTAATTTTGATGATTATAACTGACAACTAAGGAAAATCCCAAATTCAGTATCTCAGAAAATTTGAATATTGTGAAAAGGTTCAATATTGAAGACACCTGGTGCCACACTCTAATCAGCTAATTAACTCAAAACACCTGCAAAGGCCTTTAAATGGTCTCTCAGTCTAGTTCTGTAGGCTACACAATCATGGGGAAGACTGCTGACTTGACAGTTGTCCAAAAGACGACCATTGACACGTTGCACAAGAAGGGCAAGACACAAAAGGTCATTGCAAAAGAGGCTGGCTGGCTGTTCACAGAGCTCTGTGTCCAAGCACATTAATAGAGAGGCGAAGGGAAGGAAAAGATGTGGTAGAAAAAAAAAAGTGTACAAGCAATAGGGATAACTGCACCCTGGAGAGGATTGTGAAACAAAACCCATTCAAAAATGTGGGGGAGATTCACAAAGAGTGGACTGCAGCTGGAGTCAGTGCTTCAAGAACCACTACGCACAGACGTATGCAAGACATGGGTTTCAGCTGTCGCATTGCTTGTGTCAAGCCACTCTTGAACAACAGACAGCGTCAGAAGTGTCTCACCTGGGCTAAAGACAAAAAGGACTGGACTGCTGCTGAGTGGTCCAAAGTTATGTTCTCTAAATAAATTTAGCATTTCCTTTGGAAATCAGGGTCCCAGAGTCTGGAGGAAGAGAGTAGAGGCACACAATCCACGTTGCTTGAGGTCCAGTGTAAAGTTTCCACAGTCAGTGATGATTTGGGGTGTCATGTCATCTGCTGGTGTTGGTCCACTGTGTTTTCTGAGGTCCAAGGTCAACGCAGCCATATACCAGGAAGTTTAGAGCACGTCATGCTTCCTGCTGCTGACCAACTTTATTGAGATGCAGATTTCATTTTCCAACAGGACTTGGCACCTGCATACAGTGCAGTATCTGGTTTAAGGACCATGGTATCCCTGTTCTTAATTGGCCAGCAAACTCGCCTGACCTTAACCCCATAGAAAATCTATGGGGTATTGTGAAGAGGAAGATGCGATATGCCAGACCCAACAATGCAGAAGAGCTGAAGGCCACTATCAGAGCAACCTGGGCTCTCATAACACCTGAGCAGTGCCACAGACTGATCGACTCCATGCCACGCCGCATTGCTGCAGTAATTCAGGCAAAAGGAGCCCCAACTAAGTATTGAGTGCTGTACATGCTCATACTTTTCATGTTCATACTTTTCAGTTGGCCATGATTTCTAAAAATCCTTTCTTTGTGTTGGTCTTAAGTAATATTCAAATTTTCTGAGATACTGAATTTGGGATTTTCCTTAGTTGTCAGTTATAATAATCAAAATTAAAAGAAATAAACATTTGAAATATATCAGTCTGTGTGTAATGAATGAATATAATATACAAGTTTCACTTTTTGAATGGAATTAGTGAAATAAATCAACTTTTTGATGATATTCTAATTATATGACCAGCACCTGTATGTATACATGTGTGTGTATATATGTATGTATGTATATGTGTGTGTATATATGTGTGTGTGTGTGTGTGTGTGTGTATACAGTGAGGAAAATAAGTATTTGAACACCCTGCTATTTTGCAAGTTCTCCCACTTAGAAATCATGGAGGGGTCTGAAATTGTCATCGTAGGTGCATGTCCACTGTGAGAGACATAATCTAAAAAAAAAAAAATCCAGAAATCACAATGTATGATTTTTTAACTATTTATTTGTATGATACAGCTGCAAATAAGTATTTGAACACCTGAGAAAATCAATGTTAATATTTGGTACAGTAGCCTTTGTTTGCAATTACAGAGGTCAAACGTTTCCTGTAGTTTTTCAGCAGGTTTGCACACACTGCAGGAGGGATTTTGGCCCACCTCCACACAGATCTTCTCTAGATCAGTCAGGTTTCTGGCCTGTCGCTGAGAAACACGGAGTTTGAGCTCCTCCAAAGATTCTCTATTGGGTTTAGGTCTGGAGACTGGCTAGGCCACGCCAGAACCTTGATATGCTTCTTACAGAGCCACTCCTTGGTTATCCTGGCTGTGTGCTTCGGGTCATTGTCATGTTGGAAGACCCAGCCTCGACCCATCTTCAATGCTCTAACTGAGGGAAGGAGGTTGTTCCCCAAAATCTCGCAATACATGGCCCCGGTCATCCTCTCCTTAATACAGTGCAGTCGCCTGTCCCATGTGCAGAAAAACACCCCAAAGATGATGCTACCACCCCATGCTTCACAGTAGGGATGGTGTTCTTGGGATGGTACTCATCATTCTTCTTCCTCCAAACACGTTTAGTGGAATTATGACCAAAAGTTATATTTTGGTCTCATCTGACCACATGACTTTCTCCCATGACTCCTCTGGATCATCCAAATGGTCATTGGCAAACTTAAGTCGGGCCTGGACATGTGCTGGTTTAAGCAGGGGAACCTTCCGTGCCATGCATGATTTCAAACCATGACGCCTTAGTGTATTACCAACAGTAACCTTGGAAACGGTGGTCCCAGCTCTTTTCAGGTCATTGACCAGCTCCTCCCGTGTAATTCTGGGCTGATTTCTTACCTTTCTTAGGATCATTGAGACCCCACGAGGTGAGATCTTGCATGGAGCCCCAGTCCGAGGGAGATTGACAGTCATGTTTAGCTTCTTCCATTTTCTAATGATTGCTCCAACAGTGGACCTTTTTCACCAAGCTGCTTGGCAATTTCCCGTAGCCCTTTCCAGCCTTGTGGAGGTGTACAATTTTGTCTCCAGTGTCTTTGGACAGCTCTTTGGTCTTGGCCATGTTAGTAGTTGGATTCTTACTGATTGTATGGGGTGGACAGGTGTCTTTATGCAGCTAACGACCTCAAACAGGTGCATCTAATTTAGGATAATAAATGGAGTGGAGGTGGACATTTTAAAGGCAGACTAACAGGTCTTTGAGGGTCAGAATTCTAGCTGATAGACAGGTGTTCAAATACTTATTTGCAGCTGTGTCATACAAATAAATAGGTAAAAAATCATACATTGTGATTTCTGGATTTTTTTTTTTAGATTATGTCTCTCACAGTGGACATGCACCTACAATGACAATTTCAGACCCCTCCATGATTTCTAAGTGGGAGAACTTGCAAAATAGCAGGGTGTTCAAATACTTATTTTCCTCACTGTGTATATATATATATATTTATTTTTTTAGTTTCAATAGAATGGATTTGTAACTAAGCTTTAAAATGGTGTTTGAATATTTTTAACAAACCTTTAACATGACTGTTGTGACCGTTCTGCAGAGCCCTGCGTCTCTGTTAGCAGATGATACTAGTTCTCAGGACACTACTGTCTCTGGCTGTGTGGATCTCTCCTTTCTGGAGGAGGCACTGCTGGCATCACCAGGATCCTCACTTGGAAGTGGAGGTCCAGAGGTGCAAGAAGATCCCAATATCCAACTTGTGGAACAGCAGAAAGAGTCAGACGAGATCTGCGACATTCTCCAGCAGAGTCTCCAGGAGGCTGACATCACTGAGGACACTCTCGCATTAGAGGCAGGACTTGCCCAGACAGTAGAAACTCTCCAGTTTGGTTTGTCTGGCACATCCCTTCCTTTGCCTTCATCACCATATTTCTCCAAACCTTTGACCCTTCCTGGCTTGAGCTCTTTACCAAAGGACACCCAAACAGCAGTGGAGCCTCCTCAGCCATCTTTATTAGCTGTTGGCCCAGGCTGCCCCTCACTCAAACCTCCAGGAACGCAGTTAATGAGTCTACTTCCTGGGAATGTCTTCCCCGTACCTCCACTCGAGGCATCCTTTTCAATTAATTCAGCACAAAGCACCAGCATGATTATCCAAAAGACCCTACCAACCCGCCAGATGTTGGCCTCCACCGTTACCCCATCAGGGGTCACGTTACAAAAAACCCCTCTACCCATTCAGCCTAAGTTACCAGTCAGCATCCAGCCCAGGCTTGTGCAGATCAGTCCCAGGCCATCAGGACAGAAACCATTGCCAGGATTTGCCTTCATCTCAACAAATGTGTCACAGAGTGTCTTGTTACCCCCTTCTGTTGTCTCAAAGCAGTCCTTACAAGCACAGTCCGCACCAGGTGTCAGCAAACCTGTTAGCTTGAATCTGGTTGGTCAAGGAGGCCCCATTGTCATTCAACCCCAGGATCCTTTTCAGGGCCAGAGACAGTTCTTCCTGCCGAGCCAAACACCTGCATCTTTGTCCCAGTCTACCAGCATCCCAAGGTGCATTCTTGGTACACCAAGCAATCAGGTGTCTAACAAACCCAATGTTGACGGTTCTCATATTGTGACTGTTCGGCCAAGGCAAATCAACTTCAGCCCTATTTTCACCTCCCCAACTGGACAGCTCACCCTAAAACAAGGGGCTCTTCTGTCAGGGTCCTTACCAATTCGGTCAACACCTCCTACAGTCCTCCAGATGCCAACACAGCTAGCAGGGACCTATGCACCTCAAGTGCAGGGGCAGCATGCGGTAGTTCAAAACACTGTTGGAAACCAGATCACATTGATTAATAATGCCAATATGATTATTCCTGATATGACCACCATACCAATAGAAAATGGTCAGTCTATGATACAAAGTCTGCCTTTGGTGTCTCAAGCCCAAAGTGCTCCAATATGTGGACCTGAGGGAAAGGCGTGTCTTACCCAGAATTCAGTGCTTCTCTTGCCTGAGAGAACAACTGAAGATCAACAGGAGAAAGTCAACAAACCGTTTCAAGTGAGTTTCTGTTGTAACAATGTTAGGAATGGTCTTTATTTTCATAAACAGTATTATATTATGTTTCAGAATCTTATTCAATTTTAAAAGCACCGTTGAATTTTATAACAGATTTGTGGCTTATTACATTTGTTCACAGGAGAGCGGATTGCTTCCTCCAGCTTCAGTGGAAGCACCTGTTGCAGAGATTCAGCCTCTGCCCTCTCCAGTATCAACTCTACTACAGTCATCACCAGATATTAGTTGTACCCATGAGACAGTGTTGTCATTATCCCCCCAGCTGATTACCCAGACAGGAGAGCAACATTTTACTGAAGGAGAGCATAACCCATTGAATCACAATCAGGCTTTAGTGCATCCTCCCCAACAGGTAAATTAAAACTGTGCTCTGTAAATTGCATTCAAACACAGATGTGAACTGTATCAGCGTATTAGGAAAGTATCCTCTACTTCTTCAGTAAATACAAAATATGTCTTTCTCTGCAGTATCCACAACAACCATCAGCCAGCCAAGATTTCTTAGCTGCAACTCTGCTTGTGCAAATGGACAACCATATCTCTGCTGCTGTAGGTGAAGCTGAGGACTCGCTCACATCCTTGACTGCATCTGAGACTTTCTCTTCATTGTGTGAGAGTGAAGAGATTCTTATGGCAGCATACCATGGTTCAGAGCACACAGATATTCTGTTGCAGTCTCCTATTGGCCAGTGCTCTGTAAAGACCACAGACATGGACTCCATGAACGGCTCAACAACTCCAGTCTCAGATGGGCAGGATTCCTCTGTGTTGATTGCTCTTGGCGCTGACCCCAAGTGTCAGGAGGGGCCAGTAATGAGTAAGAGCCTTTCCTCTTCCTCAGAGAAGTTGTTTATGTATCTGGAGCAATTGGGCCAAAGTCATGTGTTAAGTGAGTTTAGCAGAACCTCAGAGTCAACCGACCATGAGTACAAGCAGCAATACGGTGAACATGACACAGGTAAATTCTTAAATGAGACTAACTTTCCAACAGTAACAATGAATATTATTGCTGTAGCTATGAAAGAAGAACTAAACACAGTCTTTGTTAGAAAGCATTTTAAATTTCCCAGAAATAGGATACAGGAACTTATGCAATAGAAGATAGTGCTTCTTTAGGACATTTTCTTTTTGTGTTTGCTGTACACACAAATATATTCTTTATAACAAAAAAAACCCATCTATCATCCTTTTTGGTTTCAAATTTATACCTCCCCTAATTAGAGCTCACAGTCCCTAGGAACAATGGGATAATCTCTTTGAATCAGCGTGAGTTACAGGACAAGGTACATCTCGGGCCCAGGCTGTTTGCCCAGGACAAGGAGACCTACTCAACACTTCAAAAGAACCAGGTAAAGGTGCAAAAGAAACGTGAAGTCTTAGTCAAATCATGCTAGATTTCAGGAAGATGTGACATTTCGAATAGATTCAGAATTTCAAAAGTCATTCTGGATTTGAAGTATGTAATTAAAATTCCCTCCGTGTCACAGACTCCAACTGCAAGCGTGGATCCAAAAGAGGAGAAGCTGAGACTAACAAAGAGGCAACACAGGTAAGTAAAAATAGATTTACTCAGTAGCATACTAATTCTATGTAGACATCAGTATGAATTCAAAAATATTTAAGATGCAAAATGTCATAGGCAGGACTGTAGCTAGCAAGAAACTGTGTTGTTAGACCAGCTGATTGGGGAATAAATAGTCTCGCATAGACAGACCTTCAGACTGACGGCAGAAGTTCTGGGAACCTTGGCCGCTTTGAATGGCCAAGGCCCGCCCAAAAGGCCATATGACTGACAGGTAAAGCAACCATCATGTTTCTTTTTGTGCGGTGTCATGTTTAGGGGCGTAGAAATGTCCCCACAGTAACAGACAGGTCTCGTAAAACAGACAGTAAAACTCTCGGACATATTTTAAAGATTCTATGCCGCAAACTTTAAATATTTCACATACTTTTGAAAACCCACTGTTTAGTTTGATTAGCTGATCCTAAGTGCTCTTTGTCACAATTGTAAACACGACGGCTTTCTTCTTCCATGAAGCATTGGCATCACAGTATTTTGGTTTCCTGGCAGAACAGCAAAGAACGCAACACACACATTTCCCAGGAATTCTGTACAATTTAACCAATCTAATTTAAATTTAACCGATGATGGCTTTGAAACTTCTGAAGTGTTTCCAATTTTGTGTGAGATCAGCATCAGACATTCAGCTAACAGTCCGTGGGGGTGACGTCTGAGGCTGAGACTAGAGAATAAGACAATACATTTCAAGGCACCTTAGGTTAGGAATTATATTTTGCATATTGTTCGCACTACAATGTAAATATTTAAACTCTGTCATATTGGCGTCTTACACTGCGGGTTTGAGGTAGTGATGGGACGGTTGATTATGGGAAGGTCCGGACAGCTGGTTTGAAAAAAAATTAAATTTACTTTGTTGTGTGTGTGTACACTTATATGGGATTCGGCAGAATACTTTTGCATCAACTGTAACCTCAACACCAGACAGAAACTGAATGCACATCACACCTCTAATGCATTTAAGTATGTTCTATAACCCAAACAGCTCACCCAAACCTACTTACATCAATTATTATGATCACATACTTGTATATTTTATTGATCAATATGTGATCCGTTGACAAGACTACACGACACGAGTTGTGGTCTCATTGTCAAATCGATTTAGATGACATTAGATCAGATTAGACAGAACTGTGTTGATCCCAGACTGATTACACACTTATGGTGGAGAAGACAGGTCTGATGACCAGATGTCGCTAATGCACATTGTGTTTAAAGCTTCCAGTAATTAACCTTTTTTCAAATGCTTCAGAAAGCCTTGGTTTCCCGTCACTAGTTTGCGGGAAACGGAAGTTCAATCCTCTGTATGTCCTGCACATATAGCAGAATTGATAATAAAGTTGACTTTGAATGCCCAATCCTGATCCCAGATAGCTACCATCCTGCAGAATTCAGTTTCAGCTCCAGCTCTGCACCAACACACCTTTCTGTAATTCTCACGCGTTTCTGAATATCTGATTCACGTGTTTTTGATTAGGATTGGGTTGAACTTTACAGGAAGATCAATCTCAAGGAACAGGTGTAAAGACTCCTGCCTTAGGTATAAAAGCCTTTTGCACCCAGGGACAATGGGCAGAGGTCAAAACAAGACTCTCAAATAAATGCTTTGCATTGTAATGCTTTCCAGAACAGAAATACATAAAAAGCAACACTTCTAAACAAAACAAACCAGGGGTCTCCAACCCTGCTTCTGGAGAGAGCTACTGTCCTGTATATTTCAAGTATAACCCCAATCAAACACAACTGAACCAGCTAATCAAGGTATTTAGGATTACTGGAGCAGGATGGTAGCTCGCCTGGTAGCTCGGTTGGAGATCCCTGCAACAAAGCAAGTTCACAAAGGCTTTTCCCTAGAGCAGGGTTGCCAAACTCAGCTCCTGGAGGACCAAAGTCTTGCGGAGCTTAAATTCAACCCTAATTTAACACACCTGATCCAACTAATCAAGCCCTTTGGGATCATTTATAAAACTACACACAGGTCAGCTGAAGCCGAGTTTGACACCTCTGCCCTAGAGAGAAGAGAACATCTGTTTATAGATCCCACCGCAGGAACTAACCCCGTTTCAGGAACTATTTTGTTCTTTTCACACAAAAGTAACTATTTGGTCTTTTGAGTCATACCCCAAACCTTGTTAGATGCATCTATTGTTAGTACTTTATCCCTCGATCAAAGGAATGCCCGAATTCATTTAATCAATATCACTTACATCTGTCCAGTACAACTCCCAATAATGAAAGACAAACGTTAAGATACAACGGAACCACTGCCAAGCGCAAGGCCATTAGGCATAATAGGTGGAGGCAAGTCCTGAACAAGATAGATATTTTTCTGTGGAGAAATGGAGAGGCATTGCCAAGTCTGAACCCTAGACTAGATAGGTGGACAACCAGAATCAAAGCGTCTCGTTCTGCCTGTTAACTTGGAGAAAACAGGACGTCACCTCTGTATGCAGGTATTCTGAGACTGCTGATTTACAGTAGCTTTTATACATTCATTGATAATATAGGGTGCAACACTGAGTCCAAATGGCACCTTGAGACTCTTGTACGCTTTTCTTTAAGACACAAACTAGAGATGTTAACTATGAGCAACATAAATGCTATAAATAAAGCTCAGGGCTGAGAATCTCAAGGAGGTTGATGTTGCAGTCCTTGTAAGGAGCAATGAGTCATCACTATTATGGTTACTCAAATATACTTTCAGTCACTTTGAATAGAAGTATCTGCTGAATGACTTTTCTACTTAAGATGTCGGGAGTAAATGACGATTGTATGTTCATTATTACGTCCAACAACTGTACACCTCAATCGTTGAAGACGGTCTTGTCTACATCTGCTCCGGCGTCAAAACAATGGCGGACCGTCGACAGCTCACTCAGGGCGGGTCTGTGATAAAACGCTCGTGTCGTGGGAGAGGCCTGCCAAAAATCTGTGAACGACTTGATTTGAGAAAGGGGTTATGATTTATAGGGATTAAAAAAAAAAAAAGACACTGGGTGGATTTTTATCATTATAGTCAAGTCATTATTTATATAGCGCTTTTAACAATACAGATTGTGTCAAAGCACTTAACAGTATCAAATTGGAGGATAGAGTGTCAGTAATGTATAATAA
Source organism: Onychostoma macrolepis (assembly GCF_012432095.1). Classification (NCBI taxonomy): domain Eukaryota; kingdom Metazoa; phylum Chordata; class Actinopteri; order Cypriniformes; family Cyprinidae; genus Onychostoma; species Onychostoma macrolepis. Next base: position 29,328,345 of record NC_081171.1, on the reverse strand, counting down.
GATTAAACACTCAATTTTCAGTTAAAGGCATTTCATCATTGAATTCAGAGATGTCATTGTCTAGCTCAGTTTAGTTTAAATGGTATCTGTGCCATAATCAAATCGACGATAATCGCTAGAAATTAAGGGTTAAGGGTAATTATAGGGTTGTTGTGTACACTCATTGCCAACACACATTTCAGTTCAAACAACATGTAAAAGTGAATTTTGCATCTGATGACACCTTTAAGATTAGGCCACACTTTTAGGGGACAAGGGTATAGTGGGAATTTGAGCCCTCAATATCTATGGTTCCCAACCACATTCCCCGTGTACCCCGATACTGCTCATTTAGTAAGGACTGCAATTCTTGTAATGGGTGTGTCAGACAAAGGTAAGCAGATGAGTTGAATCAGGTCCGTTTGATTAGGAAGCGTTAGAAAATTTGTACTGTTGGTCTGCCTCCAGGAACAGGGTTAAGAAGGCACTCACCTAGAAATCTCTTTAAATCTTTGTAACACATCCAGCAGGGTCCAATGGAGAAGCTGACCATTGAATAAAGAGCTAATCTACATACTCCAATAAGACTGAAAAAGGGGTCAAACCATTTTGAATGCTAGCTGACCTGAACGTCTGTTGGAAAGGATAGCATCATCATCTTCATGTAAGATGAGACTCCACTAGCAGTGAAGAAAGACCAAGATATGGCATTCTTTTGCTTTGTCTAGGACACCATAGCCAACAAAGAAATGTTTTGAAAAACAAAAAGAATTACATTTTTTTTTTAAATAGGGCCATCCACAAAGTTGCTATTTAACATACACAAATTAATTTAACATAGTACTACTTTTAACATATAAATACTTTGTATGTGCATTTGCAGGTTCAAACAGCAGCTGTTTTTAGACCACAGTGCTGTTCTCAACCCAAACACTTCGGCTCCATTTGTTTCGGTGGAGGATGCTTTGAGACATTTGTTGCCGTACCATACTTGTGCTAGAGCTCTACCCAACCAGGCTGACTTTATTTCAGGTTTGACTCCAATCATGCAGTTTGAATTTAACAATATTTTATAAAATTGTTGTCCTGTAATGGATTCAACAGTAAAATAAACATGAGAAAATATCTGTCATTCTTTATGCAGTGGACAAGCAGTTTGAATGCGTTTCAGTCGTTCTGCTGAAACGAATCAAAGACATGCTGAACAAGTACAGGAAACTACTTCTGACTGAATCCCAGGTAAATAAATGGCATAATTTGTAATAATAAAAAAAAAAACCTGCACCTAACTAATCCAGAATCACTGACCAAAGTAATTGTTCTGAAACTAAATTATTTTGGTTCTCTGGAATATAAGAGGTGGCAGGTCTGAGTTGTTATTGCTTTCTTCAGCAGGAGAGCCCATCAGCAGAGATGGTGATGCTGGAGCGTTTGTTTCTACAGTCAGAGAGAGTCTCACTGGCGGAGGACAGACGCAAAACCAGGAGAGATCCAGGTAACAAGGCACACGATTCTTTTGAGTGCCTTTGTTTCTCACGAGTAAAGCTGGGTTCCTTATATACAACCCTGGAGGACCACTGCCCTACAGCATTTAGTTCAAACCCTGCTCAAACTCAGGAGCCTGTCATTTTTTAATAACGGAAGATATTGATTAGCTTGCTTAGGTGTCATTGATTAGGCTTAGAGCTAAACTCTGCAGGGCAGTGACCCTCCAGGGTCAGATTTGAGAAACTCAGTTATAAAGTGTTGCAATTACAGCCACAGATTACATGCACTCTGACCTGAAACAGTGAAATGTGAACAGGTTTCATTATTTTGGTGGTTCAGCAGAGTCCTTCCTCATGTCCCGAGCCAAGAACTCATCTCAGCACAGCCAACTGTCGTCAGTCCAGACTGGCCTTGCCAGTTGTCCTCCATCTCCACCATCATGGACCTTGCAATCTGACAGACCTCCTGGCCTCAAGACATATCGCTCCAGCAGCAAAGGAGCAATACGCCTCACTATCAAACAAGAGTCAGGATCCCGCAAGGTTATCCACAACTCATGTGATGCCTCACATGTGATCTCTGGGTTTAAACGAAACTACAGCGGGCAGTTAACTAAGGGAGGAGCCATGCAGGGGAGAGATGAATCTCTCAAGCCTCCTTTGTCAAATGTTGCAGAGGACAAAAATGATCCGAGGCCAGATCAGCTAAACAAGATGAAATTGCACCTTGACATGGAGACAATTAGGACAGGTAGCGAGTCGCAGAACCCCTCTGATTCTGTGGCCACTCAAGACTATGTAGCCCCAAGGGTGCAAGGTTTACTTCCAGAGCAGTGCACTCCAATGCTTAAAAGGAACAAGCTGGCTGCTTCGGCAGCAGAGTCTCCCAGTTTGCCTGCATTAGTGGAAGAAGGGGAACTGAGTGAACACCTGCAAAGTGCTTTAGACAGCATCCTGGAGCTGCAAAGGTTGCAGGGATCTGTAGCAGGGGTTAAACCCAAGATCCAACAGCCTCGTGCACTGGATCAGGCCGTCAGCAGCATGCTAGAAGGACAACTATAAGACGGAAGAACTAAATGAAAAGAAAAGCCTGAAGATTGAGGATATTTGGCTTTCACATCCTGCGATCCACATCCAGCAGATTTTTATTCATTCATTTTCCTGAGGAAGAAAGTCTTATTTATTGTGTAAATAGAGTCAATAGAATCTGGAAAGTTTCTTGAATCTTTGAAACCTTTTTGTGGAGATACATTATACTAATTTATAGTCTTCTATCAGTTTAAAACAACTTTAAAAACACAAGTGCAGTTTGTCTATATGTATATGACATTTTGATGTGAATGTGTCTATAACAAGGTTATTTCTCTTTTGATGGGGACTTCGGTTTGCTTGACGCTGTTTGGTTGTTTTTAAAGGTGGGGTAAGTGATTTCTGGTAGCCAATGTTGAGATTTCAAATCACCAAAACAAACACGCCCCTAGCCCAAAAGGGTCTCACCCCTATTTTGATAGCTCCACCCCACACATACGTACGCAACCCAGGCAACGATTACTTCTGTGAAACAAAGCAAAACCAATGTTACTCACCTATCGAGAAGAAACGAAGCAACCTCGGCGTCCGATCGCAGGCCTTCCGAAAATACATACCCCACCTTTAATAGCTCTTTACCAAACTCCCCGGAAGCAGCAAACCAGAGTACATTTGAAAACGGCAGCTTGGGGTACAGTTCATGTGGATGTAAACTGGCCTAACAGCCTTAACCTGTGAAAACTGCCTTATACATCAATTGAGAGAATGTACCAAGGCAAACTGCTTGGTCATAACTCCAGTTTAAAAAACACCAGCCAAATGAACCAAACTGACGTCAAGCAGACTTGGGTCTGCAGTATAAACTCTAGTGTAAAAGCAGCCCACGTGTTGTAAGCACAGACAGTTCAGAGAATGATGTCAGTTCCCGCTTGTTTACCCCCAAAGAAAATATACCCCATTTCATCCTAAAGTCACCAGCAAAACCACCAGTGAGATTTCATAAATGTGTTATCCTGACACAGACTGAATATGTAAACGCAACAGAATCTCCATTGATTATCTGGCAGATGTAAAGTATGCCTTATTCTGTAATGAACTGTACTGTTCCAGTTGTGGTTTAAGACAAGATGCATAAATGCAAAAGCAATAAGTAACAGATGGTTGGTAAAATATGGTTGTGCCTCAATCAAAATACAACATTCTTTTGCATTTCCATTGCTATAGATCATGCAGCTGTTTGAAAAGTATTTGAGTCACTCCTAATGTTCAACACACACTTAATATTGTTAGAATACAGATCTTGTATAAAAATTCCAGTATCTGTTCACCAAAACCTAAAACAGTAACTAGAAACATCCAGTCTAGAGTTAGCTATAGGATTATAGGCTCTAGAATTATTTATGTTAATGTTTTTTCTTGACAATCTACTACAATGTCATGCTCATGTTATGCCAGCGATGATTACTTCTTTATTATATAATGGAGTAGTATGGCGAGGCATTTTATAAGCGTTTCTTTGTCCGGTTAGTTTCGTCACTCGATATACATTACAAATATTGTGCTCAAGTTATACGTTTGTTAACTTTTTATGTATTGCTTCCCTGACAAATGCTATGCACTACTCTTACAGAACACTTAGCCGCCAAACTAAATACTGTGACCGGCCCTAAATGTGACAAGATGTATGTAACAAATTATTTTGCTTGATTTAAACTTATGTACTATACTGTGAAATGTAGCATATTTGGCAATGATCCAAAATGGACATTTGATAAACAGATTGTTCCGACGCCACAATCAAAGAGGCCTTAAAGCTGCAGTACAAGATTGTCAGAATCACTAGATAAGTCACCACTAATGTTAACCCCCACTTTTAGACCCTTTTTCCCTTTCTTTTTTACAATTCTATAGATTATTTATTAAATCTTGATTTTCTAAGTAATAAACAGTAAAACTGCATGAGTGTTGGACTGTTTTATGAACTGCTATACTTCAGGATGTGAAAAAGTAGTATATTATACAGCATCTACAAGGTAAAAAAAAAAAGAACAGAACCTCCAGACAACTCATCCAGTCTTAACATGAAATTTAATTTTTTTTATTGACATTAAGGAAACATACAAGCTTTTAATAGGTTACATCTGGACAAATGTAAATAAAAAGGAAAGCTTTAGTGTTTCTTAAGTTAAATTACGTTAGGCTCAGACTTCAGTGTCCTTGATTTGGCCATTTATATTTGTTTCCATCCAATGGAGCTCAATCTCTCAGGCTGAAACTGCAAATACAACACAAACTAGCACTACAAAATCTTGATCGATGCAAGAATGAATTTCATCCACCATTTTAGCTGGTCTTCAGTGTGTCAGGGGTATATATACACACACCAAAAGATGTTATGCTGGTGTGTTTTGGAGGTGTCCTGACTCTAAGAATGATCATTCATTGTACAGACATCATGTGCTGAGCAGTGCTCAATTTGGTCCAGACTTACAAAGATAAATTAAGTTTTCCTCAACCCCCCCGCCCCCCCAAAAAAGCCTGAAATTAAATCAAAACGATAGAGCTCCATTATAAGTAAAAATGACCATTTTGTTTAGCCTCAAAAGACAAACTGATTTAACACAAACACATTTAATATGGCCTCAAACCTGCAAGAATTGTAAGCTATGAATCTTTTATTCAATTCATGATTAAGAATTAAGAAGAGCAGGTTTGGGCTGGTTAAAACACAGTAGATTCTACTTTTCACAGGGAAATGAGAATGCTTTTCAACATTTTAAACATTAAAAAGTGTGCACATTACGCTTTTTTGTTATTTTACCTATCACCATTTCTGTTCTTGCACTATCCTTGAGTTTAACGCTCTGCTGTTCACCACAGTGGCTTTCGATCCCCAAAGAAACAAGCCTATCTCTTACCCAATCTCCATCTGGTCCCTTAGGGCCCAGTCAAACTGGGGCCACAGTCTAGTCTTAGGTTGTTGTTTTTTTTCTCATTTGGAAGTCAACACCGGAGCTTACCTGTAGCCAAGGCGGGTCAGTCTCTGGTACACACTCAAACGACATAGGACGAGGAGTGTTGCACACGCAGTGGAAACCTTCCTATCTCAGCAGTTGTTGCACAAAGTCTCTTTTTGTTTGTGTGGTGAGGAGCTCAGTTGAGCTGGATTTGCAGGTCCTCACCGTACTTGCGGAGATATTTGTCATGGTTGTGGCTGACGGACCAGAGAGGGGGCAAATGGCGGGGCTGCATGCTGGTCAGAAAGTGTTGTCGCCAGCAGCGCTCCAAGTCCATCAGGCCCCGCAGACCGTGCTCGGCATACACCTGCACTACCTTCAGTCCATGTGGCACATAACTCTCGTTAAAGATCCTGCAAAGGTAAAAGACATCGAATTTCACAACCTAACAACTCAGAACTGCATCTTCACACCCTGTATGTATGTAAACATGACTGGTTTTGTGCTCCAGGCTCACATATAAGTAGCACAGGTATATTTGTAGCAATAGCCAACAATACATTGTATGGGTCAAAATTATCGATTTTTCTTTTATGCCAAAAATCATTAGGATATCAAGTAAAGATCGTGTTCCATGAAGATATTTTTTAAATTTCCTACCATAAAGATCTCAAAACTTAATTTTTGATTAGTAATATGCATTTCTAAGAACTTCATTAGGACAACTTAGCCTGTCAAGTTATGGGTACTACTCGTGTTTCGTCTCCTCTGCGTCACCCTAGCGCCATTTTGGAGAGTATCCACTGAACGCAATGGCGCAGCTCTCCAAAATGGCGCTAGGGTGACACGGAGGAGACACATTGTTGAATAAAATCATTATTTTTGTTTTCTTTGCGTACAAAAAGTTATCTCGTAGCTTTATAAAATTACGGTTGAACCCCTGATGTCACATGGATTATTTTACTGATCTCCTTGCTGTTTCTGGATGTTGATTGTGTTAATTACATTGCTGTCTATGGGAGGGTCAGAGAGCTTTCAGAATCCATAAAAAATATCTTAAAAGACAAACAAAGCTTTTACGGTTTTGGAGTGATTAATGACAAAATTTTCATTTTGGGGGTGGAGTAACCCTTTAAAGAACAACACATCATGATCTAAAGAAATTCAAGAACAGATGAGAAACAAAATAACTGACATGTAACAGTCTGGAAAGGGTTATAAAGCCATTTTTAAGGCTTTGGGACTCCAGCAAACCATGGTCAGAGCCATTATCCACAAATGGAGAAAACTTGGAACAGTGGTGAACCTTCCCAGGAGTGGCTGGCTTACCAAAATTACTCCAAGAGCACAAAGATGACTCATCCAGGAGGTCATAAAGAACCCAGAACAACATCTAAAGAACTGCAGGCATCACTTGCCTCAATTAAGGTCAGTGTTCATGATTCAACAATAAGAAAGAGACTGGGCAAAAACAGCATCCATGGGAGAGTTCCAAGGCAAAAGCCATTGCTGACCAACAAGAACACAAAGGCTCGTCTCACATTTGCCAAAAAATATCTTGATTATCCCCAAGACTTTTGGGCAAATGTTCTGTGGACTGATGAGACAAAAGTTGAACTTTTTGGAAGGTGTGTGTCGCGTTACATCTGGCGTAAAACCAACACAGCATTTCATAAAAAGAACATCATACCAGCAGTCAAACATGGTGGTGGTAGTGTGATGGTCTGGGGCTGCTTTGCAGCTTCAGAACCTGGATGACTTGCCATAATTGATGGAGCCATGAATTCTGCTCTCTATCAGAAAATCCTGAAGGAGAATGTCCGCCTGTCAGTTTGTGACCTCAAGCTCAAGTGCACTTGGGTTCTGCAGCAGGACAATGATCCAAAACACAGCAGCAAGTCCACTTCTGAATGGCTCAAGAAAAACTAAATTAAGGTTTTGGAGTGGCCAAATCAAAGTCTGGACTTAAATCCGATTGAGATGCTGTGGCATGACCTTAAACAGTCCATTCATGCTCGAAAACCCTCCAATGTGGCTGAATTAAAACAATTCTGCAAAGAAGAGTGGGCCTAAACTCCTCCACAGCGATGTGAAAGACTCATTGTCAGTTATCGCAAACGCTTGATTGCAGTTGTTGCTGCAAAGGGTGGCACAACCAGTTATTAGATTTAGGGGGCAATTCCTTTTTCACACAGGGCCATGTGGGTTTGGACAGCTTTTTTCCCTTAATAAATGAAATCATCATTTCAAAATTGCATTTTGTATTTACTCGGGTTATCTTTGTGTAACATTAAAATTAGTTTGATGATCTGAATCATTCAAGTGTGACATATGTGAAAAAAAAAAAAAAACAGGAGGGTGTAAAAACTTTTTCACACCACTGTATTCAAATAACAAATCAATAAAAATGATAATGATCTTATTTTATAGTACAACTGTGAAAATGTCAGGAGCTGCATACGAGTAAAAGAACGCTGCTGCGCTTCTCTCTGAAACAGCACAGATATTTAAAATCGCAGCCTTAGTGATTTGATAAATCACCATGATCGTGATTGATTTTATTTCAGTAAGATGTTCTGCCCCACAAATACATATAGAATGCACTTCTCAAACTAATAGAAAAAAAATTAAATAATTTGTCTTCCATGTTTTAATTCTAAAAGTAAAATGGTTACATTTTAATTTGATTACAATTTTAAAAGGCAAGTTAAATAGTTGTTTCTTCCCTTCACTTGATTACCACAATTTTTCAGAACAATTAAACAATTTCTGAAAATAAAACATTTCATAGAGCCCCATTATTGTAAAAATTGTAACGTTTTATGAATTCTGTTGATTAGACATGCTTTTTAATTATTAAAATTTAAATGAAACCATTAATCATATGGAATACAGAAATCTTAACTGAAAACAAAGAATTTGGGGAAAAACTAAATCAAATTTGGGAAAATATAAAACCGATTTCATATGGCCTTAAAGTTTAACAAGAAAATTTCATTTTTAAGTTTCAATTGTGACACTACAATACTACACCACTCACATTTTCTTCAAGAAATATGAATTTCTAGTTCCAGTTAGTATATAATTAATGTTAAGAGAAACATGTGAGAAAGTTATGAACACTTTATGCTGTTCATGGTGCTTTGTTCTCAAGTAATAAATTAAACCAGATGTAGTAAAGTTATTTGGTTGTTTCTTGATATTTCAGTCAAACTTATTTTACATATTACTACTCATTTTTGTTGCTGGTGAAGTGTGTCCAAACTGCTGACATGTTTAGCTGTTATGGCTTATCGATCACCATTTCAGTCATTCTGAATGAATCAGTTGAATGATTCAATGACTCATTCATTGAGACAGTAACCTGCTGCCACCTACTGGTAGTTTTCGTTTTCATTTCAAAATTAATTTTTATATTTCAATATATTTCAAATATTTAAAACACTTTGTTAATCTCATTATTTGCAGTTGTAATGCAAATACATCTAAATGCAATTTTAGGTGCTGCTTCTGTGACGCTTTTGCAGTGCAACAATGGATTTTGTTCATACTGATTTAATTTTGATTAACAGCCTACAGTGCCTCATTATTCTAATTAAAATTAATAATTAAATATGAGAATGTGACAAAAGATGATATTAGATAGCATAGATAAGTTTAGAAGAAAAAAAGTACTTTATAATAATTAGAATAATTTAAAATAGTTATAGTTTGGTTCACATTTCTGTCAGCCCCTTCCTGTCTCCACGGGTGGTTTTGGTCAAAATAAGCTACCTGGTTTCCAGCGCGGCCGCTCTCTGAAGCATCTCTTGCGTGACCTCCTGCTGTCCGTTGCAGAAGAAGCTCTGCATGACTGACAGGAGCTCCTCCTTCCTGGACTGGGGCATCCCGTCGCTGGCGCTAAGGAGAGCCCTAGCGGCCGATCGCACCCGCCGGCGGTCTGCGTCCTCCAGCAGCCGAATGCCCTCCTCGCAGCCCTGCGGAGCAGAGTGCTCCTCGGCCAGCCGCTGCTTCAGGACCCCGTCGTGCACATTTGAGGCCGCATGACAGGAAGTGCACAGCAGCAGGATGTCATGCGAGTTGTGGTCCTTCATCTCAGCCGGGAAGTGGCGCCTGTATTCGTGTGGGACAATGTTCTTCCTAAGATAGCATGGACAGACAGTAGTTGAGATGACTTAGTTTGGCAAGTCCCACTTTGCAAACAAACTCAAATAAATGGCAGGAAGCACGAGACACACCTGATGTAAGAGTCGGCTTTCCCGCACACCACGCAGACGTTCTCTTTGGCTGTGAGGTAGTAGTCTTTCTGGGAGTCTGGACGGCCTGACGGCTCAAACAGCAGCCGGACGACGAAGGGATCTTCGCTGACCAATTCTGAGATCATGAACAGATCATATTTTACTTGCAATTATTATATTTGATATTATTCAAAGTAGGGGTGTCGCAGTATACCGGTATTGATGATAATCGTGATATTCAAAGCATGAAATATCGCCATTGTGTTAATTTAGATATATCCGCAGATAATATTAATTTCCACTGACGAGGGGCACGATTGCTTTCTAATTACTGATAGATTTCAGCTGGAGTCTTGGCTTTCCATGCATTTTTGCGCCTCCCTTTCTTTACGTGTTCAATACTTTTTCCCTGTGTCATTCCGTTTTATTACGTATAACTTAATTTCTGAACTTATTTGTTTTCTTTTCTTTGTATGTATGGATTGCTTGGGTTGTTACTGACATCTGGTGAACATTTCAAGTCAACAGTGCCTTTAGAAATATATTTACTGCTGTAAGTAAAATAAGTACTTATTTTTGTATTTGCAACCAAGTCATGGTCAATACGGCCTGTGCGTAGCACTTTATTTCTTTGTTCAAATCTATTGCACGATTAAAACTGATCTGTAAAAACTGAGTGATCACATTGCTACATTAAACTCTGTAAAATGTAAAGTTGGTCGCAGTGCCATGCACTCAATGCCTCATCTGGGGCCGTTCTAGACGCACATTAAAACTGAATTAGCAGCGTGCTTACTGCAAGCCTTCATTGGCGCCAGCGCAACTATGTTAAAGAGTTTAAAATAGGGGTACGCAAGTGAACAGATTAAAGTATCAGTTTTGATGTCAGTATTTTCACACTTGTTATTTCATAGAGCTTCAAAGACAGAGAATGCCAGAGTCTTGTGCCCTGTGTTTATCAGTATCCTTATGCTCGTTGGGTAAACTTTATTTAGGTGGATTTGCCAGAGAAAACCTACAGTTTCTCTTACAATTGTATTGGTGGTTATTTATTTTCTGTTAATATAGTCATTCACTCATTTTGTCTTGGTGAGTAAGCAAACGGAAAGGTTGTTCTTGACCAGTGTGAAAGTCTGACAATTATATGCAAATAATCGCAGATGGTGGAAGTGTAAAGATGGCTGTATACTCACTCAACTAGTATGTTTCATCCCCGACACAAAGTTTACATGGCAGGACATTTGGCACAACAATGGCACTTCGACACTTCAATGAAAGTTTAAACAACTTTCTCCTCTATTTTTATTATGTAGTAACCTTATAAAACTAGAAAGCATATCAAACTAAAACAAAATTGTAGGATTTATAAACCCTGAACAATACAGAAAGACATAACCCACTTAAAGACAGTTTTTGCACTGTAATGAAGTGTTAATTTAATATCAGTATCACTAATGTACCGTTATAGTTTCTTAATATTTAATTCAATTTTATTATTATATTGTAGAGTTGTTTTTTTTCATTTTTATTTTAAATTTATATTAAGGCTTTTGTTTTAATTCATTCATATTTTAATTTTGTTGTGCTTTGTCATTTTTTTTTTTAGGTCTATTCAGTGTTTATTATTTCAGTTTTTTAGTAAATCAAGTTAAACTAAAATCTTAGATGTTACCTTGGCAATTAGCTGAAAAAAAAAAAGTTTATATTTTATTTCAGTTAATGAAAACTAACTTTTTAACTTTAACATTAAATATGTGAACCCTGGTAATGATTTTTTTGGGGTCCTCGCCCCCTTCAGTATTATATTATTGTAAATATAAAAGGCGTTACTGCTATCATGAGCAAACTGCATCATGAGCTTAAAGTAAACGGCTTTGTAACATTCACACGTGCACTGCACAACAAGATGAAAAATGCATTTGGTCAGCAATAAGAAGTCATTGTGTACCTCCTATACCCTTCTCCAGGTACCATTTTGCTTTCTTCTTGTCACATGTGCAGAGCGGCTGGCCATCGGGAGCATGAAGGAAACAGTTATCATAAAGGGGTGATTTCCTGAATCAAGACAAACAGCACAGTAGTCACATAAAGGAGTTCAGATCCGAATATCCAAAGCATGTCAAATTTTAATACTTTGTGCAAGAGATTTCTTGAAAGCTTAGTCATGTATTTTATTATCTTTAATCAGATATATTTTCATTGTGACTAATACGACAGCTAATTACAGGAGAGGGCAAACACCTTCTTCATTACCTGGCCGAGTAACCAACTCCCAGTGGTTTGCGTTTGTTCCGCCGCGGGTCTGGAACTTGCTGGTCTCCAGACTCGGGACTCTCCACGGTGGACTTCCGGCTTCTCCTTCTCCTCTCCCCCTCTTCCCCCTCTCCGTTATAGCGCGCCCTGAAGGGCACGTCCACCAGCCCCTGGCAGCATGATGCCAGCTGGACAAACGTGCTTTCACCCTCAGCGGGGAGCCGGGGCTCTGTGTTCATCCCCAGCAGGTGAAAAAACAGGGCAACAGAGATCTGGGCATCATGTGCTGCATAGGCCATCTGGTGGATACAGTATGACAGAGTTTAGTGTACGGACACCACGATGACAACAGTTTCACTACACAGAGTCTATTCCAGCTGGGTATTACAGAATATTTCTAAGGCATTATTGACAATATGAAATTCAAATCAACAGTGAATATCACAATGACTTTGTTGTGCAATTATTAAAAGCACCAAGATTTAACTGCATGCCTTATTTTTAACTAGATTCATTATGCATTTTACTTTTTAAAACTACCTAACAGGAACAACTGTTTGGTTGGAGAACATATTGAAAAATGAAGGCTTATTAGTCATTTTTAACTATTTAATTTTGTTTTTTTTAATAATAATAATAATAAAAATGGTTTCCTCAATTAGAGTGGTTCAAAACTCACCTAACTTTTTTTAGATATGCAATCTGAATGAAAAAAAAAAATAATCATTTGATGAATCTAAGTGGTCAAAAGTGTTTGATTTTTTGGCCAAATGAATGGGAAAGGCCTTAACACAGGGCAATACTGTATTGGTCATACAATGCATAAATAACCTAAAATCCTAAATCAATTGCATAACTTTGTTATTACTACTCCAGTAAGCTATAACTTTAAACAACAACAAAAAGTTAAACTCTTGGTGTTCCCTGTCATAAATGAGCCAAGCTGTGACTCTTTTTGAATGCAGTCAAATGGAAAGATACTGCTGTAAACCAGAGGATCTCCTCCTCACCTGTTCTTGGGTCAACACATCCGCCTCCCAGTCACTGCAGCGCAGCTCCAGCGATTTGTCCAGCGTGACGTTCAGCAGATCTGCAGCCAGAGACTTCAGACTCAAGCCGTTATTCAGCACCGCTTGCCTTCAACACAATCCAGAGCACCTGGATCACCTCAGGTCACTCCACAAGTGCTTTAAAGTCTTACTGAGATTTGAATTTATGACATTTAGAGACACCTGGTAGCAACTATAATTGCCTACCTTATTTACTTGAACAAATTCAGAACTGATTACACTAATGACAGTGTTATTGAACTGAATTGAGCAGAATATTAACACTATTCTTCTGTAGAGCTGCTTTTCAGATGAAACTGAATTAGTTATACAATTCCTGAATTATACAGAATTTACATTTATTTTCCTTTAATGTGAGCTTTTCTGAAACAATCTATATTGCATGTAAATGTGCCTGGATCATTTATTCATAGTAGGGTTGCATGATTTAGTGAAAAAAAAATAATCTAACTGCAATTTTTCTGATAAAATTGTGATTGCAACAATGCATTTTTTTCATAATTATAATAATAAATAAAATAAAGAAATTATATATTCATATAAAAAATATGTTTCACTGCAAATAAAAAAAGTATTCAATAATAATAATAATAATAATAATAATAATTTAGGAAATCACCAGGAGATGCTTGCATGTAAATGAACAGAGTGCTGTGCTTCACTTAAACAACATTAAAATTATAGTCTTCATGATTTCAAAATTGCACTCAGCAATGCTGGGTTTTAGAGCTGCACGGTTCTTGATAAATTGAGAATCACAATTTTTTTTTTATCATGATTCTGAACAAAACAAAATAATGTGTGACAATATTAATTACTGCAGTCGAATGAATTAAACATTTTGGTATATAATATGTATTTAAAATATAACAGACAATATTTAATAAAAATTTGATATTAAAATAATGAAAAAGTGGTTTGAACGAATGATTCAATGACTCACTAAATCATTTGTTTCATTACTGGATGAATCAGCGTTTTTGAACAAATCTCTTGAATGAATGATTCAATGACAAACATTATTTGAAGCGCCTGTTTTCAAAAGATGACTTGCTCTATTTTGATCCCAGTATTTCTGTGACTGTAAGACAGAAATAATACTATGTAGTTGATCTGAATGCTCCGTTATGACTTTTGCAAAGGTTTAATAGACACGGGTGAATCGTTGTCATTTAGAAATTAGATCGCGATCTTTTAACAATTAATAGTGCAGCTCTACTGGGTTTATTTCGATAAGCTGTGCAGCTCTAACAAATAGCAACATTTAAAAATTGACTATGAAGTCTTGGATCAAACTGGGGCATTACCTCTGCCTGAGGGCCAGGTAACGCAGGTCCACGCTGCAACTCAGAGTCAGACCATGATCATGAGTCAGCCGTTTCCCATCCTCATAACATCCCACCCCGACCTTCAGCACACGGGGGTCAGAGAGGACCCTGACGAGACCCTCAGGGAGAGGAAGCTGTGCATCACGAAACGCCAGCAGTCTGACCAGCATGCAGCGGCCGGAGAACGTGGCCAGCTGGAGTAAAGAAACCGCAGAGGCCTTGCCTTTGACAGACACCTGTGAAAGCAGACAACATCGTCTAGTGCTGCCGCTACGCATGCAATGTTTGACTGAGCCACACACAGAACCATGCTTACACGCATGCTTTTTACCCATTCACAGTCCAATCCCAGAACCGGATAGATGGACAGTTCCTTCTGGAAACCAGGCCAGAGCGTCTCCCACTCTTCAGGCGAGCTGACGATCACGGGCGGCACCTCTAACAGCGAATGCGCACGCAGAAGCTTCTGGGCTTGCGGCTCTTGCCTTGCCGGCTGTGAGGCCGTGACGTCCGCTTCGAGCTGGGCTTGAACGGGCTCAGCTGAAGCGTCGCCCTTGAGGGCCTTTCTCTTCCGCGTGCGGATGCTGCGCCACAGGAACAGGCCGCCGAGAGTGGCTCCTAACATCGTGGCCAGAGCCGCGGTGAACGTACTCTGCTTGGACATCGCTGCAGCTGCACCAACTCCACGCTGAAACTGAAAATTAATACGCATTATTAAATGCTCACCGTGGTTTATTTGATAAAAATACAGTCATTTGTGAACTATTACTGCCATTTTAAATAGCCGTTTACTGTATATTTTAAAATGTAATTTATTCCTGGTGACAAAGCTGTATTTTCAGCATCATTACTCCAGTCTTCAGCATCACATGATCTTCAGAAATCACTCTACTATGCTGTTTTGCTGCTCAAGAAACATTTCTGATTATCATCAACGTTGAAAACAGTTGTGCTGCTTCATGTATCTGCAGAAACTGATACATTTTTTTTTCCCAGGATTCCTTGACGAATAGAAAGTTTTAAAAAAAAACAGCATTTGTTGGAAATAGAAATCTCCCATAACATCATAAGTGTGCTCACTGTCACTTTTGATCAATTTAATGTGTCCTTGCTGAATTAAAGTATTAATTAATTTAAAACATTTTTTAAATAAATAATATTTATCCCAAACTTATTTACTAGTGTATCACAGTTTCTACAAAAATATGAAGCAGATAATAATCAGGAATGTTTCTTGAGCAGCAAATCAGCATATTAAAATGATTTCTGAAGATCATGTGACACTGAAGACTGGAGTAATATGTGCTGGTGATAACTGTCCCTTACATTGATGTCCATTTAACCTTTATAGGAGTAATTGTCTAATCTTATTAAATGCATGCACCATCTTATAGAACCATCTTATCTTACATTTCATCAAACTCGATTAGATTATTAAAACAATACAGAGATGCTAAAATGAAATCGGTATGAACTGGATTGATTCAGTAATGAAACGCTACTTGCTTGGAGATGTGAAAGCTCTGCTGTGGAACTGCTATCACTTGCGAAACTGAGCAAAAACAGACAAAATGTTGCATCTAAAATTTAATTTCACTCAATATTAACTTCTTGTGATACTCGTTTTATACCTCAAATCAATAAACATTCACAATTGTGCTGATATTCAGAGAAAGCATCACTCTTGCTCGTGTCTAAATCATAAATATAAAAATAAATAAATAAATCTTGAATTTTGGTGGCATTTTTTCTTCAAGCCTCGTTTGTATCATTTGATGCTGAAAATGGTGTGAAAAAATGTCTGAATATGGGCCAATGAATGACTTCTCAGTCTACCATGATTTACTACAGAAAAACCACACTGAAATCCAGAATTTGTCATTCTACATCCTTTTTTTGGTTGTTAACAGTACTTGGTAACACAAAGTTACAGCAGCTTTATTGTAATGACCGTGACATTGTGGCAGAAACCAAAACTGAGGTGATGAACATAAACTGACGACGCTTCTGTTGTTTCGAGTAAAAACCAACAGTAAGCTTTATTCAAACATAACTATAACTAAAGACCTGCCGTGATGTATTTCCCAAAGTATTGTGTTGACACACTCTTCAGAAATCTACTGTGCTTTCGTGAACACATTTTTACGACCACTATTTAAAAACAGATACAACTGAAACAACATCATTCTGAAGAAGAGTTCGTGGTGAGTTCAGAAATAAATCAACATCTAATTAGACCACTCAACCACTTTAATCGCAGTGTGTTTGTGTTTATGTCAGAGATGCAGCACTTCATTCTGACGGACTGTTAGGACTCGCACATCTAAATGAATCCCTGTCTAACATGTCATTCTCGTGTGAGTGTTGCTGCAGATATACGCACCTGGAAACTCAATAGATGTCAGAGTAACGAGTGAACACTACTGTAGACACTCTCACGCACGCTTATGATGAACAGCTGCAGCGCGTCTTCTTCTGCGGGTTTATTTAATCGGCGCTCGCAGGAAACATTCGCGCCACAGCGACGCCTCTGCCGGAAGCGCGCCACTACGCCAAGACGTTTTATAAACACCGTTATTATTTTGCATTTTGTAGAAAATTAAGCACGGTGATCATTACTGTAACGCTTCTAGATGTTGTACACATTAGGTGTGAAACTTGCCTCAAAAGAGGTTTCATAAAAGAGCATTTGGTGTGAATGTTTTGTTTTATTTGAATGAAACATTGAAGTATTTCATGTTCCACAAAACCAGTCATAAGAGTCAATATTCGAAACGAATCTGAAAGCTGAATAAATGAACTTTCCATTGATGTATGGTTTGTTAGGATCGGACAATATTTGGCAGAGATACAGCTAGCTGAATATCTGGAATCTGAGGGTGCAAAAAAAAAATCGAAATATTGAGAAAATCGCCTTTAAAGTTGTCCAAATGAAGTTCTTAGCAATGCATATTACCAATCAAAAATTAAGTTTTGATATATTTACAGTAGGGAATTTTCTAAATATCTTCATGGAACATGATGTTTACTTAATATCCTAATGATTTTTGGCATAAAAGAAAAATTGATAATTTTGACCCATACAATGCATTGTTGGCTATTGCTGCAAATATACCTGTGCTGCTTATGACTGCTTTTGTGCTCCAGAGTCACATTTGTTTTCCAGAAACACAGATCATCAGTAAAACCAGGATTTCATACCAGGATTTTATATTTCCAGTTTTTCATTTTATTTTTAAAATGTGTATATAGTTATTATTGATGTTTATTTCCGTTTTAGTTACCTCAAGTAAAAAAAAAAATTATATATATATATATAAACTTAGAAAAACTAAAAATACACATTTTATGTTAATATTAAAATTATTTCAAGTATTCAATTTATTATTATTTTTTTAGTTAACGATAATAACCCTGATGCCAAGGAATACCGCCTGCTTTGAAACTAGATATTTGGACCAGCAACTTTTTAAAAAATTATTTTTTAATTAAAAACTGCTAAAAGTACCAGGTACCACACAGGCATGCCTGCCTCAGCAGTGCTGAACAATAATTATTATACACCTGAATAATGACACTGGAAAAAATTTAATAGTCATTAAACTGAAAATACACAACAGAAAACAGAATAATTATTATTCCAACTCATCATACTTGACCAATTATAGATAATTAATTCATTAAGTCCTCCCTTTACCCATTTCATATGCAGGTATATTGATATTGTAACAGTCCCTGTCCCAAATGATGCTGCCGTCCCTGTGCAAGTACAGGTGAAATACATTAAATCATACAATAGAATAATTCATAAACATTTTTCAAGGTGATGTTGTTCAACGGTGACACCTGTGGATAGTTTCAGAAGGCTGCAGCATCTCATTTGCCGCCTCCGAGCTCATTTGAGATCCTTGAGCACACAAGAGCTTGCAGTTCATGGGCCAAACATCTTACGACAATGTTTATTTAGTATCCTCAGTTGCAAAACAATCACAGACGTTAGATACAAGAGCACACAGAAAATCATGAATCCTGTATGTGGAACAGAAGCACACAGAACCGCTTTCCTCTACCACCAACGTTTTATTCAATCTTTTAGATTAAACTTTCCGTAAAGAATTGGAATAATACAATGCAATACTTACAAAATGGAATCAAAACCTAAAAACAGGACCAATCATCTTTACGTCTGATAAAACAAAAGGGTTGATGGGATTGCATGAAAAGCAGGGAAAAAACATTCACTGCAATCATCTGAGTTGAGTTGAAAACACAGGTAATTTCAAGACAGTGAACATCATAGCTCACTAACGCCACAATGTCACATCAACCGTAAGTGGCCAAATGATCGATTAGTACAGTGCTTGTGCTAAAATGAGTATCTTCTTATCGAAATAAAATAAAAGTGGATTGACAGTTGACACTGTCAATAGTGTTAACATTCATAAAAAAATTTGCTAAAAAATTATCATGATATGTAGGCAATAGAAATCAAAGTACTCGTACTATAGTACAAAAAATAAGGTTAAAATGACAGCACGAAAGACAGATAACATTGTCTGGGACCTGTGTGATTTAAAGATCCTCGAACCCAGTCTGGGTCCGTAGGGATTATCTATTTACAAAAGATGAACATCCAAACTATGCATGATGGCCAGAAGACTAAAATTGTATAGAGATGAGAAATGAAAACAGTCCCTTCACGCATATATATGTATATATATATATATGCTCTGTTCCTGTATGCACACAAAATAAGCCTGCACCTTTGGAAAGATTATTTACAGCTCTTCAGTTAAATTTCAAAGCTATTTAAAATATACTTAATGCATAAAAATAAAGATTTTGGCATTCTCTTGCTTCATCCTCTTCTGATTGCGAAGTTCTACAAGAACCTCGTGAACCCGGAAGGTCTGTGAAGTGCCTCGTCCTTCAGGTAGGGAGCAGTCATCCAGCCTGCTAGGGGGCGCTGTGAGAAGGGTTAGTCGGGGTAGAGGGAGTACTGAACAATACGGGGTCAACGTTAGAGCATCTAAAGATTTCTTTTAGCATCATCTTGTCACTCTAATTCATCTTGGACATAAATGCGCCATAAATGCCAGAAGTTGTACTCGCTTTGTTTCTGGGGGGCATCTTCATTAACCCCCTTGTCTCCATTTGTTCATGTTACAAGCAAAAACCAGACACAGACAAACAGACAAAGAAATCGAAAGACGGAGATATGCAGCTGAAGTGGTTTGCGGGGTCGAGGTCTCTCCATGAATGTCCATCGCATTGTCCTTCAGAGTCGCTTTGTGTGCACAGTGTGTCCTTAGAGTTGGATCTCAAACGTCTTGTGGAGCTCGGTGGAGAAGGGGTTTGTGGGTGATGGAGCGGTGCGTTGCTGCGAGCGGCTCTCCAGTGCGGCCCACTGGGCCTCGAAGGCATCGGCCTGTTGATGCGTTGCCACAGACTGCGCGGGTGACGACACTGCCGCCCAGCTATTAGCCCCATTAAATGTGGCATTGACTTTCGGTGGCTGCAGTGCTGTGGCGTTTGTCACCGGAGGTAGGAGCGGTTTGCCGAAGGGGCTGCACACCACCTGGGTGTCAAACTGGCCTGTTGGTGGTGTGGAGAAGGGAGAAGATTGGAGCTGCGCCTGGGGCACTTGAACAGGTACCGGGATGGGCTGAGTTTGCGTGGCAGAACCGAACACGTTGGCCACCATCTGCGAAGGTGTAATGCCAACCACCGGAAAGGCTGGTTGCACAAACGGGATTCCATTGGACACTGGGAAGGACGCCGGCGCCTGAGCGTGGAATGCCGGCTGTCGTGGAGGTACGGTAGGGACCGCAGATGGAGGGATGCCTGGCATGAAGGGTGCAGAAGGGCCGGGAGCCATAGGGGCGGGGCCGGGGGCAGGGAAGGGCTGCTGAGCGGGAGGCGTGTTGGTTCTCGTGATGGCAGCGGGTTGGTGGGCTCGCACAGACTTGGACACCTCCTCCAACCAGCGGTCGGCTTCCGATGGCGTACGTTTGTGAGAGGAGGCAGGTGTAGAAAGATTTGCATTGACAGTGGGTAGGGCTCCCGCTGCGGGTGCAGAATTTGGCCACTCGCTCCCTACAGGACACAAGAAGAAGAGTTTTTGGTAAGTATGCCATTTATTCTGGTAAACAGTTTAGAGCAGGGATCCTCAACTCTGGACCTCCAGATCCACTTTCCTGAAGAGCTTAGCTCCAACCTGGATTAAACACACCTACCTGCAACTTTGTAGTAATCCTGAAGACCTTGATTAGCTTGTTCAGGTGTGTTTGATTAGGGTTGGAGCTAAACTCTTCAGGAAAGTGGATCTCAAGGTTCAGAGTTGAGGCCCTTACTTAACACACCTGCTTGAGATCATCAGCTCGTTAGTTCAGTTCATGGATCTCTCTTCTAACGAGCTGATGATCTCAATCAGGTGTGTTAAGTACGGGAGACATGCAAAATGTGCAGAGCAGGGGGCCCCCAGGACTGGAAGTGAGAACCACTGGTTTAGAGCAGGGGTGTCCAAACTCGGTCCTGCAGAGTTTAGCTCCAACCCTAATCAAACACACCTGAACAAGCTCATCAAGCTCTTACTAGGCATTCTAGAAACTTCCAGGCAGGTGTGTTGACTCTGCAGGACAGTGGCCCTCCAAGACCGAGTTTGGACACCCCTGGTTAAGAGAGTCTCTCACTAGGGCTGGCACTCAGTTCCAAATTCGGAATTGAGAGCTGATTCTGAATTTTGAAATTGATTCTGCTCCGTGGAGCCTTATTCAATGCAACAACAGTTAATTTGCTATCCTAAAAAGTTAATCCATACATCATTTGTTCATACACAATGCGTTCTTATGCATTTTTAAATGTTGAACATGACAGTTTTTTAAGTTGCCAATGGTCAACAAATTCCATCTATCCCAGTGGTTCCCAATCCTAGTCCTGGATTATCCACAGCACTTTTTAGATGTGTCCCTCCTCCCCAAACACCCGAATCAGATTGTTAGCAAAGACTTAAAGTCCTCAAATGGGTGTATAGGATAAGAAAGACATAAAAATTGTGCAGTGTTGGTGGTTCTCCAGGACCAAGAATTTGTAACCAAAGGGTCCCCAACCCTGCACCAGGAGGGCTACTGTCCTGGAGAGTTTAGCTCCATCAAACACACCTGAACCAGTTAATCAAGGTGTTCAGGATTACTTGCAAACAACAGCCAGGTGTGCTGGAGCAGGTTTGGAACTGAGGTGCATTCCATTTTACCTAAAGTACCCTGCGAAGTGGACTTATTCTGCAGGAATGTAGCCCTTCAGGAGCAGGGTTGGCTAGCCTTGGTCTAGCACAGTGTTTTCCTGGTCCTAAAGGACCCAAACACTGCACGTTTTGTATGTCTTCTTAATAAAACACACCTCATTTAAAGCATCAGCTCATTAGTAGAAACTCAAAGATCTGAAACGAGTGTGTCAGACAAAGAAGACATTAAAGAGGACATCGTCTTGAAGCGGCACTCCGTAGACCGATCTGTGTTTGACATCAATACCGCGAGAGCAATTCGAAAGCATGCAGAGCCGTCTGATGTCATACATATTCAAGTCTAACATACCTATTAAACCTAATCAACCCTAATCAAACACACTTGAATGAGCTATTCAAGGTCTTTAGAATTACTAGGAACCTTAAAGATAAACATGTATAGTGATGAAAGACAAAATATTAAATGTCACAGATGTATATTTTACTAAGTAATCCACTATTTTGTAGAGGGGGGTCAAAATGACAATACAGAGTGAATTGGTAAATTGTTCACATTTTCAAAAACCAAATGTGGGTCATTTTACATACAGCTGATACTTTTTTTTTTTTTTTTTTTTTAAAGATGAATATCTAAAGATCAGATATTGTTGAAACTAGAAATTGTGTGATTTTCTATCAACACAATTGCATAGAACATAACTGTCTGAGTGCCATAAATATTATTTTTCTAAAGTTTACATGCCTGTAACTAAGTATTCATGATATTTTAATATCATTTTAGATTCTCATTCTAAATAAACTTTCCTTTTGAAATCTTATTTATAAGGCCCTATATGGTAGCCTGGTAATACCAAACTCTGCTACTTCGCTTTGCTTTGTAGACAGAGTCTGGAAGGGCATAATTGACAAGCGTTTACTTTCTCGTGGGAGAGCGCTTGTCTGAAGTTTAAAATCATTGGTGTACCCATAAGCCAATCACATAACGGGGGACACAATCACAATTATCGCCTTGCCGGTAGATAAGTGAAAATAGCTGTATTTTTTAGTGATATGCTATTTACACAGTGCAAATAGCTTTAGATTCTACTTATTCCATGTTAAAATAGCAGGATATTCTGCTAATCACTTATTGCAAATAGTGGCAATTATCTGCACCTCAGCATTGTAATTCATTATAAAACATTATGCAATAACTTATTGAGTGTAATTTTTAAAATTTCAAATTATTAAATGGATGCCACCTTATTGGGACAAGCCCTCCCTAGACCTACCCTAACCCTAATCATAACCCTAATAATCTGGGAGCTGGTTTGCTATATCAGACTGAGTATAGAAGCGAACTGAAATTGAGCGGAAGTACGAAGTCTGACGTAGTCAGCTACCTATATGGTTGACTCCATGTCCAAATTTTTTTATTTGACCAATGGTCAATAACCAAATGTAGGTATGTAGATTAAATGTGGATTAACTCAGTAAATCACATCAACATTTAATATTTTGGCTTTCACCACCATACATGTTTATCTTTCTTCAGAAAAAAATATTGACAAAATCAAAAATTTGAGCCAGGGACCTTTGGTTGAGTTGACAGGGAATGACCCTACAGCATAAATAGAATATGACCATGACTGTCTGCTTAGTTGCAAACTACAGTTAGCATCTAAAATGAAACAATTCTGATGCATGCTTACACTTGTAAAGTCACTGAAAAGCAGTTTTATGCAACAGCTGCTCACAGCTGTGTAGCCTTACATTACAACCAAAATGAGTTTCTCAGCAACTATTCTGCATGGTCAGCACTTCCTGTGGCAGGAAGCCCAGCTCTTACCTATGTGTGCTGTGGTGGGGGCTGTGTTTGGGGTCTTGGCCCAGGGGTTAGTCTCTCGGACAGGCAGCGGGGGCGGCAGCACGGGTGAGTTAGCTGCAGCAGTTACAGTGACACAAGGCGGCGGGAATGCAGGAACTGCACCGTTAACTACAGCAGCAGACAGGACGTGAAGATTAGAGACAGAGCCGGACACAAGCAGACAGAGTGCTAACACATAGGAATGCGTGCACACACGCGCACACACACACACACACACACATGCGCACACACACACGCACACGGTTGCGAAGACGATTAGATTAGTTCTGCCGCTAATCAGGGTTCTGGGTCTGTAATGACTAGTCTTGAATCACATGATTTTAGTTGTGCTTATTCTAAGTATGGTGACAGCAGAAGGAAAATTCGTCTGTCATCAACATCTATGACATGAGCTTTGTATTAGTAATGGAAAATGGCTGACAAATATACTAGCTAGTTGTCAATGAGTTTATTTATATACTGTATGTATCACGCTTTCCACAGAATTATGAAGCAGCACAACTGTTTTCAACATTGATAATAATAATAATAAACGTTTCTTGATCAGCAAATCAGCATCAGAATGATTTCTGAAGGATCATATGACACTGAAGACTGGAGTAATGATGCTGAAAATACAGCTTTGAATTACATTTTAAAATACATTCAAATAGACATATTTCAAAATTTTACTGTGTTTTTGATTAAATAAATGCAGCCTTGGTGAGCATAACAGCCTTCTTTTAAAAACATCAAAACTTTTTAAATGAATCAAATTTTGAATGGTAATATATATTAAGTTCTGTGTTGAGTATTTTACATTAGGTAAACACTGAACAGCTGACTAATGGCTAGTGGTGCAAACAACTATTCCTTTGCAAACTACTGAGAGAGTGAGGGTGTAGCTGACCTGGAGCAGAGGGTGACTGCGGTGAGGAGGTGGGTCTGGGCATCGGCGCTGAGGAGAACGGGTCCTCTGGAGGCCCACTGAAGGTGGATGTGATCTGAGTGCACAGAGAGCTGATGCTGTCGCACTCACCCTCCATCTCCGGCACTGACAAACACAAACACACAAGATAATATTCACTATTTACATCTGCTGCAGGACACTCTGGTGCTCTGAAGGTGACAGAAGAATACCGTTCAAGTATTAGGTACAAAAAGGGAAGGAGAAAGAGAGGAGGATATCTAATATAGCAGGGCTGATTTTTCGCAGTTTTGATTAACTGATATCGGCTCTTACATACCAAGAATCAATCTTTTAGTCTGTGCTGTTTTAGTTGGATGCATGAACAATTTCACCAAACATTTGTAGTGCACTTACCATCCAATGATCACAATAAGTGCTGTACTTCACTATTTTTGATAGGAAACAAAGTCTCGACTTTCAAATTCTGTCAATTTTATTATGAAACTCATTCAATGTGCAATGATAGATCATTGTAGTACCTCAGTTCAAGTGGAATATCATCTCTTTCTCTTTACTACTAGTTATAGCATGAAATAAACATGAATGAACATCAGGTGTTGAAATAAACAGAGCAACTTACTGAAATGTATCATGTCTCATGTAATCACTTAATCAGTGTTTCAACCACTGAAAGATGTCAAATAAACAGCTTGTAAACAATGTTTTTGCTACAGCTACCGTTCGAACGATTATATTTCAAAAAAACGAATTGTAGAAACAATTATCTCATTAAAAACTTGTATTCTTCAAGTTAGTGCTTTGCGGTATACCTGTTCATACTGAATATACGGGTTTATTTTTGCTATGATATGAATTTTTAAATACTGCAATATTAATATGCTTAAACAACATTCGGAACGCGACACTATTTGAGAGGGGTCCCTTTTCACTGTTGCACCGTGGTGAGGACAAAGCTGTATGCGTTACCAAAGCTGGCCGCACACTAGAGGATTTTAAGGCCGATTTGCACCCCCGAAAGATCGAGAGGTGTGGCCGGATTCGTGGCTTGTCGCAAGAGATTTTTTGTCCCAAAAATCCTCTATTGTGTGGTGTCATTACAATTATTTAACGGCTCCCGATTGAGACCGAGTAAATATCAAACATGTTATATATATACACACACACACATATATACAGGCATAAAAGAAGATAAAACTCTGAAACAGTGAAAATCAACGGAGATCAATGGAGAGGATGTAATGCCAGACTGAAAAGCCTCACCAGTGTTTTTGATGGGGAAGTCTGACTTGCGCTGCATGGTGGAGGGCAGCTCGTTCATGCGCAGCGACATCTGCCGCTTGAAGGGAGAGGTCTTCTGACTGAGCGCAGGGAAGCCCCTGAACGAGCCCTGGCGTGCGAGAGCCTCCACGGGTGCGTGGCGTCGCGGGATGGCGTGAGGATTGGCTTCCTGAGGGGCCAGTGTGGCCATGGGCAGAGGAGGGGAGGATGAAGAGCCATTGGGTCCAGCGAGGGTGACCACAGGGTTAGACACGCTGACAGAGGAGCTGCCCAACACACCCTCAGAGTCTGCTGACAGAGGAAGGGTTAGACCGTCTCACGCAGTGACCATCAAAATGCATGTTACTTGTGACTGGACTCAAATTTGGGGTCCGAAAGATTTTTTTGTGTTTTTGAAAGTAGTCTCTTAAGCTCACCCAAGCCTGGATTTAATTGATCGCCAATACAATACAGTAATATCGTAAAATATTATTACAATTTAAAAGAACTGCTTTCTATTGTAATGCATGTTAAAATGTAACGTATATTACAGTGTTCGGTGTCACATGATCCTTCAGAAATCATTCTAATATACTGATTTGCTGCTCAAGAAACATTTCTGATTATTATCAGTGTTGTAAACAGCTGTGCTGCTTCATTTTTTGTGGAAACCGTGATACATTTTTCAGGATTCTTTGATGAATAGAAAGTTCAAAAGAACTTGAACATATTTGAAATATAATCTTCTGTAACATCATAAATATCACTCACTGTCACTTTGGATAAATTTAATGCATTCTTGATAAATAAAAGTATTAATTTCTTAAAAAAAAAAAAAAAAAAAACGTATCTGACCTCAAATTTTTTAAATAAAAAAAAAATGTATGCTTGATCATAAAAACAGATGCTATGACTGATCCACTAAAAACCACTTGACACAGATTAGTTGAAAGTCATTGCAAAAATGCACCAGAAAAAAAAAAAAAGGGTAAATTTGGTTTGATATTTTGTTAACTAAAGCAGTGGATTTCAAACATTTTGACACTAAAGGACTCACAAATTTGGATATTCCCTGAGGACCGACTTCCTGCAAAACTTTCATCTAAAGAAATTCCAATTAAATTCAGATATACATTATGACACTTAATAAATAATAATAAATTATCACAAGCAGTTTTACAGAGAACAGTGCTCTACAAACGCAAGTGACTAAGAGAAGACAGTGGCAAGATGAAACCATATCGTTTGTTTTTAAGAAACTAATTCTTCTATTCAGTAAAGCTGAAATAAATTAATCAAAAGTGACAGTAAAAGACATTTACAAAAATGTATCATATTTTCCACAAAAAAAGCAGCACAACTGTTTTCAAGACTGCTAATAATCAGAAATGTTTCTTGAGCTGCAACTCAGTATATTAGAATGATTTCTGAAGGATCATGTGATTCTGAAGATTGGAGTAATGATGCTGAAAATACAGCTTTGATCACAGAAATAAATTACATTTTACAATATATTACAACTGAAAACAGTTATTTTAAATTGTAATAATCACAACATTACTGTTTTTATTGTATTTGTGATTAAATAAATGCAGGCAGGGTGAGCACAAGACTTTCTAAACATAAAAAAAAAAAAAAGAAGCTAATCGACCCCAAATTGTTGAATTGTAATGTATTTTTTTTATTTAAATTTAATATAAAACCCATATCTAATACGTCGACATTCAGTTTTCTTTGGATTTTAGGATCCAGAACTATTCGAGGGCACTGTATTAAATCTCTCACACACACCTTTCTTGGCATCCTGCAGCTGTCTCATGACCTCCTCTCGCTCGGCCTGCTCCGTGGCTGTGGTGACGCGGAAGGATCCCTCCCGTGTGAAAGTGGTGCGGTTGGCATCGAAAGTGGCCGTGACCCCGCACTCCTTCTCCCTCTTCTGTTTGCGCTCCAGACAGGCTGCAAACGCACAGCCCACCGCATGGCTCAGACGCTCGCCCTGAGGCCAACGCCAAACATTACAAATACAAAACATAGTCAGAGTCATCCTTCATATGAAACGAAGGCTGGTGGGTTTAATTATATCATATATTGTTTGTTTTCACAGCATTAAGTAAATCATATATAAGGCAATATATTTCAACTCATTTTGGCTCATATGCATATTTTTTCCCCTATGTTTGGAAACAACACCAAGTCTCTTTTGTGCAAGGATTATAAATTATTTTCCATTTTGGTTAGTTTTGTGCAAAAATAAGATTTTTTTATTTTTTATTCCAGTTTCACAGTTTTGAGGTCTCCTTAACAAAAGGTTGCTCGTTAGAAATAAATAAAAGTTATTTTTATAATGAGTGTATAATGATTTTTTTTTTCAGACAGATGCAGATGTAACCTAAATAAATGCATATATGTGATATAATATAAGTAATAACCTGACCTTTTTAATCCAGTTTGCATATTGTATTCTGGTCTATATTGTTGTCATTACACATATGGTGTGTTTATTCTTAAATGTCTTAAAATGTATCCTGAACTTCATATAGCTGTTTTATTAATTTTCTTTCTTGGACACTTTGGAGTTGTGAGTGACATTCATAAAAATGTGATATTTTATGTGGCTGTTTGGACACAAAATGTTATCTTTCTAAAAAATGACAACTTGGCAAAATATTGTCTGTAATGAACAACACAGATCATGTGATGCAGAACTTTTTACCTGTTGCTTGACAAAATGCATTTGAAAGATGTAAAGTAATTCTGAGACACTCAGTCTTCCAAACATAATTTTATATAAAGAGGCAAATAAGAAAAATATGGTCACAAGTCTCTCCACTGCATGATCACAGTGTGTCCATGAGAGTGTATAACAGATATGAGCATCTCACCGAGTCCTTGATGGCCATGAAGCAGTGGCAGATCCAGCGGCGCGTGGTCCCATCTCTGCAGATGTAGGAGAAGGCGTGCTCGAAGTTACGATCCGGCGCACAGAAGGAAACCTTCTCTATCGTCTGGTCCAGAATGAGATCCTGGGAACAAAACAGGCAAAATGCATATCATTCCAAGTGTCATTTATATTTTCCCAAAACAGTGTTTCAGAGTGTACAATCATACATCAACTCATCTGTAGTCATGCTGTATTCAAAATGAGCTAAAAAAGGTGAAAAAAGAGACAAAATGCAAACCCGTAGAAGAGTCTGGGGGCAAAAACTGAGAAAATGTTTAATTACCAGCTTTAAAATGTGGATTGAAGTACTATTTTTATTTTATTAAATTCTAAAAATAAATATATTGCTTAAGTAATTACACTACTGTCCTGAGAATATGAAAAGAGTATTTAATAACAACAATATTAATAATTTTTATAGAGCAAGAAAATAAATACTAAAATTGTGATGCAAATATTTGTGGCTGTGAATAACATTCAAACGTTTTGACGGAAATCTGCACTTCGGAGACTTGTTAACAACAGATTTATAAACGATTTTCATTACAAGCTTGAGAAGATCTGCATCAGTAAGAGCTTGTACATTTTTTTAAAATTCAGCAGCACTCATACGCAGCTAAATAGACCATCTGCCAGACTAAAATCCAGCAGGCCTTCATGCACCAGTGAGCAATAACTGACTCTCACCAGCAGGTGGCAGAAAACGCTGAACATGACAATTGTGCATGAATATACCAGTACTGATTGATCCACACCTCTCTTATGAACACAAAAAAAAGACATTTGGAAGAGATGCTCTTTTCTATGCATTTGCAATGAATGGGACCGAAGCTTTCAGTGACACAAGAGCATTAAAAAAGCATCGTGAACGTGGTCAGTATGATTCACACACGATATTCAAAGTCCATTTACTAAAGATCTTGACATCAAACATAATGTTATTATGAATCAGACATTTCATATCATTTCTGGCTCTGATTCACATAAGCGCTTTGAATCATTCCACTGAAGAAAGTCACGGATGTAAGTAAATGACAATAAAATTTTCATCTGGATTCACTTTAAGTGTACTTTTTTTAAATGGTCAACAGCGAACCCTTCATTATGATCTGTACTGTGTGTATCAGCACTGTAGTGTGGTTATCTGGTGGATCAGTTCAGAGTACCTTTGTCTTGTCATCTACGACCCTCAGGCCATCCGCAGACACCCAGAGCACCGCTCGCACAGCCTTCTTACCCGCCTGTGTGGACACACACAACACACACAGTGAGAGACGGACGGGAAGAGAGACGCACAAAAAGAGAGTTGACTTTCCCATAAGTTCCCCTTGTTGAGGCCCTTCACCCTCTTCGACTTTCACACAAATGCACTTTCATCTAATCAACAACACCTGAAAATAGAGAAAAGTTAAAAACATTGAGTTTTGAGAAGGTTACAGCAGTGTTAGGAGAAGGCTGCATGTCGTATAACGCGAGAAAGAAAGAAAGAAACAGTAGAAGTGAACCGCTCAAACAAACACACATCCTGATTCAGGGAGCTTTGAGTGTTCACACTTACCCAAGTGCAGAAATTGGCGGTTTCTCACACACACTCACACACTTTCGTTACATGAAAGACGACAAGATGAGTTCTGAAACTCAATTTGCCCTCTCGCACACACTTCTATTGCTCCAGACATGTTTTAGGAGCAAACTAATCTATCAGTAGGGGGAAGAAGTGTACACACTCACACACGTTTGAGCCACAAACATACTCTGTGCAAGTACACAAACGCACCTCTGAATGCATCGCAATCGTGCAATCCCATTACGCACACTTAACATTCAATGATTTATAGCTGTGGTGGTACCAGATCTCAGGACTCGAGAGCAGAGGTTGACCAATATGCTGATTTTACAGATGAATTGGCAAAGTGTGGAAAACCGGTTAAATAAACAATGACTGCAAGTTGTACAGAATAACAGCGCCCTCTAGAGATGAAATTAAACCAGCTGCGGATTGCTGTGACAGGTGCCTACACTTTGCATTAGGGAAAAGCCAAGGTTTGTATACAGTACGAGTTATCATTACATAAAGTCATGGTACAATAAATCAACCATGCAGCATTATTAAATTAATAATAGAGTGCTGCAGTGATGACATATTTTTGTAGGCCAAAACCTGGAAACAATTAGCATTTTAGCACTTCTGGGTCCATCGTCCTGAAGCCAATGAGAAACAGAACAAACTGAGACAGACTAAATCCAGAAGAACTGTGGCAACATCTCCAACACGCTTCAAGAGACCTACCTGCAAAGCTGCAGCACTGTTTAAAGTTTTAGGCACTTTTGTAAAAATGCTGTAAAGTGAGGATGCTATCAAAAATAAGTCATAAGTAGATTTTCTTTATCAATTCACTTCTATTAACTAAATTAAATCAACATTTGGTGTGAGCATCCTTTGCATTTAAAGCAGCTTTTGCCCTCGGTGCACTTGCACAGAGTTTTTCAGGAAGCATCTTGGAGACGTTGCCACAGTTCTTCTGGATTTGGTCTGTCTCCGTTTGTTCTGTTTCTTCATGTCATTCCATGTGGAGCACAAACAAAAATCTCACTGGATTATTACAATTACTGGCAAAATGAATGTTTGGAAATATAAACTGATATTTCCTACTAACACACTACAGAAAACAATAGAAATAACTGATTAAAATCATTTTGGCCACCCCATGTATAAAAGACTGAAAGAGTTGACAGAAGTTTAAATTTATTTCAATCAGTTATTGGACATATTTTACAATTTAATTAACAGGTATCTGCAAAATCAGTCGACCTCTTCTCAAGCGGCTGGTGATGTTTCTGTCAGATGTGCTGTTATTCACTCTCGTCTTCCATCACGACAGTAGCTAAACTGAAAGAGAAAATCGACTGCAGAAGAAGTTGACTCTAAAGACTGCTATAGCGCCCTTGCAGCTACACTGAATGCTTCATGATTTGGCATTATGATTATAAACCGAGGACTGAAGCAACGACAGAAAATCAAGCTTGAGTAGCTAGAAGCGCTCGAGTTCATGTACTTGCAGAGAGTATTTTCTGGACGGTACATAAATGCACACAGCAGAACTTACTTTTGCAAAGAAGCCCTTGAAGAACTTTCTGTCCTGGAATGGAGGTTGGTAAGGGGATGTTGGTGGGAGGAAAAGGCAGGAGAGGGTTACAAATGAACTCAGACACTATGTCCTGTGAGTGCGTGTCAGGACAGACTCTGGTTTGACGGGTTTTGGTGGTTAGGAATGACAAAGTGGTGAAGTACGGAGAGGAGAGGAGGGGGAGATCACACCTCTAGCTCACCAATCAGCCGTCAGACTCACCACGTGTGCAGTTTAAGGTTTATGTGTGCGTGTCAATGTTATTGGTGCTGTTACAGTTCTAGGATTATTACTCCACTATGTGAGTTTGATTACTTCACTACTCTTGAAGGAATAGCTCACCCATGATGAATAATCGCTCACTTACTCCCCTCGTGTTGCTCCAAACCCATATGACGCTCTTGACAGATGTTAGGCAAAACGTGTACGCTGCTCTTTTCCATTCAATAAAATGCTGAGCTACAAAAATGAGAAATCACAGAAGTAGACCATGCAACTCATAATGCTGCAACATTTTTTTTTTTTTTGTTCAGTAAGTTACTGATTATTTTTTGATCATCTAACCTCTATTAGTCATCACGAATAGTGCCAAGTATGATATGTCTACGGCTGATTGTAGAAAAAAAAAACAGAATTTAGGAATTATTGTAATTAATATTTGGAATTGCACGTTTTTAGCTTTTGAGGAGCTTCTTATGGTTTTAAATGAGAAAACTAATAATCAAATCAGAAAACTAGCAGAGGCACAATAAACCCTGCGATACGAGTTAACATTTTCTTGATTCATGCTCACGTGAAAGTGCAATAATTCTGATGAAATGTTAAAAGAAGTTTATAAAAATCGAAATTAATAATAGCGTTTATAATTTTCCAACAAAATGGTCATGATTAGTTTACTTTCATGGTGCTTCTTGTGTTTTCTTTTTGTGTTCACTTTCTATGTATGGAAAAGAGCAGCCTGGACACTGCTAAATTTTCTCTTTTGTGTTTCACATAAGAAAAAGACCATACAGGTTTTGGTGAGGGCGAGTAAATCATGGCAGAATTTGATTTTTGGGTGAACTATTCTTTTAAATGAATGGTGTTATGATGTTAGTGATGGCAGCAGTTTTGAGCAGTAGTTCATTAGGATTGCTTCTGATGACCTCACATGGCATCAAAAGAGTCACAAGGAAAGAAGTGATCTTGGCTCCGGTGTTCACTACAAACACACACCACAGCTGAGAGAGGAAGAGTGTGAGGATTTCAAAAACCATTCTTCAGCCACATACACACCAGGCTTATTATAGTCACCTTAAGCTTAAACCATAAAAAAAACATTTCTCATTTTCATTTAGTTTATTTAAAAAAATAAAAATACATTGACTTACTAATAAAAACACAAAAATAACTTAAAGCTTCAACTAAAATTAATTAAAAACTAATTTCAAACTATAATATTTTTTCAATCATACTAAAATAACACTGACACACACTGCAGCTAAAAAGCAATCCATTCTGTACACTCTTCAAAATAAAGGTTCTTTATTAGCATTGATGGTTCCATGAAGAATCTTTCCATTCCACAAAATGTTCTTTATTCTTGATTTAAAAAAGTTCTTGTAAGAACTGTTCGCTCAAAGGTTATCTGGGGAACCAAAAATGGTACGTCTTTCTTTTAAGAGTGTACACAGTGTTTGGTTATTTATAGGTATGATGCAATCTACTACTGAATTCACAAACCACCCGCATCATGTTTCTTGTTTATGTGACTCCAGCGGTTATTCACTATGTCAACCATCGTGTGTGTGTGGGGAGTAGGTCTGATTGCTGTATTTCGAATACTGTACATGTGGAATGATAACTGCGGAAATGCGTCGTCATTCTCTAAACCTTACAGTGTGTATGTGGCCTTTGTAAAACAAGAAGTTCACCGTTCACCAAGCCTTAGACTCACTTCCTCTCATCTACACTGGCTTCATGTCCCTTAACTGAGGTTTGGGTTGCAGTTCAAGTAATCATGAACAGCAAAATCATTATTTACTGAGCCCACATCTTCAGTTAAGGCACAGAAAGAGGTGGAGGCTACATGTTACGAGTTAAAGTTACTGTTTGTTTCCACACGTGTAAGCTCATACACAGCAGTAGAAGGAAAGCGATGCTCATTGGGTTAGAAAAGAGGTTTAAGGGGTCAGAGAGGATCGAGGTGCTTTTAATGGCTCATGTCAACAAACCTGCTTAGAAAAAGAGAACATCATAATGCATTCACTTCAGTACATATGCAAACAGATGGAGGAGGACTGCCACTGATGTTAGACATCTTGAGCAGGGTGGAAAGAACTGAAATACAGAAGCTGGAGGTAAAGAGAAACAGGAAAGTCTAGAGGAAAGAAAGCGAAATATCCTGTTGCTCTTCTTTCTCTCAGAATCAGCCTGCATTTCCACTGTTTGAGAGCTAATGTTGTCGTAACGGTTACTACATAACCGACCTACAAACACAGCGCAGTATGGTCTTCACCAGTCTGTGAACATGTTGTAACTTTCCAAGTCATTTAATTCATTTCTTCATGTCATCATGAGCTGGCTGTGAAGGAACATTCAGAAGATAATAATAAATGAGCATGATTCACATCTGGCACTTGTAAATGATTTGATTTCAGAAAGGACATGGAAAACGAAGTATTTGAAGTAGCCATGCAGCATGACAAAATAAGGCTGTGTAAACTGAATGCACATTATGCACGCACTGAATTTAGCATCTGAAGTGCATACAAGTTTATTATAAATGTTTTGTCTCGGTCTATAGCAGAATGTTTAAAGAAGTTATTTCAGCTAGTTGCCAAAGCAACATTTATCATTTTCATTTAAAGTAAAGAAAAAACTAATGAAAGTGTGAAAAACAAAATTAAAACTTAAAAATACAAAAAAATAATTGTAGCCTACATTATTGTAGGCTCACACATAAAACAGCTTAAAGTGCTTCTAAGATCAGATTTAAAAAAAAAAAAAAATAGTAATAACCTAATTAAAACAACAAATTAAAACTTAAAAATATATATATTTTTTTAAATAAATAAATATAAAAATAACATTTTCAGTAACTTAAAATCCTGACTTAAAAGTTTTGTCTTCACTTGCTTTTTAAAAATGTGAACGCTTGGAGCTCATCAGTTTTAATTGGTAAAAGGTTCCACATTTTTCAGACTGGCATTGGAAAACAGGAAGTAACAAGGCAGTCTGTGGCCTCCTAAATTCCAACCGTTAGAGGTCAAAGATCATCAGCAAACACAAACAGCCTGTGTGTGACTTGGGAAGTGCATGTTTGCTCTCATCCTTCAGAAACCTGAAGGTTAAACTAACATACTGGAACCTCCCGAAAAGCCACCGCTAGACATGACGCTTATATCCTTCATGGATTCATCATCCCAACATGCAGCGCAGTGAAAGGAAAAAAAAATAAATTAGGTACTCAAGCGCATTAGATCTTCACAGGCCAGAAACACGCTTCATAAACACATTTATCATGTTAGCTAGCACAGTAACAATAAACAACAAACACAAGTGGATGACATCAATAAAGATGAGCCTCTGCAGAGACACGTGGACTTCCTGAACACGGGTGGCAAGCTTCCAGTGACAGGAAATCTCATTACATTAGAGAACGCTCCTCACATACACACATGCACACACACACACAGGTCCAGCCATTTGATTTGGTGCTCCGGGTTACAGTGGTGGTAACTTAATTAGTGCTGATAAGTTCTGGGAATAATGAGGTTTGGACTGTCCGAGCGATGGTTTGAGTAGGTTACAGGGTCATGAGAGATGACTTATCTGTTAAAGCTGCCTCTTTAAAGCTTCTATGTCATTAGTTACGTTCAGTGTGTTTGTGTCTTCATGCAAGAGCCATATGACTCTGACTAGAGCTGCATGATTATTCCAAATAAAATCAAAATCGTGATTTGGCTTAATTTTATTATCAAATCATAAATATTATATAAATATTTTTTTAAATGTAAAAAAAGACCTATGTGCTGAATGTTTAAGAGTGAAGCTGTGTTCAATTACACGTGAGCAGCTCATGAGTTGGTGTTTTCAGCATCTCAGTAAATGCTGCTCCACATGAATTCCACCTGCATCTACTCGGAGTTTGCGTTGCTTTAATGTGCATTTGGAAAAACAAATGCCAAAATCATGCCATTCTAGTAATGAGAAGCACTTATCAAAAATGAGGTGTTAGGGTTCTCTTTATTATCATTTTTTAATGCTCTTTTTTATTATGGAGTGAAATATTTCTTATTTTGTTAATTTTTTTAGTTTTTAATAATAACAGTCATCATGCTAATAATAATTTTTTTTTTTTTTTTTAATAATCATTTTGAAAGATTAGCAATTTTTATAAGAAAAGCTGATTTCGCCAAATCATGCAGCTTTTCCATGAAATGAAAGTGCATGGGATCAGTGGCTATCGAGCTCCAAAAAGCTTGTACACTATATTCCAAGCTTTCTGAAACCACCTGAGAGCTTTGTGATCAACAGACCAAAATTTAAGTCTTGCCAGTTGAGGTCATCATTCACTTTCACTGCATAGAAAAGAGCAGCTTAGACACTCTGGGTTAAGAGTCACATGGGTTTTGAAAACGAGTAGATCAAATGACGCAATTTTCATTTGTAGGTGAATTCTTGTTTTATTACTCTCTGTGAAAACAGGCATTCGCAGACGAGTGGGAGTTCATTCACAGATCTGTCAACTCTGATCCTTCGGTTCTGTCAAATGGATTGAGAAATGAAGTTCTTTTCTTTGACAGATTTAAAGTTAACAGGTTTAAAGTTACCTAAAACTTAAAATAAAGCATCCAACAAAATCACTACAACTTTAAATTTAAAACTATAAAATATACATAAATATAAAAAAGAATTATATGAAATCTAAAAATAAAAACTCAAAATATTAATAAAAAGTATCGGATGGTTCGTCACGATACGATACGATATTGATTCTCATACCCAGAGATACGATATTTGCCGATACCTCAAAAAATTAGACTATACGATTACAATTAGATTCGATTTAGGAGTATATCGATCGATATATTGATATTATGATATTATATACCTACTTTAAACAACCATCTACATTTTTATTAACTCACAAATGCAACCAAAATATATAACATGAACATTTATCAGAAATTTTCACATCCTGTACCTCAATTGACCTATCGGTAAGCCCCGCCCCCCCTTAGTTACTGTTGCTCCCTCGGACAAACAAACGGAGTTGCTCACTGTCTTTCAATGACAGCTACAGTGTGAAAACCTTGTCCCACAATGTTTTTGCACAATTTTGGACACAGAAGGCCACCAAATGGGAATTACATATTCCATGGAGGGATTTATAAAATATTTAAAAATAAATCTGGTGGGTAACTCGAAGCGAGGGTTTACAAGATTACAATGTAAGCGGGAGAAGTCTCATCACGATCGCGGATGACAACATGCAGGATCAACACTGTTCATGTATTGCAGGCTACGATTAAATTAATGTACATTTAACCAGTTTAATATGGAGAGGCACTGAAATGTAGACCGTTTGTGTGTTTTTGACCTACACTGTACAAGACGCGAGAACAGTCCGCTATTTATGTTTGTACGTTAGCATGGACTCACTAACTTTAACATTAGCTAGTTTTAGCCAGAGATACCTTGCTAAAGCACAAGATAACATTAACGTTCTGCTTGAGCAGATGAAAACTGTAACTTAATGAGTGTATGACAACCAGAAAATGAACGTTTTTGTCTTCATTTGTATTGGGGTGAATACTTGGGAACATTTTGCTGTTTTGTTTGGATTCAGGAAATGTAATAAAATAAATTCCATTGCCCATCCTCTCCGGATATCTCGAATCAGTATTACAAGTGCCCCAGGCACATCGTTTTACCATTTTTGCGGCACAATCACCACAAAACCGACGAGAACTCGCGATCTTCCAATGCTTTTCTATGGCGCTGAAACCTAAAGATGTCCGAGTTCCGGTCCCCGTGCAACTGATACTCAACTGCTATTGGCTCATCAACGTTCTAGGGGAGGGGCTTACCGATAGGTCAATTGGGACATTCACAACAACAACAACAAATAGGCCTATACACTTAAAAAAAATTAAAATAAATAAATAATAATAATAATAATAATAATAAAGAAAATAAACAATTGGAAAAACAATTCTGGCTGCTACTATGGGCTCAGTGCTAAAACTATTTTCTACAGATAACCAAATTACAAGCAATAGCAGAAAATAAATACAATAGAACAAAGATACAAGTTCAATAAACAGTGCTTTTCAGGTTTTTCAGCTCAGTCTAAAATAAATTTTCAGGTACTCTACAGAAATGTAATAATCAAATGTAAAATAACTACATGGTCTTCACTGTATAAATCAAATATAGATTAATAATTTTTGATGTTACAAAGGTTATTTAGTCAGGAGCAAGTCAGCACTTGTATTTTTCTTTGACAGCATTAGATTTATTATTAGTTTACTTTCACTTTAAGAACAAAAATCACAGATTTAATATAGCCTACTGATACACATGCGTTTTCTTTCTCAACTGTTTACGTTAAGACATATGCCTAACCGACTGTATTTACTAGGATATTCACCAAAACGTGCATTTTGATGTAATTTTGTCTGCATTTATGCATCCATGAACAAAAAAAGCGGAAGCGAGCACAATTCAGTGGACGCTTCAGATGTGTGCGCAGACAGCGCTCGACTGTTCCGCCAACAATCCCAAGCGTCTTTTATGCTCGCTTTGTGCCTTCGGGCAGTCCTTATATCGAGTTCTGATACGAGAACGCACGCGTTGGCGGTAATGCATAGACGGATGTTACGTGAAAATGTGGACAGTGTCAAAATAAAGGTGCCTATTTATACTACAGATATCGATATTTTATGTGTGGCATCGATGCATCGTATTGTCAGACATAATATCGATGTATCGATCCATATCGATGAATCGTTACACCCCTAATAAAAAGTATAAAAGGATCTCAATAATACTGAAATAACAATTACAAGAAAGAAACTGAGAAAAACTGTAAAGGACAAAGCATCACTAAAGTGATTAAACGCAGCAATCTTTTTCAACAGAAGGTCAGACGAAGATGATGATGATGATGATGATGATGATGATACGCTACAACTCAGAGCAAGCCGTCAGGTGGAAAGTGACAAACATCATGACTCTACTTTCTCCAGAGCTTAACCTGGGTGGAGGCTTGTGAGGCCTTGTCAACGTGAAAATAGACAGTGCACTGGACTTCCTTTTCCCTGAAGAATGGAATGTCTTCCGCTGGACGCGGTCGAGACAGGAAGCTCACGCCTGTCCCTCTCTGAGCGGACCGTGTGCTTACGTGTCGAGGTTTGGACGAATGATAAGTTACTTGATAAGGTACCTGTTCTCTGCATTCAGAAGAACGTCTTTATAAAGAATAAAGTTTTCAAAACAATCACGGAAAAGTCTGTGCACTGGCTTTCTATTTTTTGCTGTGCTGGCATTTTTCATTTAATTTTTCAGTCAATCTGAAATGAAATGATTTTATTTGCAAATGTGATGCTCATTAAATGCTTAATTAAATAGCTTTGGATGTTAACAATGTTATCAAAACTAGAAACACTTGTAAACAAAGACTGCTGTTGCATGTTGGTTTGTGGGCAGGTTATGTAGTATGTAGGTTATGTAGGGTGAAGTCAGCAGAAACGCAGTGATTCTGAGAGAGCTTCACAAATCCTCCAGCAGCGTTTGGGTGGAAATCAGATGGCAGTGCAGTGGAGGGATAGGAGGAAAGCCATACAGGGCTCTACATCTCAGAAGAGGTTAAAATAATATAAAAATAAAAGAATATATTGGGTTCAACAGAAGTTACGCTCAGTTTGGGACCAGTAAGATTTTTAAATGTTTTTAAGGAAGTATTTTATGCTCATCAAGGCTGAGTTTTTTTTATATTATATATGTAGATATATAATAGATATATATAAAACAGTAATATTTTGAAATATTATTACAATTTAAAATAATGGTTTTCTATTTTAATATATTTTTTAAATTGTAATTTATTCCTGTGATCAAAGCTGATTTTTCAGCATCATTACTCCAGTCTTCAGTGTCACACGATCCTGATTTATTATCAATGTTGAAAACAGCTTAATATTTTTTTGGAACCTGTGATACTTTTTTCAGGATCCTTTAATGAATAAAAAGTTAAAAAGAACAGCATTTATTCAAAATATAAATCTCTTTACTATCACTTTTTTATCCATTGAACAAAAGATTTTGATTTTAAATAAACGCTGATCTTTTAACTTTCTATTCATCAAAGAATCCTGAAAAAAGCATCACAGTGCCTAATGTTACAGTAACGTTTGTTAAGGGACAAGCTGACAATCAATTTCTTTGTAATCACCATTATGACATAAATGCTGTCGACTGAGCTCAACTTATATTAAACATGAAGCTTTTGTTTTGATGCATGACAGCATGAGCAAGACCAGCAGAAGAGGAAGAGAACAGCAGGAGGAGACAGACACGCTTTAAATAGATCACTTGGTGTCGACTGCAGGAAAAAAAAGAGTTGTGGTGTGAGCAGAGGAAGACACAGACTGAGGAGACTGTTCGGGTGAAGAACAGGAGATGTCGTCCCTGCACTGATGAAGGAAGTCTGTGTGCGTTTGTACACCTACCGTCTTCAATCTCTTGACGGCATCTTCACAGATGTGCATGCCACGAGACTCCTCGACCTCCACGTGCCCCAGATACTACAGACACACACAGAGAAACAGTAGTTTAGCTTTGAAGCATTGACTCAGGGTTTCCTGTTCCAACAGGAAGAGGTCACGCAGTCCCATCTATTCCTGCTGGAACTACCGGAACGGTGGCCGCTGACACTCAATGTGCGGAAACAGCGGCGCCCTCCTCTACCCACGGCAGAGCGCTCTGGTAGAAGACATCACTGCGTCTCGCCCCAAAGACTCCTGGGACTGAGGTCAGACCAAGAGGCGGGCAGCTATTGTACTGACAGGAAGTCCTTCCCCTTCCCCTAGTAAAACACACAGACCTCAGGAGCTACTATTGTCAGTTTGTGACATCAGCAGAGTCACATATGAGAGCAGCTAGAGAACCACGAGTCATGTGTGCACCTGCTTATCAACCCTGTAAAACCGGAGATATGAATTAAGAGCCTGTAAAGTAGGGTTGTGGCGATAGACCATAGTATCGTGTATCGACGATAGTCAGAGATATCGCCTGTGGCTGATGCCTCTGACGATAGCAAGACGATCCATCATATTTCTTTTTCCGTGTTTTTACAGTGTTGCGCGTTCTAACTAATTCCGTTGAGTTTATGAATCAGAGATGTAAACAGGTAAGGGAGGAAAAGGTGAGAAAGTTGCACGGATCTGGGGCATGGTCCACACAGAATTTCTTTTAAAGATATTTTACATGCTGATTTGTAGTTACTTTAAGGAATTTTTATAATATTTTTTATTACCTTATATGTCCTAAACTAAGTTTTCACCGAGAAAAAAACAAAAAAAATTTTAACATCTTGTTGCAACACTTTACAAAAATCAAGACTGAATACATTTGGTCAAAAGCTCATGTTATAAAAGATGAAGTGCTATGCAGGCTGTTCAAGACAATATTGGCAGATTAGACGGCAATGCTGACCTTAAAAGCAAAATGTTTGCCCTCTCTCTCTTCAAGATTCCCACATCTCAGACCTCAAATACATTAAATATTACCCTTTTTAGACATAGATTTTGAATTAAAGAGTAAAGAAAATACTATACAAAACTCATTGAAACAACCAGTGACCGATGAACACTACTGTAAAGTCTCATTTTTTAAAATAGAATAGTTTGAAACTAGGGATGCACGATATTATCGGACCACTATCGGAATCGGCCAATAATGGCTTTAAAATGTAAATATCGGCATCGGCCCGATATGAAAAATTATGCCGATATGTCTCGCCGATAAGAGGAATAGGTTAACTCACATGTGCTCAGGGTGTGCTAGCGATTAGATCACGTCAGCAGTGTGGCTCATTCTTGAAGCAAAGTTTTGTCTGAATGATTAGATTCACTGTTTTGGATCGCTGCATTTAAACTGAGAACGCACATATAGAATGACAGCCTCCCCCGGGACCTAATGCCCCCTCAGTAAGGAATTTTAATTTTGTAGGGGGCGCTGTTAGCCTACTTCTAATAAAATAAAAGTAAAATACACAAATAACATTTTGACTGTGTTTCTGATTAAATAAAGCAGTAATTGATGTCATAAAATCACGAGTATCTGATTTAAAGT
This sequence comes from Onychostoma macrolepis, assembly GCF_012432095.1. NCBI lineage: Eukaryota > Metazoa > Chordata > Actinopteri > Cypriniformes > Cyprinidae > Onychostoma > Onychostoma macrolepis. The sequence continues at coordinate 29,286,317 of NC_081171.1, read as the reverse complement.
ACAGAAGCTATAGCTTACATGAATAAAAAAAATATCACAAACATGACACTTGCAAATTAAATAATTCTATATAAACTGATTTATTCATTAATGTGTAATATGTTATATATTTTTAAACAAATTATGATCTCTAAAAGATTTTCAGAATTTTTACAACTCTTTTGCTTTAGACCATCTCTACAAATGTTAAATCTTAAAATAAAATGTTAAGGTTACTACTGCATCTTTCAGAGAGAAAAAAACGTACAAAATCAGCAGGGGATCAAATAATTTTTTTTCCCCCCACTGTATATGGCTCATATAGGTTGCTATAGTGAGAATATAGAGGATAAACACCATAATTTCACTCAGGGATACAAACGAAGCAAAAATATGCAATTTGATGCAGATGTTTATATATTTATATGGCCAAAAAGTAAGATGAAATTCTGATAGCTTGTAATGTAAATCAATGAGATCTTTAAATCACAATATAACTGACATATAGAATATGATACAGTAGGATATATAGGGTTAAATATCAGCAACTTTCATTCAGGAAATCTAGTTATGTTGGCAAAGGCTTAGTTTACATAGACTGCTGTAATCTGACTATATAAAATAGTGCTAAAGCATTACATTAACCAAAACATTACAATTCTGTCATGTAGTTTCAAATAGGGATGCACCAAAATGAAAATTGTTGGCCGAAGCCGAACAAAATGAAACACTTGGCCGAAGGCCAAATACCGAACACGTTTTTGTTTTTGCATTTTTCCCTCTATGTAGGCCTATTTTGCCATTTTTTTCAGCATTGCGTAAATTAAATGGCCAAAATGTGTTTTGTCCTGCTTTTCAAATGAAAAAAAAAAATCAAATTACAAAACGATTTAAAAATATTTACTTAACACTGATCATTTTTTAACATTCAGACATTATACCAAAGCAGCACAATTTAACTTAAAATTAATAAGTTACTAAAATAATATTTTTTGGCCATTTTTGAGACCCCCTTCTTGAATCAGGCATGTATTTCTTACTGTACAAATAAATGCAGCCTTGCTGAGCAGAAGAAACTTATTTTAAAACATTAGAATATATCCCAATTTGAACACTGTGTGAGAATGTTATAATAAATGTATAGAGCTGTTGTAGGGTAATTATTATTATTATCATTATTATTGTCTTTTTTTTTTTTTTACATAACAGTAAAATTACAATACTAACATTTATGAATGTTGATGGAGTTGTTGCTTTTTCTTAGATTTTATTTTGGCAGAAACCTGCAGGAAGATCTCAGTGCTTCTTTTTGTTGACAACAGCATTCAGATATTTAAATGATTCTCGTTATGAATTTGGGAAGATGTTTGTCGCATGCTGTCACATCTTTTAAAAAAATTATAGAAATGTTACTGAGCAAATGACGAGTAACAGTGCTTCAGTGCAGATTTTTCTCGCGCTTTGGACTTTGAACCCTGGCGCCACGAGCTCGTGCAGCACTGTTTGAATACATGCAATTTGTGCGTGTTTTAGAAAACTGCATTCTGAAGTTAATTTACTAATCGTTTGAGGCCACTTCGCGATTTCAATCATCATAGTAACCAGCAACAACCACCCCATCCTCTTCTCATCGAAGACATGAGATGCAGCGCTAAGCAGTCTCTCGCTGTCGGTGCTTCGTGCTTGTAATGGTTTTTGCATACTCTGACAGTTTTAAATACTTTCACACTGCTGACATGTTTGCTGCATTCACATCATTGTTCGGTACAATTTATTCAGTCTTTTTGCTTATTCGCTTATATATTTTTTTTGCTATTTTCGGCTAAACAATTTTGGTTGCCGAACATTCGGTGCATCCCTAGTCTCAAACCTCTATGACTTTTGTCTGTGGAACATATAAGGAGATATTTTTACAATCAAAAATGAATATGCATATTAAAATAAATAAATAAAAGTTTATTTTAAGCCACTGACACAAGTCCATATTACCATCTACATACATGAGTGCATTATCGCATTAACTGGCTCTACACGAAGAAGAAACACGCTCTCACATTTTGAAAATCTGACTATTAGAACAAATCAGAAATGATTTAGATTTATCCAGTGTTCAGATGATTGTGTGATGCTCTGATGTTTGACATTCATTTAGAGAGCTGGCAAATGAGGTTTTAAGGTCTGGTCTCCATCTGACATGGCTTCTAACCTGGCTCTGAAGCAGTTATTGAGCATGAATGAGAAAAGCAGCTGTCTATAACCACCAGAGCAGCCGTTTTCCGTAGTCTGTAATAGAACAGAGCAGTGATTTAGCTGGGAAATGGGCACAGAGTTATTCATAGAGCTGCTCTTCTTCAGCAGTCACCGCTTACGTGAGTGAGTGTGTCCTCAACACTACCAAACCTCTGTGTCAACTGCTCATCACATATGTTAAAAAATGTAGGCCTAGTGTTAAAACAAAGCCAGGTATCAAACACACGATCTTCAGAGTTCAGACTATTTTAGTTAATGATAACTGGCTGTAAGTGTGAAGCTCACCAAAAAAATGTGTCTGTTCAAGTGCAAGACATGAGAGAGAGCTCAACACAGTACTCGCACGCTCCAGATCTCACTTCTTGCACTTGAATATTTCAATTGGAGAGGATTAAAAACGTGCAAACGGCAAACTTTCGTGACGACGCAACACTGGCCCGATCAGGACAGTAGTTCTGTCAGGATAGTTCGGTCCACTGTCCCGAGCGTCGTTCACGCTGACCGCGGGCCATCCGGGAGTCCGCATTATCAAGTCCTGCATATATTTTGTACAGAATTGATTTCGGCTTGGCAAACATTTTTTGCAAGGCTTTACAACACACATTCTGGGGTTAGTGTTTATTAGATTTCCACTGAAATTTTTAGTGGCTTGTAAAATGGAGACAAAAATGTCACTAATGTGTGTTGGGGCCTGAGCTCAGAGCTGAGTAACTGTATGTCTTCAGCTTTACCTCCATCTGCTTCTAACACACATCTATTCATCGCAGACATCAGTGACCAGCCACAGAAAGATGAACTGATTAACACTAGCAATATGCAGAAGAAAGTCCTGTATAATGGCTTTATCAAGTCCACCAGACTCGGATCAGACATACTTCACAGGGACTTATGGACACTTCATGCAGTCTTTTAATGGTAGAATTGTATATTCAACAAATAAGACTAAATAACTATAAACACTTTACTTGAAGCCTTTATGTATAATGCATTATAATTATTCATAATGTACATTGTAACGCAATATATCTTCTCATAAATAACTGTAATCAAAGTCAAAAAGCACCCTCGTTACATCTGAAATAGGTTGTTTGTCATGTGTTTCAATGCATTATACTTTCTGATGGAATAGATAAGTATTATAATGTTTTATATTTCTAGTTACAATTATTCACAAGATCATATAATCACAATTATTATTATTATTATAATACAAGGTGCTTTACAAAGCATAATTACTGCATTAAAATTACTTTTCTAATGCATGTAAAATGAGCAAAGTGATACCTAATGATCAAAGACCAAAACAACCGATTTCACTGATGTCATACTCCTTAAAAAGCACCTCATGTAACAAAAGTACAAACCAAATAAAACACTGACTCACTGTACACACACTTCACATACTGAGCTGTATGAAGTATATTTATGATCAGCAGGAGGAGAAATAAGAGCTCAGATGATGTGAGCGAATCTAGGACACAACACAAAACAAACACACGCACACACACACACAAAGACATCAACCCGCCATAGGCCACCAATTTACTGTGACCTTACGCTACGGTACGATAAAGCAGACTAAAAGCACAGAGGCGAATAAGCAGCTCTACAGGAGAAGAGGAGCGCTGATGGTCAGAATGAAGAGGAGTCTTTGGTTTCAGGCTGCTCCCTCTGTGGGATCGTGGGTAAATGTGGTAAATCAGAGACGCATCAAAAGCAGGTTAAGGACGCCGCGGGCTGTGCAGAACCACTAAAGATTACAGCCAATCACATGGTGTTTTTTTTTTTTTTGCATCTCTTTGCAACTTATAAAAATATAAAATCAAAAATAATTGAAAACTAAACTTGCTAATCAACCATTTCTAATTTAATAACCTTTGAGACACAATTTAAGATTCAACTTTCCTGCTTAATTTAATTGCAGAAATAAAATTAACACTGCACGTCTACCCATACCCATACAATCTCAAAATAAATCACGTAACTCAAATGATTTGACTTATCAGGCACACATTAAACAATGACATACACAGAAGAACACTTACTAATGCTGTGCTTTTATTATATTTGTTGAGCTATTCTTGTCACAATGCCTGGTTTCCATGTCAAAAACCATATCGAGAATTTTCCAAAATGGGTCACACACACTGTGAGGTTCCTGGCATGGTGTGATCTGTGTCAGAGTCAAGGCACAACAGCAGTCGACAAGTCCCTCAAAGCTCTAGTAATCTCTAGCATTAAGCGCATGAGAATGATTGACAGCTGCAGGTGCCTCAGCAGCACAGGTGTGTGTGTGTGTGTGTCCATTACCTTGACGGCGAAGCTGCATTTGCCCCCGCGAACGGCCTCCTCATCTGTCTGCCACTGGTGCGGCCGGCTGGACTCTGGCACGTAAACGTCTTTCTTTCGCCGGAAACTCTGCCGTAGCTTATTCATCGCTCAACCTCCTCCTGCAGACAGACAGACGGAGACGTTTCAGACAGATGAAACAGACAGACATCTGATTATCTGCTCCACTGATGACTGAAAATTAAAAAAATAAAAACAAAACAATAAATACAGATTATTTCACAGACATAGTATCAAAACTTCAGAAGTCAATAACAGCACCAGTATAGCGCTCAGATACCATACTGAGCATTTATTAGAAAAGTTAAAAACACTGGCATCGTTACCTTGAATTGTGGTCAACTAATATAGATTGTTTTTGACGGCTAATGCTGATATTTTGGAGAGAAATTTGGGTGATGGCTGATATGATGCTGACTATTTAAATGCACATTTATTTTATATAATATTCACTAAATTAGAAATAGATCATTTGAAAATGAATCAATAGGATAAAAAACAGCAACATAAACAGATTATACTTAAAGGGATAATTCACCCAAAAATGAACATTTTACTCAAACTCATGTTGTCCCAAACCTGTATGATTTTGAAGAATGTTGGTATTTTTATCTATACAACTGGACATCAATGGCTACCATCAGCTGTTTTGTTACCAACATGCACAACATTCTTTAAAATATCTTTCTTTCAGCTGTTGAACACACAAAAAAATTCACACAGGTTAGGAACAACATTGAGGTTAAGTAAATGACAAAATTTTCATCTTGGGTGAACAATCCCTTTAAGGAACTTGAATTATTGTATTTGTCACAAATAAAGACATGAATAAAAATATGAATAAAAAGGAAGTAAATACTGTAAATCACACAAACAGTACATGCGTTTGTATGCAAGCTTCAAATGCAGAGGATCTAACGGCTGGATTCAGGTATTGGCGTCCTCAGCGCTGTCAAAATAAAAGTCCCACAGCCAACAAAAAAAAAACTACGCTTTGTATAGAAGTAGCTGTTCTTCTGAGATGACTACTAGTAGTGGAGACGACTACTGTAGCAGTGTAGAAGCAAGGAGTTTTACATTTCTCTGTCTACTTATCATAAACACAATTCTTCTCTCGCTAACACAAAAGTGAACAAGATCCGAGCGGCGTTCACCCCTGAATGCACCAGCACACACACACACACGTGTGGAGTCACGCAGCGCTGAGTCACATCAGAGCCACTGCAGTCAGTCAGTCAGTCAGTCACCTGCAGAGCCAGACAGCAGACAGACTCACACACACACACACACACACACACACACACACACACACACACACACAAAGCACAAGTTTCAGAGAGAGCAGCACAGAAACAGGCTGAAGATTCATTGAGTGAGCCTTTTACACTCAACAGAAGCTCAGATTTCAACAGCATAACGTGACGCTCATTTGAATGAGCCAGGAGAGGCGCATAACCCCACACACACACACACACACACAGGCAGTGAGAAACAGCTTGTCTCGAAAGGAGGAAAACACAATAGCACATTAGCATGAGAAGCCAGTGCCGAGCCCAGCTTGTGTGTGATGTGCGAGTGACAGAAACAAAAACCACACACACAGGTTTGCAACTGTAACCAAACATAATTACCCACATGCCATTTGATTAATAGAATTTTTATAATTATTTTATTCAGCAAGGTTGCATAAATTGATCAGAATTTACATTAAATATATTTATTTATTTTAAATAAATGCTGCAAACTCCCAAACCTCAAATATCTGTAAAAAAAAAAGTATGTTTTTAACAAAACATATTTGGCAGCACATCTGTTTAACACTGAAAACAGTAAGAAATGTTTCTTTAGCAGAAAATCAGCATATTAGAATGATTTCTGAAGGATCATGTGACACTGAAGACTGGAGTAATGATGCTGAAAATACAGCTTTGATCACAGCAATAAATTCCATTTTAAAATATGTTACAACAGAAAAATGTTTCTTTAAATTGAAATAATATTTCACTGTATTCGTCACTAAATAAACACAGTCTTGGTGAGCAGAAGAGAAGTCTTTCAAAAACTGACTGCAGGTTTTGAATGGTATTGCATATAAACCTCGACTCTTCGCGAGCAGCAGCTCCTCTTTCGTCACACAGATATTCTTTCCCAGTCTGAAAATGCAGAGTAGCAGAAGAAAATGCAGAGGAAAAAATGTTAATAAGCAGAAAAGCTTAGCGCGCGTGTGTGGGACATCAAACGGACGGACCGGTGCCAATGAGTTCATCTACTGTCAGAGGACAGAAACTGTGAGAAACAGAAGAAAGCAGCACAGAGGAAGAGGAGAGAGAGAGAGAGAATCCTTCATAAAGCTGAAGTTCAGCAGCTTTCCTCCGCTCGTCTGTATTTAGGTCAGAGTGACTGCAGGCCGCGGGCGAAGCTCTGTCACTGAAAAACACCACTCCACAGATTTCTGCCACCACTCATCACTGAAATCTCCTCTCTGCTGACATCACTCTCTCCGTTCTGGTTCAGTCAGAAGCTGATCGTATCTCTGGAGGTCACAGGGTCGCTGGACTGTTGGTCGTACAGTAGATGCTCCTGCCGCAATTAGTGGGCTGAGTAACTGGCCAAAGCTTACGCAAACGTCACTGTTGGGTTGTGATGCCAGGATAAGTCATGCTAATTTGAGAAGGAATCAGTTTTCTTTCTTTTTTCAGAAATTCCGTATTGTTTGTTTTAATTTTTCTGAATTTATGATTTAACTAGCGATGTAACAATTAAGCGCGAGCCGGTTGGAAATCGATTCAAATATGTGACGATTCAAATCGGTTGAGATGCAAAACAAATCGCGAATCAGTTAGGGGTAGGAGTTTATATGAAAGTACGTCTGAGGGGAACAGACTGTCTTTTCTTTTCATCGTGCCTCTGTATAATGCATATTAAAGTTCATAAGTGCAGCGCTGCTTTGTTTACAGCGGAAACCAAGGAAACGCTTAAAGTGCCACCTGCTGGCAGAGAATGAATCTGTGTCTCATTCAGCTCGTCTGCCGTTTCGGTTTCATGCAGATATTTTTTATGTATAGTGTCACAAAACTGAAGTCAAACCATTCTGTTTTTGCTTTAAATTTTTAAATTATACAATCTAATTTAAATTAAAAACTGCTCATGCTGCATGTATGCAGCATCTTTGTTTGGATCATGATTAAAAATGCAGTGGTTGCCGTTTTAAAATTTAAATGGAATTTTTCCATTTTAAGTGGAAAGAACACAGACAAAGCCTTATTTTGTTTATATACTGTAAAATAATTCTGTAAAAATTTACAGTAAAAAAATGGCAGCTGTGGTTGCCAGAATTTTACCATAAAAAAATGTTAACAACATTTTAGGTTTTATGGTTTTAACTTAAATTTACAGTTAAATACCGTAATTTCATTATCTGATATCATGTTAATATACCAACCTATCGAAGTACTGAAATCTGTTTTGTATCTTTGTAATACACTGATAACCACCAAATGCAGGTAATGATGAGAAAGTCACATGATGAACCAAAGCCCATCACAAACGGCTTTTAAATAATAACATATATAGAAGGTGCACAGTGTCATTCACACAAACACTAAACACTATCATGGTGAGACTCATTAAACTGAAATATGCAATAAACATTAATTTAACAACATTAGATGTAACATACAACCCTAATAAACATAACTGATAAGAAAAAAACTAAGAAGAAACAGTTATTTCAAAGAAAAAAACCCATCAAATTCAAACTAAATTTGAAATGCAACGCTGGGAATTCTGGGAACGTAAATTTTACAGGAACTTACCGTTAACCATTTAACATGTTTTTACTGTAGCATTTTCACAGTTTTTTACCGTTAAAATCACGGTCATTTTTTACAGTGTATGAAGAGGTTTCTTTTATTTATGTTACTTATTTATTTGATTTGGGGCTTGTTTTAAAATTTCTATTTAGTTTTGTTATGTACATTATATTTAAATTTTGTTATTTAGCAGATGCTTTTATCCAAAGTGACTTACAAATGAGTCTACAGCTCAACTTTTGATTTATTCATCCAAAATTATACAATTTCTTCTGTTTTTCGTGCTTTTCTTGTTTTTTAATGTAATGATTATTAGAATGACTAATAAACTATTCAGGTGTTTAGTACAACAATTTCCTCATATGCTCCTTTTACATTTCTTGGTCTCTTGAGTTCACTCACCAGACACAAGCTCTCTCTTCGGTGCCTGTAGCAAATCGATGCATCATACTATCATACTGGATGACGACTGAAGCTGCATCCGACTCTCTTGCACATTATGACAGACTTCCTGTTGCTTTGCCACTGAATTGTCTTTTTTTGCTCGTTTCATGTCTCTCTGTGCAGTGTGTGGGAGAGTGAGTCTGGTGTCAAGGGGGTGAAATAAAAGCCAATGAAAGAGAAAGAGAGAACGAGCGTGAGAGCCGGTGGGAAACAGAAACACACAGAGTCATGTGAGGAGGCTTAACTTCACAGCACAGCCACTAACAACCTTCACACGTTTCAGCTCTAACTGCCGTTAAATTGATGGATTTATTTATTTAAAAGATCCATCTGTTATTTACAAGTTCCATTCTTTCACACACCATTATCAATATGCTCTTACAACTCTGAAGTAATTTGCAAGGAATTTTCTAGTAAATACAATTAGAAATTACATTTACACAGCAGCCCTGGAAATACAGTAGGCTAAAAGTAAAAAAAAAAAATAATAATAATAATAAATACACAATTTAAAATCCAGGCATTTCAGAAAGGTAGAAAAGAATAATTCATATTTTAATTGGGGAAATAGATTTGAGTTCTGAAACTTGCAGTATTGTTATTGTAGAGCAACCTTCTCATGTGTAAATATCATCCTCAACCTTTTCATTCTCTTTGATTTCATGACCCCTTTAAATTGTTTTATGAATTCATTTGATCACCACAGGTTTGGTGATAAATTTGCTTAGAAAATTGTATAGAAAATAAAAACAGAATCCATTAATGATTAAGCAGAAATCATAGATTTTGTAAAAAACATATGTAAAAAAAATTAAATGGAGCTAAGAAAATTTATCAGATTTCCCTATTACATCCAATTTAAAATTTAAATATTAAACTGTTAAAGTGTAATGAATTTAAATTGATTAGACAATTTATGATTAATAAAATGTAATTTAACCAATACAACTTATTCTTCACGTAAAAATGGGCACTCCCATTTGTTAATTTTATGGGTCTTGCTTCCGGTCTCATTTACTTCCAGCTATTTTTAGCTGCGCGTTTTGCTGCTAGATACTGCAAATCGGTGTGTCTTACCATATTATTTTATGAACACACTGGTTTGTAATGCTAACAGATTTACCGTTTACTGCACATTGTTATTCTTCTCGTTATTACGATTATGGATGCCACGATTACATAATCGTTCAAAACCGCGATTACAAAAATAAATAAGCAAACAATTAAAAATGCCCACCTGCATTATTCTGTGTGCTTAAGAGGTGTTTGCAGCGCGGGGTTTAACAAACTCAAACACACTGGATAAAAGACATTGTCTAACTGATAGTCGTTGTCACTCTGTTGTGCACAATAGATATGTTAAACACCAAACGTGTCAAAAGCTGAACAAAATAGCTGTACGTTTGAACTGCGCGCCACACGGACCTTTTATCCGCTCGCCTCAAAAGAAAACAGCGCAGCGCGAGCTTCGAGATTCGAGCTTCGATTTGTAATTGACTGAATGTCTTTAGGTTACTGTTTTTCAATGCAAACACCATGGAAACCATATAGTTAGGCTACTTTTTTACCATGGTAATGAGGTGTTGTACTTTTGGTTATGACCTACAAATGTATAAAAGATGAGGCTGTTACAGTTTTCACAATGGTACTGTTTTTGTTAATAAAAATATATGTACATCTGCATCCCACCTCAAGCTCCTGTTCTATTTCTGTTGCATTTCTAAGAGACAAAATTTGTAATATTATTACTACATGTTCAGTGCTACCAAATCAGGTGCTGGTGCCACTGCTCTCGAATGTTAGTCTGGAGTCCTGATAATATAAATTGTACTGTAAAATGTTACTGTAATTTGAAATTTCGTCTATTTAATTGTAAATGAAATATATAGCTTTAGTAAACCATTTTTTCTTTTTTTTTTTTAATTTTAGTTTTAGTATAACATTATTATACTATGCATAATATTACCTTTTTTTGTTTAAAGATGAAACCAAGCCAATGTATAGTTGACATTTGAGGCTCAATGCTATAGAAAAGCAATAAAACTTCAGGAAGAGTGTTTTCAGCCTTATATATATATATATAAAAATATGGCATGCAGCTTCAAACAATGGCATATATAAAAATATGGCATGCAGCTTCAAACAATGGCATAAATGTGTTCAAATTAATCGTTATTAATAAATCGCAATTACAATTTCAAGGGAATAATCGACAATTATGATTTTTGTCATAATCGTGCAGCCCTATTATAGAGGCTAATGAACCGGAAGTCTCGACCATAGGCTTACTTCCTCGTTTAGGAATAAGGTGGATACAACAGAAACCAGAAAAATGTAATAAAAATTCATTAAATGGAATGAATGAAACAGACTTCAAAGGGGGAGTTAACCAAGGAGTTAACCATTGCTCATACTTGCTTGTTGTAAGTTAAGTTTTAATTAAGTGTCAAAAGACATATGAAGGTGTCCATGAAGTAAATAAATGAGTAAGTGAATAAAATAGAAAGAGAAGGACTGACTGAATGAGTGAGTAAACGGTGTGAGTGAAGGATTGAAGGGCGAGCCTCTCTCAGCCTGTTGTCTCTCTGTGTGTGTTAATGAGGCCATTAGTGCAGTAGAAGAGCATTGAGCTGAGCTCTGGCCAAACACAAGCCACTCGCTGCCTCAGTCACGCGGCTCAGAGCACACACGAGCGCTGGCCTCCGAGAGAACCTATTTAAATCATCTCTCCAGGAACGGAAAACACTTATTAATTCCTGCAAAAGGAACCTGGAGAGGAAGACAAAAGCGCTTTCAGACAGACAGAGAGAGAGAGAGAGACGCTCTCAGAAAAGCTCTCATTCCACACAACAACACGTGGCTCTGCTCCATGTCAGACGCCTCATGAATGAAAACTCTCCAAGATATGCATTTAAGCTGGAAAAAGCCATTTCAGGCGTCACTGACCACTTATGTAATGATGGAAAAAATATTTACATGAAGCCTGAAATACTGAGAAGTTACTATCAATCAGACAGCGCTGATTAGAGACAACTATAAATAAGGCTGATCTCTCTGAAAGAATAACACTGTGGCTCTGTACTGAAACCTTGCTTGCTTTGTTTGAAGATCTTGATCAGCCCGACACAGCAACACTGACTCAACCAATGCCATGCTTTAGGGGCAGGGCTACATGTTTTCCCAACCAATGAGTGGCAAACACTTTTTATTAAAGGGGTCATCGGATGCGCATTTTCCACAAGTTAAAATGATTCTTTAGGGTCTTAGTGAAAAGTCTATAACATACTTTGGTTAAAATTTCTCAATGGTAGTGTAAAACAACACCCTTCACCTGTCAAAAACAGTTCTGTTCACAGCGAGCCGTTTCGGTGCATGTCCCTTTAAATGCTAATGAGCTCTGCTTACCCCGCCCCTCTCTGTGTGACGTCACTCTGCCAAGAATCTGAGAATGGCTTAATCTGAGAAAGGGGTTATGATTTATGAGGATTTAAAAAAAAAAAAAAAAAGCACTGGGTGGATCTTTATCATTATAGGGTGGTTGTGCGCACACACATTTAAGTTCAAACAACATGTAAAAGTCAATTTTTCATCCGATGACCGCTTTAATAAAAATAATAACAGTAACACTTTACAGTAAGGTTCCATTTGCTTACATTAGTTAACTACATTAGTTAACGTAAATTAACAATGAAAAATAATTCTAAAGCATTTAGTAATCTTAGTTAATGTAGATTTCATGATTTACAAATACATTATTAAAATCAAAAGTTGCATTTATTAATGTTATTTAATGGACCTGGGGAAACATGGACTAACAATGAACAGTTGTATTTTTATTAATTAACATTAACAAAGATAATATATACTGTGAATAAATACTGTGACAATGCATTGCTCATTGTTAGTTAATACATAAAAATGTAGTTAACAAATGAAACCTTATTCAAAAGTAATAATAATAACAACAACAACAACAATAGTATGACCATTTTCTTTCATGTTTTTATTTTAACATTAAACCTCTGTTGTGCTACAACAGAGAAATGATCAATTGTGAATTACATTTCAAAGATTAAAGTGTCAATGTTTTTGGCCTCCTTTTTTGCTTACCAATAAATTTGTATTAAATCATAAATACAGAAAAATTCAAACAGACAACAGAATAAATAAATATTTAATTTTGTTAAATTATACAAGTTTCATGATTTAAATTATTTAGACAAGCTTTCCGATTACAAAAATTTTATTTAACCATCATTAAAACAGAAAAACTGAAATGGGAAGGGGGGAAAAAAAGGATTTTGGGGGGAAATAAAAAGATTTTATAGGGCCCTAAACAAGGACACTGTAAAATAAAGTGTTAACAAAAGTACTACACCGCGCTAAAACTAAAACTTTTCATTATTATTAAGTTGTTTTTTTTCTTCTTTTTTTAATGCAACGTAATGAGGTCATGCGATGCGTATTGCTGCATAATGCCTATGAGTCAATGACGGCAGTGAGTCAATGATCTTACACAACAGGACACAGTTAAACGGGAAGTGAAAAAGGGCTGGGAAGGAAGGGAACCCTCTTCTGGATCTAGAACGTTGTGTAACTGCTGGTTCATTTCTTTCTGAGCCATGACAAACAGCCAGTTTTAGAAACAGCCGATTACAGCCAAGCAAAGCAAATCTATTGAAACGCACAGAGCGTCGCACAGAGGAGCAGCCAGAACAGAGGACAGAACGATAACCTTCACTAGAAATATCACAGCCATTTACAAAATACTCAAAAAATGTATAATAATATTGCCAGCTGATATTATTGGCAATATTTGAAAAAATATTTTCATTTCATCACATTCAGACCACACAGAATGTCACTGACAAGTCTTACGCATAACATATCAGTCAAGGCTAATCAGCTCAGTAAATCATATCTGCTTGTTTGTTTTTGATCCATGTATAAAGTAATTAAACAATTGAACAAACCACTAACAAACTACTACTGCTGCCACAATATTTGGTCTGGTCTATGAAATAAGTTATTTTTCTTTTCCAAACTGTGGCAAAAGAATCTCTAAAATGTTATTATTATTATTAATAATATTAATATAAACTACTACTACTACTAGATATCAAAGTTGGCGCTGTCCATATCACAGAAAGGCTTGTCACAGTTGACATGATGTTATGAAATAAACAAGAGCAATGGAGGCCTGAGTTTATCCATCAGATCTGACTGAACTGACAGCTCTTTTGTTTCTGTGTGTGTAGGGCATCTGGGTTACACACAGACCACAAAACTGATGGGACCAGCTCTGCTGTCAGACAGAGATCACATCCAAAGCCTTCAGACGACACGCTGCTCATATCACCATCTCTGTGAGTAACCAAAACCCCCACACACACACACAAGGAGCAGTGTACACATGCAGGCCTGACACACACTAGCTTTCCAAACTCGGTCTCAAAATACAGGTGTGAATCTAAAAAAAATTTAAGTGTCCTAAAAATTCAGATGTGGTTGTCCTCATTGTTTATAATCAAACCGTTCCCCTTTTACACCTGTGTGTTTTCCAGAAAGCAGATAATGTGACACACCCTGCTCAGCAAACCTCAACTTCCGGTTCCAACAAGGAGGGTATGAAAACTGAAAAACATAGAAATGCATTACAGGAAACAGAACTCGAGGCAGGTCTATTGCTCTTATATTGACTTGAAGCACAAATCCATTTCGACATTTCAAATTTTATGGTTATTATGTCAAAGATCGCGATTTCACGTTCAGTCCCTCATTTTAATATGGTGTGGGATTAAAAGCATGAAAAATACAACTTTTATTTAGGCCTAATTATGAATGGATTATAAACAGCAAGCGAACAAAGTTTTATACAAAAAGCGAGCAAAGAGCATTCTCTTTAAAAACAAATCTGTCTATACTGCAAAATTAACCTCATATTTACATTGTTTATAGCGAAACAATTCATAATCAAGAATTGAGCAGGTACTTGGGACTGCCATCCTGTGGAAAGGCTGGTACTGTTACAAATTTAAAATTGAAGTATCAATTTAGTGTACTTTAGTACCTGTACTTTAGATAACACTACTTTACGACTGTAAAGTGCCTTTACACTAAAGTATCCACAGTGGCTCCTGGATTCAGCGAACGTCTCAAGAAAATACACAAAACTGACTGAACTTACTCCAGCACTCGTTTTAGGTACCAATAACCACGGGTAAGAAGTAAGTTTTGGTTAAAAATGAGAGTTTGGGGTCTATATGATATGTTAACCTTGCTTTCTGCAATAACCCCTGATATTATGATGCATTTTAGTCAAATAGATCACATGTGGAAAACACTAAACACTGGTGTAAATTAGAACTGAATATCACCAACAAAGTCATTATACAGAGGCCTTGATTCATATCGCGACATAAACCACCAAACAAGATGAAACACTGTCACTCACGTGCAGCAAAACCAAACAATATCACCACCACAAACCAAGAAAAAAAAAAAAAATGTCTAAGTAGACATATTAAAGAGGCAACATACAAAGTCAACCTCCATTCAAGCAAAAACATTAACACTCTTCATTTCTAAACTGATTAAAAAAAAAAAATTAAAACAGTGGTATACCTACAATTTCAAAATTTCCAGATTACCGTTTCCTTTAAAAATAAACTTTTTTTAATCCGACACAGAGGATGCAAGTACATATAAGTTCACAATCGCAGACATTACAGTTGAGATGTTTTGTATTTATTATAATTCATCACTGAATAATAGCAGATTGGGGGAATGAATTTCTTCAATTACGTTCACTCTTGGGTCAGCTTAAACCTTGCTGTGTTTGGCCTGTATATTTCACAGACATGCATATTTCATAGGGCTGGGTTTTGACAAATTTCACGATTCGATTCGACTCTCATTCACAAGCATGCCGATTCGATTTGATTCAATATTGATTGCTACAGCGATCTGTCACTCCACATTAAACAGCACCAAAAAAACTAAATTTATTGTTTGAATACTGCAATACAAAGGACATAAATTGAAATCTGAGACTTGGTTTCATATTAAAAGTACCAACGCACAATGCTTATTGCGATTTATTGGATGGGAGGTGCGCTTCAATGTTCCATCCATTAATTGAAAAGTGAAAACAGGCTAGACTAATCGATTCTTGGGGTTTAAGAATCGATATTATTTCGTAAAAATGAGAATCGATTAAAATCCTAATATTTCATATTCCAAAACGAGGCCATCAAAACTGAAGTGCTGCCAGTCATAACCAAAGTCTTATCCAAGATCTAAATCAAACAGTCCAAAAAAATGAATGTAATACTAGAAATTACTAGATGAGCTATTAATTGTCCAAAAGTGAATGACTCCTGGAGTTCAGATACGCCTCTGATTAGGGCTGTGACGGTCGCCGTGACAACCGCATCACCGTGATGGTCGGTTGTCACCGCGGTTGTCTATTGCCACCGGCGGTAGTGCACGTGACGTCACACACTCTATAACAAGCATAATACAAAGTTTTGTTTACAAGTGTAATAATATACAGTTGCAGATTGTTTTATTTAGACTATAAATCTATGCTAATTCACTAATTACCTCAAACACCATGCAGGGCATTTCCTTTAGATTGGCAGGTTTGAGCGCAGGAAAATACAGTTTATTCTGCATTTAGCAAATTTATTTCGTGATGAGCGATGGACCTTTTTGGGAAACCAAATACTAAACTTAAACAAATACACGCTTGCTTGGTGGCGGAACAGTGCACTGTGTCTAAACCGGACGCCGCGTCGCAGCACAACAGGTCGAGTCTGTCTACAGGACATCTGAACTTTGTGTCAGTACATCATAAATAGGACGAGGCAGTTTACTGTGAGGGATTTGTCGTGTCGTATCGCACCTAGGTTCGCATCTAGTGTAGACGGCATCACTGATTATAATGGGTTCTCTCCGCGGCGCTCGCGTGAGGTAGACAGTGTATTTAACTTTATTTAAGGCTACTTTCCTATTTAACTGTATTATTTCTTTGATATTTATTTTAGTGTTTTGCAGGCTGAGTGTTCACTGACGGAAGTGCTAAAGTAAACAAGCACATTTGTTAATAGATGATTGAGCCTCATTTATTTATTTTTGTGATTCATAATTCATATATATATATATATATATATATATATATATATATATATATATATATATATGTCTGATGGGGGCATCTTCACCCTTAAAAACTCCATACCAGAATGGAGAAAGAGCAGGAGGGATGGACAAAAAAATGGAGAGAGAGAGAGAGAGAGAGAGAGAGAGAGAATCAGTGGGGGCTCAGCATGGTTAATTCCTTTAATGACTCAGACAAATGCAAAGAAACTGACTGACACGTCATGTTAACAAACCGTGCGTCTGTGTGCTACACGAGACAGAATCACACACGGACAGGTGCAGAGGCAGATCTCTCCAGTGCCGTCAGTCTCACGCTGGAATAACGCTCTGTAAGCTGCTGAAACTGATCACTGAGCTTCGGCTGGGAACCAAAACCCGCTGAGGTGCCTCCTGACACACCAATACCGGACATCAATAAGCGTGAAAGAAAGTGCAACCCGGCTATCTGAAAGGTGCGCAGATGCGCTCTCTTCATAAAAGCACTGAGACGTGGCGACCTCAAAAGGAGGAAACACATCAAACTAACAAAACACTTTAACCCTCAAAAACCGAGACAGCCGCCCACGGCTAAAAATAACTATTGTTCTTAAATGTTTAATACATTTTGAACCGCTAATCCTATCTGAATGCTTTAAAAAGTGTCGTGAAGCAGAGATTTGTCTCAGTTGGATATTCAGAAGCTCCGCAGCGTACGTGATTACGTCATCACATTTTGACAACATTGATTGGTCAGAAGAAACCAATGTATTTCGTCCCTCTGAGCCAAACAGGGACGATTGTTGAGGCTAAGTCCCACCCTGTGCCCAGATTGGTTCAAACTGTCACATATTCAACCATAAACATAGGTTTTGGTCTTTTGAACCATTGTTTGGCTTGTTTCTATGGGAATTTGAGCAACGCAAAGTGAAAGTAAACAAACACAAAACAACACATTTGCATGAGAGCACTCTGAAAAAGCCCAGAAAAACACAGGACAGAGCACTTTGGCATAAAACAACCAAAAGCAAGGCTGAAAAAGCGGTACATATGGGATAAAGCACTGGAAATTAGGTATTCGCGTCGCGAGGCGATGTCCCGGTAAAATCGATTCTGACGCAAAGTGCAGCCAGCGGATCGATCCATTTGGCTGTTATATTGTGTAAATAATACTTATATAGTTCATAAAGATCATTTGCACTCTATTGCACTCTATATATTTCTCACCTGTTTTGTGTGTAGTTTGTGAATCATTTGCACTGCTTGTATTTTTGTTGCACAAGACAATTTTTTCACAACTTGCTGCACTGTTTGTGTTTGTTGTTTATACTCAGATTGAATTTTTTACTGTATTTTGTTATTGTATAACACGGTTTCCATTTTCTTTACTCCCTAAATGTTTTTTTGGACACATCTATATTGTTAGTAAAGTAAATAGAATTTTTCACTGAAAAGCGCCTATAACAATATTGTAATAAATGGCTATAACTTGCTTGGGGAATGTTATATGTAGACACAATTTTATTTGGAAGTGTAAAACAAAACAAAAAATCAAAACTTCAGGAGTTTCTGTTTGAGTACACAGTAAAAAAACACCCAATTATTAAAAACTGAAAAAACAAAGAAAAGTACAGGCGTGTCAGGTGCCCCAAAAATGTTCTAGGTCTTTAAGGGTTAACGACCGACACCCGGAGCAAATGAAAGAGTTCAAGCAGGTAAGTTTCAATGTAATATTTAATATTTAGATCTTTTGTTATGAATATTATTCCATATTTTAATTTGAATGTCGGACTGAAATAAATGTCGCCATTAGTGTAGTTAATCGTTAGCATAAGCGCGGCTAACGCTAATATAATGAGCATTAGAATGAAGTTTTTTTTATTAACTATTTAATGCGCCTATAACTTTTATTTGGGTAAAAAAAAACAAACAAAAAAAAAACAGGAGGACATTATGGCAGTTACTGTTGTCACACACCAGAGGCTTTTAGATGAATTGTGAATCTAAAGTATGCATGTTAGAGAATGTACAAATGGTTAACAGTGTTTATGTCTGGCTTTTTTTTTTTTAGCTAGTTAGTTGTTATTCTTGGCTGGATAACTAGCAGGTTTTAAACCCCCTTTAAAATTAAATATGTACACAATTTGGGTTAAATGAAAGTACAGTCAAATTTTATCTTCTGTATAGACTTTACAATAATCATTAACATGACTTCATGTTATTATCTAACATCAACATACAGTGAGTGAACAATATATTTTTACAACATGAATTAATGTTTGTGAATGTTATTTAATACAAACACTTGATTATTCATGTTTGTTCATTGTGCATTAAAAAATTTTAACAGATTGAACTTTTGATTTTATGTATTAGTTAATTTTGAAAATCAACCCCAAGAAGAATAATTACTATATAACTATTGTTTATTGATAGATCATGTTATCTAACAAATAGAATCTTATTGTAAAGTGTTTTAATACTAGTTTCCATCTATTTGATATACACTTGTCTTAAAATGTATGTTATCTAAATTTATTATAAAAGCTGAGGTTTGTTATTTACTGAAATGTTATATTTGAGCTGCAGGCTGAGGAAGATCATGAAGCACCAGCAAACCCTAAAACAGACAACAGTTTACAGTTGTTTTTCAGTGGCAGCAGACATATGCCAGAACCTTTTGGGTGAAACTTGTTTACTTTTTTTTCATACTTTTATTACTTGTGGAAAAACTTGAAACAATTTTAAATAAGCATAAAGAATGGCATTGATTTTTGTACGGTTTATTTTTGTTTAACCATTAATAAAAATAATGTGTTTTTATATTAGCATGTTTTTGTGTTTTGCTTTGGTACCGAGAACCGTAGATTTTCACTGGTATTGGTACCGAATACACAAATTTTGGTACCGCGACAACACCGCTGTTTCATATTTTTGTGGAAACCGTGGTATATTTTAGGATTGTCTTATGAATAGAAAGTGCAAAAGAACAACATTTATTTAAAAGAGATATTTTTTGTAATCATATAAATGCATTTGCTGTCACTTTTGATCAATTTAGTCCATGTGGAATAAAAGTATTTTGCTGTGGGAATTGCGAGATTTAGCTGGTTTTGCTATCAAGTACTCTGCTTAACTTATCTGCTTTATATCTGTAAGGATGAAAAGTGCAGATGAAAGAATATCTCTGCACTTCACAGATGACCGCAAACAGTATCGGAGTCTCTGCTGGAGACAGTCCAGATGTTTGACCACTGTGAAGTACACAGTACCACAGATAAGCCATTTATGAGAGCAGAGCAGAAACGCAAACAAAGGCACCGCTATTTGCATATCTAAATGACAGTAAGCACGTGTTAATGGCTCGGTCAGGGTTCAGTGTTATCTGTGAAGGGCAGGTCTGCATACCTTCACTTGACAAAGCCCTCGGACAGACACCAAGACTCCTCAGGACGTCAAATAATAGAAAGTTGACTCCGATATCTAATGTAATCAAGGATTTGCAGTTCTTGTTCTACAACTCCATTTGAATGTAATGTGCTTTTTCTGTTCAACTTGAGCAGGATGCATGAGATATATACAGTTTCATTAAAACCATGCAATATGTAAATGTTTGTTATAGAAATGCAAAGTTTGTCGCACAAGGCCGCAGGACATTCCTGCTTAAAGAAGCAAAACACCGCAGTTAATAAGTGACGTATTGAAACGGCCGGCCTAATGTGTTTGTATGAGAGAGAAAGAGAGAGAGAGAGAGAGAGAGTGAATTTGATCTCATTTAAAACATCCACAAGCCTATCCAGTCTCTGCCAGTTCCTCAATGCCGACAGGAAAAACATTCATGAAGAGAGTCAGAGAGAAGGAAACAGGAAGAGGAAGTGTTTGGGATAGAAAGCACACAGCCTGAAGCAATCTCAGGATGATAATGGAGACGGAGTGCACTAGCACATTTATTCATGTACACTTCCCTGGAAGAGAGACACAGTCTGCTGCTGTGAGAAAGACACACAGAGTCTATCACACAGTGTACGGGTTTCTTCCTAACAATAATGGCCTGACCATATATAAACCCCGCTTCGTGAATTATTTCCAACATGCCTTTAGACTCTGAATTTAGGTTGATCCACAGCAGTAACATTGCTGTACTCTGGTGTTGGTGAGGGTTGGTGGTTTGCTGTGCGATATATTTTTCGGAGATTTTGTTGATACAGATGAGTGTGTTTTTGTGCTGGTATCTTGGCTGGTTTAGGCCCGTCGTGGACAGCTGACTCCCAAAGATCTTCATATTCTGTGCAGTGGTCAATTCCCCACAGTGATTTTTTTATTTTAATTAAGGGGCGATATATGCCCCCTTTAATTGATTTCCAGGGCCGTTTTTACCTTTATAAGTGCATTTATGCATGCACCGTCTTCTCTATCAAATTCTTACATTTAATGAATAAATTCAGGTAGAATAATTAGACCGATCTGATCCATTACCAATCACATACAAATCAGTATTATACCAACTGTTAAATGCAGCTCAGAGGTGGCATAAATACAAGCATATGCGTTTAATTTTTCCCTACTCAGTGTTTCAAATTTTCTATTTCAATAAACTCTTATTAGTAGTAATGTTAGAGAAGTAATTGCTACGGAACAATATATAATGTATAATGTATAAAAAAAAAAATAATAATAAATAAATCAAACTTTTATTTTGGTGTGTTGTAGTGAAGATCTTTGAGTTTCTGGTGAGATGCTGGTGAAGTGACTCTCGGAGCAGCTCTGGAGATGAAGTTCATGTCCTCAAAGTCAGAGGCAGACTTCAGCACACAGTAGACGATTCAATTCGATTCGGACTCACACGATCTTGATTTGATTCGATTTAATATAGATTATTTTGGATATATGTCAGGTACAGGACATGCCAAATTTTCTCAAGGAAAAAAAACATTTTAATCTCTCAACTAACACTGGAAAATATAAATGAGAACCATATTACTATAATACTGAAGGTTAAAATTAACTGATTTATATACAAACACTTCAATTACACTCAATTAAATTTTTATAATAATAAAGTTACAATTACAATTTTATTTCTACTCCAATCCGTTTTTTTTTTTGTTTTTTTTTTAAATATAAACATTTAAAATGGTGGCATAAAAACCTGCCAGATTAATTTAAACCTAAATTACACACTGAAGAACAGTAAAAAAATGATGTTAGAGTTTATCTAGAGTTCATTTCTCTAGCTGACTAATGATTTTATGGTCACTGAAAATGTTTTTTCTGAGGTAAATGTGACGTTACCTGACATTGTTTACAAGCTGCTACATTGATGTTTTCCCGCAGTTGAAACAATGATTGAGCGATTACACGAGACAGGATACGGATTTCGGTAAGTTGTACTCTTTCTTTTAACATGCCTTCGGATGTTTATTTCGTGCTGAAACGGTTATTAAAGCAGAGGAGATGATCAGCTCACGCACACTTCATGCTACAGCGATCTGTCACTCTTAAACAGCGCCAAAGCGGCATTGAATACGGTATTAAAAATGGTAGAAATGTGAAATTTGAGACTTTGTTTCATATCAAAAAAGTAACAAAGCACAAAGCTTACTGCGATTTATTGGATGCTACAATGTTCCGTTCATTAACTGAAAACAGGCTAGACTAATCAATTCTTGGGATTTAAGAATCAATATCATTTTGTAAAAATGACAATCCATTAAAATCGAGAAATCAGTATTTTTTTACCTAGTCCTACATGAATGCAGGCTTCAGATTTCAATAACAGTCTTTTTGTGCTTTCATATTCATAGAAACTAGTCCATCCATATCACCATCTGATTAAGTGTACTTTTGATACAAAATTTTGCCAAATTATATGACACTCTTTGTTGTGCACCAAGTTCCATTTTTATGAATGGATTTTGCGATTCTGTCTGTGCTTTCCACATCACGAAAATCATAGGGCCCTACTATTACACTGCAATTAACGCTACGAGATTTTTCTTTAAATAATAGTAAACTCTAATATGAAATAATAATAAAATCTAAATTAATCACTTAATCATTCAACTGAGCGCTTTATGAAAATATGTAGTTAAGAAAACAGACAAAAACAGTCAGAGCCATATTCAGTAATCCTAAAAATATAACCAAGCTAGGGCTGCAACAACGAATCGATTAAATCGATAAAAATCGATTACTAAAAGCGTTGGCAACGAATTTCATAATCATAATGAGACGTTTGATTATTAAAAAAAAAAAAAAAAAAAAAAAACGAGCGGAGGTAGAGGAAAGATACATGGCGGAGGCAGAGAAATCCGTGCGACCCAAGTCATCCAAGGTGTGGGAGCAGGGGCGGCGTTTGCGTATGGCAGAGTATGGCAGTTGCCATACTCTAGCCCAGTCAGGTGCTGTGAAAAATTATCCAAACTTGAGTCGCTTATAATTCGTTTTTATTATTTTAAATCAGAGAGTTTTAAAAATAGTAAACCAATTATAAGCATTAAAATAACTTGTCAGTAAAACTTCGTAACGCCATTGGATCATCGAGCTCTCAGCGAGACCTCGTAACTTCACCCCGCCTCCGTTCAGATTGACGCACAGCCTGGAGAAGATGAGATCTCTGCTTTTTCGCAATGCAAGGGTGAATAAATAATTGGTGTTTGAATAGTACAGCGTTTTCTTTACTCAAACACTATGTCAGTAAAGGATAATGTTTTGTGTGTTTGAAGAGTGGAGAAGAATTAGTTATTTGCTGTCTATATCGTTTTAAATATCCTGTGCATTATGTGCATAAGCGCTTAATTTGAGATTTTGGCCAAGTGTATTAAACAACAAGAAAAACTAAGCGCCCATATAGCTACAATCAAAGTTATATAACCTGTAAAGTTGATGAAAGCATAATGCACTTAATGCACTTATGCACTGCATAACAGTTACAGCCGTTCTAACGACAGACAAAACACTCCATCTCCGTCATTCTCTGGTCAAAAACATTATTAACTCCATTTGAGCTTGATTTTCATATGTTAAGTGCAGGTGTCTGATACAATACCAACGCTAACGACGCAGTGTTGTTAAATTATTTAATTTTTTGCAGATGTAAAGCATACATGTGTATGTTTTTTGTGTTAGTCCATTTTTATTTTATTTTATTATTATTATAACAGCTCAGGGATGTTCAAGGAGCAACATGTTTGTGCACTTTCTAAAGATTTTAGTTCTGTTTTTGAATAAAGGGTTGGAAATGAATGCTTTTTAAAAAAAAAAATCTGATTCATCGATTAATCGAAAAAATAATCGACAGATTAATCGATTATTAAAATAATCGTTAGTTGCAGCCCTAAACCAAGCGCTCTGGTTGATCCCTACTCCTTCAGGAAAATACTTAGGAAAAAAAAAATTAATCGTTGCTAAATTGTGCTCAATGACCCAGTTTCCTCACTCCTGATACTTTACAAAGCTGACACAGACTCTGTTCAGGAATCATGGCTTAAACACGCATACAAACTCATAAATGAGACACAACTGACACATTCAAATTTTTTGGTTTTATCAGATGACGGAATCTTCCTTTAAAATTAATAATGAGTATCTCACATGACTCTGGGGCAACAGCAGCTGAGAGTTAATACGACTGAATCATATCACAGCCATTCACACATACGGCTGAAACTCCCTAATGTCTGGAAACAGAAAAATGCTGTTAAATTTATATCAGTATGTGTGAACGAGTCCTCATTGTGTTGACATCAATAGTGCAATTTATCACCAACTACTAGGGGTGAAAAGGTACACGTACTCGTACCGAACCGTTGATCCGAGATCGCTGTATAAACGCCTTGGACAGCCGCTTCTGGGACGCTTCAGAAACGCACCACAAGCACTGACTCGAGCGCCGCGATCAGCTCCGGGTCCCGGGTCCCGGGTCGTGACGCACCGCAGACTTGTGCAGAGCGGAGCGCGAGTGAACGCCATCATTCCTTCCTCTGGACTACTAGCTTTAACACGAATAAACATGACTGAACATCTCGCCTCATGTAATTGCTCAATCAGTGTGTCAACCGCAGAAAGACATCAACAAAACAGCACGGAAATACAATCTCATGTAGCATTTCATTTACCTCAGCAGGTCATCAGTGTCCACAGCTCGTAAGTTCACTAGAGAAATGAAGCATTTCACAAAATACTACACCATATACTCATTATATTTCACTAAACATGTTAGTCTTAATTATTTAATGTATGTTTAAATTAATCTGTTATGAAACATGCTATGACAGCCAGTGTGTCATTGAATATATTTTAACAAATAGCCTAGAAATTTTATTATTTATAAGTTAATTTAAAAACTGCATTATGTTCAATTTACATGTTAGCATACAATTTATTTATTTTTTTTTAAGTTGAGTGTTGATCATCTATTTAAAAATAAATAGTAATTAAATTTAGGTTTGGATTAAGTTGTGAGGCCTAATTGTAACCTTATAATGTAAAGGGCTCCCTATAGTTTTAAGCATAATCTGAGGTAGATTTTTATCACTAAGACCACTGTTTATTTAACTAAAATAAGTTTAGTTTTTCCTCCTGCTGTACCGAAATCATCCCGAACCGTGACATTAAAACCGAGGTATGTACCGAACCGTCATATTTGTGTACCGTTACACCCCTACCAACTACTACATGATACAACACACATCATTCAAGATATAATAAGAGAACTGAAGCTACACAAAACAAACTAATAAAAAAGTAGATTACATATTTAAACCCAAAGAAGAATATTGATCGAAAAAGAATTGCAGTAAAATACACCACAACCCTAGTTTAAAAAGGTTACATGGATTCTCAGTTCAACACATCATGATTCCATGTGGTGACAATGAAAAATGAAAAAGTCCAAGGGATCTGAATACTTTTAAGTGGCACCAATAAAAATTCCTCTTAAGTAACTCCAGATGAATTTTAGTTTTCATGTTGCCAATCACTTTCGTATTAAAAACTTCAAATGCCATTAAAGTAATACCCAATACCCTTCACTGCACAGTGGAAGCGCCTCTGAACTCTATTTGACCTGTGCTTTTTCAGAAAGATATTAACAGTCCCACTCCTACTGGTGTGGCTGACTCACGTACAGTACGAGCCCTGCGTCTGCTGTTAATAGTACTAGTCAGAGGCGGGTAATCTGGCCCATCA
Source organism: Onychostoma macrolepis (assembly GCF_012432095.1). Taxonomy (NCBI): domain Eukaryota; kingdom Metazoa; phylum Chordata; class Actinopteri; order Cypriniformes; family Cyprinidae; genus Onychostoma; species Onychostoma macrolepis. Next base: position 29,260,155 of record NC_081171.1, on the reverse strand, counting down.
GCCAAAGGTTATGCTGACTATCTTAAAGGAGCTCAAGCAGGTCTTGTCAGAGTAAACTGTGTTTGTTAAATGCCCTACTGAAACCAGAGCCTCTCTGAAGGCTGTACTCATGTTTTATTCAGGCTCTGCCAGTCCAGCAACAAATACATCTGAAACCTGTGACTAAAATCACACGACCCATCCATCCCGACTGAAACCAGCAAGCCAGTAATACACCTGCAATCCTTCAGATGACTAACAACCATTCACCAGATTGAAAAACCTATAATTCTGAATAAAACTGTCAGGAACACGTTTGGATCATATTTCACAAAAAACATTTAAGGAAATATATATGTGTACCATTGGTATGGAAAAAAATAAAAATAATCATTTTGGGGGAAACATGTATAATTGTCATAATTAAAATAATGTCATAATGCAAAAACTTTCAATATGTTTTTAAAACATGCTTCTTTTTCTTCATTTTATTTTTCCCCCAAATTCTGTTTTTCCCAATTTAATTTTATTTCAATGGTCAATTTTATCGATCAAAAAGCATTTATCATCAGTTAAATTCACATTTTCAACAATTTAATGAAAGTTTTACAATAAAATGTTTGTTTGTTTTTTTCCTGACGTTTATGGATTTAAGATTTAATACACATTTATTATCAAAAAAATTAACAATTTAATCTTTTAAAATGTAATCAAATGAAAATTTTACAATTCCTTTTAGTTTTGGCAAACAAAGCATGCTGCTGCATGACAGAGGTTTACTGTTAAAATTAAAACATGGAAGAAAAATTTGCGGTATATCTTTTAAAAAAAAAAATCAAGTTTGAATAATTTTATTAATAGAAGCAGTAGTAAGATTGTCCTACGACTTCAACAGCAACAGCTTCACAAAGTCATGTTTGATGTAAGCACTAAGCGTTTGTAAAAGCTTCATTCGGGTCTTCAAAGAGCTTAGGTTATTTAAAGTGTCCAAATCAAACTCAACCAGAACAGATAAGAAATGCTCTGGGGTGCAAGAAGAAAGACAATATTGAAAGAACAGGTAACAGGAGCCTGTGTGACTCATAGTGTGCTGGTTCAAACCAGAGAGAGGATTTCATCACACCCTGTCCGACCAGTCTGTCCACTCAAGGAGGCCTGGCGAGGCCTGTGGTGTTTAACATTCTCCTTCTGGGTGACTGCGCTGCGCCTGAGTGACACCTGAAGCCACCAATCCAGCCATCTCTCTCCCTCCAGGCCCACAACTTCAATTGAACAAACTGAAAGAACTCATTGTCTGTCGTCCAAAACAATGGAGACTGTATTGCATGAGAAGCCACGGAGAGATCGCCATTCCACGGACAAATGCATCCAGCGGAGCAAAAGAAGTCCAAATAATGGAAAATTACCCAGCGGCACAGACCGCAGAGGTTTGACTGCTTTGAAGCAGTGCGCTCCGTAAATAGCAGCTCCTCTGCTTCTGAATGAAGCTCTGATCAGTCTCAGTGGCGTCTCAGGGGCTGTCAGGACTCCAGAAGAGCTGCAGCCCGACACCGATCGCTTACCGAGGGCAGGTGACCGCTGCTGAAGCACAGCGAGGCTTGTGTCCAGTCGACTGAAGAATGCAGCGAGCTCACAAGGCCTCTATCAGGTCCCGTGCACCCTTTTCTACCGACAGAGTGCCCAATCTGGCCCCATTTCCACCGAATGGGCGGGGGAATAATTTCCTCACGGAAATCCTTTTCTTTAATAAAAATAAAACTGAAAGAAAGAAGGAAGGAAAAAAATATTGGCTTGGCAACTAGCTGAAATAAAACAAGCTATTAAAAACTACTAAACCTGAAATAAAAAATAAAGCTAAATGGACATATTTAAAAACTAAAATGCACATAGCAATATTACTTATAAATAATACTAAAACAAAATTAGATCACTCCCAGTATAATCAATGGAGCGGTTTACACTGCAGCAGCCTAATGTCACATGCATTCAGTTAATCGATGCCCTGTTTCTATTATTGACTGCATTTACTTCGCGTGAGAATTATTCTAATTTGAATTGCATTCAGTGTAAACAGCGACTGGTAATGCATTTATGTCGTGCCAGATGAGGCTTGCACAGCCTGAGTGAGTGAGAGAGAGAGACAGCACACACAAAATAACTCACAGAGATTTATAGATGCATACTTACTGCACGGTAGGAAAAACAAAAAAAAGATAATTTACAAAACCCCCGAATATCAATATCAACACGATTGCAGTGTGACACTGATTTTATACAATAGTATTTCAATAAACAAGAAGTTAAAATGAAGTTCAGACAAAATATTGACTGTTTTGGCTTTTTTTGCTGATGGAAATAGTTAGCAGAACTGTTGTGTGTCTCCGAGCAACATTACTGAATGAATCCACGTTTTTGAACGAATCGAGTGAGTCAATGATTCAGTGGCCCATTCATAAGGACAGTCACTTGCCTCGTTTCTCGTTTGAATGAATGAATAAATGACTCACTCATTAAAACAGACACCTGCAGCCACCTACTGGTGGTTTAGTCATTTAAAAGTATCATTTATTTGTATGTTTAAAAAATATGCAAAACATTAATCTTATAAAATTATTCATGCATTTGAAATTTTGTAGTGTAAATGCATCTAATACCACTTCAGATGCAGCTTCTGTATTTCCTCTGCAGTGGAAAGATAGTTGTTAGTATACTAATTTCATTTGAATGGTGACAACTCTACAGTTTCTTATTATGCTAACTGAATTAATTGAAACAAAGTAAGAATTTGATGTGAAAGATAACACTTTTAATAAGCTTAGGGAAAATGACCATTTATAAACATAGTGGTAAATGACATCTGTTTTGTTACATACAGCAACTCATTTTAAGTTAACTATTTCTTCTTTCCAGTCACAGAGCACTTTATTTTGAGAGCTGTTTTAGTGAGTGAAAATCTCTAACTTAGTCCAGATTGGGGGGATTGTAATGTTTAATAAATTTATTTTATTATGTAAATAGTTTTTGCATTGAAATTTGCATAGATTTTTGTTTGTATATGCTGTCAATTATAGTTCTTAGAAAGAAAATCTGAATCGGCAGGTCACAATTCCAAAACAAATCGGAATCGGCCAAGAAAATTGCAATCGATGCAACCCTAATTTTAAGCTGTAATAATATTTCAAAATATTACCGATTTTACTGTATTTTTAATCAAATAAGTCCAGCCTTGGTGAGCAAAAGAGATTCTATTGTATCTAAACTATCACTTGAGATCAAAGCCAGGTAATGTCACAAAGTCATTGAATTAAATTACTTTGGCTGTCAATTTATAAAGTAACATAGTTAGTTTAAACACCGGCCGTTCCTGGGAAAGCTCTGCACCATCACCATTTCAGTGGAAAGGGTGTGAGAGAAGCGATGTGACTCATCTCACAGGCCCGGATCTCTGATAAAAGCCTGAACGGCTGAAGACAGTCCACTGATGCGGGGCAGAGGAAACACACTCCTCTCCAGACTGCCGTCTCCTCCTCCTCCTCCTCCTCCTCCTCAGGAAAGGAATGCACATTCTTCCCACGTTACTCTCGTCTTATCTGAGGGAGGGAGGGAGCGAGCTCTTGGAAAGCACAATATGTGCTTGTGTGCGTACGTGTGCGTGTGTTCACATTAGAATCATCAGTGTTGAAACAAACATCTGCATCAGCGATCTTCTGCCAACAATGCAGAACTGCATTTTTACAACGTAGCCTAGAAAAAAATGCATGTTTTGCAACAAATCTGACAAAATTGCTAGTGACTACAGGCAGGAAGAGACATCCAAATGAAGCTCAAACGACATATGACAAAACCTGTAAATAGAAACGCTCTACCCATAAACAAACCACAGGAAACATCCTGACTTCACCTCAGTTGCAAAAAGCAATGTTCTGCAGTAACATCAACAGCACCGCTAGCGAGCCTCGTGTTACACAACCCATCCTGCTGAAATTCCAAGCAAACCATGATGCAGCACACAGAACAGATTTCATGACAGCGAGGAGCCTTCGGTAAGCTCTCTGGCCTCCGTCACGATCAAGCCTGCTTCTGACACGGAGCCAAAATGTGAGCGCAGCGGCTGAAGAGGAGCCCCTGGCTTCCCCACCGCTGTTACCAGGAAACCAGCGTCAAAGCCTCGCCACAGGACGTTACGTGTGCAGGTTATTGAGAAGATATCACAGTGTGCCACAGGTTGCTGTCCTTGAGCGCGAGGCTGGCGATAACCACGCCGAGAACAAAGCACTGCGCTCAATCGGCGCCGCTCGTCTACGGGTCCCGCGCTCTTATAACTGCAGAGGCTGCGTTAACACTGCTGACTACACTCTTATCCTGATAATTAGCTTTACTATCAAGAAGAAGCTTCCAGCACTGAATCATCCCTTTCACAAAGGCCTTTTATATGAGAACTCCACATGTAAAGACATAGCGAAAGGAAGTTTAATTTTTGGGTGAACTGTGGAACACTCATTTTTTATATTCATAACAAAAGCATTACTTGGCTCTTAAGACATTTTCTAGATTTTTTTTAGTTTTGTGTAAGAGGATGCCTGTTATTTTGCTATGTCCCATGCACTGCTCACTAAATTTCAATGAGAGTAGAATAAATCATAGAATTTAAAAATGTTGTTCTCCTATTAGATGTGGATCTCCTATCTTACGTTAAATAAGAGATTACTCATCTGGTAATAAAAAATCATTTGGTAATAAAAACAATATATATATATATATTTTATAAGAAAAGAAGAGTTTGTCCATGTCCGTTGAATGGTTGTCCACCCTGTCATATTGGGGAATCCTGCCCTTTAAGAAAAGGCCATCCCCTTTAGTGACATCAGAACAACAGATTTTTTGTAAAATTGGTGACTTTTCAAATGACAAATTTTCTTCGTAGGAGTTTGCTTAATCTTACTTGCTTTGCCAAAGCTTAACATGTCCACCCCGTCGGCATAAAATATGCTGGAAGTGATTAGAATACAGCATTTTGAAAATATGCAAGTTTAAATATACCAAATTCTCTTCATCAACCAGACTAACTATTTCATGTTTTTATATCCACCTTTTTCTTCAACGCAGAAGTAAGCCTATGGACGAGACTTTCGGTTCATTAGTCGCTATAGGTAAATAACGAGGAGAATAACAACGTGCAGTGAACGGTAAAACTGTTTGCATTACAAACCAGTGTGTTCATAAGTAAGATAATACATTAAATAATCTGGTAAGACAATTTTCAAAAATCAAGCAGTTTTGTACAGCTAAAAATAGTTGGACATGGATGAGACCGGAAGCCAGACCCATAGAATTTACAAATTACCCATTTTTACGGCACGAAAAAGGTGGATACCTTTAAATATATATAAATAAATGTGTAAATTTCTCATAATATAATAGATGTCTAACGTTATGTTTTGTGGCATTGATTTGTCAAAGCAACAATCAAACTGTGCAAGTCTAAAAGTTTTTTTTTTAAGAATAGAATTAGAATAGAGAGAGGTGTGACGTTCTTCATTCTCTCTTACATTCTTTTTGGCTCATTAAAAATTAATCTTGCTGCCACATTAAGCTGTATCGCGATTTTGGTCCGTACCCAAATTTAAGACCTCTTTAAATCATAATTAAGACTTTCTGGTACAATTTAAGACTTTTTAAGGACAGCATTTCACTAGATTTGTAAAAAGACATTTTTGTAAACTTTCCACACAAACTCCAGTTTTCAACCAAAATAAAAAACTCTTACAAGGTGAAGAAATTAAGACAAAAGTATAGTAATTTTACTACTGCAATGGGAAGTACAATCATTATTATACTTATAATGAAATATTAAATATTATAATAAACAGTACAATGATAGTAATGTATTACTATTGTATAATAATAATATTTACTGTTGTTATTTTTATTATTATTACTATATTGAAATTGTTTAGGATTCTAAAACTACACCAGTGTGAATATAATACAGACTGAGGCACTATCACAAATAAAAAAGGTCCTCTCTAATTTAAGTTTAACTTTAAATTGTAAATGTCCAGAATTGTCTTCTGATGTGCCGCCCTAGACGGACTGAGGTTCAGCCCACAGACTCACAAAATCCTGTTGGAAATACTGTGAAAGCATCTGCAGATGTGTAACATCAAGAGCTCAATGTAAAGCAGCAGGACTGCTGAAGTTTCAGCCGTCAGGTGCAGTTTTAGTAACATGAATAGGTTAGTAATGACGTCAGCAGTGACGAGCTTCACAGGAATGTCACAATGTCCATTTCTTCAGTGTGCGAGTGGATCGCTCTTCCTCTTGCGACACGCTGATAGGTGAGGCTGGCAGGCAGATTTCAACACAAGAGTTGTCATTAACACCAGCATTGTGTTCCTGTAAATCCAGATCCTGGGTCTGAATGCAGATGGACTGCACAATACCTTAAGAAACAAATGTCTCTATTAGCATAAGCATTAACGATGCTTGAGACTTTATAATTTGCATTATTCTGCATGTTGATAAGGCTCCAGTGCAGTGATGAAGGTTCATTTCAGAGCTACATCACGAGTCCTCTCAAATGGACTTTCACAGTCATGCAACCAAGGGGAAAACGCCAAGCAGGGGCCTGAAACCGCTTGATGATTTTTTCAAAGTTATAGATAAATCACTGTAGGTATTGCTTTGTAGGCATGACAGTCTTCTCACCATCTAAAGCTTTCAGAACAACTCCAGCTAGACAAAACAAAACTAGACTGTATTTAAACCAACAAAGCTGTGCGCACTGGGCGGCATTTAGTCCACGGATACCCCATTTCCATTTGTAAAGTGCTGCAAAGCTACTCCAGCCAATTTTTATCCATCCAAATAAAAATTCAGAGGAACTATTACTTAAATAAATGCAAGGTTATAAGTTAAAAATCCTAATTTAATAATTCAATTAAACCTTAAATTTTGATGAGTTTCTGATGACATAATTACATTATTCATTCATTACATCAACATAATATTGTTTTTGTGTAAAAAAAAAAAAAAAATCACGTTTATGCTACAAAATAAGTTCCTCTAATTCATTATAGTTTGTTTGTTGAATATAATTTATTTAGAAGCTGCCAAAGACTGATGTAAACCTTTGTGGGGGGGTTTTGAGCAATTGTTTTTTTTAGTGAATATGTACAGTATTTTAAGTTGGCATAAATTCATAACTGGATCTTCCTGTAAAACGGCAGACTTCTCTCTGGTGACGTACACCAGACTTCTCCAATCATTTAGCTCACTTAAACTCCACCCTTTTCTTACAATCGACTGTATGCTCACATTCACATCTACCTCCATCCAATCAACAACCAACATTTTTTATTTTCCTTTTTTGAGTCACAACACGGAAGTAACCATCTGTCACGGTTTCATCCCGATTTTAAATAACTTTTGACTTCAGATACACTGAATTAAATTACTCAAAAGTTGAAGAGAGCTGCTCCTGAAGGAGAATCGCAGATCCCTGGCCAAGCACCAGCACCATTTTGGTGAAAATGGGGTATGGCTGGATTCCCAGATAACATTTCATGAATGTGCTGTCATTGAAAGTGATGTCAGCACTAAGTCAGAGAACTGGACGCATACCAGGCCAAAGTCCATGTGCAGAAACAGCAGTAATATCTCACGTCACAGCCATTCAACCTGTTGACCTCTCTTTACACGCAGCTATAAAACAGAGAATCTGAAACGCAGCAGACGCAGTCCTCATAGATGACAGGAATGGAGGGAAGACCTAATCATCCACAACAGAGAATGGTGTACGGCCTTCTTCAAAAAGCCTTATGACTAAATAAATGAGATGTACAGTCATATTTTATTAGGGTTATACATGCAAAACTGTACAACCTTGAGCACAATCATATCAAAACATAACCCGAACGATCCAGACCGGTCAGGGTACACAGTTTATGATAATGATTAACTGCTGAGCTGGAACCAAAGGTAGCAGAGTAAACAGATAAGAGCAGCCTCTTGATATCCATCTTGGCAAAGCCTAGCCTCTATAAGGAAATGACAAATGACTTCATCCCGCAAGAAAACCCATCATAAGTGTGTAGTTTGACAGCGGCTCCCATTCTGATGACTCATCGACTGGATGCACTCGTTTCCAAATGTCATCACACTTCTAAGAAAAGCCAACCCCTCACGCCAGTCTAGGTGAACATGTATGGTACAACAAAACCTGCTCGTTTTCGATGGAAATCCAACACTGGTGGGTTGGCATTCCAGCAGCTTCATCTATTAAAAATCTTTAGCTATGGCAGAACTTTAAAGAGGAAATAAGTTATTGCCATGTGTAATCAGCATATTATGTTACAAGAAAGTGCATAATCGTTCAAATATTCTCCAAGAAGATGAAGGCAGAGACCATCACTACAACCACACATCATGAGCTTAAACCTGTAAAGCCTACTGCATCATATTTAATAGACAAATTTCAATGCCTCTAAATGGATCACCACGATCAAAACTTTGTTGTACACAATCTACTGCATGCCTTCTTTCATCTGATTGATATTTTATACTTTATTAGCAAGTAAAAGGTCTTTTAATATAATTGCACAAACGTCCATCTTCAGTTTGTGTCATTTTGCTGTGAAATCTTTAATGATTGAAGAATAACTTTGATATTGTTAGTAATATTTCAGAAGAACCAGTGAGTCTCAAAAATTATCATCAGACTTTGGAGGAATATTTAACTGTTCATCTCTCAATCATCGTTGTACTGCATTGCATTACATCTTTTGATCATTAAACTAAGCATTTGAATATCATCATGATCCTACTGACTGAGACATATTATTGGAGACATAGAGTGCCGACTGGTATTTACATTATTTAATGTAAGTGTCTGCTATACTGTTATAAAGATCTCACTGAACTATATGACTAAAATATCAGCATCTGCACCAAATTGCATATTTTTGTGTCTCTGAATAAGGTCTGAAAGGTGTTTTTTCCAACATATTCTTAATTTATCTTGCTATATGAGCCATAAAAGCCTGATGTATCAAATATTATACAATAACAAACCACATATGCATATATATAGCCTAAAGATTCGATAAACAGTTCCATTAAAAAAAATAAATTAAAAAACAAAAAAACTTAATTCTTCTGAGTGTTTCATATGTCAGGGTTAATGACAGGCTGACCCATGATGCTGGTAGGAGATATAAGTGACTAATTTGTTGTTGTGTAAACTAGGATATAATCATCACTGAGCAGACCATCATTCTGGAGCGTGACAGCTGCAAACACTGGTTGTTTAGAGTCACTGGGATACTCTGATAATTACAAAGCCATAAAAAGACGTTAAGTTTCTGACTTATGTCACCCTAAGCTGAGTAACTCCAGCATTAACATCAGCAGCACTAATCACGAACAAGCAGCTTGATCAGAAGAAATTACAGCTTGGTACATGTCAATGAACTCCTAACGTAAAGATATTCCTGTAGTCTGGTGTTCGTAATAACAGAATGCACGATAGTGTAACGGAGCATTTAGTGTTTCAGTGTTGTGAATCAGTGGCAGGTGAGCTGCTAACCGGCTAGCTGAGCTAGCAACTCTTCAGAAAACTGTCCGAGCCAACAAACCGCTTAACCGAAGCTTAACCCTGCACACGAAAGAGAGTCAGCAAACTGTTTACCTCACTCAAAACATCCGTTTGAGTCATGTTGTCTCGCTAGGTCCTGGTTAGCAGCTGACTTAACTTAGCCGGATGCTACGTTATGAACTCAAAGTCAAACAGCCAGTTAGCTCGTTAGCTGGCTAACAACAACATCATCAACCGTCGTTATGATCATTTTTACTATTATCGTTGTAAAATCATGAACCCGATCGTCATCCTCGTCGGCGTCTCGTTCAGATGGAAAGGTAGAGGTGAATCGACTCACCTGTTCAGCGGCGGCTCAGAGATCCACGGATGAAGTGAGTGAACCCGGTCAGAGAGATGCGGAGATTTACACGATCAGGAAAATAAAATATTATATTCCCCAAGATATGGATGGATCCCACTGGAGCTCTTCAGCGGGCTGTGTGTGTCCCGATCCTGAGCGACTGTTCGCCGGGTTCAAGCAGCCGTCCGCCGCTGATCTGCGCTGGGCGGGGTCACAGTCTGGCACGAGCGCTCATTAATTATTCACAACATCAGTAATCTGTCTGGGAGGAGCATTCACAACACCAGCCAATTAATATAGAGCGAGAGAGAGACAGCTAATTGAATATATTAATATGCATGTGTGTGTGTGTGTGTGTGTGTGTGTCTACAAAAGTACAGTTAAGCATATTACAAGGCAGACAGTATAGTTCTAAAAAATAAAATAGCCTTATGATGAAACCCTATGGTAACCATTTCTACAACCTTAATGAACAGGAGAAGATTCACAATGAATATGAATGAAGTGATAAAAACTGCATGCATGCTATTTAAGCAATACTTTAAAAAAATGTATGTTGTTAATTAATTTAAATTTTATTTTGTGTTTCCAGAGGTTATGTTTTGTTTTTCAAAAATAATTAAATAAAAAAAAAGCTGAGGGAAAATTGTGTTCTTCAATATATACACACACACACACACACACACACACACATATATATATATATATCTATATATACATATATAAACAATAGTTATTGAGGGAAAATAAAAATATGATTTTTAGTCATAGTTAAAATGTATTTTACTATATTAATAATAAATTATTGAATTACTTGACTTTTTCACAACTATCCCTTATTTCAGTTTCAAAGCATTTTTCTTGTTTTGAAACATTTATTGTATTTTAGCAATAATTTGTTATGGCCAATAATTAACATGCTGACATATAAATCTTCTTTTTTCAAGAGTGTTCACAGTAAAGCTCCAATCCAGAATAGTGTGTTTCAAAATCAAGCATCAAAACATTAGAATATGCAGGAGTTCAGAAGATGGATAATAGTTTAACACTTCGGTATCCTTACACAGAAAATTAATATCTGAACTGAAGATGAGTCCATATGTCATCTGCTTCCAACATCAGCCGAATCAAGCAGATAATAAAATGCAAAGATTTGCAGATACTTCAACAGTCCCTATGGCATCCCTATAGAAGACCAGTATGAAGTTTTGAATCAGCAACACACAAAAATCTTCCTTAGGACTGCAGCTCTTTTAAAAGAAGATGTGCAATAAACGCAGCAGCTCTTCCAGATATCTCTGGTCTTCAGAAGGCATGGCACGGCTCTCACTGAGGAATGCATGGAATGCTAACGCAGCTCTACAAAGCTGCCGAGCCTGTTGTGCGGCCAAGACAAGGCCCTGTTTATCTCACCTGTCTCTCACCTGTCGCTGCCCTCGTCATGTGACCGAGCTCATTCGCTGCCTTCGGTCGTTTATGAAATGAGGAGCTATAAGGAGCACAATGCTAATTCGTCTGTGACATCGGTCCTGCACGTGTTCACAAACTGTATGTTCAAGCATGCGATAGTGAGCTGCTGGTGAGGCACATTTGATCCATAGGTCACACAATGCCCTTAGTGTTGACCTTAAATACCAGACCATCAACGTGTTGACAGACTGTAGGGACACTGTTTACTGACTGGAATATAAGTCACAGGCAAGAAGCATAAATACATGAATACAAACAGAGAAATATTCTTTCTGATAGTGATGTTGTTATTATGTTATTGGTAGGCTAGGCTATCATATAAAAACTATTTCCTTGAACACATTTGTGAATATATTGGCTGATTTAACTTTTAGTGAAAGTGTTTATACAAATATTAAACGTGTGTCTTCCTTTCTGCTTTCAGGGCAGGCTCCTAAAGCGTTTGTTATCTATTCTATAAATGTCTGATGGTGAAATTTGAATCTGTTGCTGTAAGGAAGTGTAATGTGTGTTTGTGATGAAGGCCTGACACCTGGTGGCCGCTGAGCGAACCGCAGCATTACAGCATACTGATGCCAATTATATCCTTACGATACTTCCACTACTGCCTTTTTCACATTTACAGTGTTGTAACTGGCAATTCCCTGCTGAAAAAAACAATAGAGCCCTGCCCAAAACACAATAGAAAATATCATGGATTTAATGGTTATAATGGGAATTGTATTGGTTTTAATGGAAACTATAATGGTGTCTGCTGGTATGTGATGGATTGTTAAATCCTATTGGAAAAATGCCCAAAACACACTACAAAAAGGAATTTTGTAATGGTTTTACTGGAAAAAACTAATGGTTCATAATGGTATTTTAATGGAAACCATTGGAATTTCTGTGATGGTTTCTATTGGGCTTCTATTGTTTGTTTGTTTTAGCAGGGCTCCTTGTACAGTTGTGTTCAAAATAATAGCAGTGTGTTTAAACAAGTGAGTAAAGCTCAAAATCCTTATAATAACCTTTACTTCAATACACACAAATGCAATGGGACCACAAAACCAGTCTTAAGTCAAATAGTTGTATCTCATTCAAATGTAATCCGATCCTAACAAACCATACATCAATGGAAAGCTTATTTATTCAGAAAAATTGACACTTAAGACACTTGGTTTTGTCGTCCAGGGTCACATTTGTTATTACTTTACAGAAAGTGAAGAAAAGGGAATATTAGACTGTTGAAAAAAAAATGGCAGTGTCTGCATTTTTCTTTACAAAGCCAAACATTTACTGTATAAACTGAAAACTGCTTGAAGATTTAGCTTTCTTGTGAATGACTGAACTAACATTTAGTTGTATAGCCATGGTTTCTGAGAACTGCTTGACATCTGTGTGGCATGGAGTCTGGCGGCTGTGAACAGGTATTCCAGCCCACGACGACTGCACTACAGACCACAATTCCTCTGCACTTCTTGGTTTTGCCTCAGAAACAGCATTTTTGACGTCACCCCACAAGTTTTCTATTGGATTAAGGTCTGGAGATTGGGCTGGCCACTCCATAACGTTAATCTTGTTGGTCTGGAACCAAGATGCTGCTCGCTTACTGGTGTGTTTGGGGCTGCTGTCTTGCTGAAACAGCCGTTTCAAGGGCATTTCCTCTTCAGCGTAAGGCAACATAACCTCTTTAAGCATTTTAATGTACTCAAACTGATCCATGATCCCTGGAATGCGATAAATAGACCCAACACGTAGTATGAGAAACATCCCCATATCATGATGCTTGCGCCACCATGCTTCACTGTCTTCACAGAGTACTGTGGCTTGAAAACAGTGTACGAGACCCAAAAAGAACAATCTTGCTTCATCAGTCCACAAAATATTGCGCCATTTCTCTTTAGGCCAGTCAGTGTGTTCTTTGGCAAATTGTAACCTCTTCATTTTTTCAACAATTCGGCTTCTTGCCGATAGCTTGGCTTCACATATGCGTCTTCTAATTGTTACAGTGCTCACAGGTAACTTTAGACTTTCTTGAGCTGATCATTGGCTGAGTCTTTGTCATTTTGGCTATTCTTCGATCGGTAGTTTTCGGTTTTCTTTCTGGTTTTGGTTGCCATTTTAAAGCATTTGATATCATTTGCAGCCTATCATTTTCTGATATGACTATCATCTTCTTTATATGTTTTTCCCTCTCTAAGAGACGACAGGAAAGCATTGGGAAGAGAGAGGGGAATGGGATTGAACTCGGGTCACAGTGAGCACAACTGCGCTATATGTCGGCACACTAACCACGAGGCCATCGGCACCGACTCTAATCAACTTTTTTGACACCAGTTTTTTCACAGGAGGATTTTCCTCTCTAATTAAACTCCACACTGCTATTATTTTGAACATGCCCTTTTCAACTAATGATTCAATTACACAGAACCAGCAGCGTGCATGTCATGACTGTTGGGTCTGTTGGTTTTCTATTACTCTACCACACCTACTAGTAAAATATTTGCCATGTAGAAATATAAAAAACAGTGATTGATCTGGTTAGTGAAGTTGGACTGCTATTATTTTGAACACAACTGTAACTCTACATACTACACACCTACTTCACATGCAAATCAGACATGATCGTCTCATGTAAAACTTAAAGCTGCCACAAAGATCATTGGGGATCCAGCACGTTGTTGCTATTGAAAACACTTGGTTCCACAAAGTAAAAGGCACAGTCTGACTACCTTAACCTTTTTATGTAGATCATTTTAATTGTTATTCATGCATGTCTGTTCAATGAATAATGCAGGTTGTGGCAATAATAAATCAATCCACATGAGGAAAAATGTCTTACTGGTTAAGAAATGTTTTTGTTTTATAAAAAACACATTATTTTTCTTCTGTTGTATAAAGTGTTGATGCTTTTGAAATTAAAATTTCTAGAAATCAAATTTAACTAAATAAGTTTGATCAATTAAAAGGAATTCATTTTAGTTTTGTTTAGGTAGACCATTATTGGTGTTTCATATGTTTGTACTATTTTCTGTTTATTCTTGTTTTTTTCTGTTTCTGATACATAAAAGTTTTTATATGTTTAATACATTTACTGTCATTAAAATGTTAATTTTAAAAATACTTTGAAAGGAGAATTCTGAAAGGAGATCCCATAGTATTTAATAATATAATAATACATTTAATAATATCATTTTTTATTAATATATACTATAATAATAGTTTTTAATTATGATGGTTTCATTACAAATACAGGTGCATCTAGAATGACATTAGAATGTCGTGGAAAAGTTCATTTATTTCAGTAATTCAACTCAAATTGTGAAACTCGTGTATTAAATAAATTCAATGCACACAGACTGAAGTAGTTTAAGTCTTTGGTTCTTTTAATTGTGATGATTTTGGCTCACATTAAACAAAAACCCACCAATTCACTCTCAACAAATTAGAATACTTCATAAGACCAATAAAAAAAAACATTTTTAGTGAATTGTTGGCCTTCTGGAAAGTATGGTCATTTACTGTATATGTACTCAATACTTGGTAGGGGCTCCTTTTGCTTTAATTACTGCCTCAATTCGGCGTGGCATGGAGGTGATCAGTTTGTGGCACTGCTGAGGTGGTATGGAAGCCCAGGTTTCTTTGACAGTGGCCTTCAGCTCTTGACATAGATTCTCTATGGGGTTCAGGTCTGGTGAGTTTGCTGGCCAGTCAAGCACACCAACACCATGGTCATTTAACCAACTTTTGGTGCTTTTGGCAGTGTGGGCAGGTGCCAAATCCTGCTGGAAAACGAAATCAGCATCTTTAAAAAGCTGGTCAGCAGAAGGAAGCATGAAGTGCTCCAAAATGTCTTGGTAAAGGGGTGCAGTGACTTTGGTTTTCAAAAAACACAATGGACCAACACCAGCAGATGGCATTGCACCCCAAATCATCACAGACTGTGGAAACTTAACACTGGACTTCAAGTAACTTGGGCTATGAGCTTCTCCACCCTTCCTCCAGACTCTAGGACCTTGGTTTCCAAATGAAATACAAAACTTGCTCTCATCTGAAAAGAGGACTTTGGACCACTGGGCAACAGTCCAGTTCTTCTTCTCCTTAGCCCAGGTAAGACGCCTCTGACGTTGTCTGTGGTTCAGGAGTGGCTTAACAAGAGGAATATGACAACCGTAGCCAAATTCCTTGACACGTCTGTGTGTGGTGGCTCTTGATGCCTTGACCCCAGCCTCAGTCCATTCCTTGTGAAGTTCACCCAAATTCTTGAATCAATTTTGTTTGACAATCCTCATAAGGCACACTTTTTCCTTCCACTCAACTTTCTGTTAACATGCTTGGATACAGCACTCTGTGAACAGCCAGCTTCTTTGGCAATGAATGTTTGTGGCTTACCCTCCTTGTGAAGGGTGTCAATGATTGTCTTCTGGACAACTGTCAGATCAGCAGTCTTCCCCATGATTGTGTAGCCTAGTGAACCAAACCGAGAAACCATTTTGAAGGCTCAGGAAACCTTTGCAGGTGTTTTGAGTTGATTGGCTGATTGGCATGTCACCATATTCTAATTTGTTGAGAGTGAATTGGTGGGTTTTTGTTAAATGTGAGCCAAAATCATCACAATTAAAAGAACCAAAGACTTAAACTACTTCAGTCTGTGTGCATTGAATTTATTTAATACACGAGTTTCACAATTTTCCACAACATTCTAATTTATTGAGATGCACCTGTATGTTAATTATATCTCATTTGGACTCCCAACTTGATAAATCGTTTAATAAAAAGTCAGTTTATTATCATGTGCATTTTTCTGCCTATTTGTAACTCCAACAGCTTTTTACCACAAATACCACACTTTTACACATTCCTCAGTAAAATCACTAACAAGACAAAAATATATTTGGTAATTTTATAGATTCTAACTTGCAACATAAATCTGTAACTAAAAACAATAAATGTTAAATCAAATTAGTGCAGAATCATATCTGATAGGCCCGGCGAGGGAGAAGGGGCCTGAACAGGATTTCTGCCGAGGGGTCCCGAGTCAATATGCTGTTCAGGGGACCCAGAAACCATAGCGGCGCCCCTGGTTGTATGTATATATTTGTTTAGCCCCATTTACTGTATAAACTCATTATACTGAATGACTATTACACAAAAATGCAACTACATTTGCTACATTTCATTCATACACTGTATTGTATTTTACAAAAGTAATGTTTTAAATGTCTATCCTGCATCACTGCATTCTGTTTTCAATCTGTGAAATGACTCTGTGACTATTTTACTGTAGCACACTAAGACAAACTCAAGATTTTTTGGATTGTTGTCTTTTTTCTGTTTGTTTGGTTGTAGTCTTTATTTTTCAAACAACATAACTGCTTCCTAGCACATGTTCAAAATGAAAAATGCTTTTGCTTCAAGTAAATACAAAGTTCCAAAAGGCAAACGAATAAGACAGAGGAAAAACAGTCTTTGGGCTTGACATGTTGGCAGATGCCGGTTCACTGTGCAGTACCATGCAGAATAATAGCTCATTAAAAGCGCTTTACACCTCATTTAATGTGACATCTCGATGCTGTTTTGATAAAACATTAGGTTATATCATTGTGATGAGAGCAGTGGGTTCAGTGGATCTTTCTGGAGCCGTATCTGTCCTTCTTATCGTCATCTTCAAGTAAGCCAGTGCGCTACAGCTAATCTTTGACTGTCGTCTTAGAGCTGACCGTTTCCACCGTATATGCAGACTCATCTCACTTCATCCCAATCTAATACTGAGCAACTCAACCGGAAACCACTCAGACCTTCATCTCTCAGTGGGAATGAAGGAATATACAGGTTATGGGTCGGAAAGGTAGTAAAAGGCCTTTATATACATATCTGGTTTTTAACAGTCCTTAACACAACATTCAACAAAGCACTCCTGTCAACTGACAAAACCATGCCGTGTGAGCTCCATGGCCTTGTTCCGAAAATGTGTTCAGGCTTCGATTTGGCAGGCAAAATGTCGCTTCTCCCTCTCCAGCTATTCCACGCTAAGGATATGAGGTCAGATGTTTTGGACAGGGTCATGTTCGATTGGTTTGAGAGCAGCACCTTCAACTAAAACAGTGTGCAAATGTTTTCCTCTGGCTCCTACAGCACCTGGAGCTCAGCAACCTGACTAAACTCCTCCCCTTTCCCCGCCTTCCCTGCCAGCTCTCAGAGTCAGGTGACCAGCTGCGGCTCCCAGGATTGGCTGGTCACCTGGGGGCGGCACTGTGCGACGAGCGGCGGGCCTGAAGGAGGCTGGCTATCCAGACACAAGCCGCTGATCATGTGCTGCAGCGCTGGACCTCGGGGCTTCCATTTCTACAGAGGGACGGAGAAAAAAAGAGAGGACGGGTTAATTACAACACATGCAATTGCTGTAGACAAACATCCCAGAATAGAGTGTCTGCACTTCAGAACAGAATCGCTCTTCTTCTTCTTGTTCATGAAATTATCAGCGAAAGAAAACAGAAAGCCCTTATAACCGTCGTCTGAGAAGGTCAAACTAAATATGATGTATTTCACTTACATTTAATTCGTATGTTGTTTGCCATTTTTGCAACCTTGTTATTAGAATTTGAGGCATGTCTGAATAGAGTTTATAGAGTTCATTTGTTATGTTCAACTAGAGTTATTACCATTAACTAAAACTGAAACAACAAAATAATTTCCTTACTTGAAATAAAAATAAACTGAAATCAATAAAAAAAATAAAAATGATTTAAACTAGCTGCCAAAGCATGTCTCATTTTCATTTAGTGTAGGTTGAAATACTAAATTAACAAACTATATAAACTAATAAAATAAAAATGAATAATACTGCATAATCATTTTTATAGAAAAACAAAAACTAACAATGACAAAAACACAACAAAATGACTAAAACTTCAACTAAAATTAAAGCCAAAACTAAATTTTAAAATAATTCTAATTCAAAATATTAACAAAAACTAAAATCAATGATAGTAAAAAAAAAAAAAAAATCGTATTATTTCTTAAGTATACATCTACTTTGTGTCGTATGTGGATTTTCTATATGTATGGAGTAATGTAATTTGCATAACTTGCTACCATCATCAACTACTACCATCAACAACTATCTCCTTCACTTGTAGAACATTTTTTACACAAAACTGGAATAAAAATGCAAAACAACTGTTTCATTCCAAACATTGACAAATGCTGCAAAAAAATAGAGTGACTGTAAAATGTCAAATTTAAAGAAACCTACAGAGAAACAGAAACAGATAAACATTCTGAACAGAAAGCAGCCTTATAATGAGATGAAAGCAGCAGAATGTTGTAGCCAAGGGCATGTCTCATAGCGTGTGACTGCTTTAGAGCGAGGTCAGCGAGTCTGGATTCAGAAGGCTTGATATATACTCTAATATCCTGTGTGTGTGTGTGTGTGTGTGTGTGTGTGTGTGTGTGTGTGTGTGTGTGTGTGTGTGTGTGTGTGTGTGTGTGTGTGTGTGGGTGTGGGTGTGTGTGTGTGTGTGTGTGTGTGTGTGTGTGTGTGTGTGTGTGTGGGTGTTTGCTGGAAGCGTGGCAGGTTTCATTCAGGAGAGCGATGATCTCAATGCCAAACAGCTCTGTTCCAAACCCTATTGTGAGTTATTTTCTGAACTAATGCCTACATAGGGCAGCAGTTTAACTGAAATGTATGCTTATAACTGACTGCAGACACTCTACATATTCAGCTCCTCACTACTGTGAGCCAGTCTTATTTCAGTATCACTGACATACTGTTATTGTTTTGTTATTATTTTGAATGATCTGAATTCCTTTTCATTCGGAAAGAAATGATCGCATCTCCTTCCTGTCACTACATTACATTAACCTTGAGTGCTCAAACATATTTGACAAAAAATATGCAATCATGAAATTAATGTGGCGTGTTGCAATGGACATTATGCATGTATCAATACATTTATTTTTATGTTTTATGTTTTAATGAAAAGTGTTTGTGAGTGTGTGTGTTTGTCATTTTAATTAGTTTTTTTATTTGTATCCAGCTAAGCCAACTAAGTTTGTGAGTGGAACCATATACAGTGGGCTTATGGGAAGATACGTGTTTGTGCCTGTAAGCCTGTCTGCTGCGTTTCAGATCGACGGCAGCTATTATCACCGAGAGAATGAGAGAGGGACAACACTCACCATTCCACCTCAAATAACAACAGAATATCACTTTATGAAGTTTACATACAGTAACTCCCACAAAAACAACTAGTGCTGTCAGAATAGAGCTTAATAGTCTTCTGAAAGCAGCAGGTGATTGATTCTCAGTAGCTCATGGAAACTCTAATAGCCTATGTGTCAGTTACACGTACACCCACCTGTCTGGACTCTTTGATGTTGCAGGGCTCTAGTCTGACCTTTGACCCCGCAGTGAAAGCTGTGATGGCCAGACACAGGTCATGCTGACGGATCTGTGGTTCAATCAGAGTCCACTTCTGAGAAAACAGGACAGACAAATGATTGAGTGAGTAATGCAGGTGTAGAGAGCTGCTGGATATATGTAGCAAATCACAATTTGTACAGCAATCACACTCAAAGTAACTAAATATTAATTTGCAGTTTTAGTTGTTTATTTGGCATGAAGGAGTTGGTAACAGTTATTTACTTTACTTCTCATTCCAAAACAACTCCTTTTTTTGTTATTCCAAATAAATTCTCTCCTCTCCTCCAACCCACTGCATTATATCACCTTTGTACAGGTATATTAACCTTTATATTAACCATTTGCAAATGTGAAAAATAATGTGAATATGGAAGGTGCTGCAATTACAGTGTAAATTTTGCATGTATCAATGAGGCAATTTTGTAATAACTATTTTGAAATACGTCTATTGACATGGTAACTGAAAAATTCACAAAACAAAACAGAGGCAATTATGCAATAATTAAAACAGGTCAGTTGACATGGTAACTAAAAAACAACAAAAACAAAACAAGATAACACTTTATTTTACAGTGTCCTTTTTACACGTTACATGTAGTACTTATATGTAGTATGTAGTAATAATATGTAGTATTACTGTAGTAATAACAGCAAATTATGCACAATTACATGCAACTAGTCCTAAACTAGGCTCTAATCTTAATTCTAAACTTATAGTAAGTAGGCTACTATGAATTAATTAATATTACTCAGCACTTAATTATTATATTTAGCCTACACTATAACAAAGTCACCTTATAATAAAGTGTAACCCAAAACAAAAGATGGACCTTTAATGGCCAAAAATATATATATATAAAAAAAAATGCAAATGTGAAAACAATGTGAACATGTGTCAATGAGGCAATTATGCAATCATTTCAATAATTACATGATGACGTGGTAATGGACCTTTTTCACATTTCTGGGTTTCTCAGCAGCAGAAGTCGTCATAGTTGGGTAAACTTCGAGAGCAGTGAATGGGAGAGTTACACAAATATATTTTTTGCATTTCCATTTGCTCAAATAAGCAAAAGAAAAACTCCACGATAGTGTTTTCATGACTTTCAAAAAAAGGAAAAAAATAGAGAGCTACTTATAAAGCAGTCAGAAGAGAGAACGATGCAGATTAACCGTCCTTCCCATAGACGCTGCATTAGAAACACCCTCGCATTAGAGTTAACTCGTTTTTTTATTTTTTTAAATTTGATGCAAAGGTGATACAATACGAAGTATAGTGACATAAATGTACATAGCCAGTGCTGTCAAAGGAGTAATCGCGATTAATCGCATCAAAATAAAAGTTTTTGTTTACAAAATATACAGTATGTGTGTGTACTGTGTATATTTATGATGTATATATAAACACACACACATACAGTATATATTTTGAAAATATTTACATGTATATACATTCATATATTTATATTTTATATTATACATAAGTATATTTAATATATAAACATAACATTTTTCTTAAATATATATGTGTGTGTATTTAAATATACATAATAAATATACACAGTTTACACACATACATTATGTAAACCAAAACTTTTATTTTGGATGCGATTAATCGCGATTAATCATTTGACAGCACTAGTACATACATTAAAAAAAAAAAAACGAATTATATAAAACGTTGAAACGCGTCGTCACAGTTTTGTGGAAAGGGTCCACTGAACAATTTATCTTTGGAATCAGACTCAAAACAGGAAATCAGTGCCAATGCCAAGCCTTAGTTTTGTCACTTTATACTCTAACTCACTGAAACAACAGCTAAAACTGCCACGCTACTGGAGCTAGTGTAAAGGCTACATTCAGTCAGTTATCACACACCTGTGAGGCAGGGATGCTCGGCGCGGTCTTACACTCGGCCAAACCCAGACTGTCTGTGCCGTGACTCTCCAGACACAGGCCGCCCTGCTTCAGGAGACTGTACGCCGCTTCCTGCTCGGGGATTCTGACAAACACAAGCAAGGACAAAACACCGTCAGAACAGACTTGAGAGGGTTAAATACAAAGTCCAGGTGTGTCTGGCAGTCCATCAGAGTCCAGCGAACGTGACTCACTTGAGTTCAGGATACACATTCTCAAGATACCAGCGGAAAGAGTTACAGTTCAACTTCCGTTTTAAAGCAAGCCGATCTGCAATACTGTACAGAGAGACAGAGAGAGACAGAAGCGGGTTAAAGGAACAATTCACCCAAAAATGAAAGCAAGAGATGTTTAGTTTTCCATATAATGACAGCAGACTGTGACCAGGGGCCGTCAAGCTCCAAAAACAACCATAAACGAGTCCACGCTGCTCGTGCATTGTACTGATCATGGCATATTGTGAGAGAAATACTGAAAAAATAAATATGACGTATTTGAATTGCATAGAAAATGTCCATCCATCACATAGTTTTAGTGCTGTCAAACGATAAATTGCGATTAATTGCATCCAAAATAGAGGTTTTTGTTTACTGTGCATATTTATTATGTATATATAAATACACACCCATGCATGTATATATTTAAGATAAACATGTTACGTTTATATATTTTCAAAATATATACAGTATGTGTGTGTATTTATATATACATAAATATACACAGTACACACAGATATATTATATAAATTGATTGATCGCGATTAATCGTTTGACAGCACTGCATAATTTTAATATTAACAAAATAATAAACATGATTAAAAATAATGCATATTTTTCAGCAATACATAATGAAACAGGCCAGATTTCTGCACTCAAAAATCATGGCATAATTTACTATTAATTATTTGCATCTATTTGCATTTTTTCAAATTGCTTAGAATCAGCATAAATCTGTGAGAAGTTTATTCAGTTATAGTAAATAGTATGAACATGGTTAAAATATGACTAGCTGTGGAACAAGCAATATTCAGTTAGTTCAAATGTAAGAGACTGATTTATTGATGATAAATATATTATTGTGTAGTTAAAACACATTCAGTTTATTAGTACTATCACAGAAATCTGACCTGACTGCCCAATATGCGTCACATTAAATATACGAGCTTTTTTATGTATAAACTGTGTAATATAAATAGATGGAATTTAGAGTCTTTTTTGAGTAAATATCTTGTTATTTGCTGTTTGATTTCAAACCTAGCCTGATGCTTCTTGACAAGCCGAGATTGAATATATACTTGAAGTACTTTAATGAAGCTTGACAGTCTGTTTCATTGCATGCAGCTGCGTGAGCATTCCTCTAAACATCTCCTTTTGTGTTCCATTGAAGAAAGAAAGTGATGTACTGAAGTACTGAAGGTCACCATAACCAGATCTACATAAGGTTTTAGAGACGTCTGACCTCCCGAAGGCCTTGCCCTGCGCTGATGGTCTTGCGGCGTAGTAATACTGTTTATACTCATCCATCCAGACCTCAGCAGCTCTCCGCGTGTTCCTGCAGCATAACAGCCATTCATTCGTACACGCCAATGCAAAACACATGATTACAAGTTACAGAAAGGCCAATTTACTTGATGTAGGTGAGTGCGTTGCCCTCTGGGAAGTCATAAGGATGGCGTTTCCGGAAGACGTGGCCCACGCGACTGCAGGGCAGGATCTCAAGACTGCCGCCGCACATCCACACCCTGAACGACAGCTCTGCAGCATCACAACAGACAGAATTACATTCATGCGTGGAAGTAAACACAGAGACGTTCACAATATTGGTACAATCGTCCTGAAACAGGAAGAGCACTGCGATAAAAAAGCAACACAGGCTTTCCTGCAGATCTTTTTGTCCTAAGCATCAGGACATGCTCGGTGACTGTTTCTAACACAACGGCTGAGAGAGTCACGCCAATTTTGACCTCTCTCTCTCTGACCAACATAATCCATCTCAGTATTTTTTCCTCTTTTGGAAAGTCACACTGCGGTGGATTCTTTTTTTAATGGAGCAAGTTAGAACGCAAAAATTGTGTTTGTTTTGTTATGTCGTAGTTTTACTTCCAACGTGGACAGACAGATTGTCTGTGGAAAACTGTGCCTGGTTAGGACACGAGGGGCACAGGGATGGTAACAAAATATACAAAAATAAAATTGCAAAAGTATAATACTAAAGCATTTTCCAACAACACTCTGATTTAGCCAGTAGAGGGCTGTAAACACAGCCTACTGCACACACACACACGCACGCACACACACACACACACACACACACACACACACACACACACACACACACACACACACGTTTGTTTCTGTGAATCGTGGGGACTTTCCATAGACTTCTATTACGTTTCCATAAAATTCTATTCTATTATTTTTAATAATTGTTTCCCCTCGTGGGGACCGCAGGCCGTTTCCCACAATGTCAAAAATGTCAGGTTTTACTATCCTTCCCACACTGTAGCATAAACAAGTACACACACAGTGTAATTTTAGTATCGCTGAAATAATTATAGTTTTTTTTATTAATTTACTAATATAATTAATAATATTATTAATATTAATAATATTTTTAATTTTGGATTTTTTGGTTTTGTTTTCTGTTTTCATCTCAATTAAATTTAAATAAACTTTGGTTTGTGCATTTAAGTGATTTTGTTGTGTGTTTTTGTCATGTTTATTAGTTTTATTATAGTTTTATACATTTGTATTTCAATTTTAGTTTTATTTTTGTACAAGTTAAACTAAAAGAAACTGATAATTAGGAATGTTGCCTTGGCAACTAGCTAAAATAAAATAAGTTAAAGTTTTTATTTGTCTTGGTTAATATGTATTTAATTTCAAGTAAAAAAATAAAATAATAATAATATATATATATATATATATATATATATATATATATATATATATACAGGTGCTGGTCATATAATTAGAATATCATTAAAAAGTTGATTTATTTCACTAATTCCATTCAAAAAGTGAAACTTGTATATTATATTCATTCATTACACACAGACTGATATATTTCAAATGTTTATTTCTTTTAATTTTGATGATTAGAGCTTACAGCTCATGAAAGTCAAAAATCAGTATCTCAAAATATTAGAATATTACTTAAGACCAATACAAAGAAAGGATTTTTAGAAATCTTGGCCAACTGAAAAGTATGAAAATGAAAAGTATGAGCATGTACAGCACTCAATACTTAGTTGGGGCTCCTTTTGCCTGAATTACTGCAGCAATGCGGCGTGGCATGGAGTCGATCAGTCTGTGGCACTGCTCAGGTGTTATGAGAGCCCAGGTTGCTCTGATAGTGGCCTTCAGCTCTTCTGCATTGTTGGGTCTGGTGTCTCTCATCTTCCTCTTGACAATACCCCATAGATTCTCTATGGGGTTCAGGTCAGGCGAGTTTGCTGGCCAATCAAGCACAGTAACACCATGGTCATTGAACCAGCTTTTGGTACCTTTGGCAGTGTGGGC
Source organism: Onychostoma macrolepis (assembly GCF_012432095.1). Taxonomy (NCBI): domain Eukaryota; kingdom Metazoa; phylum Chordata; class Actinopteri; order Cypriniformes; family Cyprinidae; genus Onychostoma; species Onychostoma macrolepis. The sequence goes on along the minus strand of NC_081171.1, from coordinate 29,234,923 downwards.
AGGTGCCAAGTCCTGCTGGTAAATGAAATCTTGTCAACAGAAGGAAGCATGAAGTGCTCTAAAATTTCCTGGTAGATGGCTGCGTTGACTGTGGACATCAGAAAACACAGTGGACCAACACCAGCAGATGACATGGCAGCCCAAATCATCACTGACTGTGGAAACTTCACACTGGACTTCAAGCAACATGGATTCTGTGCCTCTCCACTCTTCCTTCAGACTCTGGGACCTTGATTTCCAAATGAAATGTAAAATTTACTTTCATCTGAAAAGAGGACTTTGGACCACTGAGCAACAGTCCAGTTCTTTTTCTCCACAGCCCAGGTAAGATGCTTCTGACGTTGTCTCTGGTTCAGAAGTGGCTTGGTAGCCCTTTTCCTGAAGACGTCTGAGCGTGGTGACTCTTGATGCACTGACTCCAGCTTCAGTTCTCTCCTTGCGAAGCTCTCCCAAGTGTTTGAATCGGCTTTGCTTGACTGTATTCTCAAGCTTGCGGTCATCCCTGTTGCTTGTGCACCTTTTCCTACCCAAATTCTTCCTTCCAGTCAACTTTGCATTTAATATGCTTTGATACAGCACTCTGTAAACAGCCACACCTTTCAGTAATGACCTTCTGTGACTTACCCTCTTTGTGGAGGGTGTCAATGTTCGTCTTCTGGATCATTGCCAAGTCAGCAGTCTTCCCCATTATTGTGGTTTCAAAGAACAAGAGATACCCAGAATTTATACTGTAGGGATGGTCATTTATTCAAACTCAAATGTAAATATTCTAATATTTTGAGATACTGATTTTTGACTTTCATGAGCTGTAAGCTCTAATCATCAAAATTAAAAGAAATAAACATTTGAAATATATCAGTATGTGTGTAATGAATGAATATAATATACAAGTTTCACTTTTTGAATTGAATTAGTGAAATAAATCAACTTTTTGATGATATTCTAATTATATGACCAGCACCTGTATATATATATATATATATATATATATATATATATATATATATATATATACTGTATATATATATACGCACACACACACACACTTATTATTATTATTATTATTTAATGGTTTTGGTAACTAAATTAACCCTGAAGTTTGTTTGACTATATAGACCTTTTTCAGATTTCCGGGTTTCTCAGCAGCAGGGGTAAACCTCGAGAGCAGTGAATGGGAGAGTAACACAAATATATTTTTTGCATTCCCATCGCCTCAAATAGCAAAAGAAAAACTCCACGATAGTGTTTTCATGACTCTCCATCAAAAGAAAAAAATTGAGAGAGACTGATAACGGCAGTCAGAAGAGAGAACGATGCAGATGTACCGTCCCTCCCATAGACGCTGCATTAGAAACACCCTCGCATTAGCATTAACTCTTTTTTTTTTTTTTGTAATTTGATGCAAAGGTGATATAATACAAAGTATAGTGTTATAAATGTACATTTAAAAAAAAAATCGAAACATAAAAAGCTTTTGAGGATTTACAATGCTGATGACCGTTAAATGCGTCGTCACAATCTTGTGGAAAGGGTCCATTATTGAGGACATCCACACATGCACTATTCTTTGTTCAGCTCTAGCAGTGCTGTATGATCACTGGATTCACAAACTGTATGTTTGACACTTGAACTCATCACAGCACAGGAGTAAAATCATACATCTGAACATCACTTACCAAAGTTCTCACCACCCCAGATGTCCATGTGAGTGTCATACTGGCCCAGGTGATTAAACCAGCCTTTATCCATGACAAAGATTCCTCCAGCAATTACAGGAGTCCTGCCACAGCAGCGGTTGGTATGGACATGTTATGGGGTCCACTACATTAATAAAATGCTTCTAGTTTTCTAAAAGCTTCTGGGTGCTAGGTATTTCATTGTTACAAATTTGCTTCCATTTGATTAGTTTTCTGTTTGTGTTCAAGATTCTAAAACTTTAAAGAGGTTTAAATAAGATTCTAGATTTTCAATCTGCCATCAGACTTTCATAATGAAGATAGAGAGAGACCTGATTGCTTGTGTTGGGTCGTTTCTTGCCATTTTCTGTTCTATAGGAATCTGCTCCCATTTGAAGTGTAAACTCCAGTCGAAACCTGACGTCAGAGGGGGAAAAGTGAGGCGGTTATTTCTGGAATCAACACATGCAGTACATTTGAATCTGTCGGCAATCAGACCATCTGATTATGCACCATAAAGTACATTTAATATAATTTAAACAACATGCAAAACAACTGATGCCATGAAATGTAATTCATTTTACATACTAATTTGAAATTATTAACTGTAAAAAAACTTAAAGGCCTTAAAAAATAAAAGCCAACAGTGCACTGCACACTGGGAAACATATTTTCTCAAATAAAGACCGGTTAATACTGATTTTGCATGTGAGATGAATATGACATGGCAGCAAACTGGATATTGTGCACTAACATTTGAAATCAATGATTTAAAGATTAAATGATTAAATTTGCATCTGCGTTTAGGTGCTGGTGTTTTAGTGCTGTCAAAATAAAAGTCCCATCACTGTCAAGCACTCATCAACCAAGCAAAAATGACAAATATCAGCTTGTATACGTCAGGCTTGTGTTGTGTTTTGTTCCCCATGTGCCCATATATGGATTTTCCTGTTCCTGTCTTTATTGGTTCATTATTAGTTAATTCAGTCCCACCTGTGTTTGTTAATTGTCTCGTTTAGTTTGATCATTTAAACCCTGTGTTTCTATGAGTCTGATGTCGTGTTCTTGTGTCTCAGCCTGTCATGTGTTCCCTGGAGTTTGGAGTTATATTAAAGACTGTTTATTTTAAGTTTATCATCGTCTCTGCGTTCCTTCGTTTGCCACAGAGCTCAACTGTGACAGTATATCAGACTTTATTTACTGATACCTTTAAATTGACCAGATTATTGTGATTGCTGCTACTTTATGGCTCAGAGATTGCTCCTTCAAAACTCAGGAGATCTAATGTTTTATGCTGTAAGTATCAACTCTCTCTCAGATGTTTGTCTCCCAATATTCCTTGATAACAATAAAAATAGACATAAATGAGTCAAATTCTTGCAAACAATATAAGCCAATATAAATAAAAACGGTCACACTTTACAATACGGGTGCACGTATTAAATAATGCTTAACTAATGCACAGATAATCAAGAGTTAATGTATAACTCATTATGAACTAAATCATTCATTAATGATTACTGCATCAGCACCTAATGAACATTCGGTATGATTCAAAGATTAAGTAATCAATAAATTGTTATCAGTTAAATGCGTCATAATATACTAACTACCTAATAACTTATTTTATTAACTAATGAAGTAAATTCATATGTTAATTACCACACTGGGTCGAAGCCATGCCGTTAAATGTCCAGTTTTCTGCTTTAATTAATCATTAGCTAATGATTTGCAAAGGTATCATTATGTTATGACTTTACTTGTTGAGGCACAGGACTGTTAACTAATTAAGTAATATGTCATTGTGGTTATAGATTTTGAATTAGTCATGTGCCTCAACAAGTAAAGTCACACCATAATGATACCCATGCAAATCATTAGCTAATGATTAATTAAAGCAGACAGCTGGAAGTTGAAATGCATGCTTGAACCCATTGTGGTAATTAACATATGAATTTACACTATTAGTTAATATAATATGTCATTAGGGAATTAATACTTTATGACACATTTAACTAATAATTTATTGATTACTTAAGCTATGAATCATATTGAATGTTCATTTGTTGCTGATGCAGTACTTGTTAATAAATGGTTTAGTTCTTCATGAGTTATAGATTAACTCATGATTATCTGTGCATTTGTTAAGCATGAATTAATGCATATTAGTGTCACCGTATTGTAAAGTGTTACCAAAAACCAAAAAGAATGTGGACAAAAGCTTGCATCATTTGATTTTAGAAGAATTTGGTGAAATTATCAACAACAACAAAAAGTGCATAGCAAAATTACTAAAACTAAAATTAAAATGCAAACTATAAAATATGAAAATAAAAGTTAATTCAAAATACTAATAAATATATAAATAATAGTACAACTGGTTTATCATGAGAACCCCTGCAGGCTTTGGTGTCTTGGCAAATCTGAGCACAGACTGAGATTTCTAAAACTCTAGAGGAGAAACATGTGAGATTATTGGGGATTATTTTCAGCAGAAACTTCTAAGTCTTTCTCCATTTACTCTCATCACTTTCTGGCAGAAACAAATATTGTAGTGATTAAATTGACAGATAAAGAGATGATTTTGTATGGTACAGCAGTGAGATCTCTCACCTCCTCTCAAGTCAGCAGAAGCGGCCAGGTAGGCAAAATTATCCAGACTGATCACATCAATGATGGGACTGACCACACGCGTATGATCCTGCAGGAGAACACAAACCACAAATGACCAGTGTAATTATGGGTAAAAAGATTTGCAAGTATTTGATTTATTTAGTCGTTGAATGCAGCAGAAAGAAGGACACAAGCTATGACCACCCTGCTTTAAACTGAATTAGGAGGAAATGCATGAAACGAAACTTCTACATTACATCTATTTTCTAAATGCATTTGATATGTTTTTTCTTGATTTGGTAATGTTTAATTAAAATGATATAACTGGATGTTCTAAAACTCAAAAACAATCCAAACAGATTAGCCTAAACCAGTAGTATAATATAAACTAAACTGTTTAAATAAATGAAATGATTTTTTTCTCCAAAAGAGGGAAAAAAGATAGAGAGAAGGACTGTGGCAATCAAAAGAGAGAGAGATGTCAAATTTATGGTCACTCCCTCGGCGGCTGTATTGCAAACCCCCTCACAGCAGCTGTATTTTATTGCCAAGGTAATATAACACAAAGTATCGTGTTATAAATGCACATACAATATTTTCAAAATGAAAAATGTGGCTAGATTTAGGATGTTAATCATTGCAGAAATGCATCATCTGATTCTGTGGATTTGCAGCGTTCTCTGATGCAGAGCTCTAGTGTGTTCTTTGTTTCTTTGAAACTTTGCTTGCAGCAGTGCACATACTTGTGCATACATAAAACTATTTTACGAGCATGTAAGCATGCGTATGTCGCATAAAAAAATGTGTGCCAGGGAAGTTCATATTACAACTGCATAAGAAAATCAAGTGTTTTCAATTAGAGCTGGCCCTGTAGGCAATCATGCTGAACTCTGCGCTCACTGCTTGAGTATGTGCGGGGAAGCCCAGAAATCCATCTGCAATGCATCCCATTTTCAGCAGATTCACAGATTCATACAGCGATTGACATCAGGACACTCCTCTCAGAAGAAGCCCGTGGCTTGACAGTTTCTTTTCTTAAAGGAGTCATATGTTGCAAAGACTAAAGTCTCAAAACCAAAGAGATATTCTTTATAAAAGTTAAGACTCGACCATGCCCCCTAAAACCCCCTCGTTTAAACACGCCCCCACATGTCTACGTCATGGTGTGGGGAGATTTGCAAAACACTGCCCAAACGTATACGCAAAGAAAGAAGGCGTAACTTTTATTCTCGCTGTAGTATTGTTGCTGCTGCCGGCGCCATGTCCTGGAGATGCTGTGTTTCTTTGTGAAAGCGAAATTACTTTGTTTGGGTTTCCAAAAGAAGACACAACTAGAAATCAATGGTTCAGTTATATTTGCAACACTGTTCCAGAACAGTTCAACCCAAATATTAGAGTGTGTGCAGCGCATTTTTCGGAGGACTATTTCCTGAACCTGGAAGTAGCTGCCAGCTGCTCAAAGACTGTTTCTATAAAGTGGGGCAATTCCAACTTTGCAAGGACAGTCTGGCGCTTCTGACTCACAGCCTGTAAGTATGTTTTCATATTTAAATAATTTGCTACTGACTATTCAAGCGCGAGTTTTGAGCAGTGTAGAGTAACGCTTGTTGTTTGTCATTTCTCTGATCACAAATGCAGACATGGTAATGTTTATGTGGCGCGATGCAACACGACGTGTAAAAAGACAGTATAAGTCACTATAATCAGTAATTATGTCCCCACTGGATGCAACAAATGCCTCGTTTGTAATGGGTTTTACTGTTTTTGTGTCGTCGCACACGGCATCACAATACGGTAAGGGGCGTAACATTTCCATCTCACGCTTGAGGTATTCGGCCAATCACAACACACTGGATAGCTGGCCAATCAGAGGACACCTCGCTTCTCAGAACGATGAGCTTTGTAAAAATCGACGCGTTTCAGGAGCATAGAGGAGCAACAATATGTGGAAAATAATGTGTTTTTTGAACCTTGAACTGCATAAACACATTGCATTACACCAAATACACAACATGATGTTCTTTTTAGCAACATCATATGACCCCTTTAAAAAAAGTTCTGTGAGTTTACCATGATGCTGTGGTGGCATCAAATAGTACTGGTACTGAATGATTACAGCTTGGCATTTACATGGTAGTGGTACTTCAAAGAACACCATCATATTACCATGATACATAAAAACTAGTATTACCATGGTACCATTTTTTTAAATCTAAAATCAAAAGGTTTCTAATCCTGTTGTTATTGTAAAAGTTTAGTAAATAGATTAAGAAAAAGAACAAATCTAAAGTAAAAAAATTAAACATGTTTTAATTTACAATGGCTGCATACTGTTCTAAAACAATTTCCACACTGCAAATGTAATATAAAAAATAAAAAATAATTGAAATTTTGACATTTAACAAAACTTGTTTTTGTTGTGCATTTAATAAATTTGTATTTTTGTGTTCTGAATTTTTAGGGGTGAAACTAGTGGTAATCATTTAAATTCTAATATTACGTAATTCTCTAAAACAACATGAAGCTGCAACTTGATAATCTCAATATTTACAACTAATTTGACCTTTTTAAACATCTGCTGTTCAAAAATACAGATCCATGAAAAATACGCCACAAAAATGATTTTCAAATTCAAAGTGACAAAATTCTAATTTTCTCGCTCCATATATTTCAAGCTGTTTATTAGTCTGACTGGCTGTTGCTCAAGGCTTCAGACACTGATTTTCTTTTAAAGTGTTGTTTGAGGAGAGACCGTGTGTGTTTCTTTCAGTGTGTATCATTAGATTTCTTACAGCGCTCAGATTATTCAGACATGCGTATTAAAAGTATTAAAAATAATGACCCTTGAAAACGGAAAAACAGGAGCATTCACGCATATTAAAACCAGACTGTAGTCAAACAGAATATTAAAAAATAATGGTTTTACACCATTTTTTAGTAAGTGTCTAAACTGCTTTCTGATGCTCAAGTGCCTTGATTTTACATTTGATATAACTACATTTTCATATTTACATCTGAAGAAAATGTGACCAAAGAAAAAGTCCACCCTCATGTCTTCAACAATCAGCAGATTTGAGCAATCATCCAGAATCACTGCCTGCAGCACAAACAACAGGATCAGATACACACTGAAGTATACTGAGAAAAACTAGGCTCTTGGCTCCATAACAAAGCTCTAATGCTGCAGAAAAGTGGTTGAGGAGATGATGATGATGATGATGATAATCGCTCTTGATGATTTAGGACGAGAGAGGCTACATGGTGCAGCTGTGAGAAGACAAACGCTCTGATTCTGGGAAAATCTCCCTCTGAAGAACCAGACTGGACTCGGGCCATTTATGACTCATTACTGACTCTCCGCACTCACCATGTTAAAGCAGCGTCAGCGGTCCAGCACGAAGAGATCAAGTATCTCAAGTGAAAAATCTGATCAAACTCTACAATAATCTGCTGCGAATTCATCTGTCCCTAGGTACAAGCCTGTCAAATGAGGTAGATGTAACATGGACAGGTTGCATGGCATGCATCATCCTCTAAAACCGTGAATAAGACTTAACAAGGTAAAAGGAAATATGCTCTAAACTACAATAAACACAGGAGAATAAACATGACCACAATGTGTTTTGTGCTGTGAGAGAATGAAAATTCGAATGACATTAGAAATACTTAATCTTCCAAAACGTCAACCATTTTGCGTAATCTAGATTTAGGACATTTGTGTTTAATTTTGTACAGTAAACACTTGTAGAAGTGTTTGCGTCACCACTCGACGTCCAATGAACAATCTGAGTCCTGAAGCAAAAGCAGTCGAGAAGCGCTGCTCTGCACCAGACATGGTCAATGTTTCTCATATTCATGCACAGCTGTGTACTTCTGATGCTCCCACGCAAAAAAAAAGAAAAAAGAAAAAGAGACTTTAAAATGTTTGGAAAATGTCTAGATGCCCTAAATCCATCATGATAAATTGTAAATATTGGCCTCTTGAGTAATTGGACTAACTTTCACTACGTGACACATTAATTCGTACCAAAAGGTTTGATTGTATGCATTATTTCAGTCTGCAGTGTCACATGATATTCAAATAGAGAACAATTATTTTAAAGGGTAATGATATTTGTAACTGTATTTTTGATTAACTGCAGCCTTGGTGAGCTGAAGAAGTCTCTTTCAAAAAAAAAAAACTATATATTGGAGTTTTTGTTGTTGTTGTTTTGTTTTTTTGCAATAAAGCCTGTTTATTTTGATTATCTAACTATGCACAATTACATCGCTAGTTTAATTTCTGTTGGTGTTAAGCATTGTTTTATCCCTGCTATCCTCAGATTGAGAAGCTCTGATCTAGATAAATTATTATTAAATAAGTATCACCCTGGAACAGTTATATATTTTTTTAATTTGTAAATATTTTGTCATTTTATATATCTGTATGTTTTGAGTTACTGTAGATAAATAAGGGCGTTTATCATACTGTACCTAATAAAGTAATAAACTGTTACATATTGGAACACTTTTCATTTTGATGAATTGCGGTTGTGTTTTGCACCTCTTTGACTCTCTGGATCATGGGCTGCAGCCAGTCGGCGTTGACCTCACAGTGACTGTCCAGGAAGGTGAGGATGGAGGCCGACGCCGCAGACGCCCCTCTGACACGAGACCGGATCAGACCTGATCAACACCAGCACACGCTCATTATAACACATCACCATCCCAAAATAATTACAACAACACCAAATAATGCATTCATTGAGTGCACAAATGAAGCTTGTCAGCTGAGGCTGGTGAAGGCCACGTTAAATCTAAACATGACTTTAGTGTTATTTTAATCCATGTCTGGTAGACTTTAGTACATTAACACACAGCTTCATCTGTACTAATCGTCACATATACAAAACCATTTAAAAGTTTGGGGTCAATCAGATTTAATGTTTTTTATTGTTTAATGTTAATGTTTTTGAAAAGTCTCTTCTGCTCACTAAGGCTGCAATTATTTGATTAAAAATACAGCAAAAAAAATTGAAATGTTATTACAACTTAAAATAAGTGTTTGAATTTGAATATATGTTAAAATGTAATTTATTCCTGTGATGCGCAGCTGTATTTTCAGCATCATTACTGCAGTCTTCAGCGTCACATGATCTTCAGAAATCATACTAATATGCTGATTTGCTGCTCAAGAAACATTTCTGATTATTATCAATGTTGAAAACTTCTTTGATGAATAGAAAATTTAAAAGAACAACATTTATTTGAAATATAAATCTTTACTGTCACTTTTGATCAATTTAATCCTTAGTTACTGAATTACATTTTTTGTTTTTTAAAGTCTCACTGAAAGTCCCAAAACTTTGGAATGAAAGCGTGAGTATTTAAACTTTGCAGTGTTTAATATGTCCTGACAGAATTGAGAGTTTAATGTGAATTATTCCTGATGGAAGATGTCTGTTTGTTTAGCACTATATACTCAAACATGCATTTAAACGAGATCTAAATGAACTGGTATTATTCATGTCAATATATTATAAATAAATATATTACATTTATACCAACCAAACTGATTTTTATAGGTTAAATCAAGTAGCTCTTTATGGTAACAATCGCAGATCACCACTTTTTACTAAAAATATTGCAAATGCAAAAGCTCCATTAATTACACAATATACTGTCAATATGTATTTATTATATCATTCAACATTTTTAATGTTAGTATGTGAATGCATCTCCACTCCTCCTATCACACATACCTTCCCGGCGCTCATTTCTCAGACAGCGCACCTTCGGGATCTGAGAGAGAAGTCGACAGTCTTCAGCTGCAGAGACACAGAGAGACATCAGATTTCCCAGAATGCACCAACAAGTGAGTGTGCAGCACACATGTGCATTTCAACATTTCAACACGATCATTTTAACGGACAGTTAAGACTGTAATATACAAGATAAACAGTCCATGAATGAAAACCCACACACACACACACACACACAAGGGAAGCGTGTCCGCAGCTGACCTTTGAGGAGGAAGGATTAATTACAGCGGGATCACGCTGACAAATCAGGTAAATCTACACCTCTAGACGAACTGAAACCACTGACAGGCCAGGAATCCAGAAACAGAACTGCTTCAATTTGTAATGAAATGATCTACATTATGTTCGGCTGAACTAATGCTTATTGAACATCTGCATTCTTCTGCTGATGTGGGACGAACACCGTACTAAAAATACACTGAAAATCAACAGCAGCAGTTTGCAGCAATATTGCAATAAAAACAATATTGTGATATTATAACTTTTCTATTTCAAATTTTAAAATGTAATTTATTCCCGTGACAGCATCAGAAATCATTCTAATATGCTGATTTGCTGCTCAAACATCTCTGATTGCAAGCTTTTTTGTTTTTGTTGAGCTCTATATACACTGAAAAAAATATAAAATCTATAATAACTGGTTTTCTTCAAGACAAAAATATAATTCAACATCATGAAGCAGTGTAAAAAAAAATATTTTGAATGAAATTTAATATTTATATTTTCTGCTTTTACTTTTGTTTTAAAGTTGTAATAATTCTGTTCGGATTTTTTAAACATTTAAATTTTTTTTATGCCTATATTTTCTAAACTGTGAATTATTGAATATAGTTTATTTAGTTTTAGTACTTCAACTTTAAATAAAAGAAGAAATGTTGCCTTGGCAAATAGCTGAAATAAAATAGTACGTTTTTTGTTTGTTTGTTTTTGTATTTTATTTGATTTTAGTCAATGTTTATTTTATTTCATGTAACAATTTTTTTTTTTTTCACGGTTTTTGTTTTATTTGTATTTTTTGTTAATGATAATAACCATGTACTGAACTAACCCATATACATGAATATATACCAACAAAACTATTTTTAATGGGTTAAATCAGGTAGAAATACACGTATGGAATCATTAGGGAAAAATCAGAAGCAGAATTTCTATTCTTGCTGACAGTTGTTCTAATTTGAATATATTGAATGTGTGTGTGTGCGTGTGTGTGTGTGTGTGTGTGTGTGTGTGCGTGTGACATATGAGGACACAAATTTGTATAATGGTATGGGTATGACAGGTATTACAAGGAGAAAGTGACTTATGAGGACATTTCCCCATGTTCCCATATTTCAAAACGCTTATAAATCACACAGAATGAGTTTTTTTGAGAAAGTAAAAATGCACAAAGTTTCCTGAAAGGGGTAGGTTTAGGTGTAGGGCGATAGAAAATACGGTTTGTACAGTATAAAAACCATTACGCCTATGGAATGTCCCCACAATTCACAAAAACAAACATGAGTGTGTGTGTGTGTGTGTGTGTGTTGGAGAATGAAGCCACAGAGGAAGTGTGGCAGATGGTGATGGGGAGGATAAAGCACAGATTACTGTCAGGACAAAAGTCAAGTCACACTCACTGACTCTCATGGCAGATGTCAGCGAGCATGTGTCTCACAAACGTGTGTGTGGACGGACTGTTGTGATGTGTTTTGAAGGAGGAAATGGAATGTGTGTGAAATGTGTATTCAGTGTTAATTACAGCGGAATCCACAGCATCACAGTCGAATTTCTGCTTAAAAAACTCCTCACACTGCTGGATGCCAGGATGTGATTGATAAGTGTTTTTAGCATGTTGCTTTTGAGGTTGCTAGGGTTTTCTAGGTGATTGCTTATAGGGTCCTATCAAATACTTTTTTTACATTTTCTGGATTCCATTTTAATGGTTTGATTCAAATGTAATGATCAAAAGGGATGTCTAGTCAATTAAATTAAGAAAATTGTAACAATTTAATAATTCGTTAAAATGCAACAATACACAAAACAAAATTGGTATCTGTTATACAGTAAAAATGTAAACAACTCGCAAATTTTACACTTAGTTACACTTTCATTTTACATTTTACACTTTCACTTAGAACAACCATCACATTTTATAGTTTAAAAAAAATGGTTTTAATACAAAAAAATAAAAATCCTTTAACATATACTGATACTTTAACATATAGGCTACTGAGTCTGAACACCAAACCACACATCACACTAAAACAATTCAATAACTGATAAGAAAAAACTAAGAAGAAATTGTTTTTTTAATGAAAAACCATCAAATTGCATTGTCACACAGGGAATGCTGAGAGTTTCCATTTACATTTTTTTTATTATTATTATTATTGTAAATTATAATTTAACTTGTTCTTTTTACACCCAAAAACTAAAATGACATTTAATGTCCCAATCTATTACAGTTTTCCAAGTTTTAATTGTAACATTTTTATAGTCTTTTACTTTTATAATGACTTTTTATAGTGTTATTGTGGTCTATGCTTGGTTTTTATCTTGTTTGTTTTAGTTTCTCTGGATTTTATATTTTTTGATTTAATACAAATTTTTTTATCAAAAACTGTGGTGATAAAATGAATGCATAAAACTTTAACAATTTAATGAATCTTCTAAAATGTAATAAAATAAAATTAATGAAACAATTCCTTTATTTATTTTTTTTGCAATACAGAGTTAATAGCACAGTTTTTCTCTTTAAATTAAAAAAAAAAAATTGCATGATATTCCATAAAGTTAAACCAAACTTCTATTTAGCAGGTTGTAGTGAAGAAGATCTTTGAGTTTTGACATAAAGACAATATCCCGATAATAACCAAATGGTCAAGCAATCTCCACTGAACCCGACAGTGAGGAATGAGTTGCACGCTTGAGTTTATCACTCTTAAATTAAGACATTTAACTCTAAATATAAGCAGCAGCAACAGCAATACTGATCTTAACCAACAGCACAAAAAGCCAATGAGATGCAGCGAGAAAAAGTGTTTGTGATGATCCGGTCACATGGTCCTGCTGATGAAAGCAGAGATCAGGCGTGTGATTAAGACGAGCGTAAACAGGATTTAAAGGTGCAGTGGAAATCCTGCTTTACCCTTCAGCTCATCTGCAGAAGCGCTGCTGCTGTAAACCTCTAGCGCTAATTATTACACGCTCGTTAACAAACACACCCGATCGAACCGTCATCAACAACACCTCCCATCTGCTGCATGGAGCTGTTATTGCTTTGGCTTCATTCACAGCAGTCCAGAAGTTGCTTTGTATGTACGATATTTTTTTATTTAAATTGCAAATACTTTGTTAATGTCACAGATTCACCATGCAGGCTCAACACTTTAAAATAAGGTTTGATTCAAATATTTAAATTTAAAATCAAAATAAGCACTTTTAAAATAAAGACAAACAAAACTAAAGGAAAAGAGGTAACACTTTAGTTTAGGGACCAATTCTCACTATTAACTAGCTGCTTATGAGCAATATTACTACTACACTGGCTGTTTATTAGTACTTATAAAGCACATAATGCCTTATTCTGCATGACTTTACTTAAATCCCTTAATTCTACTACATACCTAAACTTAACAACTACCTTACTAAATAAGCAGTTAATTAGCAGGGTTTTTTGAGGCAAAAGTCATAGTTAACAGTTAGTTTAATAGTGAGAACTGGTCCCCAAACTAAAGTGTGACCAAAAAAGATGAAATATTTTATTTATTTACCTGCTTGTAATGTGACTATTTACCAACATCAGAGAACCGTGAAAAAGAATATAATTCAGGGAACTGAATATAATATTTTCAGACATATGCTGTAATTTAATGTTAATTGCAATGGAATTTAAATGTCTCATAATTTATATTTATATTACATGCAATTAGTTGAACCTAAGATTTTTTTTCTTTTTTCTTTTTTGACACACTAAAGTAGGACATATGTAATTTCATAATTACTATTATTGTCATTGAAATATTGTTAAAGTGCACTGCAAAATGTACTGACAAGCATTTATGGTAAACTGTGATTATGCAAATGTGTGAAATATTTACTTGATTATTTTAGGTCAAAAATATTTGGGAATCCCTGAGCTGATGCATAAAATATCATAAACTACAAATTTACAATAATTGTATTATTATTATTATTATTAATCTAGGTTCATTTCCATTAACCTATTAACAATATTTTTAACACTTTAAGATGTATAAAATATTAATTAACTTTTGCCTTGTTTTTTTTTTTAATTGCCTTTTTAATGCATTTGTGTTGCATTTGGTCATTTTAGTCAGTAATTAAATCATTCAGATTGCACAATCTGCTCTATAAATCAAGCATAGTATCACACATAAAACCTGGCGCGTGTTGTAGTTTATTCAGCAACAAACTGAAAGCTCATTTAAATTATTGCGGAGCTTTCCGTTCAGCCGACAGCCCCGAATAAACTCAGAGCTGCGCTCCATCCAGATGTAAGGAGCACTGAATATTTCCCTGACTCTGATAACAATATAGTTCAGGATACTGTATATGAGCCTGACTACAGCAGAACTTAATGGCATGAACTATCTTTGAAGTAAACACACAACTTCTTATCTTTGGCCATATTTGAGGTTAGAGGATCTTCTTCGTTTTTTTAGTTTAAGTCCAGTTATATTTAAAGGATGGCTTAGTGCAAATAGAAGCAGATGTTATTTGTATCTCAGTGTGTTATAGTATAAAAAAAGCATGCAGTAATAACAACAACATATTCTAGATAGGCAGAATATAACTGGCTCGTAAAGAGTCTTCCAGCATTTTAGTTCAGAAACCTGAAATTAACGAGACTTGAACCCTTGAAGAACCTTTGGCAACAGAAGAGCAGTCTTATCACTGTCAGCATGAGAAGTGTGTGTGTGTGTGTGTGTGTGTGTGTGTGTGTGTAAATTGAGGTCCTCACGGGTAAACAAGCTAATAAATCACACAGAATGTAAATCTAAAAATGCCTGTAGTTTCCTGTAAGGGTTGTAGGTTCCTGTAGGTTTAGGTGTAGGGTTGGTGTAGGATAATAGAAAATACGTTCTGTACAGTAGAAAGTACTGTACCATTACGCCTATGGAGAGTCCCCACAAGGATAGCAAACCAGACATGTGTGTGTATGTGCATGTGTGCTCCGTGCCAAAAGAAGCAGAGTGTAAAGCCCCGCCTGAGACCAACACATGATCTCTGTAAAGGAAAAATCACGTCTCTTTAGAGCTCCACAACATTAATCACAGCAGAGCTACACGTCTGATTGTGCCGTTTGTTTCCTCACCGTGGCAACAGCAGGGCCGGGCTCAGTCTTGGCTCACTGATGTACAGAGAATGAGCAATATTTACAAAGACCTCCACAGCTAACGTGTCCTCAAAGGTCAAATATGAGCACATACACACGCAGGAAACACTTTGTCATCATTCACTGCTTTCATATGTGAGTGTGTGTGTGTGTGTGTGTGTTCTTGTGCTGCAGTGACGTGAAGCTCTACTTACGGTCAGAGCTAAAGTCGTCCACAAGAATAATTTCCTGTATCAAGTGAGGAGGACTTCTCATCAGTACACTGAAACAAAAACAACAGAGATAAATGCACTATAATAAAGCTAAGGTATTATACCTTCAACAGCTTTAAGTGAAGAGAATGTGTGGCACAAAAAAAAAAGTATATGTATACATATGTGTGTGTGTGTGTGTGTGTGTGTATATATATATATATATACATACATACATATATATATAATCTCAATGTATTAAGTATTAAACATCAGTTTAACTTGTCCTGCACTGTTACTACACACATGAATGATATTTTTTAAAAACTGAACGTAATATTTTTGGACACTTAATTGCATTAAAAGACAATGTAGTATGGTTTCAATTTATATTAAATATAATTATGGTTTTTTGATCCATAAGTAGGACTTTAAGTACATATTCGTGTAATTTCATAATTGCTTTTATTGTCTTTGAATTACGGTTAAACTGTACTGATGAATGCACTGACAAGCACTGATGTTAAACTAAAATATAAATAAATAAAAAATGTATTTCTACTGAAGCTTGCATGTCATGTATTTCAGTATATTTGTAATTACACATTTGTAATGATGAAGTTCAATTTAGTACATTTAAAATATATTCACTTCAAATAACATAGTACATATACTGTACTATAACAAGTATTTTACATGTGCTTTATGTCAGTCTACATATCAAAATAAGTGTACTTCTTTATAGCATGACAAAAGATTATTAAAGCATAATTATTTAAAATGCACTTCAAATTTACCTTTTAATTTGACATGATTATAAAGTGCACTTTTAAAAAATGTACTTCGGTGTGTTATAAAACTGACATGAAAGTGTCTCTTTAAGTACACTTCAGTGAAAATTGATGTCATTAATATTATGTTATCTGCATCTAAAATATATTTCTGTCATGACATCTCTCGGAGGGATTGGCATGGTTATGTACATGGCAATGTTAATGTGTTTGGTCTTGGTGGAACAGATCTGCTACGCTGCTGCTAACGAGACTCGCTACTGTTAATACATCCACACTTACTGTGAGCATGTAAGAAAAACTGCTGCTGCGCATATAACGTATATATGAATAACCCCCATATTCTAGCTTACATGAATCCTTGTAGCTGATCTATACAGGTGGAGCTGGGGAAGGACACTGCAAACTGCTACATCAAGCACTAGCCAAGTATTTGATTGGCTGCGGTAGCAAAAAGAACCAATCAGCTGCGCCATGTCAGATTGAGCTGGACTGCGCCATCTAGAGTTCCTTAACAGAACTTTGAACAAGTGCACATTGTGAACAATTTAGCGCACTTCATTTTCTCAAGGGACCTTGACAATCACATAGTAACACCTTGGAAACAGACAATAGAATTGTGGAAGCACCACTTGTATTTTCTACAGAAAATGGTTTTAACCCTTTCATGTTGTTGCATGACCTGTTTTAGATTTAAACACAGATTTACTGCAACTTAATGTCAAAGTTTCAGTCTGAAACTTCATGACGTGCTCAACGCATTTGATATGAACACGGCAATGCAAAATACACTCTCACCACACTATCAGCCACAAACAGCACACTGTGACATTTAGGGCCAGATTTACTAAACAGGCTAAATTCGCATGAGACCACAAACCCATAAAAGCACAGAGGGGAGTGGAAAGTTCTGCGGGTGTTCCACAAATTAAAAAACACAAAAGCAGCTAGGTCATTTCCATAAAAACCTACGTAATCTACCAAGAGCAGCGCAAACAAGCAGAGCTGATGATAATCAAATATGCGTGCATTCTACTAACAACACAGCACAAGGTGGGTTAGGACACATTAAATAATAGTGCAAATACCAGTACCTTAGTAAATCAAGATTTATTTGAATACTCTCCTCTCATAAATTTTGTGTCTGAACGGAAAACTCCTACAAATGCATATCCATTAAGGCCAGCTGCAAAAATGACCGTGTCTGTGCCTTTTCATCACTAATGTTTCTCTGCGCATCGTCAGCTTTTTAACACCAAGAGAAGGTTTGCACTGGCACAAGCTGTTAGTAAATCGGGCCCTTAAACTGTAATTTCTGATGTACTACGTACAGAGTCAATTTGAGCTACGCTGAAAACTATAACCTAAAAATGGAAACAGTGTTTATTCAAGCCGAAGATACATTCATCTGGGCTGAATCAGAAACAGCTCTTTAAGGTAACAGTTGCAGGTTCTTGCTGAATGTCAGTGGGTCCAGCGCAGTGCAGTGTAGGCTGTTACCTTTTAATAGTGCGCAGCAGGGTGGAGCGCGCCTCATTGTGAAAAGTGATGATGATGCTGGTGGGTGGCAGGTCAGGGTCAAAGGTCATGGAGGCACATCTGTGAATGCAGCAAACACACACAGGGCGAGTCAGGGCTTTCTTTGTCATGGCTGAGCAGTGAGCACACTATGGAAGGACAATATTAAATCTACTGTAGATCACCAGAAATGGATTTACACCGAACTGAAAGTACTACACTAATAAATTACTATCTTACCGATAGTGGCGTGTGTCTCTGATGACGCGTTCGCTGCCGAGTCGGTCGCTCTCCTGCAGGTTGAACGCATGCTCTCTGTACGGATCCTCACCTGCTTTCAGCTGCTTACTGGATAGAAAAGCCTTTTCATCAAACTGGCCCAAGAGCTGACCCTGCTGCTCCAGCTTTGGTGCATGAGTTACCTGACAGACACACACACACACACATGCTGGATTATCCACTGGTGATGCCATTAAAATGTTTCTTGCAGAGCCTCAACACTGCTCACTGAGATTAAATATTATACTATAATAAATAAAAAATAATTGTACTAATCATATGTGACACTGGACCACAAAAACCAGTCAAAAGTGTCAATTTGTTTTTTAAATTGAGATTTATACATAATCTGAAAGCAGAATAAATAACCTTTCCATTGATGTATGGGTTGTTAGGATAGGACCATATTTGGAAATATTTGAATATTTGAAAATCTGGAATCTGAGGGTGCAAAAAAATCTAAATATTGAGAAAATCGCCTTTAAAGTTGTCCAAATGAAGTTCTTAGCAATGCATGTTACTAATCAAAAATTAAGTTTTGATACATTTACGGTAGAAAATTCACAAAATATCTTCATGGAACAAGATTTTTACTTAATATCCTAATGATTTTTGGCATAAAAGAAAAATTTAGCATTTTGACCCATGCAATGTATTTTTGGATATTGCTACAAATATACTCCAGCGACTTAAGACTGCTTTTGTGGTCCAGGGTCACATATTATTAATCCTGTAATTAAGATTGACATATGAAAAATAAAAGTCAGTAGAATCGTTTTTTTCTGAAATGGAACTATTTATTGAACATTTTGACAAAATGTAAATGCGTTTATTTTTTTTATTTTTTTTTACCATATCAGGCTTTTATGGCTCATACAGTATAGTATATAGTTATACTATATACTATAAATATATAGTAAGAATACTATATAGAGAAAAAAAGCTTGATTTCATTCAGAGTATTGTGGATACTTAGATAAAATGATATAAATATCAGTAATCACTCTATATCTCCAATAATGTGTCTTAATAAGATGATATTTAAATGCTTAGTTTGATGATGAAAACATATGCAATACAATACAATGATTATTGAGAGATGATGAGAGAAATTACGCCTGGATAATCAAGTAAAGCAAAGCTGCTTCAGTCCAGTAAGTGTTCATCTTGAAATATTACTAACAATATCAAAGTTGAATATTATATTGAATCAATATCAAAAACCTGTATAGATTTGACAGTGAAAAGGCACATGAGGCACAAGCTGAAGATGGACGTTTGTACAATTATACTAAAAGACCTTTTACTTGCTAATAAAGTCTAAACTTTCAATCAGATGACAGAAGGCATGTAGTAGATTCTGTACAACAAGTTTTGATCATGTCAGTCATTTAGAGGCAATACAGTTAGGATTTAAAGGGTTAATTGTGTTTTAGTAGGCAAGAATCAGAGTTACTATCGCTCAAGCCTAGACCTGGGGATTATCAAAGATTAATAAATACTGTAACAAATATATTGCTCATTGCATTATCTAACATGAACTAATGGGGCCTCGTTGTTAAGTGTAAGTAAAATTTTGTAAGCTGTGTCAATGGAAAAACACAACTTTACATTGTTCTGTATTTTCTCAGTCTGATTCTCAGTGCGTTTAGAAGTTCTGCTCTATGAGAAATGCTTCATCACATGATCCTCATGAGACCAAAGACATTAAAATTCCACTCACAGACCTCAGGGCTGGACACATGAACCATGACAGGGGTAACAGTCAACTGAGCAACAAAACGGATGATTTTGAGTAGAGGAACATCTTTACAATACGCTGCTTTGACAACAAAGTTAAGAGCATAAAAGTAGAAAATAAGCAAACAATGCAAGCATTTTCATAATTCATGCACTGGTGCATGCTGGGAAGAGGCAAACTGGGCCACAAAACCATTTTTCAGTGCACTGTAACAAGATCAAGTAACTAGCACTGAACAAAACAAACAAAGACTTGCTTGATTATTTTTTAGTGGTTTGTTATTCTGAAAGGGACAGTTCACCTAAAAATCAAAATTCAATCATTGCATTCATTTTGCACTCTTTTTGAAGCTGGTCACTGTTTACTTACATTTTTAAATCCTTTTGTGGTCACATGTGACATTAGAAAAACACCAGAGTGAGTAAATGCATCTCAATGCAGTTTTATAGTAGTACATGATGCAAACTGGGTTAATTGGATTGATGCATTTTTTTATAGTTAAAATAGGTATTAAGTATTAAAACAAGTAGTAAGCAAGTACTAAACTCAGCAGATAACCTGACTGCACCATTTGTTGTAATGATCAAATCATGCAATTTGTTGATTAGCGGTGTGCTTTTAACATTAAAATGAGTGAAAGAATTATGATCTATTGTGTTACAAAACTGTTCCTCCCTTTTTATTATGGGGTCAGTTTGGCCTACTTAATTTTGTTTAAAATTAGCTGCACAAACACAAATGAAAAAACATGTTTTTTCCCTTATTGCGCCTATTTAAACAATGAGATGCAAATAATTCAAAGTGTAAATGGAATCTAACATTAATTGTACTTGTTGTTAGCAGTATTTATTATTATATACTTTTTATGTGTTTTTCTCAAACATTCCTTGTGAGGATGAACCTGGTTTCTCACACTTCTTTTCAGTGCTGCAACAGTCTAATAATTCAGATCCAAAAAACTAACATCCAAAAACATCCTTTTTTTTGACCGTGAAACTCAATTAGGTTAAAACTGTAAATTCTGCTTGGTTCAAAAGACGAGTCTTCAGTTCTCATGTATTTGATATTTTAGTCTTTGAAAATCTACAATAAAGGTTGTCTTTTTCTTTGTTGTTTTGGGGGTTAATTTAACCACTAACACAACTGATTTAACCAACATTTTTACAGCCTTTCCAAAACATATGTATGTGTGAAAATTTCAAGAAGACAAATGGTTTAACCAACTCAACTCAACTCAACCTTTATTTATAGAGCACTTGCAAGACCACAAGTGGAACCAAAGTGCTGTACAAAGGAAAACAAAGAGAGAGAGAAATATAATAATAATAATAATAATAAAAACTAGATAGAAAAGTTGGAAGACAAACTTTAATTTGGTTTAAAATATCCTAGCCAGAAAGTTTGTAAAACTTTCAAAAGCTTGAAGTTTGAAGGTTTTCAGTTTGAAGTAGTTTGAAATATGTAAAAAGAATAAAGTTTTAAAGATTAAAGTTTGAATGTTTAAAAGGCAATACAGTCTATCAGAAGAACAGAAACTAGGGTACCTGGGGTGGCTTCTAGGGTGGTTGCTAGGGTGTTTCTAGGTTACCTGAGGTAGTTGCTAGGGTGTTGCTATGAGGCTGCTAGGGTTCCCGGGTTGCTGCTAGGGTGTTGCTAGGCGGTTGCTATGGTACTCGGTGGTTGCTACGCTGTTGCTGTGCGGTTGCTAGGGTAATTGAGGTGGTTGCTATGGTGTTGCTATGTAGTTGCTATGGCACTCAGGGTGGTTGCTAAGGTATTGCTAGGTGGTTGCTAGGGTAACCGGGGTGGTTGCTAGGGTGTTTCTAGGGTACTCTGGGTTGTTGTTAGGGTGTTGCTATGTGGTTGCTAGGGTAACCGGGTGGTTGCTAGGGTGTTGCTATGTGGTTGCTATGGCACTCGGTGTGGTTGCTAAGGTATTGCTATGGCACTCGGGGTGGTTGCTAGGGTAACCGGGGTGGTTGCTAGGGTGTTTCTAGGGTACTCTGGGTTGTTGTTAGGGTGTTGCTATGTGGTTTCTAGGGTAACCGGGGTGGTTGCTAGGGTGTTGCTATGTGGTTGCTATGGCACTCGTTGTGGTTGCTAGGGTGTTGCTATGGCACTCGGGGTGGTTGCTAAGGTGTTGCTAGGCGGTTGCTAGGGTACTTGGGGTGGTTGCTATGGTGTTGCTATGGTACCCGGGGTGGTTGCTAAGGTGTTGCTAGGCGGTTGCTAAGGTATCCGGGGTGGTTGCCAACTGAATAAAAACAAAAACATAAAATCAGTGCAGACATGAGATACACAGCTTACAAAACATTTTCAAATGCTAATGAAAACAACTAAGTTTTAAGCGCACTCTGAAATACACCCAATGCAGGAGAAGATTTAACAGAGAGAAGAAGGTCATTCCAAAGCCTAGGAGCTGCAACAGAGAATGACTGATCACCTTTACATTTTAAACAAGAGAGAATCAATTGATCATTAAGTCAGGAACATACTCAGGTGCTAGGCCATGCAGGGCCTTAAAAACATACAACAGCACTTTGCAATGAATTCTGTAAAGTATGGGTAACTAATGCAGTTTGATTAACACAGGAGTAATATGCTCTCTCTTCTTAGTACCTGTTAAAAGTCTGGCAGCTGAATTCTGAAGAAGCTGCAAACGAGAGAGAGAGGCCTGACTCACAACACATTACAGTAATCCAAACAGGACGACACAAAGGCATGAACAACCTTCTCCATATCTTCAAAAGAGAGGATGGACTTCGATTTCGATATTGATCTAAGATGGCGGGGGACTATTCTTAACAACAGCATGTCTGCCAGTCAAATTTATGGTCAGAGTCAAAAATGACACCAAGGTTTCTCATCAGTGTTTCCAATCTAGGTAGAGATCACCTTTTGAAAGATGATAGAATCCTGATTGAATCTCTTGTAAGAATAATTTTTTAAGTTCCACAGTGTTTACCAAAAATGGAGCTGAAAGAAGTGGAGACTCAAGCTGTGAGCTGGAGATACAGCGTGAAGAGAGAGCGACCTCACCTTCCATTTCTGAAGAAACAGAGGTGAAACTCCCTCTGCAGTCCATAAACACTCTCAGAAAGAGCAGCAGATGCCTATGAATGCACTCAGCGCTCCTTTATCCAAACCTCTGTTCAGAAGCCAGCTGTGGCTTTACTTCAGAAATACAATCACCACGAACAGCAATCTTACTCCTACACGCATCAGTATTTACCGCCATTTGATGGATGGACTTTCTGCGTGAGTTTTTTACACTTGCTTTTGCATAATTTGTCTCGGTAGAAGTTATTAATGAATGAATTAATAATTAATAATTGTTTCATTTTTAATATTAATTTTTTATAAATATTTAATATTTATTTTTAATATTATTATCAAAATTGCAATATGACTTAGAGCAATTAACAAACCAAAAGACATCAATTTATTTAAATAATAATTTGATTGAAATAATAATAACAACAACAATAATAATAATAACAATTATTATTACTATTGTTATTAAGAATAATAATAATAATAATGATTATTATTTAATAAATTGTAGCCTTTTTTCAGCATAATAATAACAACAACAACAACAACAATAACAATAATAATAATAATAATAATAATAATAATTATTATTATTATTATTATTATTATTATGTTGACCAAATTGCTCTACAGCAAGTCTGGATTTTTATAAATCCAGTAAATCACATTTACTTGTTTTTAAATCAATGGAAGCTTTTTTTCTGCCACAGGATGAAAAAAAAAGAAAAAAGAAAGATAATTGCAACTTTTTATCTCACAGTTCTGACATTTTTCTCAGAATAGTGAGATAAAAAAGTTGCAGTTACCTTTTTTATTCAGTGGCAGACACAAGCTTTCATATAAATTGTAGTCACCCTACAACAGATTTTTTTTCTCCACATACATTGCAGCAGACATACAATGAGACTGCGTCGCGGTCAGTGTTGTCACGTGTGCTTTAGTTTCCTCTGCTGAAGTTGGTAACTTGTGCTTTTAGCACACACGCCTCAGGTGTGAAGCTGAGTGAATCTCCATCACCTCACAGATTGCTCTGCTCTGAAACTGCAGGTTGCTCTAAATGTGTCCTCAATCTCATGTTTAATTCCATCGGCAGCTCTGAACGCAGCTGATGAGATGCATATGCCACTGGCTCTGACAGAACACATCTGTGCTGGATGCGAACAGATGCACAGCCTGATCAGCACAGCTTCAACACACCGTCTATCGCTGTTATTCAAGCTGATGAACAGCAGCTACAGCATTCTTCTGGAACGCTTGCTCTGTTCTTTGAGCATCGAGTGCAGTGATACATTACCTATCCTGCAAATAGCATGGTTTCGTCTGAAATATCATAATACATAATCATTCAGTAACTTCTTTTTCAATCGAATTATTTTTTTAATGACAAAGTACATTATCATAATGATTTAACAGATTGTTTTAAATATACAACATATTATTATAATGCTATTTATTTATTTGTTTGTTTTAGCATGCACTTGATCATCTGAAAATATTTATTGTGGTGCAGTGCTACTTTAGTGTCTGCACCTTTTATATGAATATTTTTTTATTTTCTAATTTTGTTTTTGTTTCAGTTTTAGTTTTTTTAACACATCAAGTTAAAAAAACTAAAACTGAAACAAAAATTGAATATGCTGACTAATTTGCTTCATCGTGTAATAATAGCAAACAAACTCTCTCACCAATCACGCCTTCAGTCGAGTCGAGTCGAGTCTGAAACGAGACATCTGCTTTGTGTTGTGTGTGTCCAAGCTGTTGGCTGTTTACATGCATCAAATGGACAAGTACAACAAAATCAAACCAGGCCATTAGCAGAAATATATAGCACTAATATAATCAGTTTGTGCTTGGGAGCAACATGCAAATGATGCTGGGAAAACTTTGCAAACTCCGTTTTGCATAAAAGGCACATCTAATAAATCCACTACGGTGCTTCATGCATCTGTAACTCTTCCTAAACAGATCCAAACAGAACGCAAGAGAGAGATGCTTGCGCTGATATTTCAGTATTCGTTCCCCTCATAAAAGAATATTAGGCGAGACTGACACACTGCAAAAGGCCTCCGTGAAGGCAGGATCTGCTATTGGCTCCGGGCAAATAAATAAATGTGTTGTGCAACAATGCTCCTGAGACGCTGTCCATAAAAAGCCTGAATTACTGCGTCGCTGTGATAAAGCATCCAATTTATCTCTAAACACAAAGGCTATCCTTTTCTTTCAGGACTTGTAAATGCACTTCTGTCATTAATAGAGTGAAAGGGCTCATGGCAGAGCGGACAATCATTTCATCTTATTTTACAGGCAGAGGCACAAATACGAGGGTAGATCAGATATCAAAGCAGGCTAATGGACAGCGGATTACACTGGAGATAAAGTAGAGCATTACTATCAGCTCACAGCGGTCAGCTAATGACCAGCACTGCTGAATGCTCATTAGCAAGGCTCTAATGTTTGAGCATTTTAAGATGATCAGCATTCAGTGAAAGTAGCATCAGCTCAGTTACAAAATCTACCAATATCCTATAGCATGGCAGCAGTATGGGATGAAACTACAGGAAGCTTATTTCTGCCATAAAAAAAAAAAAAAATTCTATATCTTAATTCTGTATCTTGCAATTCTGGCTTTATATCTCACAATTCTTATATCTCATTATTGGAAGAAAAGTGAGATAAAAAAAATAAAAAATAAAAACAACTTTATTCACAATCCATGTGTTGTCCTGTGGCAGGACTTCCATAATTAGTAAAAAAATTATTCTTTTTACACTGACAAAAACAAAAATGATACTACATTTTTTAAGGTAAGTGGCTGCAAACAATATATTTTTAGCTACATTTAAATAAAAAAGAATGTTGAAAGTTAGTCAAATAAATTTGTTTATTTAAGGGGAGACACTGCAGGCAAAAACACTGTTTTTTCATGCACCTGTCAATTTTGAGATTTTGGGCTTTTTGGTTTTTCATAAAGTGTTTTTTCAGAAAAGGAGAACGAAAACATCCAAAAGACACTGTTACGTGCTTCTTTTATAGCACTTTATCTATTTGTGTCAATAGATTTCAATTACAATACATATTTTTAAAGGCCGTTTTCTCAAAATGAGTTTTTTCTCCTACACTGAGCCATAAACCTCCACTTCAGTAGCACTTACACACACCAAACTTTACATTTTTATTCCTGTCTATATCCTGAAGGTTTTTAGAGAGGGATTTGTTCATATATAATTTGCTTGATTATATACAACATTTTAATCCCCCCAAAATTGTCAAAATATAGTGTTTTCTGTCTGTTCTAAGTATTTTCTGAATTATGGAGTGACAAAATTCCCTCTGTAAAAACTTTTGACTGTAATATGTCAAATAAATTAAACAAGAATTTTGAAACTGACTTCATTCAGTGTTTAGATTTTTGTACTAGAAATGTATACAAATTAGTGCATATTTCATTAAATAATGCCTCATTTGCATATTTAAACCTACCATTTTAGAAAACTTGTAATAGTCAAGTCAAGTCACCTTTATTTATATAGCGCTTTTAACAATACAGATTGTGTCAAAGCACTTAACAGTATCAAATTGGAGGATAGAGTGTCAGTAATGTATAATGATAAGATTAAACACTCAATTTTCAGTTAAAGGCATTTCATTATTGAATTCAGAGATGTCATTGTCTAATACAAAAAATGTTTGCAATTATCAATGTAATCAATCAACTAGGTAAGTAAGGCGATAACTATTAGTAAAAAAAATTTACCCTATTCACCTGCAGTGTCTCGCCTTAAATGTTGTTAAATGTCAGATAGATGTTGTTAAATGTTGTCAAATAAATTGATTGCAACCACTTACCTTAATAAAATTTGGTAAATTCAATTAATTTGTTTTTTTTTTCAGTGTATTTTCAAATATTTTATCATCAAAAAAGGGCTTCCTCAGTCAAAATAAAAGTTTGATGGTTTAATATTTGAAACTTAAGAAATTAAAAGAGCTATACAAATTAGTATTGCAATTGCAATGATGTACTGTAAAATACAATTATTATTATTATTATTGTCACTACTTCTACTACTATTTTTCTTAAATACTCCATTTTTCATTTTACAGTGAAATAGAAATATTTTTGTTTATTCAGTAATTTTTGTTTTTATTTACTAATAATTACATTATTATTATTATTATTATTATCACAAAATTGAAAATTTTTATTTTTCCATTAAATTTCAGCACATATCTGTACATCACAGTTGATGTAATTAAACTGCATTAGCCAATATAAATAATTAGAATATATAATATATAGAAATATATGTCAGCATTATATTAACCCTTCAACTCATTAAATGTGATCATATGAGACCAGTGTTCGTAGAATTGGCCATTGAACATTTCATTTTACCTCAAGGCTAGAATACGCTACATGACTTTTAAAATCTGGACAGATTTTGAAACACTGGGCAATGCATCATACACTTTTTCCCATTTTGTAAATAGTCAAAGAAAATCTAGATGAAATCTGTCAACTCAAATCTGCAGACTGGCTCGTCAACTTCTCCAGACTGTAAATCGGGGGAAAATCAGGGCAAAAGTCACGTAGTGTATTCCAGCCTCCAGAATGATCTGTAATTATTATGAAACCAGTGGTAAAAATCCACGTGTTAAGATAGATGTCTAGTTGTTCTGCTCCAAGGCTCCAGCAGATTTTGATCGAGAGCACTGATGTGTTTTTGGTGCTTTATACAGACTGATGCTCTGTTGCCATGGCGCTCAGGACACGGTTCAGGGACGCCTCTCCTGATGTTTGATCTTCATTCGCTCACATGCACGCACTGATTCTGTGACATTTCTGCATGTATAGAGTCATTTGAATAGAAATCATAATATTTTGCATATTACACATTGTTTTTGCAAGCCAGCAGATGTCTGAGGAGTAAAAGCGGAGCGTTTGCGCTCTACCTGATGAATGTGGAGTCAAACTGTGAGGAGCAAAACAAACAACAAACAGCCGTGGGGGCACAGATGACTCACAACCATTCCACGCAGTCACCGTAGTTTTGGCAATTTCACTTTTTGTCAGTATGAACCTGAGTTAAGCATTTGAAAACCAGTATATTAGAAGCAGATCTTTCAACAATATCAACACCGGTTGTATCATCAGTCAGGTTGGGTAGTATTTTATCTTAATTAATTACCCCATAAAGCTTTTTGGTCATATAAATATATAAACATCTGCACCAAATTGCATATTTTTGCTTAGTTTGTATTTCTGAATAAAACTAAACTGTTTTTTTCCCCCTCCATATTCTCACTATATCATACTAGATGAGCCTGATGTGTCAAATATGATACTCAACAAGAAACACATGCAAACTTTTGTGTATGTATATATATATATATATATAGTCTGTTGTTTCATTTCAAAACTGTATATTTTTCTGACTATTATTCCATGTGTCAGGCTATACAGGGTTAAGTTTGAACATTTTATGTTTAATTATATCATCTAAAATATCTAGTTTTTGGAATACTGGCATCTATAATAAACAAAATACTCATTAGAATATGTTAGAACTAGTTCCAAATCTAAACTGAAATCCCAATGTGAATCCAGAACAAATGATAATTACATTTCGGATTAGTTACTGATAAGGGACAAGGGTTTATAGTAGGTTAAATCCTAACAAAGGAAACATGGATCTCTCTCTCACACACACACACACACACACACACACACACACACACACCTGCATCTGGATTAAGGAAAAGCCTCTTACATGCACCTGACATCACGCTGATACACACACACATACACACACACACTCGCTTCATATATAAACGCATGCATTACAGCAGAGATCAGCATGCAGCCCCACATCATCATCTTCATCATCATCATCATCTTCATCATCCTCATCATCATCATCATCATCACTCACGATCAGAGGAAGCGTGCGCTCCTCCAGCCTTCCGTGGTTCTTCAGCTGGGAGCCCGAGGAGGAGGAGGAGGAGGAGGAAGGCTTGCTGTCCTGCCACAGGTAATAGAAGGTGCCGAGGATCCAGGCCACGGTGAGGATGAGGATGGCGTTGGCCCGAATCCTGCGCATCATGAGCGGCTCTGAGCTCCGTGTGTAATGCGCTGTCGGCGGTGATGATGATGATGATGAAGCCGTGCGCAGTGAGCTCTCTCCCTCTCTCTCCCTCTCTCTCTCTCTCTCTCTCTCTATCTCTCTCTCCAGACTGGAGCTGAGCTGAGAGCGGCTCTGTGGCGGGTTTCACTCGGGTCCTAGAGCCCGCCGCTCCTCTCCTCGCTCTCACACTCACCAGTCAAAGTAAGGGGGCACGTGCCCCCAAGTGGATTTTGAATGCAGCTTCCAAAAGACAAAAAATAGCCGCTTAATATTTTTTATATTTGGTACAATCACACCAGCGTGATTAGATCGTTCAGTGCATCTATCATCAGCTGCTTAATTCAAATCGGTGCTTGCGCTTTGGCTGGAGCGTGTTTACAGCGCTGCGCATTATAACCAATCACACACGATTCTGTTGCGCTTATGAATGCAAGGACCAATCAGAGGCGTTCAGATGAGTCATCGCTAAAATGTGGGGTTTTCTTCACTCGCTCGCTGACTGAATGCCTCTTTCTGGCGAATTCTCTGGTCAGAAACTACAAAGTGCAGATGTGTGTACAAATATGTAAGATATTAATTTCATAGTGTAAACAGCTTCAGTGGTTTTAATGGCAGTTTTTGAGAGTGCTTGAACTCTAGACTGTCAGTAAAAATGTTCTTTGCTCTCTTTCTGTGCAATGAAAGTGTTATGATAAGTAGCCTAACTTACAATGTTTTTATGCACATTAACTTTCGATGTTAAATTCACATTAAATATAAAGTCAATCTTATTAAAATATGTTATGCTGCTTCATATTTTTGTGGAAACTACATTCAATTTTCAGGTTTCCTCAATAAATAGAAAACTAAAAAATTTGAAATAGAAATCTCTTGTAACATTATAAATGTCTTTTCTGTCACTTTTGATTAATTTAATGTGTCCTTACTAAATAAAAGTATTAATTTCATTAAAAATAAAAATTGTAAATATGAAAGGTTTCATGGCATTTGTATCAATATGACTGTAATAATCTGAACCAGCCTTTGTTGTAAATACTTATAACAACATCCAGTACTTCCATCACGTGACAATAAAGATTTCGATTCTATTCTATTCTATTCTATTCTAAAGGACACCATTTCTCAAAGTTCTTTCCTCCAGCTGCTCATTAGTGTTTTGTTCTCCAGACTGAATGCATGGAGAGCTCATGCTGAAATTATGCTGTTTCCTTCATTAACCTGAATAGAAACAGAACAATCCCTTCATTTTTACAAGAAACTGCGAATCTGAATCAGTGCAGGTTACAGGTTGTTGCACATCGGCAGGATCAAACCCCACACAGCTGCTCTGGCAGTCCGAGACCACTCTCTTTTCTCATCTGAGATCATTCCAGCCCATCAACAGCTCTGATAATGTGCCACAGCTGTTTTCCAGATTAAATTAGCATCGCATAATGTTAGAAATAAGGCAAGAAAAGTACAAACGATGTTTACTAAAATGGTCTCTTCTAATATACTGATATCTGAGAGAAAATAGCCAGGCATTTGAGTCATGGAAACCTTTTAAAGAGGGATATACAGTACTAATGTCGAAAATGACAAGAAACGTGGAAAAACAATAAATTAAATCCATGGAGGAATGATTCAATGCTTTTTTGAATTTAAGACTATCAGCTCCATTTGTGAGGCTTATTCTACACCGGCTCCATGAGCTCCAATACATCTCAACTAATGCTGTATTACCCAATCAACATCCAGAACCGGAACTATCCGTTTAAAATGTTATCTGCTAGATTTTACATTGATTATTTCCGAGCAGATTGTGTGGTGCTGTTGTGGGTCCGCTGGAGCTCAGCTCTGTGCAGAAGGCCTCTTGAAATGTATTGATGAGTGTACCGTCTGTGATTTTCTCCGCTCTTCTCCCACTCCTCGAGAAGCTGAAGGGATAAACAAGACCCACCTGATCCTGGAGTCTCCAGATCACCAGCAGATGAAGCTCCTAATCTCTCTCAGAGCCACAGCTGGCATTCACAAGCCTGCTGCCAAAAGCCTTGTTTCAGCGCACAAAGATCTCCTTTGCTTTCTCGCTTTCTCTTCTGCTGGCTCAAGTGTGCAGAAATTCCTGTCTTCTGTTTTTAAAAAAAAAAAAAAAACAGCCAAGCAACCACCTAGTTTTACAGTAAAAACTGAAATAATGCTAATATACCAAATTACTCAAATTTGTTATTTACCTTTATGATATACTGACAATCACCATAAAACACAAAGAGAAAGTCACACAAATAACTTTTCCACAAGCTGAAGTAAACACTAATATATGGGAGGTGGTTGGTGCCATACACACAAGAAAATAATGCAATAAATACTACTTTATATTACACCACAAGATGTGATAAGACAACACTAAGAAGAAAGTTTTTCATCATATAATGTAAGGGAAATTAACCAGCTAACAGGTTTTTAATGTAGCTTTTTAAATAGCGTTTTACTGTCAAAATTACAATCTTTTTTTTTTTAAAGTCACCCTTGACTGTGTGTCTAGTGTTTTTACAGTTTCTGACAACCTTAGTATAAAAAAAGTGATATATTTAAAATCCATGTATTTCAAACCAAGTATAGTTGCACCACAGCTCCAGAGATAGAGAAATATTTAATTATGTTCTCACGACAGGTGAAGAGTGCTTAAGCTCGAAACGTCACCCGTGGTGAGAACATAATTAAATATTTATTGCTACTTTGATGTTTTCATTCTTATTCTTGTGTGGTGGAGCACCCACATTGAGCTTTTTTGGCCTAATTGATGTGCGCTCTTGGACCGTTTTTTTGTTCTATACCAAGCATAGTTCAAATCTGCTAACATATTTACTGACATATCGCTCGTGACTTACTGATATACAAATTATAATTCAGTATTTTTGAGTACTATACTTGTGCACAATGCACATTTCTTGATATTAAGCCTAAAATGTGTTTTAATGTCACTATTGATGAGGATTGTATGATCTTTGAATAATATCGGTGTTTAAATGCAAGATATTTAGAGTGCACCTGAAGTATAGTAGCAATAGTTCCACTTTAGCACGATCAAATATACTTCAGTATATCTTCAGCTGGACTTCAGCATAATTAAAGTGCATTAAGGACAAACATTAGTTTACAATTTAGCAGACTTTAAGTACAGTAAACTAGTATAGAATTGCAGGGTGTTTTTATTAAGTCCATAAATATGTAAATGTAGTTGTAGTGTACTTGGCATGAAGTAAATGTATTTCAAATACGTTTTAGTATACTTATTTTTCATTAGAATAGAGTCAGCTCCTAGTATCTCAGTATTATATCTGCTGGACTTTTCTGACTTTATTCTCACAAGCTGCAGCCTCCAAACACAATAAACAGAGAGAGAGGATTTGTTGGTGCAACCAAAAGTTCACAGTCAGTACTTCAAATAAGCGAGATTTAGCGACTATCTGCCAAGGTTTGATCATGAGGTCTGGTGTGAGCTGAGCTGCTCAGAATGGTGAGGCTTTAGCAGGATCTTAGAAGGAGCAGAGGCTCAGAGTATCTGCGTTCTGCAGCATGTGCTGGTTCTGCTGCTCAAGCTGCCGCTGATTTGTTAGCTTGTTGCCCTTGGCTTTTGAGCTTAGCGTGTGACCTGGTCATTGCCAGTTACATAACATACACTTACATGGTCCAAATTGCAATTGTTCTCAGAATCAGGGATACTATACTAAACTAACAGTGTTTGGGAAGGTTACTTTGGGAATGTAATAGGACACACGTTACAAGTTACCCTATTTGAAATGTAATAAGTAGTGTAACTTTCAATTACTTTGTTAATGTAACGCATTAAATTTACTTTTTGATTGCTTTTCTAAATTTCTCATTATTCATTGTCAAACATTTAAAGCAGGCAGGGTTAACCTTACAGTATACTCAACACTGATTACTGTCAGACTTTCAAAATCCTTCATCACTTGAATTAAGATTATAATAATTTCATTTTACTACAAAATCAGACTTTATCACCTATTTTTACTTTGTGATCGAGATTAAAATCATAAGATATAGTTTAATAGCTATGATACTGTTTTTGAAATCAAATCTTTGCATACAGTAGTTATGACAACAGACACTGGCATCTAACAATGCCTTGGGAAAAGATAATAATAATAAAAAAAAATTAAAAAAAGAGTTAATCTGATTTAATAAAAGCTATTGAATGAGCATGTGTCCTAAACTCCTGAAACATTGGCGTCTCATATTTTTTGGGAAAGAAATCAATCCAATCTTGTGTGATTGTGTGTGAAAATATTCAGATGTAATGTAACCCTCCTTTGTAATCGTTAACATTTTGACCAATTTTAATTGCATTTTTTTTTTCTCAGTAACTGTAACAGGTTATATTTATTCTGTAGTTAAATTATGTAACACCGTTACATGTAACTAGTTACTCCCCAACACTGTAAACTACAGCTACAACGATTAAATGTTCCTTCTTATTTAGTCTAACAAACTAAAACTGAAATAAAAATGAATGAAAACGGCAAAGACATAATTAAAAAAAAATAATTCACAAAAAATTACTAAAACTTTAATTTTAAAATGAAAACAAAATAAAATATGAATAAAAACTGTAAGGGAATCGCAATGTTGCTAGAAAAGTGGTTTGGCTACGAGTTTCTTTCGCATGATTCTGTGTGTTTGCTTGCAGGCCCACCGTCACGTCTTCATCATATTCTGGCATCTGTTACTCAGGTTCATCCTAAAGCATTTCTCCTACAAGTTCAAACAAACCACACTGCACGCAAGAGATGCATGTTTATTAGATTTGTCTTCCACGCCAGATTTAATGTACAATCTATACAATCACATCCATTTCCAGCAACACATTTCAGGCCTGTTACAAAGGTTGAATGTAAGTGACCGTGCCTGTGTTTGAGCAACAGTTCAGGTCACGGTTTACAGTTAACTGAAAGCACGAGCATCTGACAACAGTGTTAATTGGACAGATGAAATACTGGTGTCCGTTTGGGCGACACATAGGTGAAACATTCCTGACAGTAAAGACAGCGTGTTAATAATAAATTAAAGCCACTCAAGTAACCAGAAGAGAAAAAGTGGCATGCTACAGTGATTGTAGAGTCACCAATTCCTCATACAACCCAAACCACTAGAAACATTAGACAATGCCTTTGTTTAAAAAACGAACAAAAAAAAAAAAAAACACATTCAGACTTCTAGCCGTAAACAAGTTATCTCTGAAACTAGAGGAAGCATTCGTCCTTCCATTTAACAGCCCATAGCAGAAAAACACTGTCAAATTTACAGTAAGCCAGAAGTTGCCAGCCAGTTACTGTAACTGAATTATTTCAGAATACAGAAAAATACTGTATTTTTAATAATATAGCAATTTACCAAAATTACAGTATTACACTGGTAAATGCATTTGGTAAACTACTGTATTGCTAAAAATACAGTGTTTGTCTATATTCCGTAATTATAGTATATAACTTGTAATTAAATTACAGTAAGAACACTGTCAAAATGACGATGAACTGGCTGGCGGAGTGTAAATGATCCGGTTGTTTCTCCTGCAGTGTGTGTGCCAGTGCTGGCCTTTCTGTAGAGGGGCCACATTAAGGTTTTTATCTGGAGTCTGATTTCATCTCAAGCCAACAGAGTGAAGCAGAGCAGCTCAGAGTAACAGTCCTGAGCACCTGAAGGTGCACACAAACACATGCCTTTACTCTCCGCTAAAGGCATCGGACAAAGCGTCATGTTGGATGAAAAGGTGCACTGTACGCGAAGAAGAAAAGGTGGGATGTGAGGAAATAAGCACTTCTCAGGGGACAGAGAGACGCCGGGGTCTGTGCTGTGCATTTGGGTGAAGCTTTCAAAGTAACACACTTTATAAATCTGAATTTAGTCTCACTGTCCGTGTTTTTTTTTTTTGTTTTTACTTTGGAAGTTGATTCATTTCTTCAGACAGACGTGTCGGCTTTGCCATTCCACTGGAAAGAGTGAGAGAGAGATGGCGGCGCGTCAGTCTGGCGTTTTCACATTTGCCGAGCTCTCTGTGCTCAGTGTGTTTGGCATTTCTGGTGTCTCCGGTCTGCAGGTTTGACTACTCCGCTGGACACACACTGCGATCTTTACAGCAGAAGTAGTGAACCACAACACCATTAGGATACCTGGCAAAGGCACTGGACACAAAGACACAGAAATATAAATATTCATACAATAAATCCCTCAATCAGTCCCTAAATCATAGTGAGCACTCAGAGTGAAACTGCACACTTGTTCAGTGGCTTGTTTTTGGATGGGTCTTTCGTTATTTAATATATGCGACCACAAAACCAGTCATATGGGTCAATTTTTGGAAATTGAGATTTATACATAATCTGTAAACTGAATAAATGAGATTTCCATTGATGTATGGTTTGTTATTTGGCTGAGATACAACTATGTGAAAATCTGGAATATGAGGGTGCAAAAAAATCTAAATATTGAGAAAATTGCCTTTAAAGTTGTTCTTAGCAATGCATATTACTAATCAAAAATTTAATTTTGATATATTTACGGTAGGAAATTTTCTAAATATCTTCATGGAACATTTTTTTATTTCACTTTAAGACGTGCAGTGACGAATTAGCGCTGAAAAGGCGTGGACACAGTTATTTTTGCGCCTGACCTTAATTGAATATGCATTTCTAGGAGTTTCCCTTTCAGACGCAAAATTTATGGGAGGAGAGTATTCAAATGAATCACGCAATGCGTTTTACTGACGTTTGCACTCATCAAATTACTGGCATTTGTGCCATTATTCAACGCCCAAATAAAGCATGTCTTAAACTATTTTGCTCTTGAAATGGCTGCAATTATTGTTGCTGGAGGAGACACCACAGAGAACAGAGAGAAGGGTAGAAGGGAGAGGGTTTTTTCCACCTGTATTAATTTATTTAGAAAGCAAGAACACATTATCCAAACATATCATTTGCTAAGCCATGTTATTTTTAATTTGCTTCAGGAAATAAAAGACGACTTTGAACCCAACTAGGAGTCACGCAATACCAGGTCTATCAAAACTTCATGCAAACCTTCATTATTTGGCCTCCGGTTCTTTTCAACGTACCGTGGCTTCTTTATTTCTTTATTTACAACAACGCTAATTTGTGCTATGCTTGGTATATTGCATTGATCAATATGTAAATGAGATGTTACGTCTGCGTTCTTTCATTTGCGCATTGTTAGTAAATCACCCGCAGAAATTTCCACGACCATCGGCTCTGTTTTGGAATTGCGCTCTCGTGCTAATTTTCCCTGTTTAGTAAAACTGGCCCATTGACTTTAACAGAAAACACTTTTCAAGAACTACAACAAACGCCTCCTCTGGACTATTCTAGTACACCCCAAAAACTAAATCAGGACTTCGTAAAAGGGCATAATAGGAATCCTTTAAAGACAGACCTACTGTGAGCTCAGAGGTTGCTAATCGATGGTGCCTTATTTTCTAGAATACAAGTTGTTTTTTTTATAATCTTAAACATGCTGCAAATTATATTCCAAAGAGGTTCATATATGAATGCTACTATAACCAATATTGACCAATATTTTACATTATTTATTAATGTAATAATATCTTTTTTTTTCTCTCAATGCAATTTATCAATGTCAGATTCTCTATTAAATGCATTTTACTCTGTTATGCCTGTGGTCTTATGTCTTTGGCTACACACAAAAGTATGCACTTTTGCATTTCAAAAAACAAAATGCTTGACTTGAGCATGGTGTATATAGGCGAACGCTTTACAGAAACGAATACTGCAATAACGTGAGATATTAGCATGAAGCACACCTGTTTCCGATCTTCTTCTTGCACACTCTGCAGGTTTTCTCATCTGTGATGACACACTTCACCTGCTGGTGAAAGATACGCTCCTCCTGCACCTGCAAACAAACAAAACGCATTCAAACATTATTCAATTAAATTAAACATATGGGCCATTTTGGAGAGTAATTAGTTAGAATTAGTGATGCTTCTTATTCAACATTTAACAACTTCAAGGAACAAGTTCAAGCAATTGTGTAATCTGACAAAATTATGCAGTCACCAGCACCTTAAAAACACAGAATACAGCTTTAAAAGAAAGTGAAAACTGTTCACAAGTAAACGTACCCGCAAGAACTCGGCCTGTAGGAGGCTCTTCAGGACCTGGTCAAAGCGCTTCCTCCCAGCCTTCTCCTCCAGCACACTCTCCAGGAAGACCTGGATCTCTCGGATCTGTGTGTTGGCTGGCAGCAGGTTTATGGCCTTATGAAAGACAGAGAGAAACGGCGTAAGACAGCGTGCCATGGATTCTGTATGTGATCTGGAACTGCATCTGTCTGACTGTCGAATGGCTTCAGCTATTTTGACATCCTTACAAGATGTATCTTCAACACTACAAAGGAATGAAGAACAGGAACATGAACAGCAGGTTTCCACAGATGTTTCTCACACAATAATCTGTAAGTTCAGAGCTCAGTGATGGCATCTGACAACATGTCAACACAGAGTCTCATTTCCTCTGCTGGCATCTTAAACGATGTGCTGGAATCAGCAGGATTGACTTGTGAAGCGCTGCCACACATGCTCACTATTCTCTCCATCAAAGACCTCACGCATTATTATTTTTTAAACAGTTAAAACATTTATTCATACTGTTGGTTTCTTCAAATGGAGAAAACATACACAGAGGCACAGTAAGAATTAAATATCACCCAAGACTGAGATGCAGCAAATAAGGGCACTTTTACATCCCAGCGGTGATTTTTATTGAAACTGACAGATTTCAGCTTTTTTTTTCTTAAATGAAGGTCACATCTTGAAAAATGTGTTACTACATCATCATATATTACTGATACATACTGATATAAAAAAAAAAAATGTATAGCCTGATACATGTATAGCCTATGGATAAAAGCGTCTGCTAAATGCATAAATGTAAAATGTAAATGTATTATTTTTTGCTAATTTTCAAATGTCTTGTATTTATTTATTTTTTAAATTTCAAAAGCTTCTTCAATCTATACAAAGAGTGCAATAATCATAAACAATTTATTTATTGTATAAATTTTTACAGAAATTATGGCTTTTTTTTTTTTTTAACCAACAATCGGTAACAATTTTATCAAAACCCAAATTGTCAAAATATATAATTTTGTTGTGTTAAAACTAAAAATAATGTTGTTTTAAACTAAAATAAAATATTGTGTTGATGCATTAACACACAAAAATTAGATTATTCACTGTGTAAATATTTCAAACAATGCCTTGCTCTGAGGCAGCGGCAAGAGGAAATTCAAGCTATATAGGATTGTTTGTGTTTTTAGGTGAAAGCAACCATGAACAGACACAACCTTGAGATCACATGCTTCATGTCAGGTTTATGGGCCACAGCAGATCACACCGGTTCAAAATAGCTATTTTAATCTCTAAAAACCTCATATATGACTGCCTGTGATTTTGTTACAACATGCAGTTTTTCAGTATTTCGCTCTCAGTCAGCTGAGGAAAGGAAACTATCATGGTTTGGTGATAACGTCTTCAATTCCAGAATCAAAAGTATATTTTCCTGTGTTCTAGCTCATGCAGAAGATGTTATGATGCTTGAGTGTTCTGGGTGCTTTTCAGAGATTTTCTATGCGGATGCTACTGTGTTCTGGGTGCTTGATATTGATAGTATTTGGTGGATGCTCACTTTGGTGGTGTTCAGTTTGCTGTGGTGGAGCTGAAGAACATTCAGGGCCGCCTGGAGGTTTGCCTGTGGCTCACATAACTCCATCTTTATGGGCCCGAGGAAGTGCACATCCGGAGGAGACAGATACATGCGCAGCAGGGACAGATACACCTACAGACAGGAGAGACACGTTAACATTAGACAAGGAGGACAGTTCATCACAGGACAGTTTCACCAGCTGGCCACATTCACACAGTGTTTGGGATTGACAGTCGTATTTACAAACCCTCAGACTTCAAGCCTCACAAATTTGCGTAATAGTGACTGAAGTAAATATTAAAGATGGCAAGTAGCATATTTT
Source organism: Onychostoma macrolepis (assembly GCF_012432095.1). Lineage (NCBI taxonomy): Eukaryota > Metazoa > Chordata > Actinopteri > Cypriniformes > Cyprinidae > Onychostoma > Onychostoma macrolepis. Next base: position 29,195,740 of record NC_081171.1, on the reverse strand, counting down.
TATTCTACTTTTTAAATTTATTTTACTAGCCTTAATGTTTTTGCATTCAGTCTCTCCAAACCGCTTGCATGTTTGCATTTTTTATTTTCTTTAAATAATATCAGAATATTTTTTATAATGATATTTAATATCATTCATTCATGACATACACCTGTTGTCTGTTGCCTTTCCAACCTGTTCGCTTCATCAGCGTTTTCTAGTGGCTTAATGCTAGTATTAAACTACTAAATATAATAACTATAATATATAATATTGTCTGTTGTTATATATATATATATATAAAAACAGACAATGATGTAACAAACTGTAAAAAGGTGAAATCATAATTTAAAACATTTAAAATGTACAGCATATAATCAGTGTCAATAAGTACTGTACATAATGTACTGATTTAGTGACAATATGCAAGCTATTATTCTGTATTTTCAGAAAAGCAGAACAAGTCCCACTAAATCCTTGGTGCATTGTAAAAGATATAGTACAAGCCAGACTGCAGTGACTATACAACAACAACAACGTGACAGTGAAAACAATTCAAATAAGAGTGGTGAAAAGTCACTGAGCAGCACTCACATCTTTATTGCCGTTTGCTGATGGATCATAATGACCATGGCAGTACCTGAGGAAGATCAGAACACACAGAACACAGTCTAAACACTACAAGAGAAAAGGCCAAAGGGTATAAGTGATGGTGTTTGAAGTCAGCTTCCCTTTCATGGAACTGTCAACATGAAATATTCAACAAGAAAAAGAAACGGGGGAATTGGTGGGTAGAAATTAATTTAACAATGGGTGTTTCACACCGAACGGAGTCAGACTTTAATGTGGAAGACTTGTTTTGACAGAAACACGGAGGCTGAAGGTAAAGTTAAAAGCTATTGGTTAACATACACAATAGTGCAGCCTAGGTGGAGCAACTTTCATAGTAGATTACAAAAGACAAGCATTTTTCTTTTTGAATAATGTGCACTGACGAATAAGGACAGGAATGTGTATTAAACAGAGTCCATCCTGATTTCATGATGCAGAAGAGGATACTCACTCTTCAGCCATACGCGTGTCTTTGAGTATGTGAACGTAGATGAAGAGAGCCTGCTCATGTTTCCCCATACGACCCAAGAGAAGAGCCCTCTCCTCCAGCAGACCTGAGAGAACGAGAGAGAGGAGGGGAGGAAGCAACACAAGAACAGCATGTGTCATCCAGTTTTATTATATATATCTAGATTTTCTATTTTCTATTGTCTCTGACCTGTACACTCACCATCAAATGGGAAATCACTGATGAGTCGCTCTGGCTCATAGCTGCTGGACACTTCCAGAAACGACAGAAGCTTGTTCCTGTACTCTCCCAGCTCTCCCGCCTCCTTTCCTGCAGCTACAGCTGGAACACCTGGACACAGTCAACACGGCGCGCTTGCCCTTTAATTCATCTAGACGGAAAGTCTTCCTTTTAGACATGCTTATGGATACTTTGCGTCACAATTTTTGTGTTATCCATTATTCTGTTTCTTCTTTTTTGTAAAACCCTGTGTAGCTCTCACCCACACTACCACCGATTTTTACACAAATTATGACTCTCTTGCAGTTGTGTCATCATTTCCATCATAAAGAACAATTGTGTTGCTAATAAAGGGTTTATTCAAAAACTTATAGTACTAGTGAAGAGCACTGCTATAAGTACTATAAGAAAATATCCTTTTGTTTATTTTCCTTAAGAATTAAATGAATGTTTTGATGGCTTAATTAAAAAAAGTATGATAATAAATATTTATTTTATGAAATTAAATTCTGAATATAAGTGGGTAGGTAGAAGATATTTTGATGGCAAGAGCCGTGTTATACATTTTCTGCTAGTTACACAGTAGTCACACAAAAACAATAAAATAAAGCCAATCAAAATACAATATAAATGTGCAATGGTGTCTCTGCAGTTAACGACAACTAGCTTGCTTTTTATGAAAAATCGAAATACATAAATTCATAACATTTACTGACGAGAATATAACCATAAAAAGTGACGTGCCGGGGAAAAACACATGCCAAGTACTTTAAAACAGCACAATCAATCTGTCAAAGCACCTGACACATACAATTATGCTTCTTTGAATTATTGAATATATAAGTGTTGTAGTTTTTTGGATATATTGTTCAAATCAATCTTCTGTTTCTGTATAGTTTCAGCTGCTGAAGACAGACTGAATTTCACTTCTATTACTCGAGCAGATATTGTGCTATTGTTTCCAGCAGCACCCCAGGATCAGCTCTGATAAAGCAGTGTGAGTGAGTGACAGCTGCGTGTCTGACCTTCAGGCAGTGAGTTGAGATACACTTTCATGAGGCCTTGCACCTTCTCCAGGTAGAGCTGGATCAGAACATTGTGAAACTCGGGCCGCGTCTCGTCCCACAGGTGAATGATGTGCTCCAGGTATGGGATGGCCAGCTCCTTGAAGCCCTCCTTCAGGAAGTTCAACACCTTATCCCTGGGCAGAGTCTCCACCTCCGTCAGGTCCTCAGTGAAGATCTGAAAGTAGAAAAAATAAATAAATAAAACTCAAGCTTTTCAAAACCACAGAGTACATATAAATACAACCAGATCATGTTTATCTCACCTTCAGTCCATCCTCTGGACAAATCTTCAGAACCCACGGTGAAAACTCAAATATGATGCCCAGGTTCTCCACACCTGAACAGAAAGACATCGATGCTGGTGAGGTGGATCATTTGTCTTACAAATCAATATATTGTTGATCTAGTCTGAAAGAACACATATTACTGATCAATCATCCCAGTGTTACTAATACACAGAATCAGTCGGCTGGTTTCTCTGTATTTGTGGGAAATGGATTTTAACATTAAAAAATATTAAATGGAGCTGAGAGTACTACACTCTAATTGAAATTTAATTTTAATTAATTTAAAAACAAATAATACCATTATTATTATTATTATTAAATTTTACATTACAAAAGTGAAATTACAAAACTAAAAAAATTAGTCTTACATTTCTATATTTTTAAACATTAAAACCATCAAACTTTCATTTTGATGGAAAACTGCAGGGAGTCTTTAAAGCTTTTCTTTTGTTCATATGCATTTCTCATTACTAGTCTGAGAAGATGGTTGGTGCATGTTGCATTCACAAATTTACTTTAACGCGACCCAAACTCATAGCAACTGATGCAAAGGTGAGCTCATGTGGAGCAGCATCTGCTGAGACACAGCAGCACATAAAGATCTGCTCACGTGTAAATGAACACAGTGCCACACTTCACTCTAAAACAAGCAGTGCATCTGTTTATTTCATTAAGCTGCAGCCTTCACTATTTGATAATTGCACTAAGCCATATTGCCATTTTGGTTTTATTTGGACTAATCAAGCAGCTCTAGGTGGGAATCTCCAAAAATCCGCTGAAATTTTGCAGCTGCGGAGGTCATGTGGGACTTCTGGCTCACTTCTCGACCCTCAGGCAAAAGAGGGCATCCAAACACTCCAAGGATATCCAAGTAAATACTAAGCTTCAATGTGCACAATCCTAACTACAGCACTTAACTTGTTTGTTAACTACGTAGCACATGTGCAGTAAATGAGTGTGGTCATCTTACCCAGTCTCTGAAGATACTGTACAGTCCTCTCGTGCCCCTTCAGAGGAGAGTTGGCTTTGGTGGACTGATCCAGCAGAACCTGCAGAGCTGGACAATCACACTTCTGTAAGTCTACTGAACTGAATGAGGAAGACGACGCGAGACTATTCAGAATCTGCAGCATCACAGTAAAATGTTTACGTATTTTTAGGTGAGTTCTGAACTGTGTCACAAGAGAGAAAGACTGGTGATCATATACTGACAATAGTCAACATATTCACTCAGCATCTGATTTATGAACAAATCAATCAGTTTGCGCAGACTTAACATCACACTAAAAAAGACCTATTACCTTGTTATTCCACAAGCTTTTCGAATGTATGTTAAAAACTGGATTTGTAACTGAAACTTCAATCACTCAGTGACACAAATACCGTTACTAATAAAACAATAGAAAACAACTGTCAATGCTGGCATACAGACAGAAATCTGTGTATATTTGTGAAAGTGATGTTTATATAAATGAGTTTGCTTGGCTGCGGTGAGAGTTTATTAGGCAGTATGGATCTACACGGCCTGCTCCTCCTCATCTCTTCTGTAAGGCATGACATCAACAAAACAGCTCAGGACATGATTAGACCTTCTCTGTAAACAAGAGCTGTTCTGAGCCCTCCCAATCATATTCAGATGCTTGAGGACACCCGCAGAGATTACACTCCTAATGGAGATTACTGCAGGTCACATAAACATTCATACGACAATCTAGATGTCAGTAAGCGGAAGCTGAGAAGACTGAGCACACCTTTCTGATGAAGGCCTTTTTTCTCATAGAGGATGATGAGTTCGCTGTATTTGTGGGCTTTCTTCAGCACATACTCGCTCTCCTCTATGTGACAGTGGTTGTTCTCCAGCCGCAGGAGAGGCGACACTAAGGCTACATTGGTCTGTGGTTTAAAAAACAGAAACATTCATAAAATCACACTGAATACTTTACAGTGAGTTGAGAGAAACTGGATATAACTGTAGTGATCCGTCTACTTAGGCAAGAGCTTCAGGCCTCACAGACAAGCATTTATACATTTATATACTGTCTTATTAAAGTAAATGATTGATTGACTTGTTAAACAATGTTAATAGGTGGCATTACTTTAATGAGAATTTGAAAAATTATAAATAAATAATTTTCTTAACTGTTTGAAGGAGACTATTTTTCAGTTTATGGTACAATTATCTAAAGAATTAATTTACAGCTTGCAATCTTAAGTAAACCGATCATCATATTCTGTGTCAACTTTGCTTATTGTAGTAAAAAAATTAAAATACTAATTCAAAATCCTGGTAACTAAGATTCTGGAAAATCACAAATTTCCTTTAGAAAAGTATTAATAGCAGCAGCCACAAATTATCTTGCAGCATCCTTTATGAAATATATACATTCAGTTAAAATGTTTAGGGTCTACGAATCTCTTATGCTGCATTTATTTGATCAAAAATACAGCAATATTGTGAACTAATATTACAATTTATAAAATATGTAATTTAATGCTGTGATCAAAGCTGAATTTTCAGCATCATTACTCCAGTCTTCAGGGTCACATGATCCTTCAGAAATCATTCTAATATACTGATTTGCTGCTCAATAAGCATTTCTTACAATTATTAATCTCAATGCTGATGCTATCATCAGTCTTTACTGTATTTTCAGTATCAGTTTGAATCAACAATGGTTGTTAATCAAGGCTCCATTTCAGTTAACCTGCTGTCTGCACGATGCAGAACAGAGCTGCGGAGAACAATCTGGAGGCCTTACGTGGAGGTAACATTTAAGCAGAGTGGTGTCGATGATCTGAAGGAGCTTCTTGCGGCTCTTGATGGTGGGGGTGCCCTCCATGAGAGGGGAGGTGGTGAAGGGGTCCGAGTCATTCAGCTGCTTCACTAAATGACTGCGTTTCTATCACAAAAGATACAGAGAAAACTGTAACAAGATGAAATAAAGTTTAAAAACACTATGCAATGGATGATTCGTGAATACCTGTGTCAGGTAGTCTATGAGGGCCAGGTGGGCTTTCTCCAGCTCGGCTCCAGACAGCGCAGGCAGAGGGTTGGGGTAGTGCAGCTGTTTGCGGTAGTCAGATGGGAGCAGGTCTGGATACAGTCCAATAACATGCGTGGGATCTAGAAAAGAGAAGAGCAAATCTTAAAGTCAATGGGATTTTTTGACTGGGTTTTTGGTTAAATGTCTGAAATCAGGTCTGTGGTGAACAAGCTCAGGATATTTTCACATTTTATTCTACCACATAAAATAAAAATATATCAGTAATACCAACTTGTGATTTTTAATTTTTTTTTACTGGTCTTGAAAAATTAGTTTGCTAACAAGTGTTTAAATGGGACTATAGAGGTTGTCGGAACATTAAAACAAATAAACTCATCTACTCACTAGTCACATCGTGTTTATAATCGTGCGACTTTCACATGTAAGAATCATACATTTTTATTGGTCACGACACAAACTCATTTTAGAAGCCAATACAAAAAAAAAATCCTACAGGGTTTTTGTTGAAGGACCCAGGGTGATGCGACACCACCACAGGGTTGGCCAACAAAAATACATCACTGCAGAACTCTATTATGCATACATCTCTCTTTCCTGGTCCAATGGCACTCTCTAGTGGATTAAATTAAGCAACTCAGCCCCAGACAACAAGACTACATCTGATATATAGTGCACACAAAAATGAAAAGAACTTTCCAAAACACCAGTGTGATTGGTTGGTATTTAAACCAGCTGATATTAAACAGCCCACCAGAAAGTTTCTCTTAAATACTTGTGTCAATCAATTTAAAAAAAATACAACTCAAATCAATTACTTATTTGGCAAGTCACTCAAACTAACTTCATTTAAGATTGAAGTATTTTAATTGCACATCCCATCCATTTGCACAGTTTTAACATGAAATAATAAGCAATTTAAATAAAACATGTGATGCATATTTGTCAATCATGCATAAAGAAAAAGGTAAGATTTTTGCACTCAAAAATCATGACAGTTTATCATGCGCTATATAAATCTATTTGATTTTATTTAATCATATTATCCAAATAGTTTAGAATTAATTTAGTTAAATAGTATGAACATGTTTAAAATATGGCTAGCTGTGGAACAAGCAATACCTAAATTTTTTTGAAATAAATTGGATTTATTGATGTAAAACAGAATATTTTAAAGGTATATATTACAGAAATCTTACATTTTATATTAAAGCTGTGTAATCCAAATGTACAGAATTTTTTTATACATAAATATTACATTTACGCCTTTATTTTATTAATTCATTTTTTTTTTTTTGTGCAATGCATCACACACTGGACATGTCTTTCTGTACCTGTATGCTATTCTATCCTCATTTGTGGTGCATTATCACTGCTGTATAAACTCACCTGTGCCTAACTTAGCAAACACCTGCATGGAGTCATCAAAGCGTTTCTGACAGAACAAGTTAAAGGCAAACAGGTTCTGAATGTGATGAATCTGTTGTCTCTTGTCTGCATCTGAATCATCCTTCATTTTCTGAGGAAAGACGAGACAAAAACAATCTCAGCATATGATAAACACTGTGTACTTTGCATTTAGTATTTACTGGATGTTAAAGTTTCTCACCGCTAGCTGAAGTGCCAGTTCAAACTGTTTGTCCTGTAGCAGCTGTCGTATCTGGCTGGCTATAGAGATGGGCACCAGACGCCAAACAAAGTGATTGCTAGCGACATACACAACATTTGATCTGTGAAATTACAGAGGGAAAGAAAGAACAGAGTCAGATCACCTTTCACAGAAAACATGCCTTAAACATTAGATAGAATCATGAGAGAAAAATCTGGGTTACACTTTATTTTAAGGTGTCCTTGTTACAGTGTAATTACATATTTAAGTACTGAGTAATATTAATTAACTACATATACTTACTATACGGTTAGGGTTAGGATTAGAGTTTGGCTTAGGGTTACTTGCATGTAATTATACATAACTCATTGTTATTATAATAGTAAGTAGATGTAACATGTGTAACAAGGACACATTAAAATAAAGTGTCACCAAAATCTGTCCCTTAAAGTATTTTGATCAGAATATAACTTTACCTGTAGTACAGAGTCATTAACAAGCTGCACATTCAAATGTTAAATTAAAAAGGATAGTTCACCCAAAAATGACATTTCTATAATCATTTCCTCATGTCGTTCCAAACATGTAAGGCTTTCTTTCTCTCTCTCTTCTGTGGAGCACAAAAGAAGATATTGCTTTTTTTGTTCATACAATGAAATATAGTGAAGTTAAGTCTAGTTTCATATTCAGAACATCATCTTTTGCGTCCTGCAGAAGAAACGCATACAGGTTTGGAACGACGCGATGACGAGCAAATCACTTTAATAAATATCATCTTCTCAAATAGGATGCATCTGCATTCTGCAGGTGTTTCGGTGGACTATAGGTAAATATCTGCTTTATTGAACACAAGCGGGAACTGATTCAGACATTTTTGCTAACCTGTTGGACCAACCCATGAAAAAACCCAACCCATTCACTCACAAATACAGTAGGACATCACTAGTTTTAAAGTGCCCCTATTATGGATTTTTGAAAATTAGCTTTCATGCAGTGAGTAACACAGCTCTGAGTGAATGAAAAAACATTATGCAAAGATTTAAATCTGAAAGTGCACTGTGTATGAAGTTATTGTCTCTTAAAAGAAAGAGTCGACTCTGAATCGTTGAACGAAATGTAATGTAATGGTAATGGTCCTATGTAATGGTAAAGTGATTATATTTAATTTTTAAAAATTGCACTTTTTGTTTGTTAAATTTAAGTTTTCTTTTTTTTTTTTTAAGTAACGACCAAGCAGCCAGCGAGCTGATCATAGCCTATGTTTGATCAATTTAGCCTACTCAAATCATCACGACTTGCCTAAAATAAAATCTATAGATATAAACAGTTCAAGCATGTCACAATGTTAGTTTAAATGTTTGAACTATATAAATGTGCGCTAGGTGCATATCTAATCATTTGTGTGAAGACTGGAAGCTGAGGCGCACTTTGCAGGACATGGAGGCGCCAGAGCGGTCACTTGCATTTTTTCTTGATAGTGGAAACAACTTAAAATACGCCGTAATTTTTGCTCATAAAGGTAAGAATAATACATCATTCGGAACTGTAAAGGGTCTACTTTTATTTTTTGTGCATTCACAATATCAACAAAATGCTGTGCTTTTATAAAATAAATAGGAAAACAGAGGATGCGCTTGCCGTCTCGTCTTGAACAGGAGCGCTTCACAATGATGAACCGAAACTCAATGAATTGAATCACAAATATGATAAATATATCTATAGTAAGCTTTAAATTACTACTTTAAAACGAATTAATTCAAATCTAAAACAAAAACTCTTTCATTATGTAATCCGTAAAGATGCATTTCTCTCTAAAGACACGTCCAATGAGGAGATGGCGAGTCATTTTTCATCACCGTCTAAAATATAAAAATAAGGAAAAGCCTAAAACAGGCCCGATTATGTTTTTTCAGATTTTTATGTTGCTCTGCTCTGAATTCCTTAAAATTTAAAGGATTTTCTGCAACACAATTTTGTCTGATATGTGAATTATTTATTAGCCTATTTTTTTAATCCATGCAGCAAACAGCTTTAAAAATTACTTTATTGCATTCCAAATTATTTTAAATAACGTTTCACTATAAATTTTACAGGCAGCTTGAATGTAAAACATTGTCATGAATTCGTTGTATTATCATTTGTAAAATAGGCTACAAATTAATTGTTGTAGTCTAACCCGATCTCATGAAAGTGCGTGTAGCACAATTTTCTCTTTCTATTTGACAATGTTTATAAGCAGAAATTGACTTTGGCATGCAAAAGACTGATACATTCATTATTAATGGCGTGGCTGGTTCAGTCGACAGAAATACGGGACACACAGGCCTATAATTTACTGCTGAAATGTTTGCGGGGCAAATCTCAGGTCAGTCTGAGCGCTCATGGTATGCACGTACAGCCGTACACCTGCAGGCACCACTGTTATAAGACAATGAAAGTGTTTTTTGACCTTGCATGCATGTCAAACTGTTGTTGGGGACTCCCAAAACCAAAATATGAACCTTTCATTACCCATAATAGGAGCACTTTAAACAAATGACAGAAAATACAGGGAAACATGAAAACGAAATACTGTGAGAATAAAAAGCTGCAATAGGCAGGTCTCACCCAGCGGAGGTGATGAAACGTGGTCTCTGCAGTTCTACGCTCTGCACCAGCAGTCTGGGCTCAAGGGTGCGGATCTCCACATAGCGAGGCAGCACTGCGATGATGTACGGTGGCTGGTGCTCTAATCAACACACATGTGAAAATAGACTCAGAAATGACTTGAAAAATCAGTAGAATGGATTTAAAAATGGTCAAATGTGTTAGAAAGTGCTGACAGTACCATACTATCTAATTGCTAGCTGAAAATTCAATAAATGAGAGGAAACATTCAAAAAGCAGCCATGCAAAGAGCAGAGGATTTGATGAACTTTGCATGTTGGGTGTTCTTAGTCTGTGGAGGTACAGATTCTGTTTTGGCCTGGTTATAAATCAATATTAAAGAGCTCATGCATTCATTCATTTCCATGACTCAGTTCAAATTCATTGTAATGACTCGTTTGTTTGTATCATCACTCAGAAAAGGTTTGTGGAAGTTTTCAGAATGTTTCAGTAACGAGTAACTTTACATCATGATAATAATACATATCATGACATGGTTATTTTTGCTGGAAACAAGGCTGTTAGGTACCAAAACGTTAGATAACAGAACTTTCACAATATATTTTCTTTTCAGTTATTAAAAAGTAATGACGTTTAATTGTTTGAGTATTTTTGCTATAATTATTATTATCATCATCAGTTTATCAGGTGAAAGAAATTACATTATGTTAGGTGTTTCCAATTTGTTTTTGTGTTGTGCTATGTACCGTAAGCTTGTGGATACCCGATTGTATATGACAATGAAAGTAATATTAGATGAGATTTTGAACTTTGAGTTTTTTTTAACTGATTAGGTTGCCAAAAGTTAATTTATTTTAACACAAATGTGAATTACAAACTAAAAATAGCCATGTTTATTTTCCTGGACACCAATTTCCTTGATGATCTGATAAGTCGTTCACATTGTTTTAACAGTGACTGAACTCGTGATCAAACGTGTTTGGTAAGTTGCTAATGAGTACCTGAGAAGTACGTTCGCTAAGACTGACATCATACATACCCATCGCAACAGGAATGTCCGTCCAGTTAAGGGCACATTTCTGAGTGCAGACGCCTTCTTCGTTCAAAACAACCGTGAGGTCATCCTGACCCACTGCGACCTTCCCATCAGCCAATGGGGCCACCAACGGTTCCAGCTGTTTCCCTGTGGGGAACAGTTCTTTGACTGAGCCACGTCCGTCCATCTAAAGAGAAAAGTCACATGATTGACCCCAAAAAAACAACATCCATGTTGTGATACAGTTAGCTGCAGAATTTGAGAGAATCTGGTCTCCGCCTCAGATGGCAATGCCACGGTCTGTTCACTGTCCACCTGATATATACTGTAAATAAAACTGGAGAGCAGCAAGCTTCAATATACAAAATGGTTTATGGTTTCATGTGTCCTATTGGGCTGCTGTTGTATGGCTAACACAGACATTCTTCTGACAAAACTGCAAACTACATAAGCACAACTGCAATTTCTTTTTACTTACCCGGATCAGATAGTAGTCTCGTTTGAAACCCACACATATGGAGTTCTCACACCATGCCATGGACTTGGGAATGTCTGGAGCAGCGACATCTCCCTGCAATAGTGACCAAACATGATTTAGGCTAACATTATGGTTTACCAGCAATATTTCATTTCTGTGTTTCCAAGCCTCAAGACCTGTAATTCATGGAATTCTCTGTCCTTCCAGTAATACAGCTGAATTTTCCTCTTGACTGCAACACACATGCGCAGTTTGGCCTCACCTGAGCTTGACTGCTGAAGAAAGAGTGAGAGAGAGAGAGAGAGAGAGAGAGAGACAAAAATAAAAATAAGAAATCAGATGTGATCGGTGTCTCTTGAAATTTACTCTGGCTGGTAAACACCTTCGAACTACCATTAGTCTGTGGCAATTGTGTAATAGGTAGGTGGAACGTGGAAATCTTCTTCCGATCATTTCTTCTGTTCAATTTGTCGAGGTCAGACGTAAGTACAGTAAAAACATGAACTCACACTGCCACTGTTTTTTACTTTTTCATGTATAAATTTTTAAATGGGACCTATTGTGCAAAAATCACTTTTATAAGGTGTTTGAACACAGTTGTGTGGCTGCAGTGTGTGAAAACAACCAGCCTATAATGTTAAAAATTCACCCACTCATTTTTTTATAATCCCAATAAACCATAAACAGTCTCTCCAAATGAGGTGTTTACAGATTTCTCCCTACATTGGCATCATCGTAGGGAAAAAGTCCCGCCCATTTGTGATGCTCTCTGCTGCCCTATTAGCACAGACACAGCCCTGAGTGAGAAGCAGCAGTCCGCCATTACTGTTTTCTTTCTGTAGCTTGCTTGTCAACGCCACAGAGGCATGGCCAGCGTGCTTTGGGATGTACCAACAAACATAGGAGTCTCCATAGACTCTCTCCATTTGAGCCGCTGAGAACACTGTGGTTAAGTTTCATTTTCGAAGGAAATATCCTGGATAAAAATCAACAAACGCTGGACTGCCTCACAAATGAGGGTCATTTCAACACTGGATTTTCACAAAAATGGATTATGAAAGAGGGATCAATACCAATGCTTTGCGCGTGAACGTCAGCTCCAGACAAAGTAAGCGCGTCATATTTTGTTTTCCAAATGGCCTTTCTGAAAGAGCTTCTTGACACTCTGTAAGGCTAATGTTGCTAAAGCTATGCCTGTTTTCACAGATGCTGCCTTCACGTACCACCAGAATACTCGTAAACAGGAATGTGGTAGTTCAAAATTGCATATGAAAGCATTTTCATTTTCAGTGCATGAGATTGTTTGTTGTTGCCGGTTGTAGCTCTTAAAGCTCCGTCCTCTTCTGGCCAGGAGCACTAGCTCATTTGCATTTAAAGGGATAGACACAAAAACAGCACGTTTTGGCTCATAACCTAAAAGTGGCACACTCTGGGGACATCAGAGACTTATTTTACTTCTTGTGAAAAGGGGCATAATAGGTCCCCTTTAAAGCTGCTTGCTATCTTTTGCATGAAGTGCTATAAAAATGAATGTGAATTAACTTGATTGGAGTGCTGAATTGCAGAGCTGGTGCCAAATTATTCACAACGCTTACATCCATAATCACCAGTCATTTTTATTGCGTGTTTATTTTGTTATGGAGAGGAAAGCGTGCAGCACATATTTACATATTTATATAAACTCTTCTCCCAGCAGCATCAGCGTTGTCAGGATTTGTTTGCAATGACCTTTAAGCAACTGCGGCAGTGAATTTTGGTTGATACATGAAGTTCTCTTCACAACCACGCAGGTGTCTTAGCAGAGCAACTTCAGGTATCAACATGTTCCATTAACATTTCACAAACACAACTTTTGGGGCCACTGCATGCAAATAAACAGTCCATAGTGATTCTTTAACCTACCTGCAGGTCACAGGCAAACAGTGTGGCTCCTTTGGCTTTGGATACAACAGTTATCTGCTGGAATGTGAGCAGGTCGTGAACGTGGATGTTATTTTCTGAAACAAAAGAAGGCAATAATACTGCTGACACTGAAACTACACAGTTCCTTAAGATGCTTTACACTTACAACTTGATCTAGGATACAAGTTCCTCAAATCCAAGCCACAAACGAAGCGATATGACAACACATCATATGACAATGACTACTTTTACATGCACCCTCATAATGCGATTATGAGGTGAAGCAATATTGCAATTAACAATTACCTCATGTAAACCCAATACTTCAAAATCAGGTGTTTGAGCTCATAATCGGAGTGAATTATGCGGCATATGCCAATTTTAATCGCAATAAACAGACATGTAAACACCTCTAATCACATCTATACCACTCTGACTAAAGTGTGCATGTGTTTGTGCTTGAATGAAGTTTCCCTCCACTCCAAATTGCTGAGCAGTCAACAAAACATGCTGCCACCAGTCTCTGCTGAATCTTCATTCAGAAAATAATGAGATGGCCAGTATAGGCAAACCCAGTTACAGCAGCATTGATATCACACTTCAGTGTTCATCAAATGTGTTCAAGATGTGTCTTGTTCAAGATGTGTCCAAGATGTGTTCAAGAAATGTGTCTTGCATTTGATGTAAGTAGATTAAAACGGTAACACACCTACAGCATGTGAGTTCATCATTTGCACTGTGCATTGGGGTATGTGAATAATGGCGGTAAAAATAACCACAATTCTTAGCAAATAATCAGAATAATGAAAATTACTTGTAAACGGGAGCTTTGTTTTCGTCATGTAAACATGTCACTAATAATAGGAAATAATCACATTATTGGTGCACATGTAATCTGAAGGATCTGAGGAGTCATTGACTAAACAAATCTGGAAAACATACTTACCCAACAGACTAACCAAAATCTTGTACTGCGACACCACAAAAAGCTGAGAAAGGAAATAGAAGAAATATTACAAGCAGCAAACAACAGTTGTTCCTTTAAACATTCAGTCATTATCATCCCACCCTCATGCTGTCATTACTCCACACACACAATAAAAATGATAATACTATTTTTGAAGAACCAGTTAGCCCATAAAATCAGTTTAATATGACCATAGGTGTCAAACTAAAAAAAGGAACAAAGAACACATAGTCAATAGTCTTTTGAAATCACATGATAGCTCTGTGTGAAAAACATGCATAAAATTAAGCATTATTCATGGATGACATAATGGAACAACATAATGGTGTGTAAATAATGACAAAATTTGGGTGAACTAATCCTTTAATGGATGGGCTTCTCTATCTGTGCATACCTGCTGAATCTTCTTTGAGAAGTTCTTATTGGATTTCTCTAATGTAACTTCAAACCTGTTTGTACCTGTAAAAATTACATTATTATAAAAAGATATTAACACCTTAACTTAAAAATAAATTTCACAAATGATTGATGCTATAAGCACATGTGCTAACAAAAACTATGCACCTGCATCTTTCTTGATCCTGTACAGAAGGAGATGGCCTGGTTTGGTCCCCACAAGGAGCCAATCATCTGCAAACACAGTATGACACACGGCAACGTTTTAAAAAATGAGTTCATGGACCTAGTTCTGTAGTACAAAAAAAATGAAGAGGGTCAGCTCTAGTGGTTCAAACATTCTAAAATTCCTTGACTATTTCTATTTATTTAATTATTCTACATATTGGTTTTGCAAAATCACTGTTTTTGTGTAATTTTGTTATTTATGCATTTATTTTTATTTTATTATTTATTTATTTAGTGGTTGTCTTGGGACAAAAACTCATCTCTAAAGCACATTTCAAGGTACATGTATGTGAACATACAGAAATAGTGTGCACATTTAAATGTCAACAACTTTTACTCCATCGGACCACTTGAGATGAATTGACCCAAGAGACCTTTCGATGGCTCTAATAATCACACACCCTCAATATGTAGGCCTACAAACCAACCTCACATAATGTGGAATTAACACTTGGTTTAACTGTACTTCACTCAGCTTTCATTTCCCTTATACTTGCTTGATAGAATCTCATCTAAACATGCACAATAATACTACTACATGTTCAACACCTTGTAAGCTGCCTAATTAATAAAATATGTGTTGTTCTTCAGAGTAGTTGTCTTTTCTCCAGCTATGACTCAAAACCTGGTGATCTGTCGAACTAAACAGCTGTTTTGGACATCACAGGCGTGTTTCCAAGTCAGCTGACCAGCTTCTTTTTCTTCTATACATAACCAGAGAAAGGTCATTTGATCAACAAATATTCAACTATTCGATCCATATTGCTCAACACAATCTCTCTAGGATCTAGAAATACTCACTAGTAGACGCCCATACATAGTATGTAGCAAGCTACTCAGATTTTGACACACAGCCAGAGAGTAACAACCATACAACTCATTCCGAAAGTGCGTTTGCAACTCACAAGGTTTTGAGACACAGACAGTGTTAGCAGTGATGCTCCACATGAGTGTTAAAGATGTACATGGGAAGAGAGATGAGGGAAAGGGAAGCAGAACTCACCCCAGGCCGCCAGACAGTCGATCTGAAGGGGTAATTTCTCCAGGATAGGAACTGGCTCGTAAGCGTCGTGCATACTGGAGCTCTTATGTTACGACCAAACACACGTAAATAAATAACCCCAGATGCTAAGATAGAAAACAAAACCACGCTACAATCTGCTGGCAGTTAACAGAACAACTGTAAACGGACAGAATAAAACAAACCCAACAGTTATAAAGATCGTTAACGTCTTTGTTAACCAGCTCGACTCTCGTCAGATGTCCCAGAATTGTCCCACTCCATCCTTCTTGAGTCCAAAAATAAGTTAGGAATCACTGCAACTCCTGTGTTTTGCTGTGTTGTTAATGTGTCATGAGCAGTTGGCTAGTATGTAGCTTTCATATTTTGCCCTTTAGTCTTGCTAAAACACAGATCCTCGATGCTCAGATTCCAAATGCACTTCATCCCATTGTCCTGCGCGATGCTGTGGTTTATTTCGGGTTTTGCTGTCCGTTGTTTTGAGCTGATATCCGCCAGGATTCAGTGTTTGACAGCTAGCAAAGAGCTATCTGTGCTGCGAGAACTTCCTGGAGCCGTGACGCGCACGTGACCGCGAGAGCTCACAAGAGTTCCATTAAAAACAGCACGTGATGGAACACAGATGATTGACATTCCACACAGAAACCCTTTCAAGTCTGGCCCTAAAGGTTCTTTAGACTCTCCTATGTTGGATAACACTAACTTATTTGTTGACCAAAGTCGTTTCAATACCATGTCAAACAAATACATTCGTTCAATTATCAATAGATCTCAGATTTCTTTACCTGCTTGTGTGAGTTTTTGGAATAACATATTTAGTTATAGCATGGCTTCTTCGACAAAAATTCTTCTTATCTAATAAAGTTGTTGAAGTCTCTATTAAAATTATCCATAATTGCTACCCAGTAAATTAAACTTGCTAAATTTAATAATAATATTTCCCCCAAATGCTCCTTTTGTCTTCTGAAGAAACAATTAATAATTTATTTTGGGACTGTGCTTATTGTAAAGTGTTCTGGGTTGACTTTTCCAATTTTGTATAAAAAAATAAATAAAAAAATGTCCAAAGTTCTGTATCTTTTTTTTTTTTGGCTACTCCTTGAATCTAGACCCCTCTCACTTTAAATTTATTATCAATTTATTGCTATTTCTTGCCAAATTTTACATTCATAAATGTAAACTTCCACAGAAAACCTTCCTTTTTTATTTTCAAGAAAGATTTTGATGTGTATGTGAACTCTTTAAGAAACTAATAATTTATTGCATGTAGTCTATATGTTACACAGGGCTACTTTTTTGAGCAAAGTTAATGTTGCTGTCAACGGGCACAGAGCCCCAGACCGATCTAAAGTATCCAGATAGAAATTTGTTACCCATTCTCAGTAGTTTTATTAGATAGTGAGATATTAGCTAGTGATGGGAGAAAACCTTTTCGAAGCTTCGAGTCAAAATCTGATAAGGAGTAATTAAATGCAACAAATTATGTCAAAAATAATCTTTTATTGGAAAATTAAAATGAGAAGATGATGGTCTATATTGTATAAAAATCTGTCAATTTCAGAGAATGAAGCACAAATTTATTCTCATGCCGCTCTGTTTCTCCAATCATACAGTACATGACTGGGTAGTAAACATGCAATTTAAAGGTTTTGTGACCAACTGTAGATGTTTGTGTTCTAGATAGCTGTCAGAGATTGATGAAGTTTTGCTTCAGGGTTTGCTTCAGTGCTCCAATGAGACCAACTGCTTTTGACAGATCTAACTTGAGACTGAAGCATCTCACTGTGCACTTTTAACCATTTGTGGTGAACATATATATATATATATATATATATATATATATACAGCCTCTCCAGTAGCTAAGGAAAAGAAATGTGCAGCATCTGGAACGGACTTCTCTGATTCACCATCGTAGGCTACCTCTGTTTTTCCTGTATTCCAGTCTACATTTCTCTAAGCTCCCAGTTATCATTTATGTTAACCCTGCAGCTAACAGGTCCGAGTATCTATTTAAAGATGTAAACACACTGTCTTGCAGCATTAAGGAGTGAGAAGTGTGTGCAAGTGAAACAGTATGTAGCATCCTTGGATTGTAAATACTCCAGCCATGTGTATGCGTTGCATGTAGCATGTGTGGAAATGAGTATAGAACAATAGATGAGATCAATTAAATTATCATGCTTAATTGTTAAAAGCGCTATATAAATAAAGGTGACTTGACTTGACTTGACTTAATATGCCTTAACCTATTATGTGTATTGTTGGCATAACATATTTTTGATTATCAAACTTAATTGCGATTGTAAGTGCACACTAAAAAAGACAGTATAGGCTACAGTCAAGTTCACCTCCAAAGCATCTTTGTCTTGACTGTCTGTGCTTGGGTCCATTGCTGCCATGCTGTCCAGGGACTTGCAGAGTTCCTCAAGGGCAGGGGCTCAAATGTAAAATAAATAAATAAATTAAATAAATAAATAAATATATATAAAAAAAAAAAAAAAATATATATATATATATATATATATATATATATATATATATATACATATATATATATATATTTATATGTATACAACAGTTTGTTCTGGTTCTCAAATCTGATTGGTTGAGAACCGTGAGATCTTGTACTGGTATTATAGCTACAGGAACGCCCTTTCACAATTTTGTATCACTCCGCTTGTTGTAGCCGGGTCTATTTAGTGTCATGGCGGACGCCCAAATCCACTATAATTTAAAAATAATACTGTTTTGTGTCACGGAATGCAGTTTTAAGGATTTTTAGGCGAGAATGTGCTTGCTTGGACTTAAAATATGCGGTTTGTTAATAAAGATAAGGTCTATTTGAAAATTAGCTTCAACGTTTCGGAGACAGGATCTCCAGCGGTTCAGCGCTCATTACACCCGCAGAGAGCGCCTCACCGCGGCCAGATCTTCTGAGATTTACCGCTGGCTCTGATGCCTCTATAGTGGTTAAACACGAGATATAAATTCATTTTGGGTAAATCTGACGGCAGTCTTTGGTCTCATTAAACTATTATTTGTTCCAGAGCAAATAGTTTTGGCAAAAGTTTATCATGTTTTTGTAAATTCAATGCTGTATCGCGGTGTCTTTGCTCACGGTTGACTGAATTGCCTAGCAACTTTTATGATGGCTGTTGTTGTTGTTTATTAAATATGATTATTCAATTATTAGTATTTTATACAAATAATAATAGTATTTAGTGTTTACTGAGACATGGTGGTGTGTTCGTGATGGTGATTTTAGTTACATTGTTCCGCCATTATGGTCACAACAGACTGTTTTTATGAGTCAGCGCTGCAGTAAAGACTTTTACTTTGAAAAATAAACGCTTTTCTAAACGGAAGATATTTTTACTTACAACAACAGCTTGACACAGCTAACAAATGCACTGAGGAGGCTGTCATCAGAAATCAATTAAAGGATATTGACGTTACGACAAAGATGAGGCTTTCATCAGTGGACATTCAAACTTAATTGTAAGTAACGTAGGGGGAATGAGATGCCTGTAATCACAGTCGCTCAGTCCATCTCTCTCTCATAATGCAATTTTTACATAATACAGCAAGCTTTTACTACAGTAATGCAAAGCTTTCAATGAAGCAACTCAAAGTTCCTTCGTGACCAGCTCTAAAGTGATGTTTTGGAGTTAGTAACGGAGACCATCAGCTGTTAAACTTTAGATTTAAATCCGTGGCGGAAGAAAGTAGTTCTGCACAAAAGGGGGCATTTAAAGATACTCCGTTGTTGTTTCTAAATTATTTACACACTCTTGCCGTTGAACTGTTGTATAAACGCAGTATGACACTCATAGAATTGAGATATGGCTGTATATCGCCACTGTGTTACCTACGATTACCGAACCACAGCCGTGGCGATATACAGCCATATCTCACTTCTACTCGTGAGATATGCTCATATATATTGATTCAGCAAGGTTTTTATTCCCATTATCCACACATAAAACCCAAATAAGACAATAATACCAAATAGTCCATCAGCGTGAACTGTCACGCTGATGGACTATTTGGTATTATTGTCTTATTTGTCACTGCAGTTGTTCTTTAAAATAAAACCATTTGTCCTGTTTGTCCTGTGTCTTACTGAACTACTGCTCAATGTTAAAGTATGTCTGCTTCGTGTACAGTGAAAAGTGCAATAATATCTGACTTCATTTAATGTGCAACTCACCTGCTGAGATTGAGGACCACTATTTACGTTCATCACACAGAAACATAATTAATATTTCTCATAGGTGAGGCTATTTGTAGCATAGGTAGGACTATATCATGGCCACGAATTAATAATTTGTTCCCCAGCCACTGATATTACACAGCTCTGTTCTGCCCGAAGTACTCGGAGACCCGCCACCAAGCGTTTGATAGGAACTTAATTGAACTAATTCCTCATAAGTTTCTAAAAAAACACATTTGCTAATTGATTCGAACTAAAATCGCTGTTGTTAGCACTTAATATGTCTGTAGTACAGCCAAACAGCGTAGATCATTCATAAAAACTTATATAAAAGAATGCTCGTGCGCAAAGGTCTACACCAATAAGCTCTGCTGTATTATAAACCAATGAAATTGAAGGTGGGCGGAGCCACACGTGTGAATGCGTGAGACTTGAGAGCCCTAAAATTGTTGAATAAATTCTGTTCTTTTTAACTTTTTATTTATCAATGAACTTCCAAAAAGGTTCCAAATAAATAAAAATAAGCAGCACAACTGTTTCCATCTTTGATAATAAATCATTATAATGATTTCTGAAGGATCATGCACTGAAGACTGGAGTAATGATGTTGAAAATTCAGCTTTGATCACAGGAATAAATGTTATTTTAAAGTATATTAAAATGGAAAAAAACCATTCTTTTAAATCGTAACAATATTTTACAATATTACATTTTTTTTTCTGTATTTATGATCAGATAAATGCAGGTTTGATGAACATAAGACACAATGCTGCATAATTATCAAAAATGGTAATATAATAAAGTCCTTTCACGTCACCATTTCGGCCTGTAGGTGGCACTTAGGCTTCATTAACTATGATAGTTTCAAGTAGTAACGGTGTATCATACATAAATATAAGTGAATTGAATACCGATTACCATTATTGCGGTTTTTGGCGCTGCACGGTTTTGTGCAGTGCTTTTGTAGTCATTTAGCATCCATTTTCTCAGCGATGTATGTAATTTGATTTATAAAATGAGACAAACCGCAGATCCAGATCGCTCCACAAATAAACTCGTCTGTCCATGTAATTTTCTACCGATTTATGAATAAGAACGGAAAATGACCAAAAATAAAATAAATGTTTCTTCATGGTGTTTATCTCATAGAAATGGAGGAAACTGCAAAGAGCACAAAGGCGAAAGTCCTATGGACCACTTTGGAGACATCACTCAGCAAAGGAAGTTATCCAAGCCACTAGGTGAAAGAAGAACTGATCAAACAAGAACAAATGTTAAGCACCCTGCGCCCACAAACTTGGCTCAGCAGCGATGAAGTGGATGCAGCTTCTTTTTACATTTCTCAGAAGTTCCCTCATATAGATGCATTTCAATCCTACCTAGTCTTCACCAAGGGGTTGAGACACCCAGACACCATTTGTGTAAGTAATGAACATAAATGACAACCACTGGATCACAGCAAGCAACCTTTTCTGTGGACCTAATGAGGTTTGCATATGTGACAGCCTGAACACATACCAAGCAAACAGAGCAAAGATTATCCTGGCTGATCTGTCCACAAGCACCCCAGTTTGAGATCTGAAAGCCAGCCATACAAAAGCATCAGTCATCCAGCAGTTGTGGATTTATTCCATTGGCCTTTGCAGCGGTGTTATGTGATGAAGTCAAACCAGAGGAGTGCCAGTCTCAAGAAAGAAAAATGAGATGAACACTGTACAGAGCTTCAAAGAACAAAAAGGCTCCAGTATTTACATACCAACAAATATGGGCAAAACCTGAACGGGCCACACTTCACTGTATCTGCAGGACCTCACACAACCAAGAGGTGATGGTGCGATGCAGCAACTGCAATATCTGGTACCACCCCAACTGAGTCCTGTGATCTTAATGCTGAGAAAGTGTTTATTCCAAAATGTATTTTTTGTACTTAAAAAAAAAAGTCACATTGGGTGAATATTCAATACTTTCGCATTGAAAAACAGAAAGAAAATCCATCTGAAATTAGAATGATGCCGTAGAACATTTTTGATGGAATCAAATTTGTTTGTTTATTTGTTGAATTGTGTAGAAATTCTACCAGTCAGACATGTGCCACAATTTTTGAGTGTCAGTTGGTTAGAAATGTAGATAAACACTTGAATCCAACAATCAAGCATGTCAACCTCTCTTTCAAGTCATCTCAGGGTCACGTATGATCTCACGAGAAGATGAAACAAAGTAGAGCCAGTGAATCAGTAAGTGTTTGTACCATGTTTCTACATTGTATAATCACTAAGATATTATTAGAAATAGTGATTTTGATGCAGGGCTGCATCAGTCTAGTTAAAGCCTTGTGGACACTGGAGAAAAGATTACTGAATTTACGAGATGCCCTGAATGCACCATGAAGGCACTCACACCTTTAGACTACCATGCAAAACCATGTATACGCCAGTGGTGGGCCATCAGGGCCAGCAAAGCCTTCTCTGCTGGCCTAAACACTATCAGAATCACTGACTTAGTTTTTCAATAAATGTGTATTTAAAGTGCCCTCCACTAATATTGGCACCCTTGGTAAATATGAGCAAAGGCAGCTGTAAAAATAAATCTGCATCTTTTTAAACTTTCATTCAAATAATTCACAAAAATTCTAACCTTTCATTGAAGTAAAACAATTGAAAGTGGGGAGAAAATCTCATGATGAAATAAATGTTTTTCTCCAATGTATGTTGGCCACAATTATTGGCACCCCTAGAAATTCTTGTGAGTAAAATATCTCTGAGCTATATTCCCATTTTTTAGCACGTCAGGGTGACTAGGAGCATGACATTGTCCAGCCATGACTTCCTGTTCCACAGGATTATAAATATGAGGAACACAAAGGCCAAATTCCCTTAATCATCTATCACAAGGAGTAAAACCTAAGAATATAGTTCTGATGTGCAGAACAAGATTGTTGAGCTTCACAAAATAGAAAGTGGCTGTAAGAAAAGAGCGAAAGCATCGAAAATCCCCATTTCCACCATCAGGGGAATAATTAAGAGCTTCCAATCAACTAAAGATGTTACAAATCTGCCTGGA
Source organism: Onychostoma macrolepis (assembly GCF_012432095.1). NCBI lineage: Eukaryota > Metazoa > Chordata > Actinopteri > Cypriniformes > Cyprinidae > Onychostoma > Onychostoma macrolepis. The sequence goes on along the minus strand of NC_081171.1, from coordinate 29,172,588 downwards.
AGAGGACGTGTGTCTATATCGTCCTAATGCACGGTGAGGAGGAGAGTTTGAGCGGCTAAAGACTCTTCAAGGACCACAGCTGGAGAACTGCAGAGATTTGTTGAGTCTCAGGGTCAGAAAGCCTAAAAATATATATCAAACAGCACCTACATCAGCACATGTTGTTCGGGAGGGTTTCAAGAAAAATTCTCCTCGCTCATCCAAAAACAAACTCCAGCATATTAAGTTATCAGACACGACTGGAACTTCAAATGGCCCTGGCTTCTATGGCCAGATGCAAATTGAAAAAAGAGCTTTTTGGCAGCAAACCCATCAGATGGGTTTAGTACAAACAAGGATAAAAAGTGCCCATGGTTAAATATACTTTGCATGAGGAAAAATGCAATGCTAATAATGGCTGCAAAGCCCAGACTTTGGAATAAATGAGCCAATCGCAAATCTGTAAAGTCGTGATGAAATTTAATCGTAAGCTTGGTCAACAGTTTTGGAGAATTTGATGTTTCCCCATTCAAAGAGATAGGAGCTGCACTCGCATGCCCGAGAGGCATTTCAAAGATGGCCGCCGAGTGACATGACTTGCCTTAAAGGAACTTTGGCAGTACCGACTTCAGGTCTGTGGTCAGCGTGGCAGAGCAGGTGGCACATAAACCTCTCAGAAATTAAGCATAGAGCGTTAGTTCTGGCAGGTCCCGTGAGTCATGCTTGCATCAGCTGACTCTCAGCTGATCACATCTACCTATAGGAATACGACACCTATCACGGCATTCCTATATATGCTCCATTCAGTATTATTCTGCAGCTTTTTTGCTTGCTCAGGAGCAAATTACCCTCCTCCATCCCCAACTCCTTTCGCCACAGTCAGGACTTGGCTTTCTGATATTCCTTGTTGAATCAGACTCCTTTCTCTTGAATAATGTGTTACACTTAAATATAATTAAGTACATTAATGATATCTGCTTGTTCTGTTCTGTTTACCCTAGGGGGGTTATTATTGCTGCTCTCCCTGCTCATTCATGACAGGCTGCATGGATGGGCAGGGAGTTTTTGCTCAGAACAGAACCATACCACCAAACCAAACTGTATGCTAAGTGTCCATCATTTTGACAATAGTGGTCCTGACAGAACTGAAAGCGGTGTCCTTAGCCCTAGTGGCTTTTCTGCCGCAGCTGTGACAATTTATCTGTGGTTTCATACGTAAACCGCCAAGGGCCAGAGCCCTTTTAAAGCAGGCTGTGAGTTTTCTATTATGGGTGGCTCTTCATCTACTCTCCATCAGAGCAGCACTTATCCCCGGTCTCCTAAACCGCGGAGCAAACATGCTGTTGAGGAAATGAATTTCTCATGGGGAGTAGAGGCTGCATCTTTGTTCGGTTCGGATGATTTGGTACCTCTTTCATGAGGGAGGAGGTGGATCTGTTCGCAACGAGTGAGAAAATACACTGCCTCTTGTTCTTTTCGCTGTTTAACTCCCTGCTGATGGGGGATACTCTGATGTCGTGCTGGCCGAGAGCCAGACTTTATGCCTCTGGTAAAGATTTGGCCTCTGGTGTTATGCAAAATCAAGGGACAGTGTCGGTGATCCTCAATGCCCCAAACTGGCTGGATCAACCTTGGTTTCCAGACCTAAGGGAGATGCTGGTGGCTCCTCCTTGGCAAATTCCTCTCAGGAGGGACCTGCTGTCTCAAGCAAGTGGCACGATGTGGAGCCTTCGTGTGTGGTTGCTTTAGGGGTCCTAGAGGAGCTAAGCAGCACCATACCTTCCCATGTGCTTGACACGCTCACTGAGTCTCCTGCACTTTCTACAAGGTGTCTGTGAGGGTCTTAATGGGGAGTGTTTGTGAAATGGTGCTGTGACAGAGATATCGACCCGATGAGCTGTCCCATGTCAGAAGTTTTGAATTTTCTGAAGCACAGATAACGGGAGTCTACCATCAATGCTAAAAGGTTTATGTGGTTCCGTCTCCCGGAGAGCGGGAACAAGACACTCTGAAGTTCACCGTTCAGTCTTAGATTCTGAGGCAATTGTCGCTCTCGCCGCATTATATACTGCTTACAGGCTTGTCAGTGTTTGTTTGCGATTTGCATGATTAGCCACATTTTGCTAGTTTATTAAGCTGGCATTATTCTATAAGGTTTCAGGATTTCCGAGAAGGAGAGGAGTTCCCACAGTGAATGTTTCGCAATGGGAACCAAGGTTACGTCCAATGCCTTTGTCCATATTAAGGATTTCCTGGAACATCATCAGTTCTATTACTTCTGTGATGAATAATAGTACTTCTCTCAAAAGAAATTTGAAGTAGACATGATAATCTATTTTTGTTTTGAAATTACATTTTGAATTGTAAATCACAAAATTGTGTGAATTTATTGTCAATTTCTTTTGTATTTATTTATATATTTCTGTATACTTTAACAATATACTGTTCAATTTAAAGTTTTTTGTTTGTTTTGTTTCTTCAATAAAAAAGCAATTTTTAATGTCATCCATTGTCATTTTGTGGCTTTTTTGTTTTTGTATTGGTTCAGGCACCAGTATCGTTTTAAAAGTATTGATTTGGCACAGGTATGATACCCAACCCTAATTACAATAATTAAAAGGCAAAAGCAGTATGCATTTATAACGTCACATTCAGCAAGTCATCCTAGATAGCGTTAGCTAATTACCATAACATTATTAGCCTATAGTGTGCTGTAACAACATCTGGTTAGCTCCACAGGTTTCTGCGCCCATGTCTTTGGTCTAATCTATACCCTTGACCTCTGTAAAGCCCCAAAAATTTGAAGTTTCTCAGCTCAGTCCTCCACAAGCCTAAGCCAAGAGGCATAAAAATTAAACTGCTGCCCGTAACATCTATTGTGGTGGGCATGAATTTACAAACCGAAAACGGAAACCCAACTTCTGTCACTACAGCAATGGTAGGTGATTTATAATGATAGAAATACCAAATATGATAAACCATGTAACTTACTGTGGTGTTGGGAGTACCAGTAATCTGGACTTCTATGACAAGTAGATGTGAATTTTGTATATTGCACAGCTTTGTCTGAAGTGGCAAATGAGGATTTGTTAGTTATTGATAGAATTGACAGGGACACCTATGAGCTACGTAGGCCACCAATAGATGTAATATGTCAGGAAAAGTATCCTCTTAGAAGTGGTTTGAGCCACCAGGTAAAACAGTGATACACATTAAAACTTGATACAGATTAAGACTGAATTATTATCATTTGCAGCCAGCCACAGTTTATTACAAAAGAAAAACATTCACAATATAACAAGAATTTGAAAGGTTAAAAATGGGATGTACATTTAATATAATAACTTGCGTGACAGGCAGAGAGAAATCATGGCCATGAATTAACTGCAGCATTTTGCTGTCCCTAGGCGGTTTCTTCAGCAACCTATGCCTGAATGCTGTGTCGCTGGAAATTAGACAACATACACACCACAAACCATATCTGATTTATATTTTCTAACATGTAATTAGGGATTCTACCAGACACTATCTTAAATTTTTTGACATTGGCTATTGCTCTTTCTACATGCACTTTGTGTTTGGCTATTTTTTTTGCTATCTGAACATCTGGGACTGACATGTGAAGATTTGCAAGCGGAGGAATGTTTAGTTGAAGGCCAAGCTCTTTCACATCTTTCTCAACGAGAAACCCCTTATCCACCATCAGCCCATCACCTCTCTTAAGGTGGCCACACTGAAGCAGACCTTTCAGTAGATCTTTGATTTCGCACCGTCTAAATAGCTCTTGGTCAGAAATTGATCCTGTGTATAGTGTAGATGCAAACATAATGGAGCCATGAGGATCACAGGCTATCAGAGACTTGAGTGTGTTAGTAGGCTTACGGTTAGAACAAGTCTGACTCTGTACTAACAGTGAGCTAGGTTTCTCTATCTTTATCTCTGTGCAATTAAGAATTGCAAAAGTTGTTGGAAACTCTGCTTTGTAGTCGTTGGGCATGTTTTCTGCAATGATGTCCCTGTGTGGCCAAACAGAGAGATTACCAAGCCTGTCATACATGAAGCCAATCCATGAACCGAATAAAGTCCTAACACTTTGCATATCAATCTGAAATTTGAAAGCTAGCTCTTCCAGGTCGAAGTTTTGTCTTAGTTTCATAAGTACAAGTAGAAATTGTTGACGTAAAGGCATATGGCGGATGTGGCTGTTCAGTTTATCACATGTCAAGGGGATGTGTGTTTGTGGGACTGTTTCATTCTCTGGAAGTGTGAAAAATCTGCACAGTTCGTTAAATTCATCGTAAGTGAACCCAGTGCAGTATTTGAAGTAGTTAGGGACACTGCTGTCATTTACGGTCTCTGGTGTTAGTGGGTAAAGAGCCTGATGAGTTCGTATTTTCTCCCTTAGCAAGTCATTTTCTTTTTCTTTTTGAGCAAGAAGAGTCTTCAGTCTTTGCAGTTCCACCCGTGTTTCTTCTATCTCGGGTTGGTCATCTGTGCACTCTGTAAACATAAGGAGGAAAAGATTAAAAGTAGTGTTTTATTAAGGACATAAACACAATGTAAAGAACTTACAAACATTGCAATATTTCTTTCCTTTTCTTGAGCGTTTGTGTAGCTCCCGTTATTGAACAACACTTGGCCAAGATCCTCCCTGTCAAACCCTACTGATGATTTTCCACTTTTCCCTTTGTCACCTTCTTTACAGTCCTAACAAAAGACCAAATGGAATCCTACAATGCAATGACGGTCTCAAAGTCTGAATCAGAGGCACTGGAGAAAGAACCCAGACAACAGAGCATCAACAACATCTGGCACTGTGTCCGCTCTCCTCGTCTTACTTCATCCTCTTTCAAGAGAGCATACTCCAGGAAAGCAGACTACGAGCAGCTTGCCATCAGCATGCTGAGGAAGAAGACAACACTACAAACCAAAGCAATGAAGAAAGGCCTGGAGCTTGAGCCAGTTGCTGCAGCCCAATATACAGAAATCACAGGAAACCAATTCTACATGCCCTTCATTAAGGTACATCTCCTGACAGGAAAGTCCTTCAGTATGGCTACAACAAAAGCTATGGACTTTTAGAAATAAAGTGCCCAGACCAATATAGCTCCACAGGTTGTCAATACCTCCAGAAGCACTGTGGTGACACCTACAGTCTCAAACATAACCATATGCACTATTACCAAGTTATAGGACAGATGGGGATGACTGGGATGCCATGGTGTGACTTTTTTGTGAGGTTTGTCAAACCCGAGAAAGCAGGGTAAGTCAAGCCCGTTTCTAAAAGAGAGGTAACTTATAATCAAGAGTCAGTTACCGTGGTAACTTACTCTGTGAACCTAACCTGGTCGGGAGCATGTTTTCTTCGGTAAACCCGGAGTTTCTTTCGGTCTCCTCCCCCTTTTTATAGTGTTAGCAAAGTTGAAATACCTTATTCATTCATTCACGCTGCAAAATTGCTTTACTTACTGAGTATTTTTGTCTTATTTCAAGTACAAATATCTAAAAATTCTTAATATGCATTTTATAGATGAAAAATGGTCTATATTTATTCTTGTTTCCTGGGGGATTTTCCTTTTAAGTGCATTTTACGTAAAACAAGTAAAATTGTCCGCCATAGGGTAAGAAAAATAATCTTAATGCAAACGGAAATAATAATATTTTTTAATTTCTTACCCCATTGGCAGATAATTTGCAAAATAAGAAAAATGCACTTTAAAACATCGGAGATGCAGAGCACATTATAAGTCCACTGTATGCAGATTTTAAGGAAAGTGTGCATCCCTCTCACTCTCATTCTGAGAATTTTTTTCTGGGCACAAATCCGTCAAAGAGGAGTTTCACAGGACTGTAAGTCAGTGGTGTAAAAATTGGTTTAAATGAGGCTGATTTGATAAATGACGTTCATTTGATAACATCTTGCTGCAACCTCTGAAAGTAACCCAATAATTAGAATTTCCTTCAGGATTTCCGGTGTGGTTGGATGCATTGATGACACACTCATTCCCATCATCGCACCTTCTGAAAATGAATCAGATTAGCCTACTGCATGGAATGGAAGGATGCCAGATGCAAGGGTAATACGAGATATATGCCGTAACCACCACCACAACTGTTAAATAAAACATCTTTATTCCCTACAAATACAAAAGCAACAGCTATTATTTTTCCTTTTGGATTTGAAAATTCTTCCAATACTTGACCATCTCCTCTTCATCTGTCAGTGGTGCTGGTGCAGGTTCTTCTCCCATTTTGGGAGCCTCTGCCTTCTTGCTGTCTACTGAGTACAAGTCAGTAGTTAATTTCATAACTCTAATTAAGAAATGTAACTGGTTGGATTAGAGAATATTTAATTATCCTATGTGAAAAGAGTGTTTTAGACTATGTGGAAAAAGCTGCAGCGCATTGAAATAGACACTGGATGATATTTAATGTCAAATGTCATTTAAAGTCATTTAGCCCACACCCATGCACCTTACATGCTTAAAGATTTACCTTGATTGAATTGTGTTTTTATACTTCATTTTTAGCTGCTGCCACGTTCTTGTTTCTTTTTTCTGTCTTTTTTCTTTCGGGTCATGGGATACCATTAAAATGAATATTAGTTCAATAATTTAGAGTTTTTACCTCTGATATCATAAAAGTTTTTAAGTTATTGACAGTTATTAAGAATTAAAGTTACGCATTGACAGAAGGACGCGCCCTGACGTCTTTTTGGCGGGAGCTGTTGCCACGGTGAATTGTAATTTCGGCGCTCCGCTGATCATGGCTTTTCATAGTTGTGGTGCACGCGCTTAACTCAGAGTCAACCTACTTTGAGTTGAGTAAACTAACTCAGTTCAGCTGTTCTGCAACCGAAAACTCAGAGTTTCCCATCTCAGAGTAAGTCAACTCTGAGTTCAAGTTTAAACCCAGAGTTGGCTGAACCTCCTTATTGAAACGGGCCCCAGGTGTGTTTGATTAGGGTTGGAGCTAAACTCTGCAGGACACCGGCCTTCCAGAACCAAGTTTGGTGACCCCTGAACTAGAGGGTTAATAAAGAAAAAGTTACATGAATCATGCTGTAGTTACATTTTCAAGTTGACTAGTTAAAAAAATAAATAAAAAATAATCGAGAATCGGTTAAACGTTCAGAGAAAGAACAACAAAAAAAAAATGCTTACATTTTTTGCCATATGTTTTTTTTTTTTTTCCCTACCAGCCCTGTGCAGTTAGAGAGTAGGGATGGGTGATACCACTTATTTTGTTTTTGCTACAATGCCGATACTTTTAATGGCCAGTATGGTTGATATATACAGGTGCTGGTCATATAATTAGAATATCATCAAAAAGTTGATTTATTTCACTAATTCCATTCAAAAAGTGAAACTTGTATATTATATTCATTCATTACACACAGACTGATATATTTCAAAAGTTTATTTCTTTTAATTGTGATGATTATAACTGACAACTAAGGAAAATCCCAAATTCATTATCTCAGAAAATTAGAATATTACTTAAGACCAATACAAAGAAAGGATTTTTAGAAATCTTGGCCAACTGAAAAGTATGAAAATGAAAAGTATGAGCATGTACAGCACTCAATACTTAGTTAGGGCTCCTTTTGCCTGAATTACTGCAGCAATGCGGCGTGGCATGGAGTCGATCAGTCTGTGGCACTGCTCAGGTGTTACGAGAGCCCAGGTTGCTCTGATAGTGGCCTTCATCTCATCTGCATTGTTGGGTCTGGCATATCGCATCTTCCTCTTCACAATACCCCATAGATTTTCTATGGGGTTAAGGTCAGGCGAGTTTGCTGGCCAATTAAGAACAGGGATACCATGGTCCTTAAACCAGATACTGGTTGCTTTGGCACTGTGTGCAGGTGCCAAGTCCTGTTGGAAAATGAAATCAGCATCTCCATAAAGCTTGTCAGCAGAAGGAAGCATGAAGTGCTCTAAAATTTCCTGGTAGATGGCTGCGTTGACTGTGGACTTCAGAAAACACAGTGGACCAACACCAGCAGATGACATGGCAGCCCAAATCATCACAGACTGTGGAAACTTCACACTGGACTTCAAGCAACATGGATTCTGTGCCTCTCCACTCTTCCTCCAGACTCTAGGACCTTGATTTCCAAATGAAATGCAAAATTTACTTTCATCTGGAAAGAGGACTTTGGACCACTGAGCAACAGTCCAGGTAAGACACCTCTGACGTTGTCTCTGCTTCAGAAGTGGCTTGGTAGCCCTTTTCCTGAAGACGTCTGAGCGTGGTGACTCTTGATGCACTGACTCCAGCTTCAGTTCACTCCTTGTGAAGCTCTCCCAAGTGTTTGAATCGGCTTTGCTTGACTGTATTCTCGAGCTTGCAGTCATCCCTGTTGCTTGTGCACCTTTTCCTACCCAAATTATTCTTTCAGTCAACTTTGCATTTAATATGCTTTGATACAGCACTCTGTAAACAGCCACACCTTTCAGTAATGACCCTCTGTGACTTACCCTGTTTGTGGAGGGCGTCAATGTTCATCTTCAAGTCAGCAGTCTTCTCCATTATTGTGGTTTCAAAGAACAAGAGATACCTGGAATTTGTACTGAAGGGATGGTCATTTATTGAAACTCAAATGTAAATATTCTAATATTTTGAGATACTGATTTTTGACTTTCATGAGCTGTAAGCTCTAATCATCAAAATTAAAAGAAATAAACATTTGAAATATATCAGTCTGTGTGTAATGAATGAATATAATATACAAGTTTCACTTTTTGAATGGAATTAGTGAAATAAATCAACTTTTTGATGATATTCTAATTATATGACCAGCACCTGTGGATACGAAAATTATTAAATTACTAAGAGTAAAATGGGTAATAATACCCACTTAACTTTATATTTGAAATGCATTTAAACATTCAATATGCCTTAATTGCAACTTATTGGGTTAGGTTTTTGTTTACACATGGTTAAAATATGTTTACTGTGAGCTTATGACTGCCAGTGACAGGCTGTTGCATGCATAAAATACAACCTTTTTATTCTGAGAGTGTAAGATTTAGCTTAACATTACAGAATAGAACATGATCAATATGAACTTTTAACGTTCAAATTTAAATAAATGTTCTGCACAAGCAAGGCTACAATTTCAATTTGTTTATCGTGAAATAACTCAAACATGTGGGTTTTTTTTTGTTTGTTTTTTTATGCGTTGTTCTGGGCTGCCGTTCCCAAATAAATCAATGCTTTCTTAAGATAGGCTACTTTTGGGAAATGCAGCTCTGTTTAAATGCACTGTCAGAAGTGAGTAAACACTCTCTGTGATTGATTAATTCTGCCTTGCAACATCTGCGTGTGTCCAGATGAGCAGGAAAATAGTTCCTTCCTACACAATTATTTGCTAACGTAGGTTATTTGTCCAATTTATTTATTTTTTTGTTAAATAAAATCACTGGTAAATAAAAACACCTTAGTATGGATACTTTTTATTTGAGTATCAATGCTTTTGATACTTGCATCAGTATCAATATATTGATACTTCAGGATCGATTTGCCCATCCCTATTAGAGAGGTCACTGAAACAAAAAACAAAACACATACCCATTTTAATGACCATAGTGCTCTCCTCTGTAGTGGTATCCTCCATTATTGATTCTGCTACCATCTCTTCTTTAATAACAATGGAAACGCCTTGTAGATCACACCTGTAAAAATGATATATACACATTTAATATTTTCCGGTTATATCCTCCTGGGACCCAGAAATAGACTTTTCTTTGTAGAGGACATTACATTTTAGTGAATTTCTCTGAGATCTTACATGTTACAGTTTTAAGTGTTGATATCCTGAAAAGAGCACATTCAGGGCTTTTCACAAATACTGTACCAAATGTTTGGAGGTTTGACTACGACCACACCCTCTTCTTAGTCTTTAGAAATGGCTGAAATTAATTAAAGGATTGATCAAACTCTTATGGAAATATATTATTTTGAAATTATCATTTAAATTTGACTTATTTTTTTAATTGTTTGTGATAAATCAGCATCTCAGGAAAATGTTAAGGGGTTTCAAATCAAAATATGACCTTCTGTTATATAACAATACATCAATTTCATACATGTCCACTGTAAAGGACACCAGGACTTAAAGCATGTTTATTACACATTTTGGGAGACAACAAATGAATAGGGATAGAAATTTATATTTCAATATTCCTATGAAATATTAGATATTATCATGAAAATCTGGTCAATTATTACATTAATATGCAAATTAGATGCAATGTATAGATAGATTGTATATAATGAGAATTACATTTTACACACACATATTACACAAAGCAAAATTATATATTCTGTTACATTTTTCATAACATAGTTGAGAACGTCTCAGGTTACATATGTAACCATGGTTCCCTGAGTAGGGAACGAGACACTGCGTCCTCTAGGGGTCGCTATGGGGAACAACGTCAGCGTGACCCGTATCTGAAGCATATATACAAAAACACCACATGTTGGCCGGCGACAGCCTATGACGTCACTACCGGCACGACCACAGTATAAAGGGGCGCCGGGAAAAACGTCATTCACTTCTTCGTCTGAAGCTTGCGTCCGAAGCATGGCACAGAGCCTAGAGGACGCAGTGTCTCGTTCCCTACTCAGGGAACCATGGTTACATATGTAACCTGAGACGTTCCCTTTCGAGGGAACTTTGAACTGCGTCCTCTAGGGGCCGCTATGGGGAACGGAATACCCACGCCACCATGCTGAGGGGAGTGCAAGCCAAGCACAAAAAGGCGAGCACTAAGTATCAACTCTACCCGGCTAAGGGAGTTGCCCCTGGGACGGTTCGACGGCTGTCAGTGACATTATCCCCTTCGGCCAAAAACCTGAGCTGCATACGCCAGAACTTACCTGTTAGGGGCCGGGCCTCCTGGCCCCAGGGTAGAGCTCAAAGGCTTGGAATCAGAAGCAGAGATTCCTTTAAGGGGATATGACCAAGCGCCTAGGATAGTAACTAGGTCTTGGCCTGTCACCCAGGGGCTACTGCTTGCTCTGCATGAGTTCGCTGAAGGAATTGCCTCAACAGATCCTTGGTAGAAACACCCTGTTCAAGTCAGTATCACTGGGGATACAAAGGTAGAGTGGGGCCCAAGGTGAAAACCGGGACCTGACCGACTCAAAGAAAGGGCACGAAGCCGCAGCGCGTAACCCATACCATACAGGATTTTAGAAAGATCGCAAAACACTTGGTGTGCTCTACTTAAACCCTAGCAGGGGAGACGCACACTCTAGGCAAGGGCTCAGGGAGATTGCTACTTAAAAACCCTCGGAAGGGGAGCAGTCCCTAAGCTAGCACATAGATATCCTCAGATAGCCATGCACCTTCTCAAACCAAAGAAACTGAAGTAAAAAGACCCGCAGGTCCTGGAACTGCAGTGTTGCCAGTGTGGAACACATAAATACCAGTAAATAGTAGAACTGGATCGTACTCACCCATCCATGGTTCCTGCGCATGAGATCAGTCCCGGAGGCGAAATCCGAAGAGTCGGGTCCGGACCATCAGTAAGGTAGTTTCTATGAAGCATAGAACTTAACCAAAACATCATAAGTCCAGCATAAAGACTGCAATGATTTTAAAGCACAGGTTTCTATCTTGGTCCCCACCCAACCTCGGTCAGGTGGAATAAAACAGTGGTTGCAGGGGAATTAGAGAGGAGAAGATAAGGGCAGATGTTTTTACGAGCCCCCCGAGGAAAGGGAGTAGATGTTCAATTCTTACTCTGGTCCGGACGAGAGCGTTGAGAACACTTCGTCTGGATCACCTCCCTCAGGTCTTGCCTACCTCCGTTTGCACCTCCCTCTAGCCCTACCCGCAGGCGGGGGAGGGGCACGAGTCGCGACACTAGCCTTCTGTGCCCATCTCTGATCCCCAGATGGAGATGGGCCAGGATCCCTGCGTTGTTCGGGCTCAGACCTGGACCTTCTTGGAATGAAGGTTTTGAAGGCCGCCGAGCGCGCCTTCGCCTCCCTGAATTTCTCGACCACCGTCTCGACGAAGCGACAGCCTGACCTGCTGCTGTGTATGCCCTGCCATTTAAGCGAGATGTTTCCTGAAGGGGCTTAGATGGCAAGGAGGGAGCCTTGAGAGAGAGGATGTCCCCACAGAGAGATAGCTGGCCAGCGTCTCTTCCACAGGGGGCATCCCCTCGTAGCCGTTTTCACGCATCCCCTCAATGTCAGCATAACTGGTATGCTGAAACCTATGAATGCGAGAGGAAAACGGCTTTTTCCATTCCCTCTCAACCTCTGCATGGAGATCAGGAAGAAATGGAAGGCTCACTCGAGCTGGGGGGCTACGGCCAGAAAGATAACGCTCATCGAGACGACCCCGCGGCGCCACCATCCTGGCACGCTTCCACGGCAAGTCAAGCCTCGCCGTGGCGCGTTCCATAACCTCCAACAGTTCGTCATACGCAGGGCAGGAGGATTGAGAGGACTCAGTCTCAACTTCTTCGCCCTCAGACATCTCCTGCTCTTCCTGGGCATAACCCAGCAGAGCACTAGCTGCTGGATCAGATGATGTCAGAGAGATCGCATCATCGTCATCCCGCGACTCACTCTCGTTCGCGGCCGACGAGCACGAGAGGGAAAGCCCCCTCTCTAACTCATGAGCCAGCTCCGCCTGCGAGCCCATCCTCCTCCGTGCCTCAGCAGCAGTGGGTCTCGAGCCGCGGAAGCAGACGGCTGTCCCTCCTTCCTCGAAAAGAGAGACAGACGAGAGCAGAGCTTTCTCACAGAAAAAAGCTCACAGTGCACGCAGATTGCCCCCTCGAGAACATCGCGTGCGTGCTCCTCGCCCAAACAAAAGACGCAAAGATCGTGCGTGTCATCAGGTGTCAAATAACGAGGACACGGATGCACACATCTCTTAAACGCCTTGCTAGTGCTTGCCATAGTAGAAAAATCGTTTCTTACCTGTAGAATACATGCTTCAAACAAAACAGTCACTGAAGACGAAGAAGAGAATGACGTTTTTTCCCGGCGCCCCTTTATACTGTGGTCGTGCCGGTAGTGATGTCATAGGCTGTCGCCGGCCAACATGTGGTGTTTTTGCATATATGCTTCAGATACGGGTCACGCTGACAGCGTTCCCTATAGCGACCCCTAGAGGACGCAGCTCGAAGTTCCCTCGAAAGGGAATCATCTTTACACAAACTTTGGTAAAAAAAATAAATAAATCCTGAAACCTAAAAATTTATTGATTTAAAAAAAAAAAAAGCCTATTCATGCCTTTTCTTAACAAAGGACATAGCATAACATAAATAAAATATAATTTTTCAAAATTGTTATTTTTCAATTGTTTCTTATGCTAAAATACAAAATTCACAAAACTTTTTTTTCTGGGTCCCAGGAGGATATGACAAGTAATGCCATTGTAATTTGTAATGTCCTACGTATAGAATAAAAATATTGCATTGTTATTATTTGCTTTTTCTTTATATAACACAAACACCTGATGTTTTCAGCATTGTCTGGTTTGCGGTCATCTCGTAGTCCTTCCCTTGGCAGCACAGACACTGTTCGCAGCTTACTACAGTCATCTATCAATGCTGGCAGAGGATCTGGGTGAGCGGGAGTCGGCCGGCCGTCAACGAAGTGCTGTAGATTAATGACAGAGGAAAGGACTTGAAGTCAGGAATAGAAGTCAAGAGGCGAAACTCTGAGGCTTTTTGGGTAACAGCCACTTGGTGGTGCTTCGGTAGTGCGGCCGCCATATGGAGTGAAAATAGCACAGATACACAGAAACAGACAGAATGACAACCAAAGACAAGTCAAAGTCGAATGAAAGAACACAACATTCGGCAATCCACTGCAAAAACTATCAGAAAATTATAAGTACACATTTGAGGTAGTTTTAGTCTACTTTGAGTATTTCAATTTCATGCAAATTTACACATGAACTATTACTATTATTAGTTACTATTACTCCACTAGGTCTGGAATATATATTGTACGTTTTAACCCCCTGGAACACACTACAAACATGATGATCTTATAGAACATGATGCACTGCGGTGTCCGACATAAATCATTTGGGAGACAGTGGCTGTGTTGTTTTTTTTGTTTACAGTCTTGCTTCAACGGACATTAATATAAGACAATACTGCAAAAACACACTGTCAAGCTGTTATACTCCTGTTATATTTGAGGAGTTCATTTGCAAAAACAGATAACTAATTTTTAAAAAGGTTTTAAAAATCATGTTTGTTTGTTTTTTCATCCTGTATTCCAATTAATATTGTTGTTTAGATTAAATAATAATAACTAAAAAAATACAGCTAACAAAATAAAACTAAATGTAAATAGCGTTAACTAATTAAATGAGACTTGTTATATAGCACTTGTGTATCATTGCTCTTTTGTTGATTTTGATTGCTTCCATTGTCCTCATTTGCAAGTCGCTTTGGATAAAAGCATCTGCTAAATGACAATGTAAAACACAATAAAAAACATGGGAGTTATCGGTTTTTACAAGTAAACTCTTCATTTATTGTCCAGCTTTTCTGATGCATGTCCTTAATTTAATTTCATATGTTGGAATTAATTCAGTGTTTATGCTAAAATAATTTCAACCGAAACTGACATGGTTTCTAGAGCAAAGGTTTTGTGGGGAAAAAAGCACAAAGTCTGTAAAATAAACTGTCACTCTGGTGACTGTACGTTATTCTGTTTTGTCATCATTCAGGTTGTATTTCAGCTTAAAATGTTTTCTTTTTTGTTTGTTTTTGTTTTGATTTTTAAACAAAACAGCTGATGTTGCCATAGCGACAGCAAGAAGCTAGTGGACTGCCTGGTCGCTTTCACTCAGAGGCTATGGTTGCTATGGAAAGTTCACTTCTTGTCAACATAACTTCTTTGATTACATCTCAAGTATCTTAAAAGGAAACTCATACAGCAGCACAGAAGGCAGAAATGTCAGGCAAAACTGCTCTTTAGGCTCGCTAATGTTTGGCTAACTGTTAGCTATCCTAGTACGTTAACCTTAAAGGGTTAGTTCGCCCATTTAAGACATGAAGTTGTATGCAATCCTTACCAGCACTATAGTGCATACACACTGACCCACCCTTTAGTCACCTCCCTGGTCAGAGTTCTGGCCGCTGGAAGTTTTTCAAGATGGTACTCCCGGTTAGTTTCCGGGGCCTCAAAACTGTGCGTTTTTACGTGAAAAAAGTATTTGCGTTTCAAAGCTTGAATAATTTACATCACAAAAAACACGCCTGACAAAATTCATACCTCAGTTTTAATCGGCACTATTTTCCTTCCATTTCTATCAATCCGCGCTGCTGTCAACGTCAACAGTGCGCATGTTCAGGGGTGTATTCCAGAAAGCAGGTTATGTGACATACCTGGGTATGTTTGAGGCTAAGCGAGCGGATAACCTCAGCTTTCGGTTCCAAAATCAGAGGTTACTTTCAGGGTATGCAAGTAACCATAGCAACTTGCTCTCTGAAGATAACCTGCTCAGGAGCAGGTTATGTTCCAGGGTTAGTTCACTTCAGCGCTATCAGAGCATGTATGATCTACTGACGAGCCTTCAGTGGGCATGACAGATAGCGCACAATATTATATATTATCACAATACAGAGTACTATATATATATAGTTGTATGCTATTTTAATGATAAAGCGCTAAAATAAGTAATAAATAAGGTTAGCCTATATATTGCTCTAATATGGTTATTATATTTTATTGGCATATATAACAGTTATCTGTATAAATTATAAAACACTATTATGAAAATGTAATGTTTAATTTATTATATTAGCCTATACATATATTTATTACATTTTATATTATCATCTCACACATGGATCGGCATTTTCTATAATGCATTTCTATAATAAAAATACATATCTGATATGACTTAATATATAATTAGCATCAAACAAACAATATAATTCTTATTCTCAAGGATTAAAGATTAAACGGAAAAAAAATAAAAATGATTGCAAAACCATCAATTAGGTGGCGATATGCACTAAGCATTAGGCCTACATGACCTTTGAACAAAAGAAGAAAGAAGCAGTATGGCGCGCTTATTCTTAGAGTCCGTTTCCATAGTGACTCGTCGATTCGTCGCTCTGTTGAGAATGTCTTGAGTCTTAATCAGGAACATACTCCGAGTTGAATGAACTTACTCCCGGACGTGTTTTTGGAACCACATACCTCGAGTAAGCAAGGTTTGGGGTTAATCAACCGAAAGTTCAGGGTTTATCTGACGGTAAGTTAACCATGCTTTCTGGAATACACCCCAGATCAGCTGTTGATAGCGCGACTCGCACACAACATGTCTGACTACGAAACTTCTGATGATGAAAGTAATTTTAGCACAATATCAGACGGAACAGATGATGATGAAAGTAATTTTAGCACAACGCCAAAGGGATACCTTTATGAACCGGAGTATACGTGATTTCCACTGGAGTCTAAACATCAGCTTGTTTACCGTACGTTACAGTTTAGACATTGGATCATAAAGTTAGTAAATAGAGCTTACCCGTGGTACTGGTACAGCAAAACTCTTTAAAATCATTTTTTTTCTTTTTCCTCCTTGGTTGGGGATGTAATCGTCTTCGCTGAAGTGAGCACTGCACACACGGAAATCCTTGATTCTCGATATTTTAGCTCCCGCAGAGTAGCCGATGGCAACCAGCCAAAGCTGTCTCGTAGCTATATCCGAAACTGGAAAACGATGGAATCTGAACGGTGATCCCGGCACATTCTTGTGGTCACAGCCTGGGAATTTACAAGTTCGCACCATTGTTCATTTTCTACTTTTTATGTCGTTGTCATTCGATTGTGTAAACACTAGCTGATCTGAACGTGCGCACTGTTGATGTTGACAGCAGCGCGGATTGATAGAAATGGAAAGAAAATAGTGCCGATTAAAACTGAGGTATGAATTTTGTCAGGCGTGTTTTTTGTGATGTAAATTATTCAAGCTTTGAAACGCAAATATTTTTTTCACGTAAAAACGCACAGTTTTGAGGCCCCGGAAACTAACCGGGAGTACCATCTTGAAAAACTTCCAGCGGCCAGAACTCTGACCAGGGAGGTGACTAAAGGGTGGGTCAGTGTGTATGCACTATAGTGCTGGTAAGGATTGCATACAACTTCATGTCTTAAATGGGCGAACTAACCCTTTAAGCTTTTAACGATACATTTCTCCGGTTATGACAACTTGTAAAACGTAGATAAATCAAGGATTGTGCTACAGAGTTAGAAAGGTACAGTATGTATAACGGTGTTACCTTTGAGCACACATAGATGTGTTTGGCTGTGGAATGGTTTCTCAGCTTGTCAGAGAGCTGCTGCTGAGGCCGTCCACACAAACTTATCCACTTCATACACTTCTCCAGATTCCTGGCAGGTTTAGGGAACGGGTGAAACTGTATGTTGCCCAGCCTTTCTGGGTACCTGCTGTCTGCGTTGCAAGCCACATACGTGCACCTTTTCACCATTTTAACAACCGACGTTAGTTTACTAGCCTAACGTGCTTGTTGTCGGACTGTTTTGTTTGTCGGATTAAATGGCGGACAGCAACAGCGGCGCATAATAACCGCGTGACGATTGGTCAGATCGCCTGTCAATCAAACTGCCAGCAGCAGCCTATCCGTGACCGCGCTACATTTAAAGCTACATTTACCTTGAGTTCATACACACAGCAATAAATAATATATACAGTAAATATAATTCTGCAATACTAATACTAAAGTAAATTTAAGTAAACGTTTTTCCAGCATGTTAACTTTATCGTCGAGCTTTTATCATAAATACATAATATCTGATCACTTTAACTCTAGTTACACAGAGAGAAAAAGATGAAAACGAAAGGTTTCCTGCTTTTATTTTCCACGTGAGCTTTTCACTTGAAAGTTTGGATCCAAACGCACGAGGGCAGCAGAGCATCAGTTACTGCTCTCATCACTGAGACCACAAAAAGCTCCAAAACTCAATTTTGTTTGAAATTAATTTTTACTGTTAATAGCAGTACCCGGTCAACAACACGCATATAAATAAATAAATCCATCCATACAAGCAGTACATCCAGAAATTAAATATGGCATTTCAGTGGACAGCGATATGTTCAGTCATGTCTGGCAAGTGACAAATATGTATTCAATATCATTAGGACACATAAAAATTACGATAATAATAAATTATCAATAAGCCTTTTGGAGATGGCAGATTTCATGGCAAACCAATTGTGTCAAACTCTGAGAGTGTACCATGGATCTACATATGAATTCAAAAGCTTGCTTGCTTGATTGTGAAGCTATTCAACCATTTTACTCTGATACCAAATTATAGTGCTTCTCACACTTAATAGTTAGCTGCTGAATAAATAATGAGATGGTGTGATATGTCATGTGTTGTTGTTCATCTGAGGTTTTAAAAGACTTTAAAAAGACAAATTTTAAGACTTGCCAAGGACCAGATCATTTATTTATTTTTTTATGTACTGATATGGGAAACATAGATTTCAATTGGATGTCCTTTCTTTTTCACATGACTATAAATATCTATACATATCTTACAAATATAAATCTACAAATACACACTTACACTTATATGCACAGATACACTTATATACATAAACATACATTTACACAGGCAAAACTCATAGTTAATAGTTAGTTAATAGTGAGAATTGGTCCAAAAACTAAAGTGTGACCTACACAAGCCTTACACTTAATAAATATAAATTGATTAATTTACACATACACATACAAATGTGCATACACTTGTGACTACATATGTACATACACTTTTGAAAATTACACACAAAAATATTATATACTTTTGCGAGTGAACACAAAAGCATTGAAATATACTTTTTCCTCCCATCACATTTAAGGTCTCCGTAGGTACATACTCAAATATTCATATGCCTAATCTGCCACTGTTGTGTGTTATATCTTTTCTAACTTATCAAATTTAAAGTACTGATGGTGAAACAACACTTTGCAAAGCACAGAGGATTTCCTCTCAACTTTATAACTGTTCATTACTCAAAGCTTTCCAACACCTTGCGCAATGCGGCCATCTGGTGGTTAAGAGGAGTATTAGGATTTAACAATTTCTACTTTCTTCAAAATGTATTCTCATTAAAGTGTCTATATAAAAAATGTACATATCTTAAAATCACTAAAACAAGTCAAGAAACTAATTAAAATTAGGTTGCAATTACTTTTTATTAATTAATTTATTATTCTGTAACAGCGGAAACAGGCTTCCATTCTATGTTGCTTATATATATATATATATATATATATATATATAGAAATAGAATGGAAGCCTGTTTCCACTACAGAATAATAAATAAAAAAAAATAGGTAATTGCGACTATATTTTACTACTACTGTTTTTGAAGGTATAAAGGGAATATAAAGATATAAACTCAGAATTCTGACTTTCTTGAAATTCTGGAAAAAAAAAAAAAAAATTCTCAGAATTCTCAGTTTATATTTTTTCCCCACCATGGAATTGAAAAGAAAATAGGTAACTGCAAATTTTTAGCTCACAATTAGAAAGACAAAAAAAAGATTTATATCTCTCAATTTGAACTTTTATTCTCATCAGAACTGAGTTCACAAATCTGCATTTATACACTTGCAATTGAAAAAAGTCTGAATTGTAAGATAAAAAGTTGCAATTAACTTCATTATTTTCACAAGCTTCCATAAACTTTGTCTCGACTTTTTACAGTTGTTATTAAGTATATATTATTTTCTGATAATGGAAAATCAACAGGATAGTTTCCGATCTAAGCTGGCCCAGCTAATTCCTCTGCTGCCTGAGATCTGAATGATGAGATTTCATAAGGTCAAATCCAACACCGTGTCTTGTCACAGCAGTTCCTGGACTGCATGTGGGTGGAGCAACAGGCCTGGAGGTGCTCTGATGTGAGGATCAGAAGGCTCAGCTGTCACTTCTGAGAGCCTAATGTCACTCTCACACCCCACTGGCTACAACTGAGTAAGCGAAGAGGTTAAATATAGCGCAGTGGAGCTGCACACAATCACTGATAGAGCAAGCATGTGCGGCGCTGCACCTCTTGTCCCTGGAATAGAATAACAGCTTCACTGTCCCTGCATGTGACTCATTGATTTTACAGCCCGCCTAACCACTCAGTCATGCTTTCTTTTACTTGTTGACTCTTGGTTTGAAGATCCTACAGAGGAAAGATCTTTGGATAATGGGTACCACTATCAGAAGAATCGTTCTGGAGTCTGTCTAACCATACAGGCTTTGGGACTGTGGGTGAGTGTTTCATTCATGTTTCATTCAAAGAGCAGCGTGTTCTTGTTCTACGGGACTCCACTTCACTCCACTTTATTAATCATTTACTAAAGATTGACACACGAGTGGCATACATAATATATTGTGCAGCCTGTACTTTCTCCTAGACAATTTTAACACTTATATATGCATGCGTGTCTTGAATTTGGAGAGTAGTAAATTGCAAAGTAAAACTATATACTGTATCACGTGACTAGTGCGTACCATTCACTTTAGAAGAAGTGCATTTCCAGGTGAAATATTTAAATTGCAGCATAAAAGTTATATATGTCATGTGACTTCATTGCATTAACTTGCTATCAAGTGCATTTCCAGTGGAAATAGTTTAAATGAACATCTCAACACCATTTGAGAAGTACACAATTCAAAAACTTGTAACAATTACTTTTTTTGTTTTTGGAAAGAAGTCTCTTGTGTTCACCAAATTTGCATTTATTTGATCAAAATGTAGTAAAACGGTATTATAAAATATTATTTGAAATTAAAATAAGTGTTTTCTATGTGAATATATTGTAAACTGTCATTTATTGGTGTGATCAGCATTGTTACTCCAGTCTTCTGTCACATGATCCTTCAGAAATCATTCTAATATGCTGATTTGCTGCTCAGTTATTATTAATTATTGTTGGTGCTAACTATTAATTTTGGTTTTTATTATCAATGTAGGAAACATTGCTGCTTAACATTCTTGTGGATCATTCTTTGAAGAAAAGAAAGTTCAAAAGATCAGAATCTATTAGAATTGTTTATTTTTTTACATTATAAATGTCTTTATTTTTAACAATTCAATGCAACCTTGCTGACTAAAACTATCAATTTCTTTCTTTTTTCATTCTTTTTTTTCTTAATCCAAACTTTTGAATGGTAACGTATCACGGTGAGTTTCCACAAAATTATGAGGCAGCAGAACTGTGTTCAACATTGATAATAATTACAAATGCTTCTTAAGCAGAAATCAGCATATCAGAATTATTTCTGCGGGATCACGTGACACTGAAGGCTAATACATTAAATCAGAAAACAGTTATTTTAGACAGTAATATTTCATTGGACTGCCACTGCCAGGTATTAAGGTAATAACAAAGCAGATATTTCCGTGTAAATGGACTTTCTTGACAATGGCATGATAAAAGAAGAAAAGAAACAGAATGAGATTGTCCTGTTTTGTCTGGAGGGCTAAGGTCACAGTCATTCTCAACAGCATTGGGCCACTGCTTTTGGTCAGCTGGATAGTCATTTATTCCTGCGATAATAGGTGTGACTGGAAAATATTGGAACTTTTGGCCTTGATATTTTGTGATGTATACTGTATTTTATCACCGCCTCATCCAGGTGTCATTTACGGCTCCTATTAATACTACGGCTCGAACATGAACTTCAATATCTTGGAATGGCTTTTTAAAGAGCGATCCAATGATGTCACGTAACCAGAGAGGTCTTGGTTTTGGTTTACTGATGATATACTCTATTCTGCTTCTTGAGGAGTTCAAGCACGTTGAGTTACAGTAGAATGTAACCTGTTAGAAAGGCATTCATGGCTATCACTTACATGTGTGGCTGTGGTATGTTATTAGCAGATATTCCTGAGACCGTCATTTTTATTTATTTTATTTCAGAATTTTATTTCGATTTTGAGGTGCAGGTCATAGCACACGGAGTACTGGAGATACTTACTGGTTTATACACATCAACTCATAAGTTTGCAATAATTATGATTTTTTAAAATGTAATTCAGACTTTTTTCCCCCCCTCACAATTCTGACTTTTTTCTCAGAATTGCGAAACTGTTTAACTGTTTTCTGCTGTAATATGTTTTAAAATGTAATTTATTTCTGTGATCAAAGCTGTATTTTCAGCATCATTAAGCAGTCTTCAGTGTCACATGATCTTCAGAAATCATTCTAATATGCTGATTTGCTGCTCAAGAATCATTTATTCTTGTTGTTCTTCTTATTATTATCAATATTTAAAACAGTTGAGTAAATTTTTTTTTCAGGATTCTTTGATGAATAGAAAGATCCAAAGATCAGCATTTATCTGAAATAAAAAGCTTTTGTAACATTATACACTATAGCCCTCAAAAGCTGGGAGTCAGTATAAATGTTTTCTTTTTTTGGGAAAGAAATTATAGAAATGAATGCTTTTATTTAGCAAGGATGCTTTAAATTGATCAAAAGTGATGATAAAGACATTTACAGGTGCATCTCAATAAATTAGAATGTCGTGGAAAAGTTAATTTATTTCAGTAATTCAACTCAAATTGTGAAACTCCTGTATTAAATAAATTCAATGCACACAGACTGAAGTAGTTTAAGTCTTTGGTTCTTTTAATTGTGATGATTTCGGCTCACATTTAACAAAAACCCACCAATTCACTCTCAACAAATTAGAATACTTCATAAGACCAATAAAAAAAACATTTTTAGTGAATTGTTGGCCTTCTGGAAAGTATGTTCATTTACTGTATATGTGCTCAATACCTGGTAGGGGCTCCTTTTGCTTTAATTACTGCCTCAATTCGGCGTGGCATGGAGGTGATCAGTTTGTGGCACTGCTGAGGTGGTCTGGAAGCCCAGGTTTCTTTGATAGTGGCCTTCAGCTCTTGACATAGATTCTCTATGGGGTTCAGGTCTGGTGAGTTTGCTGGCCAGTCAAGCACACCAACACCATGCTCATTTAACCAACTTTTGGTGCTTTTGGCAGTGTGGGCAGGTGCCAAATCCTGCTGGAAAATGAAATCAGCATCTTTAAAAAGCTGGTCAGCAGAAGGAAGCATGAAGTGCTCCAAAATTTCTTGGTAAACGGGTGCAGTGACTTTGGTTTTCAAAAAACACAATGGACCAACACCAGCAGATGACATTGCACCCCAAATCATCACAGACTGTGGAAACTTAACACTGGACTTCAAGCAACTTGGGCTATGAGCTTCTCCACCCTTCCTCCAGACTCTAGGACCTTGGTTTCCAAATGAAATATAAAACTTGCTCTCATCTGAAAAGAGGACTTTGGACCACTGGGCAACAGTCCAGTTCTTCTTCTCCTTAGCCCAGGTAAGACGCCTCTGACGTTGTCTGTGGTTCAGGAGTGGCTTAACAAGAGGAATACGGCAACTGTAGCCAAATTCCTCGACACGTCTGTGTGTGGTGGCTCTTGATGCCTTGACCCCAGCCTCAGTCCATTCCTTGTGAAGTTCACCCAAATTCTTGAATCGATTTTGCTTGACAATCCTCATAAGGCTGCGGTTCTCTCGGTTGGTTGTGCATCTTTTTCTTCCACACTTTTTCCTTCCACTCAACTTTCTGTTAACATGCTTGGATACAGCACTCTGTGAACAGCCAGCTTCTTTGGCAATGAATGTTTGTGGCTTACCCTCCTTGTGAAGGGTGTCAGTGATTGTCTTCTGGACAACTGTCAGATCAGCAGTCTTCCCCATGATTGTGTAGCCTAGTGAACCAAACTGAGAGACCATTTTGAAGGCTCAGGAAACCTTTGCAGGTGTTTTGAGTTGATTAGCTGATTGGCATGTCACCATATTCTAATTTGTTGAGATTGTTGAACCAAAGACTTAAACTACTTCAGTCTGTGTGCATTGAATTTATTTAATACACGAGTTTCACAATTTGAGTTGAATTACTGAAATATATGAACTTTTCCACGACATTCTAATTTATTGAGATGCACCTGTATAATGTTACAAAAGATTTCTATTTCAGATAAATGCTGTTCTTCTGAACTTTCTATTCATCAAAGAAACATTAAAAAAATTCCACTCAGCTGTTTTCAACATAATAATAATAATAAATGTTTTTTGAGCAGTAAATCAGAATATTAGAATGATTTCTGAAGGATCATGTGACTGGAGTAATGATGCTAAAATCTCAGCTTTGAAATCACAATAAATTACATTTGAAAATATATTCAAATAGAAAACAGTTCTTTTAAATAGTAAAAATATTTCACAATATTACTGCTTTTGCTGTATTTTGGATCAAATTGGACTTGGTGAGCAGAAGAGAATTGTTTAAAAAAACATTTAAAATCTTACTGTTCAAAAACTTTTGACTGGTCGTGTGTTTTATCAGTTCATACATTCCCTGGGAATCGAACCCATGACTCTGACGTTGCAAGCGCTACAGTTTGAGTTACAGGATGGTAGAAAATTTAGCTAAATGTAACATTTTTGTTATGTGATTTTTTTTTTTTTTTTTGCATAAGATCAATTGAGCTGCATTTCCTCCCCAAAACTGCTGTTGCTGTGCACTTTTAAACACTTTGCCTGTAGACCCAGTATTTGCGAGTAGCATACATACTACAAGTTGAAATCCAATAAGACAACTGCTCCAACTGAACATAAGTTATGGATGGCTGATATAAATAGAAGCCGATGACTGTATACAGTAAGATGAACTGGGCAATATTTATTCATACAGTAATAGAAACTGATTGCAGATTATAAAATTATATAGAAGAGAATAATAAAACACAGATTGTGTGCTTACTACTGTAATGTTTGTCTCTGTTTTACTGGTATCAGAGTGAAAGGTAACTACCATTACAGCTGATAGACTTTGACCTTCTTCCCTCCTCTGTGTCCATCAGTCAGGTCATGTGTATTGTGTTACCTGCAGAGCTCTGACTGCAGTCTCCATCAAAAGTTGCAGTTTCTATTTTATATTCTAGATTGGTTTTGATTCCGTTTACACTCCTTACATGGACACCTTCTAAAGCGAAGCAGGCACGCAAATCTGAGACTTCACCTTTTAGTTCACCGTGCATGTGTGCAGACTCCATGTCTTGCCAAAGCCACAATCGCAAATGCCACGACTCTCCTAGCCCTTATTTAGACACATCGGACCCATCATCACGTGATAGGTCTTCTAAAACCTTTCATTTCTTCATTGGCAGCACAGGAATGCGCACTTTGGACAGCTGCTGGTACCGGCTGTGTCTCTTGGTTATCTTCAAGAGCAGACCAAATTAGGAGACAATAACAGCACCAGCTCAGCAAAGAATCAGGGATGTGCCATTGAGCACATTTGTCCTTATGTACTTTTAAAATAGTTTAAATAAAATAGTAATCCGCTTTCCTCCCTAGTTTTTGAAAACATTTTTGAATGTACACAAAAAAATACAGTAAAAAAATATTTTTACCATTTAAAAAAACTTTTTCTATTTGAATATATTTTAAAATGTCATTTATTTCTGTGATACAAAGCTGAATTTCTAGCAGTCATTACTCAAGTCACATGTCATAAGAGCCATCAGAAATCATTAGAAAGTGACCCCAAAAAAGACTTTTCTGTAACAATATAATAGTGCTTACTGCCGCTTTTGATCAATTGAATGTGTTCTTGTCGATTAACATTTTATTTGTTTAGAAATATATTTCTTTTTTACAGTGTAGAAATGCTGGTCTCACATTTATGGAAGATTTAAACCATTTTGTTTTACATAGCGGATTGCACTTATACAAGAGTTTAAAATATTTTACTAAGTCATGTATGAATATTAATAATAATAATAGCAACACACGTTTTTACATAAAATTGGCAAATAACACAAATAAAGTATGATCATATAACATGCAACACAATAACCAAAATAAGTAAAGATCTGACAATGAGAGGAAACAAATGAGATTTAAGTTTAGTCTTAAAGATCTGGAGTTAGGAGACAGCGAGGAGGTTTTGGGGTGACTTAATAGGGCGTCAATTTCTGTTTAGGGATTATATTATCTGTGTTATTAAGATATGTAAATCATTACAATGTACAATCTGTAAATCTGCAAGCGGCAAAAAAATATACATCACACTGGATGAAACTTATTTTTTTGCCAAGAAACCCTGCCCAGTCCTGTGTACTAGAAAACACCCAACATAGATACTACAAATGGCTAAAGCAACTGTCAGACGAGCTTTATAAATAGTGCTTTACTATGAGTGCTGACACCTCTCAAAGACATGAAATCAAAGCATTGGTTCATCTATTCACAAGTTGCTGAGGGCTTTCTCTGTGGGGAGCTCAGACTGTAGTGATATGACTGACAGCTCAATCAGATATTTTCCAGCCTATTTAACCAGACTGTGCAGCCTCCACATGGTGGATAAATATAAAGGGCGCGCAAACATACAATATGCTGGCTTTAACCTGCCTTACCTTTCAGTGTCAGACGCACATCAGATGAGACTTTGGTTGCCTGTTATCTGAGCCGCATTAAGTTTTACAGTTGTTGTGATGATCAAAACACATCTACAGAAAGCGCTTCTTTTATAATCACTTCAGTTCAGCGCAAGTTCTGCACTCTCAGCAAAACCTTTATAATCAACGATGCTGTCCACATGCTCAGTGAATGCCTTTAGGTGCACCTTGGAAATCTGTAACTTGTCAGCAAACTGTGAAAGTTCGTTAACTGAATTTACTCTTCCATATACCACACCTTTAAAGGGACAGTTCACCTAAAAATTTAATTTTATTCATAATGTATCAAAATTTATATTATAATTTAATTTACTCACCCATCCATCTCAAGCTATCCAAGATATAAGTGACTTTTCTTCTTTAGTAGAACAGTAAAGAAGATTTTTAGCTGAAACCATGGTCCTTGGTGATTCAAAAAGCAAGTCAGCAGCTATGAAGAGTCCACCTGAGAGTATATACCTGTATACACACACACACACACACACACACATATACAGTGGGGCAAAAATGTATTTAGTCAGCCACCAATTGTGCAAGTTCTCCCACTTAAAAAGATGAGAGAGGCCTGTAATTTTCATCATAGGTATACCTCAACTATGAGAGACAAAATGAGAAAAAAAAAATCCAGAAAATCACATTGTAGGATTTTTAAAGAATTTATTTGCAAATTATGGTGGAAAATAAGTATTTGGTCAATAACAAAATTTCATCTCAATACTTTGTTATATACCCTTTGTTGGCAATGACAGAGGTCAAACGTTTTCTGTAAGTCTTCACACACTGTTGCTGGTATTTTGGCCCATTCCTCCATGCAGATCTCCTCTAGAGCAGTAATGTTTTGGGGCTGTCGCTGGGCAACACGGACTTTCAACTCCAAAGATTTTCGATGGGGTTGAGATCTGGAGACTAGCTAGGCCACTCCAGGACCTTGAAATGCTTCTTACGAAGCCACTCCTTCGTTGCCAGGCGGTGTGTTTGGGATCATTGTCATGCTGAAAGACCCAGCCACGTTTCATCTTCAATGCCCTTGCTGATGGAAGGAGGTTTTCACTCAAAATCTCACGATACATGGCCCCATTCATTCTTTCGTTTACACGGATCAGTCGTCCTGGTCCCTTTGCAGAAAAACAGCCCCAAAGCATGATGTTTCCTCCCCCATGCTTCACAGTAGGTATGGTGTTCTTTGGATGCAACTCAGCATTCTTTCTCCTCCAAACACGACAAGTTGAGTTTTTACCAAAAGTTCTATTTTGGTTTCATCTGACCATATGACATTCTCCCAATCCTCTTCTGGATCATCCAAATGCTCTCTAGCAAACTTCAGACAGGCGGACATGTACTGGCTTAAGCAGGGGACACATCTGGCACTGCAGGATTTGTTACTTTGGTCCCAGCTCTCTGCAGGTCATTCACTAGGTCCCCCGTGTGGTTCTGGGATTTTGCTCACAGTTCTTGTGATCATTTTGACCCCACGGGGTGAGATCTTGCGTGGAGCCCCAGATCGAGGGAGATTATCAGTGGTCTTGTATGTCTTCCATTTTCTAATAATTGCTCCCGCAGTTGATTTCTTCACACCAAGCTGCTTACCTATTGCAGATTCAGTCTTCCCAGCCTGGTGCAGGTCTACAATTTTGTTTCTGGTGTCCTTTGACAGCTCTTTGGTCTTAGCCATGGTGGAGTTTGGAGTTGGACTGTTGGACTGAGGTTGTGGACAGGTGTCTTTTATACTGATAACGAGTTCAAACAGATGCCATTAATACAGGTAACGAGTGGAGGACAAGAGGAGCCTCTTAAAGAAGTTGTTACAGGTCTGTGAGAGCCAGAAATCTTGCTTGTTTGTAGGTGACCAAATACTTATTTTACCGAGGAATTTACCAATTCATTCTTTAAAAATCCTACAATGTGATTTTCTGGATTTTTTTTTTCTCATTTTGTCTCTCATAGTTGAGGTATACCTATGATAAAAATTACAGGCCTCTCTCATCTTTTTAAGTGGGAGAACTTGCACAACTGGTGGCTGACTAAATACTTTTTTGCCCCACTGTATATTCAGTGAGCATATCTGCAATGTATTTAGGTCCTAGGCCATTGAGTGATTTATAAATGAGTAAAAGTACTTTAAAATCAATCCTAAATGTAACTGGAAGCCAGTGTAAGGACATGAGGACTGGTGTGATATGCTCAGATTTTCTGGTTCTAGTCAGAATCCTGGCAGCAGTGTTCTGGATGAGCTGCAGCTGTCTAATGGTCTTCTTGGGAAGGCCGGTGAGGAGACCATTACAATAATCCACCCTGCTGGTAATAAAGGCATGAACAAGTTTCTCCAAGTCTTGACTGGAAACAAAACAGTTTTTGAGATGATAGTATGGCGATTTAGTTACTGCTTTGACATGACTACTAAAACTAAGGTCTGTCTCCAGAAACACCCTAAGATTTTTGACTTGGTTTTTAGTTGATTGACCCCTAGAGTCAAGGTATGCATTCACCTTGAGAACTTCATCTTTGTTTCCAAATGCAATGACTTCAGTTTTCTCCTTGTTTAACTGAAGAAAGTTCTGGCACATCCAGCTGTTAATTTCATCAATGCATTGGCAGAGGGAGTCAATGGGGCTACAGTCATTTGGAGATAAGGCTAGGTAAATCTGGGCATCATCAGCATAGCTGTGATAGGCAATTTGGTTAGTGGGAGCATATACAGGCAAAACAAGAGCGGTGCAAGAATTGAGCCTTGTGGGACTCCGCATGTCATGGACGTCCACTTAGACTTATGCTCTCCTATACTCACATAAGAACGTCTCCCTTCTAAGTATGATCTGAACCATTGGAGTACCATCCCAGAAAGCCTGACCCAGTTTTCCAGTCTCTCTAAAAGTATGTTATGATCAACAGTGTCAAACGCAGCACTAAGATCTAATAGTACCAGCACTGATATTTTGCCAGAATCAGAATTGAAGCGAATATCATTTATTATCTTAATAAGCGCTGTCTCTGTGCTGTGATGCGCTCGGAAACCAGATTGAAAATTGTCCAGGTATGTTTTTTTTTCAAATCAAGACTAAAAGAGTTGCCGAAAGCTTAATGGTGGTGATTTTTAAGTTATGTGACTGTGGCGTAGTTCATTTATAACCTCGCCTAACTTTTCGTTGCTAGTTGTTGTAAATTCATAAATGCTGATTATCTTGAACAAAACATGTAGCCTAAGGATCAACAACTTTTGTTGGTCACAGAGCTCATTTTCAAAATAATCCAAAACCAATGGAAAAATCCTGTTGGGTTTTTGTTAAGGGACCCAGGGTGATTTGAACTTTTGAGTTGCTTTGAGTTCAAGCAAAATAATCTGCCAATGGGGTAAGCAAAATAATCTTTTTCAAACAGAAAACAAGATTATTTTTGTTACCCCATTGGCAGATTATTTTGCTTGTTTCAAGCAAAAACACTCAATTTTGACTTGTTTTAGCTGAAAACAAGACAATTTTTACTTGTCTAGAAAATCCTTCTTGATTTAAGAATTTTTAGATATTTTGGCTGGAAACAAAACAAAAAATCTAAGTAAGAAAAGCATTTTTTTTTGCAGTGTAACAATTACATTTTACAGCATCCATGTGAAAACCTGGAAAGAGACATGAGAATTTGGGGAGAAAAAAAAAGAAAGATTCTTAGTGCATTCCAGGGAATTATTCATGGTTTATATTGTAAATTAAATTAGAGAGCAGACCACAGATGCACAGTAGCCTATAAGTTGTCTTTTTTCATTTACTTACAGCGGAATGCAAAGGAACCATGAAAATAATCAGGAGGAAAATAATGCAGCGGGCTGATAAGAGCTATTCTATAGATATCATTGTTAATATCAAGTCACATTAATATACCAAACATAACGTTATTCTCCTGACTTCTGAAAACAGATAATGAATGAAAATTTACAGGATATTCAGTCAAAATGACGGATAAGGATTATTTGTAGCGCAATCTTATGATCTGAAACGATTTGTTGCAGTCTTTTTGAGTGGAACTTCCCCAAACCGGAAGAACAGTACACAGTAGGCTCGTCAGGAAAAAGGTGGATAGAACAGGGATCTCCAACCCTGCTCCCGAAGAGCTACTGCAGAGTTCAGTTCCAACACACCCGTCTGTAATTAGAGTAACCCCTTGATTAGCTGCTGGGGTTGAAGCTGAAATCTGCAGGACAGTAGCTCTCCAGGAGCAGGGCTGGAGACCCCTGCTAAAGAACATGGTTACATTTCTCATGTCTATCTGTATACAGTGGTTCCCAAACCTGTTCCTGGAGTCGCCCAACACAGCAGATTATGAACATCTCCTTTCTCTCACTCATACATTTCAGGTCTTGGAGTCTCTACTAATGAGCCGATGACCTGAATCAGGTGTGTTTGATTAGGGAGACATACAAAATGGCCAGTTGTCTTCTGTAGAGCTGCTTTACAACTAAATTAATTTTGTAATTAATGAATATCGACACTCTTAGTGAACTGAATGAAAATGAACTAAATTGAGCTGAATAATGTCACTATTCTGATCTGAAACCATCATTTCATGAATTTGCTGCATAATTGATTAATTTATTATAACTGATAATCTGATTAATCCTGATGAAGCTGCTTTGAAACAATCTGTATTGTATGGGAGAGTTTTATCCGGGATGTATATAGGCCTCTCTCATCTTTTTAAGGGGAGAACTTGCACAATTGGTGCCTGACTAAATACTTTTTGCCCCACTGTATATATACACACATATATATATATATATATATATATATATATATATATATATATATATATATATATATATATATACACATATATATATCTGTAGCCATAGCTCCTGGCCTCATTATATATTGAGGTCTTATGAAGCACAACAATCAGTCTGTGCAAGAAACTGAACATTATTTACAGCCTCAGTCTGATTCGTTAATTAATCATTCTTTTGAGCCGGTTATTTTTAGTGAACTAGATGGAAAGGTTCACCAAATCTGACTGAATTGTCTAAAACAGTTCGCGGCTCAAGCAGCACAGATCTACAAGTAACTCAATCAAAACTCACTTTCAGACGCCTGACAGTCACTCTGACTCAAAATGAGCCAATATACTTATGGTGGTTTTTGCCACACATTCAGCGCTCCAGTTCCTCCAACAGTCACTGAATTGAGGAAACAGTTCAAGACTTGAACCAAAGAACTGAACTAAATTGAAGTTTTTATGGTTTTTCACGGTTTATGTAAAAAGGTGAATTGATGAGGACTTGTTTATTCACTTTATATGGTTTAGACATCCACGTTTCACATTATTATTGGGCGATTTAAAAATATTTTTGTGTTTACGTTAAGTCATTGTGTAATTAGCCTATGAACAAACTGGTGAATTGGTTATTTGAATCAGTTCACTGATACGATTTGCATTTTATGAATAACCAAGGACCATGGTTTCAGCTAACAATCTTCACTGTTCTACTGAAGAAAAAAGTCACCTACATATTGAATAGCCTGAGGGTGAGTAAATTAACAGCAAATTTTCATTTTGGGTGAACTATCCCTTTAAAATGATTAAAATACAGAATGTAAAATTAATTTGTGTATCATCTAGAATTATGAGTTTCCCATTTGTAAATATGACTTTGCCATGTGCTCAGAATATGTAATTATAATATTTCTGACTGAAGGGCACACTACTTTATATGGAAAGCTGTTAGCCAATCACAGGAGTGAGCATTTACATTCTTTAAACAGAGTGTTCAAATCAGGGTTGAAAAATGACCTTTTATTTCCAAATTCTGTCAGATTTTGATGTAAAAACCCTACTAATATTATAAATGCACCACAGGAAACATAAAATTAAAAAAAATTGCAATGCATTACCCCTTTAACTGAAGAACTGACACAACTTCATTAAAATGCTGATGAGCGATTGCTTTTTTCCAGTTATTCTTATTCATGAAAGACAAGCAGAATGAATTTCTGAACAAAGAGTTCATAAATCCATTATTACATAATCTGTTCACTGGAAAGATTGCAACAACTTATGTAAGAGAAGTTTTATAAATCATTTAGAGAGAAATTTGTTCTGCTTGTGCTTCATGACTACGCCCCAGTGTAACAGCTTGAATAGTAACTATTTAACCATTCTATAAATATGTTTCCACACTAGAAATGATAACCATAAACTTTTGTTTTGTGAAACCATTTTGCTAGTCCACTCATGGTGTTGTGACTTTGGAGCTTGGACAGATATTTAATACAGCAGCACTGTATAAACACAAGTTATTCCTAGCCTTATCTTGCCAGTTGGGTCTAAACAGATCAATGAAAAAAATAGCACCAAAGCAGTGTTTATTCCAACACCATTATGCTCTACTGCAAATATGTTGCTCTCGGATAGTGTTTTAGTATTTTCACTTACAGTTTACTTCAGAATTAACAGCAATGGAGAGATAGTTGTCACAAGGGTTATATCTCAGTTACTATCAGGATTTGAGTCAAAAGTTCAAATGCACCTATATTGTTATTTTCACTAGCTGTATTAAACAGTTTTCACTACTGTATCATATTTGATATGCAAAACAATGAAAACTACAGAGTTTTCATTATAAAACTAGTAAGTATTCAAATATCATTAAGACCTATTATCGGGGGCATGGGACTGGAATTAGCAGATTTTCCGCATGCCGGATAATGTCAGTCTGCTGATTCCGAGCCGGTCTGTTTTGACGTCACACTTACGGCGACTGGTAATGTATTTATGTCGTGCCAGATGAGGCTTGCGCAGCCTGAGTGAGTGAGTGTGTGAGAGAGACTCGTGCAGAACACACAGAAAGTTATAGATGCATACTGAGGTAGTGAAAAAAAAAAAAGAAAGAAAGAAAATTATATGATTTAAGTACGCAACATTGCACGACCAAAATGTTTCAACACGATTGCAATGTGATTTTATACAATAGTAGTTCAATAAACAATAAGTTAACTTGCGTTTTAGACGCACTATTTTTGCTCAATTTCGCTGATGAAAACTGTTCAATCAAAGCCGCAGCAGAACTGTTTTGAATCCAAGTTTTTGAACGAATCAAGTGAGTCAATGATTCAGTGGCCCATTTATAAAGACAGTAGTCACTTGCCTCGTTTCGGAACGAATCAGCCGTTTGAACGAATCTGTTGAATGAAGGACTAAGGCCCTGTCCCAAATGGCACCCTAAACCCTCACAGTCTTCCTCAGAGTCCGCACTTCTGTGACGTAATGCCGCTTTGACTGCTGGGTAGAAGTCGACTGCGTAGATTAGCAGAAGTGCGCATCGAGGGTGCATAGCAGCCGCAAAGCACCCTTCTGAAAGCTAAAATGACGAATGGGACACCCTACGGACTTAACGGACATGCACATGCAGCGGCCATTGTAAGTCCTCAAGACTGAAAGTGCACATGAAGTCAGGGCCTAAACGACTCACTCATTCAAACAGTTATCTGCCGCCACCTAATTGTTTGGTTTCATATTTAAAACTATCATTGCATTTTCCCCAACATTTCTTTTTTGAATGTTTAAAAAATATTTAAAACATTAATCTTATAAAATTCTTCATGCATTTGAAATTTTGCACCGCAGCTTCATCAAACTGTCTGTGTAAATGCATCTAATGCCACTTCAGATGCAGCTTCTGTGTTTGCAGCAGTGGAAAGATGGAGTTTGCTGATACTGATTTCATTTGAATGGTAGCAGCTCTACAGTTTCTTTTTATGCTAACTGAATTAATTGAAACAATGTAAGAATTTGATGTGAAAGACGACATTTAATAAGGTCAGTGAAAAAATGACAATTTAAGAAACAGTGGGAAATTACATCTGTTTTGTTATATAAAGCCACTCCTTTTCAGTTGTTTTTTTCTACCTCTTTTCTAGTCACAGAGCACTTTATTTTGAGAGTTGTTTAAGTAAGAGAACATCTGTAACTTTAACTGTCATTTTTTATTATGTAAGTAATGTTTTTTGCATTTAAAAAAGTATAGATTTTTGTTTGTATTTGCTGTCAATTGTAGTTTTTAGAAAAAAAATCGGAATCAGCAAAAATCGGTATCGGCAGGTCACACTTCACAAATAGGAATCGGCCAAGAAAATTGCAATCGGTGCATTTCTAATTTCAGTGCATGTTTCTTTAAATGATAATGAGCTCTGCTCACCCCGCCCTCTCTTCGAGGAAGAGGAAAGGCAAAGTTTCATTAAAAAAACCCTTCTACTCACTTTTTCTGGAGGTGAAGCTGGGCCACGAACAGTTGGTACTGATCCATCCTTCAGGACCAACTTTTTAGCAAAACCTGCTTTGTACTGACCCTCGTTTGCAAAGCAGTCAGGTGTAAAATGATTCGAGCAGACATAGACGCATTTAGGTAGATCAGGGGGCGCATTCCCTTTAAAAGCAAAAGTAAGCCACTGCGCCTTCAGCGGCTCAGATGTTGGGAGTAAATGACGACTGCTATGTTCATTCTTACATCCAATAACAAAACACCTCAATCGCTTTGGAGCCATTCTTGTGTGCACATGCTCCGGCGTCCAAACAATGGCGGACTGTTTACAGTAGGGATAGGCGTATTAATCGATCCCGAAGTATCGATACTGATGCGAGTATCAAAAGTATTCAAATAAAAAAAAAAATCGATACTAAGGTGTGTTTTATATACCAGTGATTTTGTTTATTTAACAAAAAATAATGTATAAAATATGCACAAACTTTTTATGAATTTCCTGTTCATCTGAATACACGCCAATGCTGCAAGACAGAACCAATCAATCACAGAGAGCGTTCATTCACTTCTGACAGTGCATTTAAACAGAGCTGCGTTTCCCAAAAGTAGGAAGCGTTCATGCTTTTGGGAACGGCAGCCCAGAACAATGCTTATCAGAGGACAGAAAAGTGTGTGTATATATATATATATATATATATGTATATATGTTTGAGTTATTTCACAATGAATAAACAAATTGAAATTGTAGCCTACATAGTTTGTGCAATTGCATTTATTTAAATTGAACATTAAAAGTTCATATTTATCATGTTCTATTTTGTAATGTTAATATAAATCGTACACTCTCAGCAGGGCCTAAGCAGAATTTTATTTGGGGGGCCCTGTTAATTTGCACTTTAACATTCAAACCCTCGGTTTCACAGACAAGGTTTAAGACTAGTCCCAGACTAAAATGTAATTCTGAGCTGTTTCAACTGAAATAAACTTGCTCTGACTGATCTTAAAACATGTCAGTGCCTTTGTTTTGTCTCGAGATGCACACCAGAAATGTTTTTTATAAGGCGTGTTAATAAAAATGACTTCAAATGTCCTAATTGAACTATGGCCTAATCCTGGCTTAGTCTAAACCCTGTCTGTGAAACCGGGCCAAAGTCTTACAGTACTAAGTGGCCTACTTAATGTGGTGTACTGAAATGTAACCGAATGTTATTTTAACAACATAAATTATTAAACACAGCAGAAAGTTATCTGTACATCTAAAACAACTCTTAATCTATAACTAGATAATTGTAAAAGTGAATTTTGCATCCGATGTCCCCTTTAAAATCGGTTTCTTTCCTCAGGAGGAAAATGAGGTCCAAAGATAATACAGTGGACGGCACGGTTAATGAAGTTCTGGTTGTCACGCAAACTTCACATGATGCCAAAGAAGAAGAGGAGGGAAAAATGCTGGAGACAGAAAAGACTATCAAGGTTAAACACGTGGATGAATCGGAGAAAACCGGGCCTAATAAGGAAGATACATCTGCACAGAATGACGAGCAAATGTTTGGGCTCAGAGATCTGTCCAAAGACAAACTACTGGAACTGCTTGGGATCATGGAAGGAGAGATCCAGGTAAA
Organism: Onychostoma macrolepis; assembly: GCF_012432095.1. Taxonomy (NCBI): domain Eukaryota; kingdom Metazoa; phylum Chordata; class Actinopteri; order Cypriniformes; family Cyprinidae; genus Onychostoma; species Onychostoma macrolepis. Next base: position 29,136,207 of record NC_081171.1, on the reverse strand, counting down.
ATATTTATTCATGAACTGTGAAAATGAAAGATTATCATCTGTCCCCACAACCTGCTTGTGTTCATCTTTGCAACTTTGGTACTTGAGGTACCTCAGCTGCAGATATTTATCACCAAAATGTTTTAATGTAGCATTGTCACATAATTTTTAATACTACGATTTGGTTACTTCCTCTGCCAGTCAGCCATTGATCCTCATCCCACAATTCACTCAAGCCATATGTCTAATATAATTAATTTTCATAATTGCACAATTTTTACCGTTGTTGCCACTCCAAACAGAGAAGAGGGAGAGAGCGCATTTTAGGAGATTTTTATCCTGACTTGTATGATTAAAATACAATACAGAATACATTAATTACAAGAGGTGTTTTTACCATGCTAATATATAAATGGTTTCATTCAGTTTGAGGTGGTCTAGTGTCCAACAAAGGGGTTGTAATAAACATGAACATTTTTAATGTCTGGTACGTGGAGGATTCAGAGTGAAATAACCTGTAGCCCATGTTTTCATATTAGAACATACCAAAGAAAACTGAAAACCGCGCCGGGAATCAACTGTTGCTATAGTAATGTGTACTAGGCGCTCTTTTTTAAATGTTGCTGTTGATATTTCAGCAAACAGTTCTTCACATACTTTAACAAAATTAAGTTAAAGGGTGAATCTGATCATTCAGCTGAAATGTACACTTGTGTTTTAGACGCTTAGGCTACATTATGTTCACACTTCCATCCGTCGACTTCTCAATGTCTTTTAAGTTATGCCAATACACTTTCAGGGGTGGAAAAAAATTACTATTTAATATAAGTCTCAGCTATTGAGAAATTTATGTTGTTTACAAGTAAATCTTCATATTACGAAGAAGTTTAAGTAAATTTTCTGGCGTATTTTTACGTCTTTCAGGTTTGGCCAAATTACTATTCAACATCAGTCAAAACTATACTGAAATGTATCTTCACATTTATTCAAGGAAATCTTCATATTACGTGTGTGCTACTTTCTACGACTGCTTTACATCAAACGATAGTTTAGGTCAAATCCCCCAATAATTCCCACTGTGAATATATCCCAAACCATTTATGATTTTTACTTGTCACCCAGGCACGAGAAGATGTGATCCATCTACTGAGGTCTGCGCTGCTGAGTCGACCAGAGGAGCTGGAGTCCCGTTATGGCTTATCGGGGCCGACCCGACCCCTGCAAGCCCTGCAGAGAGACCGAACGCTCAGCAACAACCATGCACAACACGAAAATGTGTATGATAAGCCAATGGCAGAGGTACACGCACGGAGAATATTCATTTTTGGATGAACTATTTCTTTAAAGTCAACACTTATCTTAAAAAAGTGCAAGCCCTTTCCTCTGTTAGTTAGTCTTAGAATTGTATTTTTTACTGTCTGTGTGTCTCAGCTGGACAGATTGCGGGATAAGCACAAGGACTCATATCGCCGTATGCTGGAACAGCTCTTGCTGGCTGAGAAAAGCCACCGGCGCACTGTTTATGAGCTGGATACTGAGAAACGCAAACACGTGGACTACATGAACAAGAGCGATGACTTCACCAACCTCCTGGAGCAGGAACGAGAGAGGTGAGAGAGGAGAGAAATGGTACATTTCAAGAGTTCGCCTGCCCATTCAGTCCTGCTAGATAATGGTAAACGAACTTGGCTTGGCTTGCTGTCTGTGAAGGAGGCTCGAACCCGAGGCTCGGCTCGAGCTCTGAGTAAGAACCGCCCATGATTGAACAGTGTGGAGGAAAGGAGAAGGAAACAGAGGTGGAGGGATGCCAGAAGAATTGTCGTTGTCTGCTGCTTGTATACGGTCGTTGTGATGATTGAATTGAATTGGGACTGAATTGAATTAGGCTCCTCCCGAACCTGTGTTGGGAACTTCATTTAGTACATTCTCTTTTTTGTCTCTTTCAAATATAAACAAAAAACATAATTGGAACAAACTGTCAAGGAAGAAGGAATAACAGACATATTTCCAATAATTTGACAGTCAGACAAGAAAGAGAGAAAATAAACAAACAAACAAATAAATGAATTAATAATAAAAAAGGATGAAATAAATCTAAATAAATAAACAAATAAATACAAGGTTTACATTATATAATCATTCCTTTATATAAATCGATAAAGTGGAAGAAAAATGTTGCCAGGCATCAATGGTCCCAGGTTTGGCCTTATTCATTTGGCCTTATCAACATTAAGCAGACATAAACCTGGATGTAGTCAATTTTCAGTCCATAGAGTCCATAGATTAGAAACAATTTGACATTCCCAGAAATATATGAAGACAGGTACCTGGTAATGTAGTATTACAAATATGGCATTTCATTTAGTGCATTTTCTGTAAAACTAATTCACAAGGATCTGTACTTTTTTTTTTTTTACTCCACTACATTTATTAAAAACATATTTTGAACTGGAGAAATCATCACCCACTCCAAGAAGCGATAGCAGTGTCTGATTCGTGAACAAGCTGATTCTTTTCAATGAACCTGTTCAATTAGTTCACAAATTTCACCGAACGATTCATTCGTGAATTGATCTGATCAGATTGCAGCTGTTCTCGAGTCAACAACTCACTGATTCAAATGATTCAGTCAGAGCGATTCTCCTGATAACAGTTCAGTGAATTCACAAGTCTGAGCAAGAACAGAAGATCCTCAGGGCTTTAGTGTGTGTGTGACCGATGGCACGAAAAGTAACCCAGCTAACACACAACATACCAGTTATGTTATTTATTGGTACTTTTTGGTAATTTCATGACTTACTAAATGACAACATAACTAGGACGTTGCATGCTCGTTATTTCATTACTATCAAATTACCAACTCACAACATCGTTAGTACAAACATTTGGCCCAGTTTGGTAATTTCATGACTTATTTACAATTTCATGACTTATTGGCTTATTTTTTCTATTACATGTACAGTAAAATTCTGACTTTTTATATTAAATTATATACAATATTAATAGGCATTTAATTTTTAACCTAGATGATTATGTGTATTGATGAAAGTTCAATTTAATGATTTTGACGAATAATTATTTGTTGTTATTTTGTAATTGTTTGTTTAATTCTTTCTTCTAAATGATAAAAAATATGCGCTTTCATAATAAGATAAGCACAACTAAGTCAATACATTAAAGGGATGGTTCACCCAAAAATGAAAAGTATGTCATTAATTACTCACCCTCATGTCGTTCCAAACCTGTAAGACCTTCGTTCATCTTCAGGACACAAATTAAGATGTTTTTGATTAATTCCGAGAGCTCTCTGACTCTTCATAGACAGCAAGGATCCTAACACGATCAAGGTTCAGAAACGTAGCAAGGACATCGTTAAAATAATCCATGTGACATCAGCGGTTTAACCGTAATTTTACAAAGCTACAAGAACACTTTTTGTCAGAGAGCTCTCGGAATTCATCAAAAATATCTTAATTTGTGTTTCGAAGATGAACGAAGGTCTTACAGGTTTGGAACGACATGAGGGTGAGTAATTAATGACAGAATTTTCATTTTTGGGTGAACCATCCCTTTAAGTCAGTTATACTTACTATTTATTTTTCACTAGGTTAAAGCGGTTGCTGAAACAAGAAAAAGCATACCAAATAAGGAAGGAAAAAGAATTTTCTAAACGTATGCAAAGAACATCTGGAGAGCTGGTTAAGCTGAAGTCCTTTGCACTCATGATGGTTGATGAGCGAGAACTTCACTTGGAGAAAATCGACAAACAGAGCCACAAAATACAAGATCTTCTCCAAAAACTCGAGGAAAAGGAGCAGAAACTACATGAGGCAGAGAGAAAAGCAAAGGAAGACAACCAGAAAATCCTGGATCTTGAGGTTGAGCTGGAGCTAAGAACTTCTAAGTTTGCGAAAGAGCAAGAGGAGATGTCTGCAAAACTGTCCAGCCAAGAATCTCAACATCTGCAGCTGTCCCAGAGACAGATGGAAATGTTACACAAACTCAAGGAGCTTGAAGAGACCAACGAAGCTCTTCAGAAATCAGCAGATGAGCTCCAGGCGTTAAAGGACAAGATCAGAAAGGGCGAATGTGGCAACTCAAATTTGATGGCAGAACTTGAGACTTTGCGCGAAAGAATTCTGGAAATGGAGGGTAAAGATGAAGAGATCACCAAAACTGAGAACAAATGCAATGAGTTGAAGAAGATGCTTCTGGCTGAGGAGGCTCAGAATAAAGACCTGAGGCTAGAGGTGGAAAAACTGCAACAGAGAATGACACAGTTAGAGACACTAGAGATGACCTTCAACATGGGCAGGACAGAATGTGCCCAGTTGCAGGCAGCTTTGGAAAAGGAGAAAAGCTTGACTAAAGACCTAACAGACGAACTCGTGAGCGTTAAAATCCGTATGAAGGAGCTTGAATCGTCTGAGCTGAAACTGGAAAAGGATGAATTAGATTTAAAAGAGGATCTTTTGAAACTCAAATCAGTTACTGTAATAATGGTTAATGAGCACAAGAACATGGCAGACAGAATTAGGTCTGAGGAAAAGAAGAGAGATGAACTGAACAAAGTCTATAAGGCAGAGCAGGAGAAAGTCATGGAGGTTACTGAGAGGTTAATAGAGGAAAGCAAGAAGCGTCTGAAACTAAAGTCAGAGATGGAGTTGAAGATAGCTGCTCTTGTAAAAGAGAAAGATGAAATAAAGCGAAAGCTTACCAAAGCAGAACAATGTAAAGATCTGAGCTCCAAGCATGGTATAATGAAGCACAGTACCATGAACAAAGAAGAAAGGGAGTCTTTTCAAAAGGTGATGGACCTGCAGAGTGTCTCAAATGCACATGGAAAAGATGAGAATAAAGTTAAGGAACTGACTTTGGAGACTGAAAGGCTTAAGAACCGTCTTCAACAGCTCGAAGCCATTGAGCGAGACCTGAGCAAACCAGAGTATGATTTGTTAGCAACTGAGAAAGAAAGGGCACGTTCTCTCTCACAGCAGGTACAAGAAATAAGTCAAACTGAGTTGATTAAGGTAATAGAGCAAGGTGAGGTAGGCTGTCAAGAGGCTGAACTGAGACATCGGTTCATTATGGAGGAGGCCAAAACCAGAGACCTTCAAGCAGATGTGCAAGCCCTTAAGGAGAAGATTCACGAGCTCATGAACAAAGAAGACGAGCTATCCCAGCTACAGGTGGATTATTCTGTTCTGCAACAGAGGTTTCTAGAGGAGGAAGACAAGAAAAAGAGCATAAGCACTGAAGTTCTAAACCTTACCAAAGAACTTGAGGTCACCAAGCGCTACAGCCGCACTTTACGGCCCAGCACCAAAGGAAGCAGAATGGTGGATGTTCCAGTGACGTCAACTGGAGTACAAACCGATTCAGTCGAAAATAGGACAGCTGACAGTGACACGCCTGCTGCATTCATTAAGAAGTCCGTCCAAGAGGAGAATCGGATCATGAGTAGTCTTCAACAGAGGAGCTTAAAGAAGCCAGCGCAGAGACCGACAGTACGTGAACTTTACCCTCCAACAGTCAGTGACTATACTGTGAAGAAGTCCTGGATTCCTTGGATGAGGAAGAAAGACAGCAGTGCTTCTGAAGTATCTTTGGAAACCAGTGGGGAGGCTGCAACTTCTGAAGTCAGCAAGTCCCAAAAGTATGACCATCCATTGAACGCTCAGGTCATCCCAGATATTCAGAACAGCGAGGCAACCTTACAGAATTGCATTGGCCTTTCTGAGGACTTGACCAAACAAGCTTCTGCCAAACTATCACGAGAAACTCAGAACTCCCAGACAACCATCCTTCCTATAAATGAACGAACCAAAGAGCCAAAGAATCCAGAAAGAGTTAGATTACCAATGACCTTTGCCTCAATCTCGAGAGTAAAGTGTGCAGAGATCATGAGGTCTCCCTCGATGGACAAATCTTTATCTCCTGTATCCACTGCATCCATCAGCAGCTCCCAAGAGTCTGTGGACATGATAACAGGTAGAGCTGTATTTAAGGAGACTCCTGAAAAACGAATGGTGCCCACACCTATCAAGAAGTCAAATGCTAATGTCGTTACCACAGAAGACAGTAAGATTCACATTCACTTAGGATCACAGTTCAAGAAGACCACTGATCATGGCTCAGTCATCATGACCAAATCTATTCCCGTATCATCTGAGTGTAATGAAGTTTCTACTGGAACTGTGCTGCGCTCACCGCACAGTGTGACTGCCAGCAAATCAACATCTAGCAAAGTAATGAGCAGCATCGCCATCACGCAGGTGACTAAAGCACCTGCCAGACCCACACTCTCAGTGGTAAGTGTCTCATTTAAATCATGCATGCAGGAATATGATTAATCTATACATTAAGAAAGGCCAAGATTTACATCCCTGCTCTGTTACTCAACAGCAGCCCATCACTGATGTCCCATCAGCACGATCAGGGTTCAGTCGTATTCCAATGTCCCGGGGGATGAAAACTGGAAAAGCCATGCTTGGAGCTTTGGGAATCAGCACAGGAGTTAAAATGGAAACAAATTAAACAAACAAAAAAACCAGCTGTCATTAATGGAGCCCTGCATGGTGGAGGGAAGGGCTGAGAGCACTGAACAAATAATATACAGGTTTACATTTATGTCTTGTACACTGTATATGATTGTCACTTTCTGCAATTGTTGTGTTGCAGAGATGTAAGGGAAAACTGATTTTTTTTGGGGGGGAAGAACTAGGGAAAGAGAGTTGGGATTTGGCAACATTGCCTTTACTGTCGCACAAATGCTGCAGTAATAATGCATTTTTGTTGGGCATCCCGTAAGTCAGCATCACTCTGATTTAACAACTCTTTCTTTAAAAATAAAAACTTTTTTCCCTGAAAGTTTGAGTTAGAATAGTTTGCAAGAGCACAAACATAAACACAAAGAGGCTGTAAAAGCGACTAGTGAGTAGATTAGAGTATAGAGTTTACCTGTTCGGTGTGGTGACGTTTAATATACGACAACCCAAAAACCCTCTTAAGTCCCATTTAGACACTTGTTAGCAACTGTCTTTTTCAGGACAAGCAATGTGAGGTAAAAATGTGACAATATGTTGAATTAACCACAGAATTAAAACACAATCAGCCATTCAGTGTTCAAAACTGAGTGCCCACGAGCAGAGATGTAACAGATCCCTTCAGGTTTTATAGACTTATTTGGTTGCAACAGATGCATTTGAAGAATATTTATCCAGTAAAAAACTGCATATCAAATTAAATAAAATGGTTTATAGCAAATGAAAATTTTTATCTACAAAGAATGTCTGCTAAATTATGTATTTTATTAGTGTTGTTTATGATGTTTAATGGTGTATAATTTTAGCATTTTCTAGAATGTACATATCAGACCAAGCATTTTCTGTGTAACTAATTATTGACTATTGTTGTGAACTGAAATGCATTGATAAGAGCCTCACCAATGAGTATGATCTGTAATAGATTTTTATTACCTGTTGATTTGTATTACCAAAATGTCTTTCTTTTCGCTTCTTACACACACACACACACACACACACACGCGCATGTTTGTTTTTTGTGAAAAGTGGTGACATCCCATAGGCGTAATGGTTTTATACTGTACAAACTGTATGTGCTATTGTCCTACACCAATCCTACATCTAACCCTACCCCTTACAGGAGACTTTCATTTCAGATTTTCAATACACTCCATTCTGTGTGATTTATAAGCGTTTTGAAAAGTGGGGACATGGAGTAATGTCCTGAACAGTCACCTTCTCCTAGTAATACCTGTCATACCCTTGTCATTATACACATCTATGTCCTCATTTGTCACAAAAACGCGCGCGCACACACACACACACACAAATTACAATAAGAAAAAAATATATATTTTATTTACATTTATAAACATTATATATATTTAATAACTTGAAAACAGATAACCAGCTTTTAATGTGCACTTGCAGACATTTAAAACAGAAAATACAAGCAGAAACTTTGTAGTTTAGAAAAGTCAAAGTGTGAATACCATATAATCATTTACTACCCAGCACTGTTAATGCTGATTTTTAAACATTGTATCTGGACAAGACGGTTGTTATTACTGTATTTCAGTAACGAGTAGGCCTACGAGATGTTTTTTTCTTCTTTTTTTTTTAACACTGCAGAAGAAATGTCGCGTCGGGGGAGGGGTATAATTGCTGACGTCATGACGTCGCGTCCGGTCCACTGGCTGCTGTACTTCCGTGTTTACCGTCTCGTCCACGGCCAGCAGAGCTGCGGAAATAATCATTACTGCCGTTAATGGCGCTTTCATGGCGCGATAAGCACAAGCGATAGCAGCGATATAATACACACAACTGTCGATCAAGGCGGCATATCTGAAGTTGTTGTCGTGTAGTGTGCTCGCTATCCGCGCGGCTTTAGAGGATTAAAGAGCGATGATGGCGTCCAGCTATAACGCGAAGGATGAGGATCATCATCCGGGATCGGTGGGCTCCGGCGGCCCCGGCGCCGTCAAGAGCAAGAAGCCCGATAACACGGCCTTTAAACAGCAGCGTTTGCCCGCCTGGCAGCCCATTCTGACCGCGGGCACCGTCCTGCCCGCCTTCTTCATGATCGGGGTCATCTTCATCCCCATCGGCATCGGACTCCTCGTTACCTCTAACAACATCAAAGAGTTTGAGGTGCGTACCGTCGCCATAGCAACATCAGATTACGTTGTTAGGGCTCTGAGGTCACGTATAGCTGATGTTTTTGTACTGTAACCCGTGTCGGTTCTGTTGTAGATCGACTACACTGGTGTTGACATGTCCAGTCCGTGTTTCAGCTGCTCGCAGAACTACAGCTGGAACAGCACTAGTGTGTGCACCTGCTCTGTGCCCTTCATCCTGGACCAGCCTTTTGAGGTGAATTACCCTCTTCTCTACACTTCCTCCACTGTTCTTTACCGTTCAGATGAGGTTCCTGTTTGTGTATGCATTGATTTTTGTCACTATTCAGTTAAACTTCCCTTTCTGTTCAAGTTCAGAGTTGGTAAGTTTTGTTTGATTGTTGGTTTGTTTTGGACAGTCTCTTATACTCACAAAGGCTGCATTTATTTGATCAAAAATACAGTAGAAACAGTAATTATATTGTGAATATAATTATAATAGAAAATAAATATTTTCTATGTGCATAATATGCTGTATTTTATTGCTGTGATCAAAGCTGTATTTTCAGCATCATTACTCCAGTCTTCAGTGTCACATGATCTTCAGAAATCATTCTAATATGCTGATTTGCTGCTCAAGAAACATTTAGTATTATTATGAATGTTGAAAACAGTTCTTGCTGCTTTTTTTGTGTGAAAACTTTGATACTTTTTCAGGATTCTTTGATGAATAGAAAGTTGAAAATAATTTTATTTTTTTATTTTTTTGAATATTATAAACGTTTTTACTGTCACTTTTGATCAATTTAATGCATCTTTGCTGAATACAAGTACTGATTTCTTAAAAAAAAAAAAAAAATCATACTAACCCCAAACTTTTGAGCTCAAATACATTTTAATGCAGAAAAATATTTCATTTGAAATGAATGAAGATAGTCTGTCCGTTGGTTTGTACTGTAACTTGCTTTGCTATTGATTGTTCAGCCTAAATAACATTAAAAATACATCTTTCCAAAAAATTCCAGTCATCAAAAACATGATACTTTTGAATTGCTGCACAATGGATTGTGAAAATTGCACAGCATTTCATTTGATATCTAAAATGAAATTAAATGGCATGTATGTTGATTGTCTATAACAGAGGTGCCTAAACTTTCGAATATGAAAGGCCAAAAATCAAACTTGATTGATGGCCATGAGACAAAAGTATTAATTACAATTTTAAATATATATTTTATATTGTTTATTTTATTAATTTTAAAGTCAAATTCACGTATATATATATATATATATATATATATATATATATATATATATATATATTTTATTTTATTATAATTTTTTTAATTAATTAGAAATTAATATGTGTGTCAATGTTATGTTTAATTCTTATTTTTCCCCTTTCTCTTGTGGTATGGCCTGAGGTAATCACAGGCCAACTTTGGAGGCTTTTCATGTCTATACCGTTCAAACAGAGGCGGCTCTTTATAGTTGGATATATTTATCTGTAGGTCCATTAAGTTGCAATATTTACTTGGTCTGTGGACTGTTTATTGGTCAAATAAATTGTGTAATGTTGCATTAGGTCTCATTTATTATGCATTAGCATTTTAGAGGAGATTTTATTGATCATGCTTTTGAATAGGTTAAAATAGAATTGTTTCCCGCTCATACATTAACAGGTTTCAGATCAATTCTGTATACACTGCCGGTGAATGTGCATCTGTAAATAACAGAAATAGCCCCAAGACAAAAGATTTTGTGCCTTGTTACCAGATGGTTTTTTTATGCGTTTACATCTTTTCTTTTGTAGAGTAATGTTTTTATGTACTATGGACTCTCCAACTTCTATCAAAACCATAGACGTTACGTTAAATCAAGAGATGACAGTCAGCTGAATGGAGATAAAAGCTCTTTACTGGTGAGTGGTTTGAGGCGATGCCTTTGAGTATCTTTATGATGACTGATTAAAACATGTACAATTTCCTGGCATTTAGTTTTAATTTTGTTTTGTCTAAATAGATGGTTTTACTGAACTTTATAAATGTGACCCTGAACAACAAAACCAGTCTTAAGTGTAAATTTTTCAAAATTGAGATTTATACATCATCTGAAAGCTGAATAAATAATCTTTCATGGAACATGATCTTTACTTAATATCCTAATGATTTTTGGCATAAAAGAAAAATTGATAATTTTGACCCATACAATATATTTTTGGCTGTTGCTACAAATATACCCCAGCAACTTAAGACTGGTTTTGTGCTCCAGGGTCACAAATATGCTTTTTATGAAAGGTCCAGTATCTGTGTCTTTATTTACTGTTTAATTTTCAGTAAAAAGTTGTAATCTTTCAGTCATGACAAGCGTATAGCTAACAATTTGTGAGAAACTCTGTCGTGGAATGAAAGCACAGAATGTCATATTGTTTTCAAGTGTTCAAGTCTTTGTTCCGCAGAACCCGAGTAAAGAGTGTGAACCCTATCGAACGAGTGATAAGAAGCCCATTGCTCCCTGTGGTGCTATTGCTAACAGTCTCTTCAATGGTAAGACAAATACTAACGCTTGTTGCCCGCTTCACGAGTACAACTTTTCACAGGCTGTGTCCCAAATGATGCACTATGCACTCAGCCATCTAGTGTACAGATATCTTCACTTGCGGTACACGTTTAGGAGAGAATCTCAATGCATAGCCGTTCAGTGAATGGATGATCTTGCAACTTATTATATAGCCATATTGATATATAACCAGCCAAATTGTGCAGTGCTAGAAGTACACCAAAGCTGGATTTTTCAACTGGAGTTTTTGTCTAAAAACAAATTGTGCAGCTATAACTTCCAAAGGATGGACAAAACTTCAAAAAAATGAAAGTGTTCCAAAGACAAACAAACGTTCATTCGGACCTTTTCGGTCATTTGTGGTGCTCATAGTAAAACCCAATGAGTTCAATACAAACGCATTATATATGAGTTGTATCAGTAGTTTGGATCTGTGCGTTAAGCCTTGCTGTGTAAAACATGTGCATGTGAAAGCTGTAGCCAGTTAATGAACCACAATATAAATATCACTGCTTACACAAGCTGTGTGAAACAGACCTAAGGTCTTTCTGACTGTTCTCTGTAATTTGTTTCATAATTGTAGATACTTTAGAGCTGTTTTATAACCATCCAAATGGAAGCAGAATAGCTATTCATCTGGTGAAGACGGGCATTGCTTGGTGGACTGACAAACATGTGAAGTTCAGAAACCCAGGAGGAAACAACAACAACCTTTCCATTGTGTTCCACGGTGCATAAAGCTAAACCCTATATATCCTTTGCTTTGCTAATAAACCTGTATTCCATTGCAATATTACACTTAGCATTTAAATATAATCTTACTAAGACACATTTTTGTGAGTGATATAGAGCGACGACTAATATTTATATTCTTAGTATCTGCTATACTTTTATAAAGATCTCATTGATTTACATTACAAGCATCAGAATTTCATCTTACTGTTTGGTCATTATAAATATCAGCATCTGCACCAAATTGCATATTTTTGCTCAGTTTGAGCCAAACTGAGGTGTTTATTCCTCTATAATCTAACCGTAACATACAATATTATGAGCCATAAAAGCCAGGTGTATAAAATATGATACTCTGTCACTCTTGCTAAGCAGCGTTATTTGTCATCACAGATACAAGTAAACCTGTAAACTGGCGCAGACCCGTTTACGAGCTGGACCCGTCTGATCCTGACAACAACGGTTTCATCAATGAGGATTTCATCGTGTGGATGAGAACTGCGGCTCTGCCCACCTTCAGAAAACTCTACCGCATCATTCAGAAGAAGAAGGACAACATGACCCCAACACTACCGCCAGGAAACTACAGCCTGGAAGTGACCTACAGTATCCTTCACAAATCTGCATGATGCATCACCAAAAAGACCAAATAAATACCCAAATAAAATGCTCAGGTTTACTGTGTTGTTGCACTCTGTAAAAAGTGATTTTTGTCAAATTAATAAATCATCAGCTGTGAGTACACTGTACCAAAAAAAAATCTAATGTTTAATTCAAAGTGTTACTTGCTGTTTCTTTTTAATTATTGTCAAATTTACTAGCAATTTCTAATTGAAACTTGTTTCAAAGTTAAAGGTGCATGATTTTTTTTCATTGTAGCAGGTGGAAACAGGATCTATGCATCTTAACCAGCTTTCACCTTTAGAACTGAAACCAAGACTCTACAGACAAAAGCTTTGGCTTTTTTGGCCTATGTGGAAAGAAAACATCCAAAAATACACATTTTAGTGTTTGTTTTATTGCACATTATCCATTTGTGTCTGTCGGTTACAATACATGACTCACCTAATTTTATACAGCATTTTATCCCTTTTTTTTTGGTGGTTGATGGTAATTTCTGATTATATCTGAGTGATATAAAGAGAAATCCAAAATCCCTTCTGTTAACACCTGGCTTTGTGGAAATGCGTGCAAATAAGTGAATATTTAATTAGATAATGCCTAATTTTCATATTTAGACAATTTCAAAATTTGAAACTGTTAATATAAACAGTTAACTGGGCTGATATGTATGATGATATATATATTAGTTACAAATTTTTTTTTTTTTTACCCTATTTACCTGGAGTCTCTTGCCTTAAAGGGACAGTTCATCGTTTACTGAACCTACACGTTGTTCCAAACCGGTATGAATTTCTTTCTTCTGTTAAATACAAAAAAAGCTATTTTGAAGAATGTGGTTAACCAAACAGTAGCTGACTGACTTCCATAGTATGGAGGGGGAAAAAATACTATGAAACCAAAAACTGTTTGGTTACCAACACTCTTATATCTTCTTTTGCGTTTGACAGAAGAAAGAAACTCATACAGGTTTAGAACAACATAAGGGTGAATAAATGATGACAGAATTTTCATTTTGGGGTGAACTATCCCTTTAAGTGTAAACATGTAACAACTGTTCAAGTACGTTTGAGATAAAATGTATGCATTATTCTTTAATGATGTGAACCCAGATTACCCAGTGCGCAGCTTTGATGGCCGCAAGCGCATGATCCTCAGCACGATTTCCTGGATGGGAGGGAAGAACCCTTTCCTGGGCATTGCCTACATCACAGTGGGATCCGTGTGTTTCTTCCTGGGAGTGGTGCTACTGATCATCCACCATAAATACGGCAACCGCAACAACAATGCTGACATTCCTAATTAAGTGCGTAATTATCAGCACACCGCAGTCTGTACACTGACATGAGATTACGGTCTGGCGTATCTCATGCTCCTGTACACACACAGGTGACCAGAGGAACTACTTGCAAACTTATTATGTATGCACTGGTTGTTTTCAATTATCTGTTTTAAGCATTTATTTCATCCATACCAAAGCTTTATATTTTATGCTCTTTCTACATGAAGTATTTTAGAGTAACTGGATGATGTGTAGTCATACAGTAGGACTGTATTTAAATGAATCCAACCACAAAAACATGTCCAGATATATTTTACCCCCAAATAATAATAATAATTAGTGCATACAGACAATGAAGCACTTTGTATTGACTTTATAGATGCACATATTGTGCAAAATTAGAAATTCTTATTTGATTTTGAGGTGAAATGTTTTTGACGGGCTTGTTGAAATTCATCCATTTGGGAATTATTGCTAATGAATTTTTTATTTTATTTATAAGAATGCGTTATTTCTGATAGTTTGACTGGTCAGTAAGGATTGAGTTACTTTATTATTTGAAATGCTGAACTGTGCGTGTCTAGATATGCTTAAAGCAAGTGTGTTCATTTTTTTTTTTTTTGTGAAAAACTTGTTCTGTGCAATGTGTATTTAAAAAGGATATGCGTGTGTGTTGCAACTACTAAGGATCCTTTATCAAGCTCATGTCTGTTGTTGGGCCAAAGTCGTTTCATTTGCTCAAGAGTTGTGTGATAATAAACATCAAATGCATGAGTGCTGAGATGTGCTGTGGTGCTTTTGTGGGAGTTTGCTGGAAAAGTTCCCCTTTTCTCTTGGAAAAGTCTTGATTTGCCACTTAAATGTAGTTTAAACGTCTGTAACTACTACTATTTTTCATTTTTAGAGTATCTATCTGCTCCTAATGTATCACCCAAAGACTGGATGGAATGACAAGGCAGAGGATGAGATGTTGGGTGTTGGAAATGAATTATATAAAGTAGTAAAATAAAACATGCTTAGCTTAACTAAACACAACAAAGATTACACATAGGTCAAAAATATCCATGATAAAAAAAAAAAAGTAATATGTTGTAAGCCTATATTAATATTTATTTACTCTTTCACTGACATTGATCTTTTATTACCAACATCAGTCCTGATCATAACTACCAAAAATTAATTTTTCAGGATAAAACCCTTTGCCAGTTTTACATAGGCTAATGTAACTATTTATTGTAGGCCTACCTAGTATAAAATAAATTTATGAAAGGAAATTTAAAATTTTGACCAAATGTATGCTGTTTGCATCAACATCCACACACATACACATACAAAGAAATAAATAACAGAAATTTGTCTAAAAAAGACGCACGAAGCGTAAACCTGGAAATGAACGCGCGGCTATGCGATTCTTTTGAAACCGGACTTGTCCGAACGAACCGACTCTCTAAAAGAATCGGACCTCCCAACTGTTGTGTCCAGTAGGCGGCAGTAACGCGCCTCTCGCTGCTAATCCTGCGTCAGACTCGAGCAGAAGAAGGAAGTGACATTTTCAAGTGTCCTTGTGCTGCTGCGGCTTCCTGAATATTGCGGTCTGAAGGAGAAATTATCACCATGTTTAGGCACTTAAGGGTGAGATTTAAGATCTTTATGCGTGTCCTCATTCCATTTATGTACAGAAAGCGATCGATAGTCTTTTCGTAACAGAGTTTGGATTAGTTTTGAGCAGAATTAAAAACACCGTTAGCCTAGCAGCAGCGCTCGTGACCTCCTGCTCGTTACACAGCAATATCGACTATTTTTGTGTATTTTAGTTCAACTGATATAACTGAGCTCTGTAAGAAATATACAAACACTCTATTAGTACATTGATATGTGAATTAATCTGATTAGTTTGACCAATCACTCTCAAGGTCGATAAATTGGGAGTTTCCTGGAAAGCTTTACAATGTGTTTGTTGTTAATAATGGAATTATTATATACGTGAACGTTGTTTTTGGCATTTGAGGCCTTATGTATGGCATTATATATTAGCTATTAGATATATTTTATATCTAGAGGTCCACTGTGAACAGGTTTGATACTACACGTTTATTTATGAACTTCAGAGTGTTTCATGCAATGTCTCAGGCTCATAAGTGTTGTTTTGTTTTGTAGACCCTGCAGCAGATCTCCAGAAGGACCCTGTCCAGTACTGCACCCAGACAGCTGGAGAATAAAGTCCCTCACAAGCAGAAGGTGTTTCAGGTTAGTCCTCTAGTTCTGGTCAAATTCAACCAGACATTTAGTCACTCATTTAGTCGCTACACCTTTTTTTTTTTTGTCGTCTTTGGCACTGGCTAATGGTAATGTTAAAGTTAAGACTGCAATTTGTTCCCAGGTTCTGGACTGATGGTCCAGTGTGGATGAACAGATAAGTACGAAATGATTCGCTAATAGGGTTCACTTGTATAGTAGGCTGTAATTACTAATCATTGCATGTGTTGTAATGCTAAGATAGTACAAAGAGTCAACTTAAACCAGTAGCATAAAGCTTCACTTATTCTATAACTGCAATATTACTGGCTTTGACGCTGGCACATTCAGCTTAGGCAGTGTGGCGATATATCGAGGGCGGCTGTTACGTTGTGCTCTGTGTCTGATCCGTTTTAAGTGCTCAGTTAGATTTGGTGGTCCCATCCATAGGAGTAAAGTTGACCAAAACAAGCGTTTTCTTAAAACATAGAGTTTGCATACTGTGAGAACTTTTATTAAATGAGAGCTGTATCATTAACCTTACTTTCTAAATCTGCTAATGCAGAATTTGTCTTTTCCTATTCAATCTGTTTTTATGCTTTACGCTTGTGGCCCCCCGAAAAGTGCGTGCTTGTGAATCAAATGCTAAAATGCGGTTTCTGTTTCTTTCAGGAAGACAATGGCATGCCAGTTCATTTGAAGGGAGGCACTATGGATGCTCTGTTGTACAGGGCAACGATGGCTCTTACGGTTTTTGGTAAGCTATAGATATGTGGCTGGCCATTTTGGCATTCAGTTATATTATTTATGCTTAATCTGCTTTTTTTTTTTTTAAAAAGAGATTACAATCAGTGTGGTTCATAATAGCATAATTATTATTAACTTCAGTAAATAATATTACATTAAGGGCCCAATGAAAACAATTGTATTTTTTCCCCAAATTCTATGTTTTCCTTTTCCTGGATTCAGTTTTAATGGTTTAATTAAATTTAATAATCAAAAACCATGCCTAATGAACTGAATTTATTATTACTATTATTAATTTTTATCTATTTATTTTTTTAAAGAAAAGGCATAAAATATTATCAATTTATTTTATCTTTTATTTTTATTCTATAATTAAATAAACATTGATCAATTCCTTTTATTTTTGACACAGTAAATGCTACTGTTAAAATTAAAACATGGAAGAAAAATGTATATTCCTTAAAGTTACTATTATTATTGTTGAAGAATGTTTTATGGGTCCTGCTATACAACAAAAAAGAAACCCATTAAAAGTAGTTCATGCATGTTGTGTGCTAACGAATGACCAGAGTTGGGTATAACGTGTTACTGGAATCAAATTACTTTTCCTGGTAACGCAGTAAAGTAATGCGTTGCATATTAAATTTATGTAATTTGATTACAGTTACTTATGTCAATAAAATTACGTTACTTAAGTTACAAATGTAGTGTTAAAAATTATGAACTAAAAAAATCATGTTTTGCGTTGGTTTCATACGGATTATTTTATCAGAGAATATTTGTTTTCAACTTGACTGACTTCATTTAATAATAGACACTTCAAGCTTCCTTTAGATATAGCCTACTGTATTTCTCATGTCATTTTCGTTCATTTTAGTGACTGGTTTCAGGAAGATATTCGCGGAGACTGAGAATGCAGAAAGCCCACCCAATTTGTTTTCTTTATTTTACAAAAAAAAAAAAAAAAGAAAACTTTTGTTGATATTGGGAGTGTAGGCTATATTTTTTCAGTCAATATTAAATTAAAGAACTACGAGTTTCTCTTTGTAGTGCTTTTTTTTTTTTTTAGGTTTGATAACTTAAAGTAAACCTGAAAGTAATTAGTAATCTGATTACTTTTTAAATGCAGTAATTAGTAATGTAATCAAATTACAATTTTAAAGAAGTAATTAGTAATTTATTGTGGGTTACTTTTTTAAAGTAATGACGAATGGAGCACAAAACACAACATTTTTGAAAAATAAGTATTTATTCCTGTATTCAGCTGTACTGTTTGTTCATATAGTTTGCAACTGTATTTGCATTAAGTGTGATCAAACTATGTAAATATTTCTAGTAATAGCATTACAGTTAGTTATAGTTTCTCTTATCAGGGAATTCTTCCCGTGGATCCCAGTAATTTTAAGGGTGTTCAAAGGCACTGTCATATTGCTTAGTACTTTGTGTCCTTAAGTGTAAAAATGTAGTGAATATGTAATTCTTTGGCTCTGTAAACAACACTTTTATTGTCCCACCCCTCTTCTCTCCACAGGGAGCGGTTATGTGCTGTATTCACTGATCGATGCAGCGCTGCCCAAGAAGGCGGATTGAACATGCCCCTCTATTCATGTGTCTGAGTTGTGAAGATCTCTAATCCTCAGAATTATATGTCCTGTCAGTTATTTTCATTACATTGGATTAATATTTATTGATTGTACTGTAAAGTGCAATCATTATGTAATAAAACGTTCCACTGGCAATCTGTGTTTGAAGATTTCCTCTCAACCGTATTTTCACTCCGTTTCATTAGATTGAAAGTTACTATGCAGCGGAAGTAGCCACAGATCTTTTCTTCCATCCTGCGACGTGCATCCGAGTCAAACAGATTATCAGAAAAGAAAAGATATCGGGCGGCACTTTGGTTTTATGCACTGGTTGTTGATTGGATGTTGATATGTGGGCGTGGCACTCAAAAAGGAGGCGTATGAATGTGAGCTTGCAGGGGCGGGGCTTATGCATCACCAAAACATGTCTTGTTTTTAATCTACGGTCCAGTTATGACACTGATTAAACATTACATTAAGTAAATAAATCAAAATTTAAACATGTTCACGAATGAATCATTCACAATAAGATAACTGCATTTAGAAAAGAGGGTGAATTTTCATTTCATGCTGACTTAAAATACAAGTAGCCTACATTAAAACCATCTCTTGTTTTTTTCTTTAACTGCGGCAAGAATCTTGATAAGTCCCTGTGTATATGAACTTAGTATGATGGAAAATTCTTCAGCTATGTAATGTATGATAATTATGTTAAAAATATACTAATAGTATGATTTTCAACAGTTCTCTGCTTTTTATGCTGAATGATGAATAGGCTAAATCTTCCTAAAATTAAGCAATTTTAGTTCTAGGTATAGTAATTATGAGAAAAACTGATGTGCACTGAAGGAAAAAAGGTGTTGGAACAAATTTCCCTCAGACATTGCTTGTAAACTTCACAAACAATTACAAATAAACGGTAAGTAACACATTGAAGACGTGCATTTTTGAAGGAGAAAAACGCACTCCATAATTTTCCTTCTTTTTTGAATCTCTACCGACAGCTTGCGAAACACACCATCAGCGGTGAAGTATGTATTTGAAGTATGCAGCTGTCGTGTGTGTTCATTTACCGACAAGACGTTCGCAGTTTAGCATAAATACACACTTCGTTTGAAGTATAATCATTTTCGTTATTAACAAAGCGGTCATGTGTTTGGAATGTACACCCCCTACCATAAAACTATATCGAGTTTTTTCCCCTTTCAAGTAGGCTATGTCTAAACACGAGGATTTAATTAGCCTACAGTACAGCTGTAAGATTAAATCGTTCTATTACGTAAAGTAGCCTACATTTCACCAATAAGTACATTTCATTCATTCTAATAATTTTTCGAGTTAGCAATAATCTGAGGCATCATTTATCACCAGTAGCCTATTAAAAGTGACCCAGCACATCTGCATCCCACAGAAGCGGATTCCTAGTGATTTAAAAGTGGGGGCTCCATTCTTGAGGAATTTCGTAAGGGAGTAAAGTTGGGAACAACCCCCTATTTAGTGTCAGGTTGAGCTCAGATTCCTCCCATTCTCACCGAGGTTTCCCTCACTGCTGGAGGAGTCTGTCTGGAGGAGCACTTCAGCCTTTACTTTCCGTTTGTGATACTGACGGACTATTACAGGTCTGAATATGATTTCTTTACTTCATTCAAACAAACATTTCAAAGGGCTTATTTAGATGTGTATGGCATTTTTAAAATAACGCGTTCAAGGAATGAAATTAACGTTAAAGTTTTAATGTCTGGAATTTCGTAGTGAGTCTGAGCTGATTTATGTGACATTTAGAGGATTTAATCACAATTTTGTAATTCATTATTGCATGTTTTTTTATTTACTTATTTTTAAATTTTTCTTTCAAAGATCTTTTCCTTTATAAATATTGGTAAAACCCCGAGTTTTTAAACGTTCGGTTTAAGTGTTGATAATTGTTGATTTAGGTCTAGGTCTAGTCTCTAGCCTAGTAATCAGATAATGGTTTAGCACTTGTGTCGAGCTCCACGTGGAGGCGCTCGTGAGCCGTCATGATCAGAGAAGTAATTATACACAGTCCTGTCATCTAATTGTCATTTACATGTTTAAAATGATTCACACTTATTTAGTACAAAATAAAACTAAGCACACCATGAATGCATTGGTATAATGATGCTATCATTTAAAGTAAAGTACTATGCAATGACTGACTGTAGAAATAACGATGAATTATTATTTTTCTCTCTCTTTTTGTAGATTAATTAATGAGCTGCTGACTGTGTCTGTGTAAACATGAAGATCAGGCTGTCTTTGGCTGCCGCTGCACTCTTTGCTATATTACTGAATTCAGTAGAGGCGCAAGGTATAGTCCATGCTGTCTGTCTCTCTTCTGTTTTAAAACATTTACAGTGAAATATGTTTTTGCTCATTAATTAGATGCCAAGCATACATTGCTTACTTGTTGAGTATCTTATATTAAACTGTATTACTACTTCTTCTTATAAATCAACTTTGGCCTGTGTGATTAACTTCTATATAGTTATTTATAGCCTAATAGTTTATACATTTCTAGAAATAGTTCTAATAAGCTATTAAATGAAAATGATGTGCTCTATTTGTTTAAAAATGTTACTCCCGTAATGTTGTGTGTGATTCCAGTCTACATAGAGGCGTGTGCTTTTACACACAGAGAAAATTACCTAAAAAAAAAAAAAAAAAAAAATCTATTTGTACCTAATGTTTAGTATGAAAAACAGTCACGCAATCTGCCGTTTGTTGCGAGGCATGCCTCAGCAGTTCAGCACATATGCAGCATGAAACAAGCAGTCTGGGATGGTCATCACCTCCTCTATGAGTCAGTTATTGCCCAATGAATTACCATTAGTGCTGGTTAATTACAGGAGCTGAAATGAAAACACTGTTACAAAAGCATCATTATTAAATGTCAGAAAAAGGTTAAACTGCAGACTTTAGCAGTAAGCTCTTAAGTCAAACTCAAATGTACATTTATCAAGAGTCAAAACACATATGCAAGCTGGATCAGGGTTGCCAGATCCCAGAATTGTTTTCAGCTCAAAACCCACCCAGAAGGAATGAAATCTAGCCAAATTATTCCCCACATCCAATCTCAGCTGAAAGCTGCTGGATTTCCATAAAAAGGCTTAAAATAAACTTGATTTTATTTATTCTTTATGTATGACTAGTTTCTATGTAGAATATGCATATTTATGTATTCAATGTGTATTTTATACCTCTTAGGTTACTGAATCTGAATATATAGGTACTTAGGTTTGATCATTTTTACACACTTTGCATGACAAATAGTAAGTAACACTGTGGCAACCTGTGATACACTGACATAACTATCAATATATATAAGCAGTTTTTTGCTATAAAATGCACATTGTCCTTAATTCTTTAACACAGTTCTTCATGCATGAAATTAAATCTCTGATATTTTCTGATCTCAGTCGAGATCTATAATCAAAACAACAAATTTAAAATATAAAAAATACTTTTAATAAAAACATATGCACTTTATGCTTAACTAAATGGCTTCCAGAAGTAAAATGGATAAGTGATTTCTACCGCATGATTTGAAGTTGTTTTAGTTTAAAAACGGATCTGTAATTAAAGTCACCACACAGCATCAGTTTAGGCCACCGACAGCTGTCTCGAGCGAAAGTGATGTGATGTGAGAACGTGAGGCTGAAGTTTGATTCAACTGGAAAACCAAATGGAAACATTCGTTTTTTTTTTTTTTGTGTGTGCTGTAACAGAATGGAAAGATGTAACATGAGAGGGCTGAATTAGTCCTCAGACAGCACAAAGACAAAGAGCCTTTTTAGGTTTCCTGCAGCCGCTCACGAAAACGCTGAGTTGCAATCCATATGGAAAGTTAATATGCAGTAATGTTTAATGTCAGCACATGTTGTGGAATTACTTTGGCATCTGCTCGGCTTCTCCGGGAGACTCCAACCTCTTTTCCGAACTGCCTGGCAACGGCGCTAGCCAGAAAGAATGCCTGACTGGCTGGAGGTTATTGACATGGGGCAGACTTTCTCTCCGGGGGATGAGAGAAGTGCTCTCCTGATGGGCCTCCTCGTCCTGAAGCCTCCAGAAACTCAACACGAGCCGACGTTTGTGTCACTTCCGTTATTAAACTGTCAACAGAGTCAACAAAGCTGTCACGTTCCATTATTATAACAGTTGCTGAGTCGGTATTAAAGCTCAATGGTAGGTAGCGTTTCACACATCGTTTGTGCGCGCTGGTGCCGTGACACAAGATGCCTCGTCTGTGAATCGGTGAAGACTCATGGGTTTGGCCTGTTTGGACACGTGAAGGGAATCGGCCCAGACCGTTTGAGTTTGACGCGTCAGGTTGGTGAGCATTCTTTCTCCAGCAGGTCGTGTTGTTTGTCGTTTTCCTGGTGTGCTTCCTCCACCGTTTATTTTAAAATGATATTCTGCTGCTCTGGCCTCCATCCACGCACACTTCTTTCCATCCGAAACTTTCCTTCTTTTTCTTTGTGCATGTGACGTTTTGCCACGTCCTCATTATTCGGCTGGCCGTCAAGTAGAATTAAGACCAGTAGTGCATGGAAAAGTCTCTACAGCGAAGATCTGCTCTTATAGATGATCATAAATCTATAGCAGACGCTGTGGATCTTCATCACCTTGTCGATGAAGACTAGTAATAAATGTACTAATTTAACAAAACTCTACAACATACATTCTTAAAAATAAAGGTTCCAATTAGAACCATATCCTCTGTTTCTTTAGAAAAATCATGTTCTACTGCTTAAAACTGTAAAATGCTGAGCTGAAGAACGTATAAAGTACCCGAACATCAAGAACTTTTTTAATCTCCAAAGAACTACAAAGTTTCAAGTGACCTTCATTTTTTTGTGTTCTAAAAATAAAGGTTCTTTATTGGCATTGATGATTCCACGAAGAACCTTTAACATCCATGGAACCTTTCTATTGCACAAAAGGTTCTTCACACTAAGCAAGGTTCTTCTATGGCCATTTAGGAACCCTTATATTTAAGAATGTGACATTGCAAGCTGCACTCTAAATACACTAATTTATTTCTGTAATATTAAGCATGTTTGATATCACCTGTTGTTTGAATTTTGGATGTCATCGCCTGTTTTTCCTATGCATTCAAGACATTATTCTGACAGCAGATATTTACATCAGTTATCAGCATTCATGCATGCAGCTGTAACATGGATGTTGAGTACGTAAGTGGACATCTCATCGCCTTAGATCGCCGCCTGCTGAGATGAGATCCACCACGGTTTGATGTAGATTGCATGCCAATAATGTCTATGACAGAATATCATTTTGAAATACATTTGTTGTGTTGTCCTTTGTGTACATGGAAACAGTGTAATAAGTTGTTCACCCATGTACATGTGCATGACACTTTGACAACCAGATGAATGTGGATCGATTTCCTCTTCATATATGCGTTGTTATTTATTTATTTATTTTTGTGCTGTACGTTTTCCTTCATACCTCTCAATTGGGAGTGTTGTCTTGTCACGTACACCTTCCGTATGAAAAGGAACTACACAAAAGTCTGTCACGACAAGTTGTGTATTCTTTTTTTGAGATTTGCAATGGATACGTGCCTTCAGTAAAACCTGTTAGTACTCAAGCCTTGTTGGAATATATGTATATATACAAAGCGTATATATAACATATATGTATTTTTCTCTACTCCCGACAGAGCCATCTGGACATCTTTGACATCTCGAAAACTTGATTCCATTGTATAATCAATATTTTGGGAATGGAAACATTGTCTTGATATGATTTATTTTTGTCACCAGAGTTCCAGTGAACGGGCATGCCTTGTATTGATTGCATTCAGCATGTATTGGATGGTTTGTCGACGACATTTTGTTTGTGATAGGTCTTGAAATGTGTTTAGCTCTTCTCTGCTTGAGCTGCAGACCATGAGATTCCAGGTTATGCAACTCAAGAAAAGGCCATTTGAACCGAAATGGCTTCCGTCACTCTCTTATGTCGTGTTTTGTCACCTTTACTGTTGGTTCTGTTTGTCTCGCCCAACAATAAACAACTAAACTTCAGTCCTGAAGTGTTTGTCGTTGGGGTTGTTGGAAATCGTCTAATGTTCCTTCAAAATTTATTATTAATTCAGATATGGCAGTTTCTTGTGATCTTGACTATATTAACCTCTTGTTTGCAGTGGAGCCTCCTTCAGACTTGAAATTTAAAATCCTAAATGAAAACACGGTGCATATGTCATGGAGGAGGCCTTCGTCTCAGATACAGGGCTATAGAATACAAGTCATATCAGATACAGGTGCGTGATGTCAACAGCTGCACATTTCACAACATCTGCATGTTTTTTAAATGGCTTCTCTTCTGACTTGATATGTCATTATCTGTTCCAGATGATTTGAAAGATTTCAGTCTTCCTGCCTCGGCCACAGACACATCAATCTCAGATTTAACTCCAGATGTTGACTATTCAGTGTCAATCAATTCTTTTGATGGTGTGGAAGAAAGTATCCCAATCCTTGGACAAATAACAAGTAAGTGCACACCAGATATCCTCAATGTCTTTTCCTTATTAGTTTTGTATTTTAAAACAAGCAATTGTTCATATTGCATGTGTGTACGTACGGTAAGGGATTTGCTCATGTGTTCAATTTTGTCTTGAAACTTGGACTGGAGTGACATTTCAAACCATGTGGCTTATGGGATAAAAAAGAGGAACAAACCTTTAGAACTGTAGTTTTGCGTTTAAATGCCACTTTCAAGAAAAGTTTAAATTTGATATCTTAAAAAGGTAATTTGCTTTAGCTGTCAAACATGTTTTCCTTATCTTAAATATGTGTGAGAGTACACATCTTTATTATTATTATTATTATTATTCATTAATCAAACTATTGTAAACTTTGTGTGTGTATATATATATATATATATATATATATACCTAACCCTAACCCTAACCCTACATATATACATTTAAGCAATTTTGCTATAGTACATTTTTAGACAGAAATGATAAATATGCTCATAATGCAAGATATTTCATTTTATGCATGAAATTTGAATACGTAAATAATGAATATTCAGACAAAAATAAGCATAATTTCATTTACTCTTGTTGATGAGTGTTTTGATATTGCTGTACAACATCTCAACCTCTCATTGAAGGAGGGGCTTAAGTCGTTTATAGAGACCAGAATATAATAGAGTGTTAGGAGTGGACTCCTTTGACTTAAGCCATAATGGAAAAACCTGAGACTAATGCACTAAATACCATTCAGAATACTGTAGAAATACTCTTTCAAGCACTCACAACACACTAGAAATGTAATTGTTTTGAGGTTTCTGAAGCACCATTCACACTTTCTTCAAAACCTGTAAAAAAAAGTCCAGTTTAGTTCGAAATCTTCTGAGGAAATTTACAATAAATGAGGTGTTGTTGATTATTAGTTTTGATAAATCTATTTGCCAAAGGGAAATGTGAGCTTCCAAGACACAGACCTAACTTCTTCTGCTATTACAGTTCAATCCAGCAACACAAGTGGAACAAAGAGGCCACCGTCAGAGGCTGTCAGTGAGTACATTCAATCAAACCATTTCTTCATTGTTCCAGATGTTAGTTTTCCTTGCTTCTTATCACCTATGAAATGGAATTTTATATGCAGTGTATTAGATCACATTTTTCCTCTAAACTTCAACCGCTGTAGACTTGTTACTGCTCGCAAAAAGAAAGATTGCTCAAGGCTGCGGTTGGCAAAATTGCCTTTAATTTAAAGCATTAAAATAGAATCAAGGCTCATAAAACACTTTGCTTTGTACTGCAAGAAGTGGCTGGTATAACACAGAGAGGGGCTCAGAGGCTTTTTCTTGCCTCACTCATTGACTCTCACACACTCAGACATCACAACTAGTGGAAAGGATTACGGTCCCGACCCAATTCCACTTCTTGTGAGTCCAAATCGGGAGTACCGGTGCCAAAACAAATCCAATTGAAATTCCAGAAAACCTGTTCTCAAGATGTAAATTTCACAGTAAAGTTTTGGAGTCATGTCTAAAGAAACAGAACAAAGCTAATTGAAAGTTTCCATTTGCTTCGGAAGCATAATTTTTGTTGGGAAATGTTGAAGGAAAAAGACAGAGGATGTGACTTTTTTTAGGAGTCATTAATAATTGTGTAAGTGTAGTTGCAAAATAGACTAAACCGCAACATATTTTGTCCATTAATGAGTCAAATGAGAAAGAGTGTAGTAGTCTTATATGGCTTTCTCTAATGCCTCTTCATTCCCTCGTCATGCAGAGTGTTCAGTGAGTGCTATTGCGGATCTGGTTTTCCTGGTGGATGGCTCTTGGAGTGTGGGAAGAGAAAACTTTAAATTCATCCGGAGTTTCATTGGGGCCATGGCGGGAGCCTTTGACATTGGAGAGGATAAGACCAGAGTGGCTGTGGTGCAGTACAGCTCAGATACCAGGACAGAGTTCAACTTGAACCAGTATCACAGGCGGCCTGATGTCCTACGAGCCATTAAGAATCTGCCCTACAAGGGTGGTAATACCATGACAGGTGTGTAAAAGATTTAAGATTTGCCATACCATTATTTGGCTGATTAGGACTTGTTTCTGTATCAGCATCTGTGTTGGTCCTGGAACAACCCTAGTCATCATTAATCATCTAATCAGAGTTTGGGGATTGTTGGTGAAAGCTGCTGGGATTGGGTTTGGCTTGGAGTGTGAACAATATTCGGTAACACTTTATTTTGATGGTCCCTTTTGAACATTCTGTTGACACTAAGTAATGTTGCAACTACATGTCAACAAACTCTCATAAGAGCATTAGTAGACTGTCTGCTTCATATCTGCTAACTCCTTATTGTGTTGGTCTCCCAACAGATATTCTACTGACTATAAGTAACTTTGCAAGAACGTGTCAACTTAATCTAACCCTAACCCTACCAGTCAACTAATACACTACTAACAATCTAAAGAGAGTCAGCAGAAATGTAGGTGCAACATTACTTATAGTCAATAGAATGTGTTAAAGGGACCATCAAAATAAAGTGAAACCCAATATTCTTGTCAGTCTATCATGTGGTAACACATAAGTGATACTGGAACATCCTACTATACAAAACCACTCACAATTAAACCATTACCCAACTAAACATAAAAAGAGTCATAAACAACTGAATATTTCAATATATAATTCATATTTAGACACAAATCCTTCCAAAATAATCACTTAAAAGGGTTTGAAATCTTCCTTCGATATGAATTAATTTCTTACATGCTCAACCAGGTGATGCAATGGACTATCTGGTGAAAAACACGTTCACTGCGGCGGCTGGAGCCAGGAAAGGCTTCCCAAAAGTGGCCATGATCATCACGGATGGAAAGTCACAAGACCCAGTAGGGGAGTACGCTGAACGGCTGAGGAACATTGGAGCAGAGATCTTTGTCCTGGGTGTGTACAGTATAAATCTATTGATTCGTAATCCATAACTGTATGGAACACTATTTCAAGCCATGTTTCTTGTCTTCAGGTATCAAAGGAGCAGATGAGGATGAGTTGAAGGAGATAGCCTCTGCTCCCCACAGCAAGCATATCTACAATGTTCCAAATTTTGACATGATCAGTCAGGTGCAGAAGGAGCTCATCACTCAGGTGTGCTCCGGTGTGGAGGAGCAGCTAAATTTGCTTACAAGCGGAGAGGAAGGTACTGCCCATGCACACATAATACCACTAAGCTCACAGAGAATTGACCAGTTAATGGAAGATCTATAAATCATAAATATCTATCCTTTTTTATCCCAGTTGTTGAACCAGCTTCAGACCTCAGAGTAACCGACGTCTCCTCCAAATCCATGAGAATTACGTGGGATTCTTCTCCTGGAGACATCACAGGCTATAAGCTGCAGGTCTTCCCCTTGATTGCTGGCGCCAAGAAGCAGGAGCTCTACATAGGGCCCACATTCACCATGGCCAACGTCAGAGACCTGTCTCCTGAGACAGAGTACGAGATCAGTCTGTTTGCCCTCAAAGGTCTGACCCCTAGTAAGCCGCAAGTTGTCAACGAGAAAACACAGCCTGTGAAGGTGTCTACAGGTAAGATGCTAACAACTAATTTCGTTCATACTTCCAAGGCCATGTTTACACCTGGTATTAAGATGCGTTTTATTCGATTGGGTAACAAGTAGACTAGGGAGACACATTCCCATTTACATTTGCCGTCCCTTTTTTCCACTTTTGGCCATTTCTGTCCTGATTTTGAAGGGAGGGTCTGTATGGGCCTTTTCTGATCTTTTGATCTAATATTGTGAAATAAGCTTGCACAATTTACATAAGACCGGAAAACGATACGAAGAGCAGCACCTTTAAAATCACGATTGGTAAGACAACACTGACATTTTTTTGCCTTAATACTAAACTTATGATTTCAGGCGGTAAAGTTTAAATCCTGTCTGGCTAACATGCTTCAACAACACTTCCAGCGATGTTGTAGAATTACATCAGTAGGCAGAGAGGAGACGGTCTTTTGTGGCTGTTTGAACGTATTTGACCACATGAGTGTCCATTATGAGAGCAAATGCTAAAACGTTTTCGACTACCTCTGGAAGTTGTCGTAACTGGACAAGCTGGAAAGGTTTTACACCCAATTCATACTTGTATTAAGTGTTGTCCACTTGTGATCGGATCGACCAAAACATGTCTTAATGGTGTGAACACGTCCCAAGTAGTTAACCATGGTGCACTAAGTTTTAGCACAGAGAATTGTGTTAATCAAGGATGCAACTGCTCATGGATCACCTTCTTGTGGGGACTGAATCAACAACATTTGAGTTGCCAGTCCGAATCTTTAACCATCCTATTATAGGTTGGAATATACTACATGGCTTATTAAATCTGAATTAATGTTGAGTCCATCAGACTGTAAACCGCTACAAAAATCATGGCAAAAGTTGTGTAGTGTATTCCAGCCTTAAATCTCATATAGATCCGCCCTATTCGTAGTTTAGCTATGTACTGTACTTTTTGGTCTGCTTACCCTCAAAATGCAAAAAAATATATACTGTATAATTTCCAGACAGACAGGTTGTGAATCTTGTGTTTTGTTCCCTATAGAGTGCTCCCTAGAGGTTGAGGTCCAAGCTGATATTGTCCTCCTGGTCGATGGCTCGTACAGTATAGGACTGGCTAACTTTGCTAAAGTTAGATCCTTCCTTGAAGTGCTCGTCAATTCTTTTGACATCGGACCCAACAAAGTGCAGATCAGCTTGGTTCAGTACAGCCGGGATCCTCACACTGAGTTTGCCCTGAACAAGCACCACGACATTGCAACTGTGCTCAAGGCAGTGCGCGCCTTCCCCTACCGTGGAGGCTCCACCAACACTGGCAAGGCCATGACCTATGTAAGGGAGAAGATCTTCATTCCAGCCCGTGGCGCTCGTGATAACGTGCCCCGAGTCATGGTGCTCATCACGGACGGCAAATCCTCGGATTCTTTCAAAGACCCTGCCAACAAACTAAGGGAAGCAGACGTGGAGATTTTCGCCGTGGGAGTCAAGGACGCCGTGCGCTCCGAGCTGGAGGCGATTGCCAACGCTCCTGCTGATAACCATGTGTTTGAGGTGGAAGACTTTGATTCTTTTCAGCGGATCTCCAAGGAACTAACCACATCCATCTGCCTAAGAATTGAGCAGGAGCTCCATAACATCAAGAAAAGAAGTACGTGCCAGCTTCGATTATTTTTTCTGTAATTTCTGTTCGTATTTATGTGAGTGAGCTGTATGGATAGCTTACCGTGATTTCCAAGTAGGACATGTTCCTGGATCAACAGCCTTGATGGACCTGGAATAACAGCCTTATCAACCAATAACATTTTAGGAATGAAAAAAGTATTAAGGTTAGGGCTGGGGTTAGGGATTTGAACAACAATCTTATCAGCTTATCTATTCCCTCTGATAAGCAGTTTACTCTGGGTAGTTAGTTAAGGATAGGGTTCAGACTATGTTTGTTCGATGGGAATGTTGTTCCAGGATCAACAAAAGATGTTGATCCACGAACACACCCTGCTTGGGACAGTCACCAGTATGGTTTCATAATACAAATAACTAGGAAACATCTGTTGAGGGCAGATTAAATATAATAAACATCATGAACAATAAATAATCAACATCTTAACATCATCATAATCAATACTAAATTGTTGTTATACACCACATATTTCAGTTTTATTATTGTGTTAAAGGTACAGTTCACCCAAAAATTAACATTCTGTCATCATTTACTCATCCTTGAATTGTTCCAAACCTGCATGATTTTCTTTTTTCTGTCGAACAAAAAAGAAGATATTTTGAAGAATATATGGGTAACCAAACAGTAGTATTTTTTTCCCCATACAATGGAAATCAATGGGTACTGTCAAGGTATTGGATAGGATTAGGGATGTAGAAAATGGTCAAACTGTCAACGTTTTTTTCTTGTCTTTTTTTGTTTTTAGGTCCAATTCTCGCTATTAACAAACCATTAACTATGACTTTTTCCTCAATAAACTAATAATTTTCTGCTTATTAATGGTTAGTAAGGTAGTTTTTAAGTTTAGGTATTGGGTTGGATTAGGGATGGAGAAAATGGTCATGCAGAATATTTGCTTCATAAGTACTAATAAACAGCCAATATGTTATTAATAGGCATTCTAATAAGCAACTATTTAATCGTGATAATTGGTCCCTGCACCTTTTTTTTAATATCTTCTTTTGTGTTCAACAGCACAGGGTTGAAACAACTTGAGGATGAGTTAATGATGAAGTGATGACAGGATTTTCATTTTTGGGTGAACTATCCCTTTAACTCATGTGTATTTAGAATGTATTACTAAAGGTTCTCTTGGAGCAAATCTGCAAGCAAGACCATGCTTAAAGCGTGGAAAGCCAGATAATAAACTTTCAAGAAAATATACATAGTAAAAAACCTTTGCTTTTAACTTATAGTGATGTGTTCTGTCATGCAGGTTTGGTTCCACCAAAGTCGCTAAGCTTCTCTGAGGTCACCTCCAGAAGCTTCAGGACCTCATGGATTTCTGACGGAGAGGATATCCTGTCTTTTCTGGTGCGTTTCAGGCCGGCGGCTGACATAACTGGAGACTACATCTCTTTGGTGGTTCCTCATTACACCGCCTCTACGATTTTGCCCAATCTCACGCCCCTGACCACTTATGAGGTTAATGTCATCGCTCAGTATGATAAAGGAGACAGTTTTCCTTTGACAGGAGAGGAGACGACTTTAGAAGGTATTTAATCATATTCAAAGTCGTTTATCACTGACAAGTACAGCTTTTTTGCATGTGGCTGATAACACGCACTGCTCTCGCATTTCAGAATTAGGCCCTGCCCGTAATCTCGTGGTGAGTGATGAGACCGTAGACAGCTTCCGCGTGTCGTGGAAAGCCGCTCCAGGAGCAGTGCTGAGGTACAGACTGTTGTATGAGCCAGTGGGTGGAGGAGATAAACTGGAAGAACAGACTGATGGGAGTCAGCTCACCATTGTGCTCCAAGAACTGCTTCCCGTCACCACCTACCGTGTCACAGTGTACCCTGAGTACGCAAGTGGACTGGGTCCCTCCATGGACACTAAGGGCACCACCAAAGAAGGTCAGCACTGTGGGAAGTTTTGACTCTTTTATCTCGAAATTCTAAAACAAGTAAATTAATCCCATATTTATTATTCTCTCTCAGTCCGGGGCTCTCCACGTGACCTGAGGGTCTTCAACGAGACCGTGTCCAGCATGAGGGTCTCATGGCGGGCCGCTCCAGGCAATGTGCTGCAATATCAAGTGGCCTACAAACCTGATGGTGGGGAAAGGAAAGAAATGTTTGTTAAAGGAGACGCAACAACTGCTTTGCTGAGAAATCTGTCGCCGGACACCGAGTACGAGCTGTTCGTTAGTGCCCGTTACACCTCTGGCCTCAGCGCGCCACTGATGGGAACAGGCACCACTCTGGAAGGTAAGACACTTCTGCTTGTGCTTTCTACAAAGCAATTAATTTGTCTGCAGTCCACTGCATAATATGAAGCTAAAAATTGATGGGTGGTTTAAGACACCCAGATGGCAGTCAGCACCAGTGGTTGACTTGCACTACTTTTTCAATAATAGATGCAGATAACTATAAGAACGCAGATCTATATGATATTGAAAATAAATAAAAACATGACAACATTTTATCAAAAGTCACTTGAAAATGTGCTTTTTCAATTGACAAGGTCAAATTCAAAATCTGATCATTCCCAAATATTGGCAGACATACCCTAGTGAAAAATAAATATAAAATAATGTATTTTAAATATATTATATATATTTCATATATTTATGTACTTAATAAAAATACCCTGCAATTATACCTTTGGAATACTAAACTGGTATACTTAAAGTCTGCTAAAAAAAACAAAATAATTTTTTCGTCCTTAATACATGAAAGTCCAACTAAAGATATACTGAAGTATATTTGATCGTGCTAAAGTGGAACTATTGCTACTATACTTCAGGTGCACTCGAAATATCTTGCATTTAAACAACGATATTATTCAAAGATCATACAATCCTCATCAATAGTGACATTAAAACATTTTTGGCTTAATATTAAGAAATGTGCATTGTGCACAAGTATAGTACTCCAAATAAAGTTTAATTAGTATTTTCTATCAGTAAGTCGTGAGTGATATGTCAGTAAATATGTTAATAGATTTGAAATATATGACTTTTTTGTTAGGCAAAGTGTTAAAGGGAAGCTGTACATTTTGATGTTTTTAGATAGGGCTCTCTGCTACCCTGATTGTTTCTTCACACGCTTCTGTATCACGCTCTTAACAGAGGACAGATGTGCTTAACGGACTTTCAGTGTTGTCTGTCAGTGTGAAGTGCACTCCATAATTTTGGGAGCCAAATGGATGACCCTTTAGATGTGTCATCAAATGACAGATCTCACTGTGTGGATTCCCCCACGCTCTGGGTTCATACATTTGGTGTGTGGGCAGCAGATGAATTAGCTGAGCTTGTAAAAATGTCCTCACTCATGCTTGGCATGGGAAGAAGAGTGAATGGAAACAAAACCTCAAAAGATAATGGTTTGGTGGAATATTTTATAGTGTCTAACCATGGTCTTGCAATCAGAATTTGGGGTTTTAAAATGAAATCATACAGTGTACAGTTCTGTTCTACTTTTCTAAAGTTACTAATTTAAAAATCAAATCATGTCAATAAATAGATTGCAAAGTCTTTTGATACTGTGCTGGATTTTTAGTGATTGCTAGTTATTTGTTTCCTATTACTGTCTGGCTTGTATGAGTGGTCTCAAACCACTAAGAGCCAGTTTCTTCTACATAAAAAAACCCCGCTTCCTTTTTTGCTTTCGCAAAAAGTGAATTTCATGTTTCTCTCTATATACTCTCTTGATAAAAAGCATATCAGAACTGCCATTAACTTGTGGGCTTGCTGAATGCTAGCCACTGCCAAAACATTTCATCCAAGGTTTTTAGCCCTAACGTATCAGCCATAAATGCCCAATCCTTACTGCACGTCTTTCTTTGGATGGGTTTCAAGCAGTGTCATATTAAAATGACCGATTACAGCATCTAACCGGAGCCGCTAATGGCTGTCCTCCGCTCATTATACAAAAGCACATATTTCAGAGGCTTGTCATTATGTATGCTGACTCAAGCCACCTTTCAACGAAGAGCTAAAGGAAACATGTGACTAATTTTTGGTTGATGACAAGGCGTTTCCAAACTGAGCTGCGTTAAACTCCATATCCTGGAGCGTAACACAGCTTTCTTTGTTTTAGTTGCCCTCAGCCTCCAGAAAAGTGCACTGTGGGGCCAAACCCAGCCAGGGCAATTAGGAAGTGACCTTAAACAAGGGCTTTAGGGGCTGACCAGCTCATTATGAGAGTATGAGAATCACACTGCATCCCCTCTTCAGCCTATTAAACTGAATTGTAAAAAATGCCATTACAAATGTTAGCTTGCATTTCTTCTTAATTCAAAAATGTAAACTTGTTTTTCTAAATCCGCCAGTTTGCTCCAGGGGTCTCAGAGCGTCTTTGTGTTTTAACATCTGGTGAATGTGGTTGCAGTCAGCATGAGTTTTGTCTCATGATAGTTTTTGTGGAAAATGGGCTTGGGCTGTAAGATCTTTGCCAGCACCAGATTATGTCTCTTATCCAGGACTTCTGCCCTGTTTTACTGAATATGAGCTGAATTCTCTGAGAAGAGAGAGGACAGACCTCAATTTCTCATTAAGCGCTGTCCAGTTGGATCCCATGCAAATTTCGCAAAGCTTAATCAGTGTGCTATTT
The DNA here is from genome assembly GCF_012432095.1 of Onychostoma macrolepis. Lineage (NCBI taxonomy): Eukaryota > Metazoa > Chordata > Actinopteri > Cypriniformes > Cyprinidae > Onychostoma > Onychostoma macrolepis. The sequence goes on along the minus strand of NC_081171.1, from coordinate 29,101,487 downwards.
GAGATTATCCAAGTGTAAGTCATGCAAGATTGTTTGAGATGTTTTTGTCAGCTTTGTATGGCAGCTGTTCAAAAGGACGTTCAAGATGTTCGTTACCAATGTGTTCTCAGTTTGTGACCACCCCACTGGTTCATTACCTCGTCAAGATTGATTTCTCCGATGTGTCATTTTTTATTCCACTCAGTCAGTGGCAGAGTTTGCTTTCTCTGAATGTGGACACGGGTGAGAAGATCCAGAAATTAGATCCAGGGCCTGAAATTGGATAAAGTCTATATGAAACAGCTACAAAGAGGAAATCGATGGAAAATGGTGATAAATTGTTCACGATGTAGTTATTTGTCCATTTAGCTAAAGCTGGCACCCGTGATCAGGGGCTCAAGGTTTGGCTGGTTTGATTTAGCCCCTGCTGTTATGTGCTGCAACTACATGTAGTCCATGTAAGCAACATGTAACATGTTTACACCGCCCTTCAAAGGTTTGGAATCAGTAAGATTTTTAATGGTATCTTATGCTCATAGAGGCTGTATCTATTTGATCAAAAATACAGAAAAAAAACGTATTACTGAAAAAAATATATTACTGCAATTTAAAATAACAGTTTTCTATTTTAATATACTTTAAAATATAATTTATTCCCGTGAAGCAAAGCAGAATTTTACTCCAGACTTCAGCGATCCTTCAGAAATAATTCTAATATGCTGATTTATAATCAATGTTGGAAACAGTTGTGCTCCTTAATATTTTTTGGGACCTGTGAGACTTTTTTCAGGATTCTTTGATAAATAAAAAGTATGCACTACTATTCAAAAGTTTGGGGTCATTCAATTTTTTCTTTCTATTTTTTAAGAAATGTATTATTTTATTCAGCAAGGATGTGTTTAATGGATTAAAAGACGTATTGTTAGAAAAGATTTCTATTTTGAATAAATTCTGTTGCTTTTAAACTTTTATTCATCACTGATAATAAATCTGTATATTCTGAAGGATCATGTGACACTGAAGACTGGAGTAATGGCAGATGAAAATTTAGCACTGTGTCACAGAAGTAAATTATATTTGAAAGTATATTAAAATAGGAAACCAATATTAGAAATTACAATAATAGTTCACAATATTACACAATATTTTTGATCAAATAAATACAGCCTTGATGAGCATTAAAAACTCGTACTGATCCCAAACTATTGAATGGCAGTGTACATAGAATAGTATACTACAGTAGATATTTCGCCAGAGGTCCTGACGTCCTGTATGGTTTGAATGAGGATGAAAAGTCTTTAATATGCATTAGATTATCAGTCAAAGTCAGAGTACCTTGCAGGCAAGCGGGAAAGTTCAAGTCATGGCTCTTTCTTGACCCTGTTCCCCACTGCCTCCTGTCTACCCTAGCAAAAGGCCAAAAAATCACTTAATATGCATGAGGTGGTCAGACCATCTGTCAAGAGAATGTGTTGGTCTGAAGGACACAGCATTGGAGAATCTGTCTTGCTTCCAGGTACACCAAACGTTTTCAAAGTGAAATAATTCAGGATGACAGTCACGTTAGTGCTGGAACTCCTGTTCCCAGTTAACATCAACATTTTGCTTGGAAGGAACGCTAAAACAAGGATCAAAGAAGGAAAAATAGCAAATGTGAAGGTCCAAAAGGAGTCTGGTTTTAATCTGGCCTCAACACATAACAATATCAGGACAGCATTAATAAACTCATGCACATTATTGTACTGTTGCGTCTTGGTTTAGTGGCTACATTTTCTGTCAATGCAAAACCACAATTGAATATTCATCATTAATAGCTTGTGTTGTCTGAGTAGAGGTGCACTGCCGTGCCTGGCATTAGCAGTTTGTCTGCACTTTAACAATCAAAAGCAGCCTGCAGAAGACATTAACATATGATCTGCTCTCCTCTGTGCTCTGTCAATAAAATCAGACCTCTATGCTGGATGTAGAAACAACGTCAGATCCAGTCATGCTGGCACAGAGTCCTAATTTCTTTGTTTGTTTCATCTTGAATTAGTTATTGTTGTTCGCTAAGGCATGCATCATTGTTGGCGTAGTGATTTGAACAAGTCCTTCAACTGTTAACTATTCAACTTCAGTCCATAACTTGATGTTGCAAATTTGAATGTGTGTGTTGCTGCGTTACTAAGTAAACAGGTTTTTCACCTGGTGGGTAATAAAATGAACTTGAATTTGCAACCTCATGTGTCGACAGCTTTGGCACAGGCAAACACTGCTCACATATTGTTTGGAACAATCAAAAAATTGAGCATCTTGTATTATTGTCCCTCTCAACAAAATTTGCTCCCACTTTAGGTGGCCAGAACTACTATGCACTTACATCAAAAAATAAGTACAATGTACTTATTGTGTTCATATTGTGTTGCAAAACTCTTTTTCTGATATTGAGGTGGGATACGGGTAAGGTTAGGGACAGGTTTGGTGGTATGGGTAGGTTTAAGGGTGGGTTAAGGTGTAAGGAATGGGTCAACTACAGTGTAAATGTAATTACAGAAATTAATTACAGATGTAATGACATGCAGGTATTTTTCAAAATATAAGTACACAAAATGTGCATTGTGTCAAATTTAATTTAAATGTAAGTAGTAAGCACATGGTAGTTAAGGCCACTTTATATAAAGTGAGACCTTTTTTGAACCGCCTAAAATATTCCAACATAAAAAACCCTGTAGAGACATTTAAGAAGAATTAGACTTTGGAGCACTCGTCGGAAAGAAATTGGGACATAATTTTCCTCAGCAGTTATCCTGTCATTTACAGCCCCTATCCTCCCAGGTCTATGAGCTATCTAGTCCCTGTTTGAGCTATGACTCAGAGCCTGGTAATTGCACTTTGACTTGGGCTGTTGTTTTAGATTGACAAAAGGCCCGTTTGGCTTGTTTTAGACCAGCAGAGCTCAATGTGTGGGAGATAGGTGACTGTCCTAAAGTCTGGAGAACATGAGGATGGGTGGTGAGAGGGAGAGGTGTTACTGTGAAAGTTTTACACTGCAGTTCACTATGCTGTCAGCACTCTGACAATTTCCTTTCATTTCAAGTCTCTCTCTTCTGCTTTGGGCCACTCAACATAGAACTGAGAGGAAGAGAGAGTGAGAAGATAGGTATGTGGTATGGTGCAGATCAAAAAGCGAGCTACATCTGCACTTTTAGCAGTCTGTGTTTAATGGATTGGGTTTCGTGTTCAATGGAAAGTAGATGTGATGACAGATGTGTGGCAGCAGGGAGAGAAATTATTTTTGCAGAGCTGTTTTCCAGGGTACGCGGTACTGACAGAGTAAATCAAAGCAATCGCGAGCTACCAGCGTCTTTGGTCTAATCAGTCTCTAAGCCTGGCCAAACTGGTGTTAAATGTTTTAGGTGATTAGCAAGTTGTTCACCCTGCTGAAAATCCAGCACGAGTGGTCACCAACATAAGGTATGCTTATGTGGCATGCTGATTTTTGGTTTGCTGGACCAAGTAAGGGAAGCAGGAATGCTGGTGAACCAGTGTTAAAGTGCCCTATTATAGGTAATGAAAGGTTCATATTTTGTTTTTGGGAGTCCCCAACAACAGGTTGACATGCATGCAAGGTCAAAAAACACTTTCATTGTCTTATAATATGCATTTATTTTTACCTTACTTGCTCAACGATTCCCAAACGATTCGCTCAACGATTCATTTTTCCAAACCCCTCCTTTGCGTGACACTAATCGACACTAATTGGTCGATTGGTCTCGTTTTCATGTCATCTCGCCTGTAATGCCTGATAAAGCTGCAGTGCAGCTTTGTGTACAGCGTTACCGGGGAAACCGCTATTTTTACTGTTCCAAAAGCGACACCTAGTGGCAAAGAATGAATTTGCATTTTCATTCAGACCAACACGAAAAGTGGGCGGGCAATATGCTAATGTTTCATGTTGACATCAACATGAAATGGCTTGGGATTCATTTTAAAAACGACTCGTTTCAATGATTCATGGTCGACTCTTTCTTTTGAGAGACAAAAACTTTATACACGGTGTACTTTCAGATTTAAAACTTTGCAGGATGTTTTCATTCACTTAGAGCTGTGTTTTCATTCACTGCATGAAAGGTCATTTTCAAAAGAAAGGTGATTGGAAAGTTGGTTCCCCAGCCTGACTAGCTGTCAGGATTCCATCTAAAACCATCATAACACGTCCTCCTAACAAGCTTGGCCATCCTGGTAGACAAGTTAACCAATGATTGGTATTTTGTTGGTCTAATTAGTCTCTAAGCCTGGCCAAACTGGTGTTAACAAGTGTGTCTTTCAGTCTGAACACTGTAGGTGTCAGAGATCGTTTTAAAACCTTTGAAACATGACTGCCTAACCAGCTTGGCCAGGCTGGGTGACTAGTAACCAAGGTAGCCTGATTTAATGGAGGTGTTTGTTGCTTCTGTTTTTAAATATTTTGTGTCTTTTTTTTCTCAATGATTCAGAACTCGGTTCACCTACAAATCTGGTTACTTCGGATGTCACTGAGAGCAGTTTTGTAGCATCCTGGACTGCCGCCCCTGGCAACGTCCGCCTTTATCGGGTCACCTGGAAATCCCTCTTTTCAGAGGAAGCTGGCGAGAAAACCGTCCCCGGGGACATAACCACCACCGTTCTGGACGGACTGACACCGGAGACCCGCTACAAGGTTTCTGTCTACGCTGCCTACAGCAGTAAGGAGGGGGAGCCGCTGCATGGAGAGGAGACCACAGATGGTAAGTCCATTCCCGCCTGCGTAATGAATCCAGCATATGACCAAACGCTCTTTACCTCGCTCTGTTTGTCTGACGTGGGCCTCTCGTCCTGAGGTAACCTACATCAGAGAGGAAAAAAAACTTGATATACTGTATATAATGTCTGAATATTGCACTGACATGCATATAAACCTAAATGAAGTATCTACCTTACCAATCTGAACCAGTCTGCGCAAAATTTTAAATGACACTCAACACAATTCAGCTACTAGCAAATAAATTAAATAAATAAATGTGTGGTGCTTGATAATCCGTGTAACTCTGATGAGTTCAGTCATTAACAATGAATGAAGACTTACCACATTTCTTACCTTAAGGATGACAAAACCCACAGACTTACACCCAAGCCATATCTAGAGACCAGAATATCATACAGACTTGAGGGTGGGCCAACAAGCAACCGCTTAACGTGCAGTCGCATTGACCTTTGCTTATCGAAATTCCTAGAAATCTAGTAATTATCAAAAGAAATCCATGTGTGAGGGTGAAAATTTTACTCAAGCAAATTCCATGAATCCATGAATTTGCTTTGCCGAGCAACAGAAAGCTGCATGGTTTGAAAGTGACTTCTCTGTGAGCTGTGCTTCAAACATTGCTAGACAATTCACACAAAGGCACTTTTTTGGTCCACGAAATTTTGCAAATGACGCTGTGCCATTAGAACACCCAAGCAATCATATAGAAATATGCAGTTTGAACATCTTGGCATCCAGTTTTGTATTTTGGGGTGAGCATCACTTCTTCAGAAAATGACAAAATCAGTTCTCGAGTTTAATGTCCGTTTTAAGAACACACTGCAACATAATGACATGCTCTCTGAAGTATGCTGGAGACAAAAGCTCCAAAACAGAAATGTATTAGTGTTCATTCTGATGTGGAAAGAGTGACTTCCATTTCCTTTCATAAGCTCAACACCAAGCGGGGGCAGAACGTCATTGCTATAGGTTTGCGTCATTACCTCTGTTTCCTCTAAAATACCTTCACTCTGGGCTATTGTAACATATGGTGTAGTGTGCAGAGTGGCTGATTTAATGATTTACACATGCTCTCTATTATCAAGGGATGCTGGATTTCAACACGCACTACAGCACTTATGGCATCCTCTTACTAATTCAGTGGGGCAACTCACTGGTTAAACTCACTGAAATTTGTAATTGGTTTATCTTGCTGTCTGGCTGTTTATTTATTGTCTGTCATCTAAAAAGTCCAGCCGAAAACAGTCTTCTGGCTTTCCATTTTATGTCTGCTGCCATCACTCTATTCCTTACCTCCTTCAATACCAGCATTAACACACTGTGTCCTTTTGGATCATGGATTCTTGGAAAACTTGGAAGTGTTATTTTTCCATCCATAAAACTCCCAATTTGTAAAAGGTCTCTCCATCTGAAAGTGTTCCGTAGGCCGGTTAAAAGCAGACAATTCATTCTTTTCCCTCTTGCGTAAAAACACTCCGGTCACGGCATAAAAAGAGAACATTGCAGACAGTCTTAGAGTGTCTGCGTTATGCATGACGTACAACCATTTTGGCATGTCTGGTTTCACCCGGTTTGGAGATCTGTGGTCTGTGTTGGATCAAGATTATCTTGGCAGACAAACTTTTATTATTCAGATGGTTTGGTTTTCCTGACCCCTAGGAAATGTGGTTAAATCAGTCCAATGTTTAATGGACATTGTCTTTCATTTATCTCCCCGACAGTGTCAGCCGCTGCCAGAGTTCTTACGGTTTCAGAAGAAACAGAGAGGACCATGCGAGTGACATGGCAGCCAGCACCTGGCAATGTTGTCAATTATAGGGTATCGTATAAACCTCAGGGTGAGACACGCCAGTTGGCCTCCAAAGCACCAGGGGGCACTAACACTTTAGTCCTGAGACGACTGCAGCCACAAACCCCTTACGATATCACAGTGGTTCCCGTCTACAAGTCTGGTGATGGAAGGCAAAGACAAGGAGAAGGAACCACGTGTAAGTTAATAGCAGATATTTGAAAACTTGAGGTGAGGCAGAAGTTGTTGAGGTTGAGGTTGAATGTGAACATGTTCATCCTCTTTGTTGTCTAATTTGACACCCTTTATTTTCTCTGCAGTGTCTCTATATAAAGCTCCCAGAAACCTGCAAACTTCAGAGCCCACTAAAACCAGTTTCAGGGTGACCTGGGATCATGCTCCTGGGAATGTGAAGGGCTACAAGGTCACCTTCCATCCCACTGGGGAGGACATGGACCTGGGAGAGTTGTTAGTAGGCCCCTATGACAACACAGTGGTTCTGGAAGAGCTAAGGTACGAGATGCCAATGCAGACACATATAGACGCCCTATAAACACCTTTAAAGTCACTGTGAAATCAAATAGACAACATGTACCTTCTTAAAACATGTTAATGTTGGTTTTCAGTCATGAAGACCTGTAGGGCAAAACATCCATAGAAGAACTTCAGCATCAGTTTTCCATCAAAGTTCCATCTGTTTCAAGCCACAAATATTTAGATTGAACACTGGAAATTCTGCAATATCCGTACTATTATTGAACTGAATTGTATCAACATTTAACTAAATTGAGCAGAATACTGACACTATTGCAATCTGTAGAGCTGCTTATAACTGAATTACAGAAAATTTGTTTGATAATTAATAAACTAATACAGTGATATTAAAAGATCAAATTGCAGCTGAGCTCAGAGTATGAATGCAATGCGCTAAATTTCACATTGAGCGTTCTCTTTATAATGGTTTTCTATGGAAAAATGCTTAATGTGAAACTTTGTGTGTTGCTTTTATATTCTGTGCTCATCTGCTTGCTTGTACATGTTATGTTTAATTGTTAAGGTATACTCATTTTTGGTCCTCTAATATTACTGTCTCAAATACATTAAGCAATTTATTTATACCAGTTTTCTATGGGAAAAAGTTTAGCATGCAGTTTAGTATGTTGTGTTCATATTCCGCATGCAGCTGCTAGCCTGTATATAGCATGCTTCACCAATAATGTGTACTGAATTTAGTCTTCTAATATTTATATTTAGTGCTTAATATAAACCTGGTTTAAAAAACAAAACAAAACTGGTGGACAGCAGAGAAAGCCTTGTTTCTGTATCGGTGTGATGTTATGTGAAAACCATGAATTGTAATCTATTAGCCTTTTGAGGTTGATAGATAGGATTGTTGGCTGATTTGTGTTTCTCTCATCTCAGGGCCGGCACTAAGTATTCAGTGAGTGTGTTTGGTATGTTTGATGGAGGAGAGAGTATGCCACTGGCTGGAGAGGAGAAGACCACCCTCTCTGACGCCCCTGAACCCCCACCCTTTGATACACCAGGTAAGATTAATAATAAAAAAACTACTCTCTTTCTGAGAAGGGTACTTTACCCTTCCCATACCAACCATCAGATCTCATTGTGCTGCAGAGTATTCAGCTCAATATGTAGAATGTTACTTGAGTTCCAAAACAATTAGCATACAGCATTCATTTTAACAGATGATAGATGGCACAAATCTACTGCATCTGCTATGCATTTAGTGAATTCATATATAACACAGCATAAGTTCTTTGTCAGTTTTGAATCGGAAAAGTAGGCTGCAGTCTAGTGCTTTGAGTAATGGCAAATACCTTTCAGCACAGCTAATTGTGTTGTGAAAGAGCAGACAGGGTGACTGCGCCACATGGTAGCCGTGTCTCTGCCTTCTTGTGGAAGGACTCTTGAATTTCAAGAGCGAGAAAGATTATCTGCTCACAATTACTTATGCTTTACAACTTGGTTAGGAAAAAAGTGACATACAGAATGAAAGCTTTGCACATGGTCGGCTGACCCTGGTCTGGAATGTTGCTCCTAATTGGGAACAGGTCTGATTGCGAGGGTCGGCCGCCCGACACCGGCAGGAGACGGAAAAACAAATATTCCCAGACAAGAGCCCTGAGGTGTAACACTCAGCTTGTCATTTGCATGCGACAGGCACTAGCAAAAAAGCACAAAAACAACAGTGCTGTGGCCTTTTGGATTAGTTCTATGGAAATATTGGTATATGGTTAGTTACATTTAAAATGCTTCTCTCTTGAATTTTTCTCATTTAAATATATATGCATGAGAAAGTTCAACATAAGGTGAACTGGTAACACTTTACAAGGTTCCATTTGTGATCGTTAGTTAACTACATTAGTTAACATGAACTACAAAGATAAATACTAAAATACTAAAGATAAATAAAGCATTTATTAATATTCCCTAACATTAATTTTTATTTTACTAATACACTATTAAAATCAAAACTTGTATCGTGAATATTATTAAATGAATACTTTTATTCAGCAAAGGCACGTTAAATTGATCAAAAGTGACGCAAAAGTGTTATTAGAGGGTATAATGCATTATAAGTATTCATCATGTTGTAATACATTATATCTTGTCGTTAATCATGAACATTATATTATTCATCTTTCTTTAAAGAGAATATTTCACAGTGGCTTTCTAATAATGTAGAGAGGGAAGATTGCTGAGTCTTGATAGTAATCGTTAGCGTTTTGAAGGTGAAGTGTTCAATTTAAGGCATATTTTAGTTATCTTGTATTTTAGTTTTGCATGTGGAGACAAATGCACTCGGATTGTGTGTGTGAAATGCATTTACCGATTTGCATCTGTGTTTGCTTACTTGCCTTTAGTGTTTAGGGTACAAGGGGTCGTAAATTAAATGTGAGAATTCCACATTACAGCACCCGTTTGGCTAATAAATCATTTTTGAAGCCTTAAATAATTCATTTTATTGCTACTAAGAAATTCACACACAGGTTTAACACATTTCAAAAACATAATAACTGCTGTATTTTAAAATATTAGCTGGCTATATCCACTGAATGTTATACATCTTTTTTTCTTTTCTTTTTGTTGATGCTAGAGGGAATGCTCTATAAATCAGACAATTATGCAACATGTTCTTTTTGAGCAGGGCCAGGTGGGCGACATTTTCCTTCTCTTTACCCCTTCATTCAGTTTTCTGGAGAGACAGCAAGATGGGACACAGACAAAGACATCGCTTACAGAAATGGAGTTTATAGTTTAAAAGATGTTATTTAACGTATAATGTAAAAAAAAAAAAAAGTGTGTTTTCAAAATGCCAAATAAACAGTTTTGTCATGCTTTGCATGACTGTGTGAATGTTTTGTGTGTCCAAGTGTGTCTGCATCCTTTATCACAAATCACAATCTGTTTGAATGTTTACATCTACTGGTTTGAATGATTATTATTATTCCTTTTATCATAATAAACTGACTGACTGAATTGTTCTCTGGTCAAACAGAGGTAATGTGCAAAACCACAGCCCAGGCCGATATCATCCTGCTTGTTGATGGATCTTGGAGCATTGGTCGTCTGAACTTCAAGACCATAAGGTCTTTCATTTCTCGCATGGTGGGTGTCTTTGACATCGGGCCGGATCGTGTCCAGATTGGTAAGAGAAATTTATCTTGAACCCCATATTAGTGAGAAGATCCACAATAGTGCCATGCGTAGGAATTCTCTTGAGTTCTCTCTCAAGCCTCAGACTTTTCTCCTGAGAAAAAGACCCTTGTCGTCTCACATGTGTGCTTTAGAGTTTCAGGAGATATCTCAACAATGTCTCAAACTTTGACTGAGTAATCCAATATACAACGTTTTGCAATTAAAAGTCATATCTCAGTATAACCTCATCATTTCTCATTAAATTTTTCCAAGACCAAATTATCTGCAGTGTACTCTCACTGTATGCCAATTTACTCTCTCGTTTGTTTCTCATGAACGTTTTATTGCTCTTCAAACAGTTTACGACAAAAAAATGAGGTCTTTTGAACTATAAAAGAGGAACTTCTGAGCAATGGCATCTTCTTCTGGGTGTAATTATGAACACTGTATCTGTCTGTTTTTAGGTCTGGCACAGTACAGTGGAGACCCAAAGACCGAGTGGCACCTAAACTCTCACAGAACCAGAAAAGAGCTGCTGGATGCCGTGGCCAATCTACCCTACAAAGGAGGAAACACTCTGACTGGTATATCATGTTTTATTCTGATCTATATGACAGATCCAACACACTTGATTTGTGGTGAAACCCTAAAGTTTGTAGAAGTTTGTCTTCCGCTTGTGATGTTGTCGATTGCGGCTCCAATTAAAAATAGAACAGTTTATTTGATCTTTAGAAAATATCTAAAGAAAAAAAAAATCCCAAGGGGTTTTTTTTTTTTTTTTTGAGAATTATATTTGATACATAAAGATTCATGGCTCACATTGTAGGATAGAGTGAGAATAATGGAGCTGAAACTCAGGAGGACTTTATTCAAATAAACAAACTGAGCAAAAATATACAGTTTGATGCAGATGCTGATATTTATATGACCAAAATTTAAGATGAATTCTGTCACCTTGTAAGTAAATCAATGAGATCTTTATAACAGTATAGTAGACTACTGACATATAAATATATTATAAATAAGTTTTCACTTATATTTAAGTATTATCTCCCAATAATATGTCTTAGTAAGATGGTATTTAAATGCTTAGTTTGATGATCAAAACATATAATGCAATGCAATACAATGATGATTGAGAGATGAACAAATAGACAATCCGCAAAAGCCTGATGATAATATATTTGACTCATATTTTAACATCATTTTTCCAAAAAAAAATGATTTATTGATAATCAAGTAAAATGTTTCTTCAGTCGAATGAGTGTTTATCTTTAAATATTTCTATCAATATCCAAGTTATTCTTACTTTTACTTATAAAAATCAGTAAATATTACACAGCAAAAAGACACGTGAAGCACGAGCTGAAGATGGACGTTTGTGCAGTTATACTAAAAGACCTTTTACTTGCTAAAAAAGTATAAACTATCAATCAAAAGTATAAACTATCAGTATTTTATTCAGCAATTTCTGCAAAGAGGCCATAGAAATGTGCATATCAAATATGACACAGTAGCTTTATGGGTTTCATACTGGTCTTCATTAGGTTTAATGCCTACCTCGTGTATTTAGACTCACTAACATTCTCTTATTCCACAGGCCTTGCTTTAAACTACCTCCTTCAGAACAATTTCAAGGCTAATGTTGGAATGCGTCCGAACTCTCGGAAGATCGGCGTCCTGGTTACTGATGGCAAGTCTCAGGATGACATCACGGTCAACTCTCAGAACCTGCGCGACCAGGGCATTGAGCTGTATGCCATCGGTAAGAACCCCTTTCCCCTTTCAGTCATTTAGACTAGGGGCCAGTTTTACTAAGCAGGGCAAATTAGCACGAGAGCAATTCCAAAACAACGCCAATGGGCATGGAAATTTCTGCGGGTGATTTACTAACAACTCGCAAATGAAAGAACATAGACGCAAACATCTCATTTACATATCGACCAACGAAATATACCAAGTGCAGCGCAAATTAGAGCAGTCGCAAATAAAGAATAAAGAAATAAAAAAGCTATAGTACGTTGAAAAGAACCGGAGGCCAAAAAATGCTAGAAGTTGCATTTTGATAGCCCTGGTATTGCGTGACTCCTAGTTGAGGGTTCCAAGTCGTCTTTTATTTCCTGAAGCAAATGAAAAATAACATGGCTTGGCAAACGATATCTTCGTGTTCTTCTTGCATTCCAGATAAATTACGTGTGGAAAAAAATTCCTCTCCCTTCTCTCTGTTCTCTGTGGTGCCTTCTCCTAGCAACAAATTGCAGCCATTTCAAGCGTAAAATAGTTTAAGACATGCTTTATTTGGGTGTTAAATAATGGCACAAATGCCAGTAATTTGATGAGTGCAAACGTTAGTAAAACGCATTGCGTGATTCATTTGAATACTCTCCTCCCATAAATTTTGCGTCTGAAAGGGAAACTCCTAGAAATGCATATTCAATTAAGGTCAGGCGCAAAAATAACTGTGTCCATGTCTTTTCAGCACTAATTCGTCACTGCAAAGAACTATTTTAACGCCAAAAGACGGTTTGTGCTGACAATGGATAATGAGTTGAACTGGGCTTTAAAGGCATATTCCAGGTTAGAGACTCCAGTGAGTCGATGTATAGAAAAATAATGTAGGAACTAGATTTTTTTCAGAGCTGTCAAAGAATGCGTCACTTTTTCTTCTAAATTTGTGCCCTCACGCCTTGTAAAACATTTTCAAACCCTGCAATAACGGTTCATATGATATTTTCATACAAGGTTATATATTCATTTGAAAACAATTTTTTAACCTGCAATATGCACTTTAACATGTCTTTTGTGGTTTTGATCTCCAGGTGTGAAGAACGCAGATGAGAATGAGCTGAGATCCATTGCTTCTGATCCCGATGACATCCACATGTACAATGTGGCTGACTTCTCCTTCCTGCTGGACATCGTGGATGACCTGACAAACAACCTGTGTAACAGTGTCAAGGGTCCAGGTATCACTGAGGTCATGCTCTCTAAAACAATGAGGCTGAAAGATACAGTATTTCTGAGGGATAGTCAATAAGAAAAGAAATTTGAGAAATTTGACTGGATTGTGAAAAGTGGGCAATCTATATGAGAATGAAGGTCAAATGCCAAATTTACACTGTAAAGGTGGCATATAAGCACTTTTGAGGTTGCATTTAGGCATTTTTACAAAAAGACTGTTTAATGCTGCTAAGAGGTGGCATTAATTGCATTTACACAAAAATTACAACTGTGTACTTTAAAGGTGCACTAAGAGATTTTTGCCAAACGATGTTGATATTTTGAAAGCACCAAAACAAACAAGCCCATACCCCAACAGGACCTCACCTCTATTTTGAAATCTCCGCCCCACACGTACGTACACAACCATGGCAGGGACAATCGTGGAAACAAGTGAAGATGACACATAAGCATATTCAAACAAAAGCCAACACAGATAAGTTGTGTGAAACGACGCGAAATCAACGCGAAATCACCTATCAAGAAGAAACAACGCAACCTTGGCGTCTGACTCAGCCCTTCCCGCTCCTTGAGTTCTCTCCACCGCTAGAAAGCTGCTCCGATATTTACGTGGGTCCTACCTGATTGTGGAACTCTTCTTTTTAATGTTTTGTTTCTCTGATTGTTTCCTCTTTTTTATCTGCCATCTCTCTCTATCTATAGTCGATCTGCTAATATCGGTCCTGTGCAATCAAATTGAACACTCTCTTCAAGACACGCCCCCTTACTGCTGATTGGCTATAAGTGTATTTTGGGACTCGGCCCAACACTGTGGTCAAAAGTGTTTTTCAAAAATCGCTTAGTGCACCAGGGGTTGAGGTGGGTCAGAGTAGGCATAATTTAGTCTGGCTTTTATGCTGCATTACATCTTTATATTATATTACCAGACAGCAGACAGTCTGCTAATATTCTAATGATTGCTTACTTATAGTTGGTAGAATGTCTAATGTGGACTTTCCAAATAAAATGTTACCTGTATTTCTGATCAACCTCTTTCTGATAACACTTTTAAAAAAATGTGTTGTCAGAGTGTTGATGGCGCTGTCAACAGCTATGTCCTAAAAGGTTCAAGAATGAGTCTTTCCTTTTCTCTTATTTTTTTTTCCTTTTTACAAAATGGAATCTCTGAAGACTTTGACCTTTTCATGATGAAACTTTGACACTCTGAAACTCGATCCAGGTGCAGACAGACGTTCCAGGCTCCACGAGAAAAAAAAAAAAAAAAGTCTAGAAGCAGCCCAGTCTTGAAATGAGCTGGAAAAAAGACATGATGCTGTTAATATTCTGTGAACTTTTGACTGATTAGTACTATCTTCTGACATTTCAAGACATATCAGAGCAATGTTGCTACAGTGTTGTAGCTCTTGTAATCTCTGGAGGAAATTCTTCTCCTATTCTTTTAGTGTAACAAAGTAAAATATGAGACATGTTTTCCCTGTGAAAATTTAAAGAGCTCTGCCATGAACCAAAACAACCAGCTCCTAGATGATCATTATTTATATATATATGCCATTATAATGACTAGCTTGACCCAGGGTGCAGAAAACACAATATAGCGTCCATTAACATGTAGAAAAAGAAAAAAAAGAAAAATCTGTAATAATAAGGTCAATAATCTATATCTCCTATTAAATATTTTGAATATTCAAAATCATTATTCTAATTAAATGCATCAATGTATGAACTCTAAAATAACTCTAAAATTACTATATCATTTACAGACTTTTAGGGCAATGTTTACCAAATTCATATTTGCTCAGAAACAGCCCTGATGTGACAGTCTAATGTTGGAGTATGTGAGGGGTCAAAGGTTAAACCCTAATCACCATCATTACCCCTCACAGGAGGAGGCCCAGAGCCACCCACTGATCTAACGACCTCAGAAGTGACCCATTACTCCTTCCGCGCCACCTGGGTCGCCCCCGATGGCCCCGTGGAGAAGTACAGAATAGAGTATGTGAGCATCGCAGGAGGAGAACCACAAAAGGTATGAACACTTCACATGTTTGAAAAGCATCACAATTACTATTGCTCATTGTTAGGGTTATTAAACCCTAAGTATAAAACTTAAGTGTGCAATTCATTTAAAACTATTTACGCAATGCACATTACCAGCAAGACAGAGCTAAGAAAGACAAAGTGTGGCTTGAGACATTTCATGCTGAGCCAATTCTTTGGAAGTCTGGAAGTCTGGAAGTCCGGAAGTCCGGAAACAATCTGGAAAGGCTGACTTTGATTTGACCTAGAAGTGATTAATTGTGTTTTCTTTGCAAACACAGTCATGTCCTATTCTTGTGAGTTCTCACTTTAATTCTGTTCGTCTGTTGCAGCTGCTTGTCGACGGGACGGTGACGACTGTGGTCTTGGAGAATCTCACTCCGCTGACGGAGTACATGGTGAAGGTTTACTCAGTGGTGGGAGAGGACAGCAGCGACCCCCTCAAAGGCTCAGAGACGACATGTAAGTGTGCATTTACCCACAATTCACTCATCACCAGAACAGCCAGAGCCAATTCCTCAACAATATGTATCTGAACACCAAAAAAAAAAAAAAAAAAAACCCAGTGAAAATCATTATTTATTTGCACATTCGATAGATGTAATTGTTTTAGAAGTACATAATGATGAGGATATGGTTTTGCACTTCTCTATACCATGGTAATACAGTTTATTGCATTGTAATACTTTGTTTTTTGTACATTTTACACGGTAATGCTATGATATTCTTAAAAGTACCTTGGAGTACCATGGAAATACCATGGTATTTGAGGACAGTAATCATTCAATACCAGTGGTATTACAGTCTGACGCCATTACTGTACCATGGTACTGCCACAATACAGAGTTAGATACTTTTGTATGTATTGTATCATACAATACTTGGGTGAATCTCACAAAAACATGTCTAAATTAAAAATAAAATAAAATTCAGCAAGGATGCATTAATTGATCAAAAGTTACAGTAAAGACATTTATAATGTTTCAAAAGATTTCTATTTTCAATAAATTTCTATTCATCAAAGAATCCTGAAGAATAAATTGTGTCAGTTTCTACAAAAATATGAAGCAGCACAACCGTTTACAACATTGATTATAATCGGAACTGTTTCTTGAGCAGCAAATCAGCATATTAGAATGATTTCTGAAGGATCATGTGACACTGAAGACTGGAGTAATGATGCTGAAAATACAGCTTTGATCACAAGAATGAATTACTGTTGTAGTATTTTACAATATTACAGTTTTACTGTATTTTTGATTAAATAAATGCAGCCTTGTTGAGCATAAGAGACTTCTTTCAAAAACATTACCAAATCTAACAGACCACAGGCTTTTGAACCATAGTGTATATATACATTTACGGTAAGGAAAATGTGATTTCTTTTTAATAATGTGTCAATGCAAACACTTTATTGGTACTGAAAATGCTCTCAAGTGTAATTTGCTATATTTTTATTGAAATGATGTTGACAGGTTTCGCGAGATTCACCCAATAAAGTGTCATCTTTGCTGTTTAAAAATGACCAAGATTTTCTGATGTTTAGCTAGTTGCTGAGAAGGTGCAAATAAAATGCTATGCAATGTGTATGTGCTAATATTGCTGTGCCCTTTTTTTTGCCACCTTTAATTTTTTTTTAATTAACATTATGACTTAACCCTAACGTCATCATTCCTTTTACAGTCCTCTGAAAGTAACTGTGTTGCATACGGCATGATGCTGCTTTGCATCGCAAAGTGTCATTGTATTATTTAATTTGTTGAATGTGTGTTGACATTTGCATATCTGTTTGTCTGTCAGTCATTTCCATCACGTGAGTATCCCATGATCATTCTCATCCAACCATCGTCTCTCATGGCATTCCATTCCATCTTGTCACACATCCATCATTCCATCCGGAATGCTTCCATGTTCCCATTCGAGCTTCAGTCCGCTTAGATGGATAGTCAGGGATCAAATTGCAGAAGAGAAAGAGAGAAAAGTCATGTTCCCCTCTATAGTGCCTCTCAGTGCTGTGAAGAACATGAACATCTACAAAGAGCGCTCCACCACCATGAATGTGAGATGGGATGCGGTCAAAGGGGCCAAAGGCTACATGCTTCTCTACGACGCCCTTAATGCCACCGAACCCTCTGTGGAACAGGAGGTACGGTGACGCCACACATTTCAACCACTGCCCAATCTGCTGTCCCGTCACATCTAGTCAGTCAGCCTTTTGGATAGGCCAGTCTTGAAGCTGAATATTTAAAAAAATAAATACAAAACGTGTTAATAATTTTCATCAGGACTTACTGGAAGAGACAAAATGTTCTAATGGAAATCCAATGGTGCTATGCAGCTCAAATCTGTCAACAACTCTGACATACTGTAGCAGAAAGAGGAAATGGAAAGCATTTTTGGAAATATTGTAGATACCACAGGTGGTAGGTCTACATTTATTGGGTTCAAAAACATCCTTTATATTGCAGCTTTTGGAAAATAACAGCTCATTAGCGCTTTGGGGCTTGTTAGCACAGTTCCTCTTTCAAGTATTTCACACAGTGAGAAGATCCAGAGGTCTCGACGTCAGTTCTGGCGTGAATCTGGTGTCCACAGGGCTTGTCTGAGAGAGCAGATGTTTCAATATTGTTCCTCCATTTTTTTCATTAGAAAAAAAAAAAGGAAAAGAATATGCTTAGAGTTTTTGCTATAGTTGGTAGACACAGTCATAATGTCTTCACTGCAAAAAATATTTTTTTCTTACACTTTTTGTCTTCTTTTTTTGCCTTATTTTCCAGTTCAATCCATCTAAACATTTGTGCAAAATTTCAAGCAAAATTAAGCCTTGTTTTCTGAAAAATGTCTCAAAATTAAGTGGGTTTATGCTTAAAACAAGAACAAATGTCTGCCAAAAGGGTAGGAACTTTATTTGTCCTTGTTTTAAACAAAAATAAAATTTTAATATATTGTCTGTGTTTTTTGGACCGTGTGTGTGTGTGTGTGTGTGTGTGTGTGTGTATATATACAGGTATATGTATATATATATATATATATATATATATATGTATGTATGTATGGAAATGTATCTTGATTTAGGAATGTTTAGATATTTGTTCTGGAAAACAAAATAAAAATACAGAGTAAGAAAATACTTTTTGCACTGGGGATATCTCAGTCAAGACAAGACTAAAATTAGACATAATTTCTACCATTATATATAAATCTAAAGGATTTATAGATATTTTAAAGGTATTTGTGCTAAAACTGTCCTGCTAAAAAGACCAGCAAATGTTGTTTTGGATACTAATCCCCAGCATTTCTGCACCCTTTTTCTTAAATAGCTTAACATCAACATCCCATCAAAATGAACCTTATTTACTTTTTGGCCATGATTCTTCATGGTATTCTAAACTTTGTAATTTTGTTACTCTTTGTTACAAATTTAACTATCTTATTCTATGTGGCCATGAGAGCTTTGTTCAGCCTTGTGTTATTTTAGTACTACTGATAACATTTTTAGTAATCACTGATATTTATTTGTTTGTAAGAGTTTTACTTATAGTTAATGTAATTGCTCTGGTTCAGCATCCATATCATTCATAAACTATCTTAGAAATTCAAACTGGGCCAACCTGGTCTTTTCAGCAGTGGCGTAAAAAATTTCCATTATGTTCCCTTGAACAAGTCCACCATCCCTTTCATTTGTGATGTGGTTGACTTTCACAGATGCGTGTGAAAGGAACAGTTACTGAAGTCCAGCTGAAGAAACTTCGTCCCAACACGGCCTACAGAGTTTCCGTCTTCGCCCTGTTCGGCGATTTCGCCAGTGAACCTCTCTCTGATCAGGGGGTGACCCGTAGGTGGCACTAGGGCTTTCTTCCCCTCAGCAGGGATGTTTAGCACATCTATCTGATTCTCATCGTTTGTTTGTCTGTTGTTTTTTCGTTTGTATCTCTCCCTTCTCTGTAGTGCCTATTCCTCCATCCGGTGAGTTGAGGATCACAGACGTAACCCACAGCACCATGCAGCTGGACTGGGATCCTGCACCTGGCGGCGTTCGTAAATACATCATCACTTACAAGCCAGAGGAAGGAGAGTTGAAAGAGGTAAAATCAAACTCATCAGCTTTTGGTGACATTTGCCCATTCTGACAAATCACTGAATAGGCCATTCATTTGTGATTACATGTATGACTATCTGAAGGGAACTGATTGTCTTCAGAAAAGTTACACTGGCATTTTCTTTTCATCTTACCTCCGTATGATGTCTAAAAGTAGTGTTTATAAGTGCAGCGCTGCTTTGCGTATGTTGGAAACTGGGGTAACTGCTGTATTTCTGATTTTCCAAAACATTTGCATTTTCATTCAGCCCATCTGCCGTTTTTGTTCAGACCAATTGTATACAACATACATAATCAGAAATGTGAGGTCTATCCTATAATTTATTAATGATTTTACAACACTTTACAAGTTTTACAACATTGCTACCTAAACAACAGAATATCCTAATTGACTTCAGCTGCTGATTCCTATGATTCTTTAGAAAAATCACTGGTCTGGGGTTTGAACATATGAGAACCACTGAAAGCAGAAGGTTCGCAAAGCAAGTACAATCACAAGAGGGTTTTAGAGGCCTGATAGTAAAAGTAATTTGCACTTGTAATATTTATGTTTTTTTGACAATCACATCACACCAGCCACAACGAAATGCTCCGAGGGCCGCACGCGGCCTGCCATCCACGTGTTGAGTAGCACTGCTTTTGGGATTAATTGTGTGCACAGCTTATCAGCTGTTGAACAACAATCTTGTTTTCAATTGTGCAAAGCCTTCCTAGGTCACTGTGGAAGCCTTCCTGTGGAAAGATTCCTGTCTGTTTACACAATGCATCCAGGCAGACAACCAAGAAAGAGACTCATGTTGATGGATTTGGGACCTTTTAACATATCAGCAATTACGTTACACAAGTCAGTGGAGACGGCAGCTGCCGAGAGAGTACAGCTGCTCTCCAGAGCTTCGGTTACAGCGATCATCTACCAAAGATTGCGAGAACAGACACGATAAAAAAAGATGGAGTTTTGAGTGGCACGCAGCAATCCGGTGCTTTGGGATGTGTATTTTATGGGTGGGATTTTTTTCCTATGATTTTTTTTTAACTCTCATTGGCAGTTTTTGGCCTCAGCTTTTCTCCACATCCTGAGGTATTAATCATGACTCAGTTCTGCTCATAACTCTTCGTTCTGGGATGAAAAGATGAAACAAACATGCACACAAATGTGGGTCCAGGTGGATGGAAGCCTGAGAAGCCTGACAGATGGCGGCAGCTCCTGTTACCTGAAACTGGATCTAAGATCAGGTCTAATCCTGCAGGAACTTAAAGTGATTTTATATGTATTGAGGCTTTGTTGTTTCTCTTACCGTCAACCCCTCTCTAGCAAATAATGCATCACATGCTAGGGTGGCCATCCATCTGGTTTTAGGTAGGACATACCTGGTTTTGAAATACCAGGTTTTGTTCCTGAATGATTCTGTAATGAAAATGTTTTTGAATGAATCGGGCGAGTCAATGATTCAATAAGCCATTTATAAAGACAGCTGCATACTAGTATAGTGCTCTTACTATTTTTAGCATTTTTATAGCATAAATAGCAAGAGTAGAATGCTAATACTGTACATGGTTCTGAAATCAGCTTGCTTCATTCCTGAATGAATCAGCTCTTTTGAACAAACGAATTGAAAGAGAAAATCAGTGACTCACTCATTAAGGCAGTGACTTCTTGCCGCCAATTGGTGGTTTTTGTTTCATATTTAAAGTATGATGTCATAGTTTTATGTTCAGTATACTTTATATTTAACACATTCATCTCCTAACAGTATTTGCAATTGTGACAGCAGTGTAAATGCATTTGTGTCATCTCTGAACTGCATTAAACAGTCTGCATAAATACATCTAAATTCCACTTCAGATGCAGCTTTTGTGCTGCTTCTGGAGTGCAAAGATGGATTTTGTTCAATACATGAAATATGATGCATACATTTAAAACAAATAGTTGTAGGATTTACAACAATTACTCAGAAATAGTTAATAATTGTACAAATAATTAGGAAGAAATGACAAGTAACGCATCGGATTAAACAAACTGATATCTGTGCACAATTTTAATTCCAACTTCAAAAATATATTTTAATTATATTTATAATAAGTAAATGATTACAGGTGATCTGGATTGCTTAATCAGATCCCAGTAATTAGATATTAAAATACTCATAATCAAATTACAGTTCCATTTTTATTGATTACATGATTGCATGTTATTAACACAATGACAGTAAAGTGTTAATAATTTATTGATAAAAGTAAACAATAAATTGTCAGATTACATTACCTAAATTGTGTAAACTAATAGATTATATTGCTGACTACACTTTACACAGTGTCCTTTGGAATCAGTAAAAGATTGTACTTTGTAAGTAACCTACGAATCTGCCAACTAACCGCCAATGCTAACCAGCCAAACCTTGACCTCCTGATGCCGTCAAGTCTTTTTGCTGTGTTTTATGTGGCCATAACTGCACTTCTCATGTTTCAATTTAGCTTGAAGTTGACGCAGATGTAACGTTTAGAGGACTGGATAATCTCATTTCCCAAACGGAATACGATGTGGCTGTGACTCCTGTGTATGATTCTGGGACCGGAAACCCAATGCTTAACCAAGCCATTACAGGTAACAGGCCAGGGGATCCATTATCTATGAATAACCTCTGTAAAGTGAAATAACACTTGACTGCTAAATGTTTAAAGTGCTCAATTGTAGCCTGAAACTCAGTTTATCATCCTGTTCGCTTTAGACGTTGTCCCTGCTCCGAAGAACTTGAGGTTCTCTCAAGTGTCCCAGACCAGTTTCAGGGCTCACTGGGAGCACGGCGCTCCTGATGTCTCCCTCTACCGTGTCGGCTGGACCAAGAGTGGAGAGAACAACTTTCAATATGTAAGACATCAGAGTCTAAACATGGTCTGATTCATCAAGTTGAAATACTAAAGATTTGACTTCAACTGTGTATTTACTCTCCTTCCCGTAAAATCATAAATATTACATGTATACATTACACTCAGAGACATAAAGTGGTATAGAGTAATAGTACTGTTCTGGGAATATATATCTGTACTTGTACTCAGTTACATTTACAAAGTAAAAATAATAATTTTTACACCATTGCAATTTCATGTAGAAAGTACAAAGTATGACATTTTTCTAGTTATTTAAAAATAAAAATGGTATTTTTCTTTATCCTGATGTAGTTTTGAAAGACGAGGGTGAGTAAATGGTGACAAAAAGTTCATTTTTGTGTGAACTAGTCTTTTCAGACTCAGTCTGAACTACAGTAATATAATGTTTTATAATAATCATAATAACCATTGCTGTATATAGATGAACTTAAGTCAACTGTGAACACTGTTCATGATTAGGCTTGATTATTCATTTAAAAAATGACTATTTCCAAATGTCAAACCACTGTATCTGCTACTAATTTTAGCTGAAAGTATTCAGCTAATATTCTACCTGAAATAAAACTAAAATAATGGGGTTAATTTTTGTTTATATATACTATTTTATTTCACGTAATTAATTTTTTTTAAAGTGCTGAGTAAATACAAAAAAAAAAAATAATTAAAAATGACAATGTCTGTCCTGTAAATTTTTGACATAGTATCTTGTACTTTTAATTTCTCAGTACTTTTTACACCCCTGCAAGTAATAGTGATTGTTAGTATCTAGTAGTAGTGTTATTTGTGTCGCAGTATTGGTAAATGGTAATTGCACATTTAACTGCTGTACAGTATGTAGCTAATACCACTGTGTTCCTCAGGATATCCTGAGCAGTGAGGACACCACTCTCCTTCTGGAGAACCTGGAGACAGACACCCTCTATGATGTTTCTGTCACTGCCATTTACCCTGATGAGTCTGAGAGTGAAGATCTTCTAGGAAGCCAACGCACATGTAAGAAACCCCCGAAATCCAAATGAAGACTTTTTTCCATTTACTGCACTTTAGACATAATGTGTGCATTTGACAAACTCTCACTCTTTCTCTCTGTGCCCTGCTGACCGCAGTGTCCAAGGTTATTACACCCGGTGAGTCTGGTGTTTTTAAGATACATGACATTTAACATTCGGATTCCATACGGATATAAGGATGTGTTCGAACACAAAACTGAAATTTCAAATGTTGCTTCTTATAGCTCCTAGTGGACCTCCTCAAAACCTCCAGGTGTTCAATGCGACTACCACCTCCCTCACCGCAAAATGGGATCACGCTCCTGGACGAGTGCAGAACTACAGGATCACCTACGTACCAGTTGCAGGAGGAAGATCACAATCGGTAAAGAACATTTTTACATTTTTTATGTTCATATTATCTGGCTGACTGATAATAGTATTACAGGAGATGTGTTATTTCCACTAGTGCCACCAAGCGAAATCGCAAACAATTCTCAATCACAAACAGTATCCATATTCAATTCATCAAACACTGATTAATTTGGTAAAAAAAAAGAAGAATTTGACCGCTTCCCATTGTGATTTGAGTTATTATAACAAAATGTAATGGACCCTGAAATTGTTTTGAAACAGGAATTGTGTGCATCAACTTTAATTTTTCTGATCCAATGCAAAATAAATCTGTTGGTTTCATCTTGCATAAACATGTATAGAATTACCTAGCTAAAGACTCTTCATGAGTTCAGTATTAGCAATGTAAGACTTTTATCCATTTTGGATGGATTAGGATAATAAGAGAGTTGGTGCTTGTGGGTAGTTGATGTCCATGAGCATTTTTATCAACATTAAGAATGTAAGATAAATAATTTATATCGATGTTCACAGTTTATCATTATTTTAATCACCCTTTTGGCTAGTTTTAAATGGTCACATGTGACAGAGTACAGATATTACATTTAGCCTTTTTAATTTAATTAGTTAGTCAATAAATGAAGATGTAAAAACTGCATGCACATTGCCATTCAAAACTTTTCGGTCAGTAATATTTATTTATTTATTTATTTGAAAGAAATGAATTCTTTTACTTCGCATGGATGCATTAAATTCATCAAATGTGACAGTAAAGACATTTAAAAAAAATTCTATTCATCAGTGAATCCTTAAAAAATCAGGGTATCCACAAAAATATGAAGCAGCACAACTGTTTTCATCACTGATAATAATAATCATGTTTCTTGATCATTAGAGTGATTTCTGAAGGATCACGGGATCCGGAAGACTGTAGAAAATTGCTGCTGAAAATTCAGCTTTGCATCACAGGAATAAATAACATTTTAATTAAAGTATATTCAAATAGAAAACAGATCTTTTAAATTATAATAATACTTCACAATATATATATAAGTATATAATACCAACATAATATATTTCTGTTAACTTAGATCTGTAGTTTGCATTATGTCTTTAGATTAATGGTGTTACTGTAAAGCACAGGAATAGATTTAATCTAAATTATTTATTGTTTTATTGCCCTTATATTTCATATGTATTGCTGCACTGGCTGGAAATATCTGAAAGTGCATTTAATATTCCCTACAGGTTGCTGTTTTTGGTTTAGCTGGTCCAACTAAGAGTGCAAATCTTAGGCTGTTTAAGATGTTTTTGTCTGCAGAATCAACTATCATCTTATTATTTTCCATGTTTTCATGGTATCTGAATGGGTGCAGAGGTGTTGTTTTTCTATACTAAAGTCATTGCAGTGACTTTTCCAGCCTCTGTTTTCTTCATCAAGAAGGGAGATTTACACTGGCAGCAGTCATAGGAATAACAGCATAAAACTAAACGCTGTTTTGCTCCACTGAAAAACAGTCCTATCTGCAGTCGTATAGTATTTGTGATGTGCTGTTCCTGACATTATCCAGCACTGCTGAAAATTACTTTAGCTTATTTAAAGGAATAATTTGGGCTAAAAAAAAAAATCAGTGACGTGCTGTTGATTACCACAGAAAATGGCTAATCCTTATCTTTGTTGACAAAAAACAAAAATCTAATTTAGAGTAATGAAAATGCATGGCAGGTTTGTTTTATCATGCTGAGGAATAATTATTTAATCATTTTATGGTTGCCAGTATATATATATATATATATATATATATATATATATATGATATAGGCACAAATAGTGGAGCTGATCCCTTGACTCATTTAACAACACAGTTCATTCTCTCTGTCACAGACACAGATAGGAGGGAAGAAAAATACAGTTATTCTGCAGAAACTGACTCCAGACACTCCCTACTACATCACAGTTGCTGCAATCTATGCAAATGGAGATGTCAAAGACATTTCTGGCCAAGGAAAGACATGTACGTCACGTGACTTTACCATATTCATTAGACCTTTTGGTTACCCAGCTACATTAATGCATTTTTTCAGATAGTGCTTAAATTATATAAATTAGGTCATTGTTGACACATTGAATAGAGTTTTATGTGTGTTCCCATAGTACCGCTGGGCAGTGTGAGAAACCTTCAGGTCACGGACCCCACGGTCAACACTCTGAATGTACGCTGGGAACCGGCTGAAGGGAGCGTACGGCAATACAGGATTTACTACCAGACCGTCACAGGGGGCGCAGAAGACATGGTACGTCCCATGGCACCTCCTAACACTTATATTATGTTCCGGGTCAATTTGGGTCAAAGGGCTTTATTGTCCCATTAAGGTGGCATCCATTTAATAGCCTAAATTGAATTAAAACTATAATTTACACTCAATACGTTATTATTGCGTACTGTTTTATAATGTGCTACAATTCTGAGGTGCAGATAATTGCCACTATTTGCAATAAGTAGTATAAATAGCAGAAAATCTTGCTATTTTAACATAGTGTAAATAGAATCTTTAGCTATTTGCACTTAGTGTAAATATAATCTAATTGCTTACACTTACACTTAGTGCAAATAGCCGCTGCCAAAAAAAGGTAATTGTGACTTTTTAACTGTCAATTCAGATTTTTTTTCTCTCAATTGAGAGTTTACGACTTTTTTTCTCAGAATAGATATAAACTCGCAATTGCGAGTTATAAAGTCAGAATTGCAGGATATAAACTCGCAATTGCTAGAAATAAACTTGCAATTATGACTTTTTTCTCAGACTTTATATCATGCAATTCTGAGAAAAAAGTCAGAATTGTGAGATAAAAAGTTGCAATTGCCTTTTTTATATTTTCATATAATATAAAAACGGGCTTCCATAGTTTATGCATGCGTTTCTTGTAGCTCATTATCATTTAAAGAGCCATGCATTGAAACGGCTCGCTATGAACAAAGTTGTTTTCGACAAGGTAAAAAGGAAGTTGTTTTATACGACTATTGAAGAATTTTAACCAAGTATGTTACAGACATTTCATGGAGACCCTAAAGAATCATACCAAGTTGTGGGAAATGCGCATCTGATGTCCTCTTTAATAATATACTGTAATTGATGCAAAAATCCCATAGACCTACACTGAAGGCCAGAATAGTATAATAACATAGAAATCATAGAGACTTGGAGTTTGTCTCTTTTGGCTTGGACCAGAAAGCAACCGTCAAGCAACCACTTAGACAAGTGCATCGAAATGTACTAAATACACATATAAAACATAGCAGCAGTCCCTCAACGATCCTAAGCACTGTGCAATTTTGCAGAAACTAGAAAATGAAAGTCTTTCATTGTTTTAATGTTCTCAGGCCCAGGTTCCTGGAAGCACTACCAGTACAGTTCTGAAGAACCTGCAGTCTGATACCGAGTACACAGTAACAGTGGTGCCAGTATACGCTCCTGGAGAAGGCAAGCGCATGTCAGAGAATGGAAAAACCTGTGAGTTGATGCAGTCTTTTCTTATTTTAGCTTCACTGGAAAGCAACGAATTCCCATACTTATCCATCATATACTCCCCAGTAACAGAAACCCTTTTGCCAAAGTTTTCATTCCAAGAAGTGCAAAGTGCAGTTTTCTGGCTTTAACATTAAAGTATTACACTTATAAATAGAATCTCAGAGACTTGCACAAAGATTGAATCAGCTTTATTGGATTGATCACTAAGGGAGGAATGCCGATGTGCTGGCAACCCCATAAATGTGACTCCAGTCTGGGCTTAATGAGCCTTCTTTATGGGGTGTAATGACTCGAGATGCTGGTGTGAGGCTTACGAACAATCTATTTCACCAAATGGAAAACCCAGGGAGGTGCAAGGACATAAAGACACCCCTATTTACTGCTGTCAGCTCAATGCTCCTCATTCAGAGTCAAACAAACTGATTTTTGTTGACGTCATTGTTTTTCCACCAGGTGGTTTGCTTTCCATCATCTCCAGTTTGCTTTGCGTGGCCGTGCACGTTAATGAAAGTGTTTGTTTTGGTCAAAATGTGGGATTAGGGTTTTTGCTGGTGGAAATCTAAAGCTTGTTCTGTTCTGCTTTTTGTTTTCATGCACCATTCACGAGGTGTGTTATTGAAAGCTGTGCGCATTTACTTTTAAGGCAAGACACTACAGGTGAATTGGAAAAAAATATTTAAATAATAGATATAGCCTTGTCTTCCCCACTTAATTTTTAGTATACAAGTTTTCTGAAATGTTATGTTTAAATGTGCAAATTTTATCCAAAATAAATATGGAATGGAAATTTGAACAGTGGATAAAGTTTCATTTTGTTGAAATATTAGAGTTTTAAAAGGGTTTTGATATCTAATTTAAATCCGAAAATATTGTCAACAACTAGAAAAAAATGTTACCATAATTTTAGGAATAAAGATCAGGTGGATGGTAAATGAACAAACCCCCATGGAAAAAAATACAGACGCGAACAGATAAAGTGCAATAAAATAAACACAGTATTTTGGATAACATTTACAATAGAATGCCAAATAATCCAACATCTCAAAATTGACCAGTGTATTAACAAAAGTCTCAATTTACTGTAGATAAAACAGCTAAACAAGCTAAACAAAAGCTAAACATATAATGTCTGTCTTTTGATGTTGGGCTGAAAAATACCTCTTACCATCGGTTTTGGTTTAAAGGCAGAATTTGAAATGCTGTTGTAATGTGTTTCTGTGGTGGTTGACATTGAAACTAGTATTGTGTTGAAACCTGCATGCATCATCACAGAGGACAAGGGCTCTTGTAAATAGTTGTAAATTTCTGTACCTCTTTAACCACTCTAACCGCACACCCCTTTTACTGTCTTTGTTTTTATGATGCTGCTCCCGCTCCTGTCTGAAACAGTGACGCGGACCCCTGCCAAGAACATCCAGGTTTACAACCCCACCACAAACACCATGAACGTGCGCTGGGAGCCGGCCTCCGGAGATGTGCTGCAGTACCGCGTTGTCTACTCCCCCCTCTCTGGAACCAGTCCCACTCAATCTGTAAGTCCTCATCGTTAGGCTTGCGTGAAAGATCGTATGGGAAATACTGACGCGACAAATGTTAGTCTCTCAACCTTTTGAGCGTAATGGTCTGTTTGCAGTCTGTCCCTCTGCAAAGATGTTTGTGTTTTTAATGTCATGCAGCCTCGTTCTCACATAAACTTCATTGCTTGAGAGGGATTTTCACAAAGCTCCGAAATCCATAAATGTCTTTTATTGTCGTCAGATGCTTGCGTAAAGAAAGCAGCTGTGGGAAATCTTGAGCCCAAACCTGTTTTATTTCAGCACTGAGGAAAACAGAGTTTAAACATTCACTCTTATGTCTTAACAGAACGAGCTTCTTATCTGCAGCCGCGAAGGCTTTGTGGAATATTGTTATGGACGCACATCTTTTCCGAAATTGTGGCCAGTTTTCCGAATTCTCTGCGCTTTAATTTTAACCTCCGATCTATGATGAATTTTTTACCTTTTCCACTGGAACCTTGAAAAACTCCAGGAGTGCAATCAATCGCCCACTGGCCTCAGTCTTGAAAATAAAGGCTAGTGTTGTCAGTAATGCAAAAAGGGAGTTTCCCATGTCATTAATTGGGAAGTCAGTGACCCTCATGACCTGGTGTTGTGAAGATCAGTGAAAGGAGGTGATTGCACGACACTGTCAGCACATCATTCTCTCGAATTGCTACAACCGCTACACTATTAACACATCAAAGGAATGTTTCCACTGCATTGGCTGAGTAAGTGATGATCGCTAGTGGTTGGGTTGGAAATGAGCAGTGACACAAACATCAGTGAGTGCAAGAGGCCATCTGTAGAAAAACAGACAAACTTCTTTCTCAGAGTGTAATATATCAGAGATTTTAAAGCCAACAGTTTTGATGTGCGTGATCTTAAGGGATTAAATGTTGAGGGACATATCATTTTGCATTAAGATTTTTTCTTTGTTTGCTTTGTGATATTTTCCTTAATATTAAACACCACTCATTCACATTACAGTAATGAAAAAAAAAAAGACAACAACTCATTTTTATTAACAGAATTATTTCTATTTTTATTACCGCAAACAAGTAAATAAATATTTAATAAAATAAATAAATATCATTTAAAAGTGTTTTCATACAACACTGTAGTATTTGTTGTAAAACATGACTAGACAGAATGATTGTCTTCACAAGCTTTACAGAATAAGAATCAGATAAGAATGATTGGTAGATTCCTGTGAACAGTATGATTTTTAGTAAAATGTGCTCATTTAGTCATATGTTATTGCCTCAACTGTGAACTGAATCCTTATGTAAATGAATGGTAACACTTTATGTTATGGACCAATTCTCACTATGAACTAGTTGTTTATGAGATGCATATTACTTGCATATTGGCTGTTTATTACTACTTATAAAGCACACATTAATGCCTTATTCTGCATGACCATTTTTAATCCCTTAATCCTACCCAATACCTGAACTTAACTACCTTACCAACTATTAATTAGCAGCAAATTAAGAGTATACTGAGGTAAAAGTCATAGTTAGTAGTTGGAATTGGTCCCCAAACTGAAGTGTGACGAACTTGGAACAAATGTAGGTGTTCTGGTGGATCATCCTAAAATAAGCTTATTTTTGTTATAATATATAACAAATATAATATAATAAATGGAAATTATTATTTGTATTGATTTTCCTTTTGATTTTGTGGTGAAATGTGACCTACATATGTTCTTTGTGAGCTTCACTCATTAATCATTGTAAAAGTATTTGGAGTATCATAAATGTCACTCGTTAACAAAGACAGCCTGTGTCCCTGGTGGTACATTTTTTACTTTTTTTTTGTTTTCGGTTAGGTACTTGTTCCAGGGAACACCCACACTGCCTTGCTGCAGCAGCTCGATTCAGACACAGACTACGCTGTGAGTGTGGTGGCTCTGTATGCTGACGGCGAGGGCTCCTCTGTGTCTGATAATGGAAAAACACGTGAGTCTGACTGCAGGACGCCTCCATCAGAGGTCCTTTGTTATGTGTTCGTGGCGCATTCTCAGTGACATTGTGCAATGAAATGTCAGCATTTATATTTATTTGTTATTTAATCATTTCAGATGCGAAGGTATCAGCTGAAATTTCAGGAAATCTAATTTTCCAACTTAACCCAAAAGTACAAGGGTTGTAATTTGTTATCATATTTGTTATCATTTTCAAAGAAAAAAAATGTTATGTCCAATTTTTGAGTTACTACCCCCAATCCAAAATATGCAGTACAAACATATTATTTCAACTTCATCACATAGCTTTACTAGCCAGTGGCATTGCACCACCCTACACTTGTGCCAAAAACATTTTTTAGGGGATAAATATGTTCACAATGATTTTGTCCCATGGCAGAGTTGAAATTTAAGGGTAAACTAGAAACTAAAAGTACTCATAAAGAATGTGAAAGAAACTTGTTGCCAAAAGATTGAATGATTTCTCTTCCTCAAAGGATGTCAGAAAGAGAAAAATCATTATTTTTAGAAGAGGAATTTATTGTAAGATTTTACAATTAGAATATTTTTTATATATACAGTGTATATTACAATGTAACATTTGTATATATACAGTATAATGTTAAGTTGTAATTGTGATGACTTGGGTGATGTAATGATGACATAAAAATTTGCAGATATTCTAATGAAAAACTGAAAAAAAAGAAAATGAATTTTTCATTTTAAACATAAAGCCTTTGCATTATAAGCTAAACAATTTCATATCTACTGTATTCTGAAAAGTTGAGTATACTGGTAAAGTATAGTAAGTCATATGGGCACAAACAGCACACAAATGGTCTTTTCTTCCAGAAATATGATTTTGAGAGAACCTCTGTTCTTCTGATTGCAGTGCCCCGCGGCGGCCCCAGGAACCTGCGTGTGTATGATCCGACCACCAGCACGCTGACCGTCAGCTGGGAGCAGGCAGAAGGACCCGTGCTGCAGTACCGCATCAGCTATGCACCCACCACTGGAGATCCCATTGAGGAGTTTGTGAGTGGTGTTGTATTTTATAGTAGTGATTATAAAGGACAGGAGCATTATATGTTAACATCAGGTATTTTTACGAACACATGAATGTTATTTAATTGAATGCATGCTAGAAAGCTGATCTTCTCCTGCTGTTTTTCACATAGACAAGTGTCCCTGGCAACAGAAACTCTGTCATCTTGCAAAACCTGCAGCCAGACACTCCGTATAACATCAACGTAGCGGCCATTTATCAAGATGGGCCTGGAGGACGACTGTCTGGAGATGGAAAAACATGTAAGGAAGGTTACACAATCACAATACAGCTTGATGATTTTTTTTAATGATTTAATTTATTAAGGGAAAAAAATCTGTCCAAACCTGCTCTATGTGGAAAAAGTAATTGCCCCCTAAATCTGATAACTGGTTGTGCCACCCTTTGCAGCAACAACTGCAATCAAGCATTTGCGATAACTGACAATGAGTCTTTCACATCGCTGTGGATAATTTTGGCCCACTCTTCTTTGCAGAATTGTTTTAATTCAGCAACATTGGAGGGTTTTCGAGCATGAAAGGACTGTTTAAGGTCATGCCACAGCATCTCAATAGGATTTAAGTCCAGACTTTGATTTGGCCACTCCAAAACCTTAATTTAGTTTTTCTTGAGCCATTCAGAAGTGGACTTGCTGCTGTGTTTGGGCTCATTGTCCTGCTGCATAACCCAAGTGCACTTGAGCTTGAGGTCACAAACTGTCTCGTTCTTATTGTTGAATCATGAACACTGATCTTAATTGAGGTGATGCCTGCAGTTCTTTAGATGTTGTTCTGGGTTCTTTTATGACCTCCTGGATGAGTCGTCTTTGTGCTCTTGGAGTAATTTTGGTAGGCCGGCCACTCCTGGGAAGGTTCACCACTGTTCCAAGTTTTCTCCATTTGTGGATAATGGCTCTGACCGTGGTTTGCTGGAGTCCCAAAGCCTTAGAAATGGCTTTATAACCCTTTCCAGACTGATACATGTAAACTATTTTGTTTCTCATCTGTTCTTGAATTTCTTTAGATTGCAGCATGATGTGTTGTTCTTTAAACATGCTTCACTTTGTCAGACAGGATCTATTTAAGTGATTTCTTGATTCAACAGGTCTGGCAGTAATCAGGCCTGGGTTTGGCTAGTGAAATTTAACTCAGCTTTCTAAAATAATGTGGTTAATCACAGTTCTTTCATGATTTAACAGGATTTAACTTTTTTCGCTTAATAAATGAAATCATCATTTAAAAACTGCATTTTGTATTTACTTGCATTATCTTTGTGTAATATTAAAATTTGTTTGACGATCTGAATCTTTTAAGTGAGAAAAATATGCCCCCCCAAAAAATAAAGATAGATAGATAGATAGACGGATGGACGGACAGACAGATGGACAGACAGAAGGATGGACAGATAGATAGATAGATAGATAGATAGATAGATAGATAGATAGATAGATAGATAGATAGATAGATAGATAGATAGATAGATAGATAGATAGATAGATAGATGGATGGATGGATGGATGGATGGATGGATGGGTGGGTGGGTGGATGGATGGATGGATGGATAGACAGACAGAGACAGATAGACATGTTGACTGTAAGAAAGAAGCTGTGCTGGAAATCAGTGTATGGGAAAATGTCAATGTCTTGGCTCCTGTTTACTGTTTATTTCTTCTCCTTCAGTGGGTCTCCTGGAGCCTCGTAACCTGCGTGTTTCTGATGAGTGGTACACTCGTTTCCGAGTGTCCTGGGATCCTGTACCAGCACGGGTCAACGGTTATAATCTGGTCTATACCCCAGTGGGTAAGAGACAGTTCTAGATGTTTTTAACATGTTGTCATAATCTGGACATCCTGTTGTAGGTTATGCTGGCACATGTTCTAGTAAGCCCTGTTCGGCGTGTTGTTGCAGGCACGGATAACACCATGGAAGTGTTTGTTGGAGATGTTACTTCACACGTCCTGCACAACCTCCAGCCTGGCACCACGTATGACCTGAAGGTTTTCGCTCAGTATGACGCAGGCGTGAGCGGCGCTCTGGTCGGACAGGGAACCACCTGTGCGTGCTCGTTTCTTTGACTTACAAATTGTACAGACTTGTTTTAAAACACCTGCTTTAACTGTGGAATGCTGTTTGCCATTGCAGTGTATCTTAATGTGACTGACCTCAACACATACAATGTCGGCTATGACTCCTTCTGCATCAGATGGACGCCTCACCGAGCCGCCACCTCTTACAGGCTAAAACTCAATCCTTTCAATCGTAAGTTAATAGAATATGAGGAGATGCAAATTCATTAAACATAAATGCTGCATTTTGCTGCATAAATCTAAGATTTATGCATGTGAATTGCATATTTTTTTATCCATTATGCTGATATGAAGCGTTTTTATCAGTCATGCATAAATGAAACTGGTCAGATTTCTGTAATAGTACTAATAAATTGAATGTGTTTAAATAAACAATAACCACGTTTATAAAATAATTTTTTTCATTTTAATATTGATATTTATTTTAGTTTATATTTTTTATTTTATTTTTATTTATTTATTTTTTTTAAATATGTCTAATGAGTCTTATGCAGTTTTTATTAAATTATTGTTTATTTCGATTTTGTTATTTTAGTACTTAGTAGTTTTTTAATGGTTTTAGTTTTAATTTACTTAACGCTAATAAATCTATTTTGAAAATATGATCAGTTAAATAAAATCAAATAGTAAATAGTTAATAATAAATTGTGCAGATTTGTTTTATTTTTTTAAATTAATTTAGCATCACATTACGCTTTAGTTTTTTTTTTTTTTTTTGGTTTAGTTTGTAATATGTTTGAAATTCTTATGCATGGAAATTTTAATGCAATTCAAATACATCAATATTAACGTTTGTATAAGCTTACGCTTCTCTCTTATCATTAGCGTCTAACCGCGGGGCCCAGGAGGTCACTATCACTGCCGCTGAGAGCCAGTACTGTTTTGATGGGCTGACACCAGATGCACTGTACAACGCCACAGTCTACACACAGACCCCCAACCAGGAGGGGCCCGGAGTCAGTGTCAAAGAGCGCACACGTAAGTCATGACGCATTCAGCAGAATTCAGTCCCACAGCTCTGATCACAGTTTTACTCATGGTTTCTTTGTCTTTTCTGTAGTGGTGAAGCCCACCATAGCCCCAACACCACCTCCAACTCCTCCACCACCACCCACCATCCCTGCCGCACTCGAGGGTAAAGACACAAGAATTTTAAATTTTAATTTGCTTCCAAGCTTTGCTGGTAACACTTTAGCATAGGGACCAATTCTCACTATTAACTAGTTCCTTATTAGCATGCATATTATTAACATATTGGTTGTTTATTTGTATTTATAATTTAAAGCACATATTGTGCATAACCATATTCTACATCCCTAATCCTACCCAATTGCTAAACTTAATAACTTCCTTACTAACTATTAATAAGCAGAAAATTAGTAGTTTATTGAGGCAAAAGTCAAAGTTCATGGTTTGTTAATAGCGAGAATTGGACCTTAAAATAAAGTGTGACCGCGTTGCTTCTACCAATCAGTGCAATCCTCTGGAACTTTTATTATACTGTAAATAGTCACAATAGAGCTGAATGGAATTTTAGGTCCATTAAACAAACACCCTTTAATGCATAAGCGACTTAGATTTCAGTAACAAAAAGAACATTTGACAGGGGTGATATGGTGTATTACTATACCTGCATTGCTCATTACACTTTGTTTTGTAATGCCAGTGTGCAAAGGAGCCAAGGCTGACCTGGTGTTCCTGATCGACGGCTCGTGGAGCATTGGAGATGAGAGCTTCATTAAAGTCCGTCAGTTTGTCTTCAGCATGATCGGAGCGTTTGATGTCATCAACCGTAATGGCATGCAGGTAACCAACCTGTCTGTAGTCATGTGCGCATCCGCCTGATAGTGCTGGGATTCATTTGCTCTTTTTTCTCCTTCTGTGAAACAGGTGTCTTTTGTGCAGTACAGTGATGAAGCTAAAACAGAGTTCAAACTGAACACCTACCACGACAAGGGAATGGTGCTGTCCGCCCTTCAGATGGTCAACTACAGAGGAGGAAACACCAAAACGGGTTTGTGAAACACTTTTTTTTTTATGTTCCTAGGATTCAGTTTTCAGATTTTTTTACCCTACATAAATGTGTCAAAAGAAGAAAGAAAATGGCTATGAAATTATACTTTGATTGCGTGTGAATGCTTTAGGTGCTGCGCTGAAGCATATCGGAGACAAAGTGTTCACATCAGACAGTGGTATGAGGAGAACCGTTCCCAAGGTTCTGGTCGTAGTAACTGACGGACGTTCTCAAGATGATGTGAAGAAGAGTGCTATTAAACTACAGCATGCAGGTAACACTGAGATCAAACATCACGCTTTTGTTTTGCTTGAAAAGTGTTGTGAGTGTTTTTTTGGTGGTGGGGCGGTAAACAAAATTGTTTACTGGACAGGCTTCCTGCAGAGTTTTTAAAATGAAGCTTAAAAATTTTTAAGACCTGCACAAATAAAATTAATACCATATGCCCATTTAGAGCAAACCCATACAATCTAAAAATAAATGATGTATCTTGGTTTATTTTACTTGATTAAATAGCACAAACAGTGCACCTGCAAGTCTAAAATAAAAACATGCTTCATTCAGGCATTCTGTAAGATCTACTGTTGTATGTATTGATATGTATATTTTAACAAATTAACCAATTTCAGTGCTTGCCATAAATGTGCAGCACTCATTGATTGCGAACGGCTGTAAAATTTGTGAGGCTGTAGAAAGCACAACAGTGTCACATTTTTACTTTGAACCATGAAGTGCTCACATTTATTCCATGCAATCATTGTCTTTTGAAGTTTAATAATCTTATTAGATGGTATTGCGATTGACCAAATTTCACCAAATTTAAGACTTTTTAAATAATAAGACTTTTTAAGATTTGCCTCATTTTCTTTATGCAACATATAATTGTTAATTTTTGGATGAAATATGACCTGGATGAGTCCTTGACAGGTTTTGACATGCGATGTATCTCAAATTACTTCAGACAAGTCACTCGACATGCTTCTCAAAGCCTCAGTGTTGTCTTTTCCACAGGCTACAGTGTCTTTGTGGTGGGTGTCGCAGACATAGACACCACTGAACTCAGGAACATTGGAAGCAAGCCCAGCGAGAGGCACGTCTTCATCGTTGATGACTTTGACGCATTTACTAAGATCCAAGACAACCTCATTACGTTCATCTGTGAAACGGCAACATCCAGTAAGATGTCATTCTTTGTAGTCTGTATTGCATTGTTCACTTTATCGCTAACATGAAAGACAAACTCTTTCCTGAATTCTTTTACAGGTTGTCCTTTGATTTACCTCGACGGATTCACATCCCCAGGTCAGAGATTGACTGAAGTCCATATCCAAAGACTTTCTATCATCATAGTCTTATTTTCCTCTGTCATTACACACTGTTATGCATCTCTTGATTGATGTTTTGATGAAAACTTACAGGCTTCAGGATGCTGGAAGCCTTTAACATCACTGACAAGATGTTTGCTGGCATGAACGGCGTCTCCATGGAACCTGGCTCCTTCAACAGTTACGTTGCATACAGACTACATAAGGATGCATTCATTTCCCAGCCCACAAAGTAGGTTGAAGTGCAGTGCATGTGTTTTGCATGTTTTCTGAGCTGCTTCCCTACAGACTGTAATGGCAGGCAAGCGATCACAATTATTTTAACTGTCTTCAGAACGCTTGCTGTCTCTGAAATCTCTTTAAGGAGCATTTCTTCTTGTTTGTTGTAGCAGCTTGTGTGAATGGGGTGTCAGATATTGCAGAAGTATACAGTGTGAACTCATAAAAACTTTCTCATGATTGACCTTTTCAAAAAGGGAGTACTTTTGAGATGAAAATTATATATTTTAAAGTAGGGACGCACGATATTATCGGCCCGATATCGGAATCGGCCGATAATGGCTTTAAATGTAAATATCGGCATCGGCCCGATATGAAAAATTATGCCGATGTGTCTTGCCGATAAGAGGAATAGGTTGACTCACATGTGCTCAGGGTGTGCTAGCGATTATATCACATCAGCAGTGTAGCTCATTCTTGAAGCAAAGTTTTGCCTGAATGATGATTAGATTCACAGTTTTGGGTCGCTGCATTTAAACTCGTACAGAATGACGCGTTTGCTGTGCGATAGAGTCAACAGTAATAGCACCAGCAGCAGAAGCAGCCTCCAACCGGGTGCTAATGCCCGTTCGGTAAAGAGTTTTAATTCCTTAGGGGGCACTGTTGGCCCACCTCTAATAAAATCTAAGTAAAATACACAAATAACATTTAGACTGTGTTTCTGATTAAATAAAGCAATAATTGATGTCATAAAACCATGAGTATGTTTTGATTTAGTCAGAAGCTAGCTTACATGAATAAAAAAAAATCACAAACATGACACTTGTAAATTAAATAATTTTATATATACTGATTTATTCATTAATGTTTAATATGTTATATTTTTTTTAAAACAAATTATGAGCTCTAAAAGATAGAGCTTTTGCTTTTGCATCTTTTGCTTTAGACCATCTACAAATGTTAAATCTTAAAATAAAATGTTAAGGTTACTACTGCATCTTTCTGAAGAAAAAAAATGCAGCGATTGATATATAAATTATTTATAGTTATTTTCAAAACTTCAATGTACTGTCATTATAAAAGAACTTCGTTATTGTTTATTTAATTCTAACAAATAAGTTCTTGTTAAAAGCTAACCAAAATTTTTAAAAAATAATTTGCTTATAATTTCCACACAGGAGAGACTTGGTGTTGTTTCCAAACAAAAGGAAATATATCGGTATCGGCATCGGCTCTCTGCCAAAATGAGTTGGAAAATATCAGCATATCGGATATTGGCAAAAATTCAATATTGTGCATCACTATTTTAAAGAGTTTTATTTGGCCTGACTGACGTGCAAAAGGGAAGCCCAAGTAAAAACCAATGCCAACTGTTGCTTTGGTGATAGAAATGCATCTCATAAAAATAGCTTTTTGCTATTTATAGTTGTTGCAACAGTATATTAAACATCTTTTTCTTTTTATTAAAGATCTGCACATTGTAGTGAACAACAGCATTATAAAATCAGGGTTATTATCATTAACTAAAACTATTAAAATGAGTTTATGAATTGAAATAAAGTTCAAATAGGATCAAATCTAAATATAAGATTAAAAAAGTCCATCACTATCATTTCTAACTGGAAATAAATAAAAATTTAAACTAAAACTGAAAATAAATTAAACCTAAATAGTAATAAAAACACTAATAAAAATGCAAAAAGCACACAACAAAACATTAAACAAAATATTCAACTAAAATTAAAATGTTAAATTCAATTATAATGTTGAATTATGTTAATTGAAAATAGTCTTAAATTATAATAGTAATAAATAATAATACTAAAATAACACTGCAGAGAGTTAATGTATTAATACATTAATTACATTATGGTGTATAACTATACCTGTATTACTCATTACACTTTTTTGTAGTGTTATTTGCACAAAAGTACATTTACATTTAGTCATTTTGCAGACGCTTTTATCCAAAGTGACTTTAAATTGGGGGAAAACATAAAGCGATTCTTCTTAAAGAGGCAAACAGACACAGGAAGTGCTTGTAATACCAAGTTTCAGGCATTGTTTAAATAAGTACAAGCTAGAAAGTACAATCAGTCCAATGCTGCTTTTCTCAAATATGCTGTAGTGATTGCCTATACACTCTTAAGATCAAGAAGCATACCTCAAATTGAGCCGACTAAATATCTGGTCTGAAAGTCTCTGGCCAAAAACTATAATGATTTGTATTTGTGCGTGGGCAAGCAGCTGTTCAAATGGAAACATTTTGAGCATCAGAGGAGGGAAAATACTTCAATATGTTGCCATTACTCAAGGCTGCAAGTCTGTTGCGTGTTTCTCCGAGGACGCTACATGAATCTGTTCTGCACTTTTTGATTTATGTTTCACTGCACAACAAATTAATCTGTATGAAGATTTTAATTATTCTCTTGTCATCAGACACATGCAATATTCCCACGAAACCCATCATGTGCGGGTCATATTTTGCATTATGACATGATTGTATGAACATTAAGTCTGTGGGCTGCCTGATGAAGTTCTTTGCATTGATAAATGAGCTGTGTTATTCTTTGAAGGGAAATCCATCCAGATGGTCTTCCTCCCTCATACACTTTGATTCTCCTCTTCCGTCTCCTCCCCGACACCGGCAAGGATGCATTTGATATATGGCAGATATCAGATAAGAACAACAACCCTGAGGTCGGGCTCACCGTTGACCGTAAGTACCATTTTCATCTTCCATGTGTCGTGTGTGTTTGTGTGTGTGTGCGTGCGTGCAGTAAACCTTGTGGTGTCTGCTAAAGCTTATTTAGAAACAGAAACCCTCTAAATGGGTTCCAGATTTCAAGCTTGCAGTGATTTATAGCAGTACTTATTCAGAAATGCACAATCAGCCCTTTTAGAGCATCAAGCTCAAATTTGAATGGAAATCCTTTGTTTTGTAGTTGTTGTTTTTTTGTAATTTTTGCTCGGGCGGTCAATGCAGAGCCATATGTAAGTGTGTATGTTTTGTTCTCAGCCTCCAGTAGAATCATCTCATTCTACAATAAGGACTCCAGAGGTGAAATTCAGAAAGTCTCCTTTGATAACGACCAAGTGAAGAAAGTTTTCCATGGCAGTTTCCACAAGGTAGAATGATTTTCTTACTATGGTTGAGTACTTGGGAATTTAAAATTGCTCTTAAAAATAAAGGTTCCAAAAGGGTGTTTTCACAGTGATGCCATAGAAGAACCATTTTTGGTTTTCTCAAAGTTCTTAAAAGAACCATTTTAAAACAACATTTTGAAATGTAAAGAACCTTTTTTCCACTATAAATATCCTTCTGGCCAATGAAAAGGTTCCATGGATGTTAAAAGTTCTTAAAAGAACCATCGATGCCAATAAAGAACCTTTAAGAATGAATGACGCATTAAATTCATAAAACTGCAAAAATAGCTTGAAGATGAGGTGGCAGATGTCAGTCTGTATTGTCTAAATCTTGACCAGATGTCTTGTGAATATGAATCGGCTGATGGATTTGAGATTTGAAAGTGGTTGGATTTCTTTAGATGAATATTTGTTCCTGCAAAGTAGTAAAGTTAGTTGGGTACAGCATCACGATTTGGGAAGAGATTGCTTGTGTTATAACTCTTGGCTGATGTGTTTCCAACCGAAGACTCGGTTTTACTTCTTGGAGCTCAATGAAAGATTTGCCACTGTTGATTTTGCCTTTGGCTTTAAATTGAGATGTTTAACGGCCCATACGGTGCACGCAGAGCTTTCGCCTATACACCCACCAGCCATCATTCTAGCTGCAGGTTTGTGCAAGAGATGTGGTTCATGAAAGCTGGAAACATCAATCATTACTATTGAACATGCTGTAAAAGAGGACGTTAATGATGTTATTTTTTTTTATAAAGGGTTTTGCTTTCTCAGAGGCTTTTCTAAGCCCAGCGCACACGCAGAGTCTTTTTAAAGCTAAACATGTCATAATTTTGTCATGTTTGTCCCGAGTGACCGCTGGCATAGATTGCTTGCTAATGTAAAAAACGCCAGACAACAAGGAGACTGTAATTTATGCTTGCTGGGATTTGGCAGTTTTGGTCTAGTAAGTGCATGCTGGCAAATCAGATTTCAAGATGTGCTAATTTTACAACCACACATGAAGGCTTTTCCTAGTCTGTGTGGGAAATTTGAAAGCACAGTTTGAGCAATTGGGGTGAATCTCAGGAAGACCACCAGAAAGTCAAAGAAAAATAATTATAATGCTTAAAGAAAATGAAGCCTATTTCCACCCAATTTTCATTACTGTGATACAAAAAAAATCTGTATTATTTTAAATGGTAAAGCATGTAAAAAATCATTGTAGTATTTTTGGTACAAAATTCTATTTGTATTTTAATGTAAAAAAAAAACAATTTACTATATTATAGTAATGTACTATAATTGGAATCATTGGTATTAATGACAAACAAAAAACATTTTGAATTTCTTTTGATTGTTTTCTTGAGATTCACCCATTGTCATCATTACAGTGGCTTTAATCACAAAGTGATGTCATATAGTCTGGATTGTGACTGTGGGTCGATTTGTGGTCCAGGCTTCATGAAAAAGCATTGGTTTGCCGCTGTTGCCTACTGTATGTTCAGAAACCACTGGCATTGCTGGAGACGTGAACACAGAACAACAATTCTGAGCTAAGGTGGTGATTAGCTGACCACCTTGGTTACAAGATTACAGACTGGTTACATGAAAAGGAAACATTTTAGGTTAAACAAACCTATCATGCTTCGGAGAGTTAGAAAGTTGTTTAAAGTGAAAGACATTTCTCTTTTTTCCTTCTCAGGTTTGTTTGTGCTTACTAAAGGCAAGCAACACTATTACAGTTGCACATACTTTGGGTTAGGGATTTGAACCAATTCTAACCATAAATATTAAACTGCACTGCTTACCTCACCATTTACACTACTTGAATGATACTTCAAATCATGTGGTTTATTTCTTTCTAAGTAAGTGGACTTATTGTTCAATCATTAAAATGAACAAAAACTCCTACAGACTTGGAGGAACATAAAACCAGAATGTCATTGAGACTTGGGAGAGGACTCTTGATTTGGGTCAGTAAACAACACTTTAGCAACCACATTAGCAACAGCCTTGCACCAATGTGGAGAGTTTTGCGTAGGAAATTTAATTGAGGGAAACTAATGAAATATGTCAGGATCACTGGAAAGTCAACAAAAATAATATTGCTTAAAGAAAGTGAAGCGTATTTGATTCCTTGTTCAGCTTGAATGTTATTGACCAGAATCTGCACAGAATCCACTGCCAACTCAGATGAACACACATGGCCTGATGGATTTGTAGTTGATCATTTTTTTAAATAGTTAATAACAACCTACAAGCCATTATTATCTGAATTAAGACATGAGTGTCGACAAAAGTGTGGACACTGCCAGTTTAAAGCTTAACAAGAGTGCTTAGAGAGCCTAGGGAAAAGAAAACAGCTATTAAATGGATTTTGTGGTCAGCCGCACAATACCACACAGAACACTGTCCTTTTCTTCATGTCATTTCCTTTCTTTTATAAAATCCCAGAGATTATGAATTTAGTAGCTAAAATCAATCCATGAATAAAAGCTTTCCGAGTTAGATTTAAAGGTCATGTCATGCGAATGGTTTGGAAGCACTGTTCACATGAAGCTTGCGTGAGACTCATAGTTGCTTTTTTAGTGTTAAGGTGGGGTCAGATTTTCCAGTGATCTAAGTTGTTTTAAGATTAGTTTGCATTTAAATTGGTCATGCAAATTTGCAGCATTGACCTGTATTAAAGCTGCATTCTGTAACTTTTTTAGGTTAAAAATGATCCAAAATAAATTTTTGGGCAAGTACATAACCAGCCAGTGTTCAAAACTATCTCCTTACCTTAACCCGATTCACAATGGTAAGCTTGTAATAATCTTTTCTAATTTGAGTGGTACTGGTAGGTTTTCACGGGAAATACTATCATGCAGCCATTTTCGTCTTTGCATCATTACATCACGTCTGTAAACATAAAAAAAGGCGTGCCGGCTAGTAGGCTATATCACACGTGAGAATGCTGCAGGTGGCGGATCATTAATAGCCTTTTCTCAAATCAGCTGAAATAATTAAACTTATCTTTTTTTTTTTGTGATCAACTTTTTATTTATTTTTTCAAATCAACAAAATAACATCCACACAAACAAACAACAGGGAGGGGGGAACCAACAGACACACCATAACAATTTCAATTTCAGTTTGCAGCAAAAAGGACAAAACAGAATCCACATGAGTCCACAGACCGACAACAATTGAACATTCCCAAAACATGTGGAGAAAAGTACCTGCTGATACATTTACAGATATGACAGTTATTGGTCGATTGCAGCTTCATTTTAAACCTCTTGTAAGGAGTATGCTCAATGGATGACTTTGAAATGGATAAGACGATGAACCAAGTTTTTAGAAGTTAAGATTAGATTAGACCACACCCTCTCCCAGTCGACCGATAAATCCAAATCTGTTAATTTATGATTCCAGATAGATTTAATAGAAAGAGACTTTGCAGTTTGATCATTAAGTTTACTGTATATTAAAGAAACAGATGGTCGACCAGAGGGTGGTGCGATCCAATCCCACATAGGATGAGAGGAAATAGGGTATGCCCAGGGAACTCCATTGGCCTCGAGAGTAGAACGCACCTGAAAAAAGACAAAATAAGATGATGTTTGGCAAACACAACTTAGTTCTTAGTTCTTGAAGTGAGCAGAGGCCATGGTCATCATATGAGTCACCTCATGCGTTTCTGCTCAATGTAGACCAAGAGGGCTGGACAAATGGCCAATTTCAACATAAAAAAAAAAGTTTTGCCCTAAGGGTGCGTTGTCACAAAATCTGAAAGGTCCTCCCATCAGACGTTCCACCCTTTTTAGAGGGAAAAAAAAATAAAATAAAAAAATAAGTCCCTAGATGTAGTATTCTGGATTCTCCA
Source organism: Onychostoma macrolepis (assembly GCF_012432095.1). Taxonomy (NCBI): domain Eukaryota; kingdom Metazoa; phylum Chordata; class Actinopteri; order Cypriniformes; family Cyprinidae; genus Onychostoma; species Onychostoma macrolepis. The sequence continues at coordinate 29,057,259 of NC_081171.1, read as the reverse complement.
AAGATCGATTACATTAAGTTCAGTGATACATTTATTCAATAACTTAGAGGATGGGTTAGCTGTAGTATCAGGGTGAGATTCATCCAGTGCAGGATTTAAAACAGCATCAAAATCACCACCCATCACTAAAGGACGATCAATCTGCTCAAGCAATATATTGGAAATATTCATGAAAAATTCCTCATTTGGGCAGTAAATGGAGACCAGTGCTAACCTTTCATTATGTATTTTACAGCGTATAAAAACAAATCTACCTTCATCATCATTCCCGGTATGTTCAATAGTTAAATGCAACATCTTATCGACTAAGATAAGCACCCCTTTAGCTTCACCAGGGGCACAAGAGAAGGCTGCCAGTTTGTAATACCTGTTTTGAAAAACGTGCCACATCGCATTGTTTTAAATGAGACTCTTGTATCAGGGCACAAGAAATCTACTTACGGTGCAAATATGCCAACATCCGGGTACACTTAGCCTGAGAATTTAGGCCATTCACATTCAATGATAAGATATTCAGAACATGTATTGTGTGCTCGCAACGCCAAAATTCTGTCTAAGTGAAGAGAAACAAAATCAATACCATACTGCCAGTGACATGTAAACATTAGTATGTATCCTAGATACCAATCCACCTAGATGCATAGTCCTTTTAAAAGAAAAGCAGAATAAATAAAAGTATTGATGTCTGTTGAAGGGCATAGAAAAAAAGCAAAAACAAGGAACGACAAACAACTGTGTATAAAAACCAAAGCAGACCGCACATTACCGAGAGTGTAGGTCTGCATACACAACAGAAACAAATGTTGATGCGTGACCAGTCCACTTCAACACAAGACATGTCCCCAAAAGGCCCACTGAGCCAAAAGCGTAGTGATTGAACCTGCTCTCCATCAGCCCGAAGAATAATAATAATAATAATAAAGAAAATAAATCGTTATTATTTACCAATCAGTGGACGAACGTACAGGGCAGGAGCAAGATTCCAAAAAGAAATTAACAAGTGTCCATGGCCACCTCTTCAGGGCAGTTAGGTTCGCCACAGACTTCATCGTTAATTTTCTCTCGTTGAGCTGAGAGGATGGAGACGATAGCCGACGTCTTCCCACTGAATTGTAGCGCTGCAGAATATGTCTTCAGTGACAGTGAAGTAACAAAATCCTTCGCCTCTTGAGGAGAGTCGAACATCATCTGCTCACCTTTGTGCCTGTCACCTGTCATCTTCTTCAAGACTGGATTAAAGCTCTTTCTCCTGGTAGCCGTGGCTGGACTAAAGTCGGGAAAAAAACAGCAGCGTGACACTGTCCTGCACATATCTCACCGGATATGCCTGCCGAGCACCTTTCAGGATCGCAGATCTGTCATGCCATCTTAGTACACGGAAGATGAGAGTACGCAGCCGATTGGAGTTTTTCTTTCCATCATACACGCGATGGGCCCCGTCAATCCCGATGTCACGGCCTTTCAGGGAAGGGATCCACTTGGAAAGATTAGCTCTGAGGAAACCAGCTGGAATCCCACCAGACGTACGTTATTTCTCCTGCTCCTATCCTCAACGCTCGTAATTTTTTTGGTGAGTTTCTCTAGCTGATTTCTTAAGTTTGTGACTGTCCTTCTGTCCTCACGTGCAGCTGCTTGAACGGAATCGACCCAGTCACGTGTCTGTTTCACCGCGATGGCTAGCTTTTCAACCTCCACTTTCAGCTCCTTTACCGAATCGTTGGTCGTTTGTATATCCAAATGTAGATCACGGAGTGCTGGGGTCAGTACAGAGTCTATCATTTCTCTTACGTCCTCTTTTACAGTCTATCGCTTCTCTCGAAGCCACTACCAAATCGAGTACTTTGTTGCTCTTTAAGCGCTAGCTTGATACCGTTAGCTATAGCAGCGTCGAGATCCTCTCTGGAGATGGTGGAATCTTTTAATTTTTTCTTTATTGGCGATTGTCCACTCTCTCTTTTCCGTCTGTCCTTGACTGCTGGGGCACTCATAGTGAGCTAAATAAAGAGTGGTTCAAGATTTATTGACAGGAAATATACAATTTCTGACAAAGAGAGCAGAGCGAAGGACTATGCGTGCATTGCCACCGAAGGGTCACGTCATCTCCTCTAAACTTATCATTTTGATGGTGGATTGTAATCCAGAAAGGTCCATACGACAATCATCAGTGACCCTAATCCTAACCCTAACTGGAGATTCACCCCTAGTCACCAGTAGTCTACAGGTAACACTAATACACATTGTCACGCAATGCTGATTTTGTTAACATTAACATTTTGAGAACAAAGTATAACAATAATAATAATTTGCATGGTTTGATGTGATATGAGCTAAGTGATTGCTAGATTTAATCACCATTATCACCATAATCACGATGTATTGCAATGCTTTTTTTCTCAGTTAGTCTGAACAAAAGCGGCAGACAAGTTACTTGTTCAGATGACATTTTCCGGTGAAAATTCTTATTTGGGTCATACTTCCAAGATGTAAAATCTGTGATTCCAAAGTACAGTAAATATCCACACCGTTGCTGTGACTGACAGCCACACAAACTCCTCTAAAACATTAGATTCATCCGCTCTGAGGAGCCGTGCTGATGCACAACCCACGTAAAGATGATAATTCAGCAAATAACTGCAATTGCAGGTTTCAAACAGAGATGACGACAAAGAGGCAAAACTTACGGACTGCAGCTTTAAGTGTTAAGGTGCTGTAACATTCAGCCAGTCATTTCAATAGCCGTCTGAATAATCAAGAGTTTCATGTGAGGGTGAAAAGGCCCTCCATATAGCTTTTGCTTGTTTTCAAGTTGGTCATGCAAAATCAATGCATTGACCAGTGTTAAGATGAGGTCACATTGTGTGCACCATTGTGCAGAGAAATCGCTTGAAAAATCCAGTAATTTCAAAAGGAATCTGTGCAGTTTGGTGTTTCATGTGAGGGCAAAAAATTTTCAAGACCAAATTTAACACATAGATTTCACGCGTGTTCAAGTTGGTCATGCAATTTTGCCCTGTTGACCAAAAAAAAAAGCTGCTTGCTTAAAAGCGACCTTTGTGTTGAGCACACATGCATTGCTACACAAAACTTTTGGAAAAAAGCAGAAGTTTGATAATGTGACCGCACATTTAACATGTTGCCAAACTAAAAACACGATAGTCTGGTAAGCATGAAATTAGTCTCAGCCTCAGACGTCACGTCCACGGACCGCTGGCTGAACGTCTGATGCATATGGCACCCAAAAGTGGAAACACTTCAGGAGTTTCAAAGTCGTCATCAGACTGGTTGAATCATACAGGAATTCCGGGAGACGTGTGTGTCGCGTTCTTTAGCGTTCCGCCTGGAAACAAAGATGCCGTGACGCCAAACCCCCTCACGTAAGAAGAAAGCAGTCATGTTTACAATTGAGACGATGAGCGCTTATCAGGATCAACTAAATGCTGGATTTTCAGAAGTATGTGAAATATTTAAAGTTTGCGGCATAGAATCTTTAAGTTCTACAATTTTAACAGAGTTTTTTTTTTCTGAAATTAATCCCACCCTACATTAAAGTTTTTAAATATACTTTTATATTGCAATAATTTCACATTCAATCTTCAAATTAATGTAGAAACAACATAAAGAGAGTATTTGTTTAATGGCATCTTTTTTTTTTATGACAGAAGGCCAAGATCATTGATACCAATACTAATGTTGTCTCTATGAAATAGTTATTTTTTTCTAATATTTAAACATTGACTGTAACCATTCAACATTACAGTATGATTGAGAGTTATCAATTTGAACATTTATTAGACTTTAAAAAATAACAACTTCTAATTTAAGTGAATTTAAAAAATCTTCAAATAAATCCATTAAAATAGATGTCATATTTAGCTACCTGTGCCCTTCAGCAAGTAGGAAATATACAGAAATTGAATAAAGTTATCAAACACTAAATTCTAAATTAAATGTAGACGTATCCTTAAAGCTACAAAAGTTATTGATTTCTCCTTTTTTTCTTTTGTTCTTTGATTACTACATCACAGCAGCAGGGTTATTAGGTTATTTGGCTGCTATTACTTTAAGAACTGGCACTTCTGAACGTGACACGGATCTGACACGCATGCTCGTAGTTTAATTCGCGCCATATTTGTGTGTGCATTTGAATGAGCACAGTATAATGGCTGACAGTACAGGAAAATTAGTTTTTACTGACATATGGCCTGACAACATCTCATCTGGCCGCACTTCAGACGAGACGTTCCGCGTAAGATACAGAAGCAGCAGTTGTGAGTGGGGTGGCCAATGGTAGCTCCGCCCCGGCGTTAAATATTTTTAACACAGTGAAACTGAAAAAATTAATTGCCTGTGTCAGTGTTGGGGGTAACGCATTGCATGTAACGCAAGTTACGTAATCAGATTACTTTTTTCAAGTAACTAGTAAAGTAACGCATTACTTTTTAATTTACAAGAAAATATCTGAGTTACTTTTTAAAAAAAGTAACGCCAGTTACTTTGTTTTCCCATTTATTGACTGACAAGTCTTTGAATAATTGTCTGATTACTAGATTACCAAAATAATAATAAATAATAATAATAATAAAATGCATAGCACACACACATACTGGCTAGATTTGAAAAATATTTTTAAAAATAATATATTTTATAAATACCGGCTACTTTTAATATTAAATGTATTATATTTATAAACAATATATTCATTGTCTGTCGTCTTGGATTTTTTTTCTCCACAGAGCAACATCACACTGTAAAGAAAAGTCATGTGTTTCATGCTACTTTGCATTTTGCAGCATTTTACATACATTTCAGTTAGCTGCCTATGTAGACAGCAGATATCCAGGCAGCTCTCGAGAGTTTGGAAGAGACGGAAAGTAACATTTGAAAATTGTAGTTTGTACCACTTCCTGTCTAAAATTTGAATTTACAGTTGAGGGAATGGTGGGGGAAGATGGCCAGTCAAACATTCAACTATGAAATGGAGGCTGATAGATGTAATGAAAGTCTGACAGGACAGAGGGGGAGACTAGAGCAGAGCAAAACGAAACCACATGGTGGGCATGTTCACAGACCCACAGTAGCCAGAATGGGAGGTTTCGAGAAAGTGTGAATGCACATTACACCATGCAGCCGAACAAGTCAAAAGCATTGTTCTATGGCCCTGTCTGTTATGACACTTTCCCCTTTAGCAAAAAAGATCACTCTGCATACACTTTCTGAATTGATAACTATTGCATTCTCAGCTTCCCACGAGCATTTGAACACACTGGATAAGCTTCTAAAGCTTTCCATTTAAAGCCAGAACTGCAGACCCCTTCTCCTTGTGGGAAGCCAAATGCTGATTGCCAAAGATGTTGACGGTATTGTGGCAAGAAATATGACCTTGCCTTTGGAGTGCTGATCTACAGAGTGTGCATATCAGATGTATGAGCTGGTCAGACTTTTTGACTGAAAAAAGCAACTGCTCAAGTCGGGGAATGAGCGCATTAGACGGTCAGCCGCAGAATGACATAATAGCAACATGTGGTGACGCTACATAAAGAAAACGTTGTATTCCCTCTAAGAAAAGATGGAAAAAGCATTTCGGTGGTCGCATCCGCATGTAGAGTCTCATGGTGAATGCAAAGGGGAAATTACAGATGGTAAACCAGTTAATATTATCTGCTGACATGAAGATTCGTATTTGTGTTTGGCGACTGGCATGTCTTTACATAATGAACTAATTAAACTCATTATAGTTGGCCAGCAACTGTTATTGGAAGAATTGAGAGCGTAACTCTAAACATAGTTTACAGGCCGTAGGGTTACCGTTCTCAGGGATCATGGGAAAGGTTTCGGAAAGGATAGTTTTTCCGTATTTTTGTCAATCGGGCTGTTTCGTGAATCCCTTTTATGAAGATTTATGAAGCAAGCCAAGATGTCCAAAGTACTGAGTAATAATTTAACTGATGCTTGGATTGCACCGCTGAGGTATTCGCTCTAATGCCTTTTTATTTTTGCAGCTTCACATTTCTATTTCGCCGAAAAATGTCAAACTCAACATTGACTGCCAAGAGGTGGCTGAGAAAGAGATCAAAGAGGCCAACAATGTATCCACAGATGGCTATGAAGTCCTTGGAAAAATGGCAAAGTCTGGCGGTTCAAGGAAGCAGTCAGCCACAGTAAGTACAGACTGCTCATTCCCTTCAATACACCAGAAGATCTGAACACGCACTAAATGATTAATCCAAGGAATCTACCCTATGTCCCCTCATACTCAATCAAGTGCACGTCCTCCCACCCATTCATGCCTGAATGGATTCGATTCTGTCTGTATTGCTCTTCAAAACACCATTGGGTGCATGTTGGCAGGTTTTTTTTTATTTCCGAGTCCCGTGTTCAATGCAAGCCATCTGTAACATCCGTTTGTGTTCCCATTTTCTCTCCCTCAGTTCCAGCTCCAGATGTTTGATATTGTCTGCAGTTTGGGCTGGACAAGTCGAGACAAATGTTGTGATATTCCAGCAATGGTAAGCAGGGATTGTGTATGGATTGTGGGTGGGTTTTTGTCTACTGTTTGGTCAGAAAGCACACTTAACCCGTGCTGAGAAAAAATCATTGAGTTCAGACTTCAAAAGATGCTTGTAATCAGAGAATGGACATTCTCCAGCCCATAAATACAGCTGTCAAGCTTTTGAGCAATTCCCAGTTGTGTTTCGATGTGACTTCCTTTTTCACGGCGATTGCCCTTTTCCTTAATGTGTCTTTAGGGAGTCCCTTTGTAGCAATATGTCACTGTCTTGTTCTAAAGCACAGTTCATAGGTTCATCTTCCTTAAATAACATAACACATTAACACACGTTTCAGATTATGTTAGTGACAAGTAAATTAAAGCATAAAATCACGTCACGTCAGACTATGCATTGAATATGATATTATGTTTACATTGATGGAAAAGCACTTGATGGAAAATAAATTACTTACATAATATTTATTCAAAAGTCAATTTTATCAACAATTGACCATAATTAAATTTGACCTTAATAGTAATGATAATATTTGAAATAATATGGCAAATATATCCTGAACTGGATAATATGGAAAACATAGCTGGACTAAACATCAAAAAAATGACATAAATACATACATTTCTAGTAAAAGAAATGACAAGTAACACTAACTGGCATGGTTTTCCAAACCTGTAAGACTTTCGGTCTTCCATGAACCACATGGACTTTTGTTTTCCTTTAGCATTTGTCTTCACAAGAATTAAAGGGCTTAGCCAAACCCGTTCATTAGAAGGGAGTGTGCACATACTTTTGGCCATGGAGAGTAGCTAAAGGGCAGGTAGATGTACACCACTGTGGCCAGTGCAGCATTTAGTTTTTATCTTTACTTAAATTTACTTGACACTGCAAAAATCTGTCAAATACATAATACCATAATGGTGACACACATGACATGATTAACAACATAGGAAACCCTACATGAAAACCATCAAATGTGAGCCTTGTTCTTTTACACTTCCAAAAACTGTACATTTATCAGTGTTTTACTATAATATTGAATAAAATGTTGTATTAGAGTTACAGTATTACAGTAAAGCAACTCAGCTTTAACCAGTTAACAGGTTCAACCACCAAAATTACATCATCATGCGAGCTGTCTTTATTCTTTTCCTTTTATAAATCTGTTTAGTCTTTAACATTTTCAGAAGGTTTGATTTATATCTCCATTTCTGTAGAGAGATGAAGCCAAATGTCCCGCTCTTCCTCACTCCTGCACATGTGCTCAGGACAGCGTTGGTCCTCCAGGCCCAGCGGGCCCTCCGGTAAGATCATTACAGTCCCATGACATTTCCTCAGTCTCTGAAGTCATCGTGCTACCGCTGCAAATCTCGCTTCTCATGACGAGGACAAAAAGGTCCAGAGTTCAGGGACGGTGGGATATTTTCCCCAAAGCCTCAGTGCTGTAATTTCAGTTCTGCTCTTTACATTAAGCACAGGAATATGATTACAGGGGCTCTCCTCTGGACCATTATGCATGGATTGAACATCTGGGATTAGCGATGGTTAACAGCACAGCGTGAGCTAATGACTAGTGACTTACTCATGGACTTTAGGGAGAATGCGCTTAAAGGTCAGGAAGCAGAAGTGAAGACTGTCGGGGACGTGTGAACTTCAAAACACCAATCTCTTTAGAGCCATTTGACAGTTCGTCTTATAAAATAACGAATCCTCTGAAATTCTTTTCTTTGTTCTTTGTGTTTCCAGGGCAGCCCTGGTACAAAAGGCCCACGAGGTGAGAGGGGAGAGTCTGGCCCCATGGTGAGCTCATCTTCCTCTAGTTTATAAATGACCTGCTGATGAATGCCAAATGGTCAGATAGAGAAGTAGATGTTGAACAGGTTCCTTCATCGATACCATTCCTAGAGTGCTGAAACTGGATAACTTAACAGGACTTCAACCCGTTCATTGTAATTGCAGGGTTCAATGGGCCCACGTGGGGAGCAGGGTCTGCCAGGACAAATGGGACCACCAGGCCCACAGGGCCCTAATGGACTGTCTCTTCCCGGTGAACCAGTAAGTAAAACACAAAACTCTGTCCATTGCCAATGGTCAAATTTGCCCTTACAGAATATAATTAGTCATTACATAGCCCGAAATAGGGTTCGAAATTTGAACCATTAAAAATGGTTTTAGTTACATGAAATTAAGCTAAAATAAAATATAAATATTAGGTTAAACTTACCATTTTAAAACTTAATTGAAAATTAGAAATGAAAATTAGAATATTCTGAAACTCAGGAAATGCTTAACTTTAGAAAATGTTTTTATTCAGTCTTAGGGAGTCATAATAAATATTCTTTAAAAATGCACAGTTTTCTACTAATATGCCAGTATTTTATGAACTGATTTGAATGTCAGATTAACACATTTAAAGGGGATGGGGGAGGGATTTAATGTTTTTAATACTAGCTACAGTATGTTACATTCTATTTTTATGTTCTCTAATTTTTGCTTTTAAACAAGTTATGGGACACCAGTTTCTACTCTGTTCATGGAAAGTGTCTTCTATTTCACTTTCTTGGGACATTAAACTCCTGGACCTGTCTGGCTATAGTACTGTATAGTGCGGGTGTAATTTATGACTAAAAGCTTCAGACCCATTTATTTAACAGAGCCAGCCCTCAGTCGCCCCCTCACCCTTCATGCACATACAGCTGAGATGTAAATTCCATTCAATGTCATGTAACAGAAGAATGAGTGTGAAAGCTTGCCTCATTTCTTCCGTTTTCAGGGGCGGCCTGGACCTAAGGGAGACCCCGGTGACCCAGGTTTACCTGGACAGCGGGTAAGTGCTTTTTTGTTTGAGCTCTTTTTAAGTGCTTTTAAATTGCGTTGTAATGGATTCTGGAAGATATCTGCAGTGTGGGATTTAGAAGAGTTAATGTGTTTATCAGATAAATGGCTTTATGATTACATTCATGCTTAAAAAACAATTGGCAAACACAACTCACTTCAGCTTTACAGCAGAATGATTGCTAACACCTTCATCATAACGTCATTTTATTTTTGACTTCCAAAAGAAATACACAGACAGAAACACAAATGTCTGTACTTATTGCTGTACAGGATGAAGGCACTTTTACTTTTAAAGAAGTTTATTTGTACACGTATTCATATGGTTTAGTACATCCTTGCTTCTCTTCCATGGAAAGGTTGAGTTTAGTCATATCCTGACTATATTTGAAATTGCTCATGGTTAATCCACGAACAGCTAAATGGTTGTTTGATACAAAAACCCGCATTTTGAAATAACCACCGTTGTGACTAATGACATTAAGCATTTTTCCTTCTTCCAAGGGCTCGATTGGCGCTCCAGGTCCACTTGGCCCTGTTGGACCTTCTGGAGCAAGGGTAAGTTATGTTTCTTAAGTGCACCTTGGAACTGGTTTAAAAGCGCATGTTTTCAGTTTTAGCTTTGTTATCTGACTTGTCTCTTCTGTCTTGTTGGACCAGTTCAGTGTGTTGTGTTGGGCCCATCTCAACGGCGTCTTTAAACTTTCTCCATATTGAATGAATCTTTGCTAATGCTATTAGTTGTGCATCTTGTACAGTTCATGATAGCATATGTTTTTGTTCAGGGTCCACCAGGAAATGAAGGCCCGTCTGGACCAAGAGGTCCATCGGGACCAATGGTATGTAATGTGGAAGCTTTTGAATATCTGATGAGTGTGAGACTGTCATGTCAGCTAAAGTATCGGCAGTACAGCACATGCATCACATTTCCTGTTCTTCCTCAATACTGTCCACATTTCTTTTACAAATACAGTGACTTACTAGGACTTAATGAATTACATTGGATTACATATAATACACACACACTTCGTAATATAATGCAAAGACATTTACACTTTTTAATATGGTTTGAATATCCAACTAGTTTCTGAGGTAACGCTTTATTTTAAGGAGACATAGTTGCACACGTTACTAGTACTTACTGTAGTAATAACAGTAAATTATGTGTATATATACAAGCAACCAAACCCAAAAATTTACTCTATAGTAAGTGAATGTACTTCATTAATATTATTCAGTACTCATTTGTGTAATTCGTAAAAATAAAAACGAATTCCAACTATGAATAAAAACTATAATAGTATCTCAGTGATAGTAAAATCACACTGTTGTTTATGTCAAGGCTACCTTGCTTCTGGTTCTCTGTGTTAGTAATTGTGAATGTACTGATATTGTGAGTTCACGCTATTTGTCAGTAACTGAATGGTAATTATATTTTATATGAGTAATGCTTAATGAGATGAATATTTTAGGGACCACCAGGATCACCTGGAATGCCAGGAATTACAGGAAAACCAGGAAAACTTGGAGACACTGGCCACCCGGTATGTACATTTGGCTCATTTTAAATATCATAGGACTTGTTCTAAAGACATTTACAGAAATTAATACAATTGAAAATAATTATATGTTCCATTCAGCCTAACCAAAACGTATGGTCACTAGCTATAGGTGATTTGAGTGATTTCTGGCTCATCTGTTCTCATCTGTCAATCACAGGGGCCTGTTGGCATGAAAGGAGAGAAGGGTGAAAGGGTATGTGTCGCTTTAATACAATTTTCATGCAGTTTGCATTGTTCACCCTGAACACCCTAGCAAACACTTACAATACCTTAGCAACTACCCTGCAACACCTTATTATGAACACTCATACAACCCAGAACATTGCTGCCGAAAAAGCTACATTACTCTGTTTTCTGTTTTCCAGGGAGATACTGCGTCACAAAATATGATGCGCTCTGTAGCAAGACAAGTCTGCGAACAGCTAGTCAGCAGTAAGGCACTTCGATATAATAACAAAAAATAACAAAATATTCCAGTCACCGCTGCATCAAGTATCGTTCATGTTAAAACAGAAAATGTTTCATTTGCTTGTAGGACAAATGAGCAGAATCGATATGATGCTGAACCAGATCCCCAGTAACTACAGGAGTAATAGTCCCGGTCCTTCTGGACCTCCAGGCCCACCTGGCAACCAGGGGCCCCATGGAGAGCCAGGTCAGCCCGGACCCAACGGGTTCCCAGGAAATCCAGGTTTGCCTGGGCCTCCAGGAGAAAGAGGTATGAAGTTACCTTGCATGGGAAGAAGTCTTGTTAAAGATGGCAAAATAAGGCATCTTTATGTGTCATAGTCATAGAGATTTGAGGGTGGGCTCAACCACCTTGAATGTATTTGTGTATTTATAGGTTTATTTAAAAAAAAGGGGGGTTTCACAACTAAGATATGCCTCAAAAACTTAAACAAATGTTTGATGGACATGATTGTTATAGATTCCATTTTTCCCCAAAATCATCCTCATGTATATACTTTACTGCCAATCAGACACATATGGATTGCATTTTTTAATGCATTTACCCTTAACATCCTAGGATCGTCCGGAGAGAAGGGTGAAAGAGGAAGTCCAGGCATTGGCACTCGAGGACAGAGAGGATTACCTGGACCTCCTGGTATGTCTTTGTGCAACCTAACCCCACCTCAGCTTAACCGGTCCATTTCACTGCTAATTATAGCCAGAGTTTGTATACACACTTGCCTTTTCAAGGCTTTTAGTCAAGGTCTATCCAAAACCTCCTGATTAATGGAACCAATTCTAATTATCGTTAACATTTATTTAACAACTGTGATTTCTACGTTGTTATTCCGTATCACAATGTTTCTCATTCTGGGACTATTTAGGCATGATAGATGAACATTAGTGCAAAAGAATGAATCATTAAGACATGAATGGTCTGTTACACAACTGCTGTCATTCGTTTTTCCGAACAATCAGGAACAGCTTTTTCCTCTGGATTGTTTGTATAGGTTGGCTCAAGCGTGTGCTAACCCCTCATCAAACCGTGTTGTGACAGTTGGGATTAAGGGAACCTTAAGAGTTAATCAGCTGAAGTATTTGTCTCAATAGGTCTGTAGCAATATTCAGACAAATCATTTTTCAGATATAAAAATATTTAGGGTGTTTTCCTCTCTTGTGCTGTTTATGTATGCTTTTAGCCTTTCCAAAGAATTCCAAAGGATTGAGATCCAGGGTTTGGATTCATGAAAATCTGAAGGTCACACTTTAGTTTGGGGTTCAATTCTCACTATTAACTAACTATTAATAGTAAGGTGGTTGTTAAGTTTAGGAATGGGGTAGGGTTAAGCGATCTAAAATAGTCATGCAGAATAAGGCATTAATATGTGCTTCAAAAGAACTTATAATCAGCCAATATGCTAGTAATATGCATTGCTCACAAGCAACGTGTTACCGAAGTTTCATAATATTGTAAGTTTGTAAGAAAGTGCAATTCTCAAAAACAATCCTTAGAAGTTCTCAAATATTTTCTTGAGAAAATCTCAATTTTTACTCTGAAAAGAAAATGACCGTTTTAAGCAATATCTGATTGTACGGCAGTTCTTGCCAGAGACTCCCTGATCAATTCAGTGAGTCTTTTTGCACTTACTTAACTTAGATTACCGTAATAATCATAATAAGTGTGCACAATGTTTTCATCTTGACTGGTTTGATGGGATTTTAGCACTTGCGTTTTATTTTTTTTAAGGTGCATGGGTATTATAAATAGCTGTTTAATTTATTTGCACTTTGTTTTTTATATACAATATAAAAAATATAAATACAAATAAATATATTCTTAAGAAATATATTTTGGAATACAAAATAATCCAAACTTTCCCCCCCTTAAGTAAGAAAATATGAAGAAAATAGAAGTTAAGAAGAATTTTATTATAAAGTATGTTCATGAAAGAATTCCATTCCATTATCAGTGGAACATCTGCATTCTTCAGTTGACGTGGATGGAAAACCACATTACACACAAATATAAGCAGCAGATCCACTGTCAGGGCAATCAGCATGCTTATTTCCTGCTGGCTGTACCTTAATCAACAGTCAAAATCATCTTACTGTTCAGTTCAAATCTGAAATTATCTCAAATGATCTCATGATCTCGAGACATCTGTGGGTAGTTGATTAAATATAACTTGCTGTCTAAACATTGGCCATTTATGCTTGCTCAGAATTACCAAAAAAGAGTCTTTAACAGGACAGATAAATGAAATCAGAAGCAGGTTTATTCTCTTATGGTTACCATTCCTAGATTCCACTGTGTTATCGTGCCTCATCTTTTCTTCAACAATTCAAGTCGAGTCATTTATTTATATAGCGCTTTATACAAAGCAGCTTCACTATAACAATGCTGCAAATGTTAACAATGCAACAATGTTGCAAAAGTCAGTAATTATGAAACAACTTTAATTTCATAGTCGTATTGTTCATTATTGTTCTCTCATTGTTCAGTTTAATTTAGTTCAGTGTTGATGCAATTCAGTTCAATGACAGTGTCGATGTTGTGACGTTCATGATTTATGGAATAAATTCAGTTCAAGTTTATTGTTTAGCTCAATTCAGTTCTAGCTTTGTTCTCATCCGACAGAGCACTCAAATTGATAATATTTCTGGGTAACACTTTAGTACAGGGACCAATTCTCACTACTAACTAGTTGCTTATTAGCATGCTTATTATTAGTGCTTATAAAGCGCACATTTTGCATGACCATATTCTACATCCCGAATCCTACTCTATATCTAAACTTAACAACTACCTTACTAACTTATAAGCAGCAAATGATGAGTTTATTGAGGCTTATTGAAGTTGTAGTTAATGGATTGTCAATAGAGAGAATTGGACCTTAAAATAAAATGTGACTTATTTATGAATATTCCTAAATATGAATAGTCCTTGCCTTTTTTAGGGGCCAATGCAGAAGTTGTCACAGAAGTTATAACTATAATAATCTGCACCCATTCCTCCTGATACATGAAAACCTGGAAACAATTCTGTTTTCAGTAAACAAGGCACTTCCATTATCATAAGAAGCAAAGCTGGCCAAAGTGGTAGTTTCCATGCTGAGCCCTGATCACAAGGCCTAAGTAATCCAGTTATTATTGGAGAGAATTTGTACAGACATGTTTGGCGTTCTGAGTGCAGTCTCTCCTGATTCACTCATCCCAGCACAACACAACACAAAGGGTCTGAATGAAGTATCGGCTCCATGGTAACTACAACAACACTCAGTTCAACAAACACAATTCTGCACTTTCTCCAGGGGATGCATTTAATTACTATCCTGTCTGCTAATGTAAAATCACGCATTTCCAGGAGCTAGAAAACTATAAAGATGTGGAAACATCTCCCTGGTGCAAACAATGCCAAGGCCTCTCTGTGAATGAAATACACAGCGATCGTATACGTACAGTAGGAGGAAGCTTGCGGTGACTCACTGTTTGTAGTTTGACTTGTGTTTTCTGCGGAGGCTTTATTGGCAACACATGTGCTGACTTCAGAGTGCACGAGAGCGAGAGTCGAGGGACAGCATTCCAGTTTGGTTTATACCGTCTAGACAGAAAAGGGTTGGGGGGGCAGATTTACCCCTTCTCCCTTTTAATTAAGCAGTCAAAATATTTAAATTACAGTGCTCGAAATCAATTTCCCCGTCCACATCCAGTGAAAACCTAGAGGCAAAGTAAAGGACGCTTTCTTACACCTCCTCTGCCTGTTTTTTTTTTTCTTCTCTAGGGCCACCAGGGCAGTCTCAGATAGGACCCCCTGGTCCCTCAGGCTCAGCGGGGCCCCGTGGCCCACCAGGGCGGCAGGGTGGACCCGGAGTCAGAGGACCACCTGGACCTCCAGGATACTGTGACTCCTCTCAGTGTGTAGGCATCCCTTACAATGGACAGGGTTACCCAGGTAAGCACAGTACAGTTGAGTGATTGTCTTGAGATCTGTCCCAAAACCTAGTGAGCTGTCTTGTTGAGGTTAGTTGGGCTTCTAAATGAAATGGAACCCTCAAATAATTTGAACAAATAGCGTCTCATTCTAATGGAATTTGATGTTAGCATGTTGTTAAACTAACAACACAACACAATGCACATACAAATATTGGGTAATACAGTGAACATTACCAAACTTCTTTTTAAAATTGAGTCCCACTTTATATTAGGTGGCCTTAACTACTATGTACTTACATTTAAATTAATCATTTGGTACAATGCACTTATTGTGTACATACTGTACATGTTTTTACATTGTACTTATATTTTTAACAATACCTATATGTAGTTACATCTGTGATTCATTTCTGTAATTACATTTATAATTACACTGTTTACCCATACATTAACCCACCCTTAAACCTACCCAAACCACCAAACCTGCATATCCCACCTCAAAGCAGCAAAAGTGTTTTGCAATACAATATGAACACAATAAGTACATTTTACTTATTTTTTGATGTAAGTACATATTAGTTAAGGCCACCTAATATAAAGTGTGACCTAAAATTGTTTTTCACTTTGCTGAAATCTGGGGTAAGTTAGGAGAAGGTAAACAATTTGTAATTATTTTTAAATTGTAACATAGGTGCATCAGCCAATTTGTTATTTAGGGAAATAAATAGAAACATTT
Source organism: Onychostoma macrolepis (assembly GCF_012432095.1). Lineage (NCBI taxonomy): Eukaryota > Metazoa > Chordata > Actinopteri > Cypriniformes > Cyprinidae > Onychostoma > Onychostoma macrolepis. The sequence goes on along the minus strand of NC_081171.1, from coordinate 29,041,240 downwards.
GCTTAATATATTCTATGGCTTATATACAGACACATTAATGTTTACATATTTAATGGCCATATTTTAATTGAAGATATGTCTTAATATTTGGGATGCACGATGATAAATCTCTCAACCGATACCGATACTGCATATTATTCAGAATAACATTTGCCGATGCCATTAGTTTGGATTTCTTAAAGGAAAAAAAAAAATGTCTCCCAACTAATGCTGTCAACTATACAGGGAACCCTCTTATTTGGTACATTACTATATTATTAAGCCCAAACTATTATATTCAGTTGCTATGTATTTTCAGATATAAAAATCACACTCTTTTATTGACTGATACCGATTATTGACCAATACATCGGCATATCCCAACTTAATAGCAACAATAATTCAAATAGGTTTTTTTATTTTTTATTTTATTTTACTTAATTAACATATGATTAGTTATGCACCGAAATGATTTTGGTAACACTTTAGAATAAGGTGTCATTTATTAGTATTAGTTAATGTATTAACTAACATGAACAAACAATGAACAATGCATTTATTACACTATTTATTAATCTTTGTCAATGTTAGTTAATGAAAATACAGTTGTTCATTGTTAGTTCATGTTAGTTCACAGTGCATTAACTAATGTTAACAAACACAACTTGTGATTTTAATAATGCATTAGTAAATTCTGAAATTAACATTAAGTAAGATTAATAAATGCTGTAGAAGTATTGTTCATTCTTAGTTCATGTTTTCTAATGTTGTTAACTAATGTTAACTAATGAACCTTATTGTAAAGTGTTACCATGATTTTTTTTTTAAATTTTACCAAAACACCAAAACCAAAATTGAGGTTTATGTAATCTTATGTATAATCAACACTAAAATAAAAACTGAGTGCACATAATGCAACAATATGTAAAACAATTTGTTGTATGTTGAAATATTAAACATAAATGGTGGCTATAATAAAAACTTCATGAAAGGTTTATGCGAACAAACATTAAATAATGTAATATAAGCGCGTTTGACATTTATTGTATGAATTTCGTTATAAATTGTCAGAAGTAACAGCATAAAGGTTTGTTCTCAATGGAAATTACTACACAAACCTAAAAACTTTAATGTGTCCCCAAATCCCTCATTACAAATATACAAAACAACCATTGATATTTAACGTAATACACTATCACAGATAACAAAGACACAAAATTAGATTAGTTAACCTAAAAACTGTTTTGACTGACCTCATGTGTTGAGGTGAGATCTTGACAAATCAAGGTCTTTTGCTGTCTAGCTAGGCAGCTCAGCGGTGTTTGGAACAGAGCTCGAGAGTAAGCGGCTAATCATATTATTCCTGTCTCTTTGCTTAACAATATAGCTAATCGATGAAGAATTGCATGTTTATAGTTTTGTTTTACACTTTTGACGGTAGTCGTTTTGCCACTGAGTTGAACTAACACAATCTTTAACCCATTTCAGGTTTTGCGTAGTTTGCTATCTAGACTGCCTGATCCCTTGCACATCCCGTGTCAGCGAGATTAGCACTCGCTCTGAGCTAATAAGGATAACCACCATGGATATGATTGCTGAATATTTGCTGGCCAACTCTTAAAAAACCCCCCAAAAAACCCAAACAAACCAAAGAAAGGACTGGACTGCCACTAACACCAGCTGAGCGCTACTATATCATACTGGAGCCAGTGATGGTTACGTACCCGTGGCCCATTTGCATCTAGAGCAGCAAGAAAGAGCTTCGTTTTGCTGAGAACGCATGTGAAACTACTAACAATGAGCGTTTATGTTAACAGTGTTCAACAGTGGTAGCTCTTTATGAGGGTGAGATGACTGTAAATAAACTAATTGTGCCTTGTAAATGTTAATCGATGACGCAGTGGGCTAAAGTTAACAGGTTAACAGAGTGATCAAGCTTGCGCCTGATAACTTGCTTCTTGCTGACGTTTCGTTTTCATTTGTGGTTTTCATCTTTGATGATACATGTAGGCAACGCTCAGGTTAAAAATGCAGTGTGTGCCATTAGTATATGCAACCATGAAGTTTTAGGTATATTTGCAGAGTGCTACGGTTTTCTTTCATTGTTTGATATTGTTATTTCTATAATTGTATGATACCTCACAGCAAGTTTTCACAAATGCATTCTTTTTATACACGTATGTTAGATTAGTCATAGTTTAAGGGGGGCAAATCCAACGCAAGGTTGTTGACAACCGCCAAATGGGTTTAGTTTTTGGTTAATATAGGAGTTTTTGTATTACTTTTTCGTTTAGTATTAACACTATGTATGAATGAAGAGTTGAAATGACATGTTGGAAGCCAAAAGCACATGCTTAGCTGGCCAAATAATATTTCCAAGCAGGCCCCTACCAGCCAGAACCTGACACCTACGTAGTGCCCATACCAGCCCAGCCGTCGGAAGATATCGAGACACAGTCACCAGGTTTACGAAACCAGCGTGGAAAAAGATCGCTATCAAGAAAGGAAGCTAAAAGAATAGAAACATAGAGTGAAAGTGTATCTTCTGTACTGTCAAAAACTGCATTTAAGTCCAGATCAAGCCTTGTTCATATGCACATTTAGCACAGTCGAGTGGAGAGGCTCTCATTTCCTCGTAAGAAACCTGTGTGCTTGCCGACGGTTCCACAATGTGTCTTTGCTTGTAACATAACTGCATTTTGTATTTGTAACAAACTTCTGTTCAGTACTATGTCCTATAAACACTACGAACTGATTCCTTGCACATTTGAAAGTTTGCAGAATGTAAACGTGCTTGCTGCAGTGCAACGTGTTGTTGTTCTTGTTCTTTCTCTCTTAAGGAAAATGGCAAACACTTCCCTTAATTCTAAGACCTGGCTTTTGTTTTGTTATCCTAAACCGAATATTTATCTGTTGTATACAAACTCACACCAAAAGAAGAATTGCATGCCTGTGTTGTATATTTAGTAAGGACGTTTACAATCAGAATATAGTTGTTTTTCCAATGATATCAGTTGAAATGCAGATGGAATTTGTTGCAAGTCTATGGACATAGAATAGTTTTTTTCATGTCTGAATTGCACATTGTGAATTCCACAGCCTTATGTTCTTATTTATTTCTGAATCAGAAGAGGCATTTTTCAATAAAACTACTGAAAATGTTTAATTGCTGTTGTCATTTGTTCTCTCATTAGTAAACTGCTTTTAAAATTACATTCAGTTCCTAAATTCAGGATGCAGACTTGTGAATTAAAACTAAATTAAATTCTAAGAACATCCAAAAGTCTAGCTTTTAATAATCCAGTTCATTTTTATATATGAAAAATCATAGTCAAATGGACCATCAAATTTTCTGATTCCAAAAAAAAATATCAATGTTTATGCCCAGGATCACAAGTTCTGTGTAAATGATAACATAAACTGGTGTTTGCCTAAATACATTGATTTATGGGTTAAATCAGGTGCAAATAGCTCTTCAAGGTAACAGCTGCAGGTTACCACTTACAGTGACCTCTAAGTGGTGGAACTTTTATTTCCAAAGAAAACAAAAATGTGGAGGCGATCAGATGTTCTTGTAAATGCCAAAGACCATCATTAAGATAAGTTTTGTTTTGCTACATTGGAACTGTACAAGTAATCATTGTAAGAAATCGCCAATTGTGCTCTGAGATTTATTTGACACATTAAAGGCAAACAGTCATTATTTGATATCTGATAGGAGGATATTTTGAGAAGGTTCTCCTCAAACATACTTCTGAACTGCTCGTCTGTGTCAGTGGATATCAAGACTTTTCAGTCAAAGGAACATCAAGGAGATCTGAATAAATGAAAAGAGGGGTCAAGCTGCCAAATGTCTGGAATGCTGAATTACATAACCCTCCGTTTCTGATATTGTACTTGCTTAGACACTGTTAAATGCAGAATCTTCCTTTTTTTTTTTTTTTTTGTATTTTTCCTTGACATTTTAACTCTGATGCTTTTTTCCACCACAGGAGCGAATGTTTTCATGCCATATTTTTTAACCATTTAGGGTGAAACATTACATCCAAACCACCATGGGTGTTTCTTAACCATAATTCCATTTTACTGACATCTTCATGTATATATATTGTTTTCCAACATGAAAGTTCCAGCTTCTAGAATATCAACCTTTCTTATATTCAAGAAATGGTTAAGAGCCATCAGTCATTGAAAAGTCTTTTTATTACCAGCCTATAACAAAACAACAGGAGTTTATAGGAAAGGCCAATAAAAAGCCGTCTATTAGCCGTTTTATTCATACAGTTTTCATCAGGAACTCTAGCAACATCCTCAGTTTGTTGGCTTGTTCTAGCAGCTGTGAAGCCCCTCAAGGACTCTCCTGTTTTCATGGTGTTTCCTCGAATACATGTGCTCTCAATTAGAGCTGATTGTTTTATGTGGGCTGTTTTCCTCCATCTTAAACCTAAACTGAAAAAAAAAAAAATCCTTTAAAAGCATTTGCCACAAACGGTCTATACCTCTGTGCACTTCCTCACCTCTTTCATCTGTTTCAAAGGAAAGCGGTTAACTTTGATCGTTTCACCTACTGCTTTGTTTTTCATTCTGCCTAACTCATAAAATAAAAGCAGAGTACATTGCGTAATTATACTTTTAAAACCCAGATAGGAAATGTTTAGTCATTCAGGAGACTATGACATAGAAGTTGATTATCAAATACATTTTTCAATTACTGCAGCACGGTTTATGCATCCACACTATAGTACTATACATCCCATAATTGTGTGTTTAAGTTGCAGGATAATTGCTGGGTTCTGTGTTCAAATGCAGAACAACATGCATGTGTAACACATCTCTAGGCTAAATATATAGTTCAGTTGTGAAGCTCTAGTCCTGTACATGCAATCTGCAAACAATCCCATCATTTACTAAACGGAACAAGCTGGTTAACCTCTGCTGATTCTGCAGCCAATGAAAATCAGCGGTTTTCCTCTGAAACCCTCCACCTCCCCCAGCACCACCTGTTTCTTGCAGCTGCAGCATGTGAAGAAGATCTAGTCCACCAAATGAAATGATGGCTCATATGGAGAACAGCCTGGTGAAACATTTACTATAACACAGTGAAATCTGTGTATATTTATATCACGTACATATATCAATCAAACAAACAATCAGTAACATACTGCAGAATACACGGATACTTTTGAACGTCCACTTAATACAGTAAATTTTAAAATGTTGCAGATTTATATAGCTAATCAGAATCTGTGAAACTGTTAAATTATTTAGTTATTATTTTTGCTGCACTAACATTGTATTTCCAAGATGCACACTGAATAATAAGGAAGTTCTATTAAAATACATAGTTAAAGCTAAAAATGATTAAATAAACTAAACAGATGGTTCACTATTTTGTCTTATCACTATTTTGTCTTATCACTATCCCTGAAAAGAAAAGAAAAAAAGGATTTACATAGAAACCATTTTTATTCAGAAATCCAAATATATAAATATTTATGAATAATTACAAAGAAATAGCAAATAACATATTGAACTAAACATGATGTAGAAAGACTGAAATGGGATTTTTTTTTGCTAAACTCTAATAATCTTTGCTTTGTTTATGACTTTAAAAAAGGGTTTACAGTGTGTAGCTTGAATTAATATTTAAGATTTGTGATCAAAATAAACTGACTATTTTACAGTTTCTTTTTCCATCTCTTTCTGTTCCAATAAAATATAATCAAAAATATAATCAAAACATGTTGTGTCAATTTGTTTTTAGACAAATATGCATATGTGACCCTGGACCACAAAACCAGTCTTAAGTCAGACAAAAATACATTGTATGGGTCAAAATTATCAATTTTTATTTTATGCCAAAAATCATTAGGATATTAGGTAAGGATCATGTTCCATGAAGATATTTTGTAAATTTCTTACCGTAAATATATAAAAACTTCATTTTTGATTAGTAATATGCATTGCTAAGAAATTCATTTGAACAACTTTAAAGGCGATTTTCTCAATATTTTGATTTTTTTGCACCCTCAGATTCCAGATTTTCAAATAGTTGTATATCGGCCAAATATTGTCTGATCCTAACAAACCATACATCAATGGAAAGCTTATTTATTCAGCTTTCAGACGATGTATAAATCTCAATTTCGTTGAGGTTTTGTGATCCAGGGTCACATATAGTGTTGCGTTTGCATTGTGTGGTTTTAATAGAATAGAATAGTATAGAATACTACAAACCTCAGCTGCTTGAACAAATAGCAATGCATTTTGAATGGCATGGCACAGATAATTCATTCACAGTCTAACACATCTCCCAGTTGTGTTTCTCTGAGGGATGAGCTCTGCACAGAAACATGCTACCACAAAAAATCATACTTTTTCTAGGTGGGAGTTCAGTCAGTTTACAAATTCCTGTCACAAAAGGATATGTAATATTCCTAGTGTGTGTTTGAAATATAAAGTTTATCCCTCAGCCAAGATTTCGAAAGAAAATATTCTCATCTATAACTACAAACCAACATTTGGTGCCAAACTACCAAACCCTTTTGCGTCACAATTTATTTTAAGACAATCCTACAGTACAACCCTGTTTCTTGTAACTTTACAATGTTAATAATCCTGACAGGGACTGTGTGCTAATCACATTCTTTCACTGAACATTTAAAAAAAAGAAATATGCCGACAAATAAAGGAAAAGTGCCAATCAGCGAATACACTCCTAGATGTTATGAGTGATTTTATTTCTCTGGAGATCTCATTCACAAATATACAGGTACTGCATGTGGCTTCAGTGCATTTGCCAGAAGTTGATGTCAGTTCTGATTAGCATCTTTCTCAGGGTTCCATATGAACATCTAAGGCCCCGTTTACACTAGTGCGTTTTCATTTTAAAAAGGCGTTTTAGAACGAAAACGATCCCCGTTTACACTGGCGTCTCCGCTGCGTTCGAGAAATGATCTCCGTTTACACTACACAACCTAAAACGCACGTCACGTGACCATTCATACAGGTACAATCATAGATATGTATAGGTACATCTACCCATACATATCTATGGGCACAATAATGAGCCTGATGTTATTGTTTACACGGTCGTCAAGGATATGCAGAGAGAATATGGGTAGCCACACCATCGTTTTCAAAAGTCTCCGCCAGAGTAGTGTAAACTGTAGCAAAAGTTACACGTTTTAAAACGAAAACGCACTAGTGTGAACGGGGCCTTATATCAGATCACATCAAGCCGTATCTCTTCCCTGATCATGTGTACTGCATGAGAAGCCAGAGAAAGGAATGGCAAATCTGCAGTCTCTGTTTGCTGTGGCTAGAAGCTGCTTTTCTGAGTCATTAATGTAAACCAAAATATTTTAAGACATGATGTTTAGCTGAGAACCCAGGCATTATCAGAACATGCCTTCAAAACCCATTTCAGAAGAAAAATAATGACTAGTGCTGATCAAGCATCATTATTGCTCATACTGTGAATAGGGTTCCTCACAACATTCGTGCTACAGACTTGTTGAGACAAATGTATTATTGCTTTTCTTGTAATAGGTCAGATTTCATTTGGCAGATAATAAAGTGAGTAAAAATATCACAAACATTTATAATGACCAAATAGGGACCACGATTATCATAAGCAACCAACACCCGGCCTAGATGCTGCATAGCAACACACCAAAAACCTCAACACAGGCAAACACTGCTCACTTACAGAAAATATACAAAACTAGTCGAATTACAATGACCTGTTAATGTTCAGCAGACATGACGGGCGCTTTCCATTTCACGCAGCTTGTCGTTGTGGAACTTTTCAACTATAGGGATAAAATAGAAACTGTGTGGTCATGCCATGGCCAGTTTGACCCAGCTGGCAGTCTGTGGAAAATTCCTTTGACTTTAATCATGGCATCGTGGGTGAATCATGGAAAAGCATTAGGGCACCATAATATCCTAGTATCTCTGGGAATCTAAACAGCATTTGATATATTTAGCTTTGACAGCGATATAAATCCCTTCTGCCTGATTAGAAGAATGTACAGTGCTGGGAAGTAACTTTGTGATTACACAATCAGACTTGAAAAATTAAGTACTTGTAATTGGAATATATTACGTTTTAAAATGCTCATAATCAGATTACAGTTACATCTACATTTAGTGATTTAGCAGATGCTTTTATCCAAAGCGACTTACAAATGAGGACAATAGAAGCAATCAAAATCAACAAAAGAGCAACAATATGTAAGTGCCATGACACGTCTCAGTTAGCAGTACACGTAACAACGTAGTCTTTCTTTATATAATAAATAAAAAGAAAACAAGTAGATAGAATAGAAAAAGAATAGTGAACGCTAGTGTTAGAGGGTCATTTTTTTAATAGAAAAAGAATAGAGAACACTAGTTTTAGAGGGTCATTTTTATTTTTATTTTTTTAATAAATACATAGAAAAGTAGATATGAAGTGAAATAGAACAGAGTAGAAAAAAAACTGTAGGCACTGGTAATTTTCAGCCAGGACATTATCCATTAAGTTTACAGACATTTCCTTGAACCCGAAAACAATACATCATTTAAAATATGGGTAACCAGTAAAAAATATAAAATAACACCAGTGAAAATTCGATTTGACAGCAGACTTTTCTTATCTGATCCAAGTCATTAAATTCAACCTCATGGTCTCATATGTAAATGTAAACCCCCTCCACTCACAGTATAATCGATATTGCTGTTCATAGCGAGAAAGCTGTTTTTCAAATAAATCTGCATATGCATTCTTCTAACAGTTGGATATCACCCTTATAAGGCAGGAAAGATTCAGAGCTATTAAGCAGCAGACCTCTTCTTTGTTTGGTTTAGACATTATATGCCTTTTGGGAGGCCTGCAACATTAATGTGAGAAACTTGTAGCTCATTGGTCAACTGCAAACATGGAAAATGTACTTCACTCCATTTTCTTTTCTTTCGTGGTGGGATTTTTTTCTTCCCATGAAAGATGTCACGCTGTCTCAGTAGCTAATATTGTTGTCGAACACATTGTTCAATAATGTTAAAAATTTAAATCCCAGACATTTTTCCATGTGCCATAAATGTGGTAATTAGGACTTTAATTGGTCTGTCTCTACAAGATTCATTGTCTAATTTTACAAGACCACTGCCATCACGTTTATAGTCTTCTCTATTTGTATAGTTTTAAAAGGCTTTTTTTAGGGGTCCAGTGAAGATTCTCCACATTCCAGAAATGGATGGAGCACTAACAAATATAGTCGTCAGCTATTTTATTCTTTCCAAAATTTGCACATTTTTACAATTAATTTTAATTTGGTGTTAATGTAATTGAACTGAAATCTATTGTATCTTCTAGTCAAAATGCAATCCAACAAATTAGAAATAACTTTTATTCAAAAGCCAGAAATAAAATCTATTGCAGTGTAAAAAGTAATTGGCCAAAACTATCATCATTTATCAGTCTCCACAATGCAGTTTCTGACTTTATGTGTTGTTAAATCAAGCACATAAATGTTCTTTAAGTGTCCAAACACATTTTGGGGCAGCTGTAGATCACTTCTCGTCCTTATATTTCTCAGATTTTGGTTATTAAAAATGATATACTTAAGTTTATCCCTGGTGCCCATATGTTATAGTAGGCTATGGTAATTTGTTTGTGCACTGATAAGTCTGCATCATAACAACATTACCTACAGTATGACAGCTTCCCTCATCTGTGTGTCAAATGGAAAATGTTACAGTGTGGTTCTGCTAAATGAATCTGGTATGCGCTGGTCATTTTGTGGCTGCTGCCCTGTTGGTCGGCCTTTGAACACTGATGGAGCTGTGAGATAATTGAGGGAGTAATGGGAAGTCAATAACTAGGCCATGGCAAACAGTCAAACAACTCTCAAGAAGGACTTTTCCTTTTCTCCCCTTTCTTGTTGCATTTTTCAGTTTCACATCCAGAATCTGAACCATGCTGCTTGACGTTAGGAGGTCAGCACAGACTTTTCCCTTGACAGTTTTTGGCCTTCTGTAAGTTGCGTACTGCATGAGCTCAGTTTTTGGAGCGCTCTAATATAGTTGCTCCCAAGAAGTACAATTTACTGAATGACAATCTCAGAGGAAATGTGTTTTTATTCCCTTGGCATAATCCAAAGAAGGACATTTATTTCATTTTAACAATATATAATGAGTATATTGATTTGGTTTATGGAATTGCTTATATTCCATGGCAGTGGCTTCTTTTGCACATTGTTCTCCAGAAGTGATGATGGATCTGTTGATAGGCCGAAGTTGGAACTTCAACATAATAAAGGCATTGAAAATAGACTTCCTATAAAAGTGTTTACATGTTGCCATCAGGCAATCAGCACTGTCAGCAGCCAAGGAAATATTCTGTCACATGGCATTTTTGGCTTATTTGATTGGCTCAAAACAACCTGGCTGCACAACCAATGAGCTGCAACTTTCAGTAAATAACAACATATGGCCGAGTCTTTGAGTAATTGGACCACTTTAATGACACATTTAATCGTTTGGAGGCATGGGCACTATTAACTGTTTAAATAAAGCTTCAATAAGTCAGGTTTAATAGAGATTTCATGAGGTTTCATTCACACATTTAAATGAGAAAGTTGTAAGTGTGCAGAAATGGCTTGTAGAGGTACAGTAAGCCAACAGGTCGTGACCCCAAACACAAATGCTTTCATTGTTTCATGCAGTATAATTGAATCAGCTGGGATTCTTCCATCTGAACATTAGCCATCTTGGCTCCCGATCATGTTGTCTGGTCTACTAGGCCAAGTTTACAACTCAACCAATTTAGTGTTGCACCCTGAGAGCTGTATTGCCCTCCCTGTGTTGGCTGCAATACTCAACTGAGTGTTGACCGATTTCAAGGGCCTTTGAACAGTGAGTTTATTGGCGACGACCTTTCTGAAGCCTTTTCAAAATCCACTCCAAAGGACTAGAAACTAGCCTATTAGTTTTCAGTGTCCAATCACAGTTTTACAGCAGCAAGGTTCCCAAAACAAGGCCTTAAAATAAATGTATTGATTTGATTTTTTTCTATCATTCATTCCTTTATGTTTTTTTAGTTAGGTTCTTGTTCACAGCTACAGCAGTACTGTATAAATAAGTTTATTTTTAATCAGTACATTTATCAAATGTGTTACATGTAAACTAAAAACTAGTGGCCCAGTAGTGCACAACACAATGAAATCGCCACAATACAACGCATTGGACTAATTTCATTGTTTTGTGTTAATTCCGCTGTGTTGTGCTAATTTCATTGCATTGCTGCTTGTTTCCTTTGTGTTGCGGCTTGTTTCCGTTGTGTTGTGCTAACTTTGTTGTTGTGGCTTGTTTCCATTGCGTTGTGGCTTGTTTACATTATGTTGTGCTAATTTCATCGCGTTGCGGCTTGTTTCTGTTGCATTGCGGCTTGTTTACGTTTTTTTACGATAGCGTTGCGGCTTCTTTCCGTTGCGTTTTGCTAACTTCGTTGCGTTGTGGCTTGTTTACGTTATGTTGTGTTAAGTTCATCGCGTTGCGGCTTGTTTCTGTTGCATTGCAGCTTGTTTATGTTTTTTGTGATAGCGTTGCGGCTTGTTCACGTTGCGTTTTGCTAATTTCGTTGCGTTGTGGCTTGTTTCTGTTGCATTGCAGCTTGTTTACATTTTTTTTGTGATAGAGTTGCGGCTTGTTTTACGTTGCGTTTTGCTAATTTCGTTGCGTTGTGGCTCGTTTCTATTGTGCTGTGCACAACTGGGCCACCGTAGAAAACTCACAGTTGCTGTGAAAGAGCAATAGGAAAATATGTAAGAATGCGTGGTGGTGCTGGTGGTGTTAGAGGAAGACAACAGAATGTGTAAGAATCAATAAGCAATGGTGAATTTTCAGTTTACATGAAACACATTAATACAAAAATAAATGTACTGGATAAATGAAATTGCAAATTTTCTTTTTGTGCACTGCAGTACTAAATTTTCCCAATACACTTTTGCCTACTGTTGAAATCTATAACTAAAATGCTCAGTATGATACACAAACAAAACTGACATTCTTTATTGAAAGCAGTCTGTCAACATAAAAAAAATTGTATAACAAATATGAAATGAAATAGCATATATCAAAATAAAATTAGCATAAACATGAAATGAAATGAAATTTTCATATAACAAATATTTCCATGCCAAAAAAAAAAGGTTTTTGACAAGTGTGCCTAACACGATAAGAAAAACAGTTTTTATTTTAGTGGCATTGGCCAATAACTATGTAATAACTGATACAATTGCACTTACAGTTTAGAGAATGTGCCAAAGCAATTGAGAAAAACTGTAATCAATAAAGACCATTCCAATAAGGAGCTAGATAGATAGATAGATAGATAGATAGATAGATAGATAGATAGATAGATAGATAGATAGATAGATAGATAGATAGATACTTAATGGACTTTATGTCAATTACGTAAGATAGGTAATGCACAAAAAGTGTAATAACTGAATCAATAAACTGTCAAATAAATAAACCATTTAAAATGACTCCTGTCTCTCCTTGACTTGCTCTTTCAGCAATCTTTTGGATGGTAGGTATTCATTTCCAAGATCGATTTTCATTTTTATTCATTTTTCATTTTTCTAAGACATTCTGATGATAGAGTCATAATAGTAATGTTTTAATCATGTTTACAGCTCCTGTTTAAAGGAAAACCATTTAGAAAAAAAGTTAAAATAGCCAAGAAGTGACAACATTTTTAATGGTTATCTTCAGCTGTGCTTTGTCAGACAGACACACAGCTGCTTTCATCATCATGAGTATGAGATAATGTCACGTGGATGGCATAGGATTTCCTAAGACCCGGTGCCTGCTGTCAGTTCCCAGTGGAGAATATCTCCTCACTTTCTCATGGAAAGAATGACCATATATGAGTCTGCTTTATCAGTAAGACTGATTCATCCGATAGCAATGACAAATCAAACTTTCCTGCCAAAAATAGATGTTTTATTATAAAACTAGAAAAAAAAGAAAGCTCAACATAAACTTTGATGTTTGCTTGAAAAAAATCCTTAAAAAGCCATTTAAGAGACAGACAGACAGATAGACAGATAGACAGATAGACAGATAGATAGATAGATAGATAGATGGTGGCACAAACACACACACACGTTGATATTGATAGTTTATGAGGACTCTCCATAGGCATAATGGTTTGTATACTGTACAAACTGTATTTTCTATTGCCCTACACCTAAACCTACCCCTCACAGGAAACTTTCTGCATTTTTAGAAAAAAAAAGAACACTTATTTAGCTTGTTTTTTAAGCCTTTTCAATTACGGGACACCGAAAGTGTCCTTACACCTTCACACAGTAATACCTCTGTCATACCCATGTCATTATACAAATTTGTGTTCTCATAAACCATATAAACAAGCACACACACACGACACACACACACACACACTACAGCTAGAGGTCTGTGCCAGTATTTGTGACTTTAGCTTGAAAACTGTAGGAGGACATTTTGACCGTCTTGTGGTCATCGGCCGCCTCCTACGGGCACATACCACAATTAACTGGACACTTTCTTCTGTTTCTTCCCAAAAGACAGCGACTCACTCTTCCTTCTTGGAAAATTCAGCATGCAGACCTGAGACTTCAACATGTTTAGGCTACTTCACCATCTCCTGTCTCACGATCCCCAGTTACTCACTGGTGTGAAATGAACTCAGCTTCATGTTTACAGGAAATTGCCTCCGACCCCCTTCCATAACAATCTCTGGTAAACCTCTCCACATTTCCATTCACTTCCCCCCGTTCCTCCCACTCATCCACAGTTATAGTCAGAAGAGAGATTTCCATCTCTTCTCACATTCTCCTTTCACCCCTCAGTTCTTACCTCACTTCTCAGGCTTTTTCCTATATAATATATCAGCTGACACAAGTGATTCGCAAAAACACTCTTGTACTCTTCCGTATAGTCTAAAAGCCAATCTGCAAATGAGAAACCAGCCAATCGTTTTGTGGAAATAAATCTTTTTGCCACCCATTATGCAACAGGCTTCTTCTCAATATCTTTCTCATCTCCATCTCTGACCTCTTCACTGTCAACAATATATCCAACAATCAACAAACTGTAGCATTTTTGTTTATCCTTGTTCTATGTTTTTAGTTTTGGTCCTGTCTGTCTCTTATTTTGTAATTCTGTGCATGATTTTTTACTTTGAAGTTCTTGTTTCATGTTTCCTATTCCTGTCATGGTTATTGTTTCCAAGTGTATTTTTTAATCAGTCTTGTTTCCCTGTTTGTTCTTGTGTGTATTTGCTTTTTTGTTTGCTCTAATCTTAGTCAGGTCTTGTGTTTTTTAAAGCTGTAATTGCAGTTAGTCATAGTTCTTGGTTTAATTTTAGTTCATGGTCTTTTTTTTTTTTTGTCTTGGATTCTTGGTTTTTGTTTAGTTAAATGAAAAGCTGCACTTTGATCCTAAACTCTGCTTTCTGAGAGTCACAGCACCACCAGTGCCTCAATGATCTAAGGAAAGATAAGGCAAACATCAGTATCTGTTTTTACAACCTATACAATTTATATGAAATATATGAGATATGATGCACACACACTACCAGTTGAAAGTTTGGTGTATGTAATATTTAAAAAAAAAAAAAAAAAAAATTCACTCACCATGGCTGTGTTCGTTCAAATACTGTGAAAACTGTATTTAAAAAATTAAAACAATTGTGTATAAATAAGTTATTTATCATAATTTAAAAATAACTTTTTTCTGTTGTAATATAATTTAAAATATCATTTATTGCTGTGATCAAAGCTGAATTTTCAGCATCATTACTCCAGTCTTCAGTGTCACATGATCCTTCAGAAATCATTCTAATATACTGATCTGCTGCTCAAGAAACACTTCTGATTATTATCAATATTGAAAACAGCCATGCTGCATCATATTATTATTTTTATTTTATTTTATTTTCTTGTGCATGGAAACCTAATGCATTTTTTGATGAATAGACAGTTCAAAAGGACAGAATTTAGATAGATAGACAGATTGAGCGACTACAAAGAATGTTTGTGTTTGAAAAAAAAAAAAAAAAAGAATATCTAAAATGTATTCCTCAAAACCAGTGCAGAGAAACTTTAAATCATGCGTATTACTCTTTGGAAAAAGAGAAACATTCATGATTAGTATGAAAAGCTGTTATGTGATGCTTGTTTAGAATGTTACAGCACATTCTTAGACTTTCTACTGAGTCATTATTGCTCAGTGCTGTAAACAGTCTGGTTTATGTCTTGGTGAGATTATTTGGAACTCAATGAATGTCCCACCGCTATAAATGAAACCAAAAATGTCAAAGAGCACTAGCTCACTAAAAATGAATGTATGGTGTTTCCCCATTAACTCAACTAACTGAACTTTCTAACATAAAATAACTATATACTTACATCAAAAAAGTATGAAACTCTTTACACTCATGCATATTTTCCCCTTGAGAACAACTTTGAAGAAGATAAACATTAGCAAGAGTGAGAAACTCTATGACAGATGAGACATGAATCCATTAAATATACAGTTATGGCAATATAAAAGTTGACTGTGTTCTTAAGTGGCCTTGAGTATTTTTACAATAACAAAGTATGTTTACATTAAAATATTGTTAAGGCTAGCCCATCTGGTCTGATCTGAAGAGCTACTGCAGGTCAAACTCATGAAAAACCTAATGCTGACCATGATAGAAAAGTGTCAGAACACATGTGCATCTTGCTTTGTTTGGGGCTTCATATAGATGTAGACCTGTCAGCGTGCCCATGATGACCCCTGTCCACCACTGAAAGTGCCTTCAATAGGCACATGAGCATCAGACCTGGACCATGGAGCAATGGTTTGGTGAATCACCTTTTCTTTTAGATTAAGTGATGGCCTGTATCTGCGTTGTTTAGCTGGAGAAGAGCTGGAAGCAGGATGCACTATGGGATGAAGGCATGTTATGATATGGGCAACGCTCTGCCTGGAATACTTGGTATGAACGTTACTTTGACATGTACCACCTACCTAAAGACTTCTGACTTTTGTGTATACTGCAAAAATTGTTCAGGAATGGATTGAAGAACTTGACAAAGAGTTCAAGGTGTTGCCTTGGCCTATAAATTCCCCAGATCTCAATCTGATTGTGCATATATGGGATGTGCTGGACCAACAAATCCTGTCCACGCAGGCCTCACCTCACAACTTGAAGGAGGATCTGCTGCTAATGTCTTGGTACCAGAAACCAAAGGACATGTTCAGAAGTCTTGTGGAGTCCATGCCTCGACACATCAGAGCAGTTTTGGCAGAACCTACACAATATTAGGCACGTGATTTTGTTGTTGTGGCTGATTATTTATTTATTTAAAAATGTTAAGGTTTTCAGTCAGCAGGATTAGTTTAACTTGTGCAAATTGTCAGGTAAATATATATTTTTATGCTGAACTAAATAGTAATTTCTTACAGTGAGAAATCTAATGGAAAACATTACAAATGACATACACTACCAGTCAAAAGTTCTTGAACAGTAAGATTTTTTATGTTTTTTTTTTTTAAAAGAAGTCTCTCCTGCTCACCAAGTCTGCATTTATTTGATCCAATATACAGCAAAAATAAAGTAACATTTTGAAATATTTTTACTATTTAAAATAACCGTTTTCTAATTTCTAATTTTAAAATGTAATTTATTCCTGTGATTTCAAAGCTGAATTTTTAGCATTATTACTGCAGTCACATGATCTTTCAGAAATCATTCTAATATTCTGATTTACTGCTCAAAAAACCTTTATTATTATTATTATTAATAATAATAATAATATGTTGGAAACAGCTGAGTAGACTTTTTTCAGGTTTCTTTGATGAATAAAAAGTTCAGAAGAACAGCATTTATCTAGAAACAGCATTTATACAGAAATCTTTTGGAACATTATAAATGTCTTTATCATCACTTTTGATCAATTTAAAGCATCCTTTCTAAATAAAAGTATTAATTTCTATAATTTCTTATTATCATATTTTTTTTATTTCATATAAATGCTGATCTTTGGATCTTGAGAAAAATGTACTCAACTGTTTTAAATATTGATTATAATAAATGTTTCTTGAGCAGCAAATCAGTATATTAGAATGATTTCTGAAGTATCATGTGATCAGGAGTAATGATGCTGAAAATTTAGATTTGATGACAGGAATAAATTACATTTTAAAAATATATTAAAATAGAAAGCAGTTATTTTTAATAGTAAAAATATTTCACAATATTGCTGCGTATGCTGTGTGTTGGATCAAATAAATACAGGCTTGGTGAGCAGAAGAGAATTCTTAAAAAAACACAGTAAATCTCTTACTGTTCAAGTATGACTTGATGACGTCATGAATATGATAATTATCATATATAAAGTTGAATTATTATATAAATTTATAAGCATGTTTATTAAAAACAAGTTTTGTAATAACAATAATTTTTTGACCTTTTGAGAATTTAACCTTTAATTCTTTGAGAATTTTAAGACCTTTTGATGCTGATGAGAATTCACATTCGGACCTTTGAATGTAAACTTTGAGAAGCCCTGGTATATAGTATGTATTCTGTAATCTGTATAGGAAAACATTTCACACGTAACTCTGTCAACCCAATATGTTTGATACTACAGAGGCCCTGTCGAAACAGTTGAAACACAAATGTGTAAAGCAACAAGAAGTATTGTACACATCAGTACAGTGTTTCCCTCAGGGAGAAGTGTTTGCATGCCAAAGCAACATCACTCAAACTTCTGATAGCACAGCCGAGTGAGGTACTGCAATGTGAGGAAAGAAAAAGTTAAGAAATCACGTATTTTAGGATGTGAAATAACATGAAATACCAAAAAACAGGACTTAGCATGAATTGACATATTTGACATCGCTATAAACTTGAACTCAGTGTAATTTTGAAATTAAAAACAATGGGTCTCATTCATTAAGCATGTGTATGCATATATGCAATCTGAGCACAAACGTTTTCACAAACAAATCATGATTCACCAATAATTTTCATAAAAACATATTAAACATTTTTAGGAACAACTGAAACCACACATATACAAAAAATAACATACCAAAGGTGGCCATATAATTGTGTTCAGATGATTTTTATACATAGATATTTAAGTAAAGAATAATTGACGACAGGCCATTTAATTATTGGAGAATAATGCAATAATTTGTGTGCATTTGAGTGGGAGAGAGAGCAGGAGAAAGAGAGTATGTGCTCTCCGTACATAATAAAACATAATTTTGTGGTTAAAACACAATTTTGTGGTTTCGCTTGGCCGTGTCATTGTGCGTTTTAGTTCCTTTGAAATAACTGATGAAGTGATATTGACATGTAATGCGGTCAAGACCTGTCTGGAACTACTAAGCCATGCATTAGATAAAAATAACCCTGCAAATAATAGCACACTTCAGGAATGTTCATCAACCAATCAAATTCAAGCATTCAACAACCCCATAGTATAATGTTAAATATATTTAATCATATACAGTGAAAGAGTATTCAAAAAGCTACGTCTTTGCTCAAGCTTTGAGGTTTCTTTGTGTAACAATGCAAATATGCATATGTTACCCCAAATGCCTAATTTCATTTTTTTCACTTCAATATATAAAAAAATCTATATTTTTTACTCCACAAATCTAAAAACCACAATACCTCATTAATTATTAGACACAATCATATTCAACAAAATACAATGTCATAAGATTATAGATTGTGTCTTATATTTTCCAGAGACACAAAATTAGATCAATTAACCTCAAAACTGACTAAATCTCACAAATTTGATATTCACATGAAATGACAAAATAAAAAAATAGCATAGTCTTTTATTAAAAGTTTTGAGATGAGATTTTGTTCTATGATCAGGAGAAAAAAATAACCCTGACCTTTACTCTAATGGCCCTAAAGGATTGTCCGATGGCTCGTTAAAATGGCAGTATCCATTGTGTCCTACCATTGCCAAAAGATCTTCAGACACTGTCAGACAGTCAGACACACTGATGATTAATAATGCATTTAGAGGTTGTGGAACACAGATGCGATAAGAACCCCGTGAACTTCGAAACCAGTAATTATGTTGCAACTAGTTCCTGTTTCATGCATCAGGCTTGTGAGGGAGCTTTTCATTTTGTGGAAAAATAAAGTGCTCAATCTCAAAGGAGCAAAAGCTGTGGGGATGAGAGACTGACTGCGTGAGACATACAGGCTATTTGTTTACAAACCACAGGGCTCCACTTTTTTCCTCAGATCACGCTGTGTGACTCCAGACACTCTTGACATTCCCCTGCCAAACTCAGACTTCTACACTTAGAAGTTCTCTCTTTGAACTTTTGAGTTAAAGGAGCTCCCTACATCTCTGACACTGCAATATTGCTCATGGAAGGAAGTGTGCAAGAGCATACAGCAGTAAGAACATCTCATAGACTTCCACTGTTTTCACAGTGGCCATGCACACACTGCAGCTAAATTCGGTTGTCAATTCACCTTTTAATGCTTAATTCTGTTCTGTACACACACAGTTCAGTAGTTTACTGGAGTGACAACAGTATTCTACTCTCCAAAATTTAGGTAGTGTGTACAGAAGCTGTTGATGCCGTATTTGAATGTATCATAGCTGTGGTGCAAGGAGGAAGGAGGAAGGAGGTACGTCTTGACTCAGGGTTGCCAGATCTTGCTTTAAAAAAAGTCAAATGAGAACGAGCCAATAGACCTTATGTACCCCTGCCTCTTTTCAGCACTGCACTCATTGTCTTCTATCTTCCACTTTGTATTAAAGGTAAGGTTGTAGGAATTTATGAATGATCCACTTGTTTTAAAATATTTTCGGTCTACTGACATTTGTTATGACATTCACTTCAAACATTATAATGCACATTATAACTTTACAATAAGTAAATCTTCTTCACCAGCTAATTGCTCTTTAACAGTGATGCTTTAGAGCTACTGTAACTGCGCACTTGTTTCTCTGACACATGAGGTCTATAATAAACTTGAATCCAATAGCGTTATCTTTGAAATAAGCCACATACCAAAATATTGTGATCTGCACCTTTCTGCTTTATTATCTCCATATGCTTTATCCAAACAACAATCCCAAAGACGCTTAATAATCGTTGCTCATAACAAGTGGACATGGCAAAATTTCAAGAATGAGCTCTGCAAAGCAACCTCTCAAACATAAACAAAACAAGACGGCTCTGTTGTTGGTGGTTGAGTCTTTGGTCACTGTAATATTACTTTGGTCAAAAACAGGCCATACCAAAGATGTCAATAATTATTTTTGACTCACTGGTGTGATGGCATTTGAAGAAGGTGAGGCCACTTTTACTAAAATGGTTGTCATAGCAACAGGTCCATAAACTTAAACCTGCTCGGGAGCAGGTTTATTTAATGTAAACAGGATTAGATTGCATTTTTTTTAAATAATGTAACAATGTTGTGTAGTCTATAATACTATAGACAAAGCCAGTTTTACTTATTGAAAGATGTATTAGTGATGAAATAATTACTTTATAATTGTATTGGAGTCTTACACACATGCTATACAGTCCTGCATTAATTTGAGTGGTGACAGCTATTATGGGAGTGGCTTGATGGAGCACAGGAGATCTCTAAGAAACTTCAATTAGAAATCTGCTTCAAAGATTAAATTAAATGAATTGCTAATTACAACATTGAAATAAAAATGTAAAGCCTGTGCAAATACTAGAAATCATGAATATAAATAATTGGGAATCATGTAAAAAAAGAAAAAAAAAGAAATTACAAATAAATTAAATACAGTGAACTTTTTATTTATCTATTATAACATTCATATAGTTTTGTTTGCTTGGCTGTTTCCTTATAAAGGTCCAGAAATTTTTAAACTTTTTCGTCAGGTGTCTTTTTTAATGATATGATGTCATTACGTTGCTGTCTTGCCACCAGCCAATCGCTGCATTGCTGATCGTGGTTTTGAGTATCGATACATCTGCCCTTTTCGGGGAACGCGAGAATGTGCAATAATCTTAGACAACTTAATCCAGATATTTTAATCTAATACGCAAATTCATTTGAAGAACCAAATTAGCCAGATGTCAGTTATCAGGATTAGAAGATCTGGAATCTTTCAACGTACGAAGAACGGCCCCCTGGTGTCAGTATAACAGGAAAAAAATATTGCTATACTTACACAACATTAGTCTGGTTGTTTTGAAAGATTAGCATGTGTCTTTGTCCTAAGTGCCATGATTGGAGTTTGCCTATCTTGAAAAACATGGCAGCCATCCTCAAATGTCTCCTAACCCATACATTACCCCTCAACCAAACAATCACACAAACCATAACTAGATTAGAAAAAAAAAACTTAATCTGACCCACTTTTGAGCCCTTTTTACAAGTGTGGTCTGGCTCACAAATCTGTGCTTGACAGATTTGACGATATTAGTGAGAACATTTCTGAAGAGTGAGAACATTTTGACCTTCACAAGAACAGACAACCCCCCCCCCCACACACACACACGCACACAGATAGACAGTTTTTGCTTCTTCTACAAGCAAGTGGTTTGAGTCCTGTCACCAAATTTTGCACAATAGTAGAGGTCCTGGTGTTAATAAAGCAGTTTCGTGTCAACTGGACAAAGTGTTATAAAACTTAAGACCCTTTGTTTTGTTGACTTTGCCAACTTTGCTGGGAACAATTCGATAATGATTGTGAAATTAAAAAATTCACTGATCCAACTTTATGTTGGCTGCTCTAAATATTATCTTTGCCAAATTTAGTGAATTTGAATTCACATTTTATTTTATGATATCTTACATGTGACTTATGTACAAGTGGCTCAATTAACTCAAGAAGAGAAAAGAAGAGAATTTTCCAATGTGTTCAAACACGATGTCCAATCTCAAACTCGAGCCATTAGTGGAACCAGAAGTTGACATAGTTACACTGAAAGAACACACAGAAAAGCAATGTTTCTAAAGATGCCACAGAGTTAGCTTTTTTTAGGAGTCTAAATACAAATAGCTTTATAGTTGACTTAAATTGGAGAAAGTATTTTAAAACTGAAAAAATTACATACTATATTTTTAAATATCTTCAAATACATTCAATCTATATGTTCTCTGTGGTCATTGTTTATAAATAGAACTCTAAATAAGGAACATCTGCATGTGAGTACGCAATTATCACTCCCAAACTCCAAATGTTCCAACTTTAAACACCATTTTGAAGTGTGTGCTAGTCTTTTATCAACTACTGACAGTTTGGTTCTTGCAGCCAGCAGCCATTTTAGATGTGGTCTGCGACATGTGAGCTTGCAAAGATATAAAGCCTGAGCTGGAATAAGGAAAATGTTTGACAGAAGTGAATACAGATGGAAAAAGGGAGTTACAAAATCATGTAAGTGCTGCCATATGGTGTTGTAAAAGGGGTTTGGGTTACTCTATCAGATTGTCTGATCACAGTACCTTGTCTTGTATGTGATTGCATGAATATTTTAATATGGCCATGGGAAAACTGGCTGTATTGCATCTGTAGCTGTTTTGCATTCTTTCATGTTAGCATTACCTTAAAGATGATATGCTAGCAGATAAATAGTTTTTCTGGTCCCTTGGAGCTTCTGCCATATGGAGATTGTTACTCCTAATTGAGATGATTCTGATTTTTCATGATCATTTAGTTCTGAATGTACACACATGGACAACATAACTTTTACAGAAACTTTTAAAACAATTGATCTTCCAAAGATGACAATTCTATCATTTACTCAACTTTATATTGCATTTTCTTTCCTCAAAAGGAGATACGATGAGAATTTTTGGTAACACTTTACTTAAAGCCTTATGTATAATGCATTATAAAGCGTTGTTAAAGGCTATAATGCATAGTATGACAATGAATTGATAAGTGTGATAATGTGTTAACCAGGACCGTGCACAGACCTTTTGAGGGGCATGTGCTGAAACTGAAAAAAAGCACCCCCCCCCCCATCACATCTTAATGACAAATTAAATAGCACAAAATAATAGACTCAAAAGCATTAGATTTATTCACTATAAATAACCATATTAATAATATAGTTTGAAAAAAATATATATTTTTTTAGCTATTCTGTTTGGTTTTATAAGCTAATTTGTATTATTTGGATAAGATGTTTATGTATATCACTGAGAAGAGGGGAAGGTAAAGCAATGAGTCAAGTATTTTTGCCAAACTATTTTGAAATATAATTGAAATAATTATGTCCAACACAATTCCAGTCAAAATAGGAGATTAAGAAACTATAGCCATACTGTCACTATAGCATGTACAACATGTATCCGATACATACAGAATATATACAGAATGTTACATTTTGCATGATAAAATATAAAGATTTCACAGTTTTCTGATTCTGTAATTTTTTTTATTACTAAAACATTACTTAAAACCATGTTTTACTACATTTATACATGTGAAGACGAGCGGAGAGTATAGAATACTAGATTAAGAAATTATCTAGCTAGCGAATAAATGCATACAGCGTAAACATGAACCATGCGACCATATAATATGATTAAATGTTAATAAATTAAGTGTTTCAGCAATAATAAGTCAAAGATATTTTACCTAGGTGACGAGGATCACTCAAATGCAGTTACGGGGTTTTTGAGCAGCGAATGTGTGCAAATGCGCATTTTAAAACGTCAACATGACATTACGTTTTCATCAACAGGTTATAAAGTTTGTTGTAGCTACTGTATATGGGCGCTCAGTTTTTCCTGTTGCAAAATATATTAGGCCAAAATCTCATTTTATAAAAGAGTTGGAATGCCACTGTATGCACAGGCTATTTAAGTGTATTGGCTATGACTAGATGGCAAATGCTAGCCCTCTCTCTCCGGTCCCACACGTCTCAGACCTCAAACACATAAAATATGAGCCTTTATAGACGTATGTTTCTTGCGTAAAGAAAACACTGTACTTATTCAAACAACAAGATCTTTTTACCCTTGCAAGACTTCGTTCAGCTGCTGTGGAACTTCAGTTCATTCAGTCCAGATAGAGGGGGTGGAGTTACGAGATTTTACTGACAGATTGAGTGGAGTCAACAAGATTTAGTCACAAGCTCTTTTTAATACCTCTCACTGGCTAAATATTTGTAAAACAGGCAGACAAATGGAAAGGGTGACTTTTGAAGAAAAAAAAAGAAAAAAAGGGAAAAAGGGCATGTGATCTGCACAGGTTGAGCCCTACCTGTGCACGTGCCTGGTGTTAACTGTGGTTACAATTATTCATGAGATTGTACAGTGCATTAGAAGGTGCATTACACGGCATAATTAATGCATTTAAACTACTTTTATAATGCATTATACATAAAGGCTTTAAGTAAAGTGTTACCAGATTTTCTCATTGTATACCATACAACTAATATGGACTACTGTTATGATGCATTTTGTCATTTTTGGATCTTAACAGTTTCTGACCTGTTTTACTTGCACTGTATGACAAAGAGCTGTGTGAATCTCCTTTTGCGTCCCATGGAAGAAAGAATTTGCCTGAACTATTCATTTAAGAAGAAAGGTAAGGCTGAGCCTGTCAGCTGGGTGTCTTGAATCACTGAATGTATTCTGTTCATCAGCCACATTTGGTTTCTCTACACATGTACTCTATAAGCTACAGCCATTCATATACTGGAATGAAAAATGGAAGCACACAAGCCATCTGCATGCGGCATGCCATGTAGCTTTGTTTTTAAAAAAACCTTTCTTTGCCTCTATTTATTAAGCACTTCTTAGCAGATGTTGTAGTTTAGATTACTGTCGTTATAATAGATTATCAGGCTAGAATGGAACCATTTTTGGCTCTCCAAAGAAACTTCCAGTGAACAGTTCTCTAAAGAATCAATGTCTTAGAACCTTTTTCCACTACAAAGAAAAAACTAGACTAAAATTATCCACAATCCACAGTTACAAATTAAATGATTGCTTATCAACGATCTCTGAACTGTTCTGAATGCTCAATTTTAACAACTCACAGGCAGGGTGGACTGGCAGGGAAAAACAACGTAAATTTTCAGAAGGCTTGGAAAATATCAGAAGATCATAGTTTTATGAGCCATGTTTATGACACTTTCATTATACATCCTTGAAGCTTGAACATTGTAGTTCCCAGAGGAACTAACTGAATGGTGGAAAAAAGGTGATGTTTATGTTCCAGAAATGAACAAAAGAATATCTGACATATTTAAAATGATAATGTAAAATGATCCAGTTTTGGGTGAAATGTTTTTTAAAAAGGTTCTTATTTTCACTTGACAGATGAGGGTGGAAGAGGGTGAAACAGGTAGCTACAGGAATATAAAATGAGTGGATGAACTTAAGAAAACAGAATCCTCCTTTATGTGCACTGCCAGACAACTTATTCACTTTGCAAAACATGGTAAAGCACATCTCGGATGAGTGTCAACATCCCAGAATTGTAATAATATCAAAATGCTTCGACAGTTGTAGCATCAGTAGTATTACAATGCTGTTTGTTCATATGTGGTTTTGAGCAGACTGAGTGTGAGTATTTTCATAGCATAAATGGACGGAGAATTTCCACTAAGATCTGTCAGCGGGGAATGAGTGAAAGTCTGCCTGGACCACGTCCACCAAAGGAAGATTCCAGATTAACGCTCTTGCCAATAATTTAATACAGACCACATGTGCTGGACAGCAGAGAAAGGAAGCTTATGAGTGAGAGGGACAACATAAGAAAGACAGCTACTGCATTTCTTGCGAGTATGAAAAAAAAGACACATAACTCTGAAACACTCGTTGCCTTCTTATGCATTTAATTGCTTTATCGTGACATTTTCCCTGTGGAAGCCATCTATAGTCACCCAAACAAGGGCTGAATGCATGACAATGGACACCTCGCTGATCTTGTCTGAGTTAGAGTGCTTCCTGTGTGTTTGTAAAATGAATCAGTGATGACATCAATCGAGGAATAATCATGGAATGTTCTTGTGACTCTGGACAGATGAGTCATTGATAATCCAACGCCATTAACAAACACGCTTTGGTCATTGTTGGTGTGGATTGAAGCACATTTGGGGTTCAGCATCAGTAGATCTCATGGTAATTGAGGGAATCTCTTCTTCAGGGTGGCTATGTCTCACTTAGTTCACTATTTTACATTCTGAAGTGGTGGCATTCATCATTTAAACTGTTGACGGTGGTGCTTTCATTGCAAGTCTGAAGCAAATGGAGTGGTTTGTGGCTAAACTAAAAATGAGCTGCCGTTGCTTGTTGGTCGTAGGTAGTTAGAGAACAAAACTGTAGTCGCATGCTATCAGTCCTGTAAAGATATTAGGAGATGTATACAATGTTTGTGTCCTATTTCAGTAAATAGTATGACACCATTACTAGAATTATATTTTTACATTTTCTAAAGAGAAAATTTGAGTTCTTTGCACTAAGAAAAAACTGTTCACTGAAAGGTTCTTTGGGGAACCAAAAATGGTTCTTGAAAACCTCCTTTTGGAAGCTTTATTTTTAAGAGTGAATGAATCATAGATCCTGCCGCCAATCATCTATCAGTGTTATTGATGTACCTCATTTCCACTCTAATATAGACCTTCAGGTAGCAGCCAGACTAAATTAATACAATGTGAATACTGATGATTGAGAAATCACTATCAGTGAATTAATGGTTGACAGAACATTTCAGACACTCTATAATTTAGATGAATCATTGGACACGTCTCATTATTCATAAACTAGAAGTAACATATGAGCACAGGCATCCAGAAACTATTCTCTTTGCTTTTGAAATATTTGTGAGGAGCCCATTTGTGCATTGCACTCCAAAGGAAATATGTGTTGCACTGCAGTAAGTGTGAAGAGATGAGGAATATTACATTAACGTCCTCTCTAAATGTATTTATTTTAAAAGACTGAATAATAAAAAAAGACAGAGATGGCCTTCAAATGTATGGGCCGCAAACCTCTCAATTCCACGACCAGTCAGTCGCACTGATTTGAGTCTAATGAGCCTTCAGTGCATGAAATTAGCTTCATTTCAAGACAGACATTATTGATGTAAAGATAACATGCAGTTCAGCGAGTCACAACTGCAGTGATAGATTGAGTGAGTTGTTTCAGTGAAAGAATTGTCAGACTTGAGTGTAATTTAATCATTAAAAGAACCGGTCACACTTTATATTAGGTGGCCTTAACTACTATGTACTTACATCAAAAAATAAGTACAATGTACTTATTGTGTTCATACTGTAGTGCAAAACACTTTTGCTGCTATTGAGGTGGGATACAGGTAAGGTTAGGGACAGGTTTGGTGGTATGGGTAGGTTTAAGGGTAGGTTAAGGTGTGAGGAATGGGTCAACAGTGTAATTATAAATGTAATTACATATAGGTATTTTTAAAAATATAAGTACAATGCAAAAACATGTATGTACACAATAAGTGCATTGAACCAAATTATTAATTCAAATGTAAGTACATAGCAGTTAAGGCCACCTAATATAAAGTGGGACCAAAGAACCATCTCAAATGAGTTCTTTTTTGTGAGTTGGATTTCACCGCTTGCATTGTGTGTTTGTTTTGTATGCAGATCCCGAGGACATGGTAACTCAAGAGAAAGACATGCACTGTCTTTTATCAACTACTGACAGTTTGGCTCTTGTCAGCAGCCATTTCACATTCAATTCAGACTGTTAACTTAAAGTCTCAATTTGGGCAAATACTGTCATAACTGTGATAGCAATGATACTCTAAAGTTTCTACCAACTGAAACACAACGAGCACCTTTTATTTAGGCCAAAATGTAATTGTCTTTTTCAAGAAAGAAATTCATACATGCTTGGTATGACTTGAGGGTGAGTAAATAATGACAGAATGATCCCTTTATGGCTGTGAGTTTTGCATATATAATATATGACACAATAGCTTTGAACACCATATTGCATTGTTTCAGATGGAAAAGGGTTACCAGTGAGCTTAAACTATAGCTCACACTGAAATGAACATTAGCCTTACAGAATACACTCAGATATGAACAGCAACTCATAAGCTATTGTAAGATACTTCACTGATCTTAAAAAAACAATGTCAAGATATGATATTTAGGTTACACTTTAATTTGATAGTCCACTTTAAACATTCTACTAACTATAAGTAACTTTGTAACTACTTGTCAACAAATTCTCATTAATTTGCAACTACATGTCTACTAACTCTCAGTAGGGTAGGTTTAGGGTTAGTAGAATAAGTTGACATATACTTGCAAAGTTTCTCATAGTCAGTATGTTGTATGTTGTGGACCCATCAAAATAAAGTGATAGAAGATATTAAGCAGACAGTCTACTAATACTCTAATGACTGCTAGTTGACATGTAGTTGCAAAGTTACTTACTGTTAGCAGAATGTCTAAAGTGGACTATCGAAATAAAGTGTTACCAAGATATAATATATTACTAGGGGAACTTTAATCCATTATAACTTATGTGGAAATTAAA
Source organism: Onychostoma macrolepis (assembly GCF_012432095.1). Taxonomy (NCBI): domain Eukaryota; kingdom Metazoa; phylum Chordata; class Actinopteri; order Cypriniformes; family Cyprinidae; genus Onychostoma; species Onychostoma macrolepis. The sequence continues at coordinate 29,012,724 of NC_081171.1, read as the reverse complement.
ATCTGTGTTATAAATGATCATGCTCTTAGAACCATAGAGAGGTAAGTATTATAATGTATTATAACTGTTTCTTCAAGAGATGATGCAACATTTGTACATTTTTGCACACATTATAATGCTTTAGAAATAGTGTTACAATGCACAAATAGAAAGCGTTAAAAACATTAAGTGTGAACTTTTTGTTAAATGATCCTTTCTGTTAAAATGTTCACACATGGTTTGTACAAAAAAAATACGCGCTTATGCACAATTAGTGTCTGAGATGTAAAGTTTGCGTTTGTTTTGTTCGGTCTGTTAGTGTATATGTTCTGCACCATGGCTTCAGTCCAAGACACACAGATTTTGTTTCTTCTATCAGGCAGGATAAAAAAAATAACAACAATAAACTATGGCTGGCTTCAGTTTACAGTTTAGATTGGAAGAGAGGGAAATAATACTCTGTGTTTGATATGTAACATTTACGAAGGCTGTCCCTAAATATCTCAGTGATCACAGAGCACGCAAGCAAACGTGAGCTAGACAACCATTTTATGGTGCCTAGATTTACCATGCTGTTGTAATACTCAATGCTGGAAATAGCAGTGTGTTTCCCTTCCTTGAGTTCTGAGAAGTAAAACTCTGAATTGACTGTATCATGTGTTTCCATTTCTCTCCTCTGTTCTGATGTTTCTCCTCCAGCTGTATGGAATGCATGGAAGAATCCCTCCCACAGTATGAGCCAAAAGATAAAAAAAATCCAAAAAATCCTGCCGTTATGGAGTTACACATCTGCTTCAACATTGACAGCTTTACTGTTGGTTTCTCAGTTTGTAAGATTAAAGAAATATTTTTAGTTTGTTTGAAAATAGCTTGGTTTCCATCCAAACATGAAGCAAGTCTTTTCAAAGAAAAGAAGAAACAAATGTGAATTGGGTGTGTTTCCATCAAGTTGTTTGAGCGGATGATGTAAAAAATGGAAAGACACCATCAGTGAAAACAGCCGTTTAGTCACGTGGGTTTAATGTTCGCTACATCATAATTTATTCAACAAGTGCATTTCCATCATTATTCGCATTAACTCTTTTTCGCACAAGTCAAAAACCACCTCAAGCATGCGTAAAAACTTTTTTGCTATTTTTCTTTTCTAAATTAGGCATTTCCATCACTTGTTTCTGATGCGATACTTCCAAATGCGCATAAAACAGGGTGATGGAATCATAGCTAATAATAATAAGTCAAGTGAAATTTATTTGTTTAGCGTTTTTCGCAGTACACATTGGCTATGTTTCCATCCAGAGTTGCAAAATAAACTGCAAAACTGGAATATCACATAAAACATTTGTGAATAAAGCACCATTTCTATCCAGTGAGTCAAAGAGAACAAACGCATCATTTCCTCATAAGCTGGCACTATATATAAAAAATGGAATTCGCTGCAATAGGAGAAGCCACTGTGGGCCTTTTCTGTCTATAATGAATTACTTGAATCTCAGAGCACAGACAATATGTCATCAAAATAAACGCAGTCATGTCATCTTGTACTCAGAGACAGAAGCCTGCTCTTTGGGAATGTAGTCATGTAAATCAGTTCTAGATAATAATACCAAGCCACTTTGATGACTATCTTTGGATAAGGCATTTCAGAATTTCAGATGCTGTGCAATGAGATTGGTCCAGTGGTTGAAGCAAAATCACATGACCTTTTTGATGCACATTAATGAATTTATTTGGTAAATGTGTTTCTATTGTAGTTTATGTGCATTTCTTCTTATTGGATAAAAATTTATCTGACTTAATTGAGCGCATAATTTTAGCAGATTAAAACTGGACAGTTTCCATTTTGTGATGATACAAACAATCAGGCAGTTGAGAATCACAAAAGTATATTGCTACATGGCAATGGGAATGACAGTTTTATTTATATAGCGCCATTAAATACAACCCAAGTTGCCTGATGTGCTTTACAAAAAGATAAATATACATTACCAAAGAAATGAAAACAATAAAACGAGAAGCAAGAATACTTCACCATAGATTGTGAACACATAGGTTTTTAGGTTAAAAACAGATACAGAGAGAGCTAGTCTGATAGAAATGAGTGAGTCATTTCGGAATCTGGGGGGAGCTACAGAGAAAGAACAGTCACCTCTACACTTCTGCCTTGACCTAGGGATGGACAACAGTCTGGTTGGATGACAGGAGTGATCTGGTCGGATGAAGCTAGTCAGAAAGGTATAATGTAGCCATACCATTTTATTATTTGTAGACAAGAAGTAATATTTTAAAGTCTACTCTGCAACTAGTGCAGGGAATGTAAAACAGAAGTGATATAGTCCAGATTTTGAGCGACATTCAGGAGTTTAGCTGACACATTTTGAACTAACTGTAATCGGGACAGAGCTGATTGGCTAATTCCAACATGTAGGGAATAACAGTAATCCAACCTGGCAGAGATAAATGCATGGATTAGTCTTCAAACACGTAGACAGCCCACTAAGATTCATTTTGGGAGTATTGAGTCAAGCTGAAGTTCCAAATACAATAATTTCCATTTTACTCTCATTGAAATTTAAGAAGTCTAGAGACACCCAGGCCTTTACATCCAACAAGCAGGCCATGAGAGTGTCCAGACGGTCTGAATTTCATTTTAATGGCAGATAAACTTGGGTGTCATCAGCATAATAATGCAATGACAGCCCACATTTCCTAGAGATAGAACCAAGTGGGAACATGTATAAAGAAAAAGAAAAAAAAGAAAAGAATGGGAGCCAATACAGATCCCTGAGGAACCCAACATGATAAACTAGATCACTAGAAAAGTGCTCTCCAATGTTAACTGAGAAACATCTGTTGGTAAAATATGATTTAAACCAATCCAGGGCACTACCTTTAAAGGAGACATAGTATGCCCCTTTTTACAATATATAATATAAGTCTCCGTTGTCCCCAGAATGTGTCTTTGAAGTTTCAGCTCAAAATACCCCACAGATCATTTATTATATCATGTTGAAAATGCCTATTTTGAGTGGAAGCAGAAACATGCTGTTTTTTGTGCCTGTCTCTTTAAATGCAAATGAGCTGCTGCTCCCTGCCCCCTTTTCCAGAAATGAGCTGCTTCATTACAGGTCATACTTGCTAAAAAACATCTGTTTTGGTTCTGATTATCATGTTTATCTCGCTGAAATCATGCATTTTAAACCATTTTAAACCATATTAGTTTTATTACGGTTTTCTGAGTGCACACATCCGAAGCACACATACAGAAAGCAGCTGTCACACTGCATGTGAGTACTAAACTAAGTTCTCATTCAGTTCTCAAACGTTAAAAACACACGAGCTACAAAAACAGTCTGTTATGTCTGTGAAGGTTAACAGCTGGGAAATAAATCGCATGTTTATTTTAGATCTGTGTGGCAGCAGCAATATACAGTAAATAAATCAATAAATCAACTGCTCTCTTGTCTCCTCTGAGGCTGAGACTCTAAATAGTGTTCTGTGCTCATCTGTGCAGCCAAAGACAGAACAGTTAGCATGTTTTGCTCAAACTTTTGCCATGGCGTTAGAACTGGTACACCGTTGTCGCTTGCGAAAACACAATGACGGTGCCGTGGGTGGAAACTTACAGATAAGGGGCGTCGATATTATAATGAGATCCCTTTGCAACGTTACTAGGGAAGCGAAATCAGACGCGCTCGTTTTTTCAGATGCTTGGAGAAAAAGGCTTACCAAAACAAAGTTACTGGGTTAATCTTTTTCACGTTTCCTTGGTTGGTAGATGCACCGGGGACCTGATTATAACACTTCAAACCTGGAAAAGTCAGATTTTCATGATATGTCACCTTTAATGTTTGCACAGTGCATCAAATGGGCAATAAGAGCAGCATGATATACTGTATCGAATGCAGAAGTCAAATCTAAGAGCAGAAGTTGCCAGAATCACAAATTACTAAAACATTGTTCAAAATCTTCAGCAGTGCAAGTCTCAGTAGAATGATATTTTCTAAAAACAGAAATTGTTCAAAAATCATATTATCAGCTTGAAAACTCTTAGTGATACTTAGTGACTCCAAAATCTTAGTGATAAAAGACAAATGGGAGATTAGCCTACAGATTAGCCTACACTGTGGCTATTTTTCCCAGACGCATCCTGGCCAGGATTTCTATATTGCCTAAAATATCTATAGGATTTGGCTTTGTTTGCGTGTGCAGACCAATCGGTGTATGACATCGGTTCCTATAAACCCTATATATATATATTCGAAACTCTCTTAAGGTACTTTGAATCAAAGCAATATAGAGATCCTGGCCAGGACGCGTCCGGGAAAAATGGCACGGTTGTAAGTAATGATGTGCGATCTGACATTATCAAGTAGGCTATATCACCAAATAACACACAGACAGTGCATGCACGCTGATTTATTAGTAAAGTCAAGTCACCTTTATTTATATAGCGCTTTTAACAATACAGATTGTGTCAAAGCACTTAACAGTATCAAATTAGAAGATAGAGTGTCAGTAATGTATAATGATAAGATTAAACACTCAATTTTCAATTTTCAGTTAAAGGCATATCATTATTGAATTCAGAGATGTCATTGTCTAGCTCAGTTTAGTTTAAATATTATCTGTGCAATCAAATCGGCGATAATCGCTAGAAATTAAGTGTCCCCAACTGAGCAAGCCAGAGACGACAGCGGCAAGGAACCAAAACTCCCTCTGTGACAGAATGGAGAAAAAAACCTTGGGAGAAACCAGGCTCAGTCGGGGGGCCAGTTCTCCTCTGACCAGACGAAACCCGCAGTTCAAAAGTTTATATTTCTATTTTAATTTTGTTGCAATTTCTAACAATAATAGTATTATGTAGTTAGGTATTTTATTATATTTTAGTTATTTAGTCATATTTTTTTAGTTTTATTGTATTCAATCGAGGTTTTCACTGGGGATATGTCTCTGGGGGTCATCTGGGTGTCCTGGTCTCCGCTGACGATCAGGGCTGTAGACATCATCTCTTGGTGCTGATCCACCATCTGACCGGATACAGACTGAGAAACAGAATAGGAAAGAAACAGACAAATATTAGCGTAGATGCCATTCTACTTACGATGTAACGAGTACATTGTGTATTATGGGGAGTGTTCCCGGTTCCGGTTGATCTAATTAATGCAGCCTAACAATCCTTTAACAGATTTGAATAATAGAAGCGTATTAGTGTGTTATGTGTAAGCCAGGCTAAAGAGATGGGTCTTTAATCTAGATTTAAACTGACAGAGTGTGTCTGCCTCCTGAACAGTGTTAGGTAGATTGTTCCAGAGTTTGGGTGCTAAATAGGAATAGGATCTGCCGCCCGCAGTCGATTTTGATATTCTAGGTATTATCAAATGGCCAGAGTTTTGATTGGACGTGGAGGACTATAATGTGATAAGAGCTCGCTCAAGTACTGAGGAGCTAAACCATTCAGGGCTTTATAAGTAATTAACAAGATTTTAAAATCTATCCGATGTTTGATAGGGAGCCAGTGCAGTGTTGACAGAACCAGGCTAATATGGTCATATATCCTGGTTCTAGTAAGGACTCTAGCTGCTGCATTTTGGACTAACTGTAGTTTGTTGATCAAGCGTGCAGAACAACCACCCAATGAAGCATTATAATAGTCTAACCTTGAGGTCATAAACGCATGGATTAACATTTCTGCATTTGACGTTGAGAGCATTGGTCACAATTTAGATATGCTTTTGAGATGAAAAAATGCAGTTTTACAGATGCTAGAAACATGGCTTTCAAATGAAAGATTGCTATCAAACAGCACACCTAGGTTTCTGACTGATGAAGAAGAATTGACAGAGCAGCCATCAAGTGTTAGATAATGTTTTAAGTTATTACATGTGGTGTTTTTAGGTCCGATAATTAACACCTCTGTTTTTTCAGAATTTAGCAGTAAAAAATTACTCGTCATCCAGTTTTTTATATCGACTATGCATTCCGTTAGTTTCTCAATTTGGTGTGTTTCACCAGGCCGCGAAGAAATATAGAGCTGAGTATCATCAGCATAACAGTGAAAGCTAACACCATGTCTCCTGATAATATCTCCCAAGGGTAACATGTAAAGCGTGAAAAGTAACGGCCCTAGTACTGAGCCTTGAGGTACTCCATACTGCACTTGTGATCGATATGATACCTCTTCATTCACTGCTACGAACTGATGGCGGTCAGATAAGTACGATTTGAACCATGCTAAGGCACTTCCACTAATGCCAACAAAGTTTTGTAGTCTATTCAAAAGAATGTTGTGGTCGATAGTGTCGAACGCAGCGCTAAGATCCAGTAGAACTAATAAAGAGATACAACCACGATCAGATGATAGAAGCAGGTCATTTGTAACTCTAATGAGAGCAGTCTCAGTACTATGATACAATCTAAATCCTGACTGGAATTCCTCACAGATATCATTTTTCTCTAGGAAGGAATATAATTGTGAGGATACTACCTTTTCTAGTATCTTTGACAGAAAAGGGAGATTTGAGATCGGTCTGTAATTAACTAGATCTTTGGGGTCAAGTTGTGGTTTTTTAATGAGAGGCTTAGCCAATTTGAAGGTTTTGGGGACATATCCTAATGACAATGATGAATTAATAATAGCCAAAAGAGGATCTATGACTTCTGGAAGCAGCTCTTTTAGTAGTTTAGATGGAATCGGGTCTAACATACATGTTGCTGGTTTAGATGATTTAACAAGTTTATACAATTCTTCCTCTCCCACAGTAGAGAATGAATGGAATTGTTCCTCAGGGGATATATAGTGCGCTATCTGATGCGATACTGTAGCTGACGGCTGCAAGGATACAATTTTATCTCTGATAGTATTGATCTTGGAAGTGAAGTAGTTCATAAAGTCATTACTGCTATGCTCTTGGGAAATGCCAACACCTATTGATGCTTGATTTTTCGTTAATTTAGTTATTGTATTGAATAAATACCGAGGGTTATGTTTGTTTTCTTCTAGAAGAGATCTAGCAGTTTTTAATGCTTTTCTGTAGGATAGGGTACTTTCCCTCCAAGCTAAACGAAATACCTCTAATTTAGTTTTCCTCCAGCTGCGCTCCATTTTCCGGGCTGCTCTCTTTAGGGCGTGAGTGTGCTCATTATACCACGGTGTTGGACTCTTATCCTTAATCTTCCTTAAGCGTAAAGGAGCAACCGCATCTAAAGTGCTAGAAAAGAGAGAGTCCATAGTTTCAGTTACATCATCAAGTTGTTCTGAGCTATTGGGTATGCTGAGGAACTGAGATAAGTCAGGAAGATTATTTATAAAGCAGTCTTTTGTGGTAGAGGTAATGGTTTTACCATATTTGTAACGAGGAGTTGGCTTTACAGCTTTAGCTATATGGAATATACAGGAGACTAGATAATGATCTGAGATATCATCGCTCTGCTGCCAAATTTCAATGCCACTGACATCAATTCCATGTGACAGTATTAAATCTAGAGTATGATTTCGACAATGAGTAGGTCCTGACACGTGTTGTTTAACACCAATAGAGTTTAGAATGTCTATAAATGCTGATCCCAACGAATCTCTTTCATTATCAACATGGATATTAAAATCACCAACGATTAGGACTTTATCTGCAGTCAGTACTAACTCCGATAGAAGATCAGAAAATTCTTTAATAAAGTCTGTATGGTGCCCTGGTGGCCTGTATACAGTAGCCAGTACAAACATCACAGGGGATTTATCATTAACACTTGTTTCTTTGGATAACGTTATATGAAGCACCATTACTTCGAACGAATTATACTTGAAACCCGATTAGTCTATTAAAACGCAAAATTCCAGGCATTCTAAATTGTAGATGGCAAAAATGCTTCTTTTTATATTTATATAATTTAATATAGTTAACTTAATCTATATCACACAAAGAGCACCATTTTTCTGCAGATATAAGCATGATAACACATTTAATAATAATTTAATACAAGTTCAGTATCCTAGAGCAATAAGTGAGATAAGTTTAGACATAATATTGCTTGTTTTTGCTCAATTTTGCCAACGAAAATAGTTCCAACCAAAGATCACAGCACTGTTTTGCATCTCTGAGCAATGGACGGTGTTTACTCATTGAATGAATCAGCTTTTTGAATGAATTGGTTGAATAAATGATTCACTCATTAACACAGTCAAATGCTTTGTTTCTGAATGAATCAGCTGTTTGAATCAATCAGTTGAATCTCAATGACTCACTCATTAACAGTCACTTGCTGTCACCTACTGGCGGTTTTAATTTCACATTTTGACTATTTCTTTTTTTTTTTTCATGTCTAAACATTTCAAATATAAGTATTCAACGTTTTATGTTAAAAACAAAACATTAGGCCTATTTATGCATCTGTAACTGCAGTTTAAATGCATCCATGTCCCCTCTGAGATACATAAGCTGTGTAAATACATCTAAATGCTATTTCAGATGCAGATTCCAGAAATGTTTTCTTATGTTGGAATGAAAGACACTAAGTAGCTTACCAGGTGAAGTGCTTCTTATTCATACCCAAAAATACAAAATGGAAGAAAGAGTTAAAACTGAACACAATCTTGCAGGCTGTGTATGAACTTTTTTTATATATATATTTATTTACAATATCACAAAAAATAATACTAGCCTAAGTAAAACCAAGCTTACTGAAGACAAGTAAACAGTCACGAATGACAAGAGAACAAAGATACATAACAAATCGATATGCTTGGAAAAACTTGGAAAAACTTAAAGCACTGAATAAAAAACATTATATTGTAAAAAGTAAATGTACAAATAGACTGAATAGTCTTCACTGTAGAAATTCAATATAGATTAATTCTTATTTTACAAAAGTGATTCAGTCAAGGACATGGAGTGATTTTCTTTCTGATGTTTGATTCACATTATTGACACAAATGGCAACAGCAGCTATATCAGGCTGCTTTCGACGAATAGTTCACCCAAAAATGTTTGTTTTTCTTAACCTGTATGAGTTTCCTTCTGCTGTTGAATGCAAAATAATATATTGTGAACAATACTGGTAACCAAACAGCTGCTGCATGACTTGCATAGTATGGAGAAAATAAAAAAATAAAAAAATAAAAACACACTATTGGAGTCAATGGGGCCCAGAAACTTTCTGGTTATGAACATTCTTCAAAATATCTTCTTTTATGTTGAGGTGAACAAAGAAATTCATACAGGTTCAGAGCAACTCGAGGCTGAGTAAATGATGACAGTATTTAAATTTTTGGTATTTTACAATGCCAGGAACTCACATAGCCTACTACACTTCACATTATCTTTAACTATAATGTTCATGTAAGACACAAATGACTGTTTACGAGGATACTCGCAAGGACGGGCATTTTGACACATAACTATGTGTATTTGAACGTTTAAGAACAAGGCGTGAAAAAGAACTCAAGTTTAGACAGGTGCTTTACGCGCAGGTTGTAACGCATGCATTTGCCAAAATGAACTCTGCCCAGCTTCTTAATGTCCCTGAACAGTTAAATTTGTTTTTAAACCACAATGTTTAAAATGAGTTTAAATGATAAGCTAACATCATGTAAACAGCAAAACTATTGACGTGTTTCTAGCGGATTATTTCTCAACCCAAAAGCGAATATAGGCCTATAGAGTTTGTTCAAACACAACAAGCAATATGCATCCATCAAGTTAATAATCAAACTAACCTAAAATCTGTGGCGACGATGATGCTATGTTTTTATCTACTCCATGTGTCCGGTCCACTTGCTGTTCCACAACTTCCACTCCATCAGCAGCTTTAGTAAAATAACCTGTTAGCTGGGAATTTTACTGACTAACTCATGTTTTTCCCGCTCTCTTTTTTTTCAGAATAGCCCCTCTCTCACATTTTTTCTTTTTTTTTTAGGATAGTTGACATTTTTACTTATCGAAGATTGTTCTTTGCATGACCATTTCCAGATTAAGCCAGAACGAAGCGAAGAGAGGTGAGTGCCGATGCAGCGGTCACCTGATAGATACACAGGTCGTTCAAAAGCAAAATATTAAATAAATGCATTTGATTGGTAAAACAAATTCAAACGAGATGTTTCAATCTCTAATGGTACTGCAATTAAATTTATGGAAAAGCTCCACTAAATAATAGCACTAATAAGTGGGGGGTGTGGTGGGGCTTTGGCGATCGGCGCTACCAATGACCAATCAGGGGCCCCCTCCTTGCTCGGGCCCCGGAGCTTCAGCCCCGCCTATCCCAATGATTAAATGCGGCCCTGACTGTGGCGTCTAGGTTCTGTTTTTTAATCAAGGGGTGGACTATTGCATGTTTTAATAAATCAGGTGCAATACCAGTTTCTAACTTATCATAGTCATTAGATGCAGACCAACTACATCAAAAAAAACTTTTTTAAGGCTTAAGGCTGGCTGCACACTAGACGATTTTCAAATCTTAAACGATTTTAAAACCATAGGAGACCGCAGACATGAAGACAGTTCAACCGATTTTTAGTCTTACAATCTTTTGAACACGTACACTAGACATTTCGAGCAGACCGCGAGACCACACACTTGATGATTGTAGGAACGATTTCACAGTGATCAAACATGACTAGAGAATAAAAACAAATGGAAGACAATCGACATTGACAGCTGGCTCTCTCTCCCGTGCGTTCTGTTTCATAGTGAAAAACAAAGAATATGAGTGATGTATTCTGCTTTCGTGGCATTTTTGTGGCTGCCAAGTTTCAGATATAGAAGCACGCAACATCCGGTAAGTGACGCTTGCGCGCTCTCATTGGCTATCGCAGGTATCACGTCAGAGGCAGCCCGAGCAAGCGTCATAAATAGATGAGCAAAATCTGAAATTACATCATGTTTACCAGCAGCACAGCATTACGCGATATCCGCCTTTAATCTCGTAGGTATCTGTTCCACTTCGAACTGTCTGTCTTGACTGCACTTATTTTACTCCTCCCCTCATTTCAGGCGAGGCGCATCTCAAACAAGCCTATTATCAAACATGTTTGATATTTACGATTTGAGTTTGGGGACGCTCCGTCTCAATCGGGAGCAGTTAAATAATTGTAATGACACCACACAATAGACGATTAAAAAAAAAATCGCTTGCGACAAGCCGCGAATCGGGCCACACCCCCCAAACTTCCGGGGGTGCAAATCGGCCTTAAAATCGTCTAGTGTGTGGCCAGCTTATGGAAATATGGAGGAATAATATCAATAGATAATTTCAATAGTATCAATATATGTGAATATACTGTATGTTTGCGGATAAAATTGGACATACCATATAGAGAGCTAAGAAAGAATATAGTTACATTTTGCTATGAAATACAATCAGGCAATTGAGCTTTGTTATATTGTATACTACTTTATGTGAGTGTATGAATGTGGATAAAGTTGGATATGATATATATACTTTATAGAGAGAGAGAGAGAGAGAGAGTAAGAGAGAAAGAGAGAGAGAGCTGTGCAATAATACAGTTTATACTTTGCACAGTATAAACAATAAGCACAGCTGAGATTTGCTATATACTGTATTACATATATGTACTGTACAGTATGTATGCAAGGGAAAGTAGTATATACTATTCAACTGAATTAAATCATAGAGAGAGAGAGAGAGAGAGAGAGAGAGAGACTGTTTAAACAGCACAGAGAATATACATAAAGTATACAAGCACTCAAAAAATCCTATAAAGAAACCACAGCTCAGTGTGCTCAAGCTCAGGGAATTGTCTGCAGAGGAAATGCTGTTGAATGCTGGTAATTTCACAAGATTTGGATGTAATTGTTTTTCCATAATTCAGCGCTGTGAAATGGCCTGTGGGCTGAGTCGAAGTGGACATGCTCCAAGAAAAGCTGGAGCTGTTGTCAGACAAAAGATCTGGTTATTAATCACATACTCCACAGTGAAGTCTTTAAATCTACCTTGGCCAACGCAACACCCAATAATGATGCTGTTTGAATGTCATTGAAGTATTATGTCCATAGTCAGCTAAAAAACTGCTGAAATAGCGATGGAATCAGCAGCATAATCAATTACACCAAACAACCTCCAGCTCACGAAAAGCTGGAAAGGAATCCCTGCACAACCTCCCATTCTCACGACTTGGTGGTGTTCTCCCATGATGCACTCTGGAAGAGAAATCACCATAACATTTGTTTGTGGCTTTCAAGTCTGGAAATCAGTTTGGAGACTACACCGCACTTCTAAATCAAACGTGCAATGTTTAAAATTGTATTGATAGTATAAACATAGTAAAGTTTGAAAGTATTTTTGAATAATAATGCTATCGGTGAAATGCGTCAGTCAAAACAAGCAAAACATTTCATACCCAGGGATATTAAAAATGTGAGATTTACGAGGTAGCTTTAAAGTTCAGAGCCATTTGGTCTAAAATTGTTCTCATTTCTTGTCTGCAAGAGTTCAAAATAGATAAATCATAATGACTTTTGCCATGAATTTTCTCCTTTCTGCCTCTGTCAAAGCTGTTTATGAGAGCAGATGCCAATCTCTTGCTTTATATTGCAATTCTTAATGGAAATGAAATGATATTCTATCATAGATTTCCTCCGGTGTTCTATGTCCTCTCTTGTCCACATGCCAAAGTGGTAGGAAAGTTCCTTGAAAAAGTCTCCAAAAGCAACAAGAGCAGACGAGCTTTCCAGGTGATTTTGTGTTTAGCGGAAACAGCGGCGCTCAGCATCGTGGCAACTTGAGCAAATACAGCGCTTGAGAGCCAAAGTGTCTGGGGTCGCCCATTACTCACAGAACACTTTTCAAGAGACAACGATATATATTTGTGTTAAAACAGAACAAAGAGAAAGCTCGCCTGGGCTGACGTTGTTTGTGCAAAAGCTGTCATTTTAGATTTATCCATACATGATTACGTCTGCTGTCTCACTACATATATCATCATATGCTGTTGTTACTGTTTTTCTGACTGTCAGTCATTTTAATATTAGAAAAATAAACTGCTGTCTAATGACTTACGATCAGCTACAGATGTTATTTTCAAAAGAGGTAATATCTTAATCCTGTGTATTTATGTGGGGTTGGCATTGTGTTTTTGTAGGTATTTTTCCAGGTTGACAGTAAATCTCAAACATTATATGACTAACAGATTTATTTATGTGTCATTCATTGTTGTAATAGCTAACTTAAAAGTTGCAAAACTACAAACTTAATCTCAGCTTTTTCAATAGCGAAACAGAAGTTCAGGTGCATTCAGTAGATTTACCACTTTCTAACTGAAGATTACACTGCTTATTTTACTTATTTTATTTAATAACTTATTGTATTGCATGCAATTTATTTTACAGAATTCATTTGTTCAATATAATTTATGTTTTAAAACAGAATTTTTTGTAATGTGTTCTTGTTTTGTAACCAAAAAAAGAAAAAAAAAAAGAAAGTAAAATAGTAAAATAATTTGTAAAATACCGTAGTTCACCACTTTTAAAAATATAAATAAGAGCATTTTCTAGCTTTACTATTTATATTTCATGTAAATTTATCTGTTTTACAAATGAGGACAATGGAAGCAATCAAAATCAACAAAAGAGCAATGATACGCAAGTGCTATAACAAGTCTCAGTTAGCTTAACGCTTAACGCAGTTCTTTTTTTATTATATAATAAATAAAAAGAAAACATACAATAGAAAATATACTAGAGCAAGCTAGTGTTAGAGGCCTTTTTGCTTTTGTTAACTGTATAATAAATAAAAAGAAAAGGAATAGAGACGCTACTGTTATTTTTATTTATTTATTTATTTTTTTTAGTTATTGGTAGCCAGTGCAAATTGATAAATAGAGGTGTGATGTGCATTCTTTTTGGCTCATTAAAAATTTATCTTAATGCTGCGTTTTGGATTAATTGTATAGGTTTGATAGAAATGGATGGAAGACCTGCTAAGAGAGCATTGCAATAGTCCAGCCTGGACAGAACAAGAGCTTGAACAAGGAGTTGTGAAGCATGTTCCCGAAAGAAAGGGCCAAGGGCCTCATGTATCAACGCTGTATACGCACAAAAACTTTGCGTACGCCAGCTTTCACACTCACAGTCGTATTTACTAACAGTGAAATTAACATGAGAATGTGTGTTCCTCCAAGCCAACTTCATGTCTGGCGTACGTACATTTCTCGTGGTTTTTGTCCGTTGGCAACTCTTAAAGGCAATGAAGTGAAGTTGCAAACAGACTAAGAAGTGTTCTACAAGTCTATCGCACCACCACCTGTGAGAAACATTGCTATTAATTTGTAATTGATCAAATAGACTAATTGACATACTATTGTCACACGAGCCTTATGGGAATATTCAATTATGCAATTAAGTAAGAACATATAAAAGCATGTGCAAATTGATACAACCCTTAGTCTATGGCAATGGCAGAATCCGAAGAGAACGAGTTTTTAGGGACCACAATGATTTTCTGGACCACGATGATGACTGGCTTATCAGCCGTTTCAGATTTCCAAGGGCTTTCCTCTTGGAGCCCTGTGCTGAGTTGGGTCTGAATTTGGAGAGAGAGACAGCGTGGAGCCACGCATTACCCGTTCCCTTACAGGTGCTGACAACACTTGGTTTCCTGGCTTCTGGTTCTTTCCAAAGGGAACTGGCAGACCGCTCAGGAATAAGCTAGTCGCCTTTGAGCCACGCAATGCCAGCTGTATGGGATGGGATCATCCGCATGTCTACCAGGTTTATAAGGTGGTATACGATGCAGTTGACCAGCCAAACATTAAAGCGCAATTTGCAGCGATAGCCTGTTTTCCTAATGTAATCAGAGTGATCGACTGCACACACATTGCTATAAAGGCGCCATCTGAAGAAGAATTTGCATATGTGAATCGGAAACATTTCCATTCAATAAATGCGCAGATAATATGTGATGCACAAATGCACCTAACAAATATTGTGGCAAGGTGGCCTGGGTCAACCCACGATTCATACATCCTTACAAACAGCATGGTAGGAATGAGGCTCCAAGCTGGCAGGGAGCGCGATGGGTGGCTTCTTGGTGAGTGATGCATTTAAAGTTATGGTTCTATCTAAAAGTATTTTTTTGTAGTTGTTGTTTGTGCGTGTAGCCTAATTATTCAACTGCCCATCAAGAAACCGCGGTTATCCACTAAAGACATGGCTGTTAACCCCCCTCACCAACCCAGAAACTGAACGAGAGCGCAGATACAATGTTGCCCATTCTCGCACTCGGTCAGTTGTAGAGCGGACGATTGGACAGCTGAAAAATCGGTGGCGCTGCCTTGATAGGACCGGGGGTATGCTGCTTTAACGCCCAAACGAGGTGTGTCGCATCATGCTGGCCTGTGGTGTACTGCACAATGTCGCGCACAGGCACGGCATACCACTTGGTGAGGTGGTGGCACTTCCAGATGACCCCGAATAAAGTCCAAATAAACACAGGTGCACGTTAACTGCGATTTGAGTCTGCTCTTTATTAATGGGTATACCATTTGCCATAAATACAATGGATACGTAAAATCTGTGGTGTACTTTTGGTCAAAGTTAAGCAAATAAATAAAAAAAAAATTACCTTTGGGGCAGTCCTGTAGTAAATCCGAGTCTCCCACAGTAACGGATACTATTCCAGAGAGTAAAGTGTCGCCCACAATAGAAGCAACTCTCTGCTCAAAGGGTGTAAGTTCATCGACCCCTGTACCACTGCCTGTTCTGTCCACACTTTGTCGGTGCGGAGCAGTTCTCAGCTTAACCTCCACCTTTATATCAGATCATTTCTTCAGTGCAATCTTCAGATCCCACCGTGTTGACGGCGTCAGCCAAACTCTTACACTAATTGTTTTGGTTACACTTTATTTCGATAGTCCACTTTAGACATTCTACTAACTATAAGCAACTTTGTAATTACATGTCAACTAATTCTCATTAATTTTCAACTACATGTCTACTAACTCTCAGTAGGGTAGGCTTAGGGTTAGTAGGATAAGTTGACATATACTTGCAAAGTTTCTCATAGTCAGTATGTTGTATGTTGTGGACCCGTCAAAATAAATTGTTAGAAGATGTTAAGCAGACAGTCCACTAATACACTAATGACTGCTAGTTGACATGTAGTTGCAAAGTTACTTTTTGTATAATGTCTAAAGTGGACTGTCGAAATAAAGTGTTACCCTTTTTTTTTTTCTTTTGTTATTAATTAATTCAACGCAAGTCTTTGTACACGAGACCCCTGATCTTCTTGATGTTGAATAAAGGAAATCTGCAGGACCGGGCAGTTTTAGCAATGTGGTCTGAGAAAGTCAGCTGATCATCAATCACAACTCCAAGGTTTCTGGCTGTTTTTGAAGGAGTTACAGTTGATGTGCCTAACTGGATCATGAAATTGTGATGAAACGATGGGTTTGCTGGAACCACAAGCTGTTCTGTCTTGGCAAGGTTAAGTAGAAGGTGATGGTCCTTCATCCAGCAAGAAATGTCTGTTAGACAAGCTGAGATGCGAGCACATACTGTATAGTCTGGCAAATAGCTTTAACATAATTATCAGTTTGTGTTGATGAAGTTTGAGTTGACTTTATGTATTTAATTTATATTACAGTCATACATTTTCTTAGAACAGAGTCCTTTATGAGCTGAACCAACTAATTATGAAGCAATGTCATAAATTGCACTGGCATAAAGACAAAATCACCCTGCATTAATCAAATGCTAATTTATTTGCTTATTTATTCATCCATGATGTCTTACAGAAAAAGTATTTGTTCTGTCCCAGTGATGAGACAGATTCTGATACTTTTAAATCATGTTCAGAACAGTATAATGTTTTTCTTTAATGATCATCATAACCTTCACTGAACATTTTATTCAGTAAATCACAGCAATAGGGACCCATTGAGAAATAGCATTAAATCAATTCTGGCAATTTGCTGTACAATTACTAGTACCATCTTGACGCTTGTGTGAACAAAGTCAGAATGTTACCAGTAAAAGCAAGTATGAGGTGTGGACGTGCTGATGTAAGAAGTATGCTCTGGGCCATTAATAAATGTGGTGACGCAATTACTCTGCTCTGCAGCAATGCCTGTGACACCGAAGTAAAAAATGTTGTCAAATTGGACAGATAGTGCAACTAAAGTGCTTCACTTCTGCATTTAAAGGTCATTCACAATTATTAAAATAAGTGATTTTATTTTGGTGCTGATTTATGAATTATATCTTAATGGTAAAAGGTAACAGATGTGGTAAATTGATTAAAAAAAAACAATTTACTGGGTTTAATGTGTTAAAGTGGTTTTTGTCTTTATCTGAAGACATTGTAGATTTTTGACCAATCAAGGATAGAAAACAAGCAGTCACATTCTGAGGACACAGATAGTTGGACTAGGGTTGACGACAGAGACAGATGAGTGGAGACTGAGGGAGCAGTTTCAGACACAAGATCAGACTCAAGAACATGGGCCGTCGAGACACTTAGGGGGCTATGTCCTGGAGAGACAGATACAGAAACTGGGTCAGGCAAGACAGACAGGAGCACAGCCAGACAAGACAGACATGCATGCAGACTCACACAAAAGAGCTGGAACCAGCTGCAGTAGACTCAAGGGGACTGCAAGTGAGATCAGCTTTAAGTAAAACAGAACTGGGGTGGCTTCTGGAACAGGCCACGGAATGGCCTCTGGTGTGGGAACCTACAAGACAGGTTTACATGCTGAATCTGGCTTCCTCCTCCATCTTCGACTTTTACTTGAAGGAATAATAGACACTTCTGGTAGAATACTGGTCCTGGAGGGCCACTATCCTGCAAAGTTTAGTTCCAGACTCAATTAAACATAACTGAACCAAATTAATCAAGGCAAATATGTTGGGACAAGTTAGAAGATGTTGGCCCTACAGGACCAGGATAGGACACCCCTCTTGCAGAGGAATACAGGATTATTCAGATGAAAAGATGAACTCCTCAAAAAGAGACCAGCAGGGTCCACTAGGCAAAGCAGAGCAGGAAGATGACATCATCCGACATGAAAAGCTTTCCTGATTATGGGAGAAGATGCTGGGTGCTGTTGCTTGAATCTATAGCAGGGGTGTCCAATCCTTTCACTCCAACCAGCTCCAACACTCCTGCCTGGAAATGTTTAGTGAGTCTGGATACCTTGATTAGTTGGTTCAGGTGTGTTTAATTAGGGATGGAGCTAAAAGGCTTGTTCGCGATGCATCGGTGCTGTGCAGACCGATCGGCGTATGACATCTAAGTACCGTGAGAGTGACTGGAGAGCAGACAACTCTGTGCTTTTGAATAGCTCTCGCGGTGCTTTGATGTCATATGGCAATCACTCTGCGCAGTGCCGATGCATCTTGAACAAGCCTAAACTCTGCAGGTGAGTGGCCCTCCAGGAGTAGGTTTGGACCTACTCCTCCCTACTTCTTCCCACACCAGGAGGAATGCATGTACCAGGGATATCCAGCCTTGGTCCTGGAACATCCTGCAGAGTTTAACTCTAACTTGTCCCAACATACCTGCCTGAAATATTCTAGTAATCATGGTGATAAACATCACCTTGATTATCTTGGTTCGGGCATGTTTTGTTAGGTCGGAGCTAAAATATGCAGGAGAGTGGCCCTCCAGGTGCAGGATTGAACACCCCTGAAATGGACAATCTCCATCAGACAGAAAATTCACCCTTTTAGCAACGACTCTGATCCACTACTTGATTCAGGTGTGTTTGAATAGAAGTGTTTGAAAAGTGCAGTGTTGGGGTGCCTCCATTAAGAGGGCTGGGAAAGCCTGTTCCACCGTCCCAGTCATACGGCCTAATCTTTTTCAGCAAGGTGTTAAAATTTCAACTGTATTCAGCCACACCCACGCAGCTCTGCAAAAAGCTCATTAATTCAAACACTGGGTTCAGATTTTGGTCAGGCGTTCTGTAAAGTAGGTGAATCTCAGACAAAGCAAAGGCTAAACATCTTTGTTGAATTATGGAATTCCATGAAACAATTCAAAAACAAGTGCAACTGACCATAAATGACAAAATGAAACTGGAAACAAAGCCTCACCAAGAAAACACATGAATCCACAGAAAATGATGATGTGACAGAAATAACATTTGAAAAGGACCAAGAACAACACAGGGCTATTTATGCTCATGTTAATAATCAGACTAAGGCAGAAACTAGGTAACCTTCCTAATAACAGTTCAGAAAACATACTGAACATTAATGGTTGTTGGTCCAAGTAGAGCTGGGGTAAATTCTGATTTGTTCACTAAAGCAATAATTGGTGTAAATCAGGGGTTCTCAACTCTGACCCTCAATGTCCAGGAAAACCCATGGCAAGACAGGGCTTGAACCAGGGACATTCTTGCATTGAGAAGACAGTGCTACATGCCTGGTCATTTTTGTAGAAATCCCCTCTCATTATTCGCCATTCATGAATTCATTTGGCCAATCAGCCCAATGGGGAATTCTTTTGCTTTTGTCCAGATGGCCTATCTGCTACTTCCACCAGAAAAACAAAAAACAAAACACCCCCCCCCCCCCCAACAAAATAATACAAAACAAACAAAATAATACATGTCAAATTATTAATATTTCACTGAGGTAATAGATTTCCCCTTGAATTAGAATTAGATGTTGGACCTTAAGCAGTGATCGTTCAAGGACCTTAACGCACCTGGGGTTCCTTAAGATCATAATGAAACTTGAACTGAAGAATAAGCCCATGATTACTTTCAGCTGTATTTAAAAGACACTCATGTGTCTCTGTTAAACTGTTGTGATCAAGCATTTGGTTTTCATTAGAACTATATTCTGCGCAAGAAAGAGGAAAAAAAATTATGGTAGTCATTATGATCTATCATTGCAGATTTCAGACATTGACAATCATACCATGAATTCAATTAGTGTTTCAACTAGTCTGGTTTGATTCAGCGCACATAAATTGTCTTGGAAAATAAGATTATATAATGAAGAAAGAAACATAAAAAAAAATGATGCAAAAAAAAAAAAATTAAGAGAAATCTGAGACAACTGAGGCTTTGAAAATGCACTGCTGTTTATGCATGGGGCAAAGCTATTTATAAAGTTTTTTAGGGGTCAAACACCCAAGCAGTTCCCTGAACCGACTGGAGGTCTCAGACCTAAACCCTCTAGTGCCACCATCAGCTCAAATCTGACTTTTCTTCTGCTTAAAATATTTTAGCCCTTAAACAGAATTTGCATTTTTTCCCTTCTGCGTTCTCTCCTCATCCTGATTTGATTCAGTCAGGTGTTTTCAATTTACCATTTGGTCACGTAAAAAAAAAAAAATATTATATTTTAATCAGGTATGCTTAACTGAAAATTGCAACATTCAAAAACGGCATTTGTTGATTCAGCTTTTATATAGTTCCAGTGAACTCATCCTTGTTTAACCAGCACATTTTCCAAAAACTCTTACTTCATCTGATAGGAAAATATGATGTGATTCACTGTGGGTTTGCTGTAAAAACCCAAATTGGGTGAGAATGCTTTTTAAAGCTTGTGCTTAACCTTATCCCCCCAAAATGCCTATATGCTTAATTCTGCACATTCAAAAGTTTAAGAAAGTTACACAGAGATTTTTAAATGGTAAAACTACAATTGAAAAGAATGGACTAATCATATTATTACACTTGCGAATATAATCAGATAGATATGGCAGATAGATTGTAGTTACCGTAACTTCTAATAATATGTCCATTTAATGCTTTAATTTAGTGTGACTGATCTTAAAGAAAATAACACATTAAAAAATTATGCTCCTTGCCCCATACACAGAATTGTAGTCATTCTATTTGAAGTACCACTTATATTTTGTACAGTTTTTTGCAAATTCAAAACATAACTACACATGATGGGGGAGCTTTAGTATTCAAAACAGCTGGACCTAATGTAAGGAATGGAACACAATTCAGAGATTTTCAACATTTTTCAAAGTTAACCTGCTTTTAACTTGTCTTAAAAATGCGGTGCTCATGGCGTGAGACACTGAAAAACACCACAAAGTAACAGATTGCATGTACACATAAATCAACGATTAAAATATGTTGCAGGCAGAACACAAACACACTCTACAAGTTCAACTGAGTGGATTGCTGTGGAAAGTAGGACAGAGATAGATTTCAAAGATATGGAAATAAAACAAATTATATATTGACTTATAAATTCACCTTTTATAATGTTTATTCAATGTCTCTCCCAATAATGTAATGTCTTTGAATTATCTTAATTTGGAGGCTTCATTTTATATTTATTTATAGATTGTCTTAACAAATACACATCTGCTCCATTCTTTGCTTTATTCATCCATGACTGAAACTATTTGTGTTTGTCTTTGTACACATTAACCCTATCCCCAAGTAATTTTTTCAGGCCTTTTAGGGGGTGTTCAACAAGGGGCTTGTTCTTTGATGTTTCTCTCTCTCATAAGAGTAGTGTAACTATTTACACTGATGCATGTAGAAGAGTGGGATTAAATATGGAATCAAAAGGATTGTGAATGTTTTAACGTTTGCATTTAAACTTTGCTGTTTTGTCACATGTTAAAGTGAGGTGTGTAATTTCTGGCATCACCAAATAAGACTGCAAAAATAATTACTGTTTTCTGAAAGTTTTCCTAAACATTTGTCTGGTCAGTTTGCTCAAACAAACAGAGTGTGTTTGGAAAATGCTACAAAGCCACAATATTTACTGATTTCGGGAAATCAACCCACAAATGGCTTACTTATAGGTTTTTCCTCTTTCTTTCTTTCTTTCTTTCTTTCTTTCTTTCTTTCCTGCAAATTAAACTGGAAAAGGATAATGCAATTAATGAAAGTCTTCTAACACAGTGGCCAATTCATTTACAATTCATTAACTTAGTAAATCTACAACCAAAGCTGTTTTTACCATAATCTATCAACAGAATGACTTTTTGCAATTACCTCCTTTATATCATCTATTGTAGTGGACAGATGTGCAACTCTGTCAAAATCTCTTAACTGGTGAAAAAAAAACATTGTTTAATATATTTCCTTGTTTTGAAACATCAATAGGAGGGCAGCAATTAAATACACTGAAAGGGACTTTAAAATCTGATCTTAATGCCAAACACAGAACAGCAAGGACTACAGGTGTGATTTTTAGGATTATGTTACATCTTGAACCAATTTTGGAGCAACTTGCAGTTAATTTACCTTGTTCAGGGGATACAATGGCAGATGAAGTGCAAGAAATCTGAGCACTGTTTTTTTTTTTTGGATGACCCAACAAAAACTTCTGCCAACAACACCGCAGCTCTTCACCATTGAATTCATTAATATAATTAATAACGTGGAGTTTAACGTGAACTCGGCAAACATAATCAAACATCTGTTACAGAGATGTCATAAAGACACCAGCCCTGCTTCCTTTGATGGTTACTGTGCATAAGATGAACTGAAAGTTATTTATAACAGTGTTATCCTTTCGGAGTTAAAATAGCACCCATGTATTTTAAGCCTGACACTTGTCTGTTTATCATGTACTCAGTCATACCCCCTTTCTTCATAATCACTCATTTAACACTGCACAACTGCTTTGACAGCAGTAAAGGTAAATTATTGCACAAACATCATAATGAGTGTATTTTGAGTTTCACAACAGACAATTCCATTTTGAACAATTAAACCTTTGTTCCAAATTAAGGGTTAATGATCTCAGTGTTCTCATTTATACTGCTGAATGCCAAGGATAACCCAAGAGGAGAACACAGTGCTCCAGAAAACAGCAGCGCTGATCAGCAGAGGTAGGGGAGAGCAGAGATAAATGTTCTGCTTAATAAATCGAATAAATGAAACATTAATGACCAAATGCACAATGAACGCTGAAAAGGGTGAAACGTCCTACATTTATTGGTAACACTTCAGAATAGGGACCAATTCTCACTTTTAACTAGTTGCTCATCAGCATGCATATTAATAACATATTGGCTGTTTATTAGAACTTATAAAGCACATATTCTGCATAACCATATTCTACATCCCTAATCCTACCCAATACCTAAACTTAACAACTACCTTACTAACTATTAATAAGCAACAAATTAGGAGTATATTGAGGCAAAATTCATAGTTCATGGTTTGTTAATAGTGAGAAATGGACCTTAAAATAAAGTGTGACCCATTTATTTAAAGTGCACTTTTACAGTATATTGGTCAAATTGAATATTGGTTTGCAAAAAAAATGTTTGTCTAAAAGCAAATAATACTCCCTATAGAAAAAGATTAAAAGGAACAGTTTTGTTTAAATAGTATTTTTGCTTGATGTGCATATAGCATTTATAGCTATTGCTTTATTTTGAAGATGTCTTTATTTATTTTAAGTAAAGTATATTAAGACTAACTATTTTATATATAGTTAGTCAGGGGAATCAATTTTGTTGTAATAAATTAGAGTTTTGTTTGCTTTTAAGTCCAGATAAGAAAAATAATAATAATAATAATAAAAATAAAAAGGTAGGGCCTGATAAAATCTGGATGTGGTAGATTTAAAATACATGATTTATTTCACTCTGTTAATCTTACAGTTTTACTGCTTTTTACTGTTACAATTACCACAAACGTCTATTTTAATCTGACTTTGTGTATTTCAACATGTTTAACATCAACGTCTGACTTGATTTAGTTATGCATTTAATTCAATGACTGCTGTTTCAAAATTGCAAAGCTTTAGACTAAACAACAGCGTCACACTTCCCCCTGCTCCACCTCACACTGAGCACTTCATCAGCCTCTGCGTGTGTGAGGGATGTGTCTCAGATTCCCAGTGGGGCGGAAGGCTTGTGAACCAGTGTTTGCCCCAGAGCATGATATTTCAATCAAACGTTTTAGAGTGGTTTCCTCTACCCTTGAGGCCAGCTCAACAGTCTTGTGTTATTGTTTACTGCTGAGGGGTCAAGGAGTCCCTCCTTAAATCTAAATCTTGTCATTAATGCCTTCTGACTTTGTGCTGCAACTTGCTACCCCAAGTCTCTATGTTCATATTACCAAAGGTTTTTCAGTCTGACCAGAGGTCAAAGTTCACCTACTAAACTGCTTTCACAAATGCTAGAAAGTTTGCTCTGAAATACATATCACTTCAGTCACAAGTTGAGTTTTGCTAACTTTCCTTCAAATTCGCACACTTTTGTCACTTTCATTGTATGGAAAAGAGCAGCTTTGACATTGTTCTAAACATTTCCTTACACAGAGAACGGAAAATCATACAGTTTTCCAACAACACGAGGGTAAATAAATGATGACAGAATTGTTATTTTGGGGCAAACTAACCCAGTGTAGCCATGTAGTCGCTAAATATATTGCTGTTGACTAGAGAGAAAGACACAAAATAATGTAGGGCCGGTTACGCAAATCCTGGACCCACTTATGCAAATAGTGTGGAAAGTCTGCAGACTGGAAGTCTCTGGCAAACGACTGCTGTCATCCTTCATACTTTAGACCTTGAGGTAAATTCCTGTGGAAATCTTTTTTGCGTTTCCTACTGGCTGTACAATACAACTAGATCATTATCACAGAGCTTCAAAACCAACAATATAGTTGTGAGTCAAAATCTGTGTTATTATTAGTATCTAAGTATCACTGAGATGCTATTATAGATTTAATTAATATTTTTTATTCATTTTTAATCTTGTATTGTTTTCTGTTTGTTTGTGGCATATGTCGTTTTTATTAAATTTGTATTTGAGTTTTAGTTTTAGTTGTTTTAGTATATCATGATCATTTTTGTCTGTGCTGTGGTCAGTGGAGGGAGATGCATCTGTGTAATGTCACCATTGTAATGGATGGAATATAGAACAGAAAAATCACACCTTAACATAACTGAATTTTCTTCCTAGGTAGTACAGTATATGAGAGTAAAAGGAACATGTGCTGGGTGTAAAAATAGTTATTATTCTGTACCATGATCTCAGAAAATATCAGTTTCACAATTTACTGGCTTATGGTAAAGATATTTACTGAAATTTAATGGAAAAGCACTGGGACCACAAATATGCGATGGCACAAGAGGACACATGGCTTTCAGAAAATGTCCTAGTATGATAAATGAAGTGCCCGAACTCAGCTATACCTGACAGCACTGCCAAAACTGGCATTTCTCAGCTACTCACTCATAATGGGTATAAAACGACAGCAACAACCTACGGCTTATTGCAAAAACTAATGCGTGACATATATATATATATATATTAGTGCTGTCAATCGATTAAAAAATTTAATCGCGTTAATCACAGTCATGGACTGTGATTAATCATGATTAATCACAAATTTAAAATACTAGGATTTACCCATAAATGTGTTGAAATAAAGATGCATGACAAACTAGTTTAAGGAAACAGAACCTTTCACACTTCCGCCAGCTATGAGACATAATCCTTATTATTCTTTTATCGTTATTCTTTTGTTTTTATTCAGCCATTATCAGCCTTTATACTGCCAATAAAACGTTTACCAAGCCACATCGCTTCAATCCCAGGATGCATTTACCCAACTACTATCAAAAGTGTTTCTAAATAAATACAACAAAACATTTTCTTACGACCTTACGTGAAATATTATGACAAAATGCATTATGAAGAAGAATTGGACCTGCTCTGCAGGTGCATTAGAGCTAATACTAGCATCATGCTTCATAAGACAATTTATGAGATTAATAGTACACTTTTCCTCAGAACTCACTTCAAACCACCATCGAGTGTTTGTAATAACTTCCTTTTGCGATCACATGAGGAATTTGGTCGTTTACTGTTGTTAAAATATGCTATTTATAGCCTTTTATATCGCTGCGCAAATTAGCATTTCAGATGTACACATTAAATCTAAAATAAAATCACATACAGACCATATCCTATTGTAATCGTGTGTTTATTATCTTATATAATCTATAGTGGCTGTTGTCATGTTTATTTCTGCTGTTTAAAAGCCTTAAAATGTATGCTCTGCTGAAACTCACGTTGTTTGTGACTAGGAACATGAAATTATCCCGCCCTTGACTTCCTGTTTTACAGGAATATAAATATGAGGGAACACAAAGGCCAAATTCCCTTAATCATTGATCACAATCAGTAAAATCAAAGAATATATTTCTGATGTGCAGCAAAAGATTGTTGAACTTCACAAATTAGAAAGTGGCTGTAAGAAACGAGTTAAAGCATTAAAAATTCACATATCAACAGAAAATGTTACAAATCTGCCTGGAAGAGGATGTGGATCTATTTTGTCTTAAAGCAAGGTGAGGAGGATAGTTTGAGTGGCCAAAGACTCTTCAAGGATCACAGCTGGAGAACTGCAGAAAATAGTTGAGTCTTGGGGTCAGAAAACCCAAAAAAAAAAAAAAATCAAACAGGAATAAAAAAGTACCCCATGCATACAATGAAATATTTCATTTTAATTTTCATTATAATTTCATTTCTATCTTAATTTTTCATTCTAATGTTGTGGGCTTATTTTTCAAAATTATTATTATTTTTTGTTTTTAATGCTGTGGGCCTATTTTTCCTATTTTGCATATCTTGTTCAGATAGATGACATCAAGGATTCTATCAAATACCAACAGATAAAAAATTAAAAACTGACTGTCCATGCTAGAAATCTTACAATGGGCCATAGTTGGATCTTCCAACAGGACAATGATCCACAAACAAACATCAAAATCAGAACAAAAATGGTTAACTGAGAACAAAACCAAGCTTCTGCCACAGGCATCCTCGTTCTTTGGTCTGAACCCTATAGAAAATGAGTGAACTGAAGAGAAGAAGCACCAACATGAAGCTGTGAATCTGAAGGATCTGGAGTGATTCTGGATGAAGGAATGGTCTCTGATCTCTTGTCAGATGTTTTCTAAACTCTTCAGGCATTATAGGAGAAACCTCAGAGCTGTTATCTTGGCAAAAGGAGGTTGCAAAAAGTATTGGATAAAAGGGTATGATTAATTGTGACCAATGTATATTAGAGAAAAAAAAAATCATAATGAGATTTCTCTACCATTTTAAATTCTTATTCTCTGAAGAAAGGTTAGATTTTTGTAAGGTTTTAAAACAAAATATCAAAAGGATATGATATAGATTCATTTTCACAGCCTTCTTTGACATATTTACCAAGGGTATGAATACTTTTGAGCACAACTGTATGTATGTATATATGTATGTGTATATATATAAAATACAAAAAGCTAATGAAAAGTAATCTGTAAAAACATAATATCTTTTGTTTATAATAGCACAGAATGATTTTCTATTCAAATATGGGAAATAAGATTTGATTGCACCATTTCATGATGTACTGTTTTAAATTTTGACATTCATAGGCAAATTGACATGCCATGAGATAAAAATAAATGACAATGTGAAACCTATGCAAACAATAAGTCGGTAACACTTTACATTAAGGTGTTCATAAATGACTAATAACTCATTTACAGATGCATTATAAATCATTGATAAGCAGTTATAAATGCATGAATAAAAAGTATTTTAATGCAGGACTGGACTGGTAATCGGGCATACCGGGCATTATCCCGGTGGGCCGACATAATTTTTTTTGTTTGTTTTTTTTGCCAAGGACCATCACGCAGGGACTACGAGCAGCCAGTGGCCCATTGTTTTGTCTCCTGTATTGACAGTGTAAACCACCCAATCACAATGAGCTATAGACGGAGCCATGAAGTGTTTTGCTCCGCCTATATAAAGAACGCTTCACCCCAACTTCTTCCTCGTCGGCTTTTCCACGTTTTCACAGCAGCTTTATCAAGAACAGGCTTGCTCTGCGATGAGTGATGCGGCGTAAAGAGCCAGGAGGAGGAGGAGAGGAGAGTAAAGTGCTTGATAGGGACATCCCAGGCCCACCCACTTTCATCTGTGGCCCACCCAATGAGAAGTTTGTAATTTTCCAAATGGATGTCATTTTTTAAACAATACTAATAAACGTCTTATTTCACTGTAACTTTATTTATGAACAATATTAAACGCTTGTTTTTATGGTCAATTACAGGTCGTTTCTTAGTTTTCCCTCTTCCTATAGGTGCATCACATGCTTTTCAAAATGATGATTCGTCCGTTTCTGTTAGTCCCACCCACAATGTTATGTTTACGACCCATGTTTACGACCCATGTTTACGACCCATGTTTACGACGTAAGGATATAATAGTAAAATGCACGCGTTTGTGAAGTTAAATGTGAAAATAGCCTAGTGAAGCAAACATAAATCAGATAAATACTTTTGAAAAAATAAAAGTATTAGCAATTAATCCGGACCGTCTACAAATGAAACCCGACAGACCACCTGAAGGTGCTGGATTTATCGATCGGAAACTTCTGAACCAAGTGTGTTTGAAACATCATATTAGCATAGGTACAGTGTTTGATCCGCTAAACAGATGTGTCCTTTGTGGAAAGAAACACTGAGGTAATGCTTTTTAATAAACTTCCTTTAGTTAATGCATTAACTAACATTAGCAATACATTTGTTGCTGTGTTTATTCATCTTTGTTAACCAGCTCAGGCAAATGTTAACAGGTACAACTTTTAATTTTAATAATGTCCTGTTAGTAAATTGTGAAATGAACATTAACATAACAAATTACTAATGTTAATGCATGCTTTAGAAGTACTGTGTAATGAACCTTGGTGCTGTATTTTTTGTTGGCAATTTGACATGCAGTTTTCATATGCTACACACCTGGCCCACCCAGTTTAATGTAGGCCCACCCACTTAAACATTTCTGGCTACGCTAGTGGTGTGCGCGCGCCAAAAAGAATATGCAAACACTTTTTAATAAAACGTAAATTCGTCCATCGCGATTTTTTTGGCCAAGTCATGTCAGGTGGGTTCATAGAGATTTCCATGGGCCAATGCGAATAAATCTAGATTTAAATTCGAAAAGACACGATATTGTAAGACCTGACGGTTTTTTTATTATCCAAAACAACTCGATGCAATGATACATATCTACTCTACCAGTCAAAAGTTATTAAACAGTAAGATTTTGAATGTTTTTTTAAAGAATTCTCTTCTGCTCACCAAGCCTGCATTTATTTTATCCAAAATACAGCAAAAGCAGTAATATTGTGAAATATTTTTACTATTTAAAATAACTGCTTTCCATTTGAATATATTTTAAAATGTAATTTATTCCTGTGATCAAAGATGAATTTTCAGCATCATTACTCCAGTCTTCAGTGTCACATGATCCTTCAGAGATCATTCTATTATGCTGATTTGCTGCTCAAGAAATATTTATTATTATTAATGCATTCTTTGATGAATAGAAAGATCCAAAGATCAGCATTTATCTGAAATAAAAAAGCTTTTGTAACATTATACAATACACCAATCAAAAGACTGGAGTCAGTATAATTTTTGTTTTGTTTTTTTGGGAAAGAAATTATGGAAATTAATACTTATATTTAGTAAGGATGCTTTAAATTGATAAAAAATGATGATAAAGACATTTATAACGTTACAAAAGATTTCTATTTCAGAT
Source organism: Onychostoma macrolepis (assembly GCF_012432095.1). NCBI lineage: Eukaryota > Metazoa > Chordata > Actinopteri > Cypriniformes > Cyprinidae > Onychostoma > Onychostoma macrolepis. The sequence continues at coordinate 28,983,243 of NC_081171.1, read as the reverse complement.
AAATGCTGTTCTTTTGAACTTTCTATTCATCAAAGAAACCTGGAAAAAAAATTATACTGTTTATATTATAGCTGTTTTCAACATAATAATAATAATAATAAATGTATTTTGAGCAGCAAATCAGAATATTTTAATGATTTCTGAAGGATCATGTGACTGGAGTAATGATGCTGAAAATTCAGCTTTGATCACAGGAATAAATTACATTTTAAAATATATTCAAATAGAAAACAGTTATTTTAAATAGTAAAAATATTTCACAATATTACTGTTTTTGCTGTATCAAATAAATGCAGACTTGGTTAGCAGAAGAGACTTCTTTCAAAAAAAAAAAAGAAAGAAAGAAAAATCTTACTGTTCAAAAACTTTTGAATGGTAGTGTATATTTTATATATATATATATATATATATATATACATATATATATATATATATATATATATAGTGGTGGGCCACCAGGACCAAATAATGCCAGGGCCGGTTTTTTGTCCCAGTCCAGCCCTGCTTTAATGCAATACCTGCCAAATATGAGACATTTTTAACTCACGTTAAATGCTTAATATGTATATTTATTCATACTTTGGTTACACTTTAGATAGGGAACACTTATTAACTATTAACTATGACTTTTCCCTCAATAAATTCCTAATTAGCTGCTTATTAATAGTTAGTAAGGTAGTTGTTAAGTTTAGGTATTGGATAGGATTAGGGAAATAGAATAAGGTCATGTAGAATAAGGCATTAATATGTGCTTAATTGCTACTAATAAATGGCTAATATTCTAGTAATATGCATGCTAATAAGCAACTAGTTAAGAGACCTTAAAATAAAGTTTTACCCATACTTTTTATATCTATTTATTTCATGATGCAGCAAAAATGCACTATTATAGTGAGACTGAAGGGATTGTATTTATGGTTTTCTCATTTATATCTCATAACTCGTGTCGCTTTTCTTACAATGTTTCTTACCAGAACCTACTCTGTACCTTACCCATGACACGCTACAAAAGTTCATGATGCCTATCCACAGCAGTGATTAGAAACTGAGATATATTGTTTTATCAAGATGAAGTTATCAAGCTTTATTTTTGAGGGAAAAAGCGTAAAAGCACAACAATGACTTGATGAGATATTTATAATGAAAATTTTTATTCCAATGTTAGTTACCTGTGAACCTCAATTTAAAGAACCATTTATTAATGAGTTATAAATGTTAATAACATGTGAAAGTGCTCCTTAATGTAAAGAGAACACCTGTGATCCATTTATTAAGTTATAAACATTAGTAACCTGTCAAACTGAACCTTAATATAAAGTTAACACCTGTGAACCATTTATTAATGAGTTATAAATGTTAGTAACCTGTCAAAGTGAACCTTAATTTAAAGTTAACACCTGTGAACCATTTATTAATGAGATATAAACGTTAATAACCTGTGAAAGTGAACCTTGATGTAAAGAACCATTTATTAATGAGTTACAAACGTTAGTAACCTGTGAAAGTGAACCTTAATGTAAAGTTAAGATCTGTGAACCATTTATTAATAACCTGTGAAAGTGAACCTTGATGTAAAGAACCATTTGTCAATGAGTTACAAACGTTAGCAACCTGTGAAGTAAACCTTAATGTAAAGTGAACAACTGTGAACCATTTATTAGTGAGTAATGAACATCAGTAGCAAGTGAATGTGAACCTTAAAGTAAAGTGGACACAAGTCACCTTTATTTATATAGCGCTTTTAACAATACAGATTGTGTCAAAGCACTTAACAGTATCAAATTAGAGGATAGAGTGTCAGTAATGTATAATGATAAGATTAAACACTCAATTTTACATTTTCAGTTAAAGGCATATCATTATTGAATTCAGAAATGTCATTGTCTAGCTCAGTTTAGTTTAAATAGTACTTGTGCAATCAAATCGGCGATAATCGCTAGAAATTAAGTGTCCCCAACCGAGCAAGCCAGAGGCGACAGCGGCAAGGAACCAAAACTCCCTCTGTGACAGAATGGAGAAAAAAAAAACCTTGGGAGAAACCAGGCAGTTTTGGTGGTTTGGTGCTGCTGGGATCAAATTAAATAAATCTTTAATTTTGCATGCTGTTTCATCAATCCAGGTGTGTCATTCTATTAATTCTTTTAATGCATAAACTGTGAACTTATGGGTTAAGTTACACACAACTAACAGAGGCTAAATAATTGTAAGATTTTATCTAGAAATCAGTCCTCCTGTCCAATCTTCCTATTATACAGAAGTGCTTTGTGTATATTTGAACGTACTTTGCTTACATACTTTTGCAAATCATACAATGAATGAAACTGACTTAATTTCTGTTTTTCCCAGCTCTGAACAACCAGGTATAATTCATCCTTGCAAATAGACAATTCGACCTCCATATTCGATGAGGCTTTATTTTGTCAGGGACATTTTGGCTCTTGCTTCATTATTGTCATTGCAGCATTATTCTTCATTGTGGGAACACTGATCCATTGCTGGACCCTCTGGGTGTTTCTCCATGGGAACCTTAAATCCAACTTGGTGTTTCCACTGAACATCACTATACTGGAGCTGTTTTTTTTTTGTTGTTGTTTTTTTTTTTATATATAGACATTGTTATTATCAAATTTCTTTCTGTGGAGGGTGACCGTTTAGCTAATGTTCTCATTGCTTCTACAACCCGAATTCCAGAAATGTTGGGACGTTTTAAAAATTTGAATAAAATGAAAACTAAAAGACTTTCAAATCACACGAGCTAATATTTTATTCACAATAGAACATAGAGAACATAACAAATGTTTAAACGGAGAAATTTTACACTTTTATCAACTAAATGCAACAAAGGGCTGAAAAAGCAAGACATTTCGAAAAGATTCAGCTGGGAGAACATCTAGCAACTAATTAAGTAAATTGACATCAGGTCTGTAACATGATTAGCTATAAAAGGGATGTCTTAGAGAGGCAGAGTCTCTGAGAAGTAAAGATGGGCAGATGCCAACTAAAGCTCTATCATGCAAAAAGGAAGCCATATGTAAACATGGTCCAGAAGCGCCATCGTGTCCTGTGGGCCAAGGCTCATTTAAAATGGACAGTCTCAAAGTGGAAAAGTGTTCTATGGTCAGACGAGTCCAAATTTGACATTCTTGTTGGAAATCACGGACGCTGTGTCCTCCGGGCTAAACAGGAGGGAGACCTTCCAGCGTGTCTTCGGCTTTCAGTTCAAAAGTCAGCATCTCTGATGGTATGGGGGTGTATAAGTTCATACGGTATGGGCAGCTTGCATGTTTTGGAAGGCACTATGAATTCTGAAAGGTATATAAAGGTTTTAGAGCAACATATGCTCCCCTCCAGACGACGTCTATTTCAGGGAAGGCCTTGGGTATTTCAGTAAGACAATGCAAAACCACATACTGCTGCTATTATAACAGCATGACTTCGTAGTAGAAGAGTCCGGGTGCTGAATTAACCTGCCTGCAGTCCAGATCTTTCACCTACAGAGAACATTTGGCACATCATTAAACGAAAAATACATCAAAGACGACCACGAACTCTTCAGCAGCTGGAAACCTATATCAGGCAGGAATGGGACCAAATTCCAACATCAAAACTCCAGAAACTCATAAGCTCAATGTCCAGACATCTTCAAACTGTTTTGAAAAGAAGAGGAAATGCTACACCATGGTAAACATGCCCCCGTCCCAACTATTTTGAGACATGTAGCAGGCATCAAATTTGAAATTAGCTGATTTTGAGCATAAAATTGTAACATTTCTCAGTTTAAACATTTGTTATGTTATCTGTGTTCTATTGTGAATAAAATATTGGCTCCTGTGATTTGAAATTCTTTTAGTTTTCATTTTATTCAAATTTAAAAAATGTCCCAACATTTCCGGAATTCAGGTTGTAGTCAGACATTCTGTGCATGATTCTGCCTGTTTACCTGTCTACCGATTACCTGGATTATCCCCTTTGCTTTGGTTGCCTGACTGGACGGATGTTTGTGTTTGGTCCTTTTGCCTGCCTGCTCACCTTTGCCTTTTGGATTAACGCTATGTATGTTGAAGGATTGGACTGCTATTCTGGTTTTGATCATCTGCCTGTCTTCACGTCCCTGTCTATTGAAACTGCTCTTAATAAACTCCCGCATATGGATTCTAACTCGGCCTCAGCATCCTCGTTACAATATGCTGTACACGTATAACTGAAATGATCTAAAACAACAGGTACAAAACTATGCAACCACAATATGAGTGAGCACAGATACATTTACAGTTCCCGATGAGCAAATGAAACATTGTGGAAGAAGTGCTTCTGCAGTTTGATTTTCATAGTTCTATGCACTTTATAGAAAATTTCTCTGGACAAATTATTATAATTTTTTTTCAAGAATGTGATAATTCAAGTTGTTAAAACTGTCATTTTACATTCATTTTGAGTTTACTGTCAGTATGGGTCACTGTTTACACAGTCTTCTTGAGTGGATTGCTATTTAAAAAAGCCACCCCCAAAGGCCATTTTTGGCCCAGGACAAACCCTGCCTTGGTAATGTTGTAACGTAGCGGAAGTCACAACTGATCCAGATAATGGTGGCAAATTGAAGATGCCCTGAGAATGTCCAAGAGCTTCATTTTCATTCATTGCAGCCCCTGAACAAGCTCACATTGGCCACACAAGCAATATGGTTGGCAGTCCTTGAATCCTTAATACGGATGTGTTCATTCAAATTTAGTTATTTAGTAGAGTGACAATAACAGAACCCATGCATTCTATAACCAAACTCACACCTGTAAATTTTCAGGACTCACAAGTCACAATGGTATTTTCAGGAAAAAGCCCTGAAATCTGCAGGATGGTAGCCCTCCAGGAGCAGGGTTGGAGATCCCTGGTTTAGATCCAGTCACTTTCAGGGATGAAATCATACTTTTTAACAGTTAAACTTTTGTCATGTCGAATGTGATAAGCAGTTTTGAACGTCGTCATCTTTGATATTTACTTTAGTCACTGTCGTTATGGTTATAGGTGATAGTCACAAATCCTGTTACACATTCATACAGACAGTACTTGAGCCTCTATACTGTAAGCAGGACATTTTGAGACTCACATTTATAAGTAATTGCGTTTGTCAATCCCAAACACTGACTGTGTAGACATAGCCTATACTGTATGCAAACAAAACAGGAGAGAGTATATTTATAGTTCTCTATGAACAGATGAAACAAAGTGAATGAGGTGGCTGCTGGCATCAAATGTTGCAATTCTTATGTTGCAGGCTGTACCATCAAACCAGGTATGAAAATGCCTTTAATCATGATTCCTAAACTGTATTTAACAGTAAAATAGCTAGATTTATTACAAGATTTGATCCAGAGGTAAGTCCGTCTGTCCAGACTTACTACATTATACTACTGTACTGATAGTTTAAATCAGGGTTCCTCAATTATTTTTCAACGAGGGCCGAATTCTGCCAACAATACCTAGCCAAGGGCCACTGACCTATGTATATATGTATGTATATATTATTATTATTACAATTATTATAGTACTGTTGCTTTTGTTAAAATAGTCTCAAGTAGTGTTGTCACGGTTCCAAAATTTGTGTATTCAGTACCAATACCAGTGAAAATACACGGTTCTCGGTACCAATTTCGGTACCAAAGCAAAACACAAAAACATGCTAATATAAAAACACATTATTTTTATTAATAGTTCAACAAAAATAAACTGTACAAAAACCAATGCCTTTCTTTATGCTTATTTAAAATTGTTTCAAGTTTTTCCACAAGTAATAAAAGTATGAAAAAAAGTAAGTATCATTAAGTTTCACCCAAAAGTTTCTGTCATATTTCTGCTGCCACTGAAAAACAACTGAAAACTGTTGTCTGTTTTAGGGTTTTCTGGTGCTTCATGATCTTCCTCAGCCTGCAGCTGTAAAAGGAAAATATAATATACTTAAGTAAAGCAATGGGCTGACCAAATGCAACATTAGATCATTGACTCCAGCTAAAATATAACATTTCAGTAAATAACAAACCTCAGATTTTATAATGAATTTAGATAAGATTACATATATTTTAAGACAAGTGTATATCAAATAGATGGAAACTGTAGTATTAAAACACTTTACAATAAGATTCTATTTGTTAGATAACATGATCTATCAATAAACAATAGTTATATAGTAATTATTCTTCTAGGGTTAATTAAAAAATTTACTAATACATGAAATCAAAAGTTCAATCTGTTAATATTATTTAATGCACAATGAACAAACATGAATAATCAAGTGTTTGTATTGTGCATAGATACATCCATAGATGCACTGGGACACAATCATCAGTGATGTTTCCTGAGATCATTGGGTATTCCGGGTCTTTCAACATCAGACACCCTCCCTCAGGCGACCCAGCTGGGGTTGATCAGGCCCCAACTTGTGTCCCAGCAGCGCTAACCCACTCCTCGGACCTTATCATCCAAATCAACGTCGAGGCTCTTTCTGTGGCTTCTGTGGTAGACTTAATAGCTCTCCTTTTTACAGCTCCTGTGATACCGAGCAGGGTGAAGCTCTTGCACAAGGAGTGGGCGGTGAAGCCTCTGCACCCCACCTCAATGGGTTCACAGCGAGCCCTCCAACCCCTCCTCCGGCACTCCTCTGTGAGCTCCTGATACTTAAGCTGCTTACGCTCATTGGCCTCTTCAATACGGTCCTCCCAAGGGCCTGTAAGTTCCAGCAAGAGAACCTGCTTAGATGAAGCAGATGTCAGCACCACGTCTGGTCTTAAACGGGTCGATGTTACAAAATCTGGGGCCGGATTCACTAAAATCTTCTTAAGAAATAAGGGTCCCACTTTATATTAGGTGGCCTTAACTACTATGTACTTACATTTAAATTAATCATTTGGTGCAATGCACTTATTGTGTACATACATGTTTTTACATTGTACTTGTATTTTTAAAAATACCTATATGTAGTTACATCTGTAATTAATTTCTGTAATTACATTTATAATTACACTGTTGACCCATCCCTTACACCTTAACCCACCCTTAAACCTACCCAAACCACCTAATCTGTCCCTAACATCACCCATATCCCACCTCAATAGAAGCAAAAGTGTTTTGCAATACAATATGACCACAATAAGTACATGGTACTTATTTTTTGATGCAAGTACATAGTAGTTAAGGCCACCTAATATAAAGTGTGACCGAAATAAGTTAAGAAATTTCTTAAGATAAATTCCACGAAGAACATTCTTACGAACTTCGTGTAATTGATCTTAAGAAATTTCTTAACTTATTTCTTAAGATCAATTACACGAAGTTCGTAAGAATGTTCTTAAGTGCAATTCTTGAAAAATTCTTAATAAGTTCTCAAATGTGACCCTGGACCACAAAACCAGTCTTAAGTGTCAGTTTTTCGAAATTGAGATTTATACATAATCTGAAAGCTGAATAAATAAGCTTTTCATTGATGTATGGTTTGTTATGATAGGACAATATTTGGCCGAGATACAACTATTTGAAAATCTGGAATCTGATGGAGCAAAAAAATCTAAATATTGAGAAAATCGCCTTTAAAGTTTCTTTAAAGTCACAGACTTCAGGACCTGGTCATGTCGCCAGCGATAGCGACCCTCTCCAAGGGCTGACGGGCAGCTACTGAGAATGTGCTCCAGGGTCCCTCTCCCGAAACAGCGAGGACAAGTTGGAATGTCACTCTTGCCCCAGACATACAGGTTGCTGGTCCTCACCTCCTCTACGCCTGCACGGACCTCCTGCAGGACCAGATGGCGCCTTGCCGCATGCCTCGGCGTACCGAGGCTGCGGGATGAATCCTAGCCCTGCTCGCCCCCCCTGCCACCATTCCCACAAGCACTCTGTGTCTCAATCGGCACTCCGCCATCTCCAGCCCCTCTTCCACTCTCCACTTCCTGCCCGTCCGCACTTCAATGCCCGCTGACACCACTCTGGAGTCTCTGGAGCCTTGGTAAACCAGTGCCTCTATTATACGAGAGACCTTGAACTCCTCCTCCAGACTGCTGAAGGGAAGATGGCCAACAAAGGCCAAAGAATATGGGGCAAGATGCAATGCTGGTATAACCATGCCTTGAACCTGCCAGGTAGGCCACATTTGTCCACTGCCGACAACCAAGCTTCGAGCCTCTTGGTGGTTGTTTGGACTGACTCTGTATATCGAATACTACAGTCAAAAACCTTGCCTAGGCTAGTAACAGGTTTCTCAGTGATAGATGGTATTAATACGCCATCCACTGTGAGGCAAAACTTATATCCACCACTTTCCCTCTCTTCAGGACCATTGACCTAGATTTTGTCAGTTTAAAGCTCATTCTAGCCTAAGAAATTAGCTTTACCAGGCCCTGAAGGATCCATCTGCACCCAGGCACTGGATGTAGTGGTGACTGTCAGATCGCCCATGAAGGCTCTAATGGGGCTGCCGGGTTCCAGACTTAGACAGGGGGCCTCTGCACTCCACCTCAGCGGCCTTCACCAACATATTCATGGCGAGGGCGAAAAGGATCACAGAGACTGTACAGCCAGTTATGATCCCTTTCTCAAGGCCAGTTCAATGTTATACTCCCTGATGTAACTCTCAGCCTGAAGTTTCCATAGTAATCCGGGATGAGCTTCTTGATTTTACAGGGGATATGGTGTTGGTCTAGGGTGGTCTTCACCAGCTCATGGGGCATCAACCCATATGCATTGACAAGGTCCAACCAAAGCACTGCTAAGTCTCCATTGCCCTCTCGTGACTCCCTGATCAATTGTGTGACCACTCCCATATGTTCCAGACACCCTGGCACTCCAGGAATACCACCCTTCTGTACTGATGTATCAATGTAATTGTTCTTCAGTAGGAAGTCTGTTATCCATCTGGCTAGGATGTTAAAGAAGATCTTACACTCCACGCTTAGGAGTGAGATAGATCGAAACTGCTCCAGCTTAGCTGAATTTTCCTCCTTGGGGATCCAGACTCCCTCTACCTGCTTCCACTGTTCTGCGATGGTCCCTCTACGCCAAACCACTCTGAGTAACTTCCAAAGGATTCGGCGCAGCCCTGGGCAGCACTTGTACACCTTATAGGGTACTTGACTGGGCCCTGGAGTAGAACTGGCTCTGGCTGCTGTCACCACCTCCTGAACTTCCTTCCAGGTGGGTTCTGAGATGTTAAACTGCACTATGGGTTCTGGTGCATCTAGGAGAGCTGTCTGCGGTCCTAGCTCTTGCTCTCTGTCTGGATTGCTCAGGGTGTCGTGCAGGATGTGATCTACCTCTTCCTTAGAGCAGTCCAGATGCCGGCTGCACTTCTCCCCTAATAGCCACTTCGTAAAGCCAAAGGGGTTGGCTAAAAAGGATGTTTGCCTCCTAGCTCTCTCAATCCTGCGTCTCCTGTGCCATTCAGCCCTTCGCAGGGTTATGAGCTTCTTCCTGATGGTATATCGAAGTTCAGCGAGAGGTGGCTTTTCCTCTTCAGCTGCTGCCTTGAACTGCTTCGTCAACATCCGCAGCTCTTTCCAAAATTGCTGTATCTTATCTGCCCTGCAATTCTTGGTGTAGGTAGGCTTTCTGGACTTTGGCTCCCTGACACCAAAACTCTCGGTCGCAAAGCTTGTGATGATGGAAGTCAGGTTCTGGAGTCATCCTTCTATGCCTCCCTTAGCTGTTGCACTGATGATTCTAGATGTATCCTCATCAAACTGTTGCCACAGCTTATGCTGCTTTGCTGGAGGCCACTTAATTTGGTGTTGCTGGGCTACTCTGCTTGGAGTTGGACTGCTGGGCACTTGGAGGCTCAGGGCTCTGTGGGATACTTCCGGGTCGGGGTACTTCCGGACCAGGCTCCTCCTGCGTCTCACCAGGCATTGATCCTGTGCATTGTGCTACCATCTCCTTTACCAAACATTTCATCCGGGCCTGATGGATTTTTAGGCCCCTCTCGTTCTTACAGACCTTGCCGCAGATGCAACTGCTTTTCATAGTCGATAATCCATTTTCCGAGGTTGTCATCGTTAGTTCCATCCTGATGGAGTGCTCATCCTCCCTCCCTCTCGGGCATCCCTGGGGGTATTTCTCAGTGGCTTGATCTGTAGCTTGCTTGGGTGCTTCCTTACGGAAGTTGCAGGTTGGGCTGCTACCCCTTCCTGCCCCTGGGGCCGTCTCTCCGGGCTGTCACTGTCTCTCCAGTTGTCACCAAACTGTACTTGGTTGTCACCCAGCCTTTTCCTGGGAGTCACTGGGTAGACGCACTGGGACACAATCATCAGTGATGTTTCCTGAGATCATTGGGTGTTTCGGGTCTTTCAACATCAGACACCCTCCCTTAGGCGACCCAGCTGGGGTTGATCAGGCCCCAACTTGTGTACCAGCAGCGCTAACCCACTCCTCGGACATTTTCATCCAAATCCACCTCAAGGCTCTTTTTGCGGCTTCTGTGGTAGACTTAATAGCTCTCCTCTTTACAGCTCCTGTGATACCGAGCAGGGTGAAGCTCTTGCACAAGGAATGGGCAGCGAAGCCTCTGCACCACACCTCAGTGGGTTCACAGCGAGCCCTCCAACCCCTCCTCTGTGAGCTCCTGATACTTAAGCCGATTACGCTCATTGGCCTCTTCAATATGGTCCTCCTAAGGGCCTGTAAGTTCCAGCAAGAGAACCTGCTTAGATGAAGCAGATGTCAGCACCACATCTGGTCTTAAACGGGTCGATGTTAAAAAATCTGGGAACTTGAGCTGCTTACCCAAGTCAACCCGCAGTTCCCAGTCTGGTGCTGATAAGAGAAAGCTGGCTGCTGATGTTATCTGCGATCGTGGTTGCTGTCCAGCCTTTACAAAAGCAGTTCTCCTCTGGCTGCGGACATATTTACTATTGGCCACTGCGCTGGAAATGGCCTCTGCCACAGACTTCAGGACCTGGTCATGTCACCAGCGATAGCGACCCTCTCTAGGGGCTGACGGACAGCTACTCAGAATGTGCTCCAGGGTCCCTCTCCCGGGACACTGAGGACAAGTTGGAACGTCACTCTTGCCCCAGACATACAGGTTAACCGGGCTGGGGAGCACATCATAGACAGCTTGAATCAAGAAACTTAATGTGCTGTGGCTGTGCCTTCCAGATGTCATTCCAGGTCAGTTTCTTCTCCAGTGCTCCTTCCATTAAATAACATTCACAAACATCATTAATGTTGTAAAAATATATTGTTCACTCACTGTATGTTGATGTTAGATAATAACATGAAGTCATGTTAATGAATGGTTTTATTGTAAAGTCTATACAGGAGATAAAATTTGACTGTACTTTCATTTAATCCAATTTAATCCTGTGTACATATTTAATTTTAAAGGGGTTTTAAAACCTGCTAGTTATCCAGCCAAGAATAACAACTAACTAGCTAAAAACAGTAAGCCAGACATAAACACTGTTAACCATTTGTACATTCTCTAACATGCATATTTTAGATTCACAATTCCTCTAAAAGCCTCTGGTGTGTAAAAATAGTAAATACCATCATGTCCTCATGGTTTTTTACCCTAATAAAAGTTATAGGCGCATTAAATAGTTAATAACGAAACTTCATTCTAATGCTCATTATATTAGTGTTAGCCGTGCTTATGCTAACGATTAACTCGCTAATAAAGGCGATGTTTATTTCAATCCGACATTCAAATTAAAATATGGAATAATATTCATAACAAAAGATCTAAATATTAAATATTACATTGAAACTTACCTGCTTGAACTCTTTCATTTGCTCCGGGTGTCGGTCTTTAAAGTGTTTTGTTAGTTTGATGTGTTTCCTCCTTTTGATGTCACCCTGTCTCAGTGCTTTTATGAAGAGAGCACATCTGCGCACCTTTCGGATAGCGTAGCAAGAGCCGGGTTGACCTGGTTCTCGGTACCACTGGTACTTAAAAAAACCTGGTACTGTGACATTTTCATTTTTTTAGTACCGACTTGGTACCAAAGTACCGGGTCTTTTGACAACAAAACAAACAAAAGTTTTCCAAGATGAGATTTTCATTTCACCATGTCCCTTCCACAATGAATAGCTTATTATTCTTTTATGTTTGTTAAACTTAACATATATCATTGCAAACGTTACTCTGTCCTCTAAAAATTTACCTATTTTATGATATTGTGCCATGCAAGGTCTTTTCATAAACTAGAGAAATGTGCGAGCATGTCAGTGGGGTACAGTTGGGGGACACAGTGTATCAACTGTACCCGGATTGGTGTCCTATTGCTTCACATGCTGTTTAGTTGTACAGTGCTATGATAATAGGATAAAAGTCACATTTACACATATGCTACGCAAATTCTGTTAAAAAATGATATTTTTGATATTTCAACTGTCTATTATTAATGGACATATTTTCTAACATGAAAAGGATTACATAGCATTTTAAGAAATATACAAGGTAGTAAAGTGGGTACAGTTGAGACACCCTTCATAGGTTGCTATGTACTGTATACAGTAACAGTTCAATCATAGAAAATAAAATGCATACAGAGGCTATGTGTGTTTGTGTAATGGTATTACCTACATTGTGGGGACCAAATGTCCCCACAAGTATAGTAATACCAGTAAATTCTAACCTTATGGGAATACTTTTTTATGTCCCCATGATGAAACAAGCTAAAAGTCAGTTTAGGTGTAGGGTTATACAATATACAGGTACGTATATCGTTATTTTTACTGTTATGTTTACATTTGTACTGTTATATATTTTCGAGTGTTAAATATTTGATCCTATTTTGTTTAACTGAATCTGAATTAAATAAAGCAAATAAATAAAATTATTTTTAAACTGTAATTATTTAAAACTGTAATTTTGTAATTTATTACATTTGCAGTAAATGGTTAACCAGGTTTAGAGCATTAAGAATGGTTGTCTCAACTGTACCATGCTACTGTTTCAACTGTACACCATATATGGGTACAGTTGAGACAAAAATGCACCTCATGTTTATGAGCTAATTGTGGAAAATATAAACTACTTATGGCTATTATCAATTTATGATATTTTAGTACACAAGCAAAAGAAATATCATGTTAAAAATCACTTCATTTCAGCATCTAGTTTTTGTGTAGCGATGAAAAAATCTGAAAGTGTCTCTACTGTACTCAGTCTACCCTAAGTCATAAACAGAATGAGCCAGCAGTTTTCTGTCGGGGATTTGTCGCGCAGCACTGCGCCTCATCCAGTTTAGACACTGATTATAATAAGTTCTATTGTATTTTGTTGCGTAGCACCGCGCCACTCGCCTCCAGTGTAGACACGATGTAAATTAATGTTGCTTTCTGATGCTGCGTTTGAATTTTCATTCCACATTATTTGAAATTAGTGCAGGCCAAACATTTTTCTCTTGCGGGCCGCCTATTGAGGAACCCTGGTTTAAATTGACTTACCTGTTTTTTCTGCTCATAAAATATTATGAAAAACTCATTTTTTTTCTGTGTTCCCAGTTCTCTACAACCATGTGCAATTCTTCCTTTATAATCAACAATTCAATCTCATTTATCAGTGGAGATGTAAGTTGGTTCTGCATGTGTCAGGAACATTTTGGCCTTTCTGTTTTTATTTTCACTTCAGTACTGTGCTTCATTGTGGGAACGCCGATGCATTGCTGGTCTCTCTGGCTGTTTCTCCGCGGGAACTTTAAACCAAACATGGTGTATCCACTGAACATCACTATACTGGAGCTGATTTTTTGCATCCAGTGCATTGGAGATTTCATCGATTTCAAATATTCAACAACACTGAGCTACAACTTATCTACCTTTCTCATTGGTCTCAGCTGGACTTTCAGACCTCTTATCCAGATGTGCATGTGTATTGAACAATATCTGGCAGTAATTCATCCAGTAACATTCCTGAGATTTAAGGCCATTCAGTACAGGACTGCATTGGCAGCAGCAGCTTGGCTGATTGCAGTTGGCAACAGCTCAAGGCTCGTTTCCATCAGGATGGACTTTTTTCGAGATCATGTATACTTTTTTGTTTTTTGCATTGCAGTGATAACAACCTCTTTTTGCTCTGTCTCTGTTCTTTGCGCCCTGGAGAGCCCAGGACCGGGTGATCGAAATAACGTAGAAATGACAGAGAAAGACAGACACAATAAAACCGACAGGGGCAGAGCTATTGAGAACCAGCAAAAAAGGAAGGCCTTCGGAATCATCTCTCATATTTTAGCGTCTATCCTGGTTTGTTATTTGCCTCTGGTAGTAGCTTATTTCATGTGCATTGCTGATATAGTCAGTAAACGCGTATTTGTATGTGAAGTTGTCCCACCTATTCTCTCCATCACTATAATTACTGTACTAATTTCACCACTATTCAGGATGTATAGTGAAGGCCATCTAAAACACATCATGTGCTTTTCAAAGCTTAGGGGACATTTACACGACACCATTTTCAACTAAAAATGGAAAACTTTTCATGTGTTTTGGACATTCATTTAGACAAGAACAGCGTCTTGGATGGCTGAAAGTGCAAACAAGTTTTTGAAAATGATACCATTATCTTCTCTGTGTAAACTACAAAAATTGGTGAAAATTGCGCATACATTTTGTCTATATATGTGCACAGGCACATAGTGTCTTCGTGACACTGTCAACTACTGACCTAGCATGCAAAATACAGCATTTTTAGTTGTTTTCACAGATCTGTGTAAACAGGGATCATTTTGACAATGTTGTCGTCTGTATGCAAAAGGACCATAATTGTAGGGAGTAAGAGGGTAGTGGTGGTGTTGTGTAAATTTACCCTTAGAAGACAGCTGAAAGGAAACTGAAAATCTAATCGAGGTTTAAGGATTATTTCATTTTAGATTTCTTAAAATGGATGTGACAGAGTGTAATAGTGTAATATCTCTCTGTGTGTACTCAACTCGTACTTACATCTTTTTGACATTAGTATGTGTCGTTTGTGCATTTTAATAAAATAACTACTTTTGTTAAAAGATGTTACCCTTGTTCGTTTGCATTGGAAAATTATGTGTAATTACTATGCATTTGATTAATTAAAACAAATGGAAAATATAACAAAATCCATACAGAGGCTTGAATTTAGATTTTGTTTGAACGGTTTTAATGAAAGCAACCAACAAATGTCAATAAAAATGTAAGTCAATAGCTGAAATGAATGGCACATTTTACTATCAGCATTGTATATATATTTTTCCCCCTTTGAATCAGTGAGGCTGCTTTGCAAATCTTACCATTTTATTATGTAGAGACCTTATGACATGTTGCTTTTAGATGTTCACCTGGCGAAACACCTGGCGAAAACATGCAAAACTCTATTGCTAATGAAAGTTGGTGTTCAAACATGCCTGTCTACAAAACATTCTAAAAAGGTCCGAATTTTCTATTCAAATACTGCATCAATTTGTTTGGACCATTTCATATACTGTTGAAACTATCACTCATAAACACACATTATGACATGAGCTAAAACAGTAGGAGCAGTCCTCAAACACAATATGAATGGATACAGGAGCATTTATAGTTTCTGATAAACATGAAACATGATGGATGAGGTACTTTCTGTTGCTTCTGTAATCCTTATTTTCATTTTAAAAGTAAAATTCATGCCATTTGTCACAGAGAGAGAGCGATTAGTGATTTAAAAAAAAAAAACAGGTTTCTAAATGAAAATAAATGCAACCAAATTTAATTTATTAAATTAGGAAAACTGAACTAATTCAAGTCTCAATGTTAACAGAAGAACTAGAGGACATGTGAAGGAGTTGGCCGGGAGTTGCCAGGGGCAGATTTAAAAATATACTTTCACTTTTCAGCATACAGACTATCACTTACCTAAAGGAGTACTTACCCTTTTACTATTACCTGCCTTCCACTCCAAGGGCCTCATTTACAAAATGTTGCGCAGAAACCATCCTAAATTTGAGCTTACGATCATCTCTCAAATATGCGTACGTGTGATTCATAGAATGAACGTACGAACAGAAAACGCGTGTATGCCTCTCTTTATAGATGTGAAATCTATGAATCTCAAATGATCTTGACCTTGCATGCAACTGGATGGTTTCAGTTCTCTGCCTTGTAAACGACTCAATTAATTATTTCATTAAATTATTAATAATTAAAACCAGTTCCATTCCAGTTATCATCGGTATACTTCTATGGACTCCTGTCTTGTGTTTCTCCTCCTTGTTCACCTGTTTGTGAGTTTCTGTGCAGACTGTACATGTTACCTTACTGCATTGACTCTCTCTTTAAAATAGAGGCTTAGGATAAACTGTTATGCGTGTTGGCTAAGGAGGCGCACGACGAGGGAGTATTCCAAACAAAAGTCTTTTAATAATAATCCACAGAAGAATTCCAGGAGCAAGGAGTAGCAAAACACAATGGGTGGGAGGAGCCCGGAGCAGGAGAAGCCAGGTAGTAATCCAGAGGCCAGCCAGGATGGCAGCCCACGGTGGAGTCGACGGTGGGAGGAGCCATGGTGGAGAAGGGGCTGCCGACACCAGGGGGCCGACTGACGGAGACTGAGCTGCTGGAGGTGGAGACCCAGGTGGAACGGGGCAGACGGAGAGCCGGGGCGGAACTGAGGATCCGGAGGGCCAAGGCGGAGCTGAAGGCTCAGACGACTGAGGCGGAGGCGGGGATCCGGAAGACCGCGGTGGAGCCGGTGCGACTGAGGATGCAGGTGGAGCCGGAGGGAAGGAGGAGCCTGACAGAACCTGAGGGATGGAGTGACGAGGCAAAGCCAGAGGAGTGGAGTCCCGAGGTGGCGGATGGTCGACGACTGACCAAGGCGGAGCCAGAGGGACAAGGGAGCCCGGTGGAACCAGAGGGATGACGGGCAACGGTGGAGACGAGGGAGCTAGGAGCCGAGGTGGAGCCGATGGGTCGGAGGACCGAGATGTAGTCGAGGGCTCGGAGTGGAGACAGGGGATCCACATGTCTGGGCAGAACTGGATAATGGAAGTTCCGTGGCGGCGGAGCAGAGCGCATGGCAGGCACGAGGAGAAAAAACTCGTGCCCCGGTCGAAGACAGAAACCAGCCCCAGCACATGAGCCGATCACACGAAGAGCACGGAGCACCAACACACGACACTAAAACAAGTCTGCACCCTAAAAAAAACCCTTCAATAAACTCACCCTCCGGGCATTTATTGACTTCCCCCTGTCGTGTGATTCTTCACCTCGTTACTATATATATATATATATATATATATATTCCTGTGAAACACGAGTCACAATAAAAGAGTTTAAAGACTTGTAGAAGCAAGATAAAATGGCATGGCTGCTTCAGCAATTGTGTTTCTCTTACATTTGCTTTTGTAGGACTATTGGTTAGGTTTAGGGTAAGGTTTAGTGTAGGTGGTACGTAGTTTACAAAGGTGATAGATCTTTAACTTTTTCCAAATAGTCAAATAGTTAATAAACAAGCATTGTAATAAAACATCGCCAGATTCACGTTCATCTGTTTGGGAGAAAAGTGAATGCTTTCAGCACCACTCAATGGACATTTCACTTCGAAAGTGTAGGAAAACATGCAAGAAGCAACGTAATATAATTTAGTAGAAATGTCGTCACAGGGACTTTTTCCTGGGTTAGCTACAAATATCTGTAAACGTTCTCTTTCAAAGAGGGAAAAGATACATTATGTGTAAATTATTAGTTTAAACTCAAGAAAGCCACCATATTTTTCTCAGTAAATGTTAAAGCAATGAATCCTGCTGAGACAATGAGAGTGTCATGATCCAAACATTGTGTGTGTCTTTTCCAGTCCTGGGTGTTTGTAATTGATCTCTCAACATACAAACCATGAGTATTTAACGACACTGTGGAACAAGACCCTGGAGCAGGTCCAACACAAATGCATCTGAGCCCATTTCCTCTATACACACAATACTGTTCTGAATTTTACAAAATAACACACTGCATGTTCAGGTAAAGCACTATACGCAGTATATCTGTTAGTAGAGTTTTGCCAAGGGCAATAAGTCATTCTCCATTTGAGGAGAGGATATGGTGCGTATGAGAACTGGGCAGCTCAAATCTGGCTTCCTTTTGGTCTTTAGAGTCAGTCCATAAGGAAATACAAGAAACCAAAGCCTTCAATTGGGCCTCAGAATTATTATGTCAGCTTTTATATCAGCCCAAGAGAAAAATCCACAAGCTTTTATTTTACACTGATGAAAATACCAAACTGAAGCTATACAAAACTCACTTATAAAGATATAGCATTGTTACAGTTCTAAAATAAAGAATTTAATTTAGAATTTTGTGCCCAGATATATTGTTTGACCAAGCCCTTGCAACAAAACTGGCTTTTGTACAATTTTGCAAAATGGAATTCCAAGCAACAAACAGACAAATGGAATGACTGAAACATTCCAGTGCTGTTATGAAAAATATCAGCATTCTTGGAATGTCACATGTGCAATCAAATTAGGGCATAGTGCTAACTGTTGAATTATACAAAAAGACTATAAAGGCTTTAAAATATGATGTCTTTGTCATGTATTTTAGCCAAACAAATTGTAAATTCACTTTATTTTTTCATACCTTTGCTAGGATTTTTTCTAACTTACTGCAATTTTCTGCACATTGAATAGAGCAAAGACTAATGAGAGAGCCCATAAAGCAGACCACAAATTGAGAAGGCAATAAAGTAAAATGACCTTATTTTCATAAAGTCACGTGGACTGTTATTTCTCAGCGCTCCTGAACAGATGTGGAAACAAGCATGGGTTACATGTGCTGCACATAATAAAGCCCTTTGCCATGCATATGAACTGTAATATCATCAGCCATGTCAGGCTGCCCCACTTTACCAGTAAACCCTCCGTCCCTTACATGCATATTTGCATGCGTGGGGGGATGCAGGGAGTTAAACACTGAAAAAGGGAGGAAAACCATCAAAGAGAAAGACGCTGCTACTTCAGACCTACACTGACACTTAGTGGTGAAGTCTGTGAGCGTTAGCATTTACTCAGTGTTTTCTAAATTACATTTGTGCCTGTAAGAAAAGTAACAAATCAGAGAAATAAAGTTAGTCAGGACAAACTTTGATCTTGGCTGGACAAAGCCTTGTCTGAAACTTTAAAATGTGTTTTAAAGTTTGTTAAAATAGATCCAGTAAGAAAAAGTGAAAGCTAACCATCTAGGCACTGATAACATGATTTCACATTTTGCCTGCATTGTTTTAACATGTTATTAAAATAGTTTAGCATGTTGCTAGCATGTTTTGACATGTTACTAGTTATTGTTAACATGTTTTAGCATATTGATAGAATGTTAGTATTTGACTAATGAAATTTAGCATGTTGCTAGCATGTTTTAGCATTTTGTTGTTTGTGTGCTAAAATATTTTAACATTAGCATGTTTTTACAAGTTGTTAACATGTTTCTAGCATGTTTTAGCACAGTGTTAACATTTTTTAACATTTTGCTAGCATGTTGTGAGCATGTCACATTGCAAGCATGATTTAACATGTTTCTAACACATTTGACCATGTTTTAACATGTTCAGTTCATTTTACATGTTGCCAGCAGGTTTTAATACACTGTAAGCATTATTTAGCATGTTTCCAACATGTTTTACCCGTTGCTAATTGTTTTTAATATGTTGCAAACATGATTGAACATGTTTCTAACATGTGTTAAGACATTGTAAGCAAGATTTAACATGTTGCTAGCATGTTTTAACATGTTGTTAGCATTATTGATTCTAACATGCTTCTTAAATTGTAACACATTGCAAGCATAATTTAACATTTTCAACATGTTTTAGCCTGTGGCTAGCATGTTTTAACATACCACTAACATCTTTTTTTAGCACATTGCTAACATGCTTTAGCACTATGTAAGCATGTTTTAGCACAGCATGATGCTAGCATGCTTTGGCACACTGCTAACATGTCCAAAGTTAGTTACTATGCTTTGGTAGTGATGCGACTGTTTCAAATTTGGTCTGTGGAGAAGCAGCAGTAGCTTAAATAGTAGATGCTGGTTTTGTTGACCTTTTGTTTAGAAATGAATATATGTCAGCAGTTTGCTTATATTTTAACCATATAATTTTATAAAAAACATTTCAGACAAAGTTGATGTTTAAATGAACCAATAACTCTTGAGCTATGAAAGAGCATACTCTGAGCAATAAATCCTCTCTGGGTGTGCGTGTCATGAGAAACAAAACAGTGGAGAGATCTCCTCTTTCCATAAGTGCACTTATTGCAGATACTTTTCTTCACCTTTTAACCTTGTGATGTCATCGCTCATGCATGTTGTCAGCACTGCCTTTCTGAGGTCCAGGTCAGGACACCTTCCTACTGATTCAGAGTGAAGGAGAGTAAAAGTGTTTAAGCCACCACTGATGAGATAATTCAGTCTGAGAGGCTGATTTTCAAGAGCAATGTGCTTAAATTAGTTTTATAAAGAGCAGAACTTTATTTCCAGTGTGTCAGTTACCTACAAAGCTTTTAAGAAAGAGTGCTGTGATACATAACAGCTTTAATAGCTGTGTATTTTATTAGCTGTTACTTCCTGAAGTCTGGCTTCTCCTGATCCTTAAGTTTTCAGACTTGCAGAGTTGCCTTTTCATATGAATGTTTTAGCAGTACAGATACCGCCAGAGAATCTCCTCAATTTTGGATTACCAAAATGAAAAAAAAAAAATGAAAAAAGTTATGGGAGATTTAATGCAGTTCACTTGACTGTGCGTATTTTGACTACTTCTCTCTCCCCTTCTCTTCAAATTTAGGGTTGTTAATGGATTGCAGGACTTCCTGAATCGTCGTCTCTCATTCTAACACAGGCCAGATGTGGATGAGTATTCCCTGATTTTCACTGAAGTCTTCAGCAAACTGTTTCAGACTGTTCATAATGTTCTCTAAATTTTGCACACTGATGACTGTGTACCGTAGATATGTTTTATAGTCAATCAATGAACAGAATTCTGCTATTTTCAGCTTTTTCAAAAACCTTCAGATGGTGATAATTTTATTTTACAGACAAAAAAAAAAAAAAAGAGAGAAAATACTTTGGTTTGTGATATCATAAATACATAATGATTTTCGTATGAAATTTCTGTGCCTTAGTTACTTCAGCAATGACTTCAATCGCTGCAAAAATGCATGAACTTTCATGTCAAGGAAATCTAGTCTTCGTTATGAGAATGACTGGAAACAACTGCAAGTTTTCCATTTGTACAGAAGTGGTCTTTAATGCTAGAGTGGGAATTTGTTCAATGCCATAATATTCCTGTTACATTCAGCAAAAGCATCTGTTGCAAAATGATTCCTAATAGCAAAAAGTAAAGTCATAGACAATCTAAAACAGATCTTTCATTGTTTTATTTAATTTAGACGGCTATTTTAGGATGCTGTGTACTTTTTATTTATGTCTGTCAATTAAATGTATGTTTGGTTTTCCACAGTCTCATCTTCTTCTTCCTGGACAACAAAAACATAGAGGACAGAATGTTTGGAACTAGAAAAGCCTTCGGTCATTAGTCTGAAATCAAGTGGAGGATGCAGAATGAAAGAGGTTGTTGAAGGTTGTTATTCCATTTGGGTTAGACATCTATTGGCTGCATTTTTGTGAATTCTAGTCACTGGAGACCAAAGTAACTCAGGACTAATGAAGGAAGAGAGAAATGTATAATAGCAATGTCAAAAGGTGTGAAAACCTTTTAGATATTCTGAAAAAAAAAGGAAATTGTCAGATCACTGTGACATATAATAGCACTTGTCAACAAGTCACATTGTACTTTTGAATTTGAAGATCAAGGTAAATTGTACTTCATGCAACATGCAAGTATCTTCTGTTGCTTCCGAAGGGCAGTACTAAATGAAAAAAAAAAAAAAAAGATATTTCAACAAAATAAGAAACATTTGGACATCTTCATCCTGTTCAAAAGTTTTCAACCAAAACTGTCATAGATCATCCCGGTAAACACACACTGTATTAAGAACCAAGGGTTCCCAAACTTTTGAAGGGGGTTATCTTAATTTCAGCCATTTTTTTTTTTTTTTTTTTGTCATGTGGACTATATGTAAACATCTTTTATGTAAAATATCTTACTCAGGACAGTACTAAATAAAAAATAACATGCATTGTGTTTGATCTCTCTTATTTTGTTAAAATTATTCACATTTTCACAGATTCTGCAAGGGGTTCCCAAACTTTTGCATGCCACTGGAGCATAATTCATCCCACACTGTTTGTGCTACAAATACAAAGTTTTATACTTACCTCTAACCTCAGGACATATGCAAGAACAAGAAAACTGAATGTGGAAAAGTGTAAACACCTTTTGCTTTTCATTTAAAAAGCCAGCCATGTGTCGTGCTTTGCTTAGGTTTATATAAAGCAGCAAATGTTTGTCCTAATAGTTTTTCCTGAAAAATGGCATTTTAGTTATTAAAAAGTTTGAAAAACTGAGTCACAGCTTTGGCTGATGTACAGAACACGTGTGAACAGACTTTAACCTGTTCTGAGAAATTTCCTTCAGCAGCTCATAAAGTGGATGATTCAGAGGAGACATGGGCACTGCTGACTCGACACTTCTCGCCATTGTTGTGGCTGAAAGCTGACGACATGTGACTCGCCCGTTAACAAATGGAAAATAAAGACTGTGGGCTATATCTGGAAAGTGTTTGGGAAGCTCAGAGCCCAGGGCTGCCTGTGGTCTGCAGGTATGCGCTACAGATCTCATGGCAGCACGTTTACTCATGCAGGAGTGTTTCATAGGCTTGAAAACAGCTGTTAGCGCACGGGCATTCCTGGACAGTTACGTAACCTAGCACAGAAGCGTGTATTACTCCACTTAAAGTTAATTGGGTGAGTGAGGTGGGCCTATTTGAGTCCACTTCATACTGAATAATTGCTTTAAAATGAATTAGACACATTTGTTTTGCAGCTGTAACTGAGCAATGGAGACCAAAATGGACATATAACAAGTAAGCACACATACAAACATCAAATCAACATGTAGAATATCTACCATACTTTTTGTATTTATCACATTAACTAGAAACATGTTCCATTATTGTTCTACAACTGCAATATTTCACAATACATTTTAAAATCTAACAAACTTTTTGCTTGAAAGTTTTGCTTCTGCAGTAATACATTCCTTACGGACATGGAACAATAATTTATGGATTCACTCTTAAATGGAGAATCAAAATGTTGCTGAAATTTACAATAAAACATACTGCATGTTTTGAAACTCAAAACTAACTCCCAAGTTTAAAATATGATTTTTTTTCTTTTCTACACTTCTGAAATGCCCGGATTTGAAATCAGGAGAATCAATCACAATTTCCCCTCGACAAGCCCCTTAACATGCTTTGTTGCCTTCTAAACAACTCATGTCCATCCATCAATTACAAGAATGATACTGCTGTTGGATAAAGATGTTGAGCATCAAACTCAGAAGTTGTCCTGTCAGTGGATAGGTATAAAAACTGCACCTCTAAAACTTAGCCTTCAGAAGATCTGAGCAATAGAAATGCATGACTGCAATTTATTTTTAATGACGTGACTGAGGACTGTTTTGTGAATTATTCTAAAAATGTTGCTTTTTTATTGAAAGAAATGACAGTGCCAAGCATTTTGTCATCAGAAGGCAAAACAGGTGTTTTGTAATAAACCTAAAACCAGTGTTTAACACTATTAAGAACCAAACGTAGGGGAGCACGGGGCACAGCTGTAACACACATGGTTTAAATATTTACACACATGCTAGCATAAACAAATTTACGGTATTTGCTGGTTGCCATATCAACACTTTATAGAGAAAAAAGTGCACCAAAATTTAAAAAAATAATTTGAAGATATCATGTCACCCTTGGGCATCATTTTGGGGAGTATCACGACGCATTCGCACGCTTTTCCTGCATGTAAACAACACATGCACGTGATGCTGCTGACGCAGAACATGCACGCGCTATGTCTTGTTTATATTCAGGGTAGAGCATGCGCATTTGTCGTGGTACTCCCCAGAATGGTGTCCTAGGGTGATACGGAGGAGAAGGATTGTTGAATAAAGTTGTTATTTTAGTTTTCTTTGCATACAAAAAGTGTTCTCATAGCTTCATAAAATTATGGTTGAACCACCGATGTCACATGGACAATTTTAACAATGTCCTTACTACTTTTCTGAACCTTGATTGTGGTAGTATCCTTGCTTTATCCTTGTTTTATACTTACCTCTAACCTCAGGACATATGCAAGAACAAGAAAACTGAATGTGGAAAAGTGTAAACACCTTTTGCTTTTCATTTAAAAAGCCAGCCATGTGTCGTGCTTTGCTTAGGTTTATATAAAGCAGCAAATGTTTGTCCTAATAGTTTTTCCTGAAAAATGGCATTTTAGTTATTAAAAAGTTTGAAAAACTGAGTCACAGCTTTGGCTGATGTACAGAACACGTGTGAACAGACTTTAACCTGTTCTGAGAAATTTCCTTCAGCAGCTCATAAAGTGGATGATTCAGAGGAGACATGGGCACTGCTGACTCGACACTTCTCGCCATTGTTGTGGCTGAAAGCTGACGACATGTGACTCGCCCGTTAACAAATGGAAAATAAAGACTGTGGGCTATATCTGGAAAGTGTTTGGGAAGCTCAGAGCCCAGGGCTGCCTGTGGTCTGCAGGTATGCGCTACAGATCTCATGGCAGCACGTTTACTCATGCAGGAGTGTTTCATAGGCTTGAAAACAGCTGTTAGCGCACGGGCATTCCTGGACAGTTACGTAACCTAGCACAGAAGCGTGTATTACTCCACTTAAAGTTAATTGGGTGAGTGAGGTGGGCCTATTTGAGTCCACTTCATACTGAATAATTGCTTTAAAATGAATTAGACACATTTGTTTTGCAGCTGTAACTGAGCAATGGAGACCAAAATGGACATATAACAAGTAAGCACACACATACAAACATCAAATCAACATGTAGAATATCTACCATACTTTTTGTATTTATCACATTAACTAGAAACATGTTCCATTATTGTTCTACAACTGCAATATTTCACAATACATTTTAAAATCTAACAAACTTTTTGCTTGAAAGTTTTGCTTCTGCAGTAATACATTCCTTACGGACATGGAACAATAATTTATGGGATTCACTCTTAAATGGAGAATCAAAATGTTGCTGAAATTTACAATAAAACATACTGCATGTTTTGAAACTCAAAACTAACTCCCAAGTTTAAAATATGATTTTTTTTCTTTTCTACACTTCTGAAATGCCCGGATTTGAAATCAGGAGAATCAATCACAATTTCCCCTCGACAAGCCCCTTAACATGCTTTGTTGCCTTCTAAACAACTCATGTCCATCCATCAATTACAAGAATGATACTGCTGTTGGATAAAGATGTTGAGCATCAAACTCAGAAGTTGTCCTGTCAGTGGATAGGTATAAAAAACTGCACCTCTAAAACTTAGCCTTCGTAAAGATCTGAGCAATAGAAATGCATGACTGCAATTTATTTTTAATGACGTGACTGAGGACTGTTTTGTGAATTATTCTAAAAATGTTGCTTTTTTATTGAAAGAAATGACAGTGCCAAGCATTTTGTCATCAGAAGGCAAAACAGGTGTTTTGTAATAAACCTAAAACCAGTGTTTAACACTATTAAGAACCAAACGTAGGGGAGCACGGGGCACAGCTGTAACACACATGGTTTAAATATTTACACACATGCTAGCATAAACAAATTTACGGTATTTGCTGGTTGCCATATCAACACTTTATAGAGAAAAAAGTGCACCAAAATTTAAAAAAATAATTTGAAGATATCATGTCACCCTTGGGCATCATTTTGGGGAGTATCACGACGCATTCGCACGCTTTTCCTGCATGTAAACAACACATGCACGTGATGCTGCTGACGCAGAACATGCACGCGCTATGTCTTGTTTATATTCAGGGTAGAGCATGCGCATTTGTCGTGGTACTCCCCAGAATGGTGTCCTGTATATATACATATAGAGGGTCAGAGAGCTCTCGGATTTCATAAAAAATTTCTTAATTTGCGTTCTGAAGATGAATGAAGGTCTTACGGGTTTGGAACGACATGAGGGTGAGTAATTAATTATATAATTTTTATTTTTGAGTGAACTATCCCTTTAAGTGGCTATATATGGAAAGTTATTTAAATTGGGTGTGCACAAAACAGCAGATAAACGACTTGTGTGCATACTTTCACATGTCATTCTCAATAGCTATGGTTCCATCCATCTATTTTTATGTACATTTTGGATATCGCATAAAAAAAAACATTGGATGGAAATGCCAAAATGTGCATAAATTCAAAAAATGTGCATAAAAAACTTATGCACTCAACTAAGTAGGATACATTTCTTATCCGGTAAGAAAACACTTTTACCAAATAAATTCCTTAATGCGCATCAAAAAAGACATGTGACACTGCGATGTGACCACACATAAAATTGGACCAACCAACAGACCGATCTCTTTGCACAGCATCTGAAATGCTAGTTTTGTCATTCTAAAATACTTGAGCAAAGTCTCATCAAAGTGCTTTGTTATAATTAACTCCAAGAACTGCGTTCTAATAAGATAACATGACCGCGTTTTGTTTGCGTGCTCTGAAGCTCGTAATTTATTTTATACTCAAATTATTATATACAGTGCCTTCTCCTACTGCAGCAAATTTAGTTTTTCTTTGTGATGTTTAGCAGGAAGTTAATCAGGAAGTGACGATTTTGTTCTCCTCAACTCCCTGGATGGAAATGGTGCTTTATTCACAAATGTTTTATGCAATATTCCAATTTTGCACGTACTGTAAGTTTAAAACGTAACTTTGGAAGGAAGCATAGCTATTGAAATATGCATCAATACAATGAATTGCTTTCAACACAGCACATAAACACAAAAAATGTTGCCATCATTTTTATTTGACCATATCAATCAAAATCAGTCAAATCACTGTAGCACTTGTTTGCAGTTAGCAACAGATGTCAGTTTAGAAAATAACATCCAGCACCTGGCAATTTTACATTTTGGTGGATAATTCACGTGAATATAATTTTTAAGTTTTCTTACAATCTGCTTTATGCCCCACCGATGGTTAGGTTTAGGGTGGGCCTTCATGCTTGTTTATTTCCAAAAATCGTATAATTTCAGATGATTCACGTTATACAAATTCATAATAAATAGCCACCCCGTAAAATAGCTATCCCATTGCGATCATTTGCATCATCATGTGCAGTTGATCAGAATATACAGGGTCAGTTCAGATATACAGTTTTAAAAATTAATGTTGTATATAACGTAGAACTTAACTAGTTAACATAATATCAGGTGCCTTTTATTTTAAAGAAATATAGCACAAACACTATTCGAGCACAGCATTTCACATAACAAAATTTGTTAGATTTTAAATAAACAAAGGAGATACAGTGTTGAGAAAATTGAGACAAAATGTATTTGGACATTTTCTAGTTGTTAACTTTGCGGTCACTCTGCTAGGACACCTTGAGAGGAAATGAATTCATACAACCACTAAAAATCACTGTGAAATTAGTATTATTGAATATTGACTCAGAAAAGTGAAGTTGCTTGTGAGAAAAGCATAATTTGTTTGGTGTCATTTCTGATGTTTTATAATCTAATATAATGATATTCATATATATAATGTATTGGTATTCATCAGTAAGCACTTTTTGTGAAGTACTTTCTTTATTTGACCCTCTAACTCTAGCACTTCTAATTCTATTTTATCTATATGTCTTCTTTTTATTTAAAAAAAAACCCACACACTTGACCCTCTATCAACTGCATATTTATTATCTAACTGCTTGCTTTTCTTGAAAAAAACTAATGGCAGCTTTCTTTTTCTATATTCTATCTACTCGTTTTCTTAAAAAAAATAAATAAAAACTTGCTACGTTAGGCTAACTGAGACTCGTCATCAGTGTTGGGCAGTAACTAGTTATTTTCATAGTTTTCATGACTCGCACATACATGTGATGTCCCCGGTGCAGCAGACAAGCTTGGAATATGGAAAAGCTTACATTCAGCAGATAGAAATATAGCTATATATTGATTTTGCCAGGGAAAAAAAGATCTGTTGTGTCAGTTGTGGCTTTACTTTACTCTGGCATTACATCCCTCTGATCAGCATGTGGTGCATTATATTAATATAATTAAAAATATTTTGGGAAAATTAAACAGTTTCTTACAAACTCATGTGATTTGATAAAATACAAAACTAAATTTAATCACATATGGGTAACGGAAAAAATTACTTCAAGCTACACATGACAATTAATGAGATTACACTTCTACTTGAATGCCACTATCAGTCACTATTGAGTGTTTGTAATAACTTCTGACTGCGATCCGATGTGGATTTTGGTCAAATGATGAGGCAGAAATATGTTTTTAGTAACATTCTAGAAGAATTATGTGGAAGATACACAGTTACAACTTCTGTGGGGCGTGAAGGAAAAGTAATGTAACTAGTAGTGTAACTAATTACTGTTGCCAGAAAGTAATAAGTAAAGTAACAATATTACTTTTGAAAGGAGTAACTAGTAATGAGTAATATATTACATTCTTTGAGTAACTAGCCCAACACTGCTCGTCATAGCACTTGCATATTGTTGCTCTTTTGTTGGTTTTGATTGCTTCTATTGTCCTCATTTTTTAATTCGCTTTGGATAAAAGCATCTGCTAAATCACTAAATGTAAATGTACTTTTTCGGCCATTGTATCAGTGTTACTTCATGTCATCCAAAATCTACTATTTTGTAGTACAAAAATGAGAACTGGTTTGTTACAGACAGCCTGTTGCTCGTTCCTGTGGACTAATTACCAAATCGACTATCTTTCCATGACTCAGTTCTCATCATCTCTCCACTCAGTCCCAGCACATCTGTGAAGGCTTGTGCTGAAGAGATCTGTCTCGTGGTTGATAACTCTAAGACTCCTGCGGTTGGTGGGATGTATCACTGATGTATCATCAGATGATTTAGCAATGGGTAAGACAACGTGACAAACATGACACCTGCTCGAGTCTGATTTTTATCATTGATATACTATTTTAGTTTTTTGTATTATATTTAATACATTTTTATTTTTATATTTTCCATTTTTATTTTCATTTTAGTTACACTTTTAGTAATTCTGTTGTGCTGCCATTTTTATTACTTAAAAAAAATATATATCTATATAGTTACTCATTTTTACTTCAGTTTCATTTATTTTAGTAATTAAAGGAAAATGAGAAATAATGCCTTGGCATGTAGCAAAAATAAAATGCTTGATCCATCTTTTTTCCTTCTCGACCATTATAGGCAATGTAAAACACTGCACTGAAATTAGACGAATTTGATGAAAAATGCTCCCCCTGCTAAGGTCACAGAGGAAAATAAGGAAAAGTTCCAAGCACATGCTAAACCCTGTGCACACTTGAGGAATCACACACAGTCTCTTGTTTTCTGTTGTGTTGATGCATACACCACACACAACTAATCACAAACCGAGCGACTCAATTACACAATCATCTCCTCCCAGTCTGCAGCTATGATCCTGAAATTCCATTCTTGCACAAACAACATGAAGGAGGGGCTTTATTTGCACAGATAGCTGCCAGTTTGATGGTTTGTTTTTGTTTTGTCACTGCCTCACCCTCCTTTCACTGTCTTTCATCTCAGTTTTATTGGTTGTTGTTCATTGGCTGTTCTCTACTTGTCGGAGACGATGTACACGCCTGACTACGGTGAGTCGACACTGTGAGCAGGATACAATCTAGGGCGTTCTGTTACAGACTCAAAACATAAAAGGACATGAGCTTCTGTTTTGCAGTGTGCTCCAGACTTAAGAATTGCTCTTTGTTATATGTCATTCACAACTCCAAGCAACCATAAGTTGTGACTCATTCGGCATAGAGGGTTTTTGTTTGTTGAGGGTTGCACTCTTATGCTTCTCATGTGTGGATCACATGTTTAATGCCAGCCATTAAAAGGAAATTCCATTATATTTTAAGCAAAAGTCTTCAGATCCTGGTATGTGGTACTCCTCTGCAGAGATAAAAGAGAGAGAAAATAAGAACGTGAGGAAGAGAGAGAGGGGGAGAGGAAGAGGTCAAGAGTGATGATGGGACATGGCACATTGTCAGAAAACTGAGCCATCTTTCAAATCTGTTATCTCTGTTGCATTCATAATATTTAAGGGTTGATTGCCAGTTGAACAGGACTGTCATCAATGGCTAATGATGGTTTTAAAGTGTTAATTCACAAACATTTTTGTAGATTTGACCTTACCTCAAGATCCAGAAAATGAGCCAGCTGAACGTTTACCCTTTTCTGATCAAATGGTACCAAATTAGCATCTATATTGACAACATGTTTACATGGCAGATTCATGTTGACTATTTATATGCTAAACCCCAACAAAAGTCCTATTAAGATGGGACTAGTTTTACAGGAGGTTGTTAGAGAAATTTGTGTTTCACAGACGTACTTTGCGATTTTAATTCCGTCCAAATCTGCCATGTCTGTGTTTTTTCTCACACAACCTGTGTAATAATTCCAGGGCAAATTAACTACTGTTTTTCGGCAAACTCAGTGATCCTGTAAGAAAACTAATCCCATCCGAATGTAAACGTCTGTGATTGCTGACAATATTTTTCTCACAACATGTTTCCTTGTGTGTTTTGGCCAATGTGAACTACCGTAGATGCTCTTACTGATGACTTACTACGCATTTTTGATGTTTGCCTCCCAGCAAAGAAATTGTAAAAATAATAATAATAAAATCAAGCACCATATCATGTAAACTGTTAAGACAGGCTACTGTAATACTGTTACTGCTACTGTTTTACTACAAATAAATAAAAAAATATAAAATAATTAAAGTAAAGTTACCACAAATGAACCATGGTTTTGCTACACTAGCCATAGCTTAACCATGACATTTGTAGTAAACATGTGGCCACAGAGATGTTAGTCCCATCCGAATTGGTACATGAAAATCACAGATGTGGGGTGACAAGAATCGAAACTCAAATGTAGTTTAGAAAACTTGCCCCGTCCGAATAGGGCTAAAAACTGTACTTCTTGAGGAGACTCAGACTGTATGGTGACAATAAAAAAAAATGATGACTGTGTTTTATCAGACTGTTCTGGAGAGTCTAATCAGTACGGGATCCAAGTTTTGTATGGTAAACTCTCTATACAATTAAAACACTTTTTTACATTGTCCAGACTGCCATGAAAACTGCAGTGTAGTGGTTATACAGTATTATAGCCTCATATTGTGTTCAAAGTCTCAATTTCAGTTTAAAGTTATGCCAAGTTAGAATTAAAAAAAAAAAAAAATCACTAATTATTGAGTTTGACAAGACCAAAATAAGTGCAAGCACAATGAAATCCACATCAAGGCACGACTTATGAAAGCAAGTAATGTGAGATTGCACAAGTAAAGGTCTTTGCACACGTTAAAAAACAAATACAACCTCACGTTGTGTCAATCACATTTACACACTGCCTCCAAAACTTTTGTCTATCATAAAAAGTTTGTTTTTTTCCGCATCCATAGAGCAAGCATTTTGATAGGAAAGGATGATGAATACGAAAAAAAAAAAAATGCATACCTTGCATACTCAGTGTGCATGGACCTTAATTGTATGAGTTGTATAAGTAGCAGCTACAACAAAACTGCTCTCACACTGACAGCAGTTACATTGCTGCAGATCAGTTTGTAATAGGCGGTCTTGCGGTATCCATCTGTATTCAGCCACATTACAAAATCAATAATGTCTGGAGAATTATGTCGCTGCCAGTGGGAACCTCCTGGAAGTCATGTCAAATGTCACTGTTCCCCAAGAATAAACCACATTTCTTATGAACTCACATTTGATTAGCATGCATCATGATATGGCTCTCATCTTCATCTTTGACTGCAACACATCGCTCTAAGAAATGATTTCTAAATGTTCCTTGGCAACCGTGTAACACAAGAACAGCTGGAATTATCACCGCATCCCGTTTAGGGTAATTCAAATCGAAATCATTGAAATTTCCAGTTAAATGATTATCACAGCTCCCGTTTGGAGGACCGCAGCTGTCTCCTCCTCAAACTCCCACACTCTTATTTTATTGAACACAGATGCTGATCTGACCATTCGCTGCATCTCATGTGACTCATGGTTTGAAAATGGCTGCACAGAGACTGTGTGGTAAATGATGGCCTTGTCTTTAATTCTTTCTGAAAGTCTGTTCTTAGACCACAAAGAGATTTACTGCATATGGATCAAAAACACGTATTGTGTCTGAGATATGTTCCGGTCTAGTGTGTTGGGAGACTCAAGAGACATCAGAGACGGACAATAGAGCCGTCATGTCTTGTTGGGATGGTAATTAAGTGCAGATCAGCACTGGCGGCACTGGACTGTCAGAGATCATTTCTGAACAAAATTCTGTCATCGTTTACTTGGCCCTAATGTCAGTGCAACTATTGTTCTTCTGTGGAACAGAAAATAAGTTTTGAAAAATGTCTGAGCTACTCTGTTCTCCGTACAATAACAGGAGTCACAAAAATATGTTCCAAAAATGTTTTGCTAACATTCCCGTTAAATTTATTGGTTACACTTTATTTTAAAATATAATATAAAATATAACATATATATATATAAGAGGTCATTGTGCTATTAAAAAAATATTCTGTAAATTTCAGAACTCAA
This sequence comes from Onychostoma macrolepis, assembly GCF_012432095.1. Classification (NCBI taxonomy): domain Eukaryota; kingdom Metazoa; phylum Chordata; class Actinopteri; order Cypriniformes; family Cyprinidae; genus Onychostoma; species Onychostoma macrolepis. Next base: position 28,950,525 of record NC_081171.1, on the reverse strand, counting down.
AAGTTTGTCATTAGTCTAAAAACAGTTTATTTTGAAGGCAGTCTGCCAAAATGACAGCTTGTGGAATGTTCTACTCTATAATGTAATAATGTGGCTAAACTTCTCCATAGAAGAAGATCAACTTGCTTCTACATCTGCTTCTACATCACTGCCTGTTCAACCCTGCCCATCGATTCTACATCACTGCCTGTTTAGCCCCGCCCATCGATTCTACATCACTGCCTGTTCAACCCTGCCCATTGATTCTACATCACTGCCTGTTCAACCCTGCCCATTGATTCTACATCACTGCCTGTTCAACCCTGCCCATCGATTTTACATCACTGCCTCCTGTTTAGCCCCGCACATTGATTCTACATCACTGCCTGTTTAGCCCCGCCCATCGATTCTACATCACTGCCTGTTTAGCCCCGCCCATCGATTCTACATCACTGCCTCCTGTTTAGCCCCGCACATTGATTCTACATCACTGCCTGTTTAGCCCCGCCCACCGATTCTACATTGCTGCCTGTTGCCTGTTCAGCCCCGCCCATCGATTCTACATCACTGCCTGTTTAGCCCCGCCCATCGATTCTGCATCACTGCCTGTATAGCCCCGTCAACCGAATCTCAACTGTAGTAGGTAAATAGTAGGTAAATGATGAGCGGCAAATGCAGTTCAAATGGGTGCACTTTTTAGCGTGACATGAAATACGTACCAATAAGTACATATCACTGCAGTTTCCAAAATAAATGAACACTTTCACACAAATTTACAGGGTTGCGATTAATAAAGCGTAATTTTCGCACAATTACTTGAAGAATATCATGCTATGACTTCAAAACAATATTAATATGCTGGGAGATTTGAAAACTGATGCTTTTGAATGTTAGCATCGCACACATCCAGCTTCATATCTATGGGTTTTCATAGATGACAAGTTTGTTCGGTAGCTCACGGAGTGCGGAGACGGACTTAGGAGACGACAAGCACCGGTTTGAATCCCGTGTAACTACGGTTTGACAAAGCAGTTCAAATCTGCGTAAAAGGAAGTTCAAATGGCACAGTTGCATCAGCTAATATGTTTTTATATCAGTTTTGCATTTGTTTAGGGCTGGATTTGGGGTAGGGCATATTTCCAACACGATAGAGCATTAACCTTTAGCGACAGTCCCCGGAATACGTATCTGAAGCAACGTAACAAAAAAACAGCAATACGTACCAATATCTACGTAATAAAAACGTGCCAGGCTTCATATACTGAACCTGTGTTTTAGCGCCACTCGGTGTACATTTCTATTTCAAACTGCGGCGAAACGTGCATCAAGGTGCGTAAAACGGTGTCGCACAAAAAGTGCGCAGAGGTACGTATTTTTATGAGACCAGGTTGACTAAAACACAGCAGTGTCCATCTATGAGGAATGTAAGCTGTCAAACATGCACAATTGTTAGCCAATCATGGCACTGGGCGTTTACTTCCGAGTCTACAATCCACCACACCTATTCAAACAGAGCGTTCTGATGAATGGGGTTAAAAACGGGACAGAAAATAGATGATGTAAAAGTCTTGATAACATAATAAGTGGACATCAGAGAACAGTTCAAAATAGAAAACAAAAGCAGTTCATGACCCCTTTAAGGTCTAATTCTAACTATGACCTTGTCTCAAACTCCTAATCTGCTGCTTATTAATAGCTAGTAAGGTAGTTGGTTAAGTGTGGGTATGGGGTAGGATTAAGAATCTAAAATATGGTCATGTAGAATGTGCTTTATAAGTATTAAAGGGGTCATCGGATGCGACATGCACTTTTACAAGTTGTTTGAACTGAAATGTGTGTTGGCAGTGTGTACACAACCACACTATAATGATTTAGGATTGATTTTAAAGTACTTTTACTCGTTTATAAATCTCTAAATGGCCTAGGACCTAAATACATTGGAGATATGCTCACGGAATATAAACCTAACAGACCATTCAGATCATTAGGATCGAGTCAGTTAGAAATACCAAGGGTTCACACAAAACAAGGGGAGTCTGCTTTTAGCTATTATGCTGCCCACAGTTGGAACCAGCTTCCAGAAGAGATCAGATGTGCTAAAACATTAGCCACATTTAAATCCAGACTCAAAACTCATCTGTTTAGCTGTGCATTTGTTGAATGAGCACTGTGCTACATCCAAACTGATTGCACTATGTATAATCACTTTCTATTCTTAAATGTTTTAAATTCTTTTTAAATCAATTTTTAAATCACTTTGTTTTTATTGTTGTGATTATTATTATTTTTAATTTCTTGTTATTTTTAATGACTATTTCACTTCCTTTTATGTAAAGCACTTTGAATTACCACTGTGTATGAAATGTGCTATATAAATAAACTTGCCTTGCCTTGCCTTGCCTAATAATGATATAATGATAAAGATCCACCCAGTGTTTTTTTTTTTATCTCATTAAATCATTTCCCCTTTTCTCAAGCCATTCTCAGATGCCTGTCTGTGTGATGTCACACAGACCCAGGCCCCTCCCACGATTGTTGGTTGACACGGCTGCCTTACCTTAGACCCGCCCTGAGTGAGCTGTGAACAGTCCACCATTGTTTCGATGCCGGAGCAGGAGTAGACAAGAATGTCTTCTAAGTGATTGAGATGTTCTGTTGTTGGATGTAATAATGAACATAGCAGTCGTCATTTACTCCCGACATCTGAGCCGCTGAAGACGCAGTGGATTACCTTTGTTTTTGAAGGGAATGCGCCCCCGGCCTACCTAAATCACCTTTGTGATCTAGCCTCACCTACAGAAGAAGTGAGTATAAGGTTCTTTTATGAATCTTTGCAAATCGCCTTTCCTAATAACATGCTAGTTAGCAAGTTCCGCGGCTAAAGTAAACAGTGGCTGTGTTCGAAATGCCACACTATCATACTACTCTTACTATTTCTGCAGTATCCAGTATGTATGCTGTGCATAGTATGCACATTTTCTGCCTGCATGGAATACCCGGATGACTTACTATATTTGCCAGAATCTGCTAAATATAACTCAAGTACACTGAAATCAGTACAGAAGCTGTGTTCGGAATGGCATACTACCGTACAACTCCTACTATCTTACAGTATGCTGTGTGTATACTGTAAATAGTATGTGAATTTTCTGTATGCATGGAATGCCCGTATTGCTACATTTGCTGAAATTTGATGTATGCATCTGAAGACTGCATGGGATACTGTTTCCCACAACACAACACGCTCCATGTAACGTTTCATCTTCAAACAGGCGGGGAATAGTAATTATAAATGTAAGACTTGTATATGTACATAGGCTATATACATATACATGTAAACTACAAACTATCGCTGTGTATCTAAACACAATATTGTTAGTAGGACATAAATTGTACTTTAATCTCTGTGGCATGTTTCCAATCAAGTCAAATGACGTCACTTTTATCTCTATAGCGCTCTATACAGTACAAATTGTTTCAAAGATATTAAATAATAATAATATTGCTGCAATATAATATATAAATAAAATATATAAATAAAAATAATATTTCAGTTATACAAACATAATTCAATTCCCCTGTCAGCATTCGCAGCTCTAAAAAGAAACAGACTGTATTTACTCTAAGGACAAATAGACCAATTTGTTATCAGAGGCTATGAGGCCAATGCCTGGCTGCGATAAACAGCACTGCAAAAGGCACATGTAATTCTGTAGTATCAGTGGTGCAGTGAGTAAAACATGAGGATTTTGCCTTTGAGTTCGATTCTGGCTTTTGTCAAACTTGTGCTTCTCCTTTTCCCATCACATACCAGATCAGAAAGGCATTTATTTTCAATAAAAATTAAGTAAATATTTGAAAAGTGGAAATAAAATGCCTAATTTATAATACAGTGTTATGTATGCTTAGCTGTAGGTAGGGTTTTGTCCTAATAAAGTGGCATTCATCTAATAAAATTTATATATATATATGATAATTTACACTCAATATGTTATTGCATACTGTTTTATAATGTACTACAGTATTGAAGTATAAATATCTGCCACCTAACTACTATTTGCATGCCTGTTGCTAAAGAAAATGCTGCTATTTTAGTGTAAACAGAATTTATCATTATTTGCACTTAGTGAAACTAGAATATATCGCTTTTTCCATTTAGTTAAAGTTAAAGTTTCCAGTTAAAGACAGCTCAGTGTTGATTCAGTTCTGTCCAATATGTAAAGTTCATCAATTATGAAATGAGTTCAATTGGGCAATATAGCATTGCTTACTACTATGAAGCCTTATTACCAAGCCTTTCTAAAAAGAACGGTTAGCACATTTGTTTGTAAGGTAACAACTTTGACAGCTGTGCTGAATTAATGTTCAGTGTTTGTCATGTGACATCACTTAAGAATATACTGTTTCACACACTATTCTTTAAAAAAAAATAGTAGGCAGTTGTCACGGTGCACACAGCAGGTAGGAACGAGGAACACGGAGACGAGGAGTAACTTCAAAATAATAGTCTTTAATGGTGACATCAGGACAGAGCAAGACAAGGCAAGGTTCACACAGACAGGAACACCGGGGAATAACGAGTAGACCAGACGAAAACTAACTAAACAGGCAGGAACTAAATACACATGACAATCACTGATAATAACTAAAACACAGCTGGACAAGACTTAACTAATAATCACACTTAACAAGGACAGGAACAAGACCAAATATGGAAACAAGAGGCAGGAACACAAGACGGACACGACAGAGGACTGACAGCAGTATGCACTGTGTACTGGCACTGGGTCACCATACTTGGCCACATGTCACTTCACTTTCACTTTTTTCACTTTAATTTTGAACACAGCCAGTATCATGAGTACGGCTCGTCACCCCTCAGAAGAGAGGGGCGGGTGAGCAAAGCTCATTAGCATTTAAAGGAACATGCACTAAAACGGGTTGCTGAAAACAGAGCTGATTTTGACAGGGTAAAAAGGGTGTTGTTTTACACTACCATTGAGAAATTTTAACCTAAGTATGTTATAGACTTTTCATTAAGACCCTAAAGAATCATATCAACTTGTGGATAATGGGCATCCGATGACCCCTTAAATAAACAGCCAATATGATTATAATATGCATGCTAATTAATAGTGAGAACTGGTCCCTAAAATAAAGTGTTGCCAATTTATTTATAAAATTATTTATGAATGTTCTCTGAACATTCAAAAGTCAGTTTTTTTAATTTATTTATTTATTTTATGTTTTTGTCATTTTGCAAACATCTGGAACTTGGAACTTGTATTAATGATTGAACTATATGAGAACCTTGTCAGAACATTCTGAGAACATTCCAAAAAGATAATCCAAAAAGAACAAAAAGCACCAAAAGGGTTCTGCAAAAATAGTTTTCTTAAAAATACCTGACAGCTTTATGACAGAAATAGATAAAATTTTAAGTCCTTATTCAGTGAAAATCTTCAGGCTTCATAAAATGTGTATATAGCACACTCATTACTTTTGAGGCCCTTTTATGATACTCTTTTCCTTTTTGGAATTTGACAACCATTAATCAGTGTGTGCTTGTGTTGGAAAGAAGCACCTTGGACATCGGCCGCTGGGTGTACTGAGTAAATGATGATAGAATTGTCATTTGTGATAAACTTTTCCATTAAAATGGCAAAAATAGACGAGGAGAGCATGCACACTGTTCAAAGCATTCGGTTTCCGAGAAATGCCAATTCTTGGTAATTTTATCAAACCTTTACTGACATGTTGATGATGGGAAAGGTATTATCCAGACTATGTGAAATGGTGACACATTCCAGCATACTTGGTGTCATCAGCGGATGGAAAACCGCGAGACTAGACCTGTGTCTAAACCATCATTGAGCAAGAGACTATGAAATGCAACAGTGGCCTTGCCAGACTATTAATATATTCGTGCTGCAAGAGAGACGGTCTATTAGGAAGTCATCAAATGGCCACATATTTGAAATGCCATAAATACTGAACAAATAGCATGCAGTCTAGAAAGTATTCACAGCGTTATTCTTCCATAAATGTCATTGTTGGTTAGTGCTAGAATATTTAGGACTGAGCTAATTTATAGGTTTTAAAAATGTCAAAGAGGTTGTGTTGTGCACTTTACATTATGAGTAAAAACACAATAAATGACTCAAGCGATATTCTCCATAATGATTTTGGTAAGAACACCCATGAAATCAGACCAAAGAAAACTGAAAACAGGAAGGTTCCTTTCCCAGCACAAGTAGGTTATGCTGTGCAAAAAGAACCAATGCAGGATTTGTGGAAATTTCTCCAGGGAAGCAATGGAAAATCATACCAGCAGGATTTATTCTTCTCATCCCTCCAGCAAAAGTCTTCAGATTGTGACAGGCCATATTTAGATAACAGTTCAGTCCTGTCAGTCTCAGAGAGACACAGTGGTCCCTGAAGAAACTGGTCAGGACGTACGAGAGGCAGGGGAAGGAATTGTGCATCTGCTGTCTGCCTGGAGCAATTTATTTTCACACTGCTTTTTTTCCTCCTCAACAACATTTCAGAGGTTTGGAAGTTCTTCATTAGCCGCCAACGCATACGTCATTGTAATAACAACGAGCAGGGGTTTATTTTAACAGCCCGACCATTCATCAACCCCATATACTCTGCTACTGCATATAGGTTCCACATCGGCCTCCAGGCCCATTCAGCCAGACTTGTTTCATTTTCCCACTTGATACGGCAACTCAAAGCCACGGATGGCTTAGCGTTTGCCCAGACTCATTAAACAGGGATGGTTTGACATCATCAAGCGGCAGGGCCTCCGGTTTCTTTTTCCACTAGTGATTTCTCTATATCTCCACATGCCAATCACGGCTGGGAGAGCAACCGTGTCCAACTGTTTTTGATTTAACTAACTGACTGAGGAAGTGTCTGAATTCTGCCTTTCAATATTTGCATAAAAGATTCAAAACTGTTTAGGACCATGACTCCATCAGAGTTGACTGCACTGCCTTTCTAATGAAATGTAATAGTGTAATGAAATGTTAAAATGCTTTTTCCTTTCTCAGTTTAATGTGATCAGACAACTAAGACAGACGTTTGTGGGCGGACTTGCAGAAGAGTATAAACACCGTTGTGCTTTCAAAACCTTGCTCTGTTTGTTTGAGCGGTCTGATATGTCAACTTCTGACTCAACCATTGGCGTGAGTTCAGGGTGGTCCTACCTGTTTGTCCAAACAAGGAAGATTCAGAAGTGATTGGAAAACGTGCTTGGAACAAGAGGTTTGGATTGGATAGTTTGCATGAGTCAGTGAACCCCTGCTGGTAAATGATGAACTACTCTATTAAAAATAAAGGGTTTTCACATTAAAAAAACAATTTTTGGTTTCTCAAAGAACCTTGCAGTGAACAGTTCTTTTTTCTTATTGTGAGGAATATTTGAATTATCTAAAGAATCTTTTTCCACTATAAAGAACCTTTTGTAGAAAGGAAAGGTTGCATGGGTGTTAAAGGTTCTTTTTGGAACCATCGATCACTTTATTTTAAGGTCCAATTTTCACTGACCATTAATAAACCAAAAACTATGATTTTGTTTCAATGAACTGTTAATTTGCTGCTTATTAATAGTCAGTAAGGTAGTTGTTAGGTTTAGGTATTGGGTAGGATTAGGGATGTAGAATATGGTCATGCATATAGTCAAGTCAAGTCAAGTCACCTTTATTTATATAGCGCTTTTAACAATACAGATTGCGTCAAAAGCACTTAACAGTATCAGATTGGAGGATAGAGTGTCAGTAATGTATAATGATAAGATTAAACACTCAATTTTCAGTTAAAGGCATTTCATTATTGAATTCAGAGATGTCATTGTCTAGCTCAGTTTAGTTTAAATAGTATCTGCGCAATCAAATCGGCGATAATCGCTGAAAATTAAGTGTCCCAACTGAGAAAGCCAGAGGCGACATATAAACTAATTAACAGCCAATATGCTAATAGTATGCATGCTAATAAGCAACTAGTTAATCGTGAGAACTGGTCCATATACTAAAGTGTTACCAAACCACCAATGGCAATAAAGAGCCCAGCAAGAATGCTTTAGTTTTTCAGATATTTTTTGTCTTCAGAATGGTGTACACTTGGTGTACTTGGTTCTTAAAAATACCCTTATAAGTGTATGCCATTCTGAGGGCAAAAATATCTGACAAACTAATGCTTTCAACAATCAACAAATAAATCCAAATTATTTAATTATATATGTTTTGCCAGTGAACATCTTAGAAATGTTAAGTGGATTGCTGGCTTTAACATCACAGTTCAAAATGCCAGTGAAGGATTTGGGACCGTGCTTGTTTTTCTGGTGCCTTCAGCCAGTCGGCATGTTAGGACATCATTTTCCAGAGTGATTAGTCACACTGAGATGAATAGGAATGCTAATGAAGAGCTTTCTGAGGGTATTTATTGAGCTCCTTCTTTCATTTTATTAGGTGTTTCTAACCGCAAGAATTAAAGTTTTGCATTTCTGTGATGCAAAGTCTTCAGTGGCACATGATCTTTCAGAAATAATTCAAAGAAACATTTCTTGTTATTATCAATGTTGAAAACAATTGTGCTGCTTCATATTTTTGTGGAAAATGTGATACATTCTTTGATGAATAGAAACTAACAGAACAGCTTTTTTTAACATTCCAAATGTCATTTCTAATAAACAGCTTTCTTTTATAAACTTAATGTGTTCTTTTCAGCTGCAAAGTATTTTACCGAAAAAGTCAATCGTGAGTCAGCTCTCACAACAAGTTTCTGTGTATGTGTGTGTGCAGAGAGAGAGCGGGAGAAAGAAAGCACGCTTTGCACATATAATAAAAGGTAATTTGGGAATGGTCTTTTTTATTCTATTGTCTATTGTTGGTCATATTTTCTTGCTTGGTCAGTGTCATGTTGGATTCTGGTTCTTTTGCTCTTGTGGACTGTAAGCATCTTTGAAATAACAGAAATAATTTGGCACAGTGATCCGGATCTGTAAAGCAGTCAGCAGACTGGGAACTACTTCATAGCTGTGCTTTTCCTGGAGAATAATTGCACGCCTTAGAATGTTCGTCAACCAATCAGAGTCAAGCATTCAACTACCCATTTTGATATTTTATTTCAGTTAATGTTTATTTCAGGTGACTAAAATTTATTTTATAGTAAGTTAACTATAATAATCCTGATTCAGTACATGACTGAAAATGTAATTACATTTAAAACACCTCCCTCTTCCTCCTGTGTTTAGGGTCATAAAGATGTCACCGTCTGAGCAGGAAGACAGAATGAGGTATAGGATCACTTATCTCATGCACACCTGGGGCAAGATCTGGAGTGGGCGGGCCAACAAGCTCAATTTGACTGATAGGGTTGTTTGGCTTTTGGGTTAAAGTGCTCAGAGTTTGACTTTTTTACAGCATCCACAGCTCTAGATTTTGTGTGACAGCTGCTCGAAACAGAATGTGGACTAAAGATCTTCAATCTTAAAATCTTAACAGGCTGCTGCAGGACTGCAGGACTGCATGACGTGTACAGTACAACATAGAGGCTGTGTAAACAGGAGGTCTGGGTGGGAAACTCAAAGAATTTTCCATATGTCTCCCTGATGACTTTAACATGTCCTGCCAAACAACTGCAGCCGTCCTGACAGAGAACCCCCCACGGCTCACACGAGCCCGCGCCGTATTTCCCGGGATTAAGTGTCTTTGTTTAGAGCCCTGGATGGCTGTTCATTCAAAGTGATGCCAGTCGTCTGTGACCCCTTCAGTAATCAAAGTATCTGGTGTTGGAGCATTTGTTCGGTCATAAATACAAATTTCCCCCTTGTAGGCTCGAATACTTTGAACATGACCACAATAAAAGTAGCAGTTGTCATCTGAATGAGAATGAAAGCTGAATGCACTCATGCTTTCTCTGTATCTATTATTGTTGTGGTATGTTTTACTTTAAAACCAGCTAGCAGTTGTAATTTATTAGTTGTATTGGAAGAGTCAGAAACAATGATGCTTTTCATAAGCATTAATCATCCATGTATGTTTGTAATTATTCAGCAATTGTATTACATTGCACTGGCTTTCCTGTTGGTTTTAATTAGCTCTGCCTCCAACTTTAAAGCAAAAATCACAGGACAAATTCAATGCTGCCACCTAGTGTCATGATTTCACAATACATGGAATAGAGTTTATTGTGCCTGTATAATGTGATATGGGAGTAATTCAAGTTAAAATTCAGGGTTATGAAGCCAATGACAAACCATTTCAGTTTTGTAATTCATTGGTCTCTGTAAACGGCACAATTTCTGTGCCATCTTAATTTGTTAACACAAATAAATCTGTATCATTAATCCTTTTGATCTTTTATTTTAAATATTTACAAAAATGTAGCCTTTCATTGGAGAATAATAATTTAAAATGGGAGAGAAATCTCATAATGAAATAAATGTTTTTCTCTAATACACATTGGCCACAATTAATCATACCCTTTTATTCAATACTTTTTGCAACCTCCTTTTTCCAGTATATCAGCTCTGAGTCTTTACCAATAATGCTTGATGAGTTTGGAGAACACCTGACAAGAGATCAGAGACCATTCCTTCATCCAGAATCACTCCAGATCCTTCAGATTCCCAGCTCCATGTTGGTGCTTCTTCTCTTCAGTTCACTCATTTTCTACAGGGTTCAGGTCAGAGGACTGGGATGCCCGTGGCAGAAGCTTGGTTTTGTGCTCAGTGACCCATTTTTGTTTTGATGTTTGTTTGTGGATCATTATCCTGTTGGAGGATCCAACCACATCCCATTGTAAGATTTCTAGCATGGACAGTCAGTTTTAAAAAAAAGTGTATCTGTTGGTAGTTGCCATGACACTAACAAGATATCCAGGATCTCTGGCAGAAAAATAGGCCCACAATATTAAAGATACAGCAGTATATTTCATTGTACACATGGGGTACTTTTTATCCCTGTGTTCACCAAACCCATCTTGAGTGTTTGCTGTTAAAAAGCTCATTTTTTGTTTCATCTGACCATAGAAGCCAATCCCATTTGAAAATGTGAAAGAGAAAGTGATGTGACATGTGGCCAAGTATGGTGAAGGAGGTGAGGTTGGTGAGGGTGAAGAGAGTGCTGGACATTCACTCCCCTCACCTACAATTCCTGCCAGACCTGAGACTCGAATTCGGGTTACAAGTCCAACTCTCTAACCATTAGGCGACGACTTCCCTAAGTCATGTTCCAGTCATGTCTAGCAAATTAATATGCTGGAGTTTGTTTTTGGATGAAAGTGTTTTCTTTTCTAGAATTTTTCTTGAAACCCTCTTGGAACAACATGTGGTGCTGTTTGATCTTTTTTTTCTGACCCCAAGACTCAACTGTTTTCTGCAATTCTTCAGCTGTGATCATTGGAGCGTCTTTGGCCACTCAAACTATCCTCCTCTCCTTGCTTTAAGACAAAATAGACTCACGTCCTCTTCCAGGCAGATTTGTAACATTTTCTGTTGATTGGAAATTTTTAATTATTGCCCTGATGGTGGAAATGGGAATTTTTAATGCTTTAGCTCTTTTCTTACAGCTACTTTCTAATTTGTGAAATTTAACAATCTTTTGCTGCACAACAGAAATACACTTTTTGATTTTACTCATTGCGATGGATGATTAAGGGAATTTGGCTTTTGTTTCCCCTCATATATATTCCTGTGAAACAGGAAGCCATGGCTGGATAATTTCATGTTCCTAGTCACCCTGGTGTGATAAAAAAAAATGCAAATATGAATGGGAATATACTTCAGAGATATTTCAATCATAAGATTTTTTTAGGGATAACAATAATTGTTGCCATTGTGTACTAGAGAAAAATATTCATTTTATAATGTGATTTTCCCCCACTTTTACTTGTTGTATTTTTGTTTTTGTTTTTTTGCTTAAATTAAAGCTTAGATTTAAAAAAAAAAAAAAAATCTGAATGAAAGATCAAATGGATGGATAATGCGGAGTTATTTTCACAGCCTTCTTTGATCATATTTACCAAGGGTATGAATAATTTTGAGCACAACTGTATATATATAACTGAAATATTAACTGTAGATATATTCATTTAGTTTACTTTGATGTATTAAAATAACTAAAAATAAAATAAAAATGAATAATAACTGACAGAATTTAAAAGCTGAGACTTTGTTTTATATTAAAAGTATATTTCAATTTTATTCTTAAAATATTTCAACTTTATTCTTGTCATTTTGACTTTTTTTCTGAAAATATTACGATTTTAATTTTGTAATCTTACAATTGAAAAAAAAATGTTTACGTGACACTAAAACAGTGTCATAGTATAGACATTTAAAAGAAGACAGAAACAACAAAACTTCAATAAACTACAATAAACTCTATATGTCAATTGCTAAAAACTGCTCTAGGTTTAGACACTCTTTTTTCCATAATTAACTTTACTGTTTAATCAATAGCCAAAGTCAAAGACTTTCACTCAAAGACAACAAAGAGTAAAATTTTCCTTTCTCAAAAATGCACATTTAGATATGCCTTTTTTTACACTTTTTTTTTTCCCCCAACAAAACAGAAATGATCCTAAAACCAACACACAACAAATGGTTTTTAAGAATGTACATATGCAAATTATGCTGCATTTATTTGAGAGCCTCAGCCTCTGGTATGCTGGCAGACGGCACGTCTCTTTCCTCTCCAAACACAGTCTTATCACAGAGCGCAAGCTGCTTTCCATTACAGGACTGCTGTGATCTGATAGCATTTCATGATAGAACACAAACATTTCCATGCGTCCTGGAGTACTGCAAGGATGCTGAATACAAAATCCTTCAGATAAATAAAAATTACTGTAGCAATTAAGCCAAAACACATGGAAGAAATCTGAAAAGGTATCGGAGTCCTCTCTGTGAATGAAGCTCATCCACATGATTCTTAAATACAGAACCATATTAAAATAACAACATAAGACTTTAAACATACTATAAATCTAGTCATCTCCTTTAGTATGAGGTTCTTACACACATGCTTACAGTAACTGCAGTCAATGCCTTTCAACATTGTCACAGCTATTTGGACCAGCTTTCAGGGAACTTAATCTTGTTATACAAAAATTCCATGAAAAAAAGGGAAAGAGCAAAACATAAAATACTTTTTTAAATATATGTTTGTTGTTTATTGTCATTTATCTTCAGTAATACTGAAGATGACTCAAAACAATAAAAACAATCCCATGTTCTAAGCTACTAAATGTCACTTTGTAGCTGTTCTTCACTGGCTGATGGACAGAGCTGCAAAAAGATTTATGCAAGTCATCAGAAATGCCATTTACACTTAACTGCACGCAGCATCCATGATGTGAGTGAAGTGCACAGTATATCACAGTAAAATCAACCACATCAAGATCTCTGATTCATTTGCTTTGTTGAGCTGTGTACTGCAATAATAAATCTAAATTCCCACTGACGATCAAGTTCAGACTGTCTCATGGGGCTTATGTGTAGTGAGGAAAACAAACCATTCGAGTCAGTAATTTTCAAATGCATATACTGCTGTTACTGTTACAGCTTGACTGGCTGTTTAATGAAACATGCAACTGATTTCAGATCTTCTGAGAATTACTTGAACATTGACATGAAGCAGATTAAAATTTAATTTATTAGAGATCTATTTGAAACACTGAAACATTATTACTAAATGTCTAAATGCATCATTCTTGGTATGTTTTAGACTTTGAAACATTCTGAATTCTGATATATGATATGGATCAATTGTTGAGCTGGTATTATTTTCACTGTATTTGATACCTCTGGGAAACACTATTCATAGACATGAAAGATTTTCTTTTTTATGCTGATGACACAATTATACATCTCTGAACCTAATAATACTAATAATATTATATCAGCTGAAGTAGAGACAGAATGTATTAAGTCTACTGTACAGTATATGCTGTACAGTGCGTATTATGAAAATGTGGAGATATTAATGTTCCTTTTTAAAATTTAATAATAATAATAATAATTACATTTTGTTGTCTTTTTGTCTAAAATGTGTTCATAATCTGACTGTAAATAACATTTCATGTATGAGAGAAGCTACATAAATGTTGTCTTCCAACAGTCTAACAAAAAAATACTGTACAAAATATTAACAAATTAATAGATATTTAACTAATACATTTTAAGAAGTAATTCTGTAGCTTTAGATCTATGACTCCTGTCTTGTATATGGCTGATAAAATTATCATAATGAATCTGTTTTATAAACTATCAAATCTGACTGATTCACTATAATCCAACACACACACACACACACACACACACACACACACACGTTTGCTTATCTACTGAGGAAATTCTTATACGTTCTTATATACATCTAGAAATAACGTAACCTCACCCTAACTGACAACTTTCTGAGTTTATGTAGAATACTTTTTAATACACCTTCAAAATGAGGTTTTTATCATGTTTAGCTCACTTCTGGGTACAAATTTGTCCCCAAAATATGGTACATTATGTGCACACACACTAACTGTAGGAATGGGAAACTGAATTGTTCTCAGACACTGGCATTAAAACAGAGAACTGAGCATGTTTGAGGAACAGCCAGCACTTTAGCCAGGCTCCAAAATACAATGTTAAAGATAATATGTTCCATGAGGTGAGAAGTGAAAGCTTTATGGCCAATACAATGCTCTTGGCAAATAGGTGCCGTCAGAATGAGAGTCTAAACAGCTAAAAAAAAACATCACAATAATCCACAAGTAATCCATATGACTCCGGTACATCAGTTAACGTCTTGTGAAGTGAAAAGCTGCGTATTTATTTAAAACAAATCCATCAAGTGCTTGAACTGTGCATATTTCTCTCCTGATTCAGATGAGACCTTCCCCCTCAGAAAACAGTATTATGGATCGGCAACTCGTATTTTAGCTGTTACCAGTGAATTGAGGTTAAGTATATGTTAATGATGCAGTTGCTTCTTACAAACACACTGCTTTTGGCTTCACAAGATGTTAACTGATGGACTGATGTGGTGTGGATTACTTGTGGATTATTGTGATGTTTTAATCAGATGTTTGGACTCTGATTCTGACGGCACCCATTCACTGCAGAGGATCCATTGGTGAGCAAAGGATGCAAAGCCAAATTTCTCCAAATCTGTTTCGATGAAGATATAAACTACATCTTGGATGAGGGAAAATACATTTTCAACTAATTTTCATTTTTGGGAGAAATATTCCTTAAAGTTACAACTAGTTGTGATGTAAAGGTGCACTAAGTTACTTAGTATTAAATTGCCCAGTGACTTATGCACTACTTTGTTGTTGTTGAAAAATTACAATTTCGTTGAAACGCAACTATGTATAAATTGAGTATTTACAGAAGACTCTGACCTGACAAATTTGGATTTAATTGCATCAGTAAGCTCACGTTTTACCTTACAAACTTCCAATTCTTTAGACATGATGTTGATATTTACATTTTAGGAGAGAATGAAAATACACAAATAATTAAGAACAAATTTAAGTACAGAGTTAGTTACAAATTAACTAGCAAATGAAATTAAATTAACTTTTTTATGTTGCAGTTTAGAACTTTTTCATCAACTGGTGTTAACAACCCACAAGTCAACAACCGCCCAGCCCTATTTTCTGGTCCAGGTCCTCGTCATCTCAAATCACTGACAAGCACCTTCACACTCACACAGACCCCCTGGTTTGGAGCACAGGGTATATCACTCCCCAGTCTGGCCTTGACCTGCAGATCACTGTGTCTAAAGGCATGATGGCATGCTGGAGAGATCTCACCCAAAACAAAGTGAACCCTCAAAAAGGAACATGTTACAGTACAAAGAGCTGTTTCTATTCTTTTCAGATGAGATGTGGAAATTTATTGAGCTCAGCTGAGATTCCATCAATGTACCAAATGCTTCCAGATGGGTCCTTTGCACCCAAAGTATTTGAAGAAATCAACCTCTTTTCATGGTTTCAAACATCTTCTCTTACCCTTGCCCTTAAGCAAGCACTCTGTACAACAGAAGTCATTTTAAAGGCAAGGAGCAAACCATGTGCACTGATACTAACCCTCACAGAACTTTTTGTAAGAGAATGCTAATTTTTCCATGGGAGAAAACAGTACATTTCTGAGAGAATGCAGAAGTTTTGTGAGTGCACGCAAAAGCACTGACATACATTTTTTTCCTGCCATCTCACTTTATTTCCATCACCACGTCCCCTTATGCGCACTGTACTCAATGTCACAGCTCACCGTCTTTGTCTTCCAGACACAAAGTCACAGATTATCTGACCTCTTACTTCACAAGAACACATTTACAGAGAGAATCTGGTTCGTTTTGTTTTTATGCAGTGTCAGTCAGTCTTCTCTCTCATAGACTAATGTGGTGAATAAGGAGATGCTTCAAGAGAAACCTCCCAGCACCATCATGAACAACACTGTAGTCGCAAGACAGTCCTTCAGGTACCTGGGCTCTGCCATCTCTCTGGACCTGAAGTGAGAGTTCATTGTGTAAAAGGCCCAGCAGAGGTTGTACTTCCTTTACCAACTAAAGTTCAACCTGCCCCAGGAGCTGCTCACCCAATTCTACTCGGCCATCACTGAGTCTGCTCTGTGTTCATCTATAACTATCTGGTTTGGTTCAGCTACCAAATGAGACATCAGAAGACTACAGCGGACAATCCAGACTCCGGAGAGGATCATTAGTGCTCCCCTGCCCACCCTCCAGAACACGTACTCTTTGAGAGTGAGGAAGAAGGCAGGGGAATTCATCACAGATTTCACTCACACTGGCCACAACCTCTTTGAATTGTTGCTCTCAGGCTGGTAGGGATGGGAGAAACAAACCTTTTCAAAGCTGTGATTCAACTGAACCAACTGGTTTGCAAAATGATACACTGTTTTGAAGCATTTGAAACACCACACTCTGACGACACCTGCTGGTCAAAACCATATAACAGCAACAAGATCTAGATGAAAACCCTATATGAGACCTATCCCTAACCCTATATGAGACCTTTTAGAGGAAAAACAAAATTATAATAAAATAAAATTATAATATTTTCACAAGACTGTAAATTCTTTCCATTAAATATTAGTGCGTGTATTCTGTGTTTTAGATGGGGTCTTTCCTAATCAGACCATTTACATGCAATTAACTATCATGCAACATTTTTAATTATAAACACATATGCTTGTCATTAAAGTGGTCTATAAAACACTAGAAAAGTTAAGGGATAACGTTATGACTCAGGAGGAGGATGATAGTTGTATGTTAAGGTGCAGATATGATTTGTAAGAATACACTTTATTTATTTATTTTACAAACCTTTATAAGCCTTTGTATGAAAGGGTTATAGCTGCAAAAATTAAACTGTGACAAGAATAAAACAAGACAGAAATATCACGGAGTTTTTAAGAACATAAGCTGTGCACAAATTTTGCCAAAATCTCTAGTGGTTCCATGTGGCTTGTTCTGTGTATTTTTAAGTATTTCTGTACTTCAACCATTGCATCTGCAGTGAAACTCTGGACCTTTTGTGTCTATCTTATTTTATTGTCTAAGAGTTCCCATAGCTTCTCCTCTCCACGTCCCTGTCCTCCTGCTGAAGTTGATGGCTGGGGTGACTCTGGTGGAAGCAGTGTTGATGTTTCATGTTATCACTGCACTGTATTCAGCAGTCCTTGACTGCAGCATCAGCATTGACTGCACTGCCAAAATCAATGGTCTTAAACCTGCGATCCAAAAGGGTGACTTTGGCAAACATTCTTAGGGTTCTACAGATCCGATGCCTTGTTTTAGGTTTTCGATCAAGTTATTTATGAGATCAGCTGCTGTCGGTGACGTCACATTGTGCCCTTTCTCACTGATTTGACAAAACCTCATTCAGACAATACATATCAGTTTAAAAGCTGTGAGCACCCTCTCTGCAAAGAGCTCAACTGTGGCATGAAAGGGCATGAAGACTGTGAGATGATGGCTTAAAACTGTCCACTGTTCAAGGGTGTTCTGTTGGTGTTTAAAGATGTTAAAGCAGCACCAACTGTTTTGCGTTCTTCATATACTTTGAAGCATGAAATGTGCTGTTCCACCTTGTTTCCACCTCCTGAAACAGCTTCTTTTTTACCCATCTGCTGCTGGATTGCAGATGTTTTCTCTGTGGCAAAGGTGCTTGATCTAAAGAAGGTAACTGCTTTTCTGCACTGATTTTTAATGACACTCTGGTCTGCTGTTTGAGAGAGCGCTTTTTTCACCACCAGAGTTAAGGTGTGAGCAAAGCATGGAATGTTTCTAATGTGAAGAAGATTGGCATAAAGAGTCTGAGAATCCAGCGTAACAGTTTTGCTTTGATATGCTCAGCTGTGTGGGTTTCAGCTTCACTGTTAAGGTATGCATCCATATTCATGGATATCCACATGTCGGATTCACAGTGGTGGCCTTTTCACCTCCTCCTCCACCTTCTCTTTTGTCACTTTATACCTTGCAGTAACCAAGTCCTTCAGTTCATGCTTTGTAGGAAGCACATATGCTGGGTCAATCATCTTTACAAACACACTGAAGCTTTCATCCTCCAGCACTGAAAAAGGCTGCGAACCCACTAGACCTTCATAAGTGTCCCTTTGCCTTGCTGAAAAAAAATTATAAAATGACTTACTAAACCATTTGTGTGAATCATGTTATTTATAATATACTTAGTTTTTAGGCTTTGAGGGTTTCAAATTGTATGCAGTTTTTGCAGTTAGAGGCCCAGAAGATTTAAAGTGATGGATTTTATACACACCTTGTCTATGAACACCATGCTTCACCTCCACCACAGGTGTATGCCCATCGTCTACTTAAGGGTGTTTGCAGCACAGGTGTCACAACACTGAGGTGTTATTGTGGTATGGCAGTTGTTGATCACAAACCATACACCTCACAATGTTGTTTTCAAGTTCTCAAAACGGTCCCATACAACAGACCAAGTAAACCCACAACATTTGGCCTTGTCTTGTTTGGTTTAAAGTGAATGCACAAAATGCAAATGTAAGTTGCAGTCATCGTCACAAATGTATTGTTCTCTCACTTTGTAAAGCAACTAAAAATAAAAAACAAAACTTAATGCGAGTAGTCTCTATCTGCTCATTTAAATTGTGCAATACATCCCAGTTACCAATAGAGGACTCCCTCATCACAGATTTGTCAATGCTTTTATCATGAGTTTTGGAGAAGCAAAAAAACAGACTTGCCAGGTTTGTGACATCAAATGCACAATAACTAAGTAGTGACAGCAAAAGTGACAGTTACAATGATACTTGCTGACGAAATATAGGATCACAAACAAAATTGGAAAACACTTTCTCAATCTAGTAAGATCAGTGTTTTGTTTGAGTCTCAAATCAATCAGGTCTAACTTCGTGAGACTAAAGATGGACTGGTCAGAGAACACAGGGGCTTTTCCTGTAAACCAGATGACTTCTTGTCATCATGACCAAATTAATATACCGTACAGTGTAAATATGCATATACAGTAAATTAAGAAAGTATTCGGACCCCTTAATTTTTTCACATTTTATATTGCAGCATTATGCTAAAATGCTTAAAGAATATTTGAAGAAAAATTGCTCCAAACCCAACAATGAAAAAGCAAAACCCAGATTTGTGACCCTTTGCTTTGACACTTAAAATTTGGCTGTTGTACAGCACTATAAAAAGGTTTTTAACATCTAGGATTCCCATCATACAAGATCCACTGTCTTATTACGGTCTTATTTGGTCCTCTCATGATTAGAAATGATCTACACTCTCTGAAAAAAAGTATTGTTTTCCAGTACAAATATCTAAATATTCCTAAAATCAATATACATTTACCCGAAAAGCAAAGTGACTTGAGATATAAATTACTGTTTTCTAAAAAATAAATAAATAAATAAATCAAAATCAAGTTTATTCTTAAAACAAGACAAGAAAGAAAGAAAGAAAGAAAGAAAGAAAGAAAGAAAGAAAGAAAGAAAGAAAGAAAGAAAGAAAGAAAGAAAGAAAGAAAGAAAGAAAGAAAGAAAGAAAGAAAGAAAGAAAGAAAGAAAGAAAGCAAATGGGGTAGGAAAAATAAACTTAATTCAAACGGAATTCAAATTTAAATTTCTTATCCTGTTGGCAGATATTTGTCTTTGTGATACAATATTGATATATTTTTCAGAAAACAAGACCTGGCATCTTAAAGATTAAAGCACACGCATCCATAATAAAACATGGGCTAATTTTCATTTTTGGGTACACTAACCCCTTAAGTCATATATATATATTGTGACGGGGTGGAAGAATCACGCGACAAGGAGAGCTCAAAATAAATACCCCGGAGGGTGGATTTATTCAATTAAAGTGCAGTGCAATAGGTGCAAGGTGGCTGGTGGCTGAGGTGCGGTGCTCTCCGTGTGTGATTCGTGCCGTGCGGTGACAATTCCGTGGCTCCTTTTGTCAGGGCTGGGTCGGTCGGTCGGTCAGTCAGTCGCTGGCCTCTGAAACGAGAGAAGAGTGCACACATTAAGCCACAATCAGCGCGAAGTCCGTCTTCTCCCTCTCACCCAGCCGCGTCCGGCTTATATGGTTGGGGACTGATGAGCTTCAGGTGCGACCGGCCCAGCCCTGATGAGGCGGTGCAGGTGTTTCGCCTTTGTCCCCAGGGCAACGCTGATGAGAACTCGTCACACTATATATATATATTGATTTAAGAATTAAAGATTTTTAAGATATTTTGATATAAGATATTTGTACTGGAAGACAAGAATGAGGAGTAAGAATTTTTTTTTTGCAGTGTGCCTTTTCAAAAGTGACCAGTGACAGCCTTTGTACCTTTTGTAGTGAATGTATTGTTTTCCAATTTTAGTTTAATTCACCACAAAACAAAGCCATCAACCTGCAAAAATGATCTGATGCACGTTGGTCGAGCTGGGTTATGAGTGATGGTATAAGTGTGCGTTTTGATTCAGTATAACTATTTAATCATCTAGTATTGATTTAACTGGTCTTGCAGTTCCCACAGAATCCAGACGTTTCCAGCAGAGCTCAATTAGTCTGAGAGAGTGGGATTCAGAGATGTGTGAAGTGTGGCAGATGTGGATGAAGACATCTCCAGGGATGATGTAATCCTCAGATGAGAGTCCTTCTAGAGTGCTTGCTAATTCTCCTCCTCTTCACGGAGGACA
Source organism: Onychostoma macrolepis (assembly GCF_012432095.1). Lineage (NCBI taxonomy): Eukaryota > Metazoa > Chordata > Actinopteri > Cypriniformes > Cyprinidae > Onychostoma > Onychostoma macrolepis. Next base: position 28,929,335 of record NC_081171.1, on the reverse strand, counting down.
CCAGCACCATATCAATATCTCATTTATGTTTACTGTGTGCAACTGTACAGTTGAGTCAGAGTTGCTCAGTACTGATTAAAGATTACCCTCTCTGTGTCTGACCGATCACTACCTACCGATCAGCAGGACTCCAAGTGCTCGGAATGAAAGACTCTCCTCTCCTCATGCTGCTGTGATGAAATACACTGTAACCTCACAGCAGTGTAGAGAGACTTCCTCCCTTTGTTAATTATCTTGAGCATATTTGAAGCAGATAAAGTGATTATGTGGCTGGAATAGAATTACAGTGAGACACTGAGTGGGAGAGGTAGAGAGTGAGAGCTAATAGGTGGATATGTCAGCATGTGCACCAACAGAATAATGCTCAGTTTTTTAATCTAGCTGGATTTAAACTCGTCATTAAAGGAATAGTTCACCCCCAAAAAATGAAAATTTGCTGAAAATGTACTCACCCTCAGACCATCCAAGATGTAGAGGAGTCTGATTCTTCATGGGAACAAATTTGAAGAAATGTAGCATTACATCACTTCCCCACCAACGGATCCTCTGCAGTGAATGGGTGCCATCAGAATGAGAGTCCAGACATCTGATAAAACCATCACAGTAATCCACAGGTAATCCACACGACTACAGTTAATGACATATTAAGTGAAAAGCTGCGGGTTTGTAAGAAACACATCCATCAAGACATTTTTAACTTCAAACTGTTGTTTCTGGCTAAACGTCCTAGTTCTCTATCCATAATATTAATTTCTCCAGTGAAAATATCTGAATCAAGAGTGAAATATGCACCGATCACAAGCACTTTTTACAAGAAAAAAAAATGTCTAAAACAGTTCTAAACGAAGATGGAGTTTGATGTGAAAGGACAACAGGGGATGGACTTTTTCACTGGAGTAAGCATTATTATGGATTATGGACTGATATTTTGGCCAGAGGCAGTTTACGGTTAAAACATCTTAGGCCGCGTGCCCACCAAAGCATTTTTAGCCTGCAGAAAAGCCAGGGGCTCTGCTGAAAACACCCAGCCGAGAGTGCTTCTGCAGCACAGCGGGGGGTTTTTTCTTGTTTTTTTTTTTCAGTTAGGACGCTTTGGCTACTATACGGAATATCTGTGGAAGTGTATCTGATTTTGCAGATAGTTTATTTATGAATATAAAAATGTTGACAATATAAAGTACTTGCTCTGGCCCTTGTTTTAAATGATTTTGTTCCGTTGTTGTACTTCTTGTTGTCGTCTGTCGCTGTTGTACAAGTACGATGTGGCGGTTGGTCGTTGTGGAATTTGTCCCACCCATTCTCCACTGTGATTGGTTAGCTGACTAAAAAGCGAGTCATGAGCGCTGCGTTTTACTCAATGTAAAACATTCTTCAACTCTCGGTGCAGAGAAAAAAACGCCCAAGTGCTCAGCGTGAAAAAGACGCTCAGCACTCGGCACATGCGGTGCTCCCATTGAAAACAATTGAAAAAATACACTAGCCTCTGGAAAAAAAACAGGCTCTGGACAGGAGCCAGGGGAGACGGGGCTGAAGGGCTGGCTGGTGCTGGCTGAGGAGGAGGAGGGTGTGGGAGGCTGAGTGGGAGTAATGTTGCTGAAGGAGACTTTAGACTGGTCAATGAAAGAAACAGTGGATACACAGGAGATTCTGAGCTGGGTAGAACCAGAGGTCACAAGTATTATCCTTTTCTAAATCCTCATCTTCTGCGGCGGGAATGTGGGCAGGGCTCCATTCCATCCACTTGAATTCCACTAGCACACCCACCCATACACTGTCACCAGCTCAAGCACCTGGTCAGACTTTCAGTCGGGGACTGGCTCTGGGGTGATGATGGGCTCAGGTGCTGATGCTGGTATCGCAGAAGGCTCAGGATCCATGTCCGTGGTGGGCTCTGGCAATGGCTTTGTGCAGGGTGCAGGAGGCGGCTGGATAGGCTCTAAATCCAGATTGGAGTTGGCAATGTCCTCCTCAGAGGGACAGACAGTCAACTCCAGTCCGTTGTTTACCAGTACCCACGCCACAAACCCACCAAAACCAGCTTATAACCAGCTCAGGAACAGCTTTAACCAGCTCGTGACCAACTAAGGACCAACACAGTCTCATCCCAACTCTTCACATATTGACGCTTGGTCAGGACCCTTTGGCGTCGTTTTTTAATACACAGGGTACCCCTTTAGCGTCATTTTTCGACGTGCAGGGTCCTCCATTGCTTTAAATAAGAAACCCTTATCGTCAATATGCCGACGCAAAAGGCTTATCGTCATGATTAAATTATATATTGGGCAATAATATTGCTATTATTGCATATATGTTGGGGTTTTATTTAAACATTTATGAGCACGTAACCCAACCCCTGCCCCTAAACCTACCATTTGTCAATAAAGCACAAGATACAACAGGCAGATGCAACTACCGTCATAATTATTTTTTTTTTAAAATAATATTCCAAGTCTTTCGAGGCAAAACTATTTATTTGTGAAAGGAATAGACAAGATCGCCGTCTCCGTCCGCCCTAAAGCTCTTAATGTGTGCTGTCTCTGTGTGCGAATTCAAAAAATGCTGCCAGAAGTAGCCTTGCGTTAGCAATTGGCTCTTGTGTGTCTCGTGACCAATTGTGTCATGCTGTTGTGAAATGTCATTGGCTCTTGAGTATCTCGTGACCGTGACCGATTGCGTCATGCTACGGGAGTATCTTTTTGAATGAGATGTGAGCACGTTAGCGGAGCGGGATCATTTTCAGCGATTAAAACCTTATGTTTTGCTCTCTTCTTCGCATAAAGATATCGTATGGCTTCAGAAGACTTGGAATGCAACACGACATGTTTGTAATGCATTTATAATGCTTATTTATGGTTGTTTTTTGCAATAAATACCTGTGACTGCACTTATATTTGCCTGTGTATGTGTGTTTTATATTGTTCAGAGGTGGGTAGGTTTAGGGTACGGGTGGGGTTAGGTGCTCCAATGAAAGTAAAAATTTATATAAAATTATTTATATTTTTTACAAATGCATGCAAACCATTAAATTAAGAAAACAACTGAAAACAATGGAGGACCCTTCACGTAGAAAAGTGACGCTAAAGGGGTACCTTGAGCGTCAAAAAGCGACGCCAAAACGGTCCTGACCACGCGTCAATATGTGACGAGTTGGGATGAGACTGTGTTGGCTTAAACCAGCTCATACCCAGCTTATAACCAGCTCAGGAACAGCTTTAACCAGCTCATGACCAACTAAGGACCAGCTTTAACCAGCTTATAACCAGCTCAGGAACAGCTTTAACCAGCTCATGGCCAACTAAGGACCAGCTTTAACCAGCTTATAACCAGCTCAGGAACAGCTTTAACCAGCTCATGACCAACTAAGGACCAGCTTTAACCAGCTCATACCCAGCTTATAACCAGCTCAGGAACAGCTTTAACCAGCTCATGACCAACTAAGGACCAGCTTTAACCAGCTTATAACCAGCTCAGGAACAGCTTTAACCAGCTCATGACCAACTAAGGACCAGCTTAAACCAGCTCATACCCAGCTTATAACCAGCTCAGGAACAGCTTTAACTAGCTCATGACCAATTACGGACCAGCTTTAACCAGCTTGTAACCAGCTCATGACCAACTAAGGACCAGGTTAAGCCAGCTCAAACCCGATGCCATGCTTCAAAACATACCTTACCAGCCTATGCTGTTTTCTTCAACAGGGATCAGCAGGCAGGCCTGCCTTAGAATGCTCATTGAGGCTGGTGTAATAAAAGATGCAAAGCGAGCAATCAGGGAAGTGGGTAAGGCAAGGCAGGTTTAAAAAGTACGTAGTGTGGTCCTCAGGCTTGTTATCTTTGCTCCAAACAGAGGAGGAAAACTGCTAGTAAGTCCATTCTTTCTTGTTGGGTTTGATCTACTTTCAACAATGGTTACAATAACTGCATGATGTTGGAGAATATCAGACAGGAACACTTCTTTATTAATCCACAAAGGAAATTCAGGAGATCCCAGGCATAAAATAAAGAACAACCACATATAACACTGACAGCACCAAACAAAGACCTGAGGGAAACGATGGACTTAAATATGGACTTGTGGACCTTTCCCGATCCTGTCCACCCTCTCTCTCTCTCTCTCTCCCACTTCGCTTCCTGTCTAAAAACTGTCCTGCCATAATAAAAGGCTAAAACGCCAAAAATAAATCTTAAAAAAAAACCTATGGAAACTAACTAATACGAAACACAGCCAGTTTAAACAGAACATGAACCTAACACTTCACAAGACATTAAAGGGTTAGTTCACCCAAAAATGAAATGTTTTACTCACCTCAAAGCATCCTAGGTGTATGTGACTTTCTTCTTTCAGACAAATATGTAGCATTTGGACCAATCAGACACCCAATTATTTGTTATATTTAACAAATAATCCCTAACACCTCCTCATCCAACCAAAAAGCCAACTATGAGGGTCTATGGACCCTTCCCCCGAAATGCAGCTAACACCTCAAAAATGCAGAACAGGTGGTTCCATGGCAACCAATGCTGATAACACTGGTTTTATTGCCCAAAGGAATGCAGGTAGAGCAACTCTCAATTCATTTACCCATTGAAAGACACACAATGCCATAGAAATGGACTCTTCCCTATTCACAGACAAACCATTCTTTAACCTTCCTATCACACATATCCTCAGGTCATTGTGTATATTATTACTGTTCTTGTATATTGTCTTTTGTATTGTATACTGTTTTATGCATGCTTATGATAGAACCACTCATTCATGAAACCTCACCTATAGCATGTTTGACCTCTATGAATTCATCTTCGGAAGATCTAAATGAGAGTGTATAGTATATGTTAATGCCTATGCAACATATTAGTGTTGTAAGAATCTTTAGTAGTTTTTCATGAACACCCAATCCAGTTACACATGCAAATTACCATGCTCGAAGACAAAGAGTCATAAACTTTCCCTCCGAAAGTGTAGATCTTCATTGGCTCATTGTGTGACCTCCACAGAACTTCAAAGGCCTCACTTCAGTGACCTGCCTTGCTTTTTTAGTCTCTATTTGGTCTCTTCTCTCATCACCTTCCTGACTGCTGGTGGTTAAGTCCCAGGGCCAGTGCAGCCGCGCCTGGCAGGCCTTGACTACAGCCATGTCTTCACTTTCCATCTGGGAGAAAACTCTCCCGACCACCACAGAGTCAATACAACATATTTGGAGTTAATCACCATTCAAACCCAGAAGAACGTGATCACAACTCCAGCACCCCTAAGCCTTCAAACCATCAAGATATTCTTCTGAGTCTGCATCCGGACACTCATCAATGACCAAGGCAATGCAAGTATCGTACATTTAACTAAACGAAACACGCTGATGGTTTTACTCAGGTGGTTAACTGACTCTTTTCATAGCTTCATTCTCTCGTTTCTCTAATGGCTTCATTCATCCACTTTTAGCTACCCTTTGTATGTACGCGTGAGTGTATGTTTATTATTTATTTGTTTCTTTAGACTAGTTATGCGTGTTAGCGTTTAGTTAATACAACTTTTGTGCATAACTTTTGTGAGTTTCTGGTCCTGCATGTGAATAGTGTCCCTTTATGATTCTGAAATATCCTTTCTTAGAGTTGATTTGAACTTACACTGAATGTTCGCTGGACGAACAGATTAGTTGATGACAATATTAATTCTGCTACAGTTACTACTGGCAGCTGATATAAATAATTGTAATTAATCATAATTGATTGTAATTATTTATATACATTTCCTTTTGAGCTAATTTTTGTCAACAGTTCAGAAGACGTGAAATAAAGTACGAATTAGAAGCACAAAACGAGAATTTGTAAGGAAAAATGTTGGAGGATTTCAATATAAGCCAAGAGGAGACTGGTTTTCCTTTGCTAAAGTATGGAAACTTTGTTTCCTTCGCTCCTGCATTTCTCAGAGGCGCGCGCAACACTGACGTCCTACATCATCTGCCCGCGCGGTTTCCGCGTCCCACAGTCAGCGGAAGTGAGAAATTATTTTTTATTATGTTTGACATATGCATATTTTTCTTACAAAAACGCATGGATTCACTACAGGAGGTCTTTATTCACCCCCCGGAGCCATGTGAGGGACGTTTTATTACAGATATGCGCGCTTTATTTCACGTCTTCGGAACTGTTGTCAATAAACACCCGCTTAGCCCCATTGAAAGGCTTGAAGGGGCCAGGACAATTTTTAATATAACTCCGATTGCATTCGTCTGAAAGAAGAAAGTCACATACACCTAGGATGCTTTGAGGGTGAGTTAAACACAGACTAATTTTCATTTTTGGGTGAACTAACCCTTTAACTGATGGACTGGAGTGGTGTGGATTATTGTGGTGCTTTTATCCACTGTTTGGACTCTCATTCACTGCAGAGGATCCATTGGAGGCTTCAAATCTGTTCCCATGAAGAAACACATTTCTCTACATCTTGGATGGTCTGAGGGTAAGTTCATTTTCAGCAAATTTTCATCTTTGTGTGAACCATTCCTTGAACTCTCTGAAAGGGTTAAAGTCTGTGAATATGCTCTTATGATGGGGTAGTTGTGACATTTTTAGTAGCAGCATTTTCCATGGTAATTTGTGTAAAATGTGTAGAAACAATTTTCACTATTATTAGAAAATCACTGGTAAATTTCACAATTAATTATGAAGAAATGGCAAGTAACACATTAAATTAAACATGAAATAGTATTCACTTGTAAAACATACTCCAGTAATCTTTATAGTAGTTTTATTTACAGTATTGAAAAATAATTTTTACAGTTTACCGACAGACAGCTAGAATCTCAGGAGTGAATCTCCACAGCTCAGAATAAAAACAGGAATTTGGGGGCAAAATATTGCCAGGATATGTTCTTTTGTGATGAACCAGTGTCTGCTTTCACTTCCCATTCCCATAGAGACACTAATGTCATCATGTTGCTAATTAGCTTCATTTGCGTAGGCATCTGTAGACGGCTCATAGCTGCAGTCTGAGAGCATAAACTTCACCCTGAAACTCCTGTTGAATTATCCTGTAGATTTCCACTGTTCCTCTACCAACAGATCTAAACTCAGTTTGCCTCCTGCCCATATGAATCCAAGCATTACAAGTGGGTTGATTGATCTTTAAATTTCTTATCTTTTACTTTTATCTGTTTTTGGATCTCGCTTATTATATGTTGTAGCATGTAAAGCGCTTTCAAGTCTGAGAAACCCAGTTTACCCTCACAAGGGTTTGAGAACCAGAAATAAGAAAAAGGCAAAGGAAGTTAAAAAAACAACAACATTGTTTTGGTCACACTTTAGTTTGGGGATCAATTCTTAGTTCTAACCAACTACGACTTTTGCCTGAATAAACTCCCAATTACTTTGTATTTAGGTATATTTAGTAAGGTAGTTGTTAAGTTTAGGTATGGGGTAGGATAAAGGATGCAAAATATGGTCATGCAGAATATGAGTTTTCTAAGTACTAATAAACAGCCAATATGCTAGAAATATGCATATAAGCAACTTGCTAATAAGAAACTGGTTAATGGTGAGAATTGGTCCCCAAACTAGGGTTACAATTATTCATTCATTCATTCTTTCTTTGTGTCTGTTCAGCTAATTTTGCTAAAAATATGTGGGCCACATTTTTCCAAAACTCCATAGAAATAACACAAATTAAAATAGATAGGAATTATTAAATTTCACACTTATTTTATTTTACATCTATGCATTTAGCAGACGCTTTTATCCAAAGCGACTTACATTGCATTCAAGTTACAGTTTTTACATTTTTTTTTATCAGCTCTTTTTATTATCAGCTCTTATTATTATTTTTTTTAGTCTCTGACAACCTATAACATAAGTTCTTACATGAATCATTTGTGTTTCTAATAGTGTCTAGTTTTTGCAAATTCCATGGGAACCAGTGTGCGTAAGTTTTAAATGTATTTATTTATTTTAAACCCAACAGGAGGATTGAAACATAAAATGGATTTTTCCTTGTCTCCTGCCATACATGTCACACAGTTCATGCAAGATAGTCATAAGAGTGTGTGTGGCTCCATCAGCTGCTAAACAGTGTTGTCTGTACATACTGCAGCTCCGGAGCGATCTACGGCTCAGGAAAGTGGCTCACAACAACTGCTGGGAACGTTACAGAAGACGGTTCTCTCCAGGTATGATATACCTCATTTAGTATCGGATCCCCACCTAACATGTTTTCACCACTAGGTGGCACCATTCCCAAAAGACCAACGTTACCTGCCCGCACTTTCTTTTCCAACACCATCTCTTCAATGTAAATCTCCCAATGCCTTTGACAATAAAGCAGGCTACATTTTTCCATGAATTTGAAAGCAGGCTGGCATTTGTTGTACCGTTCATGCCAATTTTATAGTAAATCCATATGTAAATAACTGCATTTTGTGCAAGTGTTATATATTCTCCCACTGTTAAATAATGTAATATTAATAAGAAAGTGACAGACTGCAGTGTGTCTCCTGAGATTGCCTTTTTTTTATAGGCAGTAAGCAGGGACAGTGGGCAAGCGGTGATCTAAGCCAGTGCGAGGAGGTAAATGTCATGCACTGCTTGTTTTTATTGAAGGTTCTGGCGCAATCTGCCCTTTTCCGTTCCTGGGACCTATTGTTTAAATAGGAGCTTTTAATGCAGGGCACCAGATGGGCCCTCAAACAAGTGTGGATAGAGGCATGTTTACCGGTCAGCGGTGTGTGCAGAGCAGGTGAAAATACTGAATACCCTGCTCCGATGGCCGTGAGGCAGACGTGATACTTTTGCTTGTAAAGCTTTATTAGGCATGTGCAATTGTGGAGAGGATATTAGCATACAGAAGGGAGGATATGAGAGCAGATATGTGCAGCGATTTGAAAAAAACATTTAAAGGGAGGTGAAGCCGTTTCTGCACTAGATGGGATGCATCATTACTGTATTATTTGAATAAGAGCCTGTTTTATGACAAAGTGCCAAATTAGCATAAATGGCTGATGGGGAGGGTTTTATCCACCTTATTTTGCAATGTGGAAGTTAGCTGTTTTCTGTACATGTGCCTGACTTCCGATTCATTAGCTGCTGTATAGGTAACTAACTAGAAGAATGAAAGAGTACAGTAAATGGTAAAGCTATTTTGCTCTACAAACCAGCGTGTTTATGATTATAATAGTTAAAAGTTTGCGATATCAAGCAGCAAATCCGACTGTTTTTATACAGGTAAAATAACTAGAAGCAAATGTCACTCGCTCATATGTTAAGAAAAGGTGGATAAAACGCACATGTCTTGTGTTTGATGTTTGAGATTAGCAGTATATGACAGTGATGCATATTCCCCAAACAGACATATCACATTTTTCAAGATGCTCATAAATAACGCTAATATATTCCTCGTAGGGAAAGATAAATATATTTTTTCACATTACTGTGACATTTCAGTAATCATTGAATGTCATTGTGGCTCTGAAAAATGGGTGAAATGGCCCAATTACTGTCTTGTGTTATATAGGACGTGTGTCGTGGATTGCGTGTGTTTGAGCACCTGGCTCTCTGTCAACACAGGATCAGGTCACTGTGTACATTACGCTGCTCACAGCCATCGCAGCGAACGACAAAGACTGCTCGGTTTCCTGTGATTAAAACTGAAGGCCAATACTCACCACACCGGGCCTTTGATTAACAGCCTCGGTTTTTCTTTGGAATATCTTGATAATTGTGTCATTTTGTTCTTTTTGTTTGGTCCACGCAGTCTGCTTCTGATGTCACACGTCACCGGTTTTCCAAACACTCCTTCAGGTCCCAAAAGCAAACAACAAACAGTGCTGTAGTACTTCCTGAACCTCATCTCCATCCCGAAATCTCACTCAGCCAGACAGTGATTTCATTTTTTTCTGAATATGTAATATATCCGCGTCCAGGACACCATGAGACCAGATTCACTGTTAGTTTTTAAAAACATAGCCTAAATGTCTGATATACAATATACATAAAGAAACCGTGCTCATAAACGGCTGCTGAGATAGTATTAATATATTATAGATTTGGACATGGAAACAGTTTTCTTTACATCGTAAATTAGCAAGCAGATTGAAGTCACTGGTAACCAAAACTGTTTAGATTCTTCAAAATGTCTTCTTTTGGGTCATTCCGTGTCAACTCAACCAGAGGTCCCCGGCTCAAATTTTTGATTTTGTTAATATTTTTTTCTAAAGAAAGACCGATATGTATAGTGATGAAAGCCAAAATATTAAATGTCATGTATGAATATTTACTGAGTAATCCACTATTTTGTAGAGAGGGGTCAAAATGGCAATTTTCACCTGGGATTCAAAGCCAAATTTCAGGAGGTTAAAAATGACTTCAGAAAGATGGCAGCATCATAATGCTATTTTTACACAGAGATTGGTAGGTCTGTTAGTAAAATCTGTTGACTTTAGCAATCTTTGTTGTATTATGTGCCAATGGTGACCATTCAAAAACGGAGAAACAGCAAAGTTTGCATGCCTGTAACTCAAGAAGTATTAAAGATATCTTAACGGCCTTTTAGATGTTGGGCCTTAACAAACCTTCCTTTTGGCATTTTCATTTTTAAGGCTCTATGTGGTTTGGTTCCAGAGATATTGGAATTTCAAAATGGCTCCAGGAGTAAATTTTAAGTGGTCAAAAACCAAATGTGGGTCAATTTGCAAAAACTTGATACTACTTTTCTTTTAAAGAGGAATGTCTGAAAAACAAATAATGTTGAAACTAGAGATGCATCTCGTTTACTTCTGTCAAAATAACTGCATTGAGCGTACCTGTCTGAGTGTCATAAATTTTCTTTTTCAAAAGTTTGCATGCCTATAACTCTTCATTTTCATAGCCCTACATCGATTAGTCCCAGAGATATGGGGATGTCAATGAGGCTTCATTTTCAGATTGTTAAATATTACCTATTTTCAGTGGTTGAAAACCAAATGTTGGTTACTTTGTATACAGTTGATATTTACTGTATGCAGAATGTCTGAGGAATAAGTGATGTTGATAAGTAATGGTCAAATATGCAAATCAAACTGACTACAAAAACTAGACATCAGTTTGATGACAAATTGATATCAAGTTGCCTGCTGGGATGTTTTTTTTTTTTTTATGCAGTCATAATAGTAAAGATTGTTGTGTTAAAAACACTAAACGATTGGGCTGTGAAGGTTACAGATGCTCCTGCTAAATGGGCTTCCAGGAAATTTACAAGTTGCCCATTTTACCCACGGCTTGTACTATAGTGTACATTGCTGAGCACAACATATAATGATATACAGACAACATAGAAAAGGAAAATAAAAGTAAAAGATGATTGCAATGTTTGTTTTAAATGATATTAACCCTTTATAATAATGAGTATTCACATTATTTTGTCCAACTCATGTATATTCTCCACAACAAAATGTTGAAGCAAAAAGATAAAGTAGAAATGAAGACATGCTTCATTGGGATGTTTTAGCCTGTCCCACCCTTTTCGTGGATCATCATGGGATAACTTTGGCCCAGGAAATCGGGTTTGGTCAATTCTGACTTTAATGAACCAACAACCATGAATTCCACTTTGTGCAGAGACAGTCACTTGCGATGCTTGAGAGCTTTACATACTTTTACACATATGCATCTGACAGACATTTCTCATCCAGATTGTCTCGTGGTGCATTTACAGGTAAATATTCTCTCAGCATGCGTCTTCCATAGAAATCAAACACACAACCTTGGTGTCTACAGGAACACGGGATATCTCGAGACCAAAACCACAAGAACAGCTTATTTCTCATGCAAGTTCAGTATTGATCATTTTGAGCAATAATCAGGATACTCATCCTAACACAGCACACAGAAAGCCACCACCTTCTCCTCTGGCCTTACCAGCTGCCCTTTGACCGATGGCCTTTTCATACTGGCCATGTGCTGCAAGACAGAAGGGTCTCCTCACATTACTCACAGGGACAGCCGAAGAATCGGCGCAGGACGCCCTCGCCAAAACCCCTCGGACAGAGACGGATGACCAGGAACCTTCTCCCTTCAGTGGCTGTCAGCATGGGCGTCCGTCACCAGCTAATAATGGCGGGAGTCAATGGAGCGGGGTTCGGGTCAAGTTTGGAGCCTTCAACGTGGGACTGTCATCAAGCAATCAAATCAATCATATTCAGCGTTAGGAGCCAAGATCTCGAAGGGGAATCTGTAATGGACTGCCTCATTCTAGCATGTACGATGGCCACTTTTATAGCTAGTTTGTGAAAAGACAATGAGTGAAAGGGTGAGAACAGACAAAAAGATTTACAACACAACAACAAAGGTCAATAAGAAAAGGCACAATGGCCATCAAATCATGTAACGCCTTCTTGCCATCAAACAATAGGGAAAAGATTCACACAGAGGATTATTTTATTGCTCAGAGGTTGCTCTTTGAACATTTATCATCCACTTTACATTAACTTTAGCTCAGAAAATTCATCCAGATTTTTTACATGCAGAAGGTTTTTTTTTTTTTCAGTGCATATGAAAACTAATTTTGGTTCTCCAAAAGAACTTCCAAAGGTGGACAGTTCTTGAAAGAACCATTTTTTTCGTAGTGTAAAGAACATAATTTAAAACATCTTTTTCCACTATAAATGGAATGTAACTTTTATGGAATGAAACTATAATGCCAGTAAAGAACCTTTAGAAGAAGATTGTAAGACATCACTCTCCTTTTCTCTCGTTCTCATTCATTCTTTTTTTTTTTTTTTGTCATTCCACAGAGCATCTTTCACCTCTGCTGGCGATGCTGAAGGAATGCGGCCTCAGATAGAGCCACCTGTCATGTGAAATACCAGAGCCACACTCCCCCATTGACATTTCAACGTGACATTTGAAATCCACTCCATCTCACCGAGGGAGACTACGAAATACACCTTCCTTTTGCATTGGCCCATTATGTGCAAAAAACACAGCATCAGGATAAAAGATTTGGCCATTGTGTTGATCACATTAACTGGGTAACCTTTAATATGGGACTGGCGCTTGGGCTACAGTTTTCATTTTATTAACTTCATGACTGTAAAAATGCTACAGTAAAAAAACAGTTAATTGGTTAACAGTAAATTGCAATTCTCTGTACGTGAGAAATTTTAATAAATCTAATGTGACATTTCAGTAAATTTACAGTTTTGTTTTTTTTCTCCAGTGACATAATTTACATTCCCGGAACTCCCTATGTGACAGGCCACATTTGATGGTTTTCCATGGAAATAACTATACTAATACTATACACGTGTGTTACCAGGATGATGTTCTGTATTTGTGTGACTCTGTGCACCTTTTGTATATCAGTATTTACTTAAGCTTGTGGAAACGCTACTTGTGATGAGCTTTAGTTTAGATCAGTTTTTGATATTTGTGAGAGTGTTACCAATGGGCAATTGATGTTGAAATAACATTAAACTGAAACAGAAAATTACATCTAAAAACAAGTGAAATATACAAATCAAACAGACATAAAAAATGTGGATTTGATGTAAACTGATCATCGAACATATTGGCATACATATAGGCTACACTATAAAAAAATTAAATAAAAAAAAAGTTGAGCCAACTTAAAATTTTAAGGCAACCAGCTTCAGCAGATTTTTGAGTTTGCTCAACTTATTTTTGTGGGAGATTCTCAAATTTTTGTTGTATAAACTTAAAACGAAAAGTTGAGAAAACTCAAAAATCTGCTGAAGCTGGTTGCCTGAAAAGTTTAAGTTGGCTCAACTTTTTTTTAAATTTTATTTTTTATTTTTATAGTGTAGCCTATATGTATATATATATATATATATATATATATATATATATATGTTTTTTTTTACAGTGTACATTAAACCAATTTCAGTGTGGGATTAACTTCGTATTTTTTATCACTAGAAGAAGTTGCCATTTAAACTGAATTTAAAATGATGTTACAACATCTTGATCAAGTCTTGACTAATATTTGTCAAATTGATATCAAGGTGCCTGCTGGGTTATAAAGGTACAAAACATAGTACTTCAGCAGGTATTTTAACATTGTATCAGTTGACATATCAGTTTGTTTGTTTATTTTAATCTGTAAATTTAAGTTCAACACATACGATCTAAAATGCTATTTTTATGATGCAGTTCTAGTAACCACAGCTGCCTTTTTTTTTAACCGTAAAGGTTTTTCATAGATTTTTTTATTTAAAAAAAATTTTTTTTTCAGTGTTCACATCTATAATAACCCTTTTGAAAACAAGCAACTGCCCAGTTATGCTGGTTAAAAAGTTTGAAAAACAAACAAACATTAGTACAAAAAAAAAAAAAAATGTTATTTAATAAAATTTGCTTTTATTTTGCCATTTTGAAGTTTATTTGGCATCCGAAGGTATGAGTTATGAAGGGTTATAAGCAATGGTTGGTATTTGCAGTGTTCGTTAGCACACTATAGACCTATTGAGGCAGACACTTGGGGGTGGGATCCTCTGACCTTTTAACCTTTTGACCAGTAAGCCACCATCCTGCAACCAACTAACACTCTAGCAATCATCCAGCAATGCTTTAACAACCACCCATAACACATTGTGACTGGTAACGTTTGCATGGGTGATCACTACTCACTTTTAGGTTTTGCAAAAAGCTAAATTTTGTCTCAGTTTCTAATTTCTTCTGTCTTCATTTGTTATTCACAATAAAGCAATGATTTTGAAACTTACAATAAGGTCAAATATGACATAATTCAAAAAAGATTATGAACCCCAACAAACAAAATCAGCCAAACGAGAGTGGGTTTTCGATTTGATTATCTAATCACATTCCTTGTAATCTCCATCAGTCCTCTTAGACCCTTCCAACCCCGGCTCATCACGGCTGTTCATGTGATTGACGGAGGCACGGCAGCACAAATCAGCTCTGACGATCGAGAGCAGCACATGGAGAATGCTGGTGATTTATGCGCCCATCATGTGAGGGAGAATTTATTTCTACACAATTAGCATATCGCAGATTGTCTCAGATCACACCCTGTTCAGACCTCAAGGGTCATGATACTGTGGTCATATGGAAGACATTAACATATTCTGAACTGGACAGAGAGATAGATAGAGAGACAGAAAATTTCAAACAAAAGAAAATTTACATAGTGTAGCTGTTTGTTAGGCAATTTAATAAGCAGGGAGATTTCAATTGAGTAACCAACACAATCTTACTGCATTGTATCTGTTTTACTTTTTGGCGAATAGTGGCTAATTCCTATGAACTCGTAGGTTTTCGTATGATCTGCTTATGCCCCAATGACGGTTATGTGTACAGGTGGACCTAAAAATTCCCATCGTATGTGTAAAACACATTTACATTTAATCATTTAGCAGACACTTTTATCCAAAGTGACGTACAAATGAGAACAATAGAAGCAATTAGACCATCGAGAGTGCAGCAGTATACAGGTGCTGGTCATATAATGAGAATACCATCAAAAAGTTGATTTATTTCACTAATTCCATTCAAAAAGTGAAACTTGTATATTATATTCATTCATTACACACAGACTGATATATTTCAAATGTTTATTTCTTTTAATTTTGATGATTAGAGCTTACAGCTCATGAAAGTCAAAAATCAGTATCTCAAAATATTAGAATATTACTTAAGACCAACACAAAGAAAGGATTTTTAGAAATCTTGGCCAACTGAAAAGTATGAAAATGAAAAGTATGAGCATGTACAGCACTCAATACTTAGTTGGGGCTCCTTTTGCCTGAATTACTGCAGCAATGCGGCGTGGCATGGAGTCGATCAGTCTGTGGCACTGCTCAGGTGTTATGAGCCCAGGTTGCTCTGATAGTGGCCTTCAGCTCATCTGCATTGTTGGGTCTGGTGTCTCTCATCTTCCTCTTGACAATACCCCACAGATTCTCTCTGGGGTTCAGGTCAGGCGAGTTTGCTGGCCAATCAAGCACAGTAACACTATGGTCATTGAACCAGCTTTTGGTACCTTTGGCAGTGTGGGCAGGTGCCAAGTCCTGCTGGAAAATGAAATCAGCATCTCCATAAAGCTTGTCAACAGAAGGAAGCATGAAGTGCTCTAAAATTTCCTGGTAGATGGCTGCGTTGACTGTGGACATCAGAAAACACAGTGGACCAACACCAGCAGATGACATGGCAGCCCAAATCATCACTGACTGTGGAAACTTCACACTGGACTTCAAGCAACATGGATTCTGTGCCTCTCCACTCTTCCTTCAGACTCTGGGACCTTGATTTCCAAATGAAATGTAAAATTTACTTTCATCTGAAAAGAGGACTTTGGACCACTGAGCAACAGTCCAGTTCTTTTCTCCACAGCCCAGGTAAGATGCTTCTGACGTTGTCTCTGGTTCAGAAGTGGCTTGGTAGCCCTTTTCCTGAAGACGTCTGAGCGTGGTGACTCTTGATGCACTGACTCCAGCTTCAGTTCTCTCCTTGTGAAGCTCTCCCAAGTGTTTGAATCGGCTTTGCTTGACTGTATTCTCAAGCTTGCGGTCATCCCTGTTGCTTGTGCACCTTTTCCTACCCAAATTCTTCCTTCCAGTCAACTTTGCATTGAATATGCTTTGATACAGCACTCTGTAAACAGCCACACCTTTCAGTAATGACCTTCTGTGACTTACCCTCTTTGTGGAGGGTGTCAATGTTCGGCTTCTGGATCATTGCCAAGTCAGCAGTCTTCCCCATTTTTGTGGTTTCAAAGAACAAGAGATAACCAGAATTTATACTGTAGGGATGGTCATTTATTCAAACTCAAATGTAAATATTCTAATATTTTGAGATACTGATTTTTGACTTTCATGAGCTGTAAGCTCTAATCATCAAAATTAAAAGAAATAAAGTCTGTGTGTAATGAATGAATATAATATACAAGTTTCACTTTTTGAATGGAATTAGTGAAATAAACCTCTTTGTGATGGCACCACAAGGCATCGTTCACTTGCAGAACTAGTGAGTTTAGATATTTACAGTTCCATTATCTCATGAGATCAGGCTGGAATTACCGTCTTGATTTATATTAGAATAGTCTTGATTCCAGCATGACTAATATGTTTTATTACTATGGATATGAGCTAGAATACAATCTCAACGGATGGCTTGCGGTCTATTTTACGGCTTCTCCACACCACGGCCTACCATGTCAACCTTCCTGCGCTAACTAAGCATGGGTCAAACTCTTTGTCATGTCTAGTTTAAGGCGGACGTAAAGACATTGCCTTAAGCTAAGCGTCTCAGCTCATTTACAGGGTCTTATTATGCAAACCACTCCCTGACGCCCACAGCCTAATTAGGCCTAAATTAATTTGAGTCCAATCTTTTATGTCTCTGGCCCAGGCTGTACCACTTCCCTCCATTTGCAGAATCATATTAATGTTCGTGTGGGAGCACTACTGCTGCAGATGAAAAGACTGATACAATTAATTAAGTCCTGCCTCTGTTCTTGCCTCCTCTCGGCAGAGAAACGATAAGTGCAATGAGCTGCCTCTTATTAACCCCATTATATGGGCTAATAAGGAAGATCATATACAAATCAAGGATGATGCACAATTATATGGGAATGCAAATGATGGCAGCTAACGAGCTGTGTGTCAATGTTGGAAATGCTTTGTTTGGGAAACGTGACATTCAGCATTCGTAACACGGCCTCGTTTATTTGTGTTCCTGTGTGAGAGTCTGCGCAGGCATAATTGTATGTTGCATGTGCATGCCAACGAGTGTTTGATGCTCTTCTTGCATCATCTTTATTAAGTGTCAATGTGGTCAAGCAAATGGACCTGCTACACATTTAAAAGGGTCCTTTATTAGCATCAGTGGTTCTGTGATGGACTTTTAACATCCATGCTTTGCACAAAAGATTCTTTACAGTAGAAGTTTTTAAGAACTTTTATGGCATTGTTACAAAAATGCAACCTTTTGGAACCTTTATTTTGCAGCATGAAGGTGATTTGTGAAGCAAAAGGCTGCTTTCAGAACCATGGACAGCAGCCATTGAGTCCCAGTGTTTTAGGCTATGTTTTCTGCACTCAAATGGCCTTAGCGTTGCTTCATAAAACGTTTCATTCAAGGTTCCGTTTGGTAATATGGGTAGTAAATATCATATTCCCACTCCAACTCAATTGTATGCATGCATGGTGCATTTATCATGACATATTAACATGCTTTGCTTATCCTTGCGACAGAATATCTGTTTTGTCTTCACATAAGCTAGAAATGAACCATTTTGCTTTTCGGATTCAAAGAGTGCTTCATAACATTGGAAGGTTTAGAGAGAAAATAATCATGTAGTGTTTTGCGTGGTTGGTGTAATAGCATGTGCCCGCCCGTAGGAGGAGCAGTGCAAATGACCCTTAGCCACACATTGCTATATAAACCCAAATGCTGAGCCATTAAACATTTAGATTTGATTATTTATTTGAACTGTTTAGGGTGTGCAAGTCTGTTTAGGGAATGCATGACTCTTTGAATAACTATTAATATTATTTTCAAACTCCACAACAATATTGCCCACACAGATGTAATAAAGCCTGCTCTAGTCTACGTTTTAATTTTGGCATTAAAGCACTGAGCTTGTGAACTCGTATGGCATTCGTTACGATGCCCACATTTGTCTTGTTATGAGTTTCGAGTAATACGTTGATAAGTCTTTACTGTGATCGCATTGAGAGGGGGCTCGTGGCCAGTAGGGGAGGGGCGCGCGCCGGCCGAGCAGCTGTATGCAAATGAGACGCGACAAGCACGCGCCACACAGCAAACACGCGCACATACGGCCGGTGCGCACGCACACAATCTCATTAAAATGCCATCGAAGTGCATTGTGCTGGGTAAGACCTAGACAAACAAACTTCACAGAATGTTAACACAGAGCAAAACATGTTCCGATAAGAGGAAAACGAGCGAAGAGTCTGAACTTAAGATGAAGTTAAAGATTAGATGAGCGCAAATCCATTTGGGTGCAGATGCACGATTTAAGCAGAACTTCAGATGATGTTGAGAACGTTTGGATGGCTCAGCGCAACTATGCATGTTATAATTAGATATATTTAGGAACATTTGAGTCTTGCGTGTCGTGTTAAACTCCGCTAGTGTTGTAATATTTGTGAAACTGCAGGGGAGAATGGTGGCAGGCGCATATCTCAATGCTCGAGCAATTATTTGACTCGGTCATACAGCAGCTTTATGCTAATGAGGTGAACAATAGATGAATGCAAACCCGTGCAACACGTCTGTCCAATTATGCGCGCAAAAGAGATTTTAAAGCAACTGTTTCACGGAGTAAAAATGAGATCCTTTGGTGCTGTGGAGTTAAAGTCTGCGATAGAGCTTTCCATGTGCATTTGTTGAAATATAACTTACTGAAGATGATTCTAAGAGTAGCCTACTAAAATCATTTGGAATTCAGCTTCTCATTTCTAACTTTGACTCTCTTTTTTTCTGTTTATGACTGAAAATACACCACGGATGATCTTATTTAAAAGTAAACGAACACATGTTGTAGTTAGAAGAGCATCAGTGAAGTGAACACTAGTGAAATTTATTTACGGTGGAGCTGCTTGTAAACACACTTTGTAAGTGTTTTTTTTTATTTATTTAATTTTATTTTTTTAAACTAAGCTATTGTAGTTAATTATAATTACAGGAAATGTGTGTAGCTTGCGCTGCAATGGAAAGCGTTAAATAAAACATTCTGGCAAACGCTTCAGTGTCTGAAGTTGTCACCGGTCATGGTGGTTTGAAGAAATGCAATGATGGCTGACCCCTGGCCTGACCTCGAGGTCAGTGCTCATCTTTGATTGCGTCCAGCACGCGTCTCTCTTTTGGCCAGATTGTTCGTGTATCCCTGTAGAGGTCAATTTGCTTTTCAAAGGCAAAAAAAGCCTGTGACGGCTGGCCAGACGCGGCCATTGTGTTGGGAGATGAGGGCTTCTTCTGATGACTTATGCATGCGTTAGCCAGCTGATTTATACTGCCCTCAGACAGACGCGTGGCATTACAAATCTCTCTAATGTCCAGATTTGCAAACACAGGAAGCGCTTTGGACAAATTTAGCATGTTCGTGTTTCATACGCACTAAATTAATTAATAACATGCGATGTGTAACTACTTTGTGGAGCTGGCTTTTTTTTTTTTTTTTTTTTTAGTAAAAGCTATTTACACGAAATACGCGTGAAACGGAAACTTTAAACTGTAAACATGGGCGTCACAATCACACAAAACAATTACCCCATCCAAATTGTGTTTTTTTCCCCCGAAGATTAATTTTATTTTGAATAATACTGCATATTTTACAAAATGACTATTATAAAATCGTCCTCCTCTTGTCTATATTCACTTCAGCTTTAGGTTGTGTAATAATTTGCATTGCGTAGGCCTGCTGCAATTATTGGCTCTCATGATAAATGATTGTATAAATGCAATTGTAATGTACTGATCACTTCTGCATTTAACATATTTAAATGCATTCTTAATGAAAACGACAAATTATACAGTTTAATTCAAAGTAGGTCGAAACATATACATACTTAAATCTGCAGTCTGAAATAGTTAATGCTCCATATTGTCCCGATATACATTTTTAAATAATTCTAAATATATAATACAGAGACATGCGTCAAGATTTAAGTGAAGACATTCCCCACCACAGCTCCAAACTAAGCATTCCGAAAAGAACTTTCTTTGTTGTCTCTCATTCGAAATTGTGATGATGATGATGACGACGATGATGGCCAGTGAGTGACATTTCCTTCTGCGCCCTAGAGCCGCGGCACGCGCTGCTCTCCATACATCTCCATCAGACCGTGAACGGAGAGCAGCGCGCATTACTACAATAAAGGCCAGGTACATCTGCTCTGTAGCGCCCGGTCCGAGGCTCTCAGCCCTCCCACGGGCAATTCCGCAGAGATTCTCGCTCGCTCCTGATTGGACGAGGACGCGGCGACGAGGGGCGAGAACAATAACATCATTCCGGCTTAAAAAGAGTGCAGCTATGCGTCTACGAGCAAAAGCATCTCTCAGAGGGAGGGAGGCGGACGGCGCGTTTGTGGCTCTGGATCTCGTCTCGTTGTGCCTTGTCATCCTCGTCTCATCATGCCCAAAGGATTCCTGGTGAAAAGGAACAAGAAAGCAGCGCTCGTTTCGTACCGGATACGCTCGGATGAGGATGGAGGATCCGCTCCAGAATGCCAGATCGCGCAGATCGCCTCGCCTCCACCCGCGCCCAGCGCCTCCAAGCCGGATAGCATCACCTCAGCGTTCCCGTCGGACGGAGCAGAGGCGCCAGTGCCGGTCCACAGCGCCAAGCCGGTGCAGTTCGGCAATCCGGAGACGGTGTACCAAGCCCTGTACAGCCCCACCCGGCCCATCAGCAAGGAGCACGACAGGAAATATTTCGAGAGGAGTCTCAACCTCGGCTCGCCCGTCTCTGCCGAGTCGTTCCCGACTCCCGCCTCTCTCACCAGCTTGGACCATCATCTTCTGTTCGCGCCGGTCGACTTGAAAATCGGCACCAGCAACAGCAACCGGAGCGGAACGGCGCCCGTCATCCGCACCGGCGCCAAAAGACCTCCCTCGGACGCCGCCGAGCGTAAAAGCAGCAAAAGCGCCAAGAAGCCCAAAGCCATACGCAAACTCAACTTCGAGGACGAGGTCACCACATCCCCGGTGCTGGGCCTGAAAATCAAAGAGGGGCCCGTGGACCTGAAGCCCCGAGCGGCCTCGGGCAACACCAACAAGCCCCTGGGGGAGTTCATTTGCCAGCTTTGCAGAGAAGAATACTCGGACCCGTTCTCTCTGGCACAGCACAAGTGCTCCCGGATAGTGCGGGTGGAGTACAGGTGTCCCGAGTGCGAGAAGGTCTTCAGCTGTCCGGCGAACCTGGCCTCCCACCGGCGCTGGCACAAACCGCGCGTGCCAAACGCGCCCAAACAAGCCCTCCAGCCCGCCAAACCGTTCCCCGAGGAGTTCCCCGGCGACAGAGACTCCCCGAGTCCGGGTCTGTCAGAGTCCGGCTCCGACGACGGGCTCTACGACTGCCAGCACTGCGGGAAGAGGTTCAAGCGCCAAGCCTACCTGAGGAAGCACATCCTGGGACACCAGGCGCTCCAAAATCAGCTCCTCGGAGAGGCTTTGCGCGCCGCGGAGAGCCCCGACATCGTGCCGTCGGAGGACAGCCAAAGCCCGGCTCCGCTCAATCTGAGCCCAGCGGACTGTCTCGCGTGTCCGGCTTGTGGAGAGAAGCTGCCCAACCGGGCGAGTCTGGAGCGACACCTGCGCATCCTGCACGACGACTCCCAGGCGTTTCCCTGCAAGTTCTGCCCCGCCACTTTCTACAGCTCGCCGGGTCTCACCAGGCACATCAACAAATGCCACCCCACCGAAAACAGGCAAGTCATCCTTCTCCAGATGCCCGTGCGTAACGCCTGCTGAAGACGAACCCACAGCGATCCGTCCTTTTAGAACCATCTATTTTCTTCATCCAACCCCTCGCTAGAAAAGTCTGGAGAAAAGTATTAGTTTGGTCCTTACAAAGGTATTTTTCTAGAACCCTTGCACACATGGTAATGTAATAGCTCCTAGACCTAAGATATGTTCCTGTACCTCTGCCTTGAATTCACATGCTGTGCGTTTCACGTCTGTAGCTTTAATCTAGTATGTGAATTACGGGACTGAAATGTTCTCTCTCTCTCTCTCTCTTCGTACTGAAAACTACATCAACAAATCTTGAAAACTTTCCCTTTAGTAGCCAGAAATGCCTTTAGAGAAATACATCAAACTACTGCCTTAAGAACTCTTAAGTGTAATGATTGTTTTTGAATGTCGGCACACAATTACAGCTTACTATCATGATGTAAAATTATTGTAATATGTTTATTCGTAATATTTTATTTATTTATGTATTTATTTATTTTCAATGGCTTTGTGTAAATTATTGTGACTTTTCTCCCGTGTCACATGTTGCAGTCGAATCGTTGTGTCGAGATCATCTTGTCTTGGGTTTAGTGCGCTCCCTTGAAACGTGAAGCTCTTATAGATGCAATCTTTTTCTACGTATACAGCTTATTTTCCTAAATGTTTGCTACCTAGCGCTTTATATGTGAGTCCGTGTTGTCTACTCAAATAAAATATTTTCAAAATGAAAAAGCTTCTTGTTCGTGCATATTTGCCACACAATCCCACAGTGTAGCCGACTATTTATACAATAGTTTATTTGAATAACATAGGCAGTTACTATCGCTTAATATGAGAACTGTAAATGGCAACGACCTTTCGTTTGGACTTTAAACACAATGTAAGCACATTATTGTAATTGCAAGAGCCAGTCACTCCATACACACGTAAAAGGTTCCAGCCTGTATTTATCTACAGATTTATACAGTTAACAGAAATGCGTGACGTTAAGAACAAAGTAGGGGTGTTTTTTTTTTACTACTGCAAAGTTAATGTGCAGCATGACCAACTGTTATTGCAGCTACAAGGTGTTTTATCACAGGTGTCAAATGCTCAAATGATATAAAGCCAACCTTTACAGTTTCTATTCCAAACCCTTTCCATGCTTTAAACGGCAGCAGTATTGATTTTAATTTGGTCAGGTCATTCTGAAGTCACCATGTAAGCTCTGCTTGATCAATGAAATAATGTAGTTGGCCCACTGTAAATTCAGCTGAAATCATTTAAAGAGTGACAACAGCCTTTGTAATAATGAACTCAGAAATGTACAAGGGCATTAACCTGTAATGCATTTCAGCACAGGCATTATTGATTCTGAGCCAAGTGGGACCCATTTTTCATTCTGTGCCTGGTCTTTTTCTATTTTGACCATGAAATATCTCTAAAGAAGCAACCCATCCATCTTGTGCTCTATTAACCTAACATGTTCCTGAAAGAGTCAATACATAGGATAAAACAAGCTGATACAAATCAAATATCAAAGGGTGTCATCAGTTCACAAAATGAACATCTGATTGTTTAAACTACTGAATCCTCTGTGCACATTATATTCATGTGTAAAGTTCACACACCACAGCTGTCATCTGTTTGTCACTAATGATTTTACTATCGATTCAGTTTATGCAGAACCATTACTTTATGCATGTTCAGAGCGCAATTGGCAAGAAAAGGACGAAAAAAATCATGTTGTTTTGGTCAGATTTTGTACACACACACACACACACACACACACACACACACACACACACAGACAGTCAGTAATTAAATGTGAGTGTGCTGGAGGCCACCTGCATGAGCTGTAGGTGTTGGAGCGTGTGCACCTGTACGCCGGCGAGGGACGCGTCTGTGCTCACGGAGCAGCAGGGGAGACAGATGGGAGGGGGGTCAGGTTACCCTCAATATTCCCTCAGCTCCAGCAACAGAACAACCTCTAACCCCGAGCATCACTTCCACCCACTCGCTCGAACACACAATATGGCCATGCATTCTCTCACAAGATGATTTCAAACACACATACAGTTTCTCCAGGTCAGAAGCAGGACAGCGAGAGGTCAAAATCAATGTTGTATTTCATGCATAAAACACAGGGCTTCGATAATGACAAAAATGACTTAATTTTTCATTTCTTTTGCCGAACTCAGAAGGATGACGACTCCAATGACTTTCATTTTGTGACAAAAGACACTCGTACAGGTTTGGAAATAACAACAGTGTTTTGATTTTTGGGTCAACTATACCTTCAAAGAGGAGATTTAGTGGACCAATAGTAAATCAATGTAATATTTATTCAACATTTAGGTTAAAACTGAAGTGTCTATTTTAGTTAGTGGAACAGGGCACCATTTACTTTCCAGCATTTTTAACCACCCTTGTTGCAGTTCACTTAAAGACACTGCAAAAAATAAATAAATAAAATAATAATAATAATAATAATAATATATATATATATATATATATATATATATATATATATTTTTTTAAGTTGTAATTAAATATTATTAGAATATACTCTACCAGAAAAATACTATCTCAGCCTTTATACTTCAAAACTTCATGTTTAATTCAACGTTACCTGCTGTAATATTTTCTAGCAATTTCAGAGAGAAAACGGTTTCAAACCCAGCTCCAATTTCTTTTTCAATGTGGCTTTTTTTGTAATTCCTAGAAAAACATTAGAATAACAGTTTAAATAACGTAGGACACAGCAACTACCCATGAATCAGGAAACAAATGCATATAAACATGAACTTCAAATCGATTTAATGAAATGTTTCGATTTCTTCACATTTCTAGTAAAGATAAAGCAATTACTTTTTCTATTAAAAACAGTCTGATATGTTAACAAGTCATGACGAAATCTTCAAGCTTCCTTATCTTCAATGTCTTATACAAAGATTATATTACAGGCATTAATATATTTATATCCTTCAGAATTTAGAACATTCAAAGAGAAACAAAAACAAAAACAAAAGAGAGAGACACAATATACAAGGCTAACAACAAAGTCTACACTGAACATGTCATCACCATCAAACAGAAGTTAGGCCAGTTGCAGTATTTTCAACCCATATTTTTGGGTTTGCATACATTCGTCAGCGTTTTTCATTCAGAGCGTGGAAGAGAGAAAAAGTATCAGGCGAAGCAAGACAATAAAGACAAGTGTACAGGTAAGGCAAAGTAGTGCAACATGTGTCCTGTTGCAGCCTGGGCGGAGCCTGCAGTGTGTGTAACACCTGGCCTCCATGGCAACCAGGCCGGGTCTCTACGGGAACAGAGAGGGGCGGCAGGAGAGAGAGAGAAGCGCTGGCATGCTGCTGGTACGGCAAAGGGCACTCGGAGAGGCACGCGGGAATCGGGGAAGCAGGTGGAAAAGAACCCCCATCCAGCATCTAATCAGACAGAAGCCGCTCTCACAAAACGCAGACAATCTCATTCAATTTACTCATTCAAGTGAAATGTAAGACTCGTCGTGTAGGAAGTGTGGGGCCAATTAAAACGGAAAAACACGGTCAGATATTACACAGGCACTGTGAACAGCTCCCTTCACACAGCTTCACCTGAGGAGCTGGAGGCTTCTCCTCCATTTAGTCAGGTATAGTACATACATATACATATACATATACATATATATATATATATATATATATATATATATAAAACACACAACATGAAACAAATATTATATATTATCAAATCAAATCAAATCGAAAGCAATGTACATCCAAATACAGAGGGAAGAACGGAACAAACATGGACTTACGCCATTCTTCACCACCGAATGAGTGCAAAAACATTGGAATGTCGGAGTAGATTTACATGACAGGAACGGGACAGGTTCAGTTCACAAATGAAGAGCACACATTCATGCTACACCTCGACTGAAATACAAACATGTGCCTTTTCCATTCAGCATGTTGCATAAATCAGTTCCATAAAATGATCAAACAAGTTGCTTAAAAGTAAATCATAATAACAAAAGCAATTTCATTGCAGTCTGTTGTACTTTAGACGCCACTGATTACATTATTGAAATAGAAAAAGGAGGAGACTGGCTCTTTTTTGATGACTCAAGTGTCAGTATTTTCTCAGACTGGCCCAAAGCGCTGTAAGAGCGTCTCAAAAAGTCTCTCCCATGTGCATCAATGATTCAGTTTTCAGTGTTTGACATGAAGAAAAGCTCAAAGAACGGGACAATGCGAGTATTAAAAACTAGCTAATGCCTCAGGGTTTTTTAAATGTCTGTCCTAAGGACATTTTTGGGACAAATCGCAGTCCAAATGCAGCATTGCTTTGAAAATCGCAATTCATTTCACATTTGCAGATTCACTTCAGCGTAAATTCAGTTTCTCATTCTTCGCGGCAGGTGAAGCTTCATAATTTTGCGACAACTTTCACTGCTACTCGGCTTCAAAACGAAACGAAAAACAAAACAAAAAACAGGTGGAAAACAGAGTCAATTGATACATTCATCCACAATGCAGTCTGACAGCCGGAGGAAGCGTTCAGTTGGAGGACTTGCTGATGGCGCTGGCCGAGCGGCGGAGCTTTCCAGAAACCCGGTTCTTAGAGGCGCGGGGGATGGTGGGCGAGACCTGGTCGCTGGAGTCGTTGGTCGTCACAGTAACACTGAGGTCAGCGCTCGTGCTGCAGCTGAGGGAACCTGGGATATCAGGACAGATTACACGCAGAGTGAAGAATCATATATGATATTAATACGCTTGCTTTCAAACTGATAGCATGCCATTGCTGAAGCGGAAAACCTCCTCTGATAGAGACGGATGTGAATGGAGATTAAGTAAAGAGCTGAGAACTCAAAATCAGCCTGCTAACGCTCATTCTACAAAGCACTTCCACTTTGCTGCAGAAAAGAAACGTCAATGGAATGAGAGAAAATATGGATTCTGCTGGCGATCTGAGATACTGGTACTCCAGAAAGCATCTAAATTAAACAAGCTTCCTGCTTTGTCAAGATGGCATCTGCTTGGCTATTTTCTTTCTTTC
Organism: Onychostoma macrolepis; assembly: GCF_012432095.1. Classification (NCBI taxonomy): domain Eukaryota; kingdom Metazoa; phylum Chordata; class Actinopteri; order Cypriniformes; family Cyprinidae; genus Onychostoma; species Onychostoma macrolepis. Next base: position 28,901,874 of record NC_081171.1, on the reverse strand, counting down.
TTTTCGACCGGTTTCTTTTTTTTTACGGGCATCTCAAGTTTCTGCGAGCAGATGGTGTGGGGAACATGCGCTCATTGGAGAGGACCTCCACTCCAGGGCTTCTTTGAAAGAGGGGGAGGAGAGCGGAGAACAACAGTCTCAGCATGTGAAAGGAGTCGGGGAGGAGTAAACGAGTGCGGGGCGCTGTCCACAGAGACCATCTCAGGAGGACTCGGGATGCCAGCACGCACCTCCTCTCTAACGCTGACTGAACTATCTGCCGTGCCAGAGATTTCTGTCATTTATCGATCCGAGAAACGACTGGCCATCTTACGTTTCCACACTGAAGCTGAGCCGGGTGGAGAGCGTAAAGATCCAGAAGCGCTCGTCATCACAGTGATCAACTAACTAACGTCTGATCCTCAGGTTTAATTCAAGCACTTGTGAATCAAATCAATCATGCAAAACCTGGAAATGTATTTCTTTATCGGAAGCTCTCTTGTTTCATTAAACACTGTCAAAAAACCCCAAAACAAAACATATATAACATGGGGCCAAACACAAAATAACTATATATAATTATATTTTAAATGATTTTTTATTTTTTATACTTTCTGTAATATATTTTAATGATATTATTTTAACTATTATTCAGAAATACGCATTAGGAAAATAAGAGTGGAACACCAAAATGTTCCACAGGAGGATAGAAGTACGTTTTTCTTTTTTAAATACACTAACCCACTGAAAGGTTTGGTCACACCTGCTCATTCTTTATTATGATGATGATTATGATTATTCACTACTTAGAACTATGATGGTTTTTTAACAGCAATGTTGTTTAAAAGAAGAAAAAAAAATGGATGAAAATATAAACCTTTCAACTGAAATCAGTTTAATGCTTCCAAACTTTCCATAGGTAGTGTATATACCAAATCTAGAACTTTACAGTGACCTTTAATGGTACATATTCAAATTTATACCTAACAATATAGTCAAATTTGCAACTAACAGTATATAATCAAGGTTACAACATTTCATCCCAAACTACATATTCAGAATTTATATAATTATTTCCTGTTTGGCCTTATATATATATATACAGAGTCAAATGATATATATATATATATATGTATGTATATATAATTTTATTTTTAAGTAAGTGGCCCTCATTCCCATTGGCTCCCTGCAGCAATCCGAACAAAAGCGTAAGTGACAAAGACATTTTCCAGTAGGGCAGGTGTTAGTGTCAGATGTGGCCTCAGGCAAACAGACACACGCCAAAGGACAAAGCAACAGGAGAAAAGAGGGGAAAAATAGAGAGAATAAAGCAGAGACATGCAGGAGAGGAGGATGGCGACCCATTCATGCTGCTACTGTGTTACGATTACTCCACCGGCGTCCATAATCAGAGCGCGCTCAGAACAGCCAGCCCCAATGCAGCTCTGCTTCTGTGTTCCCTTAAAAGCTCCGAGCAGACGCAGCTCATTAGTGGAAATAAAGAGGGGAAGATGAGTAGACGAGCCGGGGAAAGGGGAGGGGTCTCTGTGACAGAACGCAAGCTCCGTTCAGACCGAAACTCTTACCTTCCGTTACTGTACTGACACCTGTAACACACTTAATCTACAGAGGGAGAGAAGACAATAGAGCAACACGTAAGCTGCGCACCATCACGGGTGTGTGTTTGTGACAGAGAGAATGAGAACGCTGTTGAAAATATGGGTGTTAGATGTTAATGCTGAGGGGTGAGGGAAGAACAACACCACAAAACGTAACAAACACATAATATACAGTGGTCATGACTGTGGCTGTTAACACAAGCAGACGGTGAAACACATTTCTATTCACACTGGCCCACTTCACTTCTTCTTTATGTTTTCTGAGAATGAAAGAATGTTTAACACAGGAAACAGAACAGAAAAGCTGCGGGATGCAAAACACACAAACCTGTGATTTAACAGCTCTGCTTCAAAAGGTTTTCACGATATGAGCATTAAACTTGTGTTACATAACTGAAATGACTTCGGCCCAAACCAGAGCACGAGGCTCTTATTTCTGAGCAAAGCTGATTGTTTGCGCTGGAATAACGGTCACAACAGTGCAAGGTGATGCTGTAAGTAACAAAACATGATATTTTAGAGAGTGTAAATGATATTTGTGAGGCGCTGCTGGCCTACATACCTGTACATGTTTAATGAGACACACTAGTCTATATATCTATGATATTAAACAAAATCAATGCTTTCAAAATCAATATTTTTAACTCAATTAGATGACTAATAGGCACCAAACCCTGCATGGATACAACCATACATTTCTATTCCCTTACACATAGTTGACCCTGACCTCAAAGCTCTGTTCCAAAACCTAGTGAGCTGCCTACATAGACAGCATTTGAAGGCATCATATAGACATGCCTTCGACAACTGGCAGCAACATTAGTAATATTTGAAATATTATAATAATGAAGTATTATATTACAATTTAAAATACCTGTTTTCTATTGTATTATATTTTAAAATTGAATTCATTCCTGTGATCAAAGCTGAATTTTCAGCATCATTCATCATCATCTTCTTCTTCTTATAATATTCTTGTTGAAAACATTTGTGTTGCTTAACATTTGGAATATACTGTATGCAAATTGTGATTTTTTTCCAGATACTTTGATGAACATCAAAAGAATAGCATTTATTTTAAATTGAAATTTTTCAACTTTACTGTCTCTTTTAATCAATTTAATGCATCCTTGCTGGGGGGGTTGGGGAAGTCTTTCCATCCAGCTTAAAATGCTGTCTTGGAAAGTAGTTGCTTATTTGGAAGCAGATGTAACGGTCTGCAATAGTGCAATCTTCATCATAAGCTCATCTGATATACTGTGCTTCATTCCACAAAAGTGTAACATTTTTTAAATGAAAAAAAAAAAACAAGGAGGAAAGTCTATGTGCTCAGTTCACTGTCATAAAAGAGGGAACATGCAGGGTGTGTTGAAAAGGTGAGAAAGAGAGAGAGACAGAGAGAGACAGGTTTGTGTAACAGACGTGTGGGGCCACATGCCTAATGGAGGAAGCAGGCAGAAAATCTTACAGTCCAGCTTGGCCCAGAGGTAATCCACGTCCCAAACCATCCCTGGCCAACGCCTGCCTGCTGTCATGGGTGAGATGGTGGTGAAACATGGAGCAGCGTCAAAGACTGTAACCCACACAACAGCTAAAGCCCGACTAGACGAGGTGCCCAGGGCCCCAGGACTGTCTGAACTCTCATCTACGGGTCTGGACCATGCATTTATGAGGAAATCTATGGCTCTGTTCCAATACCCTGTGAGCTGCCTTCTTGAACCTGTCTATATAAGAAGTTATCTCCTGAAACAACTTTGTATTGAAGCCACAGCAAAGGCTTTACTTCATGTCACATTGTAAAATTATGAAAATGGGTGAATTACTATGTATCCAGTTTATTTTCTAAGGAATTCCATTAACAATAAAATGGTTCCGAAGTGCATCAACTATAGAAAACATTGGTCACATGCCATTGTAATTGATACTTTAAGTGCAATTATAAAGTTATACTTATATAAGTATAATCATCATAATGCTGTCTTGCTAGGGAACAGAGCTTATATTGAACGACTTCTTTCCGACCTAAGCCTGCATTTTATGGGTACATTATTAATTAAATTATTAATTAGTAAATAAATACTGACTTTGGTTTTTGTAACACAAACAGAAGGAACAGAAAAAGAAAAGAAACAGGAATGACAACTGAGCTTAAGCACAAAAAAAAGAGTGAACATGAGAAAGCAATTAGAACAAAAGAGAGAACAACAATCTGGGGAAGCAGTTTTTGATGTATTTGATGGAGGTACAAGAAACCCTGAGATGCAAAAGAAGAGAAAGCCAGAGAAATGGAGTTTGAAGTGTCTAATGGATGAGATTCTCATTCTCTCTGAGTTCTGGGGGCGTATCTGTGAGCTGCTCCCTATGCAAGTCAACAGAGGTCACCGCAGCGATTTTCAACGCCCTTCTAGAAGAGAAATGGCCACCGCTAGAGAAATTAAAACGGTCAGAGCATCATTCTGCAAAATGATCCCAAAGAATGTGTCCTGAATAGTGCACTACACCGTTACTGCTGCATTCAGGGATTGGGTCAATTAACATCCACTTGCAGAACAAAGTCGAACAAATAATGTAAATAAACTACAAAATGCACTGTATGCCCAACCAAACAAAGAGAACAGTTTGTGTCATTCTGGAAATGAAAAAAGATAACTGAAGATTCAAAATCCACAGTATCCTGAAAAACTGACAAAAATGAAGATGAAACGGTTTTCAGAATTATGATTGTAATATGAGAAACAGGGTAATTAAAAATGCTTTTAATAAAATAAACATTAACTGAAACAAACAAAAAATATGTAAGAAAAACCTCAAATTCATTTTATTTCAGCTAGTTGGCAAGGGAACATTTCTCATTATGGTTTAGTTGACATACTAAAATAAAAATGATATAAACTAAAACTAAAAACCTAAACTTAACTATATAGACACATTTAAAAACAAACAAAAAAACTAATAAAAAACACACAAAATTCAAATGAAAACAGAAAATATAAAAAAATAAAATGATTAACAAAAACAACAATATACTATATAACACTGATCAGACTGTTATTCAGGGTCCCCACACCGGTTTGCCAATCAATTTCCAGTCATGTAATTATTAGATAAAATATATTTTATAGTGATTGAACTCACAAATAGCATAAATATTTTAGAGCTGAGCATAAGTAGATAAAATATATATTCACTACAGAAGACATTTCCAAGATGTTTAAAGATTTGATTCATTTCCATGACATTTCAAGGTCTAGAAATCAAAAATGATATTAACCTGTAATTTCCTGTTGGGACCCGGATTCATTTAGTATTTTGCAAGTGTACTTTAAATAGATTTTTAACCACATCACTTTCTCCTTTCAGTTATGTAACTCATTAAGCTGTACTACAGCGCATTTTCAGTTTGATATACTGGGCTTTCACAGTCGAAGGATGGATTGATTTCATTTTGGCCGTCTTAAAATGAAGTGCACCTGTGCATCATCCACCCTCAGCTGACAGGTCATTTGAAAAGAAACTGTACCAGACAATCTACCCATTTAAGAGATAAACAGCTGAACAAGAAGAATGCATGGGACAGTGAAATAAAAACAAAACAGTTGCACTTTATTTTACCATATGTGCACTTGCAGTGTACTTAAAATGTACCATATGTAAAGTAACGTGGTTTAATATTAGATTTAGTGTTAGATACTGGGGTTAGATTGTCAATTAATATTGATAATACTGCCCAATTGTCATAATTAATACTGTACACACACAGTATGTGCATGCAGAACAGGATGGTAAAATAAATAGCTATCAACAACAGGAAATAGGAAAGGAAAATAAAAATGGCAACAGTGTCTCACCTGCACCTCCCGTTGGCCAGTAGCTGGGGGAAGGCGAGAAGACCTGGGCAGCAAAGTCCTCAAAGGTCATGTTCTCCTTGTGGTTCTGAATGATGGCCTCCAGGTAGAGAGCCCTCTCCTCATAACTGAGAGCCCGTCAAGGAAAATCACATTTACATAACAGCAAATCAACACAGCGTTTGAAATTACCCAGCAACAACGAATGGACAATGGGACAATAAAAGACAATCAAGGAAATCTAACAACAGCACAGATAAAGACTGGGAAGGAAAAGAATACACCAAAAAAAACACTTTTTTTTTTTGGATGCTGTCAGACTCAAAAAAAAGTGACTCCTCTGGAGTTATTCAGACGTGTTGTGTGAGGAACACACTAAAATTCATGCATGCATATTAAAAAATGGTGAATCAAGATGTTTGCACCGTGTTTGATGCCAATGACGCCAAATGCCACCGGGTCTCATGAGTTTTGTTAGTCTGAATATGCAGAAGTGCAAGGAAGCTTTTTGAGATCTAACAATGGGGGGCAAGAACAGAAGAAAAAGCTTACCAAAATAATTTTGGTCGGCTTCTGACAAAAAACTATCGCGTGACTGTGACTTCAGAAGCCAGAACCAGACACACCTGTGCAAGCCAATTAAGATGTCTTAGAACTAGCAAATTACAGAGTTTAACTGGGATTGGTATTAAGGAGCTGAAAAGCCCTGATATTATGTCTATATCAGAGTATGTGAGCGGAGCGGTGTGATTTTGACTGGAGCGAGGAGTGGATTTTTTAAAAAGTCGGAGCGTCGTGGTTTTCACTCGCTCCAAGAGCACTCCACCACCGCTCCAACCCGAGTACAATTCATGCCAACAACCCGTAATATAACTGCATATTTAGCAAGAATTCACATGTTAAACATATTATACATTTTATTTTCCAGGATTCCTTGATGAATGAAAAGGTCAAAAGTACAGAATTCTTTACAAAAGTCAATTCGATCAATTTGATTAATTCTTGTTAATCAACAAAAGTTAATTATTAAAATAAATCGTAATGAGCTTAAAAGTATAATGCACAAGTCCTGGCGACAGCATATGCTTTGACTGCATGGAAAGCAGCAGTGCGAACATACTGCTAAACATCTCCTTTTGTGTTCCACGGAAGAAAGTCACACAAGGCTTGGAATGACATGTGGGTGTAAATGATGATAGAATATTCATCTTTTTTCCCATGTACAGGCAGCTAAAATAATCAGGGGAAATAAATTAAAAAGATGTAGTGAAAGGCTTTTAGAGAAAGGACCAAAAAACAAAACAAAAAAAAAGTTGATTACGGTTTGCTTTAATTAAAGCTTTGCTTTAGGATCCGGCACACTCCAGTAGGCATTTCAGGGCAAATGGCAACTTCACGTAATATTGTGGGCACTTGTACTATGGCAGATGAAACAAATCAGATCTTCCAGCAGACTCCTGAAGCCATTTGCACTGGAGGAGTCATTACACACATGGTGAGCGTAGCCTGTTCAGTTACAGCTACAGTCCGTTAACCGTCCAAACAAACGCACGAGCAGGTGTTTCTGTCTTGATGTGCACATACACACCAACGCAAGCCTGGCAATCACTCAAAAACTGATACACGCATACAATCTGTGTGTACTGCTGTATTTATATGTATATTGCGTGCATGTGTGTGCGCTCTAATGTCTAATGAATAGGTTGTGGAGTGGAGGCAGGGGCGTTCCAGGGCCACATGCCTGCCTGCTGAAATTCTGGAGGGCCCCACTGATGCCATTCCCATCTCATTAGGGAGGCTGCTTATTCCGCCAGGCGCTAGGCTGTTGCCAAGGCCTTTGCACTCCATCATGACCACGCTGGCTGCAGCACAGCGCTCTGTGTTCGAGCGAGCCAGCGCGTGTGTGAGTGTGTGTGCCACGTGCCGGCGCAGCAGGGGCTGAGGCAACCGTGACAAATTGTTGAAAAGGTCCGTCTGAACCCAGCACTGACAAGCACCTGAGCCTGAGGGCTGCACACAAGGAGAGAGCAATCTGCTTCACTTCTGCATGCTTTTCTGCTAAAAACACGCAGCGGGGAGGGAGGGGGCACACGTATCTGGAAGAAAAACTTTATGCACATTAGTCTGAAAATAAAAACCGGCCATCGCTGGACTCGAAAAAGCCAAGCAACAGACGGCACGCGGCGTTCTCAATGTGTACATACAAGTCTGCGAGCACTTGCTCGAGTACCATCTAAAAATGGCAGGTTTTGCTCCTATAGAAACATGGACAACGTTACGGTAAAGAAACTTTATGGCTCGCCAGAAATGAAAACTAGAGATGAAAGCGTCACAAAAGGAATAATACAAATTGGTGACACAGCAACGTAGGGAGTGTTAAGTAATGGGAGCATAAGGAAAGTGCATGTGCGTGAACTAGAGGACAGAGGGAGAGAGGGAGGGACAGAGAGGAATGAGAATAAGGGATAATAAGCCTGATCCCACTAGGTCAACAGAGCCATATGGCGTTCCATTATCAGAGATGCAGATGACTTAAGCGTGGCTCAGCTATTGAGATTCCTAAAACAAATATTGACCTCAGCCGGAGTCACCGCTGCCATCGGCCAACCTGCACTCCCACTTCCTGAGGATGAAAAAAAAAATCCTAACCACTCATCTATTGAACAAATTTATGCAGCGGTCACAGCACATTACGTATCGTTCATTCATCTGCGCCCTAAACGATGTTTGCGGCTTCTGGCACACCTCTGATTTTCGTGATACCGCGTAGACTCGGCAGCTGTTTGCATAAATGTATGGCGGTGTTTAGATGTGGGATTTGTTCTTTATTCAACATTATAGCATGAATTGACAGCTATGCATCAGGAGTCAAAACAATCAAGCTGCTTTTGCCGGCATGATTTGTCTGCCATCTCCTCTCCGTCTCGGGTTTCTCTAATTGTTGTGGCACAGGTTGTTCCGTAGAATGCATGAGGTTGGCTGGATGACGGTGGTGTGGATTAATTCAATAAAGCGTCCGAGCGCCCGTCTCTGTCGGAAGCAGGGAGAATGGAACATACAGGAAATGTGCTGAATGTTTGCACGGACAGAGGTCGCTCGGATGACACCGTTCCAGGACAGAAAAACAAACACGGGGCGATTCTGTATTTTACGCAGGCGAGCGGGAACCTACACAATTTGCCGATGAGAAGAAAGTTATCTGAAGTTTAGGGATTTCCCAACGTGATTGTAATTTAAGTCAACCTTACAGCACCTGCGAACACTCCAGTCCGATGCAAACGAAGCATAGTGGGAATTTCCGAAAAGCATTAAATCGACTCCCAAAGGTCTGTGCACCCAGAACATCTACACAAAATGTTCTAGAAAGCTCTGGAGAGAGGGATGTGGTGTCAAAAGGGCAAATTTAACATCCCACTGCCATGTAAAATAATGTGATGACCTCATTTGAGCACAGGTCAGATTGTGCGTAGATGGGAGAAAGGGATAAAAAAAGTGAGTAAACAAAAAGTACAATAGCGCTGTTACACCAGAGAGGGAAAAACAGATGAAGCAAATCCACTTTGGAGCAAACATGTCCTCTAAGCATTTTGCGGAGGGGTTTTAACAGATAATGCTCTTTTTCCACTCTTTTGGAGGCCACTTTGCCACCCCACGGTGCACCAGGTGACAAAGGCGAGGCATTAAAGGCTGTCGAGAGCAGAAGCCCAGGGGAGCGCACAGACTCATTGAGTATTCAGGAACAGTCCAAAACAATCTATTCAACTGGGTCTTCAACCAGAACACTCTGAAGCAGAATACAGTCAACTGTATCAACAAAAGATTGTTTCAAATGGTAGGGAAACATTTGGATTCGAGAACGAATCTGAATCGATCTGTGTGATGTCTACAATGAAATCGCATTTTAATGATGTTGAAGCAGACATTATTGACATTATATTGCACACTTTGCAAAACATGCAACATTCCTTGAGAACGCAAGCTGTTATTATGATGTAGTCTAGCTTAATGCAGTTAGAATGACCTCAGAATCCAATATATGGGGGCAAAAAGGGCCCTGTATGAGTTTCTGGTTCATAGGGTTAAGCAATATTATAAGCAAGAGTGTGGTTTTCTTCCCAAATATCAGTGAGATTACAAATGTGATGGGTTATATACAACAGTACAATAAACAAGAGGTGTTGTGAGTTATATTTTTGACTCAATACTCGATATTCTTTTTTTGGCCATCAAAAATAGTCAAAAACAAAGCCATAGCAGAATCATTGTGTGCCTCTGAGCAAAACACAGTGGTGTTTCATTACCGATTGAATCTGCGTTTTTTGATCTAATTCACTGAGGCAATAATTCAATGATTCATTCATCACTTCCTTTGCTCTTGAAGCCATTTGAATCGGTATGTGTGAAGGTATCACTTCATTTTTAAATTTTCTTATTTCAATATTCATTTTTTCAAAGCATTTATATTTGTTGATTATATTTAAGAATTTGTCATAAAATAAGATGCATACATCTAATTAGGTTAGAATACAATGGCATTATAAAGATCAATTAAAGGGAAAAATGGAAAAGTTAATTCCTGTCATGACTGTGAACTAACCACTGCACAGAAAATGAAGAATATGAAGATCTTTGGGAGTCAGCTATCCACTGGCCTAGACCAGCCAAGATACCAGCACCAGAACACACTCAGCTAAATACTGTCTAATTAATCCTAAAAAAAAGTAATTATTAAGTAATTATAAGTGTGCTTTTTATCCCAAAATCAGCCATCATGAAATGATAATTTTTCTGACGTGTGCGAGAGGGTGATAGAGCGAGATGAAGAGTATGTGTGCTGTTGTCCAGATGGTAAGGGGTGGCCAGTGGGGAATTGAGAGGTCAAGCACTTTGGCAGATCAAAGCCAAGGTCAGGTGGCAGTAGTGGCCATGTTCAAGGTGCACAGGGACTCAGAGGGCCTCAGATGGCTTCTCATTAGCAGTCAGCTCAGGGGCCAGACCCCTGGGACCGCCTTCTGAACCCATCCCACCCTGAAACCCCTCCCCTCTGTCCACACACACAACAAAAGATCTCACCCCGCAGGACACCTCAGCCTGGATATAACACCGCTGACTCAGGGTCACAATGCCAGTTTGACAATGCACAGAAATCTGTCATTTACATGCTCGTGGAGATAAGGAAGTAGCAAATGACGTAGGCTAGGAGCAAAGTAGCTGTGGTTAAGATTACATCATGAAATATGACAAAATTGTCCTGTTAATGGACTTTAGTCAGAGTAGACAATATGTAGTGTGACAAATGAAACAAGGCTGTGAGGGATAGACATACATGTGGATATGAGGAAAATCTTAAGAAATAAGTTAAGAAATTTCTTAAAATAAATTCTAAGTAGTTCATCATTTCCTTAAGAATTTGTTTGTTTGTTATTATTATAATTATTTTTTAAATAAAATCATCAAACATGATATCATTTAAAAAATTAAGATTAAAATTAGAGGCTATCCTAACTTAAAGTTATTTATGATTATTTTAAGGACATTCTTTTCAAGAATTAAATTTCTTCTAAGTTTTGCTTTTAGAACTATCTTTCGTTTTTTTAGAACTTATATATTTTTTTGAAATACAACATATTCTTAACTTTATTCTTAAATTAGAAAATAGGAAGAAAATAGCAGTTAAGAATTTTACACAATATTAATCTGGCCCTAACAGCAATTTTATTTATTTATTTATTTATTTTGTTTTGCGTTTTTCATTCAGTGTCATTTTTTTGGACATATTTTCAGTGTTTTGTTGAAGAAAAGAAAGAAAATGTTGTCTCCCCTGACCAAGGTCTGTAAACATTTATTCAGAAAGGTTAAACAGTCATGTTTTAAAATTTAAACCTACATAGCACTTTGATAAAATGGAACAGGTTTGTGACAAAGAGCACAGATGGACATGCTATCGCAGAGGCTTGAGGAAGAGAAAGAGGTGTAAGAGCCGTTGAAGTTGGGTTTAGTGTTTTATTAGCATCGCAGGGGTCAATTAGCAAACAGAGGCTTGAGGCCTTGCACTGCTGTGTCTGGTTAAACTGAAGAAAAGCGAGGTCTGATCGGAGATGGAGGCCGTAATTGAAACATAAGGAGCCTCTGGAGTTCTAGCCTGAGGACAGGCCACTGTGCTGAGCTTCTGCATGCGTTCAACTGCAGAGCCTGAAGCAGCTGCAACAGTCACAATGTTCCCCTCACTAATGCCAGCTACACCATTTCATTCACGCACCATTCTAGCTTGCCGTTAAATGAACTGTCATTAATTACTCACCCTCGTGTCGTTCCAAACCTGTACGTTATCATGACATTCCAAACCTAATACGGTTGAAGCACTGATGTCACGTGGACTATTTTAACGATGTCCTTTCTGGCCCTTGAACGTGGTAGTTCTGTTGCTGTCTATGCAGGGTCAGAGAGCTCTCAGATTTCAGATGAGTCAACATTACTTTAAATTCAGAACATTCAGTTTTATGCAATAATTAAGGAATAAAACAGTAATGACTAAAACAAAACACGGGATAAGAACTACAAACAGTGTAATATTTTACTAAAAAAGTGACTGTTCATTGCTCACCAAAGGTCTTTCTCATTACACTGCTATTAGAATGTTATTTTAATTAACCTCTATTACAAACAAATGTGATGGACAGGAACTTTTAAGGACAGACATTAAGAGTTTAAAGAGCAAATGCAAATTTCCATCATTTCACCGCTGTCACTGTCAAGACCCGGCAAAGGTTAACAATACGTTTCTGCACGGCCCTCTCTTATTTGGCCTCTGAATGGGCTCTTGTGAGAGGATGGAGAAGTTGAAGAACTGGAGAGTGACCATGCATGCTCAACCTCCACTCCAGCCAAGCACCAGCCATTAACCTCGACCAATCACATTGACCTTGCCGTCTAGCCGGGGAAGAGGATAATTGGCTGGTTTAGAAAAAACAGGCCCAGCTGCTTTTGGGATATTGTCCGAGTGAATGTACTGCTGACATTCTCCGTCGCTGAATGGAATGTTCTGCATACAGATGCCTCTCTGCATTTCTGCTGTACTTCTGCTCTAATTAGGCGCTGACACCATCAGTCAGATCAAACAGACGGCGCGACCCGACTCATTTCCACAGTCACAGCTACCCTCCTGATTACATAGTATCACCACCACAGACTGAGAGGGGCTTGATCTTGTGTTTTCAGCAGAATTTTGTAGAAATCGTGCTCCGCGAGGGGTGCAAGCCAGTTGTCCCCATTACTACTAAGAATCAGCTAGTAATTAGACTGATTTCAGTGTGTGAAGCTCTCTGTGGTTGGTTTTCAAGGTGAATGTTGAGGTGTGCTGACACTTTGTTCCAGGAGTTCTGTGGGGTTTACAGACAATTCCTCTTAGTGATCGACAGCCCCTATCATTCACTTTTTGCCCACTACTCTTCTTTGCTGCTGAAATATTGCCACGCTTTATGTTCACAGTCATAATGTTAAAGACGCTCCTGCTAAACAGGCTTCATGATTGTTTGGAAGCCTGACAAGTCAGCCATTTCATTGAGTGCTTGTACTAAACACTGCTGAACACAACTATGCATCACTAAGAACTTCATTTGGACAACTTTAAAGGCAATTTTCTCAATATTTATATTTTTTTTTGCCCCCTTATTTATTCAGCTTTCAGATGATGTATAAATCTCAATTTCCAAAAACTGACACTTATGGACTGGGTTGTGGTCCAAGGTCACAAATGATATTAACCCCTATAATAATAGGTGTTCACATTATTTTGTCCAAACCCTGTATAAATATAATCAAGGCCTGATCACATTATTAAACAGTATACTTCAGTTTTGACACAAATGCTTAGCATATGTGTACAGCCAAACACAGTCTTTCACAGTATACTCCATTTGATAGTGCGTGTGAACACAGTTGCTTGACAAGCACACTAGTAATGCTAATCTTTGTACCGTGTCTGTTCTATTTCTCTTTATAAGTGATAAAAATGTAGTGTGTATCTCTTAACTTCCTCACATACGCACTTGCCAACATTGGTGTCATTTGTTGTTGCTGTTTCTAGTAGTTTGATGTTGTTCGGTCTCATCCATTTATATATCAATTCATTGGCTAGGCCAGTTTTCCCACCTAACTAATTAGTGCAAAAAATTGAAGCGCATGTGCAACCTGAGCATACAGTGTGAGAAAAATCTGGATGTGTGTTAAATTCTGATGACCAAATTTATACATATACCTGTTTGCATGGACCCTTTTCATAAGACTGTGATGGCACGTTTCAATGGTCATCAGCATCATAAAGCCTCCAAAGTTTTTTTAACGTTTTCATTTATATGTACATTTATAACACTATAATTTGTATTATATTACCTGTGCATCAACTTAACAAAATCTAGTTAATGCTAATGCAAGGGTGTTTCTAATACAGCGCCAATTTGACATTGTTCTCTCTTCTCATTGCCGTTATCAGTCTCTCTCTATTTTTTCCTTGTTTGGAATGTCGGGAAAACACTATCGTGGAGTTTTTCTTTTGCTATTTGAGCAAATGGGAATGCAAAAAATATATTTTGTGGTAGTCTCCCATTCACTGCAATAGAAGTTTACCCAACTATGAAAAAAAATACACTTTTGGTTTTAAGTCACCTTTGCACTATCTCTGATATTTATTGCATTTTACCCCCTAGTGACAGTTGCACAGAACTTTCAAACGGGTCGTGAAGCACTGTTACCCTCTGTTCATTCACTATGGTGAAATTAATGAATAATGCTGAATGTTAATTATGAATATATCTACACAGATGACCTGAAAAATCTAAAAGAAAAAAAACAACAACAACATGGTAGGTTAATAGTAATAATAATAATAAAATCAGAAATATGATAAAAATAAGATGAAAAAAATAAGTGTTTAAAGAATAACGTTGTAGTGCAAAAAATTTGCACTTCATAGTTTTGATTAGACTACATCACGTCCTATCAGACGGTTATATATGGCCTAGCCGCAAAAGTTCAAATGTTTCACTGCAGCCGAAGATTGTATACGAAATACGAAAAAACCCACATACACATACATGCACCTCCCGCACTACTCTACTTGACTTGCAAGACATGCAGCATTTACAGAAGTCAACTCAGCCCTAAATGTTAACTCAAAACAGACACTAAATGCTCCGCCAATGAAAGAAGTGAAGTATCGCTTCTGTAACTAATGAACCATTTATGAGGGCTTTTAAAGGATGGAGGAAAGTGTGTCGAAAAGCACATCTGAGAAAAGCTAGCAGCGAGAGATAAAGTGAGAGAGAGTCTTTCCTCACAAATGGACTCGATGCCAGTTACCTTCAGCTCTAGTGCCCATGGGATAGCAGGTGTTGATTGGTGGCTTTCTGTGGCACCGCTGTAAGGGTACCTGTTGTCACGGTACTGGACGGAGGCGCGAAGCACGTCTCGGTGGAAAAGCCCAGAGGAGGTGTGAGGTGATTATGGGATGGATGGGGGAAGGAAAGAGAGGGAGAACTCCGCAGGGACGAGTGAAACAATGCTGCTGATGTGCTTGTCATTAGCTCAAGGCCCTGGCGTCTCATTAGTCAGCTTGTTCTCAGAAAGAGACGATGATTGCTGATCAAGAGTGCCAGAGTGAGCTAGAGAGAGAGAGAGAGAGAGAGAGAGATGACAAACTACAACAAACAAGGGTGGGGAAGCATCAGAAAGCATCCCTCTTGTCTTTCAGTCAGTAATGTCAGCTTCTGAAGGATATGTGTGTGCGCGCGTGCATCTTCCACTTTAACGAGAGGCTAATTAAGCACAGAGCCCAGAGCTGAGGGGACAGGAAGGGGAGTTAAGACAGGTTAATTGAACCTCCAGGGGGACGTTCACACCCTCCACATCTCACCTCTCCAGCATCCATCTCAGGACGAGACGCGGCGACGCAGAATTACGAGCGTGACATCACTGCCCATGCAGATTCCCACATAGAGCTGCCAGGCCGGCCGAGTCTGAGCGCAGATTTACCACGGCTCTAAATCAAACGTCTACGGCCACCTGAGCGTGACACACAAAGGCTCCTCTGCCTACGGCGCTCTAAGTATCGATCCGATCTAGGGGTCAAAGGAAAGGGCTTGTCGGCACACAGGGAGTATGCAGAGAGGTCAACAGGTCACAGAAAACTGAAAGATCCGCCGCGGTGATACAGGTGGCACTCATATTATAGATCTCAGGGGAGCTGTTGAGTAAGGTGAGATGCTGTGACTCAGCGGTTTTCCAGTCCGACCCAAACACTCTAAAAGCTTTAATGCAGCATTTCTGAGATAGGAATGCTTAAAGTGTCCCTATTATGGGTTATGAAAGGTTCATATTTTGGTTTACAATATGCATTTATTTTTACCTTATTACATTATTACAAGTGGGTGGATAATATGCTAAATGTTTCTTATTGACGTGAACATGAAATGGCTTGGGATTCGTTTTAAAAACGACTCGTTTAAATGATTTAGTGTAGACAATAACTTTATACACGGTGCAATTTCAGATTTAAAACTTTGCAGGATGTGTTACACACTGCATGAAAGCTCATTTTCAGAAATCCATAATAGGGGTACTTTAAGAAACTTCTGACGCTGTGGAAAGAGCCAGGAAGTGGGAACAAAGCCAACTGGATTTTGGACGCGTCTCTCTGAAATTGGTCATTGGTCAGTAAATGGTAACGGCAGTGAAACGTAGAGCACAGAGTCACTTTTGCAAACCCTAGCACTTCTTGCAACAAACCACAGCCATTGAAATCATTCACATCAATTGCAAGATTTAGTAATTATTTTCCTGATAAAATTCAGATTGTCGGATGTCCAATCAGACAGAGCTTTTTTACTCTTTGAGTCACAGACTGGTAAAGGCTTTAATGTGACATGCAATGAGGGAAATAATCAAGCAAACAAACCGCTACTATAAAAGGCAATTGGCAACAGCAGTGCTTTTTAAAAGAAGATATAATAAGATGGAGCCATCAAGGCAGACGCATCTCAAGTCAGAGGTGGGCAGTGCAGGTTCTTTGAAGAGCTCTTTTGTATCAAACACAGGGCTCTTTGTGATAAAAAGCTCCAGCATTTATAAAGCCCTCCTCACCGAGACAATGAGATTAATTCACACGCGAATATGCATTGGGTGCTGAATAATAAGCTAAACATGCTGATCTGAATGGACGTGGATTGGAAGAGAGAATCTGTGATCCTCTTGTAAGGTATCAGACAAATGCATGAAAAATTAATAAAGCTGTTGAACAATGCTGCAAAATCTGACAAGGACCAAAATCTACTTCTAGTTCCAGTGATAAAAATGTTATACAGGTCTTTCTACAGCATCAGCTTTAAATCATGCCTTTACCACACGCTGTTTATTAGCAACATGCTACCAAATACAGTTTGACCAATGACAGTCAAAGATGAATTACACAGTTAAGCGTTTTAATGGCCACAAATGAAGACCATGACACTGCGACGTGTGTGCGATAGAGATGGGTCATGCTGATTTACCCAGCGTCCAGTAACGAGTACTGTGTTGAGGATGGTGTATTAGGTTAAACCTAGTCTTTGCTATGAAAAGAAATGCGTTTGATCAGGGTCCGTTAACATGAAACCTGCCCACAGTAACTACACAGAACTCTCTCACGGTTCATTAGTAATTCAGGAAATCCACAGCTGAAAATGTGTAATTCTGCACATTCCTGATATGTGAATGTCCAAGCAGCCTTCTGTTCTTTTTGTAAGATAAAACAACAATATAAATAGTTTATCTTTAATAGTTTTAATTTGATATTTGTATTGATATTGATATTTGATATTGGTTTACATAATGTTTCTTTGTTCAGTTTGTTTTGTTGGTTCTACTGATTTGTAATTAGCTTATAAAATATAGTTTACTGTAATAAATTCTTGGGGAAAATATTGTGATGTACCAATGAAATGGTATCTTGAAAGCTACATGGAATTGTTTATTTTTTATTTATTCATTTAATTTTAAAAATATTAAATAAGCATGCTAGTTTTATTCATTTGATTTCAGTTGTAGTTGTAATTACTTTAGTACACTAATTAAACTAAATGAAAATGAGAAATATTGCTTTGGCAACTAGCTGAAATAAAGTAAGTTTTAAGCTTTTTATTTATTTATTTGTGTATTTGTTTATTTTAATTCAAGTAGAAAAGCTTATGGTTTTAGTTAACAATAATAACCCTGAAATTAGTATCACTATGACATTTTGATCACAACAACTTAGAAACAATTAGAAATGAATGAGAATGCATCTAAGTGAGGATGGAGAAAAGTGGTTAATAGACTTCTGGTTTAGCAGAACTCTTTCTCCCATTTTCTCTCTTCACTTAGTTTTTTGGTAATATCTGCCTGCAGGCGCTCCGTGCAGTCAAGCGCACTATTACGAGGCAACAATTAGGCAGGATGTGGAAGCCGGCACCTGGTCCAAGGCATTCAGTGGCTTTCAGCAGCAGCTGACTGTACAGTGTCCTACACACCAGGTGGTCCTCCTTCAATGACATTAGCTAGTGACTCCAGGGTTAATAAAGGGCTCGGATTGGCCCAGTGTGCTTGCACAAATCCCATTCACTTAGCCACAGACACTGGCTCTTTAAATGGGCTGACCAAACAATGTGCTCTCCCAACACCCACACAAAGAGAGCTCAAACAGACAATTTGGGAATGTTACTTGTCATCAGAAAGCATACAGGCTGTCTTTAAAATGTAAATACATCTTATGGATGTACTGCTGGAGCAGCTGTATGTTGTGCCACTTCATTCCTACAAAAAACTGGGCTCCTTTCCTGCACAACTAGTGTTGTGGCAATGCAAATCTATCTATATTTTATTACATTGATCCTGAGATCCTTTTATGTTTGTTTACATAATAATAAGTTCAATTAATCAAGCAGCATGTCATCTAAATCAGCAGATTTTAGCTTCTGTACAATTTCAATTATATTTGTGTTTTATCAAAATGAATGAATACAGCACAATATCTTTCAGGGATTAAAAATCATGAACTATGTTACGGTGATGCAACGTTTTGAATTGTGACATTTTTAGGCCAATACTCAGCTGTTTCTTGAAAGAAGCCTCTTTTGCTCACTGAGGCTGCATTTATTTAATCAAAAATGCAGTAAAATAGTAATATTGTGAAATATTTTTATAATTTAAATGCTCTGTAGACTTTCCAGTATAAGAGAACAAATGCCAGTGTTATCCTCCTGCTCAGGGGCACTGCAATTACGTGGGAAAACATGGAAATAATGTGTCATTTTATCTTGCAAAGATTATGCTTTCTTCTTTTGTTTTCCACACACATTGTTATGAAAATGGATATAGTACTGTATTTTCTGGATTATAAATGATGTATTTATCATCTGAAACGTGCTGCGATTTATATTCCAAGGTGACTCATATAAAGCAGTTAAGGTCAAGTGCAAAGTGCACACATTTGGATTGGTGATGAATGAGAAAAGCAAGTGAGTTTGTATTGTGCATTTTCCAGCAACCACGCCGCTAGTTTCAGTTTCACTTTAAATATTTAGGCTGGGCGTTTATAATAAATGTTTATAATGAATGCCACTACATTTACGGGATTTTTTTTTGTGGAGTAAGGGGAATATAAAGACATTTTTCTAATGTTTGTAAATGTTTAGCTTATTTTACATTATTTCTGAATGAATTTATAAAATGTGTCTTATACATCAATCGACTTGTATACCAATGCAACTTATCTGTGTGTCAAAGTTCTCAAAAAAAAATAAGGTAGAGATGGTACAATAATAGAACTGCCATGTATTTACAAGTATGCATACAGTACGTGATTGTCAATTTAGAATAAAAATAAATAAATAAAAATGTCACACACATTGTGCGGCCCCTCACTTGATGTTTGCCCATCCCTGTGTCACATGATCCTTCAGAAATCATTATAATATGTTGATGTGCTGTTTAAGAAACATTTCTTATTATTATTCATGTTGAAAACACTGAAGACTGGATAAGTGATGCTGACAATTCAGCTTTGCATCACAGGAATAAATGTCATTTTAAAATAAATTAAAATAGAAAAAAGTGAAATATCACATTTCAAAATATTAATATATTTTACTTGTATTTTTGACCAAATATATGGAGCCTTGGTGAGCATTAAAAAATAAATGTAAAATAAATTGGTGTCTATGCATTTAGTTGACAAAACTGAATGGAAAATTCAAAACAGATGACAAAATTGTGATATTAACTGCAGGAGAAAAAGATTTTTGTCATTATACCTCTGGGAAATCAAGACAAAACCTATGGGCTGGTGTGGAGGAGGAGCTATAGACACTTTCCGGTCATCCTCATCCTCACTTCACAGCTTTGTGCACCAACCGTGAATAAGACTCATATACATGACAAGAGCTATAGATCTGTAGTGGCTCTGCCACAGTAATTAAAAGGCTGTATGAAGCATTTGAAACCAAGACGTGCAAATCACAATGAAATGCTAAGTGCTTCCATTTCAGCAACACGCTGGATTGTCTGGCAATCAAAAGGAGCAGCAAAAATAAAACCAATCACAGACACGTAATGAAGTTCCAAACAGGCGCTCAAAAGTGAAAAGGTCTCTGGTTGAGGCACTACCTTATAATGAGCATTTCCTAAACAAGCAAATTAACAGGAATCACAGGGAACATCACGGCATTATTACAGGCATCCAGCGTAAGGTTCTGAATCTGATGGAGGAACATTAGCAGAGCTTAGCCCTTCACCAAGCAAACTGCACTCTTCTACTTCACAATGTAAAGAACCTCCATTTCCACATCAAAGCCAGACTGGAAAAAAGCAGGATGCACACTTTTATGTCGCTCTGTGGTTTTTGCTGTTGTTTTGTTTATTCGCCCATCCTCTTCGCAGAGACTCCGTTTTGTGTGAACATGCAAATGGAGAAACACAAGGACATCCTTTAGCTCAGAACAATCACGGGCAGCGCGTGGAGGAGCCGTCTCTGCCTTTGAACTGTTTAAAGTGGTATTAATGGCCAACTTATAAATAATCAACTAATTCCTCTTTAAAGATATCCGCCAGTGGGGCACTGGAGACTGAGAGTGCTGTAGTCTTTAAAGAAGCAGCCCTCTGTGGCCCGGATGCGCAGTCAAACAACCGCACCAAGCTCTGCGTACTCCGCAAAACTACTGTTTATGATCAAGTTTGAACGCTACATTTGCAGCTTGCAAATTTGCAAAAAAGTGTTTTACTTATGTATGTTGCAGGTTGCCCCCTCAGTGTATTTCACCGTGTTGGAATGACATGTTTCACTAAACGTCAGAGAGAATCCTCACGCTCATTGGCTGCCGCCTCTGTAGATATGCTAATAGCATAGTGAAAATTCTATAATAGAACACACTTATTATTAAAAAGAAGTTCATGCTGCACCACGTTGATAGATGGCAGTGCAGCATCGGTACACAAGGAACAGCAATGCTAATGCTAGCTAAACAACTACTGAGTGCACCTTCAAGGCCCAGTCCCAAATGGCACTGCTATCTTCCCCCGAGTCCAAGCTTTCGTGACGTAATTCCGCTTTGACTGCCAGGTAGAAGTCTGCAGAAGTCTGCATCGAGGGCGCATAGCTGCCGCAAAGGGAAAGATAAAATGATGAATGGCACACCCTACGGCCTCATGGACTTAACGGACATGTGCACGCAATGGCCATTGTAAGTCCTCAAGAATTAAAGCGAAAGTGCACATGAAGCGTGCTATTTGCGACAGGGCCTAACAGACACTTTATTTGTGGTGCTCTCTGCTTTTCTGCTACGTTTCTATGGACATATGAAATAACAGTCAAATACTGATATACAATATAGAATTTTATGAAATTGGACAGCTCATAGAAACTTTATATAAATGTAAAAAAAATTGTTTTTGGTTGAGTATCAGATTTGATCCATCAATATTTTGTGGAGTTCATACTCAAGGAGGAAAAAAACAACTCTGAGCAAAAATATGCAATTTGGTGCTGATATTTATATGGCCAAAAAGTAAGATGAAATTCTGATAGCTTGTATGTTAATGATGAGATCTTTATAACAGTATAGCAGATAAATAAAATGATATAAATATCAGTTTGTCACTCTATATCTCCAATAATAGATCTTATTTTTATGATCAAAACATATAATGCAAAGCAATACAATGATGAATGAGTGATGAACAAATAAACATGATCATATTTGAGACTTTTCTTTAAAAAAAAGAAAGAAAAAAAAAGACATCTGGATAATCAAGTAAAACAAAGCTGCTTCAGTCCAGTGAGTGATCATTTTGAAATATTACTAACAATAACAGAGTTCTTGCGTTTACTTGATAAAAATCTAAAGATTTCACAGCAAAAAAGATTGAAGTTTGTACAATTATACAGCATGTAGCAGATTGATCATTTAGAGGCCTAAGAAATTTGTGTATTAAATATGATAAAGTTGGCATTATAAGGTTAAATACTTTTCCTGTGCTCATACTCAAGTCATTTCTCATTTATGAAAAAGAAAAATAATTGCCTTTATACACCTATACTTTATCTGTTGTAGTGTGCTATTATTTTTAAATTAGCATCAAAGCTGATTTACAAAAACAACATGACAAAGAAAAAAAAACGTATCACAGGACGTACAATATAGTCGGTGGCTTATATGGTGGCTGACATTTGAGTGACATTTAGGGAAGAATTGGATATGTGTGGCATAAGAGAGGATAAGCAGTCTTCATTCAGGCCCGGAGAGCCAGAAACGAGTGAGCGAGCTCTGGGAGATTGAATGGCAATCAGAGCACTGCTGATATTCACCGACTGAAGACTCTCTCTCACCATTGGAGGATTTCAGTATCACAAGAGCCCTAGAGGCAGTATTCTTATCAGCAGCGGCCTCAGACAAAGAAACCCCCCGAATGAGAGATGAGCTTTAACGAGGGCCGCCGCTGAACAACCGTGACGATTAGCGAGAGGAGAATCAGGCATGCGTGAAGACGCAAACACAAAGACACGCAAGCCCTCTCCCGCAAACAAACGCGTATACATCCTGGCACGCACGAGCCGAGAGACGCCAGAGATCTTTTGAGAAAGACCATCGTGCGAAGAATACCTCCGCTGCCGCAGGCAATCTCATTCTGATGAGCGAGAAACAAAACACAAACAAAACAAAAGCAACAGTGCTCTGGAAACACGCGCTCTCGTACATTCAAATACTCCCACACTTAAGTGCCCAAGCTTGCCAGAATTGCTCATTATCACTCCCTTTACAAGACTATAGACAAAGCGCTAGAGACAAAACCCACACACGGCTCATCAATGCAAACGCGTTCATTGTGCACACGGGCGACAAACAAAAAGCGGAGCCACATCCATTTGGATAACCTGAGAGGGCTAACAGCTTTCTCCCAGAGTTGGCAGCCTGAGGAGGGAGGAGAAGAAAGTTCATTAATTAAACAGGGCTTGGGCAGACAGATGGAACCGCTAGCTGGATGCTAATTACTCTGAGAAGACGAGCAGGTTTAACACTCGTCCTCCCCTCCTCCGCCATCAATCACAATTAGCACGGCTCCGAAACGTCCATCCTGCTCGCTGGACCAACAACAGGATGAGCGAGAGACGGAGATAAAAAGAAACAAGAGGCAGGAACTACGATCAGCTACAGCGCTTCATGTCCGTCTAGAGATTTTTCCTTGGGTATGGATGGGAGGGTCATGCGCGACAAACTTACCAGATCAAAATTTCTAGTGACTGAATACAGGTTACAGTCAACCAGTATCTACACTGGCTCGGTGTGTTTTTGGCTCAAGAACGCAAGCTCTTAAAGTCTAACATTTAGATTAGATTTGAAATCAAGTTGCATTTAATCGTGGGAGAAATGCATTTACACTACCCTTCAAATGTTTGTGATCAGTGAGTATTTTAATGTTTAAACAGTAAAAACTGCAAATATTGTGAAAGTTTCTTACAATTTATAATTTCAGTTTTCTCTTTCTGAGAATTTCTGTCATCAAAGCTGAATTTTCAGCATCATTAATCATTCTGTTTAATTAATTAATATGAATTTAATTTAAATAGTTAATATGCATTCTAATATTCTGATTTATTTCTCAAGAAACACTTATTAATGTTGGAAAACCTTGATACTCTTTTTTTCACAATTCAAAACAACAGTATTTAATTAATATGGAAATAATTTGTAACAATTCATTTGATCAATTTCATGCATCCTTGCTAATTTCTTTTAAAATATAATAAAATAATTTTAGTTTTTTTTTTATTATTAATCATAATATATTTATTTTTAACAATAAGAGTGGTAAAACCAATGTCCAGTGTATTGTGTGGACATTGTAAGTGAGTTGGGGACAAACAGGTAAATATATAAATATTCCATTTAAACAAGAACAGATAATCAGCCATAACAGACCGTTTCACTGTGTACATGAAAACATGACGTGTTTGTAGAGCATTTGAAGTTAAAATCAAATCTACACCCTTGCTTGGAGGCAATCGTTTCCTCATTGTTTCACATTTAATACAGTTGTCTCCCATGTGCACAAAATAAACAACAACAACACAGGAGAAAACACTATGGCAGAGTGCAAAAACACAAGCTGGCAGGTGCCAACAGGAGCCGCTCTCACGCTTACAGGCGCTTTAGTAACGTCACTCCTGAGGGAGCATTAATAAAGGCGCAAGCTCTTCGTAACTCTACCTCACACACACACACACACACACACACACACACACACACACGCTAGGGGATCCCACCCTGATCTGGCAATGGCTCCTCCATTCACAATAGTGGCAGAACATAGACAGATGTCAAGCATGAATGCCTAATGGAGTGCTAGTGATTTTTTTTTTTTTTTTCATTTTGTGTGGGAGGAGACGGAGGTTCAAGTTTAAATGTAGATTGTCAAATTCAATCACATTGGCGCAGACGTTCTGTGATGCAAAAAATGTCAGAGCAACAAACACCCAGTAGCTGCTATTTTTAAATGATATACTGTCCTTACTAAAGTAACCATTGCTATTCCTATAGCGTATGGAGACAATTTTGATGTAAACTAGTATACTGTTTTAAAAAAAAAAAATCTTGATTGGAACCTCTCCATTCCACAAAAAGTTCTTTATAATGGAAAAAGGTTGTTTAGATTTTTAAAATGTTCTTCACTAAGAAAAAAAGAAAAAAGAAAGGTTCTTTGGGGAACTAAAATCTTTCTTCACTCTTAAAAATTAAGTTTCTTAATTGCCATCTATGGTTCCATGAAGAACATTTGACAACCATGGAACATTTGTATTGGAACTTTTTGCTAAAATGTTCTTTGGGAAACCAAAAATGGTTCTTCTATTGCTTTGCTACGAAAGCCCCTAATTTGGAACCTTTATTTTTAGAGTCCAGAACATCCCGCCAACCACTCAGAATTAGATCTGCACAAGCAAGCACCACAAAATTGTCTTTAGAAATTGTAAACATTAAGGAGGAAATTCATTCCCATACCCTCGTCCTCTTTACAAGCATTAAAATTGTGCTTAGAGAGCAGCAAAACAGAAGGAAAAGGGCAATATCATCAAGTGCGTATTTCATTTCAGGTTGATAAAGTATGAAGAAGTTTGACCCAGTAGCATGCTGTACTCATATCGAATTAGACACGACTCGATGACCCGGGAGTCTTCCTGCTCCCTGCGGAAATTTGATTAAAAAAGCTATTGAGGATTCCGAGCATGATGATGATGTGCAGAAAAGAAAGCCCAGGCAGAGCCAAGGCTGGATAAACATGAAGTACATGAGATTCGTGCACACACCTATTACATCTGCCACCTGTTTTTGTCCTATTTTGTTGTTCTGCCACGGAGTTGTTTACTGACCTGTGTTTAAGTCCTGGCTTTACCATAAGAGAAAATCCCCAACGGGCATTTGTGTGTGTGTGTGTGTGTGTGTGTCACTATTCTTTGTTCCAGGCATCACGAGCAGCAGGAGGGGTAGAGAGAGCGAGAGAAGAGTAATGCTATGAGTCATTCAGTGTTAGAGAGAGAGAGGGTGGGTGGCTGGGTGGGAGAATACTTGAGTATTTCATATAAAGAGGCAGCAGTGAGACGCCATATGCCATATGGGCAAAACTGACTTTCCACTCATGGCTGGGTTTGACAGGCCTGTGGATGGGAGCCCCCCTTGAATGTGTGTGTGTGTGTGTGTGTGTGTGTGTTAGTTACAACTTACTGAACACTGTGCAGTATATACTGCCAACTATTTGTGAAAAATAATTGAAACTGTAGGTATTATTTCACACAGTAAAGCTACAACATGTACACACACACACACACACACACACACACACACACACAGCAACACAATGAAAATTCAATGCAACTTGATCCATTCAGACTTTTAGGTTCTCTCAACTATTGTCTCAAAACTGTCCCAAATTACACTACTTTGGTCTATTTGAATTTGTTCGCTCACCATATGCAAAATGCCTCATTAAGCCAATACATTTTTCATATATTATATTATATATATATATATATATATATATATATATATATATATATATATATATATATATATATATATATATATATATATATATATATATATATATATATATATATATATATATATATATATATATATACATACACATATACACACATATATACACACATACATATACATATATGAAGAGTTCAGACTAAAAGCCTCCGAGTGCCATCTGAAATTTTCTTCTAAAATGAGCATTTTTATCCGGCTCCTATATTTATGTTCAGTTATTTCACTTTAATTGCATAGAAAGGACATTGCCATTAGAGTAAAATTACTGAACCTAATCATAGGAGCCTAATAAAAATGCTATAGCCTGTATAACACTAATGACAAAGCAGGAACAACAACAAAAAAAGTTCAACGAAAGTCACTAAACTGTAAAACAATAATCCTATAAAAGTAACCGTGCAATTTATTAATGCTGGGAACTCATAATCCCTTAATATTTAAGCAAGATTGTTCAATTTAAAATTTGTTGTTCAGGCAACTGTTTAACAAGACAGCATTCTGATGGTATAACATTGGTTTTTATGTAGTTATTCACATTTTTTGTAAGTAATTCACAGTTTTTAATTCTATAAATTGAAAAATATGTAGTTCCTTTTTTTTCCCTTTCTACATTGCATATTTAATTTAGAACATGATGTTCAACTGGAAATCTTGGAAAACTATTGTTTTGCTTTTTAAATTTACATTTGTATTGAATCGTTTCATTTCTGCACCACTAGCATCATTACAATGAATAGTCAGGAACCTTGAATAAATAAGCAACGAGGAAAGCGCCACAACCTCTGAACACCTTATTTTTGGGTCTGGACAAGAAGAGAAGGACAGAGAGAGATTGGTTGGGAGAGTGAGTTGGCGTAACTCCGTGATCTGAACACACTGGACGTTGTCAGGACCTCCAGTGACAGCTGGCGAGTTGGGAGACCCACTTAAGCAGAAAGGGGAGGGGACTCTTCAGTGTTCTCCATACAGCTATTTGGAGAAACTGCTGCACCATTATTTGAATGCTGTTATCTACTATTATATTATGTTGGTCTATTATTGCAGTATCATTAATTTCATGGCCTCAAACATCATGCAAAAACTGTTAATGGGGTCACTGGGACAGCCTCTTCCAGTTTAACTAAATGGTTCTTAGCCAGAATAATCTGCAAAGTGTCGACAGTCAAATGTCAGACTCTGCAATACAATACAAGAGAGGAAGTAGGCTCAACCCTGACACGCATTCCAATATAGCGCATGGATCTTGTGATTTAATAAGCAACTATATGAACACAGTCAGATCTGTGTTATATGGTCGGATGGCCACAATGACAACCAAACAATCATATTCATAATCCTCATTCTTAATCGCTGGTACTTGTATTATGGTCTACATGAGACCACTTCCTCACCTTACCCTCAAATATCCATCACGGGTGCTAAAAGCTGAATTGCGCATGACTGACGGTGGGCAGGAACAGATTATGGCTATTGATTGGTGCCTAGAGATGGATCTGAGCCTGGAGGAGAGAGGGAGTAACTCCATCGATTCTTATTCAGCAGGGGAGGCAGCACAGAGACTGAAGGTCAGTGAATCTCTGCTTGACTTCTTAAAGGCCACTGGTCTGCCATCGCAAACCCCACGTGGACTGAGGCATGTCAACTTCACGCAGAGACTGACAGAAAGAGAGCGAAGAGACAGTGACACACTGACCTTAGACCAAGGAAGGGCTCAGTGGTAAAAGAGTTAAACCAGCTGCCCACTTGTCAACTCTACATAACTCAATGATGATACGGGATGTCATACACATGGACAGCTGATAAAAGCAGTCTTTGACCTGTATTGCAACAGGACATCTTGCAAGTCAACACAAAGCTGGCTGGATTAAGAAAAACAGCACTGCGCAAACATAAACCATTACCATGGACAGCATCTGAAGACCTGTTCACACCCAGACAAACATTTGATGTGACAATTCATGCAATAAAATTCATTTGAATGAACGGCTGCTAATGCTGTTAAGTGACTGACAGGAACATTTGCATGCCATCAGTGCGATCTGAGATTTTTGTAACGAAAAGCTGTTGTAATCTCTTTTGCGTCGCACTGAGAAGAAACCTGGCCAAACGATCGGATTCACAACTTAGTCTCCTACCCAGAGCTGCTGCTGTTACTTTGAATCATGACTTGGCATTGCTCGCAAACAGTGGCCGGATTCAAGTGCAATTTAAAAAAACAAAAATTATTAATAAATACATCAAAATGAAGTTCTCAAATTTTCTTAAGAAAATTTTTTTGGTAAAATGAAACAACAGGTGTGGTATATATATAATGTTTTTTTTGTTTTTTTGCAGAACAGGACATAATGTAGTAAGACAAAACATGGGAAGATGACATGACACAATAAATACAAAATAAACAAACAAACAAACAAAGAAACAAAGAAACAAGAAACTAGGTTTTACATGTGAATATGTCCTGAGATGTGGGTGGTGATGCTTGATGCTTGTCAAACTGTATGACAGTTCTTTCTGAAGACTCGCTGATCAACTCACAGCTCAAAGGACTGCTGATTACTATAATAATCTTTTATCTCTTTTAATTACTAAAATAATTTAAGACTTCATTATTAAGTTGGAGTTTATCCTGACTTTAAAAATTATTTACAATAATCTTTTTTTAAGAGGTAAAATTCTTATTTTTTAGAACAACCTTAAGAAAATTTAAGAACATTGTTAAGAAAACTTTGGCAATACAAAATATTTGTAAGTTAGAAAATAATATGAAAAAAGCAGTTTTGTGAAAACAAATTTTGTGAAAACAAAGTGACAGTGAACAGCAGAGGAAGAATCTGGAACTACTTCTCATTTTTGTATTCATGTATTTTGTGTAATCTGATATACATCATGTGTAAATGTTTGTCTGCCTGCCTTTCTTCTCCATGACAAGCAAGTGTCAGAAAGTTACATAGCGCTTTGGTTACCAGAGGAACCAGGTTATTTCTGCTTTTCTAAAAGCAGAAAAGTGAATCTACAAATTCATTCAGCTATCTGCCGTTTTTTACTAAATGGTCTGAACAGACAAATCGCATGCTGAAATCAAGACTGAATATTTGTGCTGAACAGGCCTTGGCTTGCTGTATTATTTGTGATATATGGCAATGTAATCGCACAGAACACCAAAACATCACAGGGAGTTGTAAACGTTCAGCAGCTAACAAACATGGTCATATGCACCCACTCCCTTCACTTTCAGTCATAATGTAAATGATGTAAATAGTTAAACGGATAATGTAAATGGCTTGAGTCTAGTGTAGTTAAGTTAGACATGGCTTGCCACTATTCACTGCCATTACATGGACGAGAGTGAGCGGGACATTTTTTTTTATCTCTCCTTTTGTGGTGTGAAAAAGAAAGGTCATACGGCATTAGAACAACACCGGGGTGAGTAAATAATGACTGAACTCTCATTTGTGTGTGAACAATCCCTTCAAGAGAACTCGATCTGCTCCTGAGCAAAATGAAGAATGTCAACAAGAGTGAGAACATGAAGGAACAAAAGGCTCATGTATCAGCTGAAGATGAATTTTCTTCATTTATTGATCTTGTAATATATCCCAAGTTTCCCTGTGCAGGGCTTCAGCATGACCCACTTCAAACTCGCAGCAGCTGATGAATCAATAATCACAACACATTATGCGCAATGTGAAAGGTGTCAGCAGGAGCAGGGACTCTCCATTCAAGCTAAGCCCTTTGGAAAAGCATAATCCCAGAACCGAGCGGGATAGAGATCCATAGATTAGCTCCGAACATTTCACCTGCATACTCGGACAATAGAAGGCAAGGGTGTGGGACAGCGCAGGGCACAGGGGTGGATTGCAGTGCCCCATGCCAAGCACTGGTGGCCATTTCACCAAAACCCATCCAATTAGAGCTGACTGATGGTGTAGCCCTCTGGAGGCCCCTCCATCTCTGCGGCGGGGCCAGAGAGAGACACCTGCTTTTATCAGCCTGTGCAGGGAGCACGAGGACTCGCTTTGAAGAAATATTCAACTAATTACGCTGGAGCACCAAGCACAACAAGCAGGAAGATTGCAGGGACCCCGACCATTGTGAAGCAGACAATTCCAGAGAAGATTTCATCTCCGCACAAAAACAGACATCTCTCAGACTGTGAGGCAAGGTCATTGTTCTGACGGGGAGCGACAGACTGTGAGAGACAGAAGAAAGAGGACTAGATTCACACTGCAGTGTTTTTTCCCCCTGGTGTGTGATGCAGATCTGTTTTTGGATGAGTGTGTAAACGAATCTGACCATTCAATTCCGGATATGCACCAGATTTTTCATAATGTGACTTCAGTGTGAACAGTCAGGGCGAAACCGAAGCAATTTTCGGTCATGCTTTGAGAGCCTGACATATAGTCCAAGGTTGCTCTAGACATCCTGAAGTAATTTAAGACAATAGTGTTAAGGAGCATGATGAAACTGAAGTAGCAACAGATCTTTCATATTGTAATGCGCATCTAAGTAAGAGAAAATGTAGGGCAGGAGTTGGTTCTATCCATTGGTCGTTGATTTGATTCTGAGATGTGGGAGGCCCATCTGAATGAGAGTTTGCAGTCGATTGTAAGCAAGGGGAGGGGTTTAAGCAAACTAAATGATTGGAGGAGCCTGGCATACATCACAAGATAGAAGTCTGCTGCAAATTTATTGTTAGCTAAAACTAAAACTAATAAAAAACATTAATTGAAATGAATCAGAATAAATAAATAAATAAATAAATAAATAAATAAATAAATAAATAAAAATAAAGATTACATGGAAAACTTAAACTAAATGAAAATGAGAAATATCTGAAATAAAAGCTGAAATACTAAAATTATGAAATGAAATAAACCCACAATTGAAATAAAAAATATATAAAATGAAAACTACTTTACTAAAAACAAAGAGTAATAAAAATTAAAAAATTTCTAAAAATGTAATTGCAATGAAAACTGAAAATATAAAAATAAAAGCTAATTCAAAATATGAATAGTAAATAATTAATACTTTTACAGATGTGGGTCAATATAAGAGCACCGTCTGTTCAGGTCAGTGTCCGACATGGGACAAACTTCATATGTCACAACCTTAAATCAACAACAACATGATTTAGAATAAGGCCTGTGTGTTGTGAACTTGGACAAAGAGATGGGATGAGCAATGGAAAGACAAACAGAGAACGAGTGAGCGAGAGAAACACACACGCTTTTGTGTAAGTGTAAGAGGTGACTGTCGAGCAGATGTTCCTGTGACGGACAGATAAGAGACAGTGGTGTAGAAGCAGCACCCAAAAGCAGATCAATTATTCATAGAGACAGATCAAGTCATTGCAGGAAGCTGTGAAAGCAGAATATCCTTAATGGCCTTTCACACCGTATTCACAAGAGACAATTAACAGTCACACACACACCCACTCACAATAACGATCACACTGACGCAATATCACTGCAGACAGGAAAGAGCAGAATTAAAAATCAGACATGATGCGGCAATATCTACTTATGATCTGTTCCTCATAGCGCTACAGGTGTTAAATAAACTTAATACGCAGTGCTATAGGAATACCTGACCGGTCAAAATGGACTGCAATCGTTTTTCTCACTTGCCCACACTACCATTCAAAGTTTTGGTGTCAGAATGATTGTTATTTTTTTTAATAATTACCTCATTTGTTACAAATGATTTCTATTTCAAATAAATGCTGTTCTTTTGAACTTTCTATATAGCAAATCAATTTTTCTATTTATCCTGGAAATAAATAAATAAATTAAAAGTATTGCTGTTTTCACAAACATATTCAGCAGAACAACTGTTTTCAAACTGATAAAAAGAATAAATGTTTCTTTAGCAGCAAATCAGCATATTAGAATGATTTCTGAAGGATCATGTGACACTGAAGACTGGAGTAATGATGCTGAAAATTCAGCTTTGATCACAGAAATAAATACATTTTTAAAAATATATTCACATAGAAAAATATTATTATAAAATGTAATATTTCACAATATTACCGTTTTACTGTATTTCTGATCAAATACATGTAGTCTTGGTGCACAGAAGAGACGTCAAAGAAAAGAAAAAATTATATATATATATTTATATATATATATATATATATATATATATATATATATATACGTCAAAGAAAAGAAAAGAAAAAATTATATATATATATATATATATATATATATATATATATATAAAAATAACTCAACACTTTCTTCTCGGATACCAAAATTATTTCCTGTCAAATCAACATATTGTGACTATATTTTTTATTTATTTGGAAAGCAGACAGTCATCTGATCATTATTCTAAAGTAGGGCTGCAACAACGAATCGATTAAATCGATAAAAATCGATTACTAAAAGCGTTGGCAACGAATTTCATAATCGATTCGTTGTGTCGCGCGACGCGGAGACGTTTGATTATTAAAAAAAAAAAAAAAAAACTTTAGTTGAGCGTGGAGCGGAGTGAACACACTCGGTCTCTCTCGCGCACTGATGCTAGCAGAGTTCCGCGCCTCATAAATAAAAAAAAATATAAAAAAAAATATAAAAAAACGAGCTGAGGTAGAGGAAAGATACATGGCGGAGGCAGAGAAATCCGTGCGACCCAAGTCATCCAAGGTGTGGGAGCAGGGGCGGCGTTTGCGTATGGCAGAGTATGCAGTTGCTGTACACTAGCCCAGTCAGGTGCTGTGAAAAATTATCCAAACTTGAGTCGCTTATAATTCGTTTTTATTATTTTAAATCAGAGAGTTTTAAAAATAGTAAACCAATGATAAGCATTAAAATAACTTGTCAGTAAAACTTCGTAACGCCATTGGATCATCAAGCTCTCCGCGAGACCTCGTAACTTCACCCCGCCTCCGTTCAGTTTGACGCGCCGCGCGCAGCCTGGAGAAGACAGATCTCTGCTTTTTCGCAATGCAAGGGTGAATAAATAATTGGTGTTTGAATAGTACAGCGTTTTCTTTACTCAAACACCATGTCAGTAAAGGATAATGTTTTTGTGTGTTTGAAGAGTGGAGAAGAATTAGTTATTTGCTGTCTATATACGTTTTAAATATCCTGTGCATTATGTGCATAAGCGCTTAATTTGAGATTTTGGCCAAGTGTATTAAACAACAAGAAAAAACTAAGCGCCCATATAGCTACAATCAAAGTTATATAACCTGTAAAAGTTGATGAAAGCATAATGCACTTGCTGCTTCAGATAACAGTTACAGCCGTTCTAATGACAGACAAAACACTCCATCTCCGTCATTCTCTGGTCAAAAACATTATTAACTCCATTTGAGCTTGATTTTCATATAATGTTAAGTGCAAGTGTCTGATACAATACCAACGCTAACGACGCAGTGTTGTTAAATTATTTTATTTTTTGCACTCTCCCCCCCCCCAAAAAAAGTCTATATATTTGGCAGATGTAAAGCATACATGTGTATGTTTTTTGTGTTAGTCCATTTTTATTTTATTTTATTATTATTATAACAGCTCAGGGATGTTCAAGGAGCAACATGTTTGTGCACTTTCTAAAGATTTTAGTTCTGTTTTTGAATAAAGGGTTGGAAATGAATGATTTTCTTTTTTATTATCCGATTCATCGATTAATCGAAAAAATAATCGACAGATTAATCGATTATTAAAATAATCGTTAGTTGCAGCCCTATTCTAAAGTAATGATCTTTAATGTTAGCGTTCCTTTTAGATATTATTTTGTGAAAATTACCAAATGACATTTTTCTCATATGGCATATAGGAGTTTTTCTAAGCAAGATACTAAATCATTGGAGAAGGGAAGAAATTCTACGTGCAGATAAAAAGGTCATGAGACAAACAAATGTAAATTTTAGCCGTGGCATAAGCATAACAATCGATAGTGATACACTCGAAGTGTATGGCTTCCACAGTTCAACTTGGGAATTGATTTGTAATAATTCATCAGCCGGAGACAATTATTACTTATATAACAGACACAGCGGGTCTGTTTCAATCTTCTCCCTAGTTCAGCAGAAAAAATATGCACTACCCAGGCATTTCTAGGGCCATTCCTGTGCACTCAATCTTTTGCTCCCTAAAAACTCCCACTATACACCATAAAAACCATTTACTTACCAGGAAAAGATGCCACGTCTTTGCCAGAAATGGATGAGCTGTACTTTCAACAGCAACAACAAAGAAAAACAAACAATGCCAAAAAAGAATCGCTTCTGCTGTGTTATACAGCAATGGTGTCTATAAACGCTATAGCTACATTAACAAACAACCTCATCAATCGTATCACATATCAGATATCAGTGTCAATTTTCAGCGGAAGTCATGTTCAGCAGAAAGATTCACAGCGTAGGGAACTACAGAGTGCAATGAGACACACTCAGAGTGTGTTCTACCTACAAGCAAAAAATTAGTGTCAAATCACATACAGAACGCTGTGATCTCACAGATAAATGGTTACCAACTGTAAAGTTGAAGGATACAAACTCTGGTAAAGTGGCAGTCGAGACTTCACAGCCCTGCTGGCATTGATGCACGTGGCCCGCACCAGACTCGGCAACAGCGTTCCAGTCACTATCGCCCCGTCAAACAGAGGCCCAAAGAAAGGAACCTGCTTGAGACAGAGCAAAGAATGAAGAAATACTGTTTTAAGTTTTAAATGCAAAATCAATTTACATGAATTCTCGACCCCATGTTGCATGTGATACGTGTACGCCACAAACAGACTGGGAAAAAAAAAAAAAATCAATGCGCGGGATGGATAATGCATCACTTCCATTTGCCAAGGCTTGCGTTTCTCGAGTGGATGAAATGAGAGTTATTCGAGTGGAACAGCAGATAACAGTGACACGGCTGAGGGAATTTCACTAATTGCAGCTGGTGACATGCTGCAGGAACCATACATCCGACAGCATCCAGGCCACTCAACGCACACAGCAGTCAAGTCTCGTAGAGGTGACGTGTTTGCGAGAAATTACAAATGATACACGCTCGGTTTCTCTGGGGATCTAGTGGCAGACACAGGAGGAGGAAGATGAAAGGCAGCTTGACCGCGATGAGAGTGGCGTGCCGACAGTGCAGTAATGGACTTCCAGCATTAGTGCTTTCAGAGAACAGACAGGAAGAGATACCATCCAGCCACAATCTACATCTCCTGACAATCAGCGAAACATCGCACATCCTGACCAACATCTTAAGACGCCTCGGGAGAGGCATTTCACGTAATATATGAAAATCTGGTAAGTTATGGTGGACGGCTGTGGTTTTTAATGTAACGTAATGTCATTATCTTCACCACGAGGGACGTACCTGGGGTTTTTTCATGATCTGAACAAAGAACATGTGGTTTTTCATCGGGTAGATGATGATGAGGACATCTCCGAAGTCGGTGGGAATGATTCCTCGTCTGTAATCCCGCGTGTGCTCCGACCACACGATGTGCACTTCATCATTTCCCAAGTGACGAAGCTATGACCAACCAGAGGCAAAAGCATCAATAAATCTGACATGCAAACCAATAAAATACTGTCAACATTAGTCAGAAACATCATGAGGGCTGCACATCAGGGAAAAAACAATCACAGATAATCGTTTTCACGGTGCATATGTATTGAAAAACAAATTCTTAGAAAGACATTGTAAAAGGCATCAAAAAATATGACTCAACCTCACAAACCTGTACGTTTTCTTTAAGATCAACAATAATTCCAGAAAGAAATAAAAGACTGTACATTTATTTTAGTACATAACAGCTGAAATTATTTTGGGAATTTTCAATCTTAAGTCAAATGAGCTACAGAAATTGGGTTCATTATGTTTTCAATCATTTAAACAAATAGACTTTAGCCAGAAAATTGGACAGTGTTTCATTTTACATAAAAATATACATACATTTGTAGGAAATGCATTTTTCGGAAGCTAATTTTTGGGACCCCAGGAACATGAAATACATGGGCGCTGAGAGTTTGATTAATATGTAGTTCTAATGTTGAAGCACCAGCAATCTCTTGCAATAATTTGTTTAATGTTGTACATGAGGAAAACTGTATATCAGAGCAGTGGGCTCAGAGATGTGCTACTACTAGCCGTCAATCCTGGAAAGGCTTTTATATTCAGACAGGAGACGCTGGTACAATAACCAGTGGAAATTGGTTCTAGTACGAGTCAGTTCTGATTCAGATATCTAGAGAGCAGGAAGCATTCTGGAAATGACAGGCAGAATGACGACTTCTGTTAATGCTGATACTCTTGCAATAATCTTGAGATTTCCAAATATCAAACAGTTAATCCTCAACATGTAATGGTCGAAAAAGTCACTTCGAAAAAATCCGATATTTGAATTGAACTACACATTGTTTCAGTAGCATGTGGTTTTGAAATAACACTGCACTTACGAACACTACTTTTAGGTATTATATGGAAGTAAGATTAACAGAAAATGCTATAAAACAGTCAGTTCCCTTCAGAGATTCATTCATATAAAGTCATTCATGCAAATCCAAGAAGTTTTGTTTGTCATGAATCATGTGAATGGCCTATTTAAATGTCAAAACAAAATTTCACAAAAGGTAACAAGTTTGCAAGCAAGTTCCAATCTTTTTAATAATAAACTGAAAAGAAGAAAACAAAATGCATAAAAAAAAAAAAAAATATATATATATATATATTAGTGGTGGGCCGTTATCGGTGTTAACGTGCTGCGTTGACGTAAGACTCTTATTGGGCGATAAAAAAAATAGCGCCGTTAATCTATTCTCAAAGTTGGGTTGGGAGCTGGGTCTATAATACGCAAGCTATGATGACTTTCACCTTGATATTTTAGCGCAGATGTATACCTAGCCAAATTGCACTGTAGGGGGCAAGAACGAGTCTTCGAACCTGTGTGTATGCTTACTGTGAAATTACCACATCAAACTAACATGGATGCAGCTATGAAGCCGCCGGGTTTGCTTCAGGGAAAATTTATTTTTAAGAAGCTTCCCAATGGAAATCTCGACAAGACTAAGGTTGTTTGCACCTTGTGCAATGCGGAATTAGTTTACTGTAGGAGTTCTTCCAGTCTCAAGTACCACCTAAACGCAAAGCATCCCTTAGCTAATGCGGAAGATGCCGGGCCAAGCACTGATGTAGCGCAGGGGAAGAGTCGTCGTCAAACTACTATGTCTGAGTGCAACCGAGGCAAGCCCGTCAGCACAGCTCTATCAGCCAAGCTAACTAATCTCCTCGCTCAGTGGTTTGCCACCAGCTGCCGGCCCAACGATAACTACCTCGGCGTTACTGTACACCTCATCGATGCCAGCTGGGAACTTCACTCCTTTGCTTTAGGTAGGCTACGTTATGTAATTTTAAATTACATAATTTAATTTAATTACTTAGCCTATTAATTACCACCATATTATGTTTGCTTCTTGATGAATGCTAGTTGTTTACTACTAGTAGTGAACTTATTCTGATCTACTTGGCAGAATTCAAATGAGCCATTTTAATCTAGATTAATTCCAAGATTACAGTGAGATTAATCTAGATTAAAAAAATAATCTATGCCCACCACTAATATATATATATATATATATATATATATATATATATATATATATATATATATATATATAGTACAATGTACTTGACTGAACAATAAATCTACAAAAAGCGACCTTTTCTATTTATTTCATTTTATTGACTTGAAGTGTATACTACGGAATCTATTGCTAGCAAGCAGCAAACTGAGAATGACGTGACAGATATGTTTGCTTATATCACCCCAATCCAAGCCTAGCAATACACACATAAAGTGAAATAAATTATTTTTCATACAACACACAAGTGGTTCTTTCTGGGGCTCACAGCATCATTTACTGTCAAAGACTAAACAAAACACAAGCAGCACATAAAGACTTCATTCCAAATAATTAACAACAATTAAGTGGACTATTACCAAAATGGTGAGAAATTAAAGTGACCACTGTAATCAAAAAAGAGGAGTCTTGGAAGCATGTCGCTGCGACAGCGCGGCCTTAAGAGAGCTCCTCTCAATGGGTCGTTAAACATCTGCCGATGCACCCATGCCTAATGAGCCATTACCAAAACATGTCCTCTTCACCAAAAATGCAATTACCACATTTCCCCATAAGCCCTTAATTATGCTAATGGGCTAAAATTAAACAAATCCACAACAAGCTGATTGGGTCGGTTGCATACCGATCCATTTGGAGAGTCAGCAGAAGAATTGGCGGCATGTAAACAGGTTGGGCGGACAGAGGAAATACACAACACATTGTACACATACGCCAGATGCCATTCTCAATGAAAGGGAGCAGATGTTAAAGACTGCAGACTTCTAAGAAACCTGAACTTTAGACTAGGCTTAAGTAGTGCGCCTGTGAAGGTGTTGTGGGTGGTTGCTACACATAGCTAAAATGTTCCATGCGGTTGCTAGGGTATTCTGGGTAGTTGGTGGATTTTTCCCCACACAAGCCAATAGAGTCCATCTCTAAGGCCTTCTCATGCACTGGTCTCCAGATATGGCTCAGGTTCTTCTACCAATGAAAGGCTTTGGGATTTTTCACCCA
This sequence comes from Onychostoma macrolepis, assembly GCF_012432095.1. Classification (NCBI taxonomy): domain Eukaryota; kingdom Metazoa; phylum Chordata; class Actinopteri; order Cypriniformes; family Cyprinidae; genus Onychostoma; species Onychostoma macrolepis. The sequence goes on along the minus strand of NC_081171.1, from coordinate 28,863,227 downwards.
TCTTAACATCCACCAAAATGACAGTATACCTTTTTCTTAAATCTTATGGTTTGCAGTTTCATTCCTGTCTATCGAATAAACAGTGTTTAATCAGGGTATCTGCACATACATGATTCAACAGGCTAACTGCAAGAATAAAACACTCAAAACATGTTTCAGTCAATATATACACATTCAAATTGCTTAAATACATACTAATTATAGGTTGACGGGTACTTAATTTTGCTAATATGATAATATGATGCAGGACTTTTTAATTAGAAACAAACCTATTTGAAATGCCTGTGCTTTACTATAGCCTACTGTTCATTCAATGAGATAAAATAAGAGAAATAAACTCTTACAACCATTTGTAAAATATTAGAATATAAAAACAATAAAGCAGAAGTTCTTACAACTTATCAATAGATCACAAGCAATCGCTTGGCATAAAAGCACGGTGCTCACTGATTACAAACCATGAGCCTGCAGAATGTGCAACAGCATTGTGTCTTTCACTATTGGTGCACTACTGGTGCATATTTATTAATATGTTAAACACACACAAATGTAACCACAAAAGGAAAGCTGAATTTTCCTTAGGCCCATATTTTCCGAGTTGGGGACGTGTCAAGTGAGAAAATATGGAAGACAATACATGCACCATCTGTATTAATGGAAAATTTGTTAAATTAAATTAAATTATTATTATTTATAAATTTTTGGAAGAAAATAAAATAAAATGCATGATCTTTTTTTATGTAGAGTTAAAAATATCTTAGGCAGAATTTTATGTAGAAAAGGTATATACCCATCTCGCTTTGGCCAAAGTGACTTTAATGCACCTAAAATTGTAATTACGACTTCCCAACTTGTAAAGACAAAATTCCTAGAAGAACATGAACGCCATCTGAGCGGCGTTTGAAGCTTTATGTAGTCGCATTACCACGTTTTCTGTCCCCAAATTTAAGACCTCTGTTAAAGGGTAATTGAGACTTTTTTCATTTACGATATTTAGGACTTTTCACTACCTTAAATTTGACAAGATATACTTGTTTAAATCTAAGGATTGTCCAATACAAACAATAATAATAGTGACATTTGCATTAGCAAACACAAAACTATGAGCCACATGTGCGTACGCTCTTAAAAACAAAGGTTCCAAAAGGAGGTTTTCACAGTGATGCCATAGAAGATCCATTTTTAGCAAGAGATGCCCTCAAGCTTAAATGCTGCCTTGTAAAGAAGCAGCGTCCTTCCCTCTGCAACAAAAGAGTGTGTGTGTGTGTGTGTGTGTGTGTGGTTGGATGACCGGCTGCCTCCTGACACCGTGGCCTCGCATGGCAACACCCTCCCAGTAACTGCATTACTAGCCCAGCCAGCTGCTCTGCTCCGTTCTGCCCCCCAGCACTCAATTGGATTCAGGAATTCTCCTCTTTTTCTTTCTCTGCTTTCCTTGCTGTCAGCTCTTCACCCCTCTTTTCTCTCGCTACCTCTGAAAGTTGCATTTGTAAACTAGAGGAGTTACTTCCTGTCTGCCTGTGGCTGATAAAATAGCCCTTTCACCCCTCCCCACACACGTGCCGCCCAACATTCACCCTCTCTCGCTGCCAGAGCGGGAGCGCGGCAATTACGGGGCCTGATGGCCAAAATGAATCGAGCACAGCTCGCGGCACACACACTCCCTCCCTACACAGAACGGAGGAAGCGGAGTGTGGCTGCGATGGGCTAATATGAGCTCTGACGGTGAGAGGCCTCAATGTCCGGTAGCCTGATGAATTTTTCTCTCTGCAGGCCTGCGCATGATCGGATTGAGCGCTCAAACTAAGCAGGTTCCTACTGGCTCATTTTGTCAGCGTTAACCTGCTAACGCATGTCGATCGCCGTCCCGCCGACACGGGCGGAATTCGATAGCAGGGCCCTGCTGGTATCCGGCAGGCCTTTGGCCCTTGCGGCGTGAGTTAATGTGCTGATCGGGGCCCCGGTCACAGCGCGCGCAGGAGTCCAGAGAGAGAGAGAGAGCTGTTACTAAACCTGCACATGCTCGGCTCCCTTGCTGAAGACACGGCTTCATAGCTCTCAGCGGTCTGACAGAGCCGTGCAATCAGCAGCACGCTCCAAAAGTCACGCTCTACACGCGTGTCACTCACCTGCTGACGAGTCTGTACGACGAACTGCAGTCATTAAATCACCATTTTAAACCAAATAACAGTGTTTTTAGGGGTAAGCAAACATTTATCTCACAGTATTCTATAAAAAAAAAAAAGCAAAGGTATATATATACACACACGTGTCAGGACCCACAAATCTAATTTACTTTGACTTTAATTTTGCTTATTCAAATTAAAGCTTTTTTTTTTTTTTAATGCACAGGTCGCTAAAAAGTTACAATAACAAACAACATTTTTCTTTCTTTTCTTTAAAAATGTTTACTAAAATTTTAAAAACTTATTTTGTGTGTGTGTGTGTGTATACAGTATGTGTGACAGAGGGACTGTGTGTCTTTATGCTCTTATATACTATTTATTTGCAGATTTTGCTCACCCGCTTTTAAATAAAAACCACATTGATGTTTCTCTGGTGTGATTTTACTTGTTAAGTATTTTCAGTTGACTATGGTGAATGCTTTAATTCTAAACCTTCATCATACAGTTTTACATGAATGTGGCCTACCATGGCATATTTAAGACCATTTTGGTGACTAGATATTAGGGCTGGGAGATATGGCCAAAAAAACATATATATATATACACACACACACAGTGGTTTGAAAAAGTGTTGGCCCCCTTCCTGATTTGTAATTGTTTTGCATGTTTGTCACACTTTGTTTCAGATCATCAAACAAATTTAAATATTAATCAAAGATAACACAAGTAAACACAACATGCAGTTTTTAAATGAAGTTTTTTATTATGAAGGGAAAACAAAATCCAAACCCACATGGCCCTGTGTGAAAAAGTGCTTGCCCCTAAACCTAATAACTGGTTGTGCCACCCTTAGCAGCAACAACTGCAATCAAGCGTTTGCGATAACTGGCAATGAGTCTGTTACAGCGCTGTGGAGGAGTTTTGGTCCACTCTTCTTTGCAGAATTGTTTTAATTCAGCCACATTGGAGGGTTTTCGAGCATGAATGGACTGTTTAAGGTCATGCCACAGTATCTCAATTGGATTTAAGTCCAGACTTTGATTTGGCCACTCCAAAACCTTAATTTATTTTCTTGAGACATTCAGAAGTGGACTTGCTGCTGTGTTAGGGATCATTGTCCTGCTGCATAACCCAAGTGCACTTGAGCTTGAGGTCACAAACTGATGGCCGGACATTCTCCTTCAGGATTTTCTGATAGAGAGCAGTATTCATGGCTCCATTATGGCAAGTCATCCAGGTTCTGAAGCTGCAAAGCAGCCCCAGACCATCACACCACCACCACCATGTTTGACTGCTGGTATGATGTTCTTTTTATGAAATGCTGTGTTGGTTTTACGCCAGATGTAACGGGACACGCACCCTCCAAAAAGTTCAACTTTTATCGCATCAGTCCACAGAATATTTGCCCAAAAGTCTTGGGGATAATCAAGATATTTTTTGGCAAATGTGAGACGAGGCTTTGTGTTCTTTTTGGTCAGCAATGGCTTTTGCCTTGGAACTCTCCCATGGATGCTGTTTTTGCCCAGTCTCTTTCTTATTGTTGAATCATGAACACTGACCTTAATTGAGGCAAGTGATGCCTGCAGTTCTTTAGATGTTGTTCTGGGTTCTTTTATGACCTCCTGGATGAGTCGTCTTTGTGCTCTTGGAGTAATTTTGGTAGGCCGGCCACTCCTGGGAAGGATCACCACTGTTCCAAGTTTTCTCCATTTGTGGATAATGGCTCTGACCGTGGTTTGCTGGAGTCCCAAAGCCTTAGAAATGGCTTTACAACCCTTTCCAGACTGATACATGTAAACTATTTTGTTTCTCATCTGTTCTTGAATTTCTTTAGATTGCAGCATGATGTGTTGCTCTTTAAACATGCTTCACTTTGTCAGACAGGATCTATTTAAGTGATTTCTTGATTCAACAGGTCTGGCAGTAATCAGGCCTGGGTTTGGCTAGTGAAATTTAAATCCGCTTTCTAAAATAATGTGGTTAATCACAGTTCTTTCATGATTTAATAGGAGGGGGCAAGCACTTTTTCACACAGGGCCATGTGGGTTTGGATTTTGTTTTCCCTTCATAATAAAAAAAACTTCATTTAAAAACTGCATGTTGTGTTTACTTGTGTTATCTTTGATTAATATTTAAATTTGTTTGATGATCTGAAACATTAAAGTATGACAAACATGCAAAACACTTTTTCACACCACTGTGTGTGTGTGTGTGTATATATATATATATATATATATATATATATATATATATATATATTAAAAAACAAACATTGGATTAAAAACAAATCGCAACCATGTAGGTAATGCCATTTATTATGTGCAAAAAAGGGTTAAAATCACATTACATTCTAACATTTTAACATTTCAATCTAAAAACAAAAATAATGCTTTTTAAAGCATAAGTTCAAGGACAAACTGGATTGTGCACTTTCCCTGCAGCAGCTCCCTCGATGTCCGTTTTTTTTTTGTCAAATGCCCTTGTATCAATCAAACTACTTTATATCGATATAAACGGTATTGCCTCAATTCCATATCATTTATAAAAAAATATATATATTGATATATCATACAAACTCGATATACTGCCCAGTCTTACTAGATATTATTACTACATATGTAAATGTCCTCAATTTCTCACTCAATTTTATTGCTTCTCTCTTACTGCGTGACAGTGGCAGAACAAGGGCTAATAGCAGAAAGCTTAATAGCAATAGCAGTAGCAACTAAAAGGGTGGGTTAACATAAGGTCATTTTTAAAACTGAAGATCATGACCTTTTTTCCTTTCTCATTTCCTCTCTGAATGTAAAGTGACTGGAAAGCCTGCACTCCTTTTGTTAACCTTCTTAAAAAGCAGCATTTATGAGCATCATTTTTAAAGACAACTTTCCACCAGTTTCAATCAGTAAATCACACCTCTGTATGGTTCTTGTCAAGCAGGAAATGAGTTGCTTGAAATTACCTTTTTAGTGATGGAGTCATCCGAGTCAGAAGGCATGCGAGTCGACACATGGAAGATGACCTCCACGTTGGAGGTAGCGTAATATGGTGCTGTGCTACCTGTGCTGCCATTTCTCTGCAAACCACCCATGAACCCACAGTGAGAGGCCAGATTCACCTGAAAGAGAGAGAGAAACTTCCTGATGCTCTGACAGTCCCAGGACATGACATCCGCTCACCACAGACTCATAAAGTGGATTTGATGTGTTATTTCACCTCCCATCCCAGCCCAGAGACAAAGTCTTCATAAGCCTGACTGCCCTCCGTGTTGGACAGAATGGAGTATTTGTCCTCCTGGCCTTCTCCAATGTAGAACACGGCAATCTTGTGAGTCTCTCGACTGGAAACAAAAACACACGAGATGAACTGACATTCTGCTAAACGTCAAGACATTTGAGGTGTCACCATATTTGATGTGGTCAAAGTGGAGAAACATCTCAAAGATGAAATGGGATGCATCTGAGATAAATTTGAAACGCCATAGTAAAAGGGTCTAAATACTGACGCAATGTAATATTTCAGTTTTTTTCTTTTTATCTAATTTGGAAAATCTTCACAAATTATTTTTTTTCAATTTATGTAAAAATAAACAAATAAATAAACACTTTTTTAGCATAAGGTTGCATATATAATGAAAATATATTTGCAACTCTTAAATGTATATACAAATTGAGAAATGTAAAAAGGGTCTAAATGATCTTAATTTCTGGCCGTCACATTTTTTCCCCCTTTTTGTTAAAAGATATTTTATTTCATGTGGTACGAGAGTTAAGCGCAAATGATAAATATGTAAATATGATGCTTTTGGTAAGTTAATAATTGATCATTTAATTTTAAGCTAATAGTTCTCTCTAAAGAACAGTTGTGATTTCTTTAAAACATGTAGGTAAGTAATAGGATGTCTGGTAGCCTATACATGGCACCACCTTTGCTGTGCTCGTTAAATCAGATATTGTTTTATCATCAAAACACGCTTTAATAAATTTCTTTTTGCAAAGAATGGTATAACTTCACAGCTATTTGCTAATAAATCAAATCCAGGTATGCAGAGTGTACGTGTGAGGCTCCCATCACGCGTGTCTCTTTGGGCAGTGTTGCTAAGGAAGCGTCATGCCCTTGCAGTGTGATGTTTGGTATGCTCAGTCAGCGGTTGCCATGAGTGGGCCGGCTATGCATGCGGAGGGAAACGGTGGCCCGATCCTGGGGGTATTCTTTAATAAGCCTCTGTAATTAGCCACTCTGAGCGCCTATTGATCGCTGTTGGCTGAGAAGTGTGGAGCTGTGATCAGCCAGACGTGGGCAGGATTAGGCCGTGAGGAGCGGAGTATCTGAGAGTGGTCTTAAGACATGTCTCCTTAATAGTGCTTTTAAAGGATTTAGCCACTCTCTGTAGACTGGCATTAGGCTGCATGATTGAGCTCTCCAAATGCATGTTGTTGTTTGCTGCTGATTTTTAGCGCTAAGTGCCGAGGAGTCAGACAGAAGGTTACGAATATGTTTTCAAGTTGCTAATTTACTTGGTGTGTGATTATGTGTATGAAACTTTAAGGCATGGGCATCAGATGTTGTGGTCTTCTGAAACGAGCAGAAACCCTTACCACTGCCTCGAGTCTAAATTCTTCAGCTCTCTCAAGAGCTTAGAATTCTTCTTTAGAAGATGAAAGCTTTTTCTATGAAGAGAAATAGAAATGGAAGAGTCATGAAAACCAGAAATAACTTTCCAAAAGATACATGCTGAGACAGAGGCAAAATCACTCATTTAGCCTTTTTTTGTTTTTTTTTCAATGTTAAAATATTTTCTTCTAGTTCAGTTCAACCAAAGTACAACCAAGTACTGTAAGCAATCTGTAGGCTTACTTCTCTAAAGATCGTAAACACTGTGACACCACAGCATCATAACATTGCTCGTGATTAAAAATGGAAATTCCATTAAAAAAAAACAAACAAACAAATAAATCTAAAATATTTAGAACCCAATTATATTCACACATTTTGTGGCAGTTTCATATATTCTGACTTGTAAAGAAGCTCTCAAGAAAAAAAAAAAAAAAGGAAACTTAAAAAAGGGAAAAGTCCAAGCTGCTCTTTTCCATTCAGAACGAACAAAAAGGCACCATAAAAGCATATTATTTAACCATTGATTTGACTGTCAGAGCTCTTCCTCTAAAAAAAATAACACAGACATTTAATGTGAATAATGTAAAAACAAGGATCAGTGGTGATAGTCCCATTCTGTAAACGGAAAATGTCAAACAAAAATCACTTGATAGGTTCAACAAACGATCATGTCAGGGCATAACATGATTTGATCTTAATCTTTGTCTTAATTCTTTGTTTAATTTAATGAAACACACTTTTATTATGTTCTATGCTGTGGAAAGAGAACAATGGCAAAAACAAAAGATTTGGGATTTTAGAAAGTGTCCACCTGTCCTCAAGCTTACTCCTATCAAAGAGAAGGAAATCAACCAGTTTAACAATTAGAAATACTTGGGAGACTGTTGTTCACAACTATTTACATATTAAAGGAACACATATATTATTTGTTTGGCTCAGAATTGATCTACAAAAGATGCTTGTAGAAAAACTAAGTTTTATAGAGTTTCATTGATTTTATTGAGTCTTTGTAATTAAAAAAAAAAAAAAATTCAAACTATCAGATAAAACAAGCAGAGGTAGTATCTATCTATAAGAAGAAATGTTACTGGAGCAGCAAATCAGAATTATTAGAATTATTTGTAATATAGTAATTAAAAGCTGTTGAAATTTTAGCTTTACCATTACAGGAATATCTCATTCCTACTATTTATACTATTTTTTTAAATATTCAAATAAAAAAACAGCTATTTGGTATTGTAATAATATTTCACAATACTGCCATTTTTACTGTATTGTACTATTCACACTGTACTTTTACTGTTTTTGATCAAATAAATGCAGCCTTACGATATAATGTATATTTGTAGCTATGTGACTGATTGTAAGCTTGTTCAAATCAAAATGTATGATTTATGCATTTATGGTACCTTTTTATAAAACACTGGCAGCAAACCAAAATTTCAGATATTCACACAAAGTTGTCTTCCCCACCATAGCTCTCAAATCTCATTCAAACACACTCAAATTGTGCATCAGGAATGGTCTCAAGACTCGTAAGAAGAAATACGTAATGATGTGGAAAAGAGCAGCTTTGCAAGTGGGTGACTGCATTTTCATTTTGGAATGAGCTACTCATTTAAGAATGTTTTCAAGGAATTCTCATGAAATACTGTACCTGCGATCCCATGAGTTCATGCCGAGATCATTGAGGAGGAGTCTGCAGAGGTAAAAAGCAGATTTTGGCTCGTGGTGCATGGGCTCTCTCTGTCTCTCTGCTCTGATGCTGGGGTCTTCGGTCTGTCGCCAGGCCAGCTCCTCGTCCTCCTGCTTGGCCTGTCTGTGGATGGCATCCATGATGAGCCCTTCCATCTCAGGGTTCATGCCGATGGGTGGAGAGGGCGGCTGGGTGAGCCTCAGCTGGGGCTGCGGCAGACACTCGGGGCTGCTGTGTCCAAGGTCTTCCAGTAGCTGATCCAACACATCCACGCCATCTTCCACTTCCAGCTCAGAGGAGCATTTACTGGAGCGCACGGAGCCCTGCTTTTCAGCGCGAGCGCTGTCGTGAGACGACTGATCTCTGCTGCCACCCAAACTCAAGCCAGTGCCATCCAAAGTGCGGAACAGAACACCGCCGTCCCACGAGTACTTTCCCGAGATGTCCCTGACGATGACACGCACCTCAGAGGAATGATCCCTCGGGTTGGCGCTTACCGCGGCCGTGCTGGAACTGTCAGAGGGGATCTGCAGGTATGAGACTAGTGTGCTGTCATTGAAGACGAAGAGCTGCAGATTGGGGCTTTTGAAGACTTCAGAGGAGAGCTCGGAGGACTCTACGTAGGGGTTGTCGTGGTTCTCACTGACCAGGCTGTTTAAGAGTGCAGGGCCGCCGCTGAGAGGATGGTGGCCCAAATGATTGACCAGGTGTGACATTACCATCCGAGCAGTCAGAGGAATCAGCTCTAGGCTTCTCCTTTTCTTTTCTGGGATATGAAACAACACAAGTTCAGTAAACTAGAATACATACAGCTTTGCAGGTATACACAAAGGATTAGTTCACCCAAAAATCACAATTCTGTCATCAATTTATATAATCTCTTTATTTATTTTAAAAGGGACATAGTACAGAAATTAACATTCAAATAAACACGAATGTATCCGAGAAAGGTAACGTAAAATTTTTTTAAAAAAGAGAGCACGATTAAGGGTACAATACAGAAACGAGCCCATGTAGCTCAATTAAATATAAATACTTAGCACATCATACACAAAGATAATAAAAGTTTCATATTAATATAGTCTTGTTATGGATGTAGAAAACAACTGACTATCAAGAAGTCGATAACTTAAATTCAATTTAAACGAGTAACTGTATGTAGAATTACTCTCATGTCATTACAAATCACACTTTGGTTCATCTTCAAAACACAAATTCATAACTGTGAAAATATATTTTATGTGAAACATGAACGTTTAATGGAGGAACTCAACCAAAACGTTGATGCTGTACAAAAGTCAAACATTGTACTGTAAACATAATCCATTTGAATGAAAGAGTTTAATCTAAGCCTTCTGAAGAGACACAGTTGTTTTATATGAAAACCATATGTAATTTAGGCTTTTATTCACAAATAACCATTGACTGATGCACATACATACAACACATGAAATTTGGAAAAACAGAAGCTCAACAGTACTTGCTTGATGAGCGAGAACAAACCTTAATGGTTCTTGTGCGTTAATCAAGCACATCTGAGCTTCTGCTGACCATTTATGATGTGCTCTATGTATGTGTCTGTTTCATCATATAAAGTGATCATATCTCTTCAGAATATTTGGACTAAACTGCTCGATTGATAAGGATTACTTTTACAATCTCTTTGTGAATTTTTTGAAGCGTCAAAATTTGGAGGAACAGAAAACTGTCAGGTTTCATTAAAAGTGTATTCATTTGTGTTTCCAAGGTGAACCAAAGTCTTATTTGGAGCATCATAATTGTAAATGATGACAAATATAATTTTTGGGTGAACTATGCCTTTGAATATAAAATAATAAATAAATAAGTTTGTATTGCCTCATCACGGTTATGTAGAAATCTGCCCATCACCCTGTTATATTACACCACTCTGTGGGATATGTGATTCAGATAGATTAGTTGTGGTATTCTGTGGGTCCGCCGTTTTCACTCGTGACAGACCAATATGTCGCCCAGGCCGATTAGAGGGCCAACATTTGGAGGTTTGCTATAATTTGAATGAATAATTTCAATGTCATATGTCCAATTGGTCAATAAACAGAAGAGTTACTCATTACTTGTATCAGTTTTGAAATGTATGGCCATCTAATCAATTTCTATTTTTAAATTCAATTTTTAGTAAATATGTACAAAAATATTGGCCAGCCTGATATGTACATATTAGTATTGGCAACAGACACTGAAAAATTCATATTAGTCAACCACTAGTTGTCAGTGGCAATCCATTCCCTACATAGTTGAGCTAGTTTAATTTCTCTCATATCACTCTGAACTCTCTTCTCACATAATCAAAAATGAAAACTGAAATCAATATTTCATTTTCATTCACTTAATTATTATTTGGTAAGTAGCCATGCAAGTGGGATAATTTACAGTCAGCTGGCCATTATCACAAATTACACATCTCTCTGGAATACTTGATTCTGCTTGGAAAACACAGTCAGGTAAATATTTTTTGTATAATGACTGCTGTATGACTGACTTTTTTTAGGGTAATACAAGTCCTGGCCGGCTGACTGTGTACAGTATTTTCCCTTACTTGTTCTCAAAAGCTGGTCGCTATACTGGCTTTTAGCTCTCATGACCAATGGAGGCCATTTTCCCACGTTTGCACCATGTACATGGGTGTCCACACAGACACCTTTAAAATATCTATTCATTCTCCCAAAACAGACTCAAAGGGCTGCACTAATGAGCATCACACCTTTCGTGATGAGTGAATAGGGCTCTGCAAGCACTATGAATTAAAGTCCTCTGAATGCTGAACACCTCTCAAAGTGAGAAATCTAGTGTTGTCATTAGTGGATATTAAGATTAAGATGACAGAGAGAGAGAAGGGGGAAAAAAACGAAGTGCTCACATTGTGACAGTGCTATCAATACCATCATCCCCATCAAAGTGGAAAAAGCTCTTTGCAAAGACGAGCAAGTTGCATTAGGGATGCACAGAGCTTTGAAGTGAACTAATCAATATGAGCTAGGTAGTGGGATATTGCTTATGAGTTGCTCTTTGGCTGAGGTTGTTTTTTTTTTTTTTTCGTACACAGAGATATAAAAGGCATGTCAATGGATGGAGATGTTTGCGTTGCAAAAGCCAGCATTCTTTTTCTTCCTCTACTCCACAGACATAAATGTACTGTCATAAAAGGCATCCCTGTTGAAAGAGGAAAGAACAACCCCCCCCACAGCCCACAGCCCAACCCCACCAAAAACAGATGACATTTGATGACATGCCAAGGTAGAAAACACACAAGAAATATTGCCTAATGGATGAAGCAAGGTCGGAGGAGGAAAAAATGATTTCTTTAATAATTGGCATAAATGGGCTTGCTTTGAGTGGATGAGGGAACTAATGCACACCTCTTTAAAATTCTATTTCATTTCACATTGTGCTACATTTGCTCTAATATGATTCACGAGAGCCCTGGATAAACTCACAGGACAAATTAAAAATGTTCCTTTTTTGTACGTTCTTTTTTCTTTTCAAGGGAGATGCAACAGTTTCACAATTAATGCAGAAAAATTTGGCACAGTAAATTTAGTCAAACTTGCCTTTACATTATAGACATTAAAGAGTGATGTGTTGATGTGAAGCAAAAATTCTTACATTTAATAAGGTATCATGACAAAACTAAACAAAAATGAATACTTTTTGGTCATGAAATATAGTTAAACTCACTATATATAAATACTAGTGCTGTCAATCGATTAAAAAATGTAAATCGTGTTAATCACAGTCGTGGACTGTGATTTAATCATGATTAATCACAAATTTAAAATACTAGGATTTACCTGTATATGTGTTGAGAAAGAAATGCATGACAAACTAGTTTAAGGAAACAGAATCTTTCACACTTCCGCCAGCTATGAGACATAATCCTTATTATTCTTTTATCATTATTATTTTGTTTTTATTCAGCCATTATCAGCCTTAAACTGGCAATAAAACGTTTACCAAGCCACATCGCTTCAATCCCAGGATGCATTTACCCAACTATTATCAAAAGTGTTTCTAATTAAATACAACAAAACATTTCTTCCGACCTTACGTGAAGTATTATGACAAAATGCATTATGAAGAAGAATTGGACCTGTTCTGCAGGTGCATTAGAGCTAATATTAGCATCATGCTTCATAAGACAATTTATGAGATTAATAGTACACTTTTACTCAGAACTCACTTCAAACCACCATCGAGTGTTTGTAATAACTTCCTTTTGCGATCACATGAGGAATTTGATCGTTTACTGTTGTTAAAATATGCTATTTATAGCCTTTTATATCGCTGCACAAATTAGCATTTCAGATGTACACATTAATCTAAAATAAAATCACATACAGACCATATCTATCGTAATCGTGTGTTTATTATCTTATATAATCTATAGTGGCTGTTGTCATGTTTATTTCTGCTGTGTAAACGCCTTAACATGTATGCTCTGCTGAAACTCACGTTGTTTGTGATGTTACAACTGCCTCTCTGTTCTTAAGTTGCCAGGGATACATTCCAAGTATAATACACATTAGTAAAAGGATCTTTTTCATTTTTATTTGTCTATATACACTTTGGGCGGCCGTGGTACATAAAAAAAGTAGCCCAAAACGGCTCTGTAATTTTCCCCGCGACTGTATTTTCAAAATAGTCCACTTGTGCCATTACCTTGGCAACACTGGTGCTGTACCCTCATCACACAATGATAGATAACCTTCCGCGCTGCGATGATGGGAAGAAGTTGGGGTCAAACCTTATCAAACGATTAATTTGCATTAAAAAAATATTAACGCGTTAACACCCCTAATAAATACATATTTGAAACCACTAGAATTAGTATTTTACAAATCAACTTAAAGGCAATAAATACATAAATAAATGAATAATATAATTTTAATTTTAATTTAAACAAATTTTTGATTTTGGGGTGAAATATGACCAGGGACAGTTCATGACAGATCAGTCATGACATTTGCCTAGGCACACTGTAGATAACGTGCTGTAAACAACAACATAAGATGACTGCAGTAAGATTAATTGCACTCTTTATGTTCCACCTGAAAGCAGAAAACAAAAAGTCCTTACCTTCAGCCACAGTGAGGAGATTTCCGAAGTCTCCCATAACATTGTGGATGGGTGGTGGTTCAAAGCTCTTGACATTGCCTAAAGTAAGAAAGGGTTCATAGTCTGTCGACAGATCAGCAAGACTGAGGAGGTAGTGGCTCTGTTGAGTGTGCAGGTTAGACCCTGATACACAAGTGTGCAGCACCTAAGACAGCAGAACAGTGAATTAAGTACACCAGTGATACACTACAAAAAGAATGACTAAAGAAAAAAAAAAAAGATTTGTGGGCCTAATACAGAACCCTGGGGAACACCTTTGGGAAAAAAGGGAGATTATTTATTTAATAATGAGCTGCATTCTTTGTTGTTTTAGACTGAATTACAAATACAAAATGTAATGCATAAGATACTAATGGCATTGTTTAGATGTTAATGCATTTTGAAAGCCTAATGAGAATGCTTCAAATTGCGAGCTCTGTTAGGATCAACAACTCAGAAATTACTTCAGCCATGAAGATGCTCTTCTTGGCACTCCACTGAGATGCATTAAAAAGAAATCTGTAATAGATTGAAACATTGTTGTTACACCCAGACGGTGTGGTTGAGCGCTACAGGGCCGCCATATGGAGATGGGACGATATTTACAATGCTAAGCCAGGAAACCCAGCGAGAGGGGCTTTATGGGCTAATAATCTATTTCTCCAGTGATATGGGAGTGTATCGATGTGCAAAAACAGATGGCCATGGCTCTATTGGCTGGAGAAGATAAGACACAGTCCAGCACAGTTTATCATAGTGCCTGAACAGGTTTGCTCTGTTTGATTTAATTAAGGCTTTATCCCTTGGCTCATTCTCGAACACCGCACACTCACGCAGCAAACAACCACCCTGTAAGCTACATAAACACCATCAGACATAAATTCATGTTGTAAAAATACCTAAAAATATAACAACAGAACTTTAATTTTGCCACATAATCACCACCATAGAGCCATTAGTGCCATCTGGCTCAAATGGAAACTGCTGATAAATCAGAGGTAGGGGTCATTCCAAGGTGTGATGGATCATCTCTCAATGTAAATCAGTAACAGACCATCTTATAATGGACTTCAGTCAGGCCATATTTACTTGTAAGGTCTGAAATTTCTTGAGCAATAAAATGACTGTTTTTCCTAATAGAAAACAAACTGGTGCATGATAAAGCAGTCATATAGTGACAAAAAGAGAGAAAAAACCCAAAACAAATTCAGGAAAATGTATCACTTTACTTAAAGGTATAGTTCACCCAAAAATGAAAATTCTGTCATTAATTACTCACCCTCATGTTGTTCCAAACCTGTAAGATCTTCGCTCATCTTCGCAACACACATTTAAGATATTTTTGATGAATTCCGAGAACTCTCTGACCCTCCCATAGACAGCAAGGATCCTAACATGATCAAGGCTCAGAAACGTATTCATCAAAAATATGAACATTTTTGTTTCTGAAGATGAACGAAGAAGGTCTTACAGGTATGGAACGACATGAGGGTGAGTAATTAAAGACAGAATTTTCATTTTGGGTCAACTATCCCTTTAAGCATTAAACCCCGTTTGCCGGTTTTGAGGATTCAGAGTGATTTTCATTAGTCTGTAAAGGTAGTAAGAGGCACTTCTCAAACTGTGCTGCATAAATGAACCAAGACTCCATAACATTAAAGGACAGTCATTACCAATTATTATTTGAGTAGTACTATAGGCTTGAGATGCTAATCATTATTTCTTGCACTTAACTGAGACACGACACTCGAAAGTACGAGTACTGGTGTGCTGTCCTGGTGAGGTTTCGTACATGTGTCTGTGTTAGACGCTATTCAGCTCTGACAAATGAGAGATTAAAGTAATCCCACTGAGCATATAATAACTAGCGAAAAATGATTAACAGTCAAACGAGTGCAGAGGAAAACAAAGGACATTTATTCTTCCCTTTCCCCCTTTGCAGCAGGTGCATTTTCTCTCATATGATGATGAACTGAATTCTTGAGTTCAGCATTCATTGGTGAGCTTATCAATCCAACAATGGGACATTTAAATAATTTGGCCATTTTTTTTCTGGGAGCATGACATCTGCACAAAGGTCCGTGTCTGTCTGCATCTGCACAACAGGCCGGGACTAATATCTCATTTATTCTGTGCCCCTCAATGCCCTCTCATTAGTGTCTGATGACTAAATATGAGCTCTGAGGGGACGAGTGCATTTATATTAGAACGCACACACATGCGCTGGAATATTTCGGCTTTAATTTGAAGTAACAAACTACAGTATGCCTGTACCCACCCTGTAAATGTAGTCGAGTAGAGGGGCTTTCTGTGAGGCTGGGTCGTCCAGCACAGGCATAGTGATGGGCTCCAGCAGGATGGAGAGAGGTACGGCCATGCACCAGTCCAGCAGGCACAGCAGTAGAGACACCATTAACTAGAGCACACGGAGAAAGCATTCATTCAGCACACTCTTGACACGACCACAAAACAATCAATAAACCTGCCAAAGACAAGCTGTTAGGAAGGTGGAACAACGAGTAGAGACAGAGAATAACCAAGAGCTGGATGAAGAGCCGTGTGCTGCTCATTCTGAATTCCCATGTGCAGCACTGCTTACACAAACAGAGATGTTTTGCTTGCTTACCTTTTTATCTGCCTCAACTGTTGAGTGTTCAGCACTGGGCAGAAGAAATGCTATGGTTGCTACAAAAATCTACAACAGACGAAAAGTGGAGATTAAGCAGGCGTCCCTTATACAATACGGCAACAGATGCATCATACTGAAGGAGATGGTTCGTACCTCTATAATTCTTTTGGGAAGGGACGGATCCAGCTTCTGTAAGTGCTGCCAGTGAGAAATCAGTAGCTGAAAGATGTCACAGGCCACATTGGCCACCACCTTATTTCCAAACTAAAAGACAAAATCACATTCACTCTCACGTTACAGTCCAGACAAGATGAATACGATGAAAATAAAAAAGGCATGTTTTCATTACTTCTTTCACTAAATGAACATTTCTTATTTATATGCAGAATTTGATATAATTCTAAGTACCTCTTGTGCCTTATAAAATATACACTACCGTTAAAAAGTTTTTATTTTTATTTTTCCCTTTTTAATTAAACAAAAATGTCAGTAACAACATTTATAATGTAACAAAAGATTTCTATTTCAAATGAATGCTGTTCTTTTGAACTTTCTATTAATCAAATAATCCCAAACTATTAAACAGCGCAACTGTTTTCAATAATAATAATAATAATGCATTTTTCTTAAGCTGCTAATCAGCATATTGGAAAAATTTCTTAAGGATCACGTGACACTGAAGTAGAGGTCTGCGCGGGACTGTTTTTTAAGTCCCGCTCCCGCCCGCTCCCGCGAGGTTATATCCCGCACCCGCCCGCTCCCGCGATATATTTACTCTTTGTTCACCCGCTGTCCGCTTTGAATAATTTTCTTCCCGACCCGACCGTTCCCACTAAATTTAGATCTCGTTTCCAGAATCACACATTTAAATTTCCTCTACTGAAAGAAAGACAAATAGGCTAACAAATAAAAGTGTAGTCTGCACAAAATTGTATTTGTTATTTTATTCGTCTTGTCAGGATACAGTTCGTTTAACCTTTACAACAGGAACAAGTGTCGCATTAAAAAAATGTAGGTTGTACAAAAATGGCCTATTATAATTTTATTCGCCTTGTCAAAATACTAAATTATTTTAACATCTTGCTGTAAACACAGTAGCTAGCCTAGGAAAAGTGTCGCGGAAGAAAAATAAATAAATAAATAAATTGGACATGTGTCATTTAAAATTATAGGCTAAGCAAAATATAAACAAATCCGAGTTGAGCGTTCTTCAAGGAGAGCGCATCCACACTTTGCTCCATCTTTATTCTGCTCTGTCACCATCGACAACCTGCCTGTTCTGTCTGTGGGCAGATATTCACTGGTAGGCTACAGCCTGCTCTGAGCATCGTTATACACATGCTGCGCACAGACACTGCAAATAAAACGAAGCACTGTTTCATGCGTGCTGCGCGTGCATAACAGTCCCGTGCAGGCTGTACCAGTGCTTGAATAAAGCGCAGATATGTTGTTCTGAAAAGACGCCGAACGGGATATTGTTAGACCGCCGCTCCCGTTCAAATTGCACCAGAGTTACCGACCGCAACCGCTGCTTTATTCGGGAATTTAATCCGCGTCGCAAGAAATCTGGTCGGGTCCCGCGGTTCCCGCGGGACAGCCGCGGGAATGCAGACCTCTACACTGAAGGCTGGAGAGATGCTGCTGAAAATTCAGCTTTACCATCACAGGAATAAATTCCATTTTAAATTATAATACAGTAGAAAACAGTTACTGTAAATTGCAATAATATTTCACAATTAAATTCCACTTTGAAAATGATCAGAAAAAACAACTAGAACATTCTTAACTCAAATGTACCGCATAACTTGATTATTTTTGTTTTATTTTATTAAAATTATAACTTCCTCTAAAAACTTGTCATCAGACCATAACTCATAGCTCATATATAGTTATACTTATTATAGTTCATAAGAAATATAATAATAAACATCTTTTATAAGGTTTTACAGCTGTCTCCCATTTTTAGCAATATTATTTGGTATCAGCGATAATAGTATTAGTGATAAATAAGATGGTATTTCTGACATCATGATGTAAAAATGACACTGAAAAATAATCAATTAAAACACAGCATTTTTTTTTTCATTTTTAGTTCTCTGTTTGTTATTCCTATTTATCACTAACTTATTTTAGAGAAACACATTGCTGGGTAGATTCCAGGTTAATGGATTGTGTCTATTGCTCCATCCCACAATTCTCTCTTGCTCTGGGCTCATGTTGAATCTGAGGTGAGAGAGGGAGTGTTTTCTCAGATAAACAGAAGAAAGGCAGCCACACATAAACTCCCAGCAGTTCAGCACATGCTTTTAGAGATGGCAACCCTGTTCTTCTCCTGAAGCTTTATTTTGGCCTGACCTGCTTTGAGTCAGCATGAACAGGATGTGATTACCACTGCATAAGAAAGGGAACGAAAACACTCAAGATGGAAGTTGCAATTTGAAAATGAGTGGTTTCAAATGACTCCGTTACATTTCAGATAATCTTTCCAACTATACTGCAATTTAACAATAAAACAGTACAGTGGGGCAAAAAAGTATTTAGTCAGCCACCAATTGTGCAAGTTCTCCCACTTAAAAAGATGAGAGGGGCCTGTAATTTTCATCATAGGTATACCTCAACTATGAGAGACAAAATGAGAAAAAAAAAAAAATCCAGAAAATCACATTGTAGGATTTTTAAAGAATTAATTGGTAAATTCCTCGGTAAAATAAGTATTTGGTCACCTACAAACAAGCAAGATTTCTGGCTCTCACAGACCTGTAACTTCTTCTTTAAGAGGCTCCTCTGTCCTCCACTCGTTACCTGTATTAATGGCATCTGTTTGAACTCGTTATCAGTATAAAAGACACCTGTCCACAACCTCAAACAGTCCAACTCCAAACTCCATCATGGCCAAGACCAAAGAGCTGTCAAAGGACACCAGAAACAAAATTGTAGACCTGCACCAGGCTGGGAAGACTGAATCTGCAATAGGTAAGCAGCTTGGTGTGAAGAAATCAACTGTGGGAGCAATTATTAGAAAATGGAAGACATACAAGACCACTGATAATCTCCTCGATCTGGGGCTCCACGCAAGATCTCACCCGTGGGGTCAAAATGATCACAAGAACTGTGAGCAAAAATCCCAGAACCACACGGGGACCTAGTGAATGACCTGCAGAGAGCTGGGACCAAAGTAACAAAGGCCTCAAATCCTGCAGTGCCAGACGTGTCCCCCTGCTTAAGCCAGTACATGTCCGGCCCGTCTGAAGTTTGCTAGAGAGCATTTGGATGATCCAGAAGAGGATTGGGAGAATGTCATATGGTCAGATGAAACCAAAATAGAACTTTTTGGTAAAAACTCAACTTGTCGTGTTTGGAGGAGAAAGAATGCTGAGTTGCATCCAAAGAACACCATACCTACTGTGAAGCATGGGGGAGGAAACATCATGCTTTGGGGCTGTTTTTCTGCAAAGGGACCAGGACGACTGATCCGTGTAAACCAAAGAATGAATGGGGCCATGTATCGTGAGATTTTGAGTGAAAACCTCCTTCCATCAGCAAGGGCATTGAAGATGAAATGTGGCTGGGTCTTTCAGCATGACAATGATCCCAAACACACCGCCCGGGCAACGAAGGAGTGTATTCGAGATCTGCATGGAGGAATGGGCCAAAATACCAGCAACAGTGTGTGAATACCTTGTGAAGACTTACAGAAAACGTTTGACCTCTGTCATTGCCAACAAAGGGTATATAACAAAGTATTGAGATGAAATTTTGTTATTGACCAAATACTTATTTTCCACCATAATTTGCAAATAAATTCTTTAAAAATCCTACAATGTGATTTTCTGGATTTTTTTCTCTCATTTTGTCTCTCATAGTTGAGGTATACCTATGATGAAAATTACAGGCCTCTCTCATCTTTTTAAGTGGGAGAACTTGCACAATTGGTGGCTGACTAAATACTTTTTTGCCCCACTGTATTTGCAAACAATTTGGAATTTTTATGTAATCAACAGATTTTTGATGACTTACAATGTTATGTTATACTGAAGTAATTGTCTACAATAAATGTGTGTGTGTCTGTTTGTGTGTGTATGTATACATATACATATACATACACACATTACATTTACATTTAGTCATTTAGCAGACGCTTTTATCCAAAGCGACTTACAAATGAGGACAATGGAAGCAACCAAAATCAACAAAAGAGCAATGATATGCAAGTGCTATAACAAGTCTCAGCTTAACGCAGTACACGTAGCAAGGTTTTGATAAACACACACACACACACACACACACACACACACACACACACACACACACACACAGGTGCATCTCACAAAAATTTAAATATTGTGAAAAAGGTATTTATTTTGTAACATTTCAAAAAGTGAAGCTTTCATATATTCTAGATTCATTACATGTAAAGTAAAACATTTCAAAAAATCTTTTTGTTTTAATTTTTATGATTAGAGCTTACAGCTCATGAAAGTCAAAAGTCTAGTATCACAAAATGTTAGAATATTTGCTAAGATTTGTAAAATATTTAAAAGGACTTGTAAAACAGAAAAGTTCAAGTTCTTTAAAGTATGTTGATTTATGCATTCAATACTTGGTCGGGGCTCCTTTAGCACAAACTCCAGCATCAGTGAGGTGTGGGATGGAAGCAATCAGTCTGTGGCACTGCTGAGGCACTATTGAGCCTTCAGCTCATCTGTGTTGTTGGATCCACTGTTTCTCATCTTTCTCTTGAAAATATCCCATAGATTCCATATGGGGTTCAGGTCAGGCATGTTGGCTGGCCAATCAAACACAGTAATATCATGGTCAGCAAACCACTTGGAAGTGGTTTTGGCACTGTGAGCAGGTGCTAAAGCCCTGCTGGAAAAGGAAATCAGCATCTCCATAAAGTTTGTCAGCAGATGGAAGCATAAAGTGCTCCAAAATCTCCTGGTAGATGGCTGCATTGACTTTGGACTTGATAAAACACAATGGACCGACACCAGCAGACGTCACGGCACCCAAATCATCTCTGACTTCAGAAACTTCACACTGGACTTCAAGTAGCTTGGATTCTGTGCCTCTCCACTCTTCCTCCAGGCTCCAGACCTTGATTTCCAAATGAAATGCAAAATTTACTTTTATCTGAAAAGAGGACTTTGGACCACTGAGCAACAGTCCAGTTCTTTTTCTCCACAGCTCAGGTAAGATGCTTCTGACGTTGTCTCTGGTTCAGAAGTGGCTTAGCAGCTCTTTTCCTGAAGACGTCTGAGCGTGGTGACTCTTGATGCACTGACTCCAGCTTCAGTCCACTCCTTGTGAAGCTCTCACAAGTGTTTGAATGCTTGACAGTATTCTCAAATTCTCCCCATTGTTGTGGTTTCAAAGAACAAGAGATACCCGGAATTTATACTGTAGGGATGGTCATTTAATGAAACTCAAATATAAATATTCTATTTTGAGATACTGATTTTTGACTTTCATGAGCTGTAAGCTCTAACCATCAAAATTCTAATCAATCTAATCAAAACAAAACAACAACAACAAAAAAAAACTTTTGAAATGTTTTACTTCACATGTAATGAATCTAGAATATATGAAAGTTTCACTTTTTGAAATGTTACCAAAAAAATAAAATAAAATAACTTTTTCACGATATTCAAATATTTTGAGATGCACCTGTATATGAAGAGTTCAGATGCAAAAGCCCAAGTGCCATTTGAAATTTTCTTCTAAAATGATCATTTTTATCAGGCTTCCATGTGTATGTTCAATAATTTAACTTTAATGGTAATAAATAGGTTCTTTTCATTGCTATTAAAGTGAAATAACTGAACATAAACATAGGAGCCTGAGAAAAATGCTAAAAAAAATGCTTCAATCGGCACAGAGGGTTTTGCATCTAAACTCTTTATATATATATTATATACTGTATATATAGTGGGGAAAAAAATTATTTGATCCCCTGCTGATTTTGTACGTTTGCCCACTGACAAAGAAATGATCAGTCTATAATTTTAATGGTAGGTTTATTTGAACAGTGAGAGACAGAATAACAACAACAAAAAAAAAATCCAGAAAAACACATTTCAAAAAAAGTTATAAATTGATTTGCATTTTAATGAGTGAAATAAGTATTTAATAACCTATCAATCAGCAAGATTTCTGGCTCCCAGGTGTCTTTTATACAGGTAACTAGCTGAGATTAGGAGCACTCTCTTAAAGGGAGTGTATAACCTGTATAAAAGACACTTTTCCACAGAAGCAATCAATCAATCAGATTCCAAATTCTCCACCATGGCCAAGACCAAAGAGCTGTCCAAGGATGTCAGGGACAAGATTGTAGACCTACACAAGGCTGGAATGGGCTACAAGACCATCACCAAGCAGCTTGGTGAGAAGGTGACAACAGTTGGTGCGATTATTCACAAATGAAAGAAACACAAAATAACTGTCAATCTCTCTCGGTCTGGGGCTCAATGCAAGATCTCAGCTCGTGGAGTTTCAATGATCATGAGAACGGTGAGGAATCAGCCCAGAACTACACGGGAGGATCTTGTCAATGATCTCAAGGCAGCTGAAACCATAGTCACCAAGAAAACAATTGGTAACACACTACGCCGTAAAAACTGAAACCCTGTAGTACCCACAAGGTCCTCCTGCTCAAGAAAGCACATGTACAGGCCGTCTGAAGTTTGCCAATGATTCAGAGGAGAACTGGGTGAAAGTGTTGTGGTCAGACGAGACCAAAATCCAGCTGTTTGGCATCAACTCAACTTGCCATGTTTGGAGGAGGATAAATGCAGCCTATGACCCCAAGAACACCATCCCCACCTTCAAACATGGAAGTGGAAACATAATGCATTGGGGGCTTTTGAAGCCAGCCAGGGCATTGAAAATGGGTCGTGGATGGGTATTCCAGCATGACAATGACCCAAAACACTACTATGTACTTGCATTTAAATTAATCATTTGATACAATGCACTTATTGTGTACATACATGTTTTTACATTGTACTTATATTAAAAAATACCTTTATGTAATTACATCTGTAATTAATTACTGTAATTACATTTATAATTACACTGTTGACCATCCCTTACACCTTAACCCACCCTTAAACCTACCCATACCACCAAACCTGTCCCTAACCTTACCCGTATCCCACCGCAATAGCAGCAGAAGTGTTTTGCAATACAACATGAACGCAATTTTTTGATGTAAGTACATAGTAGTTAAGGCCACCTAATATAAAGTGTCACCCAAGAAACGTCTGACCTCTGTGATTGCAAACAAGGATTTTGCCACCAAGTACTAAGTCATGTTTTGCAAAGGGGTCAAATAATTATTTGACTCATTAAAATGCAAATCAATTTATAATTTTTTTGAAATGCGTTTTTCTGGATTATGTTGTTATTCTGTCTCTCACTGTTCAAATAAACCCACCATTAAAATTATAGACTGATAATTTCTTTGTCAGTGGTAGGGATGTGACAAGATCTGATGTGTGAACGTGACAATATCCTCGCAAAATATTTTGCAATGTTTACATTAGAGCTGCACCATTAATCATTCAAAATTGCGCTTGCAATCTTGATTCAAACACCCATGCGATCTTATTTCTGAATGACAACGATTCAGCTATGTCTATTAAGACTGTATCACGCGAGTGTCAGTGGAGCATGAGATGTTGATGAATCAGGGTCGACCACCTTCACTCTTCCGATGTGAACGCTGTCAGACTAAACACGCGCTGCTCAAGCTCCACTGACGCTTACGATGTGAAACAGGTGTTAAAGACATTCAAATCTGCATTCATGCTGCTGCTGATCCAGAAAGAGTCTTTTCAACCACACATCATTATTTCTGTGTTACAGACATTTAAATAACAGAAGTACTGGGATAACAGTTTATAGTTTGGGTATAAACACTTATTGTCTACAGTAGCGATCAAAACGAAAGTATAACACTTGTATTGTAATGCTTATCATCTTCCGCCAGGAGGTGGCGACAACCAGTTTAAAAAATGTATTTGACATTGAATCATTCATTCCAAACAAGTCTTTACGAAGCGACACATGTTGACTCCAAGTTGATTTCAAAATGCACCTACATTTTTTGCATTTTGTGTTTTTCAGTTGAATAAAAGACATTTCCCTATATATTTTCCCTATGTATTTATTCATTGAGGATTAAAAAAAAAAAAAAAAAGTAAAAAAATCTCGTCTCGTCTCGTGAACCCCTATTCGTTACTAGTTCTAAAGTGATATTTTGGAATTAGTAACAGAGGCTTGGGCTCAGCTGTTAAACTGTCAACTTTAGATTTGAATATATATATATATATATAAATTATATAAAATGTATTATTTAAAATTATCCCAACTGAACAGATCAAATTTGATCACCTTCAGCGTGACACCCAGGACGTTAATGGCATCTTTGACCTGATGGTGAGTTTCTGTCTGTCTCAGCTCCTCACACACCCACAGCCCCAGACTGCAGATCGCTACACACCTAAAACATGGTAAAACCCTGTCAGACCATTAGCTGCCCAACAGAGCAGCCATTCATATCATTCACAATGTGAAACAAATCAGTGTGGTTGTAATCATGCATGACATTTGAATAGGAAAAAAATTAAATATAAAAAATAAATGCAAGATTACTGTGCACATTATACGTAGTGTCACAGTAAGGAATGATCTGGTTGTGCAGTACCTGGCTCCTTCACATGTCTCATTGCGTGCGGTCTTCAAAAGGATGTTCACAAGGTAGTCCTACAGATAGAAAGCATGAAAAAGACAGTTAATGCTAATACATTTTGCAACATATTAAGGTTAATAGATGGTTCAAGGTTCATTTTTGTGGTCATGTGAGCATGGTTTACATATTTGTTATATATTTTTTTAGCAACAGTTCACCCAAAAACGAAACCTCTGTCATTTCACACCTTCAAAAACATGAATGACTTAGTCCTTATGTGAAAAAAAAAAAAAAATAGTTTCAGAAATATCCTGGCTGTTCTTCATAATTTATTGAAAGTCAAGTAAGTTTGTAAAGCACATCTCACACATCATTTAAAAGCAGCTGTAAAGAAAATCATGCTGATTTTGGCAACAAAATGGAGGAATATAATTACTTTTCAGTGAAAGTTTGAATATACTTGGTTAATTTCAAACAGATAAAAAACTATTACTAAAAAAAGTGTGCACCACCAGGTGATGCAATCAGGTAATTTTAGGTTATTCTTTTTCCTTAAAAGTCTCTGTTTATTTGGTGCATGAATTTTATTGGTTTCAATAATACATGAATGGTGAAAAAAGATGCGAGACGATAGTTGTTTTTTTTTTTTTTTTAACACTTTCATCTTTAGTCCTCCAGTGTGCAATCCAATCTTATCTTCTGAAGCCATTCCACACCTTTGTTTGAGGACAGTCATTGTTAACTAAACACCTTGACATGAAGTAAGTAAGTCATATAGGTTTGAAATGACTTTGGTGGATTAAATCTGTTAAATAACACCAAGCCTTCTCCATCTGTGGATTACCTTTAGCATTTGCCATTTTTAACAGTTTCACACCAAAATGTGCAACCTGTGACGCTATAAAGAAATTAACATGCTAACTTTAACAGCTGAATGGAGAGCTAATCTCCACTATAAAAGTGTCATTAGATATGTGTTATAAGAGTGGGATTTTGTAACGGCGTACCTTCATGTCCTCTTTGCCAACTACGATATCCTCAGATCCGGGAACAGACTGCAAAGAGGGGATCTGCTGATACAGGTTAGGGAAGCACACCAGCGAACCAAGAACTGTCTGAGCCTCGATCCGTGGAGCCTGACATGAGCATGAATGGACAAAACACCAACATGAAGCTGTGTGCTTCTGTAAGTAGTGTAGATGCAGACTGACAGCAGCAGCGGTACCTCAAAGGAGTCAGTGTTGAGGACACGAGCAGCCGCGGTGATGAAGTCTCCCACCAGCATGGTGAAGCCCGGCAGGCCCAGAAAGAAGAAGCGTGGTGAGCACCACCTAATCATCGTGTTCAACACATCCTGAGCACATCAGAACATGAGAGAGGAGGAACAAAAAAAAATAAAAATCATGTTTTAGAATATTCTGTTTGGCAGTGGAGGATGAAGCACACAAATCAAGTACTTCAATAGGTAAGGATATACTAAAAAAATATTACTCCAGTAAAAGTAGTCCTTTTCATCAAGTAAAAGCACAACAGTGCTTGATTTGTAATGTATGTTGGTATTGCAAGCAAAAACTGCTTGCACTGCTTGCTGAACCATGTTTACTTATTTAGCAAATTTATATACTTAATACTACAATAAGGAAGACTACTGGATGAAGACACTGAATATGTACTGCTCTGCACATAAGCATTCATCTTATTTTATTACCAAAATGTACACTAGAAAAACATTATAGTTCAATATACTATAATATCTATTTACGTTACTGCAATTGAAGTGTGCAAACAAGTGAAAATAATGAATTATACCACGGGGCCGTTGAATGCTTGAATCTGATTGGCTGATGAACGTTCTAAGGTGTGCAATTATTTTCAGGGAAACGCAGGGCGAATGTAGTTCCAGGCAGCTC
This sequence comes from Onychostoma macrolepis, assembly GCF_012432095.1. Lineage (NCBI taxonomy): Eukaryota > Metazoa > Chordata > Actinopteri > Cypriniformes > Cyprinidae > Onychostoma > Onychostoma macrolepis. Next base: position 28,836,424 of record NC_081171.1, on the reverse strand, counting down.
TTGACCGCATTACATGACCATATCACTTCGCCAAATGATTTCTGTTATTTCAAAGGTCCTTAAAGCAAAAGAATCAAAACCCACAATGACACTGGCCACACAATTAAATATAGCAAACAAAAGGATAAAAACGACAGATCATGTCCATGTTTTTGACAAAAAATTAAGTTTTATGTACGGAAAGCACATCCTCCATCTCTCCTGCTCTCTCTCTCCCTCACACACACACACGCACATACAGATTGATTTCACGATACGATTTTCTCACTTTTTTTTAATTTTTTTTTATAAAGAATGAGATTTAAGACAAATTAGAAACGAAAAGGTGTCCCTTTATTATTTCTCAGACAAAACTGCATTTCTATGTGGAATTGAAATATAACAAAACTAAATTGTAATTTTAAAACAAACCCCAAATCAAATGAATAACTCAAATGAAAGAAATCTCTTAATATAAAGAAACTAAGGCTTTCTGTGCTCTTTCCATATAAAATTAGAGGCAACCACTGTATTTTAATCAGGATCCAAACAAAGATGCTGCATATATGCAGCATAAGCAGATTTTAATCTAGATTTGACTGTATAATTTCGGCATACTCATTTTAAATCACTTGGATCTGCTACAACAGCAGGAAAGAAGCATGTGCATAAATTTGTGCTATTTTAAATGTTATTTGTTGTTTTTACATATCAAGCATTTCAATGAATGGGTCTATAATGAATTGGTTCACAAATAACTTAATACCTTAAAGGTATAGTTTACCCCAAAAAATTGTATCATCATTTACTCACCCTCATGCCGTTCCAGACCTGTATGGATTTCTTTCTTATGTTGAACACAAAATAATATATTTTGAAGAATTGTGAAGAAACAGTTGTAGGTCCCCATTGACTTCCATAGCACAGAAAGAAATGCTATGGAAGTCAATGGGGACCATCAACTGTTTAATTACCATCATTCTTCAAAACATCTTTTATGTTCAACATAAGAAAGAAACTCACACATGTTTGGAATGACATAAGGGTGAGTAAATTTTTTAATTGGGTGAGTAAGCATTTTTGGGTGAAATATCCCTTTAATATGCATGTATGTCAATATGTATCATGTAATAATCAATACCAAAATTCAGAACTAATAACTTAGTTTTCACACCGTCATCAGTCACACGCACACTCAAGGTCAATACAAGCCAGACAGACATGAACAATTCAGTGCCTTGGTCCCTGTCTCACTTTGACTGGATCATTGAGTTGTTCGGATCAATTCACGAATTAATCACATTCACTGTGATTCAGTGCAGATTCATAATCACAACTAGAACATTGCTATTGTGCTTCAGAGTGGGTATCAATGTCTTCAATTCAAAATAATGAGGAACAAGAAGTGTGCCAACAAACAAACAAACAAACAAACAAACAAAAAACACTCAAATTACATACACTCTACAAAAATGGTGCTATATAGCACTAAAAGTGTTATTGGCTCGTAATTATGGGGAACCACTTTTGGTGCTATACAGCACCTTTGTCAAATGGTGCTACTATGTTGAACCATACTAGGTGCCATATTGCACTGTATTTCTTCAACAAAAATGGTGCTAAACAGCACCAACAGTGGTTCTTTGGCTCGTAAAAGAACCTTTAAAGGGGCTTAACAGGTTCTTTGTACGGCAGTGGTGCTATATAGCCCCTCAGTCATGCCAAAGAACCGGTGAAGAACTGCTGAAGAACCACTGAAGCACCAAGATTTGGTGCTATACAGCACCAAAAGTGGTTCCCCTATGATTACTTTTAGTGCTATGTAGCATCATTTTTTTTTTTTTTTGAGTGTACATTTAAAAAAAAAAAAACCAGCACAGTAAATCTATTTTGTACTAACAGATTCAAACTCAGGTTAGCCGCATACAACACTGAGGCACAATCTCTGGACTTCATAAGGTGCAAACCATTACATAACTCGGAGTGTATGCTTTAACCACTTTATAAACCACCAACCATTTCTGTCTCTCTCACATCACTTTCTTGAAACCACTGTGCACAAACAAACAAATGCATAAACAAACACGGCTGCTCCGTAACTGCCACAGTCATCTTCCTTAATTGAATCCTTTGTAAACACTGTCAGACGAAGAAAAAAAAAAAAACACCAATATAGGCAACCTAGTGGCATAAAAAGAGTCCTGCTGAGAGGGAGATGTGAAATTGGTGGAAGCGGTGCATCTGCAGGGACATTTTACCCTCATTCTGCAATAACTGACCTTTGCAATGCTTAGCAACCAGTAGTAATTAAGCGCCACCAAACTGCTGCGTGATTACCCAAAATGAGCATTTTGGAGGAAGCGGCAATTCTGCAAAGCGGGACTATTATGCAGCAGTAAATACAGCAAGCACAATCTGAATCTACAGCATGTGTGTCTGTGACAATTTAACATGGCCAAACGGTTTAAATTGCCAGAGCAGTGCAAGGACATTTATATGTACAGACACATGGGTGAATGCGCTTCGATTCGTCCTTTCCATCTGAAGACACTAGATGTGCTGCAGCTCTTGGACAAATACCTCAATTTGTGACCTTTACATGACTCCAAACGATGGAGGTAAAAATCAATGTGCTGATGGTCAGTGTGTATTTACTAAATCCAGCCAGCAGTCCAACACCTGTTGGCAGTGCTCTTATTTGTTGACTTTCCTGTTCCTATAGCGGTGCACAAAGAAAGGTTTGATCATTAACTACAGCTTCAGTTTGATCAGGGTTCCTGCACAGATACATTTCACAGCACACTGTTTCAGGCCCCTTTTACTGCAGTAAAATAAATGTTTGTATTAATAATTTCTTTTAAACAATAAAATGTATTATACATCAATAAATATTGATGTATAAATCACTCAAAGGGTTATTTTGTGCTGGTAATTCTATTTGTGAACCAGCAACTTTCTACTGATAAAAAAATAAAAAAATAAATAATAAAAATCACCATAAAATTTACAATACGTACTTATTTTATGATGCAGTGTTAATTACACGCACATCATTATTATACAGAAAATATGTGCCCCTTAATCTCAAACCCTTAAGTCAGAGCAATAACTTAAGTTCTTTCCTTCCAATAATCTTCCAGTCACCTATTTAGTTTGCACTTTCTACAATCCCAATGATCAAAGTAAAGTCCCACCCTTGAGGGATGCCACAATGTGAATTTTTGACCATATGATTATTGTTTGATTTAAAAAAATTGTACAATCTAAAAACTAGTTGAAAATTATTTAAATTTATTATCTGAATTATTTACATTTTTGAAAATTATTATCTGCCGTGACACAACAAAAACATATTGAACCTTACAAAAAAGGAAAACCTATATGCCATTTTATTAATTATCCATAAACTAAAATACAAGTAAACAAAAAACAAATAAATTACTTAATTAAAAACAACATATTTAATGCATGTTTTTAAAGGGGTCATCGGATGCCCATTTTCCACAAGTTGATATGATTCTTTAGGGTCTTAATTAGTGCTGTCAAAATTAGTGCGTTAACGCAGGGGCGGGGCCTAGGGTTGGCCACCCCACTCATAACTGCTAATTCTGTCTCTTTTTTCTTGACAAGAAGTGCATTTATTCAGTCGCAGAACGTCTTTTAGAGCACATCAAACAGGAGACATTTCAGATGCGTGCTCCAGCTTACCTTCAGCGCCAGGCGTGAGTCAAACGAGTGCGGAAATAGTACTGCGCTCGCAGCGCATGCTCTTCAATCGGCGCACATAGCCTGTATCATTTCATATCAAATCGCGAAAGAAACTATGAGCATGCAATGCCGTGATCAGTTAAGTCACGAAGTTACCAAAAAGGTGATTAAAGCTGCCATAAAACTGTGCATGCATGTAATATGTTATATATGAGTTACATTAAGAACATGTCTCTGAAATGGTTTTCAAAACTGTCCTGGAGCATCCTAGCACTGTCTCCCTCATCTAACACACTCGATTCAACTCGTCAGCTCATTAGAAGAGACTGAAATGGGTCAGAAAAGGCATGTTTTTTTAATCGATTGACAGCACTAGTAATAAAAAGTCTATAACATACATTGGTTAACATTTCTCAATGGCAGTGTAAAAACACCCTTTTTACCTTGTTAAAATCATCTCTTTTCACAGCAACCCGTTTTGTTGCATTTCCCTTTAAATGCTCATGAGCTCTACTCACCCCGCCCCTCTCCTCTGTGGGGTGATGAGCCGGTCTAATGAATGGTTTACTTTAGCCACGTTTAGCTGCATTTAGCCACGAAACTTGCTAACTAGCACATCATTAGGAAAGGTGATTTGCAAAGATTCATAAAAAACCCTTATATTCACTTCATCTGTAGGTGAAGCTGGATCACGAATGATTCGTGCGAACATAGACACATTTAGGCAGATCGGGGCATCCTTCAAAAACAAAAGTAACATTAATCATCTGCATCTTCAGCAGCTCAGATGTCCGGTGTAAATGACAACTGCTGTGTTCATTATTACATTCAACAACAAAACACCTCAATCGCTTAATCGGAGACATTCTTGTCTACACCTGCTCCGGCGTCGAAACAATGGCGGACTGTTTGCAGTTCACTCAGGGCGGGTCTAAGGTAAAACGGCAATCAACAATCATGGGAGTCACACAGAGAAGCAGCTGAGAACGGCTTGATTTGAAAAGGGGATATTATTTATAGAGATTAAAAAAATACCACTGGGTGGATTTTTATCATTACAGGGTGGTTGTGTACACACACTGCCAACACACACATTTATATTCAAATAACATGTAAAAGTGAGTTTTGCATCCAATGACCCCTTTAAGATTGACATAGCAAAATTTCAATTAGTTGCAAAATTACAGAGTCGCAATTTAAATTCTCTTTAACAGTTGCAGAGGTAGGGCACACACAATTAATTAAATTTACTGCTTGTTCAGTTGACTTTTTATTTAATCCAACACATTTTTTAAATGCTGTTTTCAAACAATTTACTTAATCCAATCCAGAATTGAGACTACATGAATGATGTTTTGTTTGTGTTAAAGTAGGACTGTAAAAACTGGGAACAAGATTTAAACTGCACAATGTTTTGCACAGGACTGAGCTTTGAAATGTGTGTTCCAATTTGACTATTTTGAGGGGGAAAAATAAATAAAAATACAGTATACATAAAATAGTAAAAATATAGTAAATATGATGTGTCCTCTTCCTAAACAAAGTTCACTCTTCAAACCCATTCAAACTTACATTTAGGTCTCATATGCTAGATAATGACTTTTTTGCCTGCATTTTACATATCTGCATTAAATATATTTATATTAATAACTATATTTTACATTATCGCATTTTTTCAAGTTAAATTTATGACCTACATTTATTTTAGCCTCAGACAGTGTGTCCCTGTGTGTCCATTCTTTTGACTGATAGTGTAAATGCACAAAAACTCAAAGAGATGCCAAAGTTCTATAACGGGTACAGAACTCTACAGCTGTACATTTATTCAATTTTCAGTGCACCAGAAAAGAATGAAAACTGTGTTTGAATTGCAGCCCATATCCAGCCCAATTCTTGCTGTTTTTGCAGTTGGCTGTTAAACTGTACTGTCGTGTTCTTTCAGAAGTGTGTAAGATGTGATCTCTAAGCTCTACTTTAACAGCTCCGTCAAGTGAGTGGTAAAACTACAGCAGAAGAGATGCACTTCTGCACTACCGTTCGTGTTGTATCTGAACTCTTTCTGGCCTTAAAATCTGTTCCTGTGTGGATTTGAGGGAGACTTCAAGCCAACAGTGACACAAATAGAATCTATTATGAACACACAACAGTGTGTAGATCCACAACATTGGCCAAAAGCACTTTCGCTGTCTTATTTGTCCAATCTCCATTGCAGCTCAACATTCGGGGAGCTCTTATTTTCTGACCAAATAACAAGAAACAGAAATAAAGAGTGAGGCACTCCATCGGTCACAGTGCAGTGCCAGCACACACACACACCACTGGAGATCTGAACATGTTTCATCACACTGCATTATCATCAAAACCACAAACAAACAAAACCTGTTTAGGGATCAAACCTAAAGAAAACAAAATGTTGAATGTATATTAATGAACATCAGACCAGACTAACTCTCTTTTGATTATTCAATAATGATTCTTTGTGGATGTTTAGGAGGGAAGCATTATCATCATTACAGAATCAGGCAGCATTAGAGAGTCTTTCCTGCATCACAAGAAAGAAAGACTGTTGCACCATCTAGTGGTCAACTGCATGAAGTTTTTTTTTTTTTTTTTAGATTAAATACTCAAGTTCTACAAGCAGAATTTGTGGCATATCGTCAACAAATCATAAAAAAAAAAAAAAATATCTTAAAATAAAAGAGAAGAGAATGAAAAACAATACAACAGTGCATTTTCAATTAAAGTAAGAACAGTCTTTGTTATTGAGATCTACAGTTGTCTAAAACCTCTTTTTATTGGTGGAAGTACTTTTTCTTGATTAGTATGATTTATTTAATTCCTCTGGAGCTTCCACAACTCCTATGTCATTTCCCTTCCTGGTGTGTATGTATATATGCATACACATACACATGCTTATAATCGATGATGTGCCAAACAAAAGTGTAAAACCAAGAACAGAACACAAGCATGCAGAATCAGCTGTACCTGATCGTCGCTGGTGAAGCCTTTGTGCATGACGTGGTAGAGGTGCACCAGGAAGTCACTGTTGGGCAGCACGTCCTGATGTTTGGTCATCATCTCGCAGATCAGCTTATACGCCTGCAGCTTCCCAGCCTTGAACTCTGATGGCAGCATGGTAGCCTGAACACACATCAGAAGTCATTCAGTATTCAATCTGTCTATTTCTATTCAACACAAAAAGTCCAGAGTAAATACAGCAAAGCATGCCCGAATTAGCATATTCATGACATCACTGTGCTGTATTTGCATTCCACCCAGTACATTATATCTGTTTGCTTCTCTCCTACATTTTAATAGAGATGAATTCCCAATAAAGACCTGTTCACACCAAGAATGATAACCATAGAGATAACTACAGCAATAACTACATTAGCAGCCTCACCAATGCATGATAACATTGAGTTTATTCTAAAAATGCGTTGCAGTTCTGTCGTCCGCCACTTTAAATGCTTTAAAGTGAGGTGGATTCTGATTGGAAAAAAATTATTCTGTAAGCGATTCCAACTATAATGTTACTATATTCCTTTATCATTATAGTTGTGATATGGACTCTCCTGTTTTTACATTCAGAATTACAGTTATCGTCCTGTTCTAATGTACATCTTTTTCTGTGTCAGGCAACGTAACAAGTATGAAACGAAATGCATGTATAAAATGCATAAATGCACGTTGCATTTATTTGATCAAAACAGCTTTCTATGTGAATATATTTTAAAATATAATTTATTCCTGTGAATGCTGAATTTCTATTGATGCTGTGCTGCTCAAGAAACAATTCCTATTATAAATGTTAAAACAGTTCACATTTTTGTGTATTCTTTGATGAACAGAAAGTTCAAGTAATGAAGTAATGACAGTAATGTTTCTTGGCTGATCATCTGTGAAACTCTTGTAGTCTAAATACAGAGAACGCTCCTGATGGATAGTTAATGCGTGTTACCTTGAAGAGCCAGGAGGCCAGCATGCGCAGAGGAGGGATGAACAAGGGTCTAGCCACAGCTGTGTCTGTATCCATTCTGATCCCAAGATTATCTCTGATCTGAAACAGGAGTTCAGGATCTCTGTCACCAGGATCTTTTGCATTTCATTTCTAAGGTAACTGTAAACCAGGCTTTGTGGGGAACGAAGGGAACCTACCTTGGCCAGCTTGTGCCAGAGCTCGTAGAGGTAACTGAAGACCTTGGCATGGATGCGGGCACAGCGGATGCTGTTCACATCACCGAGAATCCCCAAAATCCTCCTCCAGAGAACGAAGGCCGAGTCGGCGTGCCAGCCGGTCAAACTGCCGCCGGCGATGATGCTGATGTCATCAGCCAGAAACTCACTGCTGTCTGTAAGGAAGAGCAGACACAGAGTGAGAAACTAACTCAACTTTTAAGAAGCCTTGAAAGCTCTTCTAGTTGATGTTGGCTTGGTTAAGAAATAAATGTCGCTTAGCCCTATAAAGTCTACTATCTATCTATCATATTTGATTACACACATTTCTAAGGTCTCTAAATAATCAAAATTTAGCTGAAAAACATAAGAAATATTTCAAGATGAACAATACTGGACTGAAGAAAAATCATGTTCAATTGTCAGTCTAAAATAAGATCATCAGGCCTTTGATGAATGTTCATTTGTTCATCATATCGCATTGCATTGTTTTGATTATCTATTTAAATATCATCTTACTAAGACACAATATTGAGCGATATAGAGTGACAACAGATATTTTCTATCATCCTTTTATGTTAGTATCTATGATACAGTTATAAAGATCTGAATTTCATCTTACTTTTTGATCATATAAATATCAGCATCTGCACAAATTGCATATTGAGTCTCTGAATAAAACTGAGGTGTTTTTTCCTGCTGGGATCCACATTCTCACTCTGTTATACTATATGAGCCATAAAAAACTCATTCGGTGGAGCACTAGAGTACGTTTTTGTATACGATTTACTTTCTTTGTTTAAAAGTTCTGTCTAATAATTAATAAGACAGAACTGTTAAACTGAGACAGCTGAAGATGGAGAATGGGAGCTCCTACGTTTTAGGCACAGTTAAAATAAAAGTCCCAATTTTGACACATCAGCCAAACGGAAAAACTTATCAGCCGATGCCAGTTACATAAATGCCTTGTTCCCATCCATGAAGAGCATTTCAAATGAGTTATTTATGAGGTTTCATTTTGGTCAAGACGTTGTCTTAGAAGAAAGCTGCCTGTGTGAAGGTATGGAAATATGTTGCCTTGGATGGATGGAGGTAGAGCGAAACACACAAGATGAGTTTGGTCTGAGGGAGGTTGAGAGGATGAGTGCAATACCCAGATGGTGAGGCACATTCATGGCATCCTCCAGGAGCTGAGGGCCCTCACAGCAGCCATGAGGCACGAGGAGAGCCGGAGACACAGGGGGACAGTGAGAAGGGGCGGCACAATCAGACCCTACACAACAACACAGTGATGGATGGAAGGGCGGTGGAATCACATCTTACACAAACAGGGAAATCAAACACACTTAAAGACACATGAGGCACAACAGCTGATCCTGATATAATCATCGAATAATCAGTAGCAGATGCTAGGATGATTTAAAGCAGTGCTTCTCCACCTCATTCAAAGGCCTGACACTTCTCTGAAAATAAACTTCAGGATTCCAGGCATTTTGAATGTACTTCATGGCTTCCCCTCTTTTGAACCATTGAATTTACATGACTTTTACAGTCGTTCGTGGTTTACTAAATAAAGGGGGCAGTCATACTAAACTTCAATCACGCAATATTTATTTGGACGCTGCATTGTTCGTGATATCATGTCACACTCTGCAGTCCCTTTTTTAATCAAATTCAACATATAAAAAAATAAAGAAAATGTAAGAATGTATTTTTTTTTTTTATTACAGAATTTTCATTTTTTGGGGAAGGTGAACTTTGCCTGAACAGTCTCCCACATTCACATTTCATATGAATGTAAGGATTTTTTCAACAAGGATTTTTTACACACAATTTCAATCCAATGAATGTATAGTCGTTATAAAAATGTCGATTAACTTTTAAAATGTTACTAATTTACATGACTTAATTATTTTATTAGGCTTTCTCGTGTACCCAGGTTTTCCAAGGCACTGGGAACCCTAGTACTTCAAAAAAAAAAAAAAAATGTAAATAACTAAAACAAAAATTAAACCAAAAAAAATTTAAATATTAAAGTTTAAAATGTAAAATTAAAATCTAATGAATAAATAAAAGTTGCTGAGAGGATTAATTAAAATAAGAATTATTTACTACTATTTTTTAGCTTATTTTAATGATACCCTTTTCCTTTTTTCTTTCTTTCTTTCTTTTTTTTTTTTCTTTTTTTTTTTTTTACAATTTTTAGCATCTTGATTCCCCTTGGACATTAGTGGGCTTTGGGCTCCTGGTTGAGAACCACTGATTTAAAGGAATGTTCTGGGTTAAGCACATCTCTCTACTCACAGCACCGGTGCTAACCTAGTCCATGAATAATAAACTACTTTTTTTTTTTTTTTTATGTGTCTATATGACATGTATACAAGGCGTTTTTCTGCCATCAGCCAACCAACTCTCTAATTATCGTAGTTAGCCATAAAAAAAATACCCATTCACATTAATCTCATGCTAACATGTATAATCTTTAACCTGTATAATGTTTAAGTTTCAATAAAGTGTGATGAATTGTCTATTTGTAATGTTTATTCTGGTGCAGTACAATCACCTTACAGACTTCCAGAGCAAGTGTGTTGCATTTTTTTAAACTGGCAATCAAAGACAAAATCCCACAGATGCTGCTGTATTTAGCCTGGACTGTTCCTTTCATCATATAGCGTTCTGCTATCATCTTTATTATAAATACTGAGACCAAAGTAATGGGCAAGAACAAGAGGAACATCAAGAACAAGACAACTTTCAAACACAGAGTGGTGTGACAGCACTTGCTGCTGTGGGTGGACAGAGATGGGACACATGAGTGCAGGGTAGGATCAAGGTTCAGAGGGGATGATCTGTGCTGAGTTCCGGTACCTGCCAGTGCTTCAGTGTGGCTGAGCAGGAGGCTCCTCTGGCTCACTGTGTCCACAGTAACACTCATGCTCATGCTCATGTCATGTGTAGAGGGAGAGTCCGGCTCCTCCTCGACCGCGTGCCACGCCAACAGACCCACCTCAGCGTCATTCAGATAACCATTAGACGTCTCACTGCTTACACTCTCACCTGACAGAAGAGAGGTTATAATGACAAAAACATTAGTTATCACATGGCTCTCTGAAATGCAGATCTCTGGGGTCTGTTATTCCCTGATAATGTATAACAGGACCATTCATATCAGTATCTGAAGATGGTGCTTCTTTTATGTCTCATAACAACACCGCAGATTCACTCTCTTTTGTTTCATACAGATGCATCTGGTGGCATCTTGATTTTTGGAAGCTCTGTGTTTAGTGAGCTAATAAAATATTAAAACGATGTAAATTTTCAGTTATGTCCAATTATTTACTTACATGACAAGTAGCCATGTAATAAGCAGCATAATGTACGTCCAGCTAGTCACTTGTCATCTTTAAAAAATAATAAAAATTTAAATGTATCAATCTGTGTGTGTGTGTGTGTGAGATAGATACATTTATTATAATTATTAGTTAATGTATTGTTTTATTACTGCATTATTTTGATATTTATAATAACATAATTCCTACTGATATTTCCATAATACTGTATACTAATACACTGTGTATATCAAACTACCTCACTATTCTTTCTTTCAATTCAAGATGTTTTGCACTTTTTTTCTATTAAAATCAAGCATAAAACAAAACAAAACAAAACTTAATTTTTACATCATCATCATTATTATTAGTAGTAGTAGTAGTAGTAGTAGTAGTAGTAGTAGTAGTAGTAGTAGTAGTAGTAGTAGTAGTAGTAGTAGTACTATTATGGTATACAACCAAGCAAAAAAGAATGTAAGAAAAGGATTTTTTATTTTTTTTTTAACAAGAAGAACAGAAAGATGCCAGGAGTGATCATGGAACAGAGCTCACTTTTCTCCCGTAGTTTAATCTTCAGAAATGTTGGAGCTCCGTCTGCTGGATAATCCAGATCTGCTGGACTGCTGCTCCGCCGGATCAGAATCTGAGAATATCCACAAAACTTCAATAAAATTGGCATGTGAAGAATCATTTCATAAATCAATGGCAATGCAATGTTACTGACCGTGGGAGCGTCACTCTCTCTTTTCCCTGTAGAGCTGCTCTCTGACACAGACGCTCTGCCCATTTCCACAGACTCATCTCTCTTCTGACCTGCATTTCAAACCAGTAGGCCACATATCAGAAATCATGCTGCCTGTGATTTTCAAGCAAATTCCTACAGCAGACTAATTCTTAGTTTACGTTACATTGGCTAATATGACAACTGTGTAAACAATCCAATGCATATATTTGGTTTAATGGCATCTTTTTGCTAAGTACTACGAATTAACATCAGTATCACTAATACCAATACAGATGTGGCCAGTCTAATCTGTCCCTCCCTGTTTCATAATGAATGAAAATATTTCTACACTTCTCAAAAAAAGTTCTCGAACACTGTGCTTTGTGCCATTGCTTTGGCAAAGCATCACAATATGGCTCAGTGCCATTTGCAAAAGGCTGCAATTTATTTAAATAAGCATACAGTCTGCATCTGCATCTGCATTTCAAAGCAAAGTACAGCACCATTCACAATTTGTAAACCTGCTTTCAGAGAAACTGCAGCTGTCCACAACAATAAAAGCTCTTCAAAGTGAATTTATATACTTGATGCAAAAATAATAATTTTTACATGTACATTTATTTTATAGTGCAGCTGTATTACAATAGTTATTTATTACTGTCTTAGGGATAACAATACAAAAGTTTAAGGTCCAGGTTTTAAGGCAATGCTAAAAATACTTTATTTTGTTCAGTTTGGTCAGAGGAAAAAAAATAGAGCTCTTCATTAAGTTATTCTAAAAATGTACTGGGGCAAATATTTAGTAGTCCTCAAAACATCTGATTTCACCAGTAGATTTAAACAAGTACATTCTTTTAAATCAGAATCAGAATGAGCTTTTATTGCCAGTTTACACACATATGAGGAATTTGTTTTCGTGACAGAAGCTTCCATAGTGCAACAGAATAACAGCAACAGAACAAAAAACAGATAATAAAAAGAACAATTAAAAAATAGAACAAGTGAATAAGGAATACAAATATACAAATTTACAATTGTATGTACAGATATATAACAATAGACAGTTGTATGTACAGGTATATTATGTGCAAATTGAAATGTAGACTAAGTATGTGTGTTAGAAACTGTTTCTGTGCCTGGCCGTTCTAGTGCTCAGAGCTCTGTAGCGTCGACCAGACGGCAACAGTTCAAAGAGGGAGTGTGCTGGATGTGAGGGGTCCAGAGTGGTTTCAGCCCTTTTGCTCACTCTGGATAAGTACAGTTCTTGGAGAGTGGGGAGGGTTGTACCACTGATTTGCTCAGCTGTCCGGACTACCCTCTGTAGTCTTCTGAGGTCAGATTTGGTAGCTGAGCTGAACCAGACAGTTATTGAAGTGCAGAGGACGGATTCAATGATGGCGGAGTAGAACTGTTTCAGCAGCTCCTGTGGCAGGTTGAACTTCCTCAGCTGGCGAAGGAAGTACAACATCTGCTGGGCCTTTTTAACAATGGAGTCCATGTGAGTGTCCCACTTCAGGTCCTGGGAGATGGTGGTGCCCAGGAACCTGAATGACTCCACTGTCGTTACAGTGCTGTTCATGATGGTGAGTGGGGGGAGAGCAGGGGGGTTTCTCCTGAAGTTCACAATCATCTCCACTGTTTTGAGCGTGTTGAGCTCCAGGTTGTTGAGACTGCACCAGACAGCCAGCTCCTTATCCTCCTGTCTGTAAGCAGACTCGTCACCGTCTTGGATGAGGCCGATAAGTGTGGTGTCGTCTGAAAACTTCAGGAGCTTGACAGAGGGGTCTTTAGATGTGAAGTTGTTGGTGTAGTGGGAGAAGAGCAGTGGGGAGAGAACGCAGCCCTGAGGAGCTCCAGTGCTGATTATGCGGGTGCTGGATGTGTATTTCCCCAGCCTCACTAGCTGCTGCCTGTCTGTCAGCAAGCTGTTGATCCACTAACAGACGGAGGTGGGCACGGAGGGCTGAGTTAGTTTGGGCAGGAGGAGGTTTGGAATGATAGTGTTAAAGGCCGAGCTGAAGTCCACAAACAGGATCCTCACATAAGTCCCTGGTCTGTCTAGATGTTGCAGAACATAATGCAGTCCCATGTTGACTGCATCGTCCACAGACCTGTTTGCTCTGTAGGCAAACTGAAGAGGATCCAGCACGGGTCAAGTAATGTCCTTCAGGTGGGCCAGCACCAGTTTTTCAAAAGACTTCATGACCACAGACGTTAGAGCCACAGGCCTGTAGTCATTTAGTCCTGTAATTTTGGATTTCTTTGGGATGGGGATGATGGTGGAGCTTCGCACAGCTCCAGTGATCTGTTGAAGATCTGTGTGAAGATGGGGGCCTGCTGGTCAGCACAGGATTTCAGACAGACTGGTGTAACACAATCTGGGCCTGGTTCTTTTTTCCTTTTCTGCTTCCAGAAGACATGGCGCACATTGTCTTCGCTGATCAGAAGTGTAGGTGTGGGGGTTGCTGGAGGTGTTAATGGTTGTGTGGAGAGGTGTTCAGGGCGGGTGTGGGGTGTTTTTTCATACCTGCAGTAGAACTCATTCAGATCGTCTGCCAGTTGTTGATTCTCCACAGTGCTGGGGGATGGTGTCTTGTAGTTGGTGATCTCTTTCAGACCTTTCCACATTGATGCTGAGTCACTGGAAGAGAATTGAATCCTTAATTTTTCAGAATATTTCCTCTTTGCCACTCTGATCTCCTTTTCCAGTGTGTATTTGGCCTGTTTATACAAGACTTTGTCCCCCTTCCCGTAAGCATCTTCTTTGGCCTGACGGAGCTGTCTGAGTTTTGCAGTGAACCACGGTTTGTCGTTGTTGTAGGTTAAATGAGTCCTGGTGTTGAAACAGAGTCCGGGTGTTGTTGTTCTGTGTCTGTGATCTGATCAGCGAGTTTCTGCAAAGCTGAGCTCACGTGCGCTTGCGGAGGAATGTAAACACTCACGAGAATGAACGAGCAAAACTCCCGCGGCGAGTAGAAAGGCTTACAGTTAGTGAAGAGCACTTCTAGATCTGAACAGCACATCTTCTTTAACACAGTTACATCTGTACACCACCTCTCATTGATGTAAAAGCATGTCCTGCCACTGCATGATTTCCCCGTTGATTCTGCGTTGCGGTTCCGCTCTAAACAGTCGAAAGCCCGGCAGACTTAACGCGCTGTCTGGAATGGCATCATTCAGCCAGGTTTCCATGAAACACAGAGCAGCAGAGTGTGAGAAATCCTTATTTGTCCGGGAGAGCAGAAGGAGTTTGTTTGTTTTGTTGGGTAGAGAGCGGAGATTCGCCAGATGGATGCTAGGCAGCGCTGTCCGAAATCCGCGCTTTCTGAGCTTCACGAGCGCCCCGGCACGCTTCCCTCGTCTGCGCATCCTGAAGCGTCTGAACAGCGCCGCTGCTCGGCCAACTACAATGTCCAGCAAAACATCCAAATAATCGAAAACCGGTGAAATATCGGTTGGTATGTACTCCCGAATGTCCAGCAATTCATCTCTGGTGAAACTGATTGCAGGGATATAACTAAAGACAGGACAAACTAACAAAAACATAAAAACAACTGTGGAAGACGCCATGGAGGCTGCCATGGAGGCTGCCATGAGCGGCGCTATCTTGGATCGACAGTCCAAGATGTATCTACCTATAATATTTCAAATGAAAAGAATCACTGACACTATACTAAATCACAAAAACTATTACCACAATATACAACAACATAACTGTCATTAATATAAAGGTTAAGACATACGGTATGTTATGAGTAGGGGTGGGAATCGCAGGGTACCTCACGATACGATATAATCACGATACATGGCTCACGATAACGATAATATCACAATACAGCGATTTTGCGATAATCGATATATATCTATAATGATAAATCACGATATCTGTCTAACAAAATGCCTGTGAAAAGGTTAAGTGCATGTTTTCTTTCTTTATTCAAGTCCAAACTGTTAAAAAACGGCAAAAAAAAAAGTTCTGTAAATCAATTTTAACATGTTGAGTAGGCTAAATTAATAATTTTATTCTTGGACTTATTAAAAGCTTACACTTTTCTTTTTCTCTGTGTGTAAACAAACATTTAACTGCTTATCAAACAGAAAAAAAAATACTAGATAGATAGATCGATATAATATAAACCTGGTACATTTCAAAATTTACCTGGAGTGCCTTCTCAACCTTTCTACTCCTCTCATCATAAAAACGGAGCCCCACATGAAGAAATAGCGGTTCACATCGCGTCTTTTGCACGCTCAGGTTTGTTATTTCAAATGTTGATGCGCAGCAAGCACACACACTGCACACTTCTGCGCCGCATTGTGGCTCTGACAAGGTTTTGTTTCGTCCTCCATGCAATAGGTGCAGATTTATGTTTCTGCCGGTCGGTGCCCACTGTTCACACTGCATAACGCGCACTTGTAATATCTGAGAGAGAGGGAGAGCATCCAGTTGTGTTCACATAAAACTAGACGCACCGGCGGAGCTCTCTCTTTCATATAGTGAGGGAAATCCACCTGCGATCCGAGTGGAGAGGTTAGGATACTCATGAACTGAATATGCACTCGCAATAACAACGTTTCTCGTGCTTCCCCGTCTTCATAGAGAAGGCGCTTCATGGAACTTGCTCAGAGTCAGAGCGCATTAGGAAAGCTGGAAATGGCGCGGCCGTGATTTCTACGCATTTTTAAACACTGTGAACAGGGAAATCTATTTAGAGCACCTTATTGTATTAATTAAAATATCGATATTTGGTGCCAGATATCGATTCTTGTATCGCATGGAGAAGGATCGCGATATATCGCCATATCGATTTATTGTCCCACCCCTAGTTATGAGTGACATCTGTGTCTAACACAACTCTGTATTTTCAGCAAAGCAGACTGATGAATATTTCTATGTTGGTGTCAATCATATTTACAGGTAATTGTTCTCATACTGTCTCTGAGTATATAATGATTATTAGTGGGTTTAAAGTGCAACCCAAATAAATACTGAAAATACAACATGCTGTTTTTTTGTTTTGTGTTTTTCTTTCTCAGTAAAGCAAACTCAGTCATTTTAGGCTGCAAAAATCAGTCCCCTGAAATTCTGCTGGCACTGTTTTTTTTTTTTTCTTCTAAAACTACTGAAGAAGTGACTGGAGATTCATGTGATTCTACATCATTTTAAACACATACTGTATCGTATGTCTAAAGTACTATTCAGCAAAAACGTTCATTTCTACATCCCTACAGTCATCAGTCTATTATTGAGTGTAATGTGTGATTGTGTGGGTACCTGGGAAGGTGTCGTTGATCTGCTGTGTGATGTCAGAGGTGCTACTGCTGCGGGGCAGAGGACTGTCTCCATCCCCCATCTCACATTCAGACAGCTGACACTCCTCCACGTCTAGTGGACAAACACACACACCGTCACCAATGCTTCACCTGACACAATCACCATGCTAACCAGAACTCACAAGAAATACTTTCTATTCATGGGCCCTCGACTTATTCAGCATTTTCATAATAACAGGGCAAACATGCATGCTGAAAATCTGATTATAAACTGTGCTTCAATAATTAAGTGGAAGTTTGCCACAAGCAGTTCTGAGGGCACTAATGGAAAACACCTTTTGTATTTGCACGATAATAGAGAATCAAGTAAAAGAGGTTATATAGTGCGCTTAAACAGTTTTTGTGGCTTTCCATCTAGTTCATGAGGGATTCAATCTCATTGACTGTCAACAAAGTTTGCATGCTCCTGCAAATCACACCAAAGTTATAACTAAATGCTCCACATGTGTCTAGAGATACTCTTTAATTCAGTTCTTGGATCGTGAATGAAGTGAGCGAGTGTTTCCATTAGTGCTCTCTGCACTTCTTCTGGCGGTCTGGAATGAAAGGAAGTAGAAGTATCCTTATAAAAACAAAGCATTTATACAGTGGATTATCTGCCTTTTTCCTGGCTACGCTAAATCTTAAATGAAAGCAGATGACGGCAAGATAGAAAACAGGAAAAGTACGTTCCGTGCCGGAGACAGGAAACAGGAAGTTACCTGAGAGTCTGTGAGAGCAGTGAGAGTTGTGAGAGATACCAGGTAAGAAAGAGCTGACAGTGTGGAGCAGCATGGGCACACTCTTAGTGGCCGGCAAAGCCTCACAAAGATGCACACAGTTGCTGATAGACTGACTTCGCTTAGCTGCCCACAGAAGCAGGGAAGGAGAGCGCAGGCGAGAGAGAGAGAGAAAGAGACAGACAGACAGACAGACAGAGAGAGAGAGAGAGAGAGAGAGAGATGGGGAAAAGGATCAATTGCATTCTACAGCTGTGGTAATAGCAAGACAATTTATTAAAGTGTGTCATTTCTGTGCAAGCAAACCAAACTCACACCTCTGGTTGAGCCAATATTTCGGCTTCAGAATTCATAAAGTTGTGTTCATTTGTAAAGATTATTCTGATGAACAAAACCTGTAAGAATCCTAAACTTTTGTAGGTCACAGAGCTTATTTACTGCAATAATCCAACAGCCAATGGAAAATCCTATTGGTTTTTGTGAAGGGAACCAGGGTGATGCTGGCTTATGGGTCAGCCTACAAAAATGTTACTGTGTGGCGCTGCTCAGACTGATGGTTTGTTTGAAAGCACCTTACTTAGGAAATGTCTCTGCCTTTTGAACTGGAATAGGAGACAGTACTTTAAAATCCTCAAAAATGACACACTTCAGCTTTAAATGAACAGCATGTTGTTCCCAACCCTGCAGTAACAAAAAAAGAGGTTGTCATTGAGTGTGTTTTTTTTTTTTGTCTATTGATGTTTTGGAAATGCAGATAATACTATGAAACTGAAATCAAGTGGGATTTAAGCAAAACAATGATGGAAAATACAATTATGCCTACAGTCACATTTCTCAGATTCACAAACATAAAAACGGTTCAAAACAAATGAACACAAGAACCAAATGAGAGTAAAAAATGGCTAGGGTGCTGACAACATTAGGAACCACAATATTACACACTCATAAAGCAGCCTTTTCACTATCTTAGCCATTAACCACACAAAACAATACATCTGAAAAAGAGAACACTGTAGGTTTTCTATGCATAATCAATGGAAATGATTATTTAGGAATTAAAAAAATATATGTATATATATATATATATATATATATATATATATATATATATATATATATAATAATTGACAAAATTATTCACAAAAGTCTATTTCACAGAAATATTGTTTAGAATCAGCATGCAACAGAAGTTGTGATTATCTTTTTTTTTTCTGTATTGTGATGTATATGAGAGTAAAATGGCTTTTAAAAACAGAAAAAATGATCACGGATGGGACTTGATTTTGTCCATTGGGAACTGACCGGATCATTGGATCATTGTCATTTGCTAATTGCTGCAATATCCTGTGTGTGATAAGTTGCTGGAGGGGAGAGGTTAATGTCCCACACTCACAGGAGTTATTTAAATTAAAATGCTATTATTTTGATTAAAGATGAGCACATGACTTTAAATAATAATAATGATAATGTGCACAGATAAATCACTTACAGTAAACAAAACATTCCATAAAAAATGAGAACTGTCATTTTTGACTTCAGGGTGACTTTAAAGATAATCCTTTTAGTACTAAAACACCGGCAATTCCCACCTCATGCTCTTAGTTCTGATTAGACTGCATCACATCTGGCCCGACAGTCTCATACAGCTGTAAACCTAAGAAATGTCAATGTGACCAAAGTTCAAATCTGATCTGAAAATTCCAAATATGAATATAATTGGAACTTGACACAACTCTTGCACTACTCTCCACTGGATATGAATGACTTCCAGACTGTCATTCATCAGAGATAGTGGAAAGGCGGCTTGAGAATGACAGTCATAACATAAAAAAACATAGAATGAATCTTTTACATGATTGACCTGTAAGTCTGGGGGCTGTTTCATAAAAGACGCTAATAAAAGCTGGGATTAAAGTCCAAAATCTGACTTGAAATAACCAAACAAATCAATCGGGTCTAAAGCGGTTTCATAAACGACAATTTAAGTTCACACAATCTCACTAATTCGATCCAGGTTCAATGAGTCAGGATAATTTGATGTGCACACTTTTTCTTAAGCAGCCCTTAATGTTGATGGCAAACAGCGAATATATTTGTGCTGTTTAATAATGCATTTGAGACGTTGTGTTTTCTTCAGTGCATAACTGACACGTCACCGGTATATTTTTTCATCTGTAAATGTTAGAAAGTCATGCAAATATATCCATTTTGCTGTCAGGAGAGGACAAGGCTTACGCGAGCGAATGAGCGCTGCTGCGTGCATGCGCGCTAAACAGACGGAGCAGAATAGAATAATAGCGCAATGAATAAAAGATGCATTCTGCTAAAATATTTGTTGTTGGACATTAAACACATGTAGAATTTAATCCTACATAAGTGTATTTTTATGATAGCAGTAACTGTGAATCAAATGTAAGCTGGCTAATACAGCCCTACTATCTCAAATGAGTTAAACGTGTGTTCCTCTTATCAGTTAAAATGTAGTCTGATTTTTATTATTTATTTTCATTTTTAATTCAGTGATTTTAACTTTTAATTTAGTGTTTTTAATGCTTTAAAGAGCAATTATATATATATATATATATATATATACACACATACACATACATCTACTAATAACCATAAAAGGTACAGCTGTCATAAAACCCGAGAGAAATGCTGCATGGCTAGAAACTGCTGATCAACTGAATGTGCAAGTAGCAACTCTGTTCAAATGTTTTTGTATATCTTAAAAAAAAAAGAAGAAGAAAAAAAAGGTCATTACATTTTGGGCACAATATATTAAATACAGTTGGTTGTAGCCTGTTTTTTATTTATTTGATTATTTAAGTTGCATTGTTCTGTCAGTGGTAATATCGACGCGTTCCTATTGGTCAGTGTTAGAGGAGCTCAGTTTAACCTGACAGTTAGCCTGCTCCGGACCGGGTTCGTTTCCTAGCATAAGTTGCCACAGTGACTGAGCTTGAGCTATGATAATTTTGCTTTCAGAAATCAAATCAAGTGAAAATAAATCAGAATAACTGAAATAAGCCTGGCTTATTTGGTAAACTAGTTTTAAGAAACAGCCCCCTGGTGGTTTAAAGTAACACCACACACCTTTCCTCTCTTCAAGCTCCATTGATATATCAGTCATGTCTAAGTAATCTGGGTCAAGGGGTTGTTGAAATGACAACGCCAAAGTATGAGCGACAGTAACCGTGAACGCCAATAAAAACACACAGACTAAAATGCAGATTCCATGAAGGCATCACATCAAAGCACAATCTGAATGAAAGCTGGAAGTGTTTGTTCTGTAAAGAGCATTTTCACCAACAACCGATTGGTATTTTTTTTACCAGAAATAAGCTGAAGTCAAACAGAGGACACGCTTTGAGGATTTCTAACCGCGCTCTCGTTCGGCTCATGGCGTCCTTTGATACTCAATCCCCGAGAAGGAAATATGAAGCACATTATTTCAAGTTTGCTCTGCCAGCTCTGATAAGACAAAATATTAGCATTGTGTTTTTTGGCCACTCCATGTCACGTCTGGAGAAGAGCCGTGAAAGCGGAGGGCTCTATTATTCCCTCTACAGCGCGCTTTAATTACCGCCTTTTCTTTCTAGATTACATCGCTTTCGCCGAGTTACCTATTTATGCATATTAATGAGCATTAATTACGCTCTTAATGAAACTATCAAAAACAGGCAGGCAGTTTGATGAGGCGGCTCTCCTAACGAGGAGGGGAGGACGCTGGGCTGTTTGAAGATCAATGTAGGAGAAATCCAATTAGGCAAAAGAAAAGGGGGGAATTTAAAGCCACGTCGTTTCATGTGCGCACACACAATCGAGGATGTTTCTGGGGGCGGCGTGTGCGAGAGGCATCCTTCAGTCTCAAACGCATCTGCTCCAAACTCAACAAGCTCTCCACCATAAAGAGATGCAATCATCTCCAAACCAGGAAAGATTAAAAGGAAAATATTTCTGCGCATGTGCGTGTAAGGAGACAAAGAGACAGAAAACCCATGTTTGTGTCACATGGATTCAGTTTCACTTGTTCTATACATGGTGAGAGCAACAGAACAATTTCTGTCTCCGCAAACTCTGTCCCATGGATGGAATTGTGGAATGCAGTCATAAAAATGCAAAATGTCTCGGAATGCGGCACATTTTCCATGAATAAATCAAAAGTAGGGCTGTACACTAAATCAAATTGTGACAAACTGTTTGGAATACAACAGTGTAAAAAGACTGTTGAAGTCTGCATGCTCAGTGTGTCTCTGTGTGAAGGAGCGCCACAGTTTACCTACTACACATATTCAAGCTTGAAGAAATTGTGACAAATCTATTGTGTACTATTGTACAGTATGCTTCTCAAAGTATTAATAAAATTAAATAAAACATTTTTATGGAATATCGCATTTTTTTCCTCCATGTTTTAATTTTAACAGTAAACTTCTATTGTGTAGCACTTTGCAAGACCAAGTTGAAGTTTTATGAATTAAATTGATTAGACATGAAATTTAATTTAACCATTAAAACAGAATTCAGGAAAAAAATAAAAATAAAAAACAGAATGCAGAAAAAAAATATTTGAGGAAAAAAAAAAAAAAAAAACTTAATTTGGGAAAAATAAAACATCTTCAGGCAAATATGTTTAGAATTACTGTAAGTGAATAAACAAAGCAAGCTATAAGCAAGTCACCCCGCAGACATCTGAGATAGACTGTGTTCATCTGGAGTGTTCATGAGTGCTGCAGATTAACTCTAACCTGATGCTTTCTGCCTGACGTTGTTGCGAGCTTTCTCCACAGCAGGAGCTCCAGTGGTGGTGGCACTGCGGAACCTCATGGGTTCCTGAGTGCCCACCTGGTCTCCAGAGCTCCTCCAGCTCAAGGAGAACGACCGCGCTCCATCTGTAGACTTCTGGGAGTCCTGCATCACTCCTGAAACACACACACACACACACAATATCATTACTCCTGTAACTGTCTCTGATTCAAACTCCAGATATCTGAATTATTTCTGCAAATGAGTTTTTAAATGTTCACAGAAATCCAGGGGTGTTGCTTTACATGCAAAGCAAACATGTCAAAATGGCATTCACAATACATTTTCTTCTTTCATAATGTGACATATTATTTCTGAGCAGAACAAGACTTAGGGGATGAAAATTAAGATGACTTGATTACCCAAAAGAAAGTGACAAGTGTATTGTTTATGGTCAATAAACTTGGGATTAATTAATAAAAGTAGCAATTTCACCATAAAAGCATGCAAGTATAGTCTGCTGTGTAAAAAAAAAAAGGAAAAACACGCTACTACCTCAGGAGTTAACTTTAAGAGTAATTTTATCATATTAACTACACTACACAGCATGTTACATGGTTTAACACGTTATTCACTCTCATTCAAAAGTTTGTGGTCAGTAAGATTTGGTAATGTTTTTGAGAGCTCTTCATATTTTTGCGGAAACCATGGTATATTTTCTTTAGAGTTAACTGCAGTTCAGTTGCAAGATCGATTGAAGTACAGTTTCTATCAAGCTATGACAGATTTTTACTGCTAATTTTTTTAATAAGGACGTGAAAATTTGATAGCCTTTACATATACACTTTTAAGAATGTATTACCTATTAATGCATATTTTTCATTTAATATTTGTGAGTAAAACAATGTATTTGCAAATATCACGCTTATTTTTAAGCATGTAATTTACACACAAACACCCACCCCTGCCCCGCTGCTTCTTTTCCTTCTGCTCTGAGAGTTTGTCCAGCGGTAGGTTGTGGAGGTCCAGGCCGTAGACGTGACGGGCCAGTACGGCAGTGAGAGAGTCCATGATGCTGGCCCACTCGAACACCAGCTCCTCCCAGTGACTGAGAGAGGACAGCACAGCCAGCAGCTCGTCCCACAGCTCACGAGAGATAAACACGGTCAGGTTGGCCCGCACCCACGCCACGAAGATCGTCTACAAATGACAGCAGTACACAATTCACACAGCCTGACCCCACATCAAGCCATACCAGCTACATCATCATATACAACAATAACAATCTTACAAGCAAAGTATTACACAGGGTAAAACATTCTACTGCCATTAGAGTTTTATCCAAGTTAAACAAAGACCTTATACAAAGAGAGAAATTAAAGAATGTTAGCTTCATGTTCTAGCATTAAAAATCATTCTTCAAATCAATTTTGCCATAATAAAATCAGTTATTCTGTTACAGCAAAATACATTAATTTTATTATATAGAAACATTTGTGATAGTTCTTGTGTACACAATACAGTACATTACTTAAGCTTTTGGCAAATAATTACCACCCAGAGATTATAAACACCAAAATTACTTCATTAAACTGAATGTAAAAGGACGTACACTACCGTTTAAGTTTGGGGTTGGTAAGATTTTTAAAAATGTTTTTAAAAGAAGTTTATGCTCATGAGAATTAATTTTAAGTGTAATTCATTTCTGATATTTATTTAATATGCTGATTTACTGCTCAAGAACCATTTCTTATTATTAACCAGTGTTGGGGGTAATGCATTACAAGTAACGCAATTTATGTAATCAGATTGGATTAAGTAACTAGTAAAGTTGTGACACTGTCACACAAAGACACATGTTTTATACCGCTCAATATGTATTAAGATGGTTTTACACCTATATATTTGAGTTTCAATGGTTTTACATGTTGTCTTAGCCATTTTAATCCTCTTAATTATTTCATGTCTGCATGTCTTTAAATGTTCTTGGGTCTGCCTGTCATGTGATCAGTCACATGACAGGAATCAGGAAGTAGACCAGTATAAAGCAAGCAGCATGTCAAACAATCAGGGTCACTGACCAAAGGACTGCACCAGCTGGATTGAGGAGTTGTTTTAAGGACTTACCATTCCAGCATCTCACTTGTTTTGGATTATCACTTTCTTTGGATTGTATACAGGTGCTGGTCATATAATTAGAATATCATCAAAAAGTTGATTTATTTAACTAATTCCATTCAAAAAGTGAAACTTGTATATTATATTCATTCATTACACAGACTGATATATTTCAAATGTTTATTTCTTTTAATTTTGATGATTAGAGTTTACAGCTCATTAAAGTCAAAAATCAGTATCTCAAAATATTAGAATATTTACATTTGAGTTTGAATAAACGACCATCCCTACAGTATAAATTCTGAGTATCTCTTGTTCTTTGAAACCACAATAATGGGGAAGACTGCTGACTAGACAATGATCCAGAAGATGAACATTGACACCCTCCACAAAGAGGGTAAGTCACAGAAGGTCATTACTGAAAGGTGTGGCTGTTTACAGAGTGCTGTATCAAAGCATATTAAATGCAAAGTTGACTGGAAGGAAGAATTTGGGTAGGAAAAGGTGCACAAGCAACAGGGATGACCGCAAGCTTGAGAATACAATACCAGGAAATTTTAGAGCACTTCATGCTTCCTTCTGTTGACAAGCTTTATGGAGATGCTGATTTCATTTTCCAGCAGGACTTGGCACCTGCCCACACTGCCAAAGGTACCAAAAGC
The DNA here is from genome assembly GCF_012432095.1 of Onychostoma macrolepis. NCBI lineage: Eukaryota > Metazoa > Chordata > Actinopteri > Cypriniformes > Cyprinidae > Onychostoma > Onychostoma macrolepis. Next base: position 28,810,929 of record NC_081171.1, on the reverse strand, counting down.
TGGTTCAATGACCATAGTGTTACTGTGCTTGATTGGCCAGCAAACTCGCCTGACCTGAACCCCAGAGAGAATCTATGGGTATTGTCAAGAGGAAGATGAGAGACACCAGACCCAACAATGCAGATGAGCTGAAGGCCACTATCAGAGCAACCTGGGCTCTCATAACACCTGAGCAGTGCCACAGACTGATCGACTCCATGCCACGCCGCATTGCTGCAGTAATTCAGGCAAAAGGAGCCCCAACTAAGTATTGAGTGCTGTACATGCTCATACTTTTCATTTTCATACTTTTCAGTTGGCCAAGATTTCTAAAAATCCTTTCTTTGTATTGGTCTTAAGTAATATTCTAATATTTTGAGATACTGATTTTTGACTTTCATGAGCTGTAAGCTCTAATCATCAAAATGAAAAGAAATAAACATTTGAAATATGTCAGTCTGTGTGTAATGAATGAATATAATATACAAGTTTCACTTTTTGAATGGAATTAGTGAAATAAATCAACTTTTTGATGATATTCTAATTATATGACCAGCACCAGTATATACCAGTTTTATTGTGTTGTTTTAAGATCCTTGTGAATTCTGTAAATACACTATTTATTCCTTCTACTTTTGTTGTTGTCTCATCTTTTAAAACACTTATTTTACCTCACAGTTTAATCTGACCCCATTTTAAATCTATGTAATAAGGCTGATTGTTACAAAGTAACGCATTACTTTTTAATTTAGAAGGAAATATCTGAGTTACTTTTTCAAATAAGTAATGCCAGTTACTTTGTTTCCCATGTCTTGACTGACAGCTCTTGTGTTGCCATGTTGAGAGAAATCAGGAGTAATTGCAGAGGCATTGCGTGTGAACATGTTACTGTAGTTCTAGACTAAATATGAACATGTGTTTACTCATCTCACCTGAACAAAAACAGATTCAGTATTCCTCAAAATGAATAAAAAGGGTCTCTGAATATTATACAAACCTGCAATAATTAAATGTTAAATAAAACAAATATAATTTATGAAGTTAATCCCATTTTATTATTATTTTATTATCCAATGTCTTTGCTACTGACCTTCGATGATCCAATTCAACCATACTAAGCAAAAATGACACGTTATCATTTTTGTTATTACTGAATAGTGTTGAACTTTTTTCTGCGTCATATTCTTCACGCAATTGTTTTTGAGCTGCGCCCTCTTGCAATTACCTAATTTAGTACTTCATAGTAGCCGTTTTACTTACATGAAACAAAATGTACTTACCATGTAACTAAGTTATGGAACAGACTGTACTTACAGTTTGTAGTTATGTAGATGTAATAGGCAGCTACTGTTACACATATGTAACAGACCGAGTCTGATACACTTGATACACTTTATTTTAAGTAGCTTATGCCTGTGTAATATTCTGTAATTGCAATGTAATCAGAAATGTATTACATGTATTTAAGCTGTGTACTGGTGGCTTAAATCAAACTAAGGTTTTTTTTTCTAGGCTTGATGGTGTTTATGGGGTGCAGTCTAACATGTGTTCATGCTTCGTTTTTTTTTAAAACTTATTATTTTTCATATAATTTACCTTTATTCCACACCGCTCTGTCCCTTCTCTGACAAACGCCTCGATTATTTCCTGTTTTTATGAAGCCCCTCCCTCAGAAATACGTGATGGGCTCTGATTGGTTAGCTGGCTCAGTGTGTGTGTCTACATGTCCCGCCCCTCAGCTCAGCGGCATGTGCTCCGGTTGTATTGTAAACAATGGCGTCGTCTATATTGCTTATCAATTTGAGCCCGATTGAGACGCAGAGGATATTAGTGAAGAGGATCTCAGAACCTGTGCAAGCACGGCTCTTAATGGTATGTTTGTTTGTTTGTTTGTTGTCTCATACTTTTAGATACGCTGTTATTATGTTACTGCTTATGTTAGCTTTTAATATACGGTTTTATTCTGATTAAAGCTTTAATACAGTATGGCAACCACACACACGCGTCCATGTATAACGCTTCTCATTGCTATAACCATGTGTACTACATGGTTAGGGTTAGGCTTAGGGTTACTTCCATGTAATTATGCATAATTAATAGCAATTATAATAGTAAGTACATGTAACGTGTAACAAGGACACCTTAAAATAAATTTTACATTTGTAAAATAACTTTTTTATATTAAAACAAACAAGCAAGCCCTGCTCAGATTTAAAAAGCAACTCAAAAGAAATATAATGCATTACTTTCCATAAAAAGTAAAGTAATTAGTTACTTTAAGGAGTAACACAATATTGTAATGCAATACTTAAGGAAACTTTCCCCATAAACAATATTGAAAACAGCCATGCTGCTTCATATTATTCATTATTTATTTTTATTTTTTGCAGCATAATTTTTATAATAGAAACTAGGATAAATTTTTTCTGAAATATTTGATGAATAGAGAGTAGAAAACAACAGCATTTATTTGAAATAAGTTTTTTAATAAAGTCATTACTTCTGATCAATTAAATGCATCACTGCTGAATAAATGTAATCAACTGTGGAAAGACATTAATAAAACAGATTGCAAACAAAATGACATGCAGCATTACATTTACCTCAGGCAAGTCATTCAGTGTTCACAGCTTGTTTGTTTGTAGAGAAATTTACTCCAGGGAAGAGCATTTTAATAAATATATGCATAATAATGTATATTCTCTACATTTTACATAACCTGTTATCGATGTCTTAATGTATGACGTGTAAATGACGAAATGGAAAGAAAACATAACTTTATAATAAGATTTAGAAGTTAACGTAAACACTGCCTTATGCAATTTTCATGTTTCCTTACAATGTCTAAAAAAAAAAAAAGCAATTGAATCAAATAGTTTGTGTAGCTGAACTGTTAAATCTAACAGATGAATCTAATCTAACAGGATTCTGTTGTTAACTGTAACCTTTAATATTATATCCTATGTGAAGTATTAGGGCTCCCTACTAAGTTTACAACATAGGTGAAAGAGAAATGTTAATTATAACCGGATTCATTTAGAGACCGAGACATAATTTGTTCAATAAATCACTGTTTAATAAAAATATGTATATCTGACTGATGCATGATGGTGCAGGGTTCATGTGATTTTCATGAGATTTGGGGAATTTTCATAACAATAAAGGGTGTTTACATGAGAAATGCTAAGCTGGTGTAGTGATTAGTTTGATATAAAAGCTACAAATAAAATAATTCAGCAACATTATATAACCAAAATCCACATTAGATCACGCTCGTTAGCTATTACAAACGCTCGATGGTGGGGTAACACTTTATTTTAAGGTGTCCTTGTTACACGTTACATGTACTTACTATTATAACAACAATAAATTATGCATAATTGCAAGGCAGTAACCCTAAGCCAAATAATATTCCTAAACATATAGTGCGTACATGTAGTTAATTAATATTACTCACTATTTAAATGTATAATTACACTGTAACAAGGACACCTTCAAATAAATTGTAACCGATGGTGGTTTAAAGTGAGTCTTGTGTAAAAGTGTAGTATTAAGCTTATAAATTGTCTTATGTATCATTATGCTAACTGTAGCTCTGCTTATGTTACCCTGCTGTGTAAGAAAATGTTTTGTTTTTTAGAAAGACTCTTTATAATAAATAGATAAATGTATATTGGGATCAAAGCGATGTGGGACAAGAGGCATTGGACTATAACGAGCAGATGAAGAGGTTTTATAAAATGAAAAAATAGGAAGCTGAAACATTCTGCCTCTGGTTGTGTGCAATGTGTAGATTAAAAAATGGCTTTAATGCATCTAATTATCAGAATACCTAAATCCGTTGCTTGTAAATAGTGTTTGCTTCAGCCAGTTGAAGGCATGGTACAATATGTGTGCACATCAGGATGGTACCGCCTCCGCCTCATTTTGAGCCTGGAAATACCCTGTGGTGTGTATGAAGCCTTGGGTTGTTTATTTGTACTCACTTTGAAGAGGACACTGGCCAGGCTGTGGGCGAACGCGTCTTTTCTTTGGTTCTCCTGTGGTCTCTTCATCACTGCTTCTGTGATTCTCAGCAACACCTGCAACAACTGCTCCCTAGAATAATATGATGCACACAATAAGCTGAATGTTTGTGAACAGCTGGTAAAGCAGAGCAGAGCTCTTTTGAGATTCAGTGTTGTTGTGTCGTGTGTGACTGACCAGGTCTGGCGGTTCATGTTTTGCTCCATAATAATGTGGCGGTAGACACTGAGCACAGCTCGGCACACCTCCAGCTGGTTCTCCAGCAGCTTGGGCACATCCTGACACGGCTCCAACAGGAACACGTTGGCAGAGTTTGTCAGGAACACCTGAGAACACATGAAACAATTTATTCTCAACTACACAGCAGGCGAAAGTTTGGAATAGTTAAGATTTTTTAACTCTCCTGTTGTGTTGAAATCCAGTTTTGAAATCTAGTTTTATATTGGCGACCCATTAATTTCCATGCAAGTAAAAAAAATACATATTATCTAACATTGTACTTAATTTAAGTAGTATTTATTGCTATTTGTACTTCCTTTGCCTTCTTCTCAAATCTCTGTGAGGGTAAACAGAGTTTTTCACACTTCTTTTCAGTGCTGCAACAGTCTAATAATTAAAATCCCCAAAAAATCAAAAACAACTTTTGACAGATTTTTTGACTGTGAAACTTAAATAGATAAAGAAATTTCACTTTTCTTTCTCTTTTTTTTATTTTTCTTTCTTTCTTTATTTTTCCTTCCTATTTCTTTTTTCTTATTCCATTCCTTCCAAGGAAAAAGCAGCAACATTCACAAATGTTTACAGAACAAGCGGGAACCCAGTGTGCCTGTAGCTTTCTCTATTTCTGTTTTACCAAGTGATAGAAAGTCTAAGGCCTTCTCAAGCCGTACGGCTGACCGATCTAATCTGCGGCCTGTAATGCATCAATCTAAGATTGCTGTAGAGACAAAATGTAATTCCATCAAGTTAGCATTTTTAAACGTTCGCTCCCTAAAAAATAAATCATTTCTGATCAATGATTTAATAACCACAAATAACCTGGATTTTATGTTTCTAAATGAAACATGGCTAGAAGACAGCTGCAGTGCAACAGTCCTCAATGAAACAGCCCCTCCTACCTTTAATTTCACAAGTGTCTGCAGGACTGTTAGGAGAGGTGGAGGTGTAGCTGCTCTATTTAAAGATGTTTATCAATGCAAGCAAGTGTCATTTGGTCAGTATTTGTCTTTTGAATACCTAGGTATTGTGCTGAAAGGTGCTCCACGCATTCTGTTTATCATTATTTACAGGCCTCCAAAATACTCTCCAGCCTTTGTTGAAGAGTTCACAGAACTGTTATCAATGATTTCCTCAGAGTTTGACTGTTTTACTATTGCAGGGGATTTTAATATTCACATAGATAATGCAGAAATCAAAACTACAAAAAAAAAAAAAAACAGTTTTAAACACTTTTGACACTAGTGCGCTATTTATGAAGGCTATATCTTTAACACCAAGCATCTCTGCAGACTCTGTTGATCTTCTTCTGCATTCATTTAACTCAAAAGTTAAGAATGTTATTGATGATATTGCTCCGGTAAAAGTCAGCAAGAAGACTGGCAGACAAAAATCATCTTGGAGAAAATCAACAGCAGCTCAGAGTATGAAAAGACAATGCAGAAAAGCTGAGCGCATGTGGCAGAAGACGAAACTTGAAATTCACTATAGCATCTATAAAGACAGCCTTCATGCTTTCAATGTGGGACTAGCCACAGCTAGACAGACCTTCTCAAACCTTATAAACAGTAACTACAACACTCACACTCTTTTTGCTACTGTTGAGAGACTGATTCCCAGTGTAATGCTCTCCGACAGCAAATGCAATGAGTTTGCTTCCTTCTTTTCTGAGAAGATCAATAATATTAGAAAGGAGATTGGCACATCTTATAGTTTTGCAGAGGTCACACAGATTCAACCGCAATTTAAAAAAGAAGTGACTATGTCTGTTTTTGAAGCAATTGATAGCAAAATTTTGGAAGAAATAGTACAGCACCTTAAATCATCAACCTGCTATCTTGACACACTTCCCACATCTTTTTTCAAAAGTGTGCTTAACTGTTTAGAAGCAGATCTCTTAGAAGTGGTGAACGCCTCACTTCTTTCTGGGACTTTTCAAAACTCCCTGAAAACTGCAGTTGTTAAGCCCCTTCTGAAAAAGCGCAATCTTGACAACACCATGTTGAGCAACTATAGACCAATATCAAATCTGCCTTTCATAGGTAAGATTATTGAAAATGTAGTTTTTAATATGCTGAACAACTACTTAAACTCAAATGGATACCTGGACAATTTTCAATCTGGTTTCCGAGCGCATCATAGCACAGAGACAGCACTTATTAAGATAATAAATGATATTCTCTTTAATTCTGATTCTAGCAAAATATCAGTGCTGGTGCTACTAGATCTTAGTGCTGCGTTTGACACTGTTGATCATAACATACTTCTAGAGAGACTGGAAAACTGGGTCGGGCTCTCTGGGATGGTACTCAAATGGTTCAGGTCATACTTAGAAGGGAGAGGTTATTATGTGAGTATAGGAGAGCATACGTCTAAGTGGACGTCCATGACATGCGGAGTCCCACAAGGCTCAATTCTTGCACCACTCTTGTTTAGCCTGTATATGCTCCCACTAAGTCAAATAATGAGAAATAACCAACTTGCCTATCACAGCTATGCTGATGATACGCAGATTTACCTAGCCTTATCTCCAAATGACTACAGCCCCATTGACTCCCTGTGCTAATGCATTGATGAAATAAACTGTTGGATGTGCCAGAACTTTCTTCAGTTAAACAAGGAGAAAACTGAAGTCATTGCATTTGGAAACAAGGATGAAGTTATCAAGGTGAATGCATACCTTGACTCTAGGGGTCAAACAACTAAAAATCAAGTCAAGAATCTTAGTGTGATTCTGGAGACAGACCTTAGTTTTAGTAGTCATGTCAAAGCAGTAACTAAATCAGCATACTATCATCTCAAAAACATTGCAAGAATTAGATGTTTTGTTTCCAGTCAAGACTTGGAGAAACTTATTCATGCCTTTATCACCAGCAGGGTGGATTATTGTAATGGTCTCCTCACCGGCCTTCCAAAGAAGACCATTAGACAGCTGCAGCTCATCCAGAACACTGCTGCCAGGATTCTGACTAGAACCAGAAAATTTGAGCATATCACACCAGTCATCAGGTCCTTACACTGGATTACAGTTACATTTAGGATTGATTTTAAAGTACTTTTACTCATTCATAAATCTCTAAATGGCCTAGGACCTAAATACATTGGAGATATGCTCACTGAATATAAACCTAACAGACCACTCAGATCATTAGGATCGAGTCAGTTAGAAATACCAAGGGTTCACACAAAACAAGGGAGTCTGCTTTTAGCTATTATGCTGCCCGCAGTTGGAACCAGCTTCAAGAAGAGATCAGATGTGCTAAAACATTAGCCGCATTTAAATCCAGACTCAAAACTGATCTGTTTAGCTGTGCATTTGTTGAATGAGCACTGTGCTACATCCAAACTAATTGCACTGTATTTTATATATAATAATTTTTATTTCTAACTGTTCTAAATTCATATTAAATACATTTTGTAATCATTTTAAACGTTTTTAAATTTCTGGTTTTATTGTGATCATTTGTTTTTGTTTTTTTATGATTATTTTACTTCCTTTTATGTAAAGCACTTTGAATTACCATTGTGTATGAAATGTGCTATATAAATAAACTTGCCTTGCCTTTTTTTTTTAAGTTTAAAAAAGCATTTATTTGAAATAATAAAAAAAAACTATCACTGTTAATGTCTTATAAGTTATACTTTTATTATTCATCAGTTTAATATGTCTGTGCTGAATACAATTATTATTATTATTTTATTTTTATTTTGAATTTTTTTTACTTGCTCCAAACATTTGAATGTCATCACGGTTTCCAAGAAAATATAAAGCAGCACAATCATTTTCAATAGGGGTGGGAATCTTTGGGCACTTCACGATCCGATTCCGATTCTGGGAATCACAATCAGATTCCAAACCGATTCTTGACCTAAATGTTTTCCTAATTAATTCTTCTACTGTGCAAATACATCTTTACAACTTTACATTTTAACCAAAATTGGAGTTTCTATGCTTTTTATTTATAGTTGGAATCTCTGTGATAGTACTGCCATTTTAAAATTAGGGGTGTGAATCGGCACTGGTTTCACGATTCAGATTATCATGTCAACGATTCGATTCTATTCGATATCACCATGCATCACATCCTCATTTTTCAATATTACTGCACATGGCTACATTTTCATATTAATTTTGTATCAAATTTATTTTGTGCAATATTTATTTTATTTTTAAAAATTAAATTACATAACCAGGCTACTTTTTTAAATAATTACTTATTTAAAATAAGTGTTCTTTAAGTATCTGAAAGTTTACCGACAATTATAGTTGTGGGTTTTTCTTTTTTCCTCAGCATTATTGCCGTTTGATTATTACTGATGAGAACATAGACAGTGGCAGCTTTAATAGGCTGCATTCACACTAATGCACAGATCTAATTCGATATATCAGATGTTTTGTCCTGCTCTGAAAACATAACTGACTGTGTTTACATCAATTTCGTAAAAGTATTCGGAGATGCAAGTGCATTTAACCCGCAGCCATGAGCTTCAGAACAATACATAAAGCGCACGTGAAAGTCTGTTAGTACGCGAGTTTCGTACATCTAATATGTACTGCATTCCAAACGGCATAAATGAAAGCATATCTAAAGTAAAACGCTAAAATAACAGCATCTCACATCGCCGCGATTGTCTCTAGCGTGCACACGTGCCATATGCGAAAAAAAAAAAAAAAGCTCAGAATCGATTCTGAAATGTTTAGAATCTATTCAGAATCGCGATGCATCAGAGAATCGATTTTTTCTCCCACCCCTAATAGATAATAATAACAACAAATCATATTAGAATCAAAGCATATTAGAATGATTTCAGAAGTATCTGAAATATATTCAAATATAAAACATTTCCTTTAAATGGTAATAACATTACTGTTTCATGTTAAGCGTGAGGTGAGAGGGTATGTGTGTGTGTGTGTGTGTGTGTGTGTGTGTGCACCTGCAGGGTGGGCTGGATGCCAGCCTTCACGTCCTGGTTCTGTTCTTCAGTCAGACAGCCTCTGCTGATGGCACTGCTGAAGGAGTAAGTGCGCCCCCAACTGGACGATCGTTTGTGCCCGTGAGTCTCCAAGACCTGACAGGTTCATACAGAACAGGTGAGTGGAAATAACTTAATGAATCAGCATCAACAGCATTTTGTGCATGAGCGTACCTGCACGTGTACAGTGTCCATCTCAGAGATGCGGTGCTCTTCCTCTCCATCTTCCTCCTGGCTTGTTGTCTCAGGCTCAGCCATGAAATTGGGTTTTTCCTGCAGAATCCACTTCCTATATACTTTGATCGCCTTGCGAGTGGCTGAAGCTTCACAGGCCGGCAGAAGGAAAGCCTAAATAATGATAAAGAACAAAAGTCTCGTCTTATATAACAGGGACTTTTGAACTGTTTGCTACCAAGGGACCTCTTACAACACGCTGTAAAATGTAAAAACATATTGTTTCCAAAAAAAAAAAAAAAAACTTCTTTGAGCCCGAATTGAACCCCCCTAGTCTGTAACACGTGAAATAAAACAGTTTGCTTTGTGAATAAAATGCTGCTTACATTCTAGTATAGCATGTGACTATACTAGAATAGTAATTCTCTATTCTGATTCACATGAAAACTGTAATAATTATTCTAAATAAACAGATAAATACATCTTCTGATGTAAGCAGTTTAACATGATGAATTGATTCTGGCCACATGGTGGCAGCAAAAGACAACATCTGAACAAAAGTTTCATTTTTTGATACAAATCATCAATTGATTAATTGCTCAATTCAGATGCATGTATTATACAGTGGCTCCAAGACATAATTGTGTGTGCATACATACTGGTGTAAAAATCTACTGGTAAAATCTACATATTGAAAAATACCGTAGGTGTTAAATAATGTTCTTTGTTTTCCCTTCCTGTGACTGGGCAGCCCATACAAAATTAAATGCCAGATACAGTTTGTCTAGCTAAAATACCAATAATAACCAGGGGGAAAAATATATGCATGATGCAGGACTTTTAATTATAAACAAGCCTGAAATACACCGGGACTCTTATTTTGAAAATGTCTATGCTTTACTACTTCCACCTGCTCATTCAAACAGATGAGGAAGAAATGCACTCGTAGGACAGTCCACAACATATACTGTAAACACCATACAGTAAACACTCATAATCCATCAACAGTTGATCATAAATAATCTACTGGCATAAATGTCACTATATCTCTAATCAAGTAGAATTTGCCTAAAATCATTCGAACATGAGGTGACATCATGTAAGCAACAGAAGCACTCTGACCTGATGGAAGACCTCATTGACGAAATTGACGTTGTCTCGTGTGGAGAGCAGGATGGACTGCACCATGTCGTAGACGGCACGATACTCCTCCTCGATGCTACACAGACTGGAGTTACTGCCCCTGCGATCTGACAGCGTGCTGCTGTTTGAGTGATTCTTCTCCTGTTCCACAGGACCGTTGGGCTCAGAGTCTGCGCTCTTCTCCTGACTGATACCGCCCGCAGTCACAGTCTGAACACAAACACAGGGAGAAGAAAGAGCTTTCTTGCATTAACTACATATATACAGTTTAAAGTACTAAGATTTACTAAGCATTATTAAGACTTCACCCATTTAAAAATAAAATAAAATAAAATAATGTGGAAAAGTGTCTTGGGAAAACAAATTTATATGAAAATAAAATAATAAATAAAAAGTACATACATAAACAAACTATTCTGCACAGAGGTTGTGAGGCTTTTGTTGTAATGCAACATGTTAAATAATTCAATACATGAGAAGAGAAAGCCGCTCAAATATGAGATGGCAGAGAACCTGCCACTTTTCCTTCAGAAAAATATATTTTGCCAACCGTTTTGTATTCATATGCACCTTACTTATATAGAGGACAACGTGTGCTTTTATTAGCCAAAAGCCGTTCTTAGATGTACAGTATTATAAGAACAGTGTTTTCTGCACACTGTATACTTTTAAGTGTATGGCAAAAATGCAACTTTTTTTTTGTGTGGAAAAGAGTGTGTTTGAAGTTGATATTGCATTAAACAACACATGCATTACAATGTTTTTGCATCTGTGCTTTTTTCAAAAGAACAATTTTTTAACTAAAATAAACAAACAGCATGAGGGTGAGTACATGATGACAGAAATTTCAATTTTGGCTTTATTGTTCCTATAATGAACTTGCCAAATGAGATTTAATTAAGAAAAATTCTATTTCATTTCAGTGAATATGCAGTCTCAGAAGATATCTGTCCATGTAGTTACTGTAGCTGACAGTGAGATAGCGGTTCTCTGTTATCAAGCTTCCTCCCACCTGGATGATCTTAGGAAGGACCTCTCCTCCGTTCTTAGAGCTGCTCGTGGCCGAGTTCACATACTTCTTCTCCAGGAAGAAGTTAACGAGCCACGTGATGAAGGCCACGCGGGGAGCCAGATACTGATCCCTAGTGCAGTATGTGCTCTCACTGTTACGCGTCACTGGGACGTAGAGGGGCTTTGGTCTGTGAATGGGAAGATCTGTGAGAGAGAGAGGAAAGGAAATACAAATTAAAAATAAGAAATAATAACAGCGTTTCCCATTAATTAACTAGACTGTTTCATAATGAACCAAAATATTTTTACATAAGTTTTCAGCCATTGCTTTGGCAAAGCACCTGTCAATTGATATAAAATTAAAACAATATGCAATATGGCTAAGTGTGCTTATCAAGCTGCAAAAGGCTGACGCCCTGCGCGTTTCCGAGTGAAGCGCAGCATTGTGTTCATTTACAGGTGAACACAGCACGATCCGGTGATTTCAGCATCTCAGAGCGGCATGGTTCACAGTGAATGCAGCGAACTGCAGACTTGTGTGTCCTGGCAGTTTAACATGCATTTTGATACACACTGTTTGGCAGTTATGCTTTATATTCACATTCCCATCATTTCCAGCATTGTGGACAGATCATTTTACTAATTCTGGAAAGAGCAATGTCTTGTTCTGTTGTTACAGAAACCTAGCCTCCCTGCAGTTTTATACCAAAATAAGAGCTCCACAGGCTTAACTCTTTTAAGTAAAGAAATTAAATCATTAAGCCAAATATTGTAACTTTATTATCATCAAAACGTGAGCTGCTAAACCAACAGTTCTTGTCTCAAACTCACCTAATTGTGGCTTGTAGAGGTTGGTTTGTTTTGTGAAAGTGGGGAAGAGGTGAGGCAGGTAGTACTTCTTGAACAGGGAAAAGAGAAATCTGAAGCCTGTGTCCTGGCTCTCTTTGTTTTTCCAGTCCAAGCTGGAAGCCTGTGGGGGTAAAAAAAATATATATCTGATTCAGATTACATCATGGCACTTCAGTTATTAGGAACATGCAGACTTCAAACAGAAACAAAGCAGTCCACAAGCATTATCAGTCAAACACTGATATGAGCAGCTCTGTCGCACCTGGAGAACCATGACCTTGAGCACAATCTGGAGGACAGAGCAGGTGTGGTCGTCTGCTACCTTCTCTCCGGGAACCGCAGGCACCAGTGGGCTGATCTCCTCTGGCACAATCTTGGCTACAAAACCACAAACATTGAGTGTGAATATACTCAAAAATATCTGAATGGTGAGGTGTGTACTTCATGATCCAGGAAGCACCAAATGGATTTGTAAAAATGGAAAATAGATAAACTAGAAGAAATTGTAAGTGGGGCTTGTCCGTACAAAACTTGTCGTCACAATGTTAGGGTTTTCTGGATGGCTCCTATTCTGCTCTATAGATCAGAGGTTCTCAACCTTTTTGACTCCAAAGGGCCAAACTGTTAAAGACAATATTCAAAAGGTCCCCAAAAATAAAACTAGCACTTCTGCTGTAAAAATAACGTTTATTTTCACCAATTTTTATGTAAATTTTTTTTGTTTAAATTTATTTATTTTAATTTTCAATTAATTTTTTTATGTATGTACGTATGCATGTATGTATATTTGTTCTTCAGAGTTCACATCTTTTCTGAGGAACGAATTGACATGATTTTTTCTCATCTTTTGTGATTCTGGGATTTTTTCCCCGCTTTTCAAAAAAAATTAAATAAGGACAAAAAATAAATAAATAAATAAAAAAATTGTACACTGGCACACTTTTCAATCCACTTGTAACATGATACCAAGTTACACAGAAATTCTTCCAAAGAGGACAACGAGGAAGAGGTCCTGCGTGACTGAAACGTTTGTTGTGGGTTTTAAATGCACGGATCACTTTATTTTTTGCACATGAATAATAATAGAAGATTGCTGGTATATCTGCATGTAATCCTTTTTTGGATATGCAGTAAAAAAAATTCAAATACTGAGTTTCTTACTCTATTTGGAAGTGTTTTTTTGTTTTGTTTTGTTTTTTTCTACAACTTTTTGCTCACAAATAATTTCTACCCAGCTTGACATAACTACAAGAAATTATATTTATTTATATTTAAATGATAAAATAAATTAGATCTCATTATAGAAGTTTTCCAGGTCTAGAAATTACACTTTATATCCACTTTTTCCAAAAGCCAGAAAATTCTGGTTCTTAAAATGGTAGTTGTTGAGAAAAAAAAAAAAAAAAGGAAATAAAAAATGGTGTCAGCTTAAATTAATTTTTTAATTTTTAATTTTTTTTGTTGGTTTTATCTTATTTTGAATTATTTTAAGCCATCAAGGCATTTTGTAAGTTTGATGAGGCCTCCAAGTGTGTCCCCTGCTTGAGAACCACTGCAGATATTTCGGTGTATGTCTACAGGACATGACACCAGCTGGAGATCATGAGCACAAATCACACACTAACACACAGCAAGCTGCACAACATAACAATATTTGTATACATGTTCAAATTTTAATCTTAAGTATGAGCAACAGAAATCGTGATGCTTACTATCGATGCTCCTACAACAGGCAGTCCTGCGCAAGAACACATGTGCCAGATGTTCAGAGCATTCAAACAAACAGCAGCACAGTCTGTTACAGTGTTCATTATTATGAGTCTAAATGTACAAATTTCTTATACTTTAAAGTCATCTATGCACAGTAAACTGGGATAATATTTTACATTTATTTGAATAATTATTCACGAATGACTCACTTTTTGCAAGATCTGCATCCAGCTTATTTTTATCACATGGACTGTATCAGCTCAAAGCGTCGTGCCACATTGTTCCTGCCACTACTGTCTTTGTCATTGCAGAAGGCTGAACAGCCTTCAGTGTGAATAGCCTATGTGTTTCACTAATGAAATCTATTCAGACATAAAGCACATCAGCACAGACAGAAAGGAATATTCACTGATTTCAAATACATATGAACACATCCACAGTGCTTGAAATGAATGGGTCATTACCGGTTCAAGGGCATCAATAAAATCTATTCCGTGAGGAAACATCAAGGGAAATCATTCCTTTCAGCATTTAACAGACTCTGACCTCCTTTTCTGAGGATGCTGTGCCGCCATTTGATTATTACACTCTAATACTAGATTTAAAGTGCCTTTGTGCCACAAGAGCATTAATGGCCATCATTAAAAATTACATTCCCAGATAGAAACACAGTAGATTGTGTTGTAAATGGTGAGGGGTAAAATGAATGAAAGGTAAAACTGTGAACACGGAAGAATAAGAAGGTAATTTTGTTACTTCAGGCAAAACAGTACATGTACTGTACAACATTTACACTGAGTTCAGCTGATGATTCGTTTATATATTTTTGTAGGTCAAAACTTGGAAACGAGTCTGCATTTTAGCACTTCTTGGAAATGAGTCTATATTTTTACCATCCGATTCCATTTAGCTTTTGCCAACTGTATTTCAGCTTCAAAATTCATAAATGCCATCATCATGAACAAAACATGTAAGAATCAGAAACTTCTGTAGGTCACAGAGCTTATTTTCTGCAATAATGCAAAAGCCAATGGAAAATCCTATTAGTTTTTTTGTCAAACAAAATACATACGCACTAAAGCACCCTAAATCATACAAAAAAATTAAAAGAGCTTTTAAAAAACTGGCAAACTCTCAGCTGATTGGTTGGATTTTTTATTTTTTTCCCCACTAATTATTATGTCTATACTTTCTTTCAATTAGACTTGACCGCCCTATTTTTGACACAACACTGTATTATTGTGATATTACTGATTTCAGGTTTATCCATATCTAACCTCAGGTAAAACAAAATGCAAAACGTGCAAAAAAATTACTTTGTGTAGCAGTAAATTCTTGGTCAGAATAAGATTTAAGTGGATTTTATGCAGATATTCTATAGGCTAGGAATAAAAGATTAAGGTTACACTTTATATGAAGTGTCTTTAACGTACCTACAGTACGTAAAATAAAAAAAATAAATAAATAAAAAAAGTTTACAAAATGGTAACACTTTATTTTACTGTGTCCTTGTTACTGTACATTACACGTACTTACTGCAGTAATAACTGTAAATTATGCATAATTACAAGCAACTAATCCTAACCCTTAATACTATTCTGTACATATTTGTTCAATTATATTGCAACAAAAACACCTTAAAATGAAGTGCAACCCAAAACACTTTTGCTGTTATGGAGCTGAGATACGGGTAAGGTCAGGGACATGGTTTGTGGTATGGTTAGTCTTAAGCGTGAGTTAAGGGGTAGGGTCAACATAGTAAATATACATGTAATTACATAAATTAATTACAACATTGTAATTACATGCAGGTATTTAAAAATATATATAATATATGTATGTGCACAGTAAGTGCACTGTATCAAATAATTCAATTAAATGCACATACCAGTTAAAGGGCCAGTTTTACTAAACAGGGCAAATTAGCGAGAGAGCGCAATTCCAAAACAGCGCCGATAGTTGTGGAAATTTCTGCGGGTGATTTACTATCAACTGCGCAAATGAAAGAACACAGACGCAACATGTCATTTACATATCAACCAACGCAATATACCAAGCGCAGCACAAATTAGCGTAGTCGCAAATAAAGAATAAAATAAAGCCACGGTACGTTGAAAAGAACCGGAGGCCAAAAAATGAAGGTTTGCATGAAGTTTTGATAGACCTGGTATTGCGTGACTCCTAGTTGAGGGTTTCAAGTCGTCTTTTATTTCCTGAAGCAAATTAAAAATAACATGGCTTGGCAAATGATATGTTCGCATAATGTGTTCTTCTGGCATTCAAAATAAATTAATACAAAATAATTAAATGTGGGAAAAAAAAACCTCTCCCTTCTACCACACACTCACTGTTCTCTTCTAGCAACAACAATTGCAGCCATTTCAAGCGCAAAATAGTTTAAGACATGCTTTTTTTGGAGTTAAATAATGGCACAAATGCCAGTAATTTGACGAGCGCAAATGTTAGTAAAACGCGTTGCGTGATTCATTTGAATATTCTCCTCCCATAAATTTTGCTGAAAGGGAAACTCCTACAAATACATATTCAATAAGGTCAGGCGCAAAAATGTGTCCATGCCTTTTCAGCGCTAACTGATTACTGCGTGTCTATAGTAAAACCTGATAGTACTATTTTAACGCCAAAAGACAGTTTGCGCTGGCACAAGCTGTTAGTAAAACTGGCCCAAAGACACTTCACATACAGTGTGTCCCAGAGTAGTTGGCTATGTCAATGTGTGTGTGTTTTGTTACCGTCAGGCGGGTTGGAAAAGGGGTTGTATATGATGGTGTCCAGTGTGCAGGGTCCTCTGGATGAGGGTACAGCAGGGAATCCTGGGATCAGACAGGCGAAGATGAGAAGCTGCTCTTCGGCACAGTTACTCTGCAGAGCCTGCAGCCAGAGCAGGAACAGACGCATGCCCTCACAGCGGATCTGCACACACAAACACAACACCACCTCCTGCATTCACACTGATCCACAACAGACGTGTATATCTTCATTTTAAGCTCTTCTGATTCATTAATCGACTCACCTTGAACGAGTTTCCAGTGTGCAAAAGTTTTTTGAGTATAGAACCTATAAAAGAGAAGTTTTTAAAATAACACACAATCAATAACTAATTTAATCATTACACTGCTTTGTGATGCATACAACTAAATGTAATTAAAAAGGTTACTATGATGAAGCGATATGAAGGCTGACACCTGCTGCTGAGAGAGGACTTGCATCGCAGTACGAGTCATTTCATATCATGGTACCAGTATAGCTCGTTTTCACTGCATAATTCTTTTTGCTGGAAATTCAACTCAAAAATGTTTTATATATCTACATTACTCAATAATGTAGACTTTACTTTATATATATAAAAAAAAGCCACACCAGTGTCTACTAATATTTGCTATGGTGTCCCATGTACCTGAATAGAGTGCAAGAGTCTGTTTCTATACGTAAAAATCCATAGGAAAATAGATTTTTAATGATAACCTATTAAACTTTAAAGACAGATCTACTGTGAGTTGCAAGGTTGTTAATATTTGCTTTTTTTAATAATCACAAAAGACATAATACAGTCAGTCTTCCTAAATTCTCAAACTAACATTTATATAAAAATGCATATTTTGCAATAAATGATTGTCTCTTTAGACACACTTAACATCAATAGTTTTAGTATTTATGCTTCATTTTAAACTATATTGTTGTTTGCATCACACCACGTGATTATATTGTCTTCCCATCATTAAAGCAGTTAAGCTCAGTCTTGTACCTTTTTTTGTTTGATTTTTAAAATACTTGCTTCAAATGAAAGTTTGTCATGTTGTGATTCACCTCTTAGCCAGTTGGTTTGGTTCACTGCTTATAACTCTTTAACTGTGGCTTTTTAAAAATCCAAATGGGAAAAATGAATGGGAATAATAGCCCCAGAATCAATGCTGCTGAAAAAGAGGGCAAAAACTCTTGGACCTCATTTAGCCTTTTGCAGTTTACTTCAACCAGGAAATGCAAAAAAGAATCCAAAATAAAAAAGGCCCATCTGTTGAATTTTATATTGATGTGCCAGTTGTGGCATTGCTTGGCAATCGTAAGTCACACAGTATCTACAGTACACTGGAGGATCAGATGTGCTGTACCACGACTCGCCTTATAATCAACTGAGGAACTACTTCAACACGGATTGGAACGGGACTGAATCTATTAAAAAGCCAAGCTATGTTTCGACACTTTAGCTGACAGAGAGGATTACAAGTGTAAGGAAATAATTTTGCCCAGCAAAGACATATAGCTTAAAATCAATAACAATAACCTTAGATACTGTTGCACCAATTTTTACTTGAATTTCCCCTAGGGATCTGTCTGTCTTTCTGTCTGTCTGTCTATCTCTATGCGCAGGGCTCTAATTGAGGTTACTGCCTCCTTTGAGGGTCTTCCTGTACGGAAGACTGAAACCACGAGACGCATAATTTCATTTAGCAATTTGCATTTCAAATGAAGCCTCTCATTTGCATTTCTCATTTATTAACCTCCTGCTCTCACTCTCTCTGTAGCTAATTATTTTCTCTGAGAAAGTATTAAACCAGGTTTCACTGACTCTCTCCTGAACCTGCTTTAACAGCAGAACTCATACAGACTCATAAATAATAATGCACAAAGAAATAGTGATACTGTAAGCAATATTTCAATTTCAACAGCTAAACTGTATGGCACGAACCATGTGAGTGTAAAATGAGGTCTAAACAGCACTTACCTATACTGTGAAACTGCCATCGACTGTTGATTTTCTCAGGTAGAAGTTGCAGAATTTTCTGAAAGGAAAAATAAGGACACTCCGTGATCACATTAAACTAATAGTATACAATTCAATATCAGTCATTTTTCACTTCATATATAGTATACAACCAATAATAGTAAAGTGGTGCAAATAATAATAAAAAAAGCCCATGCCAAGTTTCTGTCTCAGGTTTCTCGTTCAATGTAAGTCTATGGTTGTACTGTTCACCAGGACACAACACAAACTCTGATCACAGAGAAGCAAAGCAAACCTCTTATTCATCATTCACGATATGCCACCCACTAGGGGTATGTGATATGTATCGTCTACAATGATATCGCAATTGTTGTTTAAACAATGTGGAAGCTGACATCAAGTATGTCGCACACTTTGCAAAAAAAAAAAAAAAAACACAAAAACAAACAAAGACAAATATTGCGATTGTTCACTTTCACTTCTTTATGTGGCCTAATAGAATGCAGTTAGAATGACAAAATTCAATATATGAGCCTATATGGGCTTTTGCCTTATATTTATATCTTATAGTAACATCTCTTGAGCAAGTGTGCCATTTTCCTAAATATGAATACGTAAATGTGATACAGATTTTTTTTTTACAACAGTTCAATAAACAAAAAGTTAATACTGCGAGTTACATTTTAGACTTGATTTTTGACAATGCAAATAGTTCTGAACAAAGGCACAGCAGAACTGTTGTGCTTCTCAGAACAACACACAGCTATTTTTTTGTTCCTGAATTTATGAATGAATGAGTTTTTGAACAAACTGGATGAATGAATTAATCAGTGACTCAATGATTAAGACCTGCCACCACCTACTGCTGGGTTTAGTTTAATATTCAATGTATTATTAATATATAATCTTTAAAACATTAATCTCATAGTATTATTTATGCAGTTGTAGTGTAAATGCATCTAAATGCTGGTTTACAGTATGTGCAGCATCTGTAGCACTTCTGCAGTGCACCGGCTTTTGTTGATACTTATTGGAAACACCCTACAGTATCTAATATATACTGTAGATGTTATTGATTTAATGAAAGAATTTGGCATAAAAGATGATGCATAAATTTAATAAGGTTATAAAATAAGTTTTTTAAAAAGTCCTTATGAAGGGGGGAAAAAAATGCCCTTGGAAATCAATTGAAGGCAGCAAATTTCACCGCTTAAAGAAAAAGTTCATTTATGCCACTGCAGTGAATGGACAAACGCACACGAATATAAAGAATGTGAAAATCAGCTGTTCACGACAGGCCAAACACCAGCCTAGATACCAATACAAAAAAACTAAATGGCTTCTAATTATTATTACCAACAAAAACACAGAAAATACTGTTTTTTGATAATACTGCAACACCCAAATTTTGGGGGAGTTTGGGAAGACAATGGTTCCGCCTACATGCTATTTATTTGAAATGGTCAGCAGAGAAAGATCAACACGCTCCAGCTGTTGAGCCAACTGTGAACTCAATACCACATGACCCTTTTGACACCATATCATTAGCGTCTATTCACAGACAGCTAGACGTGTCCCTGTTGAGTGATACATACAGAGACAAGTGGGTTAAGATTCACTCTAATGGACAACGGTAATGTCATCAGCGGCAGTGCATTATGAGTAATGCCGTTATAAGACACTCAACCAAAGAACAGCAACATGGGATCAAGTCTGCCACCGCAAACACACGTCCACAAATCACAGAGTGGCATCCGTGACACTCTACAAGAAGAGAACACCATAATGTCACCATAATCTCACGTGCTCCGCGACAGCCGTCACTCATCGTGTCATTCTCAGTTACTTCCTGTGTTGATGTGGAACGTGATGACACATGAGTATGAGAGCATTCAAGCACCTCTGTATTGATCTTCAGCGTGTGGAAGGACAGCTCTGGATTACAGCCTGTCATTGTCGTGAGGAAACTGACAAATAACTGGAGCTGATATCCAGTGGCGGGATCTGTCTAAGCCTGCACGCTCGGGGATCTCAGAAGAAGGCTGAGGTTTCGGTAATTCTTCTTGCAGCGGTAACGGAAAGCGCTCCCCTGCCGCGCTGCAGCGGTGTCTGGGATGGCGGATTTGAGATGGGTGGCGTGGAGTTTGAGAGCTGCTGCCGGTTGCCAGAGTCTGTGCTAATCTGCCGCAGCTCTCCAAGCATAAGGATGAAGCATTACCGCAGGCTTTTCTGCATCGCCGTTATCCACACTTGGTGTGTATACCGCATGGTGAGCATGACTGAGAATACACCAGCCATAGAGTGATGGGCCTGAACCCCCTGGGATTTACAGCTCCCATGTGCCACGCAACTTCTGGAGCAGCGCGTTTGAGAAGAAGCACTCGGACACTGCAACACCTGAGAAGTACACCAAAATGTAACACCACCATTCTGTCTGCAGTACCTGTAGCACCAAGAACAGACTCAATGGAGTGTTGTTGGGGATGACGTACAGTGGTGGCCAAAATGATTAGAACACTAGCATTTTCACCAGCTAAAAATGGCTTAAAGTCAGTTATTTCTATAACTATAATAGTTGTGGCCTAATTGATAGAGAGTCGGACTTGTAACCCGAAGGTCGTGGGTTCGAGTCTCAGGTCCAGCAGGGATTGTTGTGGGGAGAGTGAATGTTCAGCGCTCTCTTCCACCCTCAGTACCACGACTGAGGCGAGACCCTTGAGCAAGGCACCGATCCCCCAACTGCTCCCCGGGCACCGCAGCATTGGCTGCCCACTGCTCCGGGTGTGTGTTCACGGTGTGTGTGTGCACTTGGATGGGTTAAATGCCATCCAAGTGCCACACGTCACTTCACTCACTCACTCACTTCTATCTTTTGCTGTAGTGTGTCAGTAGGAAATCTCACTTTACATTTCCAAACATTCATTTTGCTATTAATTGTAATAATCCTGTGAGATTTTTGTTTGCACAAGGAGTCTGACAACAGCCAGTGCTCCACACAGAGATCTGATCTGATCATCTAAATCCAGAAGAACTGTGGCAACGTCTCCAAGACGCTTCAAGAGACCTACCTGCAAAGCTGCAGCACTGTTTAAAGTTTTAGGCACTTTTGTAAAAATGCTGTAAAGTGAGGATGCTATCAAAAATAAGTCATAAGTAGATTTTCTTTATCAATTCACTTCTATTAACTAAATTAAATCAACATTTGGTGTGAGCATCCTTTGCATTTAAAGCAGCTTTTGCCCTCGGTGCACTTGCACAGAGTTTTTCAGGAAGCATCTTGGAGACGTTGCCACAGTTCTTCTGGATTTGGTCTGTCTCCGTTTGTTCTGTTTCTTCATGTCATTCCAGACAGACTGATGATGATCAGATCAGATCTGTGTGTGGAGCACTGGCTGTTGTCAGACAATAATCTCACTGGATTATTACAATTAATGGCAAAATGAATGCTTGGTAATGTAAAGTGATATTTACTGACACACTACAGCAAAAGATAGAAATACTAGCTGGTGAAAATACTAGTGTTTTCTAATAATTTTGGCCAACACTGCATTTTTGTGGGCCAAAACCCAAAGCAAATTTTGTACTTTAGGACTATCAGATCAATTGTCTCAAAATCAGGTTTTTGGTTAAATGTATGAAATAAAGTGCTTAAGCTCAAAATATTTTATTTTTTTATTCTGACACAAAATTCTTCAGTAAAACCCCGTGCGACCTTCCAGGTTGGCCAACAAAAAGGTCATCACTGCAGCGCTCAACACAGTATCCACTGATATGAGGCTGCTTTCAAACGCTCCTGTGCATATTTGTTTGTGCTCTGAGAAGCGTCAATGGTTTCGATTTACACTGTTTTTTGCTGATCGCTGTAACCAATCACAGGCATGTCTGTTAAGTGCATGAACACAATGGCCAATCAGAGGGGTTTCTGTACACTGGAGGATGCTCTCATTATTACCAACAGTGTAAATACGATAAATAAGAGACTCATTATTCAGTGTAGGAAGCTTCTGATTATGATGGGAGTTTTTGTGAGCGCAGATCTCAAGCCGAAACCAAAGTGAGTGGCAGCTTCGGTGATTATAAACGATATACTCTTTGCTAGATGTCTTAATTACTTACTGTATGTTTGAATAAATTTGTTATGTAAACAAGTCTTTAAGACACCCACAGTGTAAGTTATATCATATTTCCACAATTAATTAAAGAAGAAACTAGGGCTGGGCGATAAATCGATTTTATCGATTAACTCGAATGTGTAGTTCACGTCGATTTGTTTGAATGAAAATCGGTTCTCTCTTTAACATCCGCCGACGCTCCCGTAGTCCCGAAAGGGCTCAGCCCTCCCGACGCGCGTTTGCCATATTAGAGTTTAGTTAGGGTTTCGTGATCCTCCCGCAATCCGCCGCATCCCAACGTGTTCGGAAAGATGACGTGTACTGCGGAATGCGGATCCCTTAAAGCAGTGTTGCGCAGCTTTAATTTGTGGCTTGCATGGCAGTAAATAATACGATGATATGAGCAATACAGAGATTTCATAAAAACATTAAAAAAAAAAACAAGCAGGGCTATAACATAACCCATATAAAAATATCTCACACCGTGTCTACACCGGTCGTGAGTGTCGCGGTGCGATCAGCGCTTATGATTTGAAGAATGTACTGTATAACGCGGAATGTCATTGAATTTGTCAAAGTTTGGATGAATAAATCAAAAGTAGGTCATTACACTTAAATCAAATCGCGATATGAACTAGTATCTGTAAATGTTAAGCTGCAAAAATACCATTTAAATATGAATCCTGCGTGTCTCCTTATGAATGAATGCACAGACGCGCAGTTTCGTTTGCTACACATACTGAAGCGCGCAGTGTTTTCAGCGTCTGCCGTCTCGCCAAATGAGGTCATAAATACATGAACAACAGTCAGTGTCTGCTCTATTACAAATAATAATATTTTTTTTAAAATACCCAAAACAGCGGGATTACAAGATGGATATAGACTAGAAAGATATTTAAACTTGCTCTACCCTTACGTCCATGACATTGACTCAGAATAAATACAAGGGAGGAAAATTTATATTTCTTCTCTCCTTACTCTGTTTATGTGGTAAGTGACATTTTATGTACTGTAATGTAACTGTAACAGGCAACCGTTAGCAATCGTTATTCGTTTTCCGTGCCTTTCTGAATACGGATTCATGCTTTGGGCACACCCCCTATCCCCACGATGTCATCGTCCATCCTTTATCAGAACTACCTCCTATCTACTGAATAGCAAGATGTTAAACTTGTGTTTAAAGAAAACTTATCAAAAAGGGTCACATAATTTTATGTTTTATGTTATGTGTTATGTTATGTTACATTTTCACCGTTTACAATGGCAGGGCCTGCCATCTTGTCTCTTTGGCTTGTTGTTTCTGATTGCACTTTAACCCCAAGGGGGAAATCCAGATCAAATCCCAGAAGGGAAAATCAAAACAAAATAAAGTTAAAACTTGTTTTGAACAATTTCTTTGTCATCTGCAGATTGATTTTAAGTAGGGGAGAAAAAAAAAATCGATTTAAATCGTAAATCGGAATTTTTGTGAAAAAATCTGGGATTTTTTTTTAGGCCATATCGCCCAGCCCTAGAAGAAACATAATAACTCTATTAGACTTTCCCTTTTCATCAATTTAATAAAAGCAAAAATGTGTTGTTGAGTCAAAGCACCAATGAGCAATTCAAATGTCCGAATAAATGTTTGTGTTTCAATGTTGATTAATATATATGAATATATGTAAATAAATAGTAACTGAATTGAATAGTTTGGGCTCTACTGTTTATTTTTACCTCTAATAATCATGAATCAAGTAAGTGGGTTTTCTGTATAGTTTACAGCATTTGAAAAAAAAAAAAATAATCCATAAAAAACTCTCTTTAAAATATATTTTTTGTTCTAGAGAAGAAAGTAAGTCATATATGTTTTGGATTCACATTTCCATTTTTCAGTGGCCTGTTTACGACCAACTAGTTGTGTAAACACACACAATCCACAGACTTGCTGAATTTTGATAAGGTTTAGTTTTATATATCCCAAGTGCACAGAAATCAAAGACGGGTTATAAGTTCAAGCCAGTCAAAGTCCAAATCCATCAATATAAAACATGAAACTTAATGGCGTGGAAAAGTCAGTCATATGATACAAGGACCAGCAAGCACTCTGAAAAACATCCAGGAGGTCAGAGATCACAGTCTGTAAGCACATGGTTTGTACATGATGTTCAATCTCATAATTTTATGATAAGAATTTAGCCCTCAAGGCACAGCATATGAAGCACTGCAAATGCACTGCTGTAAAGAAAACTCAAGACTCAACAAAAAATACATGTTAGAGATAATTGAAGATAGCATCTGATATATATTTTGCATAATGAAAACCACTGTCAATTCTCATTTTAAATTAATGGGGGGGGGGAGATGTGTCCTGACAGGATGACTATAATTATATATAGTTAATTATTAACTACTTTTAAGGTGTTTGTATATTTGTATATATATATATATATATATATATATATATATATATATTTTTTTTTTTTTTATGCGTCATGTAAGTATTTGTTGTATTTCTTTAATTTAAGCAAATTTTAAATGAATAAATAAATAAATACATTAACTTAAATTAAAATAAAAGAAAGTAAGAAAGAAAGAAAGAAAGAATGTATCCAGACAGGATGATTATCATTACTGAAATAAATGTACTACATTTTAGCTAATCAAATTCCATTCAGAAAACAGTCTAACAACTTGCTGAATCTGAATGTTTACTGAATTAATATCCGACTCACTTGCTGACAGGATGTTTATATGAAAATGAGCGGGTAACAATATACGTTAAAACAAAAGTTTTATTTTTAAAATATGTTACAAAAAAAATATAAAAATCACTGCTATGTAAAACATGTCTAAAAAATACATGGTCCAGTATTAGTTATTTCAGAATGATGTACTGTGGCGTCTCACTTTTTCTTTCTTAGAAAGTGTCTATTTATAATGTGAAATGAAATCAACACTGGTCAATCTTACATGGCAAAAACTATAGATCTAGAAGGCATTATTTATGAGAGTGTGTTCAACAAACACAACATTTGCCCAGTTATGATGCTACAGGCAACTGAATGATCTGATTGATTTATGGTTTAATATTCTGGATAATGTGTCAATAAAAACCTACAGTATGAATAAATAGCATACTCAAGATCAACCAAAGCAACATCTTGTTTAAAAAGAACCACAATTCTAGAAAACATTGTTGCAATACCTAGACACTCCAGAAGAGGGAAGCAACTCAATACAAATCACCCCAATTCAACAAAAGTTTTAATATTTGCACCACTCCAAAACAGAGACTGTCAGAGAGAGAGAAACGGGAATAGAGGAACAGGACGTGGCAGTATTTCTCAATCACCAACTGAAAACAGTATATTGACAATATACTAACATTTTGCCAACCACTGTCACATATTCAAACATTTTTGTTAAGTTCCTGCTTTTATTGTATCTATTACTCTTCCATCAAATCACAAAACAAAATGAGACATAACATAACCATATGATCACAACTCCTGAGACATAATTACCAATGCAAAGACTTATAGTTTCTTTAAATTACATTTTAAATTAAATTAAATGAAAAACAAACAAACAAACAAACAAATAAATGCACATAGAAGTTATATTAGGTTAGCAGCTCCGCTTCCGAAGATGCACGACTTCAGGGCGACTCTAGCTGAACAGACGTCTTTAACAGAAATAAGCTTTTTAGTGAAAATAAAGGTCCCTGATTAATGAAATTGTTAATGAAATGAAATGATTAAAGATATTTATTTTTTATTGTTCAATTTAGTTCTATTAGTTTCATACATATTATATCCATATACTGAACTTTATTTTAACGGAACAAATAATTTGAAGCTTTACAGGGTTTTCCATGGTTTTTTGATTCTTTTGTAGAGTGGGTATGGTGAAGTGTACTAAAAACAGACATTTTTACATTTGTCCTCCAAATGAGCTCACAACCTAATAGGTTTATACATAAAGAAATTCATTTATTCATCCACTCCCCGCAAGACACAAAGTTTACTACTTTTTCTCACCGCTGTTTTAGAGGACAATTACTCCAAGTCGTCCCCTGTTGTTTCAAAGAATGGTATAACAGCGAGTGCGACAAGTAGAAATGTCTCGTCCATTTGGGGAGGTGAGTGCGCAGTCAGCGGAGGCTTGCGCTGCGGAGCCAGATGAAAGTAAAAATCCCGCTTTTAGCAGCATTAACACTGTGTGAATAAATATTCTGTTTATAGTATGTGCGTTATACAGTATTCTGATTGATTCAGCGCAATGCATCCTCTAGGATTTTTTCCAGCTGTGGTGGCAGGACTATTTCCCTTCCACCTGGTGGTTACACCTCCCCACCCGAGAATCACATGCACTCAAACTCAGAATTGAACTAAAAAAAGACAAGTAATCAGTAAGTAATAAAATAAGAACAAATAAATAAATGACAAGCAATAGCACAAACAAAAAACAATAACAAGATACAAATGGAATTAACAAGTTTTACAGGTAGGTCGTCTAACAACAATATTTAGGTACAGAGTTACTACAGAAACTGAACAAAAAAAAACAAAAAAACTGAATTCAACAGTAAAATAACAATGGATAGTCTTCACTGCGTAAATAGTAATGTCACAGACAGAAGCAGGCTTATTTAGGCTTATCTCTTTAAGACCTAAGGCACGGATGTAATACTGTTACACGTGCGTTTTGCTTCTCAACGGTGTACATTTAGTTAATAGTCTATATACCGACTATGTTTAATAAACCGACTGTGTTTAGAAGTACTCCCCAAGATGGGCATTTTGACAATTTAGTATTTGGCCATTTATGCGCAAAACATAACTCTATTCTGTAGTGGTGCTTCGGGTGTGGGCGCACAGAAAACGGTCTATAAGAGAGCGTGCAAACTGTATTATGTTTTGCGCCTTATTGAGCATAAACGGCCAGATGCATACAAAATTGTCAAAATACTCATCTTCACGTCTTTTTGCGCTTGAATGGCTTAAAGTCACTTAAATGTTTAAATTGGCAAGACTTAAAAGCATGTGCAAATGATACATTCGTCATTCACCGATACATTCATCGCATTATAAGCGTAGAACCTGCGGGAATAAGAATTCAGGTCCTGCTCTGTCTCCTCCACTAATTCCTCAACAGTGAATATGAGCTGAATGTCAGCTGCAGCGGTGGCAGAGATGATTTTTTTAGTGTGGCGGCCCACCACTGTAGAATGCATGTAGCGGAAACACTATGATTGATTGATTGAATCAAACCAATTTAAGTAATTGACATAAGATACAACAGAGATTTAACTGGGCAACTTAAAAAAAAAAAAAAAAAAACAATAAAGCAATTCCAGGGGCAAATATTGCTGCTTAATGACCCTGGTATATCCATAAGTGATACTTGGCATTTGATTGCGGATCCATTAATTTATTCCCTTAACAATCATGATTTACACAATCCAGACACAATCTCCAGGTCATCAGATCACACGGACAATTTATCCAAACAGTAAAAAGATAACATTCAACTGTGCATAATCAATATGGCTGACATCACAACCACCACCACTGTGCTAATGTTATTAAAATGCACCTCCTTAATATATTTTAATAATGTAGTAACACATTTTCATAAAAGCAACAAGGCACTCAAGGGTGTAATCCTTTAGCCATCACAATACAGCGCAGCACTTAAATACCACAAACCCAAATTATATAAAAATCCAACACAACAGAGGAGAGCACCAAAAAAACTGAGAAACTGCAAAAACTTCCAGTCAGACAGGTGGATCTGTTGTTGTTGTTTTGTTTTTTTGAGAATCACAGGGTTACTTGAGGTCATTTAGATTGACAAGCAGAGAGGAAGTGAGTGATGAGACACAGAGAGAGAGAGAGAGAGAGAGAGAGAGAGAGAGAGAGAGAGAGAGATTATAGCTCCTTGTTCTCTTATTTATGACCTTTTTGGGCCATTTGCATACTGATGCATCCTAATGGCCCTAAATTGACATCACTGATCGGCTCTGGTCATGAGAAAATGGGCACGAGTACAAATGGATTGCTCACTAGCAAAACCCTTTTCACACTCTAATAACATTTGGTACAGGAGTTGTCATATTAACACGCTCTCATCGTATTAGGGCTGTGCTGATTCAATCATATATTGATAGATTATTTCTCTCATGATACTGCACCAATACTTCAGACTTTTGTGGGCATTCATATCACCAATCAACATTTTTAAGGCTACATGCAGTGTTGGGGACTGACAACCAGATCATCTCAAGTAAAGTTCTGTGCAGCTTGGTTTTCATTCCAAGTTCACTCAATTCACACAATTTTCTAAGTTACACATCTTGTCTTGTTGTGAACACATTGCTGGTGCACAATTGATCTAAGCCAAGTTAGTTACAGTGTGGCTGCCACTCTCTTTCATAACCTAACTGTTTATGAACATAACCATATTTAACATTCAGCCACACAACCGTATTTTGCAGGGCAGTCAAGAGGTGCTTCCATGAGGCTCCACACCGGATAAAAGTAGAAGAACGTCCATCAGCAAAGTTCCCCTTATTCACTAGAGACTCAGCAGTCAGCAAAAAAGTCAAGCTGAGGGACAGCACTGGCCCAGGGTCAGAGCAGTCAGATGGGCTTCAGGAAGGAGGCTCAGGACGTGAGATTAGTGATTCAGGGATCAGAGGTCTGACGATGCTGTGGAGTGACCGACAGAAGGGCCTGAGACCAGAGCGTCCAGGAAAAGCAGGTCAGGGAATCCAACAAGTTTCTCACAGATGCGCTACAACAAACAATCTCTAAGCAAGAGATCACATATAGGTTATTCTCTGTGCACTCTTTAAGAGGTGTTTCTGTAGATTAAAATAAGATTCGTTAAAATGTGTCAATGACACCAAGCATCATTGATTCTGACAAATGCTGCAACTTAAAATAATTGTTTAATTTTAGGGATGCACCCAAATGAAAATTCTCGGCCGAAGCCAAGCAAAATGAAACACTGGGCGGAAGGTCAAATTTTTTTTAACCACTGCATAAATTAAATAGCCAAAATGTGCTTTTTACTGTTTTGTCTTGCTTTTCAAAGAAAAAAATCAGTAACGAAACATCATTTTAAAAATATTTACTTAACACAGAACATTTTTTTACATTCTAGCAGACACTATACCAACAAAGCACAATTGAACTTAAAATTAAAAAATTAAGTTAGTAAAATATAATTTTTTTGGCCATTTTTGAGACCCCTTCTTGAATCGGTTATGTATTTTTTACTGTACAAATAAATGCAGCCTTGCTGAGCAGAAGACAATTCTTTTAAAACATTAGTAATTTTACAGATCCCAATTTGAACACTATGATGCTACTGTGAGTGTTATAATAAGTGCCCTCCAAAAGTACTGGAACAGTGAAGACAAAATTGTTCTGTTGGCTGTGGAGTAAAGACATTTGCAAATATGATGAAAAGATGAATATGAGTCAAAACTACAGAATGTCACATTTTATTATTAGCCGTTTCAACACATACATGTTTTACCAAATGAAAAGAACAACACTTTTAGAGTTCATCCCACTCATTGATGTGAGCATAAGTATTGGGACAGTTGAACATAAGGCAGATATAAAAGATTAAAAGCTATTATTTAGATCCCTTGCGCACAATCACAGCAGTGAGTCAGTGACCCATAGACATCATCAGACTCTTGGTCTCATCCTTTCAAATACTTTTCCCAGCCTTTAATGCAGCCAATTCCAATTGGTGTTTGTTTTGGGGAGTTTCTACCTTTACTCTCCTCTTCTTCTGGTGAAATTCATGTTCAATCGGATTTAAATCTGGAGGTTGACTTGGGCAATCTAAGACTTTCCATTTCTTTGCCCTTATAAATTCCTTGACTGAACTGGCAGGGTGTTTTGGGTCCTGATGCAATATGAAGCACTTCCCAATGAATCTGGTGGCATTTTCTTGAATATTGGTAGGCAAGATGGTTTTGTACCCTTCCAAATTCATTCTGTTACTGTCATCATACATTAAGTCATCAGTAAAGTTGAGAGGGCCTGTTTCAGAGGCAGCCATGCCATGCCCATGCCATGACACCACCTCCACCATGCTTTACAGATGAGGCTGTATGCTTGGGATCATTGCAGTTCCTTTTTTTCTCCACATTTTTGCTTTCCCATCACTTCGATAAAGGTTCATCTTTGTCTCATCGGTCCATAAACACAGTTCCAAAAATGCTTTTTTGCAAACTCTAATCTTGCCTTTCTATTTTTGGAGCTGGTCAGGGGTTTGTATCTTGCTGTGTAGCATCTGTAATTCTGTGTCAAAGTCTCCTGAGGACAGTAGATTGTCAGAGCATCACCTCAGATTTCTGGAAGTTGTTGGTGATTTTACAGACACGTCTTTTAGGGTTCATTTTCACAGCTTTTACGATTTGTCTGTCATCAACTACTGTTGTTTTCTCAGCCGATCAGGTAGTTGTTGGTTGCTAGTGTCGCTGGTTGTTTCCAAACTCTTGATTTCTCCATGACCTTTCTTTTTGCTATAGCTCTAATTGACTTCCTCTTTTCTTTTAGCATCCAAATTGCTTGCTTTTTTCTCAAAGTCAGCTCCCTCATCTTCATCCTGGTTTGTGTGTGTCAAGATTCAGAATGCAGAAGTAATGGATATAACTGATACGACACATTCCCTGCTTTTAATAGCTGAAGAATTAACTCTCTGGGGTCGGCTGTCTCGCCGGCGAGACGAGCTCATTTTTTTTCTCATCAGTGCGAAAGACACTAAAAATACTCAGTCGATTCTGGTCATACAGATAAGTGTTATACATCAACTGAAACTTTGCAGTGTCTATTTTTTTTTGGGTACACTCACAATAAAAACAAAATGTGGTGGTTTTGGAAAATAAAGAAAACAAACAGGGTGTGCTCTCTGTCTTCTCCATCTCCGCGAACTGTTTTTAGAAACGCGTTACTAAAATGAACTGTAACTCAGCAAATACTCAGCAAACAGACATGGGAGTTATATCTATAGAAAGCTTGAAGTGTCTACTTTGAAATAAAGTAGTTTCTTATCGAAAACAAACATTCTGAACACATTTACTAGTTGGGTTTTTCCCAAACGACAACATGATGAATGCTACGCATCTAAGAATGTTTAGACCATGTTTATTATTAATACTCTGTTCACAAATAGATTTTAATAGCGTGCTAAACAATAATAATTAGTTTCTAAGATATAAAATATCCTTTTTTTGTAGTACAAAGTACATCCTTTTATTGTACAAAGCATGCTTGAGTCTGTGGCTACATAATCATATCATAGGCTACTATAAAATCATACATACTAGGCTATATGACTACAGAATCATAGTTGGGTTTTTCCCAAACTATAATTCCTGACTACAATGTTTGAAATCGTGTAAAACATTTTGAATATGAGGGGCAATTCATTGTATTTATTTCTTACGGCACGATGATGTTTTCATGCTCTATATAAAAACAATAAAAGTAATATGAGTGTACACTATAACATGATGAATTGATGAATGCTACGAGTCTAAGTATGTTTAGTACGTTTATTATTAATAGCTTACTCCGTTCAGAAATAGATTTTAATAACGTGCTAAACAATAATAATTAGTTTCTCAGATATAAGATTTCTTTCTTTATTTCTTTCAGATACCTGCACCACAGATGTATCCTGATGTCTCTTCAAACTGTTTTCCTCTGAGAGCGCTGTACCAACATCAGATGTTCAACTACACTGATATTCTATGTTAAAACAAGCTCCTTTTCTACTGATTATGTTTTTTTCTTCTTGAATCCACGGAAAGAAGTAGAAACACTTAAATAACACGCGTAAATATCAGGTATGATTTACTTGTTTCACTTGTTGAACAGAATCTGTTGCAGGAATGACTCAAAGTCTGTTCACATCTCTGTGGTTAGATCAGTGTGCACAATAATGTGTCTTTGACCTTCATTATGTATGTTTTGATTATACTGTGTTGTAAATAAAATACAAATAATTTAAAAAACCCTTTTTTTTCAATCTCCTCACATTCTCTCTTAATGCAACAGGACACAGCTGTTCACCTAGAAAGATCTGTGAGGCAACTGTTCCAGTACTTATGCTCACATCAGATAGAGGGATGAAACTCTAAAAGTGCTGATCTTCTTAGCTGGTAAAATATCTATGTGTTGAATCACCCAATAATAAAATGTGACATTCTGTAGTTTTGTCTCATATTCATCTTTTAATCATATTTGTAAATGTCTTGACTCCACAGCCAACAGAGCAATTTTGTCTTTACTGTTCCAATACTTTTGGAGGGCACTGTATATTAATAGAGCTGGTGTAATTATTATTATCATTATTATTGTCTTACACTTCTAATTTTATTTTAAAAATGCATAAAAATGTTACCGAGCAGCTGACGAGTAACACTGTTTCAGTGCAGAATTGGACTTTGAACCCTGGCTAACAAGCAGATAGCACAGCGAGCTTGTGCAGCGCTGTTTAAATACATGCAATCCGTGCGTGTACTAGAAAACATTACATTCTGCAGTTTATTTACTAATCGTTTGAGGCCATTTCACGATTTCAGTCATCATACAGTAACCAGCAACAACCACCCCTTCCTCTTCTCATCGAAGACAAGCGATGTATTACTAAACAGTTTCTCGCTGTCGGTGCTTGCAATGATTTTTGCATCTTTCTCTGACACTTTTAAATACTGCTGACATGTTTGCTGCATTAGTGCATGCCTCTATTTGATTGCGTCACGTAATTTATTCTGTCTTTTTGTTTATTTAGTATATTTTCAATTTCAGTTGCTGAACATTCGGTGCATCCCTATTTAATTTGATTACTTTATTTTTTTTTTTTTTCTCGTTTAATGATTATTTTCTGATTAGTAAATTATTCCTTTGGTTAACTTACCAAAAACATAACCATAACATCTGCCATTAATCTTACAACACTTTACTGAAACAAAGTTTGCTGAAAAATGTGCAGGTACAGATATGGGACTGACAACTGTGTTAGTGCTTTGTGAACGCAGCCTATATTCTGCTACTACGTAGATACGACGTATAGTGTTGAATTTGATTTACTTCAATTGCAATTGTAATCAGAAATGCATTTATGTTTCTGCGAGAGAGAAATGAAATGGAGCGAGAAAAAAGAAAACAACAATAGGCGCGAGTAGAAGCGCGAATGGAACTGCGAGTGAAAAAGGTGAACTGAGAGGTGCTGCTGAAAAGTTTGCGATTGAAGCTCCGTGTAGCTTCACTTTTCTGTTGAATCTCTATCTTACTTTCACTCTCTGATGTTTAAAGTGATAAAATATAACTTAATTCCCACCATATTTATGGTATTATCTATCAAACTAATTTAACTAATTTGATCGTTCGCTTTTTAAAACCGCTCACTCGCGGTTCCATTCGCGCCTATTATGGTTTTCTTTTTTCTCGCTCCGTTTCATTTATCTGACGCTCCGTTTTTCACGAGTTCATCAAACAACAGTGGTAAGTGAATCATTCATCAATCACTGTGAGTAATGGCTTCTTCTCCTGCTACTGTTTGCACTGTTTGCCAAATGTACAGTTTATCTCTCTCTGTCAGCGAGGATCCACATGTGATAAATGCAGGGAAATAGTTAGGCTCACAGAGAAGATTTTAGAACTAGAGACATGCATCCAAACTTTAGTTGAGGATAGTAAGAATGTGAGGGCTGTAGATACTGCTTTGGATGCAACTAGCTCAGGGAGTCCTGTACATTGTTTGGCTCTGGGTTCAGCGCCTAGGCAGCAGGGCAACTGGGTGACTGCGAGGTGGCATAGTCGTGGGTCAAAACACCGCTCTTCCGTTTCGATCAAAACATCAAACAGGGTTCTCCCCACTCAGTGAAGTACCCACTGAGAAACCTGATGAAAGTGCTCTAGTTGTTGGTAATTCTATTGTACGGAACGTGAAAATAGAGACACCAGCCACCATAGTCCAATGTTTACCGGGAGCCAGAGCGCCTGACATCTTGGCGAAATTTGCTGGCTAATGCTAAACGTAAATTCAGTAAGATTGTTATTCACGTTGGCGCTAATTAGGGATGGGTATCGTTTACATTTTATCGATACAGATACCGATACCGATACTGCTTATCGATACTATTTGGTGCAAAAAGATATGATGTGGAAAGTTATTTTAATACTGCTGAATTTTAGCAACTGTATTAAAGTTCTTCAGTCAGCAGTGAGTTATTTTTCTCTTTGTGTTTTATTTTATTAACATTTAATGAATAGTTCACCCAAAAATGAAAATTGTGTCATTTACTCACTCTCAAGTAGTTTTAAACCTGAATGCATTTCTTTCTTCTGTTGAACATAAAAGTTATTTTGAAGAATGTGGGAAACCAAAAAGTTTTTTCCTACTATCAAAGTCAGTGAGGACCAGTAACTGTTTGGTTACCCACATTCTTCAAAATATCTTCTTTTGTGTTCAGCACAAGACAGAAATTAATACATGTTTGGTACAACATGACAGTGAGTAAATAATGACAGTATTTAAATTTTTGGGTGAACTATCCCTTTAAAAGGAACACTCCACTTTTTTTGGAAGTAGGCTCATTCTCCAACTCCCACAGAGTTAATAAGTTGAGTTTTACCGTTTTGGAATCCATTCAGCCGATCTCCGGGTCTGGCGATAGCACTTTTAGCATAGCCGTACCATGGCCGCAGCAGGTGCAGTGATATTACGCAGCACCTGAAAGTAGTCCCCAGCTAGGTACCTAGTTATACTGGGGACTACTTTCAGGCGCTACGTAATATCACTGCGCCATGGTACGGCAGCAAAGTTCCTTGATTATTACGCCGGAATGAGAGTATAGTTCCTAGCCAAATCGGCCTAGAAAATCGCAACTTTTCATTTTCTGCCGGTCTTAGTAGACGATATAACTACAGAAGAGTCAAGTTTTAAATAGGACAAATATCGAAATTCTTTGGTCATTTTTGAACGCGATGCTACTGGTCTAATCGGATTCAATGATCTATGCTAAGCTATGCTAAAAGTGCTATCGCCAGATCCAGAGATCGGCTGAATGGATTCCAAAATGGTAAAACTCAACTTATTAACTCTGTGGGAGTTGGAGAATGAGCCTATTTCCAAAAAAAGTGGAGTATTCCTTTAATGTCAATCGGCAGCATGTTCAGTACTGTCCCTTTAAGAGCTGCACGCATCCATTTCAAATGTTTACTTTCAATTTAGACAAAACTGTTTTTATATGTAAACCTTGTGTGCTTTTGACAGTATTAGTGCAATCAGACGTCAACTAAGATAACTAAGTAATCAGGTGCTGTTTGACCGGCCTTTTAGTGAATGCACGACATGTACGCACTCTGAATAATCGCATGTCAGAACAGTGCGCAAATTAAACGTTTAACCGGCAAGGCTTTGCACACGCAAATAATGTACTTTTGTGATTGCGATAAGTGCAGTGTCTCGTGACTGTAACTACCGCTGAATTAACATTTGATGTCGATGTGTCTCGCGAGTTGCAGTTGGAGCTGGAGTCAGAGCCTGGAGACATAGTAAATACAGTGCATTGCTTACATTTACATTTACATTTATGCATTTAGCAGACGCTTTTATCCAAAGCGACTTACATTGCATTCAAGTTACAGTTTTTACATTTTATCAGCTCTTGCTTTCCCTGGGAATCGAACCCATGATCTTGGCGTTGCTAGCGCCATGCTCTACTACTTGAGCTACAGGAAAGCTGCTTGAGGTAGATGTTGTTTTGTTAGTAAATGTTTCATTTAGGGCTGGGCGATATGGCCAAAAAAATAAAAAATCCCCGATTTTTTCACAAAAAATCCGATTTACGATTTAAATCGATCCTCCCCCCCAGAGCCCTTTACACAATCTGCCTTTGCTGCAGTTGGAATTGAACTGCTGGTTCGTTTGATCAGAGGAGATCTGGCCCCCCGACTGAGCCTGGTTTCTCTCAAGGTTTTTTTCTCCATTCTGTCACAGAGGGAGTTTTGGTTCCTTGCCACTGTCGCCTCTGGCTTGCTTAGTTGGGGACACTTAATTTCCAGCGATATCGTTGACTTGATTGCACAGATACTATTTAAACTGAACTGAGCTGGACGATGACATCATTGAATTCAATAATGAAATGCCTTTAACTGAAAATTGCGTGTTTAATCTTGTCATTTTACATTATTGACACACTATTTTCCTATTTTGATATTGGAAAGTTGCTTTGACACAATCTATATTGTTAAAAGCACTATATAAATAAAAGTGACTTGATTTCTGCAAAAAGT
Source organism: Onychostoma macrolepis (assembly GCF_012432095.1). Taxonomy (NCBI): domain Eukaryota; kingdom Metazoa; phylum Chordata; class Actinopteri; order Cypriniformes; family Cyprinidae; genus Onychostoma; species Onychostoma macrolepis. The sequence goes on along the minus strand of NC_081171.1, from coordinate 28,773,682 downwards.
TGCTTACAATGACTTATAACGTTGCATAATGTTAATGCAAATCTACATCGTTTGGGTTCACAGGTCTTCATTCACAGCCTACAACTTGTAAATGTGCTGGAAAGCAGTGTTGCCATACTAACATCAACTTTACATTTTCACACCCATAAACATGACGCTCAACAAAATTAACTGTGATTTGTTGCTTTAAATGTCAGTCAGACAAAACTTTAATATCTCGGTCTCACACAAAGATATCATATGACTTTGGAAGTCTTAGAATGTGGTGCATTCATTGATGCTTCAAAAGCATCTGTCCCCAATATTATTATTATTATTGTAGTGTTTTTTTTTTGTTTGTTTGTTTTTTCTCATTAGCTAACATTTTGGGCTGATTAGAATCTAATCTCAGATTTCATTTGGCTCTTAAGAGAAACGTTTGGGTAGGACCACTTTAAGAGGAGATGGAAATGCCATGCAAATGTGTCTTGTTTGCGCCAACCAGCTCCCTCCTGCCATAAGAGGCTCTTTGTGTGTGTGTGTGTGTGTGTGTGTGTGTGTGTGTGTGTGTGGCACCTGCGAGCGGGAGATGGGTCTGTGGGCAGCTCAGAGTGAGCTGCAGGCGGAGAGGAAGCCGCCATTATGTGCCCATCTGGATGCCAAAGGAACTGCCTTAAGCTAATGACTATCAAGGGTGATAACAGTGCTCTCATTCATCATCCAAGGAGCTTCATGAGCAGCCAGGATCAGTGTGCGCTGGAGACAAAAGAATGCTCGGGTTAACCGTAGTGGCTGTATTGAGTCCGGAAGAAAGGCGAGAAAGTTGATCTGTTTATTGTGCAGTGTTGCGATGCATGACAAAGCCAGATGAAATGCAGCCATGCCCCGATTTCACTGCACATGGAATAACAGCAACAGCATGTCCTAATTGTGTTTTTAGCATCACTTTATTTGTCTGTCCACACTGAAAGCTGAAATGCTGTGTTATTCAGATTAGGGATGCACCGGTTGACCGGCCATAAATCGGAATCGGCCGGTTTTTGCTTATAATGTGCGATCGGCAACCGGCCGGTTTTTGGTCTTTTTTCCGGTCGATTTTTCCGGAAGTGCGCCCCGTGCACAGACTACATTTGTAGGCCTAATCATTCGCGAACATGTAATTTGTGTGGAAGTATTTCGAAATCTGTGCGCAGGACGTGAAGATTGCAATCTGCAATGTCTGCAAAGGACAAGTTAATCGCGGATAAATAAGAGCCGCTTTCCTGCGCTCGCTGAAGTTGCGCGAGTGTACCTGTCCGCGCCCTGCACAAGCATAGACAGTGAACATTTGTTCAGCTCAGCTTCTCACGTGTTGGATGAGAAACGAAACAGACTAACAAAGCTGAAATGCTTGTTTTTGTAAAGAAGAACTCTTATACACTTTTGAAAAGCCAGAAGTAAACATCGGTTCTGTAAGATATAGGATGATTAGGCCTATTTTTTTATTTTACCTTAAAATTACATTGACTTAATTTGATTTAAAAAGCACCTGCTGTAGCATCTTTGTTTTACTCATTGCACTAAACATTATTTGATTTAACATTTTGGAATAATATATTCATATAGCCAACTTTGTTTTTATTTAGTTTCACTGGTAAATACCTTTTTTTCTTTATACCAAATTTAAAAATGAAAACAAATGCTGAATGCTGATTAAGTAACATCTTTGTTTGAAGTGTTGAATGTGTTTTGATTGTGCTGTTTGGATTGTGGAACTATGCAGTTGTTACCTTTAAAATTACATGGTTACAGTTAATGTATTCATTTAAGGCCAGTTTATAGATTCAACCCAATTTAAAAACAAAAGCTAAATGCTTTTGTCAGTACCTGTGTTTGTATTGAATGTAACCTACTTACTGTGCAGTTACTGCTGTTAATTTCAGATGGTTACAGTTATTTTCAATAGCCAAAACCCAGTTTGGCCTGTTAAATAGCCTACCAAATAAACATCTTGTTTATGTATAACATCTTGTTTATGTATACTTTCATTCTATCTTGTTTGTTGCTTTGATTAAAAAAAATCGGATATCGGTATCGGAATCGGCCGGTTTGCTTGTAAAAAATCGGTATCGGAATCGGCCATGAAAAATCATGATCGTGCATCACTAATTCAGATAATAAAGATATTTTCAATATAGAGCTGTGATTTGTGTGACTGAGCGAATGTTACCCAGAGTAAAGAGCAACAGAAACAAAAACCAAGCTACCATCAAAATGCTTGCTGTCTATGGGAGGGTCAAAGAGCCCTCAGATTTCATCAAAAATATCTTAAATTGTTTTTCCGAAGATGAAAGAAGGTCTTATGGGTTTGGAACAACACAAGAGTGAGTAATTAATGACAGCATTTTCATTTTTGGGTGAACTATCCCTTTTAAGGTGTGCTGGCACAGACATATTAAAACTTCTAGAGATCACCATTGGGGCTTTTCCACTGCATGGTACGGCACGGTAAGGTTCAGTACGGCTCACTTTTGGGGGGTTTTCCACTGGGTGCAGTACCTGGTACTTTTTTTAGTACCACCTCGGCGAGGTTCCAAGCGAACCGTACCATTACCAAAACGTGACGTGTAAACTCTGCTGATCACTGATTGGCCAGAGAAAATCATCACTGCCTGCGTCATTGAACTTGAGACACACAACAGACCAACTAGATTTAAATCAGAACAGCCAGCGAAGGACCGAACACAACTGTTTTGAATGAGCGCACCTTTCTTTTAACAACCAAAAAATGGCTGTTTCGTTGTCAGTTGAGGAAGTACAGGCTGTCCTCTTGTTGATAGCCGAGGAGCGGATTCAGTGAGAGCGTGATGGAGCGACACGGAAAGAAAAAGTTTTTCAGGAGTCACGGTAGTGCGGCTATGGCAGTAGATGTGAGCGCGACTATAACGACTCGTGAATAATCCCGCCCACTCTAAAGTGGTACTAAACTGCAGTGGAAATGCAAACTGAGCCATGCTGTTCTGAACCGTGCCGAGCCGAGTCGTACCACGCAGTGGAAAAGCACCACAAGTTGCTGTAGTATTCTCAATTGCTGTACCCAATGGTATCAGGCAGCAGATCACATTGAGCTTTACTGCCTGCATTAATAGTGATCGTATCACTGTGTATTTGCATAAAGCTGCTCAGCTCTGAGAATCGTTTTTTTTTTGTGTCCATGTTGCTTTAAATCGCTACCACAGGTCACGTTGTATCTGATACTGTATATTGTGAATAAGCCTGGTTTAGACTGTATACATTTTTGTTGTCCGTTTTAAATCCGCATCTGAAGTGTCCCGCACTGTGCAGCCTCACGTGTCAAAACAAACAGCACGAGGCTTCAGTGATTCTGCCTCTAGAGGCCACTCTTGTACTGTATAATGACAGTGGACTCCTTTCAGCCGAAAACTAATCAAAATTGATTTTTGCCGTACTGCCGATTAATTGGTAAACCAGGGCTCTATGCTTAGTTTTCTTTTAAGAAGCACTTGTGCTCTTAATTAAAAAAAATAAATAAATTAGAAGCACAGTGAAAAAAAATTCAGGAGCACCTTCTGATCAATATTATATACATTCTCTCTTACCTGCCTCACAGTCACACTGATGGGCCATTAGGGGCCATTAGGGGAGGGCCCTTTGTCTCTCAGGTGAGACTCACTTAATATTCATGGCCATTGCCACTCCCTCGCATATAGACCCTCGACCACAAAACATGTCTTGAAAATTTTAAATCAATATATTGTTTTCTGTGAATGAGTAAGCAGAATGATTTTCACATAATTTTGAAGTAAATATTCTAGCCTACAAGACTGATTACTCAAAAGTCTTGTTCAGGACTATTTAGTGTGGGTTTTATAGCCTTATTTCAGCTACATTTTTTTTCCCAAAACTTACTAACCACACATAATATTTTTTTTCTAAAAGATGCAAACATGTACATCCATCTTGGTCACATATTATTGTAGCACAGTTTGTGCCGAATACAAAAAAATTATATGTTGGTCAATAGTATGTTTTAAGTAGCTGAAATAAGCACAAATATCAGGGCATGTCAAAACATCTCAAGGGCCCCAAAATGACCTCAGACCCCAGAGGGTTAAATTAATATCACATTTGCAAACTCCCTTGCGACCTCACTAAGTCCTAGGGGTGGGCGATATGAGCTAAAATACATATCACGGTATTTTCCACTGTCCGGACGATATCGATATTATATCGCGATATGAGAGAAAAAAAAATTGGAATCACATTTTAGCAGACCTTAGTTAAATTACAGGCATAATATGTATTTTAACCTTATATATCGAGAAGAAGAAAAAAACATGATTTCAAGATCTAAGGCAAAAATAGAATGGACTGACTTTAGATGTGTGAAATTATGCTACATAAGACAACTGTGCAAAAGAAAAACAGCAAATGGACTGAAAGAACATGCAAATTCACTCTCTGACAGCAGATGGCGCTTATGGTCTCAATTTAGCGTTCCTTTGGTTACCGCTGTAAATAAAGCTGCTCTGCGCTGCGCTTATGAACATGGTCAAGGAGGTAAGAGAAAAAGAAAATGCCATCTAAAGTTTTCTGAAGCGAGTTCCCTCCCAATTCATATTAACCCACTGCCACCAATTCATTATTTATATTTTTCTTCCTATATTTCGAGCATTGTGAACAGTGATCTTGCTCTGCCTGCTACAGTATTTTCTCTCTTTGTGTCCGAGTTCTGCGCCTCTGTCCTGTGTTAACCGCTGTGCACAGACTAGGGCTGGGCGGTATATCGAGTTTGTACGATATATCGATATATTCTTTATAAGCAATACGGTATGAAGCAATACCGTTAATATCGATATAAGTAGTTTGATAAAAGCGCATCTGAAAAAATATCTAGGGAGGACACAGACTGAACTGCTGTGGAGAAAGTGCACAATACAATTTATTCTACATGTATCAGGCTTTATATGAAGGGTTTTAAAAAAAATCGTAAGATATAGTAGCCTATAGTTTCAGTTTAAAGCGGCTCTGACAGAAAGGCTGCGTGCGCCGCTGACAGAGACGTGCTGTTTTCCTTAATGCATTACTTACATTTCACAGGTATATTCTCCATCTGTAAATGTTAGAAAGCCATGGAAATATTTCCATTTTGCTATCAGAAGTGCGTGGGCTTTTGCTTTGCGATTCTCTGCTAAACTTCACAGACCATTTAGAACGAGCGCCGCCACGCGCATGCGCGCCAAACAGACGGAGCGCAATGAAATAGGAGCGCAATAACTCTTTGCTGAAATATTTGTAGTTGGAAATTAAATGTGACATATGTAGAATTTTAAACCGACAAGTAAGTGTATTTGTATGATAGCACTAACTGTAACATGTAATGGGGTAATCAAAATAGCCTTTTTACTCAATTAGTCTGTGCTTTTTTATTATTTTCAATTTTAGTGATTTTAACCAACAAAATACCAAGATATATACCGTATACCGCATATCAGCCCAAAAATACAGAGATATGAATTTTTGCTCATATCGCCCAGTCCTAGTACAGACTTAGTAATATTACCACACAAATTACATTTTGGGAAATTATTGTAATCCAGTTTGTGTGCAGTTCCGAAGAGCCGATCGTGTGTTTGGAGCAAAAACTATCCGGGTCTGATTTATGTCTGATCAAGCGGGGCATCTCTCTGATGACGCAGTAATGACCGCGGGGGAAGAAAAATCTTTGTCTGTCCATCCAATGAAACCCATGAATATGTAACGGTATCCACGGTATAGCAAAATCCATATCATGGCACAACATAATACCGGTATTAACGTAATAAGTCACGTTAATACCTGTATAGCGCCCACCCCTACTAAGTCCCATTATAATTAACAAAGCTCTCTACACTGCACAATGAATCTCTTATTTACATCATTTACACTTTGTTCATTATAATGAGAGGATTCGTGAGCTTGCATAACTCAGCACTTAACAAAACTCCGGTGTTTTGAGCAGTGAGTGGATTCTAGTGATGGGCAGTATAACAGCTCATAATGAAGACCAGTGTTTATTTTTGTTATACCGCAATACGTAGTATGTTGCTTAATGTTCGGAAAGTGGCACGACATTGTTTGAGAGGAGTCCCTTTTCACTGTTGCACTGTGGTGAGGGCACAGCTATGTGTGTTACTAAGCGTGACGGTGAAAATGGACAACCCTCTACAATGTGACAAAATTTTCACTCTGGGTGACTAAATAATGTCTAATATTAGCAACTGGCTAATAAATTCTCAGGTTGTTCTTGCCAGTGTGTGAGTTAGAGGCCAAGTCAGCGGTTCTCAATTCCAGTCCTTTCCACTGCTTGGTACGGTTCAGAACGGCACTGCACGGCTTGGTTCGGTTTGCGTTTCCACTGCAGTTTAGTACCGCTTTAGAGTGGGTGGGATTATTCACATGTCGTTATAGTTGCGCCGCCTCTACTGCCGTGACTCCTGAAAAACTTTTTCTTTCCGTGTTGCTCCATCACGCTCTCACTGGATCCGCTCCTCGGCTATCAACAAGAGGACAGCCTGTACTTCCTCAACTGACAACGAAACAGCCATTTTTTGGTTGTTAAAAGAAAGGTGCACTCATTCAAAACAGCTGCGTTCGATCCTTCGCTGGCTGTGCTGATTTAAATCTAACGAGTCCGTTGTGTCTCGTGCCGCAAGTTCAATGACCCAGGCAGTGACAATTTTCTCCGGCCAATCAGTGACCAGCAGAGTTTACCCATCACATTTTGGTAACGGTACGGTTCGCTTGGAACCTCGGCTGAGGTGATACAAAAAAAAAGGTACCAGGTACCAGGTACTGTACCCAGTGGAAAACCCCCCAAAATTGAGCCGTACTGAACCGTACCGTGCCGTACCATGCTGTGGAAAAGCGCCGATAGACAAAACTTACTAGAGTGTGACAAAAATGCATTTGTAAATAAATACAATTTAAATTCACGTCTCGTACACTTTAATGACCTTTAAATGGAACATATACGCTCGCTTCGATCTGGAATCATGGCGGAATATTGTATAATAGAATTTGTAGTAGTATCGTTATCTTATCAGTTAGGGTTGGGCTGATAGACGGTGCCATCGTCCATTGCCGATGGCTGATAGACATCACGATGTTGAGCCGGCATTGTGATCCCCCCCCCATACCCCCCGCAATCCGCCGCATCCCAATACCGTCTGTGTTCGGAAAGAAAATGACGTGTATACGGAACCCCTAAAGGGAATAAATATGAGATGGGAGGAAAACATATATTTCAATAGCCTACTTTCTTTCGCAGTTATATCATTGGGTAATTATACTGTATATAAATTGCGGGCATCAGGAAGCCGATATTATGCCTGGCAATGAAATTGCTTTTGAATGCACGATCGCTTTTTAGTTTCACTTTCAAGATGCGCGATCACACGTACTCTGTTTATACTATGAAGCAGCAGTACTTACCACACATTTTACAAGATTAGATGTTTGTCAGTGGTGCTCAGAATCTGCAAATCATTCGCCATCATCCTCAGTCATCTCTCATTACTCTGTTTATGTGGTAAGTGAAATTTTGTACTGTAATGTAACAGGCAACCGTTAGCAATCATTATTTGTTTTCCGTGCCTTTCTGAATACGGATTCATGCTTCGGGCACACCCCCTAACGTCATCGTCCATCGCGCTGTTTCACTGTAGACATCATCCGATGCCAATTTTGTAGACATTGCCCAACCCTATTATCAGTATTATTTATTTTTATTTTTTTTCCTTTTTTTATAGACACTAAATGACAATTTTTTTTTAAAATAAAACTTTAAAAAGTCAATCTACTGCAGTATTTCCTCTCTCCATCAGTATAAAATGTGGTTAATGCCCGGTCATGCATGAAAAAACAAAAAAAACCTAATACCATGAAAAGTATCGTCATATACATTTTTGGTCATACTGCCTAACACTAGTGTATTCTGATTAACACTGCATTCACAGAATCAACAGATATTTCTGTGATACATACTCAACAATGCAAAAACACTACGTGCATTAACTCATACTGGATGGTGGATTGTTATTTCCCAGCATGATTTGAATAGGGCTGGATCAGCAGAGCAAATTACAAAATCAAGTGCTATTTTATGTGCTTTTGTTAAGAGGAAATACCTTTGTTTTTAAATGTTAAATTTTATTCAGTTAATGTTTATTTAGTTTCAGGTAACAAAAATGTGTTTCATGGTTTTAGTATGATAATAACCCTGGTGCTGTGTCATCAAACATGATCTTCAGCTTACACGTTAACAAGACACAAACAAGAGTTCACTAAATATTCGCACACAGGAGAATGCGGTATTAATCCACAACTGTGCTAGATGTCTCGATGGTGCCAGACACAAAGAGAGAGGCACAGAGGAGGAGGAGGAGAACAATACCAGCCCCCCACACCCCCTGCCTGACAGCAGCCCGAGCGATCATCTCTCCTCTGCCGACCCATAAAAAAGGGGGTCAGACACCCACCACATGGAGGTGTTTTCCGTAATCCCTTCCAGCACGGTCACAACACAAAACAGCAGCCATGACAGGATGGGCTGCGACACAGGACGAGGGAGGAATGAGGATGTGCTGGTGGAGACGGGCCTGTGTAAGATGGAGGTTGTGAAGCTTTCATGCTGCATTAACAGTGTGGTGCTGCCACAGCGTGAGTCTACTAATGGCTCCTCTCCTGCTGTCGCTGTACACAGGCGCTCCGCCACACAGCCGCAGCACACTGATGCCAACGTGAAAAGATTGCGAGAAATTTTCAAGCTAATGAGATGCTTGATTTGAGCACAAAGTCCACTCTTCTTATTTGCGGTCAAGAAAAAAGCACATCTTCATAAGTCAGCCATGATTAGATATTTCAAGGCTTGTAGTGGACAGTTTTGTTGGCTTACTACTTATTCTGTAAGAACATTATACTTATATTACACAACAATATACAGCTATTATAGCACTTTTACATATTTCATTCTATCCAAATAGGTAATATTTAAAAAAAATAAAAAAATAAAATAACATTTCTGGTGAAGTTTGTTTGTTTTATGTATATTTGTTTCAGATTTAACAATTATAGTGAAAGCATGAGCTCAGGAATCATCAGAACATTTCCATCTAAAACAAGCATGACTTGTACAACTGGTATTTTAAAAAAACACCCTCAATTAGGAGTAAATAGTTAAATGTATGCACAGTTGGCTCAGACTCTGAAGGAGTTGAACCATTTTTTACACCAAACCATCTACAGACATTACAGTCTTATCATCTGTGCCATTACTATAGAAGAGCTCACAATTCTCTCTCAAAGTTTTAGCTTACTTTCAGTTGTACTACAAAATAAATATTACATATTGTAATAAACTCGCAAAAATGTGCTAAGTCTAACCAGGCTTTTAGGTGAATTTTTTTGTAAGAGTAAAGAATAAAATTCAAAATAAATTGTCTAAATCCACAGTGAGGAAAACACAGCTTAAGTAGATGAGGGGGGGAAAAAGGCAATACTGGGTCCATCCAATCATGAGATAGTGTGGAGAGGAAGAAGAGTTCCACCTACTTATTAAGGAGCTGCGGGATTATCATGGGCGATTCAAAGTTTACTTCAGTATGTCAGTAAACGTTGATGCTTTGCTAGCGATACTGGAGCCACAAATAAAAAAGAAGAGCGTGCCAGTGTACGCATCGACCAGAGCGAGAGCAAGAGCGCGCCCATCAACGCGCTTCATCCGGCTGCACTGCACGGGACTCGCTCGAAAGAAGTGTGTTTTTGGTTGTGAGGGAAAGATAACCTTGTTCAGCTTCCCGAAGAGCCCAGTGTTACATAAACGGTGGATGCTGTTTGTTATTTCGGGTCAGCAACGGAGTTTCTTAAGTGTGTTTGTTGACGAACGTTTTATAAACAAGGCCCAGTTCGACACTGGATTTGCACATCGTTTGCTACTGAAAGATGGAGCGGGCCCTGCTGTAAAAGATCCCGGACATAATTCAGAACTGCAGACGGTAAGTGAAATGGCATCAAATGTCTCTGTTTTGTTAGCGATCAGCACTCAAGTGCTCGTCACTCTTTAGCTCCGCCCATGGCGCGCCTCCAAGAGCTCTGCTTTTTTTCGGAGAGAATCATAAAGCTGTTTCTTTCTTTTATAAATATGATAAAACTAAAACGACTTTTTGGAGATATGAAGGATGCAGTACTACTCTATAGATACTCAAGATTAACATGAGATTGGGTGAAACTGTGTGTGTTATGCTATGTCCCCTTTAAGAATTCTCCTAAATAGCAGTGAAAGTTCTTAGAGAAGAATTTCCTCTTAAAACCATTCACAAAACTGCTGAGAGCAACTTTTACTAAAGAATGGGGAGAAATGTTAAGCGAAGAGAAAGGGCGGGGTTGACATTGCAATGAAAATGTTGTTATATTCAAAAAAAAAGTTTTTAAATGTGGTGTCACTAATTAAACAAGGATATGTTCAGCTAATTTTCAGCCTCTTACATGTCTGCATTATAACTGGACTCAAGAACAGATGTTACTTCTCACCCAACTTGTACATGAAAAGGAGGACACAATTTAAAGAAAGGGAAATCATCATGAAACTTTTCTTAAATGCTTATGTTCAGAGGCAGACTGCCGACAACAGCCATTTTAGGATTGTTTTTTCAAGAGCTTCTCCTAAATCAGCAAGTTAGGAGCTACTTTTAGCCTTCAGATGCTTTTGAATAGGGCCTGATCATTAGACTGGAAGACCATCCAACACCTAAAAAACCCTTTGAGACAACCACAATATCCCTCACCTTACATGTGTAGGTGTAAACAACGACACACCAAAATGAGAAGGTTAGGATAAACTGTAGTTTAAAAGAGTATAAATGACCTTAATCAGTCCTAACTACTGGGGAGAAATAGCACAGACACTGGTCAAAGACAAAACTGTCTAGTGGGTATGCATTGACTGCCTGTGTTTGCGACCATAAAATAGCCTACTTTGAAAGACTGCACATGTACATGTACACATGAAATCTGAAGGGTAGTGTGATTTTAAGTGTGCAAAAAGGACAAAGTTATTTTGTTGACATGAGGACGACACTTTTGACGTTGATGTTTGGAGGAGACAAATAATGTGTAAACAACACTGATCCTATCAAACTGTCAGTGTTTAGAAACAACTGAATAGACAATAGGGAAGATTAACTATAATTATTGAATATCTATCATTATACAAATAATAATGACTAGATTAACTTGTCAATTAATTCAGCAGGTATCTGAGGAAACCAGTGGACCATGAAAAAAAAATGTAACAGAGATGTGTCAATGTATCATCCGAAAGTATTTCTTCACTAACAATTGATCATTTGAGCAATATTACTGCCAAAATAAAATATAAAAGATCCTACCCGACATTAATATCTTACAAATTAAGCATATTTATTGTGTTGTAGCGTTAGCTTTTTCCACTTATAATATAATTAATGAACTCAAATGATTTCTGATTAAGCATATAAAAGGCATTTCCCCAGGGTGACCTTTCAAGTCAACTTCTGTTTGTGCAACACAAACTCTCTTCTCACACCAAGATACCATTTTTCCTAAAAAAAAGAAAGCCGGTCACCACCCTGAGCAAATGAAACCAGAGAATGCCCTGCCTACCTATTTGTATTGCAAACTAGAGTCTACTTTTCAGCCAGGCAGGAAAAGACACAGGGAGGACGGCACCTCCAGAAAAACACAGGAGAGAGAGTGGAAAAACCTGCTCTGGGCAGAGCAGCACAAAAACATCTTCAGCTGAAAACCCCCTCAGAGCTGCAGGTGAAAGAGACATAAACAGATCCACAGATACCTACAGTTCAGCTGTTTAACAACTCAACAGCAACAAACCACACTAAACACTAATGAACACATGTAGAAAAGGCTTACTTCAAAAATAAAGAGGATGGAGTCCAGCTCCTCCCGTTGAGATTTGTTCCCTGAAAGAAAGCAACAGAATTAGTTATTGTGTAATTTTACATTCGTTCTTTGTTGCACTGATAAATATGATTTTGTGGTGAAGTAAATACTACAGAAAAACACATGTGATTTCTACATTAAATAATTTAGTTCAGGCAACAATAAAAATAAATAAATAAATAAAAAATATTAGTACTCAATTTAAGCATGTAGAATTTAAAGTTTGAACTTATAAAGTATATTTTACTTGGAATTGTTTATTTTTTGCAAAAGCTTGTTTAAGTAAATATCAACGTCATGATCCCGTTGTTCCCATCATGCACTTGGGCATGAATAATTAATAAGGTATTTTTTTTTGCTGTTTTCGAGATGTATTTACACTGTTTTATGGTTGCTTTTGTTGTTTGTTAAGTAACTTGCTGTTTTATGACATTGGAGTTCATTTTCTACTCAAAATGACCCATTAATACTCGAACACTATTCACTGATTGTCACTGTCATTGTGTATCATGTGCCAAGTATTCAGGTCTCTGGGTTCAATCAGTTAGTAACTATATTGAGTCAACATACTACCTTAAAAAGAATAACGAACTGTCTACTTGCTTACATATGTGATTGTAACTTAACCACATGCTTTATAGGCATTTTTTTTTTTCAGGGCTATGTTGTTTGAGTAAAGTTCACAAACCGTGACTGAGTGAAATGTACTTGAGTATTGCAGGGTAAACTTAAAATATGGCGTTATTTTAATGCCAAATGTCGAGAGCACATTTTTGTAGCGCGAAAGTAGATTAATATAATGTGCGAGTGCGAATCTCCCCGCTCGCACGCGAATTTCCTTTGCTCTCGCACAAAACCAGACGCAAATACATTTGATTAATAGTCATATTAATCAAATGTATATTAGAAATGGCTAGGAATCGGGTGCTTGGATGATTTATAAAAAATAAAAACTAGTTTGTCTAACTGTTTGGTCAAACCCCTCTGAGCGATTTATCTAAACAAACAAACAAAAAAGTATATGATTCTTAAAGTTCATGTGGCCATACATGTACTGTGTACTTGGGTTGAAATATATATATGAAGATTAATTATTTTCACACCTGAACTAAACATTGTCAAAAGTTATCATTATGCACTTTTAAAAAATATCTTCATTAGGGCCTTTCCTTTTTTTTTTTATTGTTGCATTTTTTGTTTCAACACATTTTGTAGGCTACTTTGTTTTACTTTATATCTTTTATGTTTGTATTTTGTTATTTTCTGTGAAATATTTTGACAATCAAAGGAGGATCTTTAATTTATTTCCAGTTTAATAATATTTAGCAATGTTAATCAAATGTATATTTGAAATGGCTAGAAATTAGGTGCTTGGATGATCTGTACATATACATAACCTCTGTCCAACTATGGTTGGTCAAACCCCTCGATTTATCTAAAAACAGCCCATGGCTCTAAAGACTTCATATAAAAGGTCAATGTTATGTCATATGTAAGATACCTCAACTGAATTTAAAATCATTGCAATAAATTCTTAATTGTTGGCAATAATAAGTAACAATTCCTATCAAACAACATCAAATGCAAAAATAGTTGTAAACGATGATTTCATAACACACTAAATGCTCTGATAGAATCACTGTTTGGACATTTATTGGGAGTTTTTTTATTTTTTATTTATCTATTTATTTTTTTAAATCCAGTATTTGTTTTCAGTTCTGATTTTAGTTAGATTTTCTTTTCATGAAAACTCACTTCATATTAGCAACACATTCAATGGCACTCTCCTCTAAAACAGTGAATATTCAGTTATAGGACAGTTATAGGCAATGATACTGTCTGCAAACGCATTAAACCCATAGAATATAATGAAGTGATGTTATGACAAATATGATAAATTCATTATAGTGTTATATTTGGTCTCCACATCTTAAGTAGGGTATTTAGGGAATAGTGCATCTGACCCTAGTTCTGTCTTAAATCAGAAGATATGAAGAGTTCAGATGCAAAAGCCTCTAAGTGCCATCTGAAAATTTCATCTAAAATGAGCTTTTTTTTTTTTTTTTTTTTTCAGGCTCCCATGTGTAGGCTCAGTAATTTTACTCTAATGGCAGTGTATAGGTCCTTTTCTATGCAATTAAAGTGAAATAACTGAACATAAATATAGGAGCCTGATAAAAATGCTTTTTTTTTTTTTTGCATGTTTGTCACACTTTAATGTTTCAGATCATCAAACAAATGTAAATATTAATCAAAGATAACACAAGTAAACACAACATGCAGATTTTAAATGACGTTTTTTATTATGAAGGGAAAACAAAATCCAAACCCACATGGCCCTGTGTGAAAAAGTGCTTGCCCCTAAACCTAATAAACTGGTTGTGCCACCCTTAGCAGCAACAACTGCAATCAAGCGTTTGCGTTAACTGGCAATGAGTCTGTTACAGCGCTGTGGAGGAATTTTGGCCCATTCTTCTTTGCAGAATTGTTGTAATTCAGCCACATTGGAGGGATTGAGCATGAACCGTCTTTTTAAGGTCATGCCACAGCATCTCAATAGGTTTCAGCTCAGGACTTTGATTTGGCCACTCCAAAGTCTTGATTTTGTTTTTCTTCAGCCATTCAGCGGTGGACTTGCTGGTGTGTTTTGGATCATTGTCCTGCTGCAGAACCCAAGTTCGCTTCAGCTTGAGGTCACAAACTGATGGCCAGACATTCTCCTTCAGGATTTTCTGATAGAGAGCAGTATTCATGGCTCCATTATGGCAAGTCATCCAGGTTCTGAAGCTGCAAAGCAGCCCAAGACCATCACACAACCACCACCATGTTTGACTGCTGGTATGATGTTCTTTTTATGAAATGCTGTGTTGGTTTTACGCCAGATGTAACGGGACACGCACCCTCCAAAAAGTTCAACTTTTATCGCATCAGTCCACAGAATATTTGCCCAAAAGTCTTGGGGATAATCAAGATATTTTTTGGCAAATGTGAGACGAGGCTTTGTGTTCTTGTTGGTCAGCAGTGGCTTTTGCCTTGGAACTCTCCCATGGATGCTGTTTTTGCCCAGTCTCTTTCTTATTGTTGAATCATGAACACTGACCTTAATTGAGGCAAGTGATGCCTGCAGTTCTTTAGATGTTGTTCTGGGTTCTCTTATGATCTTCTGGATGAGTCGTCTTTGTGCTCTTGGAGTAATTTTGGTAAGCCGGCCGCTCCTGGGAAGGTTCACCACTGTTCCAAGTTTTCTCCATTTGTGGATAATGGCTCTGACCATGGTTTGCTGGAGTCCCAAAGCCTTAGAAATGGCTTTATAACCCTTTCCAGACCGATACATGTAAACTATTTTAAGATCGCGGAATGATGTGTTGCTCTTTAAACAGGCACTTTGTCAGACAGGATCTATTTAAGTGATTTCTTGATTCAACAGGTCTGGCAGTAATCAGGCCTGGGTTTGGCTAGTGAAACTTAACTCACCTTTCTAAAATAATGTGGTTAATCACAGTTCTTAATTAATTAATTTTTCATGTAGGGCCAGGTAGGTTTGGACAGCTTTTTTCCCTTAATAAATGAAATCATAATTTAAAAACTGCATTTTGTATTTACTTGCATTATCTTTGTGTAATATTAAAATTTGTTTAATGATCTGAATCTTTTAAGTGTGACAAATATGCAAAAAATTAATAAATCCAACACTTTTTCACACCACTGTGTGTGTGTATATATATATATATATATATATATATATCAACCAAGCAATACATGTATGGCCACATGAACTTTAAGAATCATGTACTTTTTTGTTTGTTTTTTTGTTTAGATAAATCACTCAGAGGGGTTTGACCAAACGATTAGACAAACTATTTTATATATATATATATATATCATCCAAGCACCCGATTCCTAGCCATTTCTAATATACATTTGATTAATATGACTAAATATTATTAAATTGTAAAGAAATTCCAGGATCAGTTCCCTCTTCACGTAGGCCAAGTATTTTCATCGGGTCAGTCGCAGAAAAATCTGATTGGTTGCTAACTTTTGACATTTAATCCAGGTGTGAAAAGAATTGATATCTAGCGCAAGAGCACGGAGAGATTTGCGAGCGCACAGGACAAAGTTTGAGCGCGCACACTTGAGCGAGAGGAGAGTATATCCGATTCCGTATTTAAATTTTACTTAAAAAATATGAAAAATAAAAAGTAAATTTAACTCAGGCTTGTGTTTTTGCTGTGGTTAGATATACAGTTATGATCTATGGTGCTAGAATGCTTATGTTGACAATATTAAATATTCAGTCTTCAATGAATCAGGGGTGGGCATGAGTACCAGAGTACTTAAAATTTACAGTGATGATCGTTTGACGATCGCATTTTGTCCAGGACCTTGACATCTGACATCAAAACACAGATGGAGTAGATCACTTCCATCAATACCCCCAAAGCTGCAGTCCTAACTACTTCCTGGTCAACATTTCATTCAGTAACATTAGGTTTTGATTTATATGCTATTATTATAACATTATAATGAAAAGACCACTGTAAAAATTCTTTGTGCTTTAGTTGCCTGTGTTTTTTTGATCAACTTATTTTATTTTTTTTAAATCAACAAAACAACATCCACACAAACAAACAACAGGGAGGGGGGAACCAACAGACACACCATAACAATTTCAATTTGCAGCAAAAAGGACAAAACAGAATCCACATGAGTCCACAGACCGACAACAATTGAACATTCCCAAAACATGTGGAGAAAAGTACCTGCTGATACATTTACAGATATGACAGTTATTGGTCGATTGCAGCTTCATTTTAAACCTCTTGTAAGGAGTATGCTCAATGGATGACTTTGAAATGGATAAGACGATGAACCAAGTTTTTAGAAGTTAAGATTAGATTAGACCACACCCTCTCCCAGTCGACCGATAAATCCAAATCTGTTAATTCACGATTCCAGATAGATTTAATAGAAAGAGACTTTGCAGTGTGATCATTAAGTTTACTATATATTAAAGAAACAGATGGTCGAACAGAGGGTGGTGCGATCCAATCCCACATAGGATGAGAGGAAATAGGGGATGCCCAGGGAACTCCATAGGCCTTGAGAGCAGAACGCAACTGAAAAAAAGACAAAATAAGATGATGTTTGGCAAACAAAACTTAGTTCTGAGTTCTTGAAGTGAGCAGAGGCCCTGGTCATCATATGAGTCACCTCATGCGTTTCTGCTCAATGTAGACCAAGAGGGCTGGACAAATGGCCAATTTCAACATAAAAATTTAAGTTTTGTGTTGTTACAAAATTTGAAAGGTCCTACCATCAGACGTTCCACCCTTTTTAGAAAAAAAAGTGAAGTCCTTAGATGTAGTATTCTGGATTCTCCAAAGATCGATTACATTAAGTTCAGTGATAAATGTATTCAATAACTTAGAGGATGGGTTAGCTGTAGTATCAGGGTGAGACTTATCCAGTGCAGGATTTAAAACAGCATTAAAATAACCACCCATCAATAAAGGACAATCAATCTACTCAAGTAATATATTGGAAATATTTGTGAATAATACCTCATTTGGGCAGTAAATGGAGACCAGTGCTAACCTGTCATTATGTATTTTACAGTGTATAAAAACAAATCTACCTTCATCATTATTCCCGGTATGTTCAATAGTTAAATGTAACTTCCTATCGACTAAGATAAGCACCCCCTTAGTTTTATTAGGAGCACAAGAGAAGGCTGCCAGTTTGTAATACTGGTTTTGAAAATGTGCCACATCGCATTGTTTTAACCGAGACTCTTGTATCAGGGCACAGGAAATCGATTTACGGTGCAAATATTGTAATATCCAGGTACGCTTAATAGGAGAATTTAGGCCATTCACATTCAATGATAAGATATTCAGAACATGCATTGTGTGCTCGCAATGCCAAGATTCTGTCTAAGTGAAGAGAAACAAAAGCAATGCCATATTGCCAATGACATGTAAACATTAGTATGTATCCTAGATACCAATCCACCTAGATCCATAGTCCTTTTAAATGAAAAGCAGAATAAATAAAAGTATTGATGTCTGTTGAAGGGCATAGAAAAAAAGCAAAAACAAGGAACGACAAACAACTGTGTATAAAAACCAAAGCAGACCTCACATTACCGAGAGTGTAGGTCTGCATACACAACAGAAACAAATGTTGATGCGTGACCAGTCCACTTCAACGCAAGACATGTCCCCAAAGGCCCACTGAGCCAAAAGCGTAGTGATTGAACCTACTCTCCATCAGCCCGAAGAATAATATAAAAAAAATAAATCATTATTATTTACCAATTAGCGGACGAACGTACAGGGAAGGGGCAAGATTCCAAAAAGAAATTAACAAGTGTTCATGGCCAACTTGTTATTGTCCTCTTCAGGGCAGTTAGGTTCGCCACAGACCTCATCGTTAATTTTCTCTCGTTGAGCTGAGAGGATGGAGACGGTAGCCGACGCCTTCCCGCTGCTTTGTAGCACCGCAGAATACGTCTTCAGTGACAAAATCCTCCACCTTTTGAGAAGAGTTGAACATCATCTGCTCACCTTTGTGCCGTAGGTTTAATTACCGTCGGATAGGTGAGGAAGGGCTGGAGACCAAGTGCTGTCATCTTCTTCAAGACTGGATTAAAGCTCTTTCTCCTGGTAGTTGTGGCTGTACTAAAGTCGGGAAAAAAAAAATAGCGTGACATTGTCCTGCGTATATTTCACCGGATATGCCTGCCGAGCACCTTTCAGGATCGCAGATCTGTCATGCCATCTTAGTACACAGAAGATGAGAGTACGTGGCCGATCTGAGTTTTTCCTTCCGTCATACACGCGATGGGCCCGGTCAATCTCGATGTCACGGCATTTCAGGGAAGGGATCCACTTGGAAAGATTAGCTCTGAGGAAGCCAGCTGCATCGGAGCCTTCCGCCCCCTCCGGCAACCCCACCAGTCGCACGTTATTTCTCCTGCTCATATCCTCAATGTGCGTAATTTTTTCGTTGAGTTTCTCTAGCTGATTTCTTAAGTTTGTGACTGTCCTCCTATCCTCACGTGCAGCTGCTTGAACGGAATCAACCCAGTCACGTGTCCGTTTCGCCGCAATGGCTAGCTTTTCAACTTTTGCTTTCAGCTCTTTTATAGAATCGTTGGTCGTTTGTATATCCAAATGTAGATCATGGAGTGCTGGGGTCAGTGCAGAGTCTATCGCTTCTCTTACAGTCGAAACCACTACCGAATCGAGAGTACTTTGTTGCTCTTTAACACGTCAAGATTATCTCTGGAGATGGTGGAATCTTTTAATTCTTTTCTTTATTGGCGATTGTCCACTCTGTCTTTTCCGGTTGTCCTTGACTGCTGGGGCACTCATAGTGAGCTAAATAAAGAGTGGTTCAAGATTTACTGACAGGATATATACAATTTCTGACAAAGTGAGAAGAGTGAAGGATAGGAGTGTAACGATAAATAGATTAATGGATCGATTATGTGATTTTCCTAATGCTTCGCGTTTCTCCCTTGAATCGATTCTGAACTTAGTTTTTAACAGCAGATGGTGCTCTAGGCTAGTTTTTACCTGCGCACTCAAATGCTCACGAAGAAGACCGCTTGTGCGTTCAACTGAGTGGTTAAATGTACTTGCACCTCTGCTTTTATGCAGCAAGATTAATGTAAGCACAACCCACTGTGAATACTTTTGTAATTTGCTTCAACCTTTTTGAACTTTATGAATGATTATTTTAAGTTCAAGTGGTGTGTGTGTAAGGAACTGAAAGCAAGCTCTTTCTAAAGCATGCAGTGCCATCTGCTGTTAAAACTAAGCTCAGAAACGATTTCAGACAGAATTGCGATGCATTAGATTAATCGATTTATCGTTACACCCCTAGCGAAGGACTATGCGTGCATTGCCGCCGAAGGGTCACGTCATCCTGTCAGTTGCCTGTGTTTTTTAGCATGATGCTACGGGATGAGTGCATGAGTGCAACAAGAGTCACACATTCACGACTTACACGTAACTTACCTCAAGTTCACTTTTACATTTGTGTCATTTTGAGTAGACAGATAAAAGATGTAATATTGCATTTATGTAAGATAAATATCTGATTAATTTAATGTAGGATGCCTTTGGTTAATTAAACCGCTACCAAAGCACTACAGTTTACTGGTTTTCATTAAAATAATCTTTAATCAAAACTATTTAATTAACAGTAATGATGTGCATAACCTCCAGGTCATTCATCTGATTCAAATGATATATCATGAGTTCATGGGTCTACAGTATTTTGAATAATTCTTTAAAAAGGACATGCTCATATGACTCACTTGTTCATGAATCAAACTGGTTGCGTTGTATGGTACAACTCAAAAATACGTGGTTTCAAAATCGGGAGTTTTTTGCAGTGGTTGCAAAGTAAACGATCTATCACTTACTATAAAAATATAGTGCTTTCTTTCTCTTCTTTTCTGCATTTAACCTCTGCTCTAGATTGCTGATCTACTTTATACTAAACTTGTTATGCATTATGAATATTGTGGGCTCTACGACAAACTGTGATAATCCTCATTTGTAAGATGCTTTGAATAAAAGGATAAATGTAAATGTAAATGTAAATATGGCTCAATTTAAGTCCATACGATGTCATGTTATCATCTGCCCGGTAAAATTCAGAAGCCTGATGGCTTAGAAAAGCGCACACCTCCTTCACATCACAAGTTGCATGTTTAATGCTTAGGGTTAGGAGTTTGCTTCTATACAGCATCACAGGTTATCTTTAGGGTGATACTCCATCTTAAGAAAGCTTATGTCGTCATTATAGTGCACTGGTGCATGTTAGCACTGCAGTTCTGTGTTCTAGCATTTTAATTCCAGGTCTTTAAGTTACTCTGTTAAAAGCTGCTCAGCTGAATCATAAAATCACTCTCTTGATATGCAGGAAAATGATGAGGTGTGAGTTTCAAACAAATACTTCTACTGTAGAATTGTGCTTTAGCTTGAAGGACAGATGACCTTCACTGAACACAGTGCAGGAAAACCACTTTGGTCAGTGATGGGACTTAACAGAAACAAAAGCCTCATTAACTTCACATGAGGGGGCATGCAGGCAGCAGCGAGGCAGGGCTCTTACGTCAGGCTGAGGAAATGAAGGGTTGAATCAGGTTTTTTTTTTTTTTTTGCATTATTCAAAATCTCTTTTCCAAAACCTTTGTGAGCTGCCTTTCTATCTAAGCAAGATATCTTCCAATATGTGACCCTGGACCACAAAACCAGTCTTAAGTGTCAATCTTTCGAAACTGAGATTTATACATCATCTGAAAGCCGTATAAATAAGCTTTCCATTGATGTATGGTTTGTTAGGATCTACATTAGAGATGCATCAAATATATTAGAATTAGTTATGTACAATATTATCAGAATGTTTTCAAGTTATCAGCAAATATCAGCGAAGGATATCAGCAAAAATCCAACATCATGCATCCTTAATCGATCACATCAGTTATTGGTTGTTGGTGGTGATTTCTTGTTTTATATATCAGTAAGACATTATATATGCATATTTATTGGGAAATAGTAGATAGTTAATTGTAGACTCCTGTTTCCAACTATATTTAGGTTTAGGGATAGTAAGAGTATAATTTGCTCTTAAAAGGTAAAAGTTATGTATACTTTTTTTTTAGGTAACACTTTTTGTGTATTAATTTATTTACATGCACAACTTAGTGCTCGATTCATCTAGAAATATTTCAAGTATATATATCATTTGTTCTTAAGAAATTAAGACAAAAATAATCTATATAGGGAACAATACTTCCCTATTACTATAATTGCTACATTACTATAATATTAGAGGTTAAAATTAACAACATAGTCCAAACTATTAAATTAAATTGCTACTTATTTACAGATATAACAAATCACTTTAATTAGCAAGCATCAAAATGATTGATTTTTGTGATAAACTCCAGAAAGCATACAACAAAATCTTACCTTTTTGCTTTAAGTTACTTTCCAGTGTAATGAAATTTTCATAGAAGATAAAATAAATCTGTGAGCAGTTGATTTCAAAAAATGCCTTCAGTTCATTCCTGTCAGTAATATCTGTGGAGAAAACAAACAGAAAATAATTATACAAAAACAGACAATAAGTCCAATATGTGCATGACTGAAACATTAGTTAGATTGTATAATGTGGTATAATTAAATGCTGAACAAAAAATTCAAAGATATGAATGTGTATGTAGATTTAATCCAGACAAGATTTCATGAAATTGTAAAATTAACTCGATATACTATGTCTGCATTTCAAAAAACAAATTAGCAGGTTACCTACACTGCATTTTTGGTAATAACAGAAGAGTACCAAGTCTTCTGACAATGACACCAAAACAATTGTGACTAGTTTATCTAGATTAACTGTTTTTAAATCGAAGATGCAACATACAAGCAATCTTGTATAACATAACATAAATCGTGCTCATCTTTAATTGCGTGATAAACTGACAGCATGAAATAGATATCTACTGTATGGTGTAATGCAATAGAGCTGTGCATTTCATTGTATTTTATTGGTGATCACGATTTTGGCTTCTCGAGTAATTAATCATAATCGTCTGTAACAGACTGTAAGTAAGCATCTATAATGACAAGCTGGTTATTTGTCTTTTTTTTTTTTTGGGACATTTTAATTATTTTGCATTGACAACAAGCCTCCACAAGCTTTTATGTTTGGGGTTGCCACATATCAAGAGTTTAAATTCCCCAATCAGAACACATTTTCTGCCCAGTGTTTTACTCGTCTCTTGAGTGACATTCTGATCAAATAAAATGTAATGCAGGCCAGCAGTGTTCCCTTATGAGGCCACTTGTACTATATAGCTTGACTAATGTTTGTGGTTGCTTAATAAATGCACATATACAACCTCTGTTCTGCAATTTTGCTTTCAAATAAACAAACAAATAAATAAATACATTTTATTTTATTTATTTTTTATTAAAATTTTTAACAAACTAAGTTTTATAACTTTTAAAGTTTTGAAATTAAAATTGGGAAATTCAGTGTTTAGTCAGTGTTTAGTTTATTAGGAATTGCACAAAAGAGAGTAGAGATGTAATGTAGAGAGTAAAGACAAATATAATTTTAAAAAAATTCAAATGAGAACAATCGTGATCATAACTTCATTAATGTTTTTTTTTTTTGGCTCACCTGTAACTACATATTTATATGTGTTTCTTATTTATTTTCATTACTTTTCATATCACGTGTACTGTACGTGTTCTTTGTACACTGAGAGTAACATTATCAGTGTCTGAACGCTATACTCACATGGCTGTAAGGTTAGGTTCAAGGCTTGGGGCTTTAACTTAAAATGTGACAGTTTGAACTGCTGGTAGCACATCCTGATGCAGCACACATTTTCAGAACAACATTTCCTTAACTCATGACCCAAATGCTTATCTTGTTGGTCCAAACATATTTAAAGCTGAACTGAACAGATCTTATCCTTGCTGATGTTCAGATGGAGTGATGCAGAGCAGACGGCTTCTTAGGGTCATTGACCACTATAAGGTCACTAGTGGCTCATTTCCACCAAGCGGTACGGGTCAGTACAGTACGGTACGGTACGGTTCGAGACCGAACACTCTGATCTAGCTTGCGTTTCCACTGCCAACAGTACCCTTACTTGATAGGTGTGGTGTATGCCGGAAAGTAATGATCGACAATAAATTATGTCAGTATTAATGAACAATAATAGCCATTATAAAAGTATAAGTACAAAGTATAAGAGGAAATAAAGACAAAAGAACAATTCAGTCAAACGTATGCTACAAAGTCAGCGCTGTACTATGGTAAAGTTCAAAATAAATATAAAGTTAAACTTTGTGCTCAGTCAAAATGATATGACCAGGAACAAATAATAGATTCATGAGACCACGAATGCCTGTTAAATATACACACAACGAATTGTATCTCATGTTTAATCACTACGGAGACATCAGAGCCAGCGGCAAATGTCAGAAGGACTAGCCAAGGTATAGCAAATTTTCAAATAGGTGCTATCTTTATAAATAAACCACAGATTTGAGTATTAAACAACTACAATCTCACCTGAAAAACTCTTAAAACTACATTTCATGACACAAATTTTTGGGCAATGACGTTTCACAAGTCCACAAGAACAGACAAGAACGCATATTGAGAAACGGCTTGTCTGTGTGAAAATATAAAATTATAAAATACCCTTTTTTTTTGTTTTGTTTGCGCACTCTGAAGTAATAAGCTGAACACAGCAGAGCGGAACGAGTGAAGGAGAAGCTTTATCCCCTTGTATCATGCACAAGTGACGATTCTAGTCAACCAATCAATGTTCTGCAGTGAGTTTAGCTCCACCCTTTTGGTACCCTTTGCCGTGCTAAGTACCCCAACGAAAGGGTACCAAAAAAGTGGTACGGTACGGTTCGCTATTTTGGTACCATTCACAACTTCTGACAATGGAAACGGACATAATTGCGTACCGTACCGTACTGTACCGAACCGTACTGCTCAGTGGAAACGAGCCATAGTAGATTTCCAGTAGGTGCTCCTACCCTTCATGTACATCCAAGTGAATTTTAGTCAATCTGCATTGGTCAACTGCTACATTAGTCACTCTTAAATGTATTTTTGTCATTTCATTTATTTAATTGTTTATTTATTTATTTATAATAAGCTCTAGGGATGCACTGAATGTTTGGCAACCGTAATTAATAAGCGAATAGACCGAATAAATTGTATTGAACAATGACGTGACACGATCAAATAGTGGGGTCTGCTAATGCAGCAAACATGTCGGCGGTGTGGAAGTATTTAAAACTGTCCGAAAAAGACGCAAAGATCATTACAAGCACCGACAGCCAGAGACTGCTTAGCAATGCATCTGCATCGCACGTCTTTGATGAGAAGAGGAAGGGATGGTTGTTGCTAGTTACTGTATGATGATTGAAATCATGAAATGGCCTTAAAAAATTTGTAAATAAACTGCAGAATGTTATGTTTTCATTCTGACAGTGCTGCACGAGCTTGTGGCGCTATCTGCTTGTCAGCCAGGGTTCAAAGTCCAAAGCATGAGGAAAATCTGCGCTGAAACACTGTTCCTCGTCAGTTGCTCAGTAACATTTTTATGAATTTTTACAAGGCTGTAATACACTGTAAGGTCTTACAATTCTGAAATATTTTCTAATGTTTTAAAAGAATTATCTTCTGCTCAGTAAGGCTGCATTTATTTGTACAGTATAAAAATACATACCTGATTCAAGAAGGGGGTCTCAAAAATTATATATATAAAAACTAACTTGTTAATTTTAAGTTAAATTGCGCTTTGTTGGTATACTGTCTGCTAGAATGTTAAAAAATGTTCAATGCTAAGTAAATTGTTGTTTTGTAATTAATTTTCTCTTTGAAAAGCAAGACAAAACAGTAAAAAGCTAAATTTGGGTATTTAATTTATGCAATGGTGAAAAGAAAAAAATCGGCAAAACACATGGGGGGAAAAAACAAGGTTAAACTGTGTTCGGTATTCGGCCCAGTGTTTCATTTTGTTCAGATTCGGCTTCGGCCAAAAAATTTAATTTCGGTGCATCCCTAATAAGCTCATCAACCATCTAAGGTGGTCATCAATATGTTTCCTACAGTATCAATTTACATTGAGCATTGATACCATGGTACCAGAGCTTAGTATCGTACAGAAATAAAATAAAAAATTGGTTTCAGAGCAACCCTAAGGTCTGCAAAAAGTAATGTTCACATCTCACCTCCTCTTTCCTAAACAAAGCGATCAAAGCAGCTCAAAGCCGTTAGACTGGCTCCAGGGAAACACTGGCATTTGCAACCAATTTGTAGCAGTGGCACTGGCCTGATTTTTAATAGCAGCAGGGACAGATGATAGATGATGACAAGGAATGGATTCGATGGCTGAAATAATATTCTGCCTGGAGCCAGACTGACAGAGCTGTGAGAACACCCATTTGACAAATGTGGATGAAGTCATTGCGCTGGGCCAGTGGTGCTTATGTTAGGACACACTGTATTTTAGGTAATTGCCCACTGAATATTAACAATTTCTGAGAAAAAGTACCAGAAAATCTAAATGTAAATGACATCTCTAGCATTGATATTACCATAAAAAGCTGTAAAAGCTAGAACACATTGGGATGGGTGGGCTTACCCAGAGAAAGTCCACATCCGATTAAAGCCAGTAGTCACATCCTAAATAATGGCAAGACGCAGGATGAGCTACTTTATTATTGCTAAATCTGTCATTACACTGGATCTACAGGCCAGAAAGTGTTTTACTATTATGATTTGGAACTGCAAGATGGATTTGGAAGCTTTTCTACCTTTCTCCTCTCTCAGACCATGCTTGTGTCTATTAAATATCAAAGATATGTATTAAGCATTAATCTCTCAGGACTCAAATAATGACTAAATTAAACTGTCAATCTTAAACTGGACCTCTCTTTAGTCTGTATGGTGGGGAAATATATTGAATATTCATAATAAATTCACAATGATTTTGCTGGTAATATAAAGTATAATCAGCAGCAAACATTGCAAATATTTTTAATCAGATTTAAACAGTATGCACAATTTATAGGCAATGCATTTAATATTGTTAATTATTAGCCATCTGAAAAAATTCTACACTTTAAAAAATAAAATAAAAAAATACTGGTGTAGGATTTGGTGTAGGAAACAATTTTGTTTTTTTAACCCAGACATTGAGAAATAACACATTTTAGAGCTGTAACCTCAATACCGTGATGCTGTGAAACTGTGACATTTTTGCTTAAAGGAAACCTATTATGCCCCTTTTTACAATATATAATAAGTCTCATGTGTCCCCAGAATGTGTCTGTGAAGTTTCCTCTCAAAATACCCCACAGATCATTTATAATATCATTTTGAAAATACCTATTTTAAATGGAAACAGAAATACACTGTTTTCGTGCATGTCTCTTTAAATGCAAATGAGCTGATGATCATCATGCCTATTGCACTGAAACCATGCATTTTAAATCATATTAGTTTAAACTTCTGATATAGGTTTTTCTGTGTTCACACATGTGAAGCATGTGCACATAAAGCGGCTGCCAAATGGCATGTGAGTACTAAACTAAGTTCTCTCTCATGTCTTATTGTGCTTAAATGGTCAAACCGGTTCCAAATTTCCGAGAACCGGGTATTTGATAAGACGCGTGCATTTCGATTCTGCGTTTGCATTTTAATGCGATTTAAAACATTTTAAGTGCAGGAACGGAAAGAACTTGCACCCTGTTTGACTGCAGTGTACACGTCTGAAGTGAAGTGCAAGCACAGAGAACAGCGGTCTCGGAGAGGGTTCCCAGCCTGTGTTCATTCTCGAACTGC
This sequence comes from Onychostoma macrolepis, assembly GCF_012432095.1. NCBI lineage: Eukaryota > Metazoa > Chordata > Actinopteri > Cypriniformes > Cyprinidae > Onychostoma > Onychostoma macrolepis. Next base: position 28,746,319 of record NC_081171.1, on the reverse strand, counting down.
TCCCTGCATTTCCACTGCAGAAAAATTTGTTCCAGGCCGGAACTGGCTTCTTTCATATTTATCAACCAGTATGCAGAAGTATAAGTCAGTATATCATCATAAAGACAGTCAATTTTTTCTTAAGTGAACGTAAACAGATGAGAAAGAATATGCACGTGTACAGTATTTTTAGATCTGCGTGCATTCAGTGTTAAAGAGACAGCAGCCAAATAAAGGTGCTGCCTGTCATTAATGTTAATCAAAGGACAAAAGAAAATCATTCAATGATCTTGACTGAATATTTTTTATAACTTTAACTAATCAATCTTTATTTTATTTATGAAAAGAAAACTGTGCAGTGTTTTTACACTTTTAATTACAGTTTCTGTACCTGAAATTAGGTTTATGCTACTGTATTGCTAATTGATTTGTTCCTATTTTATTACTGACTGTCTACTGGTCTTTAACACTTTAATATTTGAAATTTATATGAGTCTAGTTGCTTTTTTCTGTGGTAATTTTTGCTCATGTTATTCAGCTGCATCAGAATGCTTTGTAAAAAGACAGAATAAAAGTTTGACATCTATATGTTTGACTTAATTTTTGTTTTTATATTGGATTTTTTTTTTACTTTCCTGAACTTTCGCCATGGCGTTAGAACTGGTACGCTGCTGTCACTTGTGAAAGCAATGATGGTGCCATGGGTGGAAACTTGCAGATTAAGGGGTGGTAATATTATAATAAGATCCTCTTTCCACATCACAGGGGGAGTGAAATCGGACGTGCTCGTTTTTTCACAAGCTTGCAGAGAAAGGCTTACCAAAAAAACTTTACTGGGCTGTTCTTTTTCACGTTTTCTGGGTGGGTAGATGCACCGGGAACTCATAGCACTTAAACACGGAAAAAGTCCGATTTTCATGATGTGTCACCTTTAAGGTTATCATAATATCAAAATATCATACCAGTCCATGCTTAGTATTACTGTGGTGTGCTCATGGAGGAGTTGGCACAGAGAGTCCAAGCAGAAGAGCAGCAATAACAGCACAGGCGTGTCTCTTATCAGAGCCTCTCACATGCTCTGCTTTTCAACCCTCATTGTGTCGGGCCTCTTCCTGCTGCCCAAGAAAACACACTGACTCACTGACAAAACCTGAGGTCTGCCTGAGTGTTTGTGAGCAAGACAGAGATCAGTAACATCCAATGACAGTTGGACGTCAAAGAGCTATGTCAACACCAGTATATTTGAGATGAGAACACGACCGTACCAAAGGTCATTTCATGTTCCCTCATTCAGTAACAGCTGGACTACTATAATCCTATTTTTGACAGCACTGTTAATAAGAAATGGCCATTTCCTGATTGCCTTAAAGGAATAATCCAGGTTTAATTGCTCAATCCACATTTGTGACATAACTAGCACCAAAAAATAAATAAACACTTCAATAAATAAATAAATGGAGCCCATTTAATAGCAAAAATGCGAAACTCAGTAATTGTATTGTTTCAGCTGTAAAGTGTTTTTACAGTCTTGCTGATGATTCATTGACTAACTTTAAACATCTCAGAAAGCCAGTGTTTTTAAGCTGCCCACAGATTACTGTAATTGTCGTAATGAATGCACATACTATTTTCGTTGGTATTGGTTTGACCAGAGTTTATCACTTTAAGAATGCAGTTGCTAATCACAAAATGTAAAGGTCTGTATCTGACAAGTCTTTCAATTTCAAATTCAATTAAAAGTCGCCATTGTTTGAAAGTTTTCACATCATTATTGGAGTCACTTCAGAGTGCTGGTGGCCATTAGAGTTGTGACGGTGAGGAAATTTCCCCACCAGTTAATCGACGAGTAACAACACCGGTATCACCGTGGGGGTGGTTAGGGGATGGGGTTCCCCTCTTTTTCACGCTTTCCTTCACTTTTACAAGCTATTTAAAAGCGGGGTGCGCATTTTACTTTCACTTTCAAATTAGCGGCAATTCGGCATAATTTTTTTCCAAATTCACTTCAAATTAATGCCATATTTACAGTTGATTACTTTTTATATTACCAGCAAAATCATTGTGAATTTATTTGTAATATTCAATATATTTGCCCACCATACCTTCAGCTTTATTTTTTTTCAGATTTGATTTACATTCTTCATGGTGATGGCCACTAGGCTTGCTGCGATAGACGGTGTTGGCGGTGATACCGGTGTTAAGTTGGTATGTCACTTGCCCACCGCGGCACCGAACGACAGTCGCATCATAGGTTAGATTTCATTCGCGTGAGGAGAGTGAGTCGAGCTGACTGACAAGAAGAGTGGGGTGAGACAGACAAGAGGATAGAGGAAGATTTAGTTTCAAAACAAAATTCAAAAGCGCATGTTTGGAAATATTTTGCATTTTGAAAAGCCCGTTGGACTTTTGCTGTTTATCTAAGATGATTTTGGAAATTCCAAGTTTTGGTTCCACAGTGGTGGGCAAATATATTGAATATTAAAAATAAATTCACAATGATTTTGCTGGTAATATAAAAAGTAATCAACTGTAAATATGGCATTGATTTGAAGTTAATTTGGAAAAAAAACATTAATACAAATATAAAAAAAAAAATATATAAAAAAATTATTAAAAAAAACAACAACATGCCATATTGCCTATGCATAAAGTTTGCGCACACACACACACACACACACACACACACACACACAACGACACAGTCATGAATTCTTAAAGCAGCACATGATGATGGTAAACAATCTAAAATGCTTTAAAACCAGCAGACTTTGACCCAAGACACCATGACAGCCAAGTCATGTCTGCGTGACTGATCTTATTAAAACCTCAATCACTATATGACCTTGTACAATTATTAAACCACAACATGCTAGGATTTAAAATATATTCTGCACTGAATGCTACTGTTTGGGTAAAAAGAGTGGTACTGTTAGCATGTAGGGAACAGATTAGCAGAAATATGACATGATAAATATATTGCAAAAACTTTAAAGCTTTGTGGCCCTAGCAAAGCCAAAGAATGTGAGGAAAGTAAAAGAGGACATAAGCGAAAGCGAGCAGTAAGGTCTGTGGCACATATAGATGCAGACTGTCTCTGTTGGTGTGTGTGTGTGTGTGTGTGTGTGTGTGTGTGTGAGAAAGTGCTCCAGTGGGATGGATGTCAAAAACCCTTCGGAGCCTGACATGTCCCTCTCATACCCATTTACATCATCCTGGCCTGTCAAGGCCAACCACATAGAATCACGGATGAAGGAAGAGCGAGAAGGAAGATCCTGTCCACATGACATGAATGATCCAAGATTGGAATACAAAACATTTCAGTGATTTCATACACAGAATGCAGTGAACACACACAGTATTCCTTCCTTTACCTTCCTTCCTTTCTAACAATTTATTATGTTGCAGCCTTAACTAAATGTTTTTTAAAGTTGTATTTTTTTTTTCTATTTGTGGTAACGCTGTAAATTAAAATGGAAAATCTAAAAAAACATTAAGTATACAGACCTTTATATCAGTACTTAGTTGAAGCACCTTTGGTAGTCATAACAGATCAAGTTTTTCGGGGTATGATTTGACAAAACTAATTTAAGCTTTAATTCATACAGCGAATAATGGGCAGTGTACAAATACATTCATTGTCACTCACTCGCTCTCCTCATATAACGAACTACAGCATGTAATGTGTCATAAATGAGTGAATAAGCCAGAGGTTTGCGTGAATGTGCAAATTGCCTCCGTAGGGATTATTTTTTCTGTCTAATGTGCCTAGCAAGTCTAGCACAACAGTGCAAAGTCATGATGGACATGAGCAGAGGACAGATCTCTAGTTGTCCACCCTCTATTTCCACTGACGGTTAATCTCTGTTTTTGTGTAATAAAGTTTTTTGGCATCATTCTGATGCTGACATCATTACAGTTTAGAGATGTAACGGTATGAAAATTTCTTATGATGATTATAGTGACCAAAATTATCACGGTTATCAGTATTATCATGGTATTGTTAAAATGTGCTGGAAATGTTCAAAAACTACTGCCACATAAATCGTTTCACCAAGTTTTATATATAAAACCAACAAACAACAAATAAAATTACTTTTTGTTTGCATAAACACTAAAACAATAACATTAATGATGTCTGGATTTTAAATGAAAACATGACTGACAACAGTGAAAAGGTTTCATAAAACGGTTAAGCTCACATTTAAGCCTTTAAATAAAGAAAAGGGTTAAGTAAGTCAAAATGATAACTGATTAATAAATGATAGTATGCATTTTATCTGCTCCATAAATAATTCTAAATACCTTATCCGAACCTGTTTAAATGGGCAGAATCCACATAAGCTTGTTTTTCCATCAACTGGTCAAAATTTGCAGCAGGGCATACAAATTTGGTCTGTTTTCGCCCAAAATAAAACTGCACACAAGCTGATTGTAAATGTAACTCTCTGTAAATCCACTCTCTGACACTAGGCGGCGCTTATGGAACAGCAGAATTACAGCTGTTTCGCGTAACCTCATTCGCAGCATTGTGAATAAAAACATTTTATTAGGTATTACATGGAGCAAAGATGAAAACAAAATGCCATCAAATCTTTTCTGAAGACAGCCAGACCCTTCAGAGGTACATTCATACATTTATTTGTATAATTCCCTCAGCACTCTTTAAAAACCTCCCGGCTTTCCGCCTTGTTTTCACACAAAACAAAACAAAACTACTCTGCATGCAGTGCGCACATGAGACTGTTACTGAAAACTGGACAGTATTTATTTATCCTGAGTTATTCAAATCGCGGTAATCGAATACGGTTTTAATGATAATTAAAACATGAAACGATAATACTAACCGTGGGGAATTTCATGATGATTTATCATCAATCTAAGCTAAAAATAAACTTTATAATAACCTAAAAATTGGCATCCAACAATAAAGGGAACTGACAGCTAAAGACACTAATTGCACAAGCCAACATGAATTCGCTTCAAAAAATTTGCATGGCCAAGACCACTTTGTTTTAGTGCTGGGCGGTATACTGGTTCATACCGAATACCGGTGTTTATTTTTCTTATGATATGAATTTTTAAAATACCGCAATACCGGTGTCATTTAAATAACGTTTGGAACACGACACTGTTTGAGAGGGGTCTCTTTTCACTGTTGCGCTGTGGCGAGGACAGTTCTGAAGCTGTAGAACGTGATGACACAGAAGAACTCATCCACAATATCCACCGCCCGCTGCCATCAGCTCCCGCGTCTCACACACACGAGCGCGACTTTAGCGCTATATTTAGCAACTTAAAAATCATTTTAGCGGCTTTTTTCCACAGAATGTACAAACTGACACACCTAGCAACTTTTTTGGATAAACCTTAGCTATGGTTCAGTTGGAAGATGTCGCCAGTGCTGCCCCGCGAGCGCGAGATCTGACTCTCCCGGCGCAGTGTCGCCTCTCTCTGCGTCTGTTCTGTGCAGCGAGCAGCAGAGAAGCACCGCATTCAGTTGGCCGTACCGCAGCAGACTCGTCAGTAAATGAGTACAAAACAGCTCTTTAGTGTAACGTTAGATGCATGTTGATTTTATCAGACGATGTCACGATTATAAATGAGAGTGACTCCTGGTTAACATGTATTAATGGGTCGTGTTTAGTCACTATTTAGTGTGGAATTTTTCTACAATATTCACACATCACGACAGTAAAATAGGGCATTCTAAGTCAATCTACTGCAGTTTTTTGTCTCTCAATCAGTAGAAAATGTGGTTAACACCCGGTCATGCATGAAAAAAAAAAAAAAAAACAACCTCATATACCGTGAAACCGGTATAATTTTGAAAAATACCGTGATATCAATTTTTGGTCATACCGCCCAGCACTACTTTGTTTCCTTAAGCAAATTCTTTGTCTCTGAATAATTCAAAGCTGAAGTCTTTATATTTCAGAATAAAATGAGGCACTACAGCTCATGTTGCCAAGCCTAACCGCAATAACAAACCAGCCAGAATAAACCTCACACTTTAATGGCCTTCTAAAAAACAGAACTGTATTGGTCAGTTACATTAATTTCTTTTTGATGCTCCTAACTATAGAGTTGGTGCCCATGCAGATTAGGGGTGTACGATGTGATGATTTTTGATCGTGGATGATAAAAATGTCTCCACGATCTGCTTTTGAAGAAATATCATAGTATCATACAGCGCACATTCTATCAGCTGCAGTACTGCAGTCTCCGCCTCAATATACTGTACAACGCCACATACATTCACATCAGTGTTAACTCAGCGGTAGAGTTACTCTCACGGGACACTGCACTTATTCGCAATCACAAAAGTATATTATTTGCATATGCTTTTAAATGTTTCATTAAAGCCTGTCAAACAGCATCTGATTACTGAACTAAATAGAGGTCGACCGATCCATCGGTTTTGCCGATTAAACGGCACCGATAGTTGATTGCCGCAACTATCGGTTATCAGCAAAAATCCATGCCGATAGTTTTCCGGTTTGCAACCATTGCTGGAGTGGCTGAGAAGGGTCCGCTGGCATTATACAGTACGAGAACAGCCTCTAGAGGTGGAAATCACTGACAGCACATGTTGTTTATTTTGACATGTGACACTGAGTGCTCCACAGAGCGGGAAACTCCAGACTCGCATTTAAATACAGCCGATAGAAAATCCTGCCGCGGAACAGAGCGCCATTTTCTATTAAATTACATTATATTTGTCCCAAATCATTGTGAATGTGCATAATGACTTCACTCTAGGCTATAAATTACGTATTGTGCATTTTTCAGCAAAACGTTTGTCTTTCTGTGGCACTAATAAAGTCTGTATGCTTCATATAGAGAGCTGTAATAGATCACAATTTCATAGCATTTATGTTCAGCATAAGAAAGAAACTCATTCAGGTTTAAAACAACTTTTGAGTGAGTAAATGGTGGTATAAAAATAAAACACTATGACAGAATTGACAGACAGATGACCATTTTTATTTTTGGGTGAACTATTCCTTTAACATTAATAAAACTACAAAACACAAAGAGAAAGAGGACTTTAATACAGTTGCTTCAGAAATCAGTTTTATTTTTATATTTGAAGAGTTTATTTGCAAAAACAGATAACTCACAAACAGCACTGTGTATTAAATGCCGCTCCATCTAAAAGCACATGATGGAGATTTATTACTAATCACAGAGACGGCTTTACTGACGAGATACGCATGACAATTGCATGTGATTCATCATGCAGCCCTAGCTGGGAGTTTGATTGACAGGCGATCTGACCAATCACAATGCCAAATCTGCCATTTTTTCAGACAAATAAACCAGACAGGGGAGTAATTTAACGTCGGTGGACCTGAACTTGAAAAATTGTGTGTACTGACGTCGTTGAAACAAGACACCTTCTGATGTTCATTCACGTTTATTTCATGCTATAACTAATAAAGTGGAAGAAATTATCAGTTCATGTGCTGTTTGAACTGAGGCGCAAAACAATATTGACAGTTTGAATTTCTTACAAAAATTTTTTTTTGAATGCCGAGACTGTTTTTATACCAAAAGTAACGCGCTCTGTCTTGTCTGTCAGTGCACTATCAGTGTCCTCTTTGCTTTGCGGTGTATTTTTCACTGCGAGAAAACTCGTGACAGCACAATGGTCAATAAATACTGGTTATTCATAAACTCATGTTTCACACTGTATGTTCCTAAACCCTGGGTTAACGTTCATTGGCGTGTCATTGGTTGCACCATTTTGGAGAGTATCCACTGAACACAAACAGCGTATGCTGTTCTGTGTCACCCGCACCACACAGATACGTTTTCTACTTTATTTATGCTTTGATTTGAGCGAAAACAGCGTATCCGTGTGGTGCGGCTGACACAGAATAGCATACACTGTTTGCGTTCAGTGGATGGCGCTGACGCGGAGGAGATGAATTGTTGAATAAAGTTGTTATTTTCGTTTTCTTTGCGTACAAAAAGTATTCTCGTAGCTTTGTAAAATTACGGTTGAACCCCTGATGTCACATGGATTATTTTACCGATCTCCTTGCTACGTTTCTGGACGTTGATCGTGTTAATTCCATTGCTGTCTATGGGAGGGTCAGACAGCTCTTAGAATGCATCAAAAATATCTTATATAATTTGTGTTCTGAGGATGAACGGAGGTCTTCGGGTTTGGAACAACATGAGGGTGAGTAATTAATGACAAATTTTTCATTTTGGGGTGGAGTAACCCTTTAACAACGCAAAAACAATGCTAACCCTGCTCCAAACCATGGTTTCATAACCCCCACTTCTAAAGACTAAATGTGTGAAGCATTCCTTTACAGGGTTAAATACAAAGATTAGAACGATGACCAGGGGTTAAGCACAGTGTGAAAATCCCTATTATTAGTCAAAGTAGAATTCCCAAGCAAGGTTTAAAAGAAAAACAAATTGACCACTGTTAGAAAGCAACGAGCTTATTTACCACACAGCTTGGTTATGAGACATGCTTAACTGCAGAGCTCTTGATTTGATTTCAAGCCCCAAACAGGGATATTGCTTTCTACAGCCCCAAGGCCAAAAATTCCTTCTACTTTATTTAACCATTTCATTGTATTGCTTCTCAAAAAAAAAAAAATTCTGATTTATCTCATTTTACAAAACACAGACCTGATGGCATGTTTTACACAGAGGGCTTAACTCTGCAGAATGAGTTACGAGTTGTTTCCTAATGGGCTGTATGTTTCAGGCCGGCTGTTTCCTGCAGGCATGACCACGGGCCCAGCAGCATCTGTTAAGTTACCATGCAGGAACGGAAAGCGAGAAAAATAAAACCTACAGCAAGACCTGATGGGCATATAAAAAATTCAGAGAGGGCATTCAGGGAGAAAATAACAGCTTTTCAAAGTGAGCAGATTCTCTGAGTGATCAAACACAGAACAAAGTAGGACTCTCAGGCTTGAAATCACAGAGTAGGACTAGACTGGTCTGTGAAACACAGATAAATATTTTTTAGCAAGGCAATTCTAAAACATTTACTCTACACACCAAACCATCTCATGTAAAAAATAAATAAATAAATAAATAAATAAATACATATGTCATTTATTTAACTTGAGAACGCACACACACTGTGGACCGAAGTGATTAAATGCAAGCAAGCAAACATAAAGCACATGGGAATTATGGCAGTATGATGTATATACTGAGAGAAAAAATAAAAAATAAATACTATGGAAGTAAATGGTGACCATCAACTGTTTGGTTTCCAGCATTCTTCAAAATATCTCCTTTTGTACTCAACAGAAGAAAGAAACATACATGTTTGCAACAACTTGAGGGTGAGTAAATGATGACAGAATTTTCTTCTTTTTTTTTTTTTGTGAACTACCCCTTTAAGTAGATGTATGTGTTTCAATTTTTACATCAGATTAATAAATATTATGTTATTAATGTTAATGTTATTAATTGCATATTGAAGTATGAAAAAAAAAGGTTTTATTAAGTAGCAGAACTACTCAGAGCAGTTACTCAGAGACTGCAAACAACAAACAATATTCTGCCTGTAATGTAACTCACAATATTAAATTCTTGTTTACTGAATTGTTGTATAAATAGATCACATCTGCATTGTGCAGATTTCCGTAAAAAAAAAAAAAAAAAAAAAGAATAGCACTTTTGCTCATGTGATACATTATACTATATAAGACAAAAATCCTACAGAACCTTTCTTCCCCCATATCTTGAATTTTGGTTAGAATTTTCTGCATTCTAATAGGCTACATCATGCTGTAAAGTGTGCACTAAACATGCCAGTAGTCTACTGTATTAGGTTACATCACACATGGACTCTCTCAAGGTGTGTTTTTATTTGGTTTTTGCCAAAGTGAGTGACATGCTCGAAACTGTAAGCACACAACATTAAAACAACTATAATATTTTGTAGATGATAAATACCTCACACCCCTAATACAGTATTAGGTCTGTTTATCATTGAAACATGAGGGTGGGCTCAAGGGTGTGTGTCTAAATGCACATGATGCAGATGCACTTGACCTAAAAAAAAAAAGACTGAATATTGCAACTCGTTGTATTAATGCTTATGTGCAGGCATACTGTGGAAAATATGGCCATAATACCCACCCCTAAAGGAAAACACTATTTACAAATGCTGCAATATTTCTCAGCTCACCGTTTTAATTTAAAAAAGCTACTCAGTTTTTTATTTTTATTTATTTTTTGATATTCTATGAATACAATACACCAGCAGAAAATGACAACATTAAAGCACAAATGTGCACTGGCTCTATTTGGGAAGTCTTCCTGCAACAGACTATTAAGTAAATTGAGAAACCGACAGAGGCAGCAGCTTTTGACCACACTGTGACAGGGGTTAATAACAAATCCATGCCTGTCAGCCGGAGCTAAACAGATATGAACGCAGAGGGCAATAAAGATATGGTGAACTCTGGGGTTTTACAGCACTCTAATACAGCGAACAGCAGCCACTCTGAACGCTGATAGATTCTTGGAACGGCATCAACTTTCAGACACAAATAATCAATTCTTCATCCTCAGTGGGACAGACAGCTTTCATCACAATGCCAACCAGAAACCATTCTTCAATCTCCTGCATGAGCTGCTAAAAGCATCTGAAAACATGTAAAGCTGCGACCGACAAGTGTGGCCTTCATAAAGCTTCACCTGTCTGACAGCAGGAGGTGAAGAAAAGAGCCCTGCAACGTCAATAAGCCCAATAACAAAAGCATTAACTACTCAATATACAGTATCTCACAAAAGTGAGTACACCCCTCACATTTCGGCAACCATTTTAGTATATCTTCTCAAGGAACAATACTATAGAGATGAAAGTAGTCAATGTGCAACTTGTATAGCAGTAAAGATTTACTGTCCTCTGAAAATAACTCAACATACAGCCATTATTGTCAAAAAAGCTGGCAACAAAAGTGAGTACACCCTAAGTGATAACAGCTATACGTCGTTTAACCATGCAAGGCCACATGTCCTATTCATCATGTTCATGTTTTTTTTCTGCTTGACAGGACCATACAAATTTGTGTATCTTGTATTAAAGCAGTTAAAATTTGGTGCTTTGAGTATAATTCTTTCATACTGACCACTGGATTTTCAACATGGCACCTCATGGCAAAGAACTCTTAGAGGATTTGAGAATTAGAATTGTTGCTCTCCACAAAGATGGCCGAGGCTATAAGAAGTTTGTTAACACCCTGGAACTGAGTTACAGTACAGTGGCCAGTGTCATACAGAGGTTCTCCAAGACGGGTTACACTCGGAACAGGCCTCGCAAGGGTCGATCAAAGAAGTTAGGTCCTCATGCTGCGCGTCAGGTGCTGAAGCTGGCATCAAAAAAACAGACGTATGAGTGCTGCCTAGGGTTGGGTATCGTTTGGGTTTTTTTCGATACCGGTGCCTAAACGGTGCCTGAACCGATACTTAAAAATAATAAAAAATAAATAAAAATGACCAATTAATAATTGGATTGGCCATTAGCACTAAACACACAATGTCTTTTTCATTCATACTGGATGCCAGAGGGCGCTCTCGCACAAAAAAATCCACATATCCAGTCACAGAAGTAGTGGAACTCATGAAGCTCCAGGAAATCCCCAATATGGACAAATGCATTGCTATGGATGTAACTGAGTAAACAAGATATAAACGTTTTGAATGATAAAACAAATACAATAAACACTCGACTACGACAGTGTATAGTTTATCGGTGTTATTCAAGCCATCTCTGGTATTTTCATAATAATTAAGTATATTTATAATCCATTGCCAATCAATGTATTAGTAGCCTATGGAACAAATTTTCTGCCTCATTCTGTGACATGAAGCTACATCAGATCACAAAAGGAAGCATTTAACTGGTGTTGTGGACTAAAAAGGTTATAATTTTTGTTGGACAACAGGTTTAAAAACGTGAATACAAGAGAATTTTAGCTTTAGGCATTTTAATTTAAGAATGTTTAGCTTAGCTAGTTAATGGAGGGCCACCTGCTGCCGTCAGACCAAGTGTAATTTCTGCATTCACGCGCTCCTCGGATGCTCTCATTTCCCGAGTTTTAAGTCGGAATGTGAAAACAGCATGCTCACATTACTACAAAGATTTGTTGGACTTGTATTATTAGAGCTTTTCGACTTGAGTTCATGTGCATTTTCTCATTCGGGAAATTGATTTTTAACGTGAGGTGCAGGCGATGATGCTTCTTACGTTCGTTGTGGAGAAACAAAGGACAAAATATTTCAGTCGATCGCTCAGGCATGTCACCGAAATCTGCGTTCTGATTCGGTTCTAGTACATACCGGTTACATAGGTACCGGTGCCATATTGGTACCGGGTTTCGGTACCCAACCCTAGTGCAGACAGCATTGCTTTAGAGGTTGCAGAAGTGGAAGGTCAGTTTGTCAGTGCTCAGACCATACGCCGCACACTGCAACAAGTCGGTTTGCATGGCGGTCGTCCCAGAAGGAAGAATCTTCTGAAGCTGGCTCACAAAAAAGCCTGCAAACACTTTGCTGAAGTTTCCTGTCCAAGAGCATGAATTACTGGAACCATGTCCTGTGGTCTGATGACACTAAGATAAACTTGTAAGGCTCAGATAGTGTCCAGCATGTGTGGTGACGCCCTGGTGAGGAGTACCAAGAAAATTGTGTCTTGCCTACAGTCAAGCATGGTGGTGGTAGCTTCATGGTCTGGGGCTGCATGAGTGCTGCTGGTACTGGGGAGCTGCGGTTCATTGAGGGAAACATGGATTCCAACATGTACTGTGACATTCTGAAGCAGAACATAATGCCCTCCCTTCAGAAGCTGGGCCAAACGACAGTTTTCCAACATAATAACGACCCCAAACACACCGCTAGATGACAACTGCCTTGCTGATGAAGCTGAAGGTGATGGAGTGGCCTAATATGTCTCCAGACCTGAACCCTACTGAGCACATGTGGGGCATCCTCAAGTGGAAGGTGGAGAAGCACCATGTGTCTAATGGCGCTTTTCCACTGCATGGTACGGCACGGTACGGTTCAGTACAGCTCACTTTTGGGGGGTTTTCCACTGGGAACAGTACCTGGTGCCTGGTACTTTTTTTAGTACCACCGCGGCCGAGGTTCCAACCATACCGTTACCAAAACGTGACGTGACGTGTAAACTCTGCCGATCACTGATTGGCCGGAGAAAATCGTCACTGCCTGCGTCATTGAACATCAACAGACTCGCTAGATTTAAATCAGTACAGCCAGCAAAGGATCGAACGCAACTGTTTTGAATGAGCGCACCTTTCTTTTAACAACCAAAAAAATGGCTGTTCCGTTGTCTGTTGAGGAGGAGCGGATCAAGTGAGAGCGTGATGGAGCAACGCAGAATTAAAAAGTTTTTTCAGGAGTCACGGCAGTAGAGGCGGCGCAACTATAACGACACATGAATACTCCCGCCCACTCTAAAGCGGTACTAAACTGCAGTGGAAATGCAAACCGAGCCGAACTGAGCCGTGCCGTGCTGAACGAGTCGTACCACATAGTGGAAAAGCACCATAACATCCAGCAGCTCCATGATGTCATTAAGGAGGAGTGGAAGAGGATGCCAGCAACAACCTGTGCAGCTCTGGTGAATTCCAAGCCCAGGAGGATTAAGACAGTGCTAGATAACAATGATGCCCCTACAAAATATTGACACTTTGGACACAGTTTTGACATGTTCACTTAGGGTGTACTCATTTTTGTTGCCAGTTATTTGGACAATAATGGCTGTGTGTTAATAGTAAATTTGTACTTTTATACAAGCTGCACATTGACTACTCTAAAATATATCCAAGTTTCATTTGTGTAGTATTGTCCCTTGAGAAGATATACTAAAATTTAGTGATGCACGATCATGATTTTTCATGGCCGATTCCGATACCGATTTTTTACAAGCAACCCGGCCGATTCCGATACCGATTTCCGATTTTTTTAATCAAAGCAACAAACAAGATAGAATGAAAGTATACATAAACAAGATGTTTATTTGGTAGGCTATTTAACAGGCCAAACTGGGTTTTGGCTATTGAAAATAACTGTAACCATCTGAAATTAACAGCAGTAACTGCACAGTAAGTAGGTTACATTCAATACAAACACAGGTACTGACAAAAGCATTTAGCTTTTGTTTTTAAATTGGGTTGAATCTATAAACTGGCCTTAAATGAATACATTAACTGTAACCATGTAATTTTAAAGGTAACAACTGCATAGTTCCACAATCCAAACAGCACAATCAAAACACATTCAACACTTCAAACAAAGATGTTACTTAATCAGCATTCAGCATTTGTTTTCATTTTTAAATTTGGTATAAAGAAAAAAAGGTATTTACCAGTGAAACTAAATAAAAACAAAGTTGGCTATATGAATATATTATTCCAAAATGTTAAATCAAATAATGTTTAGTGCAATGAGTAAAACAAAGATGCTACAGCAGGTGCTTTTTAAATCAAATTAAGTCAATGTAATTTTAAGGTAAAATAAAAAATAGGCCTAATCATCCTATATCTTACAGAACCGATGTTTACTTCTGGCTTTTCAAAAGTGTATAAGAGTTCTTCTTTACAAAAACAAGCATTTCAGCTTTGTCACAAGTTAGTCTGTTTCGTTTCTCATCCAACACGTGAGAAGCTGAGCTGAACAAATGTTCACTGTCTATGCTTGTGCAGGGCGCGGACAGGTACGCTCGCGCAACTTCAGCGAGCGCAGGAAAGCGGCTCTTATTTATCCGCGATTAACTTGTCTTTTGCAGACATTGCAGATTGCAATCTTCACGTCCTGCGCACAGATTTCGAAATACTTCCACACAAATTACATGTTCGCGAATGATTAGGCCTACAAATGTAGTCTGTGCACGGGCGCACTTCCGGAAAAATCGACCGGAAAAAAGACAAAAAACCGGCCGGTTGCCGATCTATGGCCGGTCGACCGGTGCATCCCTACTAAAATTGTTGCTGAAATATGAGGGGGTGTACTCACTTTTGTGAGATACTGTAACATGTCTGTTTGTTTGCTCTTTATGAGGTAAATACAGAATGACAAAAGAGTGGAATCTCCCTGCTGAAGAAAACGCTTTGTTTCAAGGTCCCGCTGACCTTGTAGTAAAGTCAAACAACAGTAGAGTCGGTCACATGCTGCCTTGCATGTGTTTTTAACTGGTAGGGTTCGTACTCATCAGACCTACAGCACTTTAACTTCCCCTCCCAACGCTCAGAGTCTTTTTACGGAGTTCACTTTCATAGATCTCAATGAAACGATGAGCCCAGTTTACAGCTATTAACATTCCTCACAGGTAATCCGATCACAAGTATTCAGCCCTTGCCACTGAACATGCTTTGTGAAAGGGATAGTTCACTCAGAAATGGAAATTCTCTAATTTTGTCATTTAAAGACTTTAGTTCATCTTCAGAACACAAAGAAAGATATTTTCAATATTCCCTCATCATTTTTGTCTATTCAATGAAAGTCCACACAACCCAAACGTTCATGCAAGTACAAAAAGACATTCTGAAAGTAATCCATATGAAACTAATGATGCAATACATCATAATCTCTTTGTATGATGAACAGATTTAATCTAGGCTTTTGTTCATGTTTTGAAGCAAATTTGCAGTGTTGCTCAATAAGATGACCAAGAGCAGCCAAAAGCAATTTAAGGAATAAATTGAAGCAACTGACTGAACCCATCAGTAAAGTGTGCCATACAAGTAAACACAGGGCTCACAAAATTTCAAAATCCGTGGTAGCCCTTCGGGCAGGTACTCTTCAGATTTTGGTAGCCCGAAAATTAATTTAACAAGCCCGAATTAAAAAAAGACCTTTTTTTTTTTTTTTTGAAATATAGAAAATCAGATAGGAGTTTAAACGTTAATCAAAAATATTTTCAATACACAAATATAAACAAATATGAAGGAAGGAATCTTATTTCACTATTTACAGGGTCTGCGCAGAATTTTTTTAAATAAATTTAAGGCAATTCATGACCCATTTTAAGAGCTGCACAAGTAAAATGAACACAGAATGAGCAGGGTTGGACAGTGTCTATGGTAACATACACTATTGAGCCATAAAATTACATGATTTACAGCTCAGATACAGGTTTTCATGTTAATTTAAGGTATTATGGTCAGGTATTATGTTAATTTAATGGCTTAATTGTTTAAATTTTCTCATTTACAACTCTATGTTTGCTGCGTAAAAAGTTGATATTTGCATTGATCTGACCATAAACAGCAAGAAAGGTTTATTGGAAATGCAAATTCATTCTCTGCCACGAGGTGGCGCTTTAGGAGCGCTGAAATATTGCGGTTTCCCTGGAAACGCTGTACACAAAGCAGCTCCGCCCTCATAAACGCTGCTTTATCAGGAATTATAGGTAAAATTAAATTAAAATGCCAACGACACATTTCTGAGGACAGTATACACTATAGTGTTTATTTTAAAAATTTATTGTTCATCTACCTCACATTTTCCATGGTTGCAAACTTTTTTAGCCAAATTTATGAGGTTGCTGTGTTTCAGAGCTGAGCATTTTAGATGGTAAGTTTAAATCACTCAATCAATTTTGACATGAATAAGCTGAAAGTCGCAAAATTGTTGTTGTTGTTGTTGTTGTTGTTGTTGTTGTTATGTATGATGAAGTATTATGAAACGCTCATAAAATGTGTTACAGATGTGGCAGTTACAAACGTTTTTAATATGAAATCATATTAGATATTTATTTCAGAATCACAGGCAGTGGGTTTTAACAGTGGGTCTGCTAGATAGCTCACTTAGTAGTAATTAACAATTAGTAATAAGCATTTGCTTATTCATGACAATGTTATCTCTTTAGCTACAGCATATGATCATAATTAAAATGAGCCCAAAAACAAGAATTCAAAGATTTTGAAATAAACCAGAATAATAACAATAACCAACACCACAGAGCATTGTGACATGATAACTGAAGACAGTCCTGGTCACATACACTGTGTGCATGCTTGAGAAAGAGAAAAGCTGCAAGTAATCAGAGATTTTGTGATGCACACAAATTTACCAGGACTAACGATCAGTGAAAATATCAGCAGAAAAATCATTATCACCACAATGATAATAACTAAATAATTGAAGAGCTTGTGGTTGTGTAATGCTGGAACTGCTTGGGTTGTTGAACCCGATTATGAAATCATAACAAAACCTGAACACACTCCTTAACTTAATTAATATGATCAAAAAACCATAATTAATTAAAACAACACAAAAACAGCCTTCAGGTATTTGTCAGCCAAGAAAACTGGTTCAAGTTATTGAAGTAATTATTCAAGTAAAATAACAAAGAACAAATTCATATCATTATTTTGTGTGTCATTAATTTTAACAACAGGCTGCCGATCTATTACATGCAAGACTTTAGCTATTTTGACACCTCTTTTGTCCGGTCTGTTTACAATTAAGTTAAGACATAAACAACATGCAGTATATTGGGCATTTTTAACAAGAAGAGTAATTGTTATTGAAGAGAAACTGAAGAGCACTCATGCAGCTTTCTGCAGCGTGCAATCACTCAGATCAAGGCAGACAGCCTGTGCACAAGTATGGCAGTCCAAGAGTCAGAAAGCTGCCATCTGTCATACAATGAATGGCACTTTTGATATTCCCACTTTGAGTGTTAGGTCTACCCAGAGCAAAACGGAAAATATCACCAAGGAAAAGATACATTTCAAAATATCAGGCATCTTTGCATCACTAAAGTTACTGCTTCTAAAGTTTCAATCACTTTTAAGGAACCACTGAAAGCCACTGTTCCTGACAGAGGGAATCTTAACGCTACAGTAGTTGACAGTTAATCGTTCTTGCATTAAAGCCACACAGATGAAAACAGTCCCTATTATACCAGTAAACAGCACCTGAACACTGGGTGGACAGGAATAATTGACAGGAGTGGCACCACAGCCTGCTGAGCAGGAAAAGGAGGGGTGCTCTATACCACTCCCTCTATTCCTCCAGCATTACAGTTCCCTAAAATCAACTCATTGTGAGCACAGATGTCATCAGAGTGGGAACAGCAGAAGCACGCCACTCCTTACATCTTCTGAAGTCACCAAACCTGTACAGAGTCCCTTTTCACAATAGAACTGGCAATGTACAGAAAGATTTGAGTTTTGTCAATGTCATCAACTTCAAAATCAAGTACTTCATGTTCCAAACACAACAGCAGCAGATCTGCTGTTACAACAAAACACGGCATCAAACAGATCACAGATACCAATGACTTCTCACTGGGGCAGTTGATCTGAAGGTATTTACTGGTTGCCAGCTAGTGTAACAGTGATCTTTGATGGCAACCAAAGAACTATTCATGTTTATAATTTCATTTTAGTATTTTACAAAATGTAAATTGTCTGAAATTTTAAAGTGTCGTATATTTTGATGGAATATAATTGAACCATTTCCACAATTTTCATCCGTATTTTCCACAAAAGCGGTCACAGAACTGCTATGGTGTTTTATAAATGAGATGTTTTTGCTGTATTATTATGGTTCTATCATAAGTTTCAGATTTGTCTATCCCTCAGTAACACATAGCAACAAACCTAACTGTAGTTTGTCACAACATGTCAGTCGGATATTCTCTTCCCATCTGGACTTCATACCAACAGCCTAAGTCTGGCTTTTCAAGACAAAAAACAAAATACAATTCATTGAATGCAAAGCTGTCAGAATTTCAGTAAAAGACAAAATTATAAAAATAAAATAATACTTTGAACGTGCTTCGTAGAGACATTTAAGGCCTTGAGACTGACGGATGGATTTCTATGCAGCTCTGTCCTTAAGCAAATCCAAGGTTTGCAGGAACTTCTAATAGGATGAAGGCCAGATGATGATTTGCATCATTCAAACCTACATGTAAATGCAGGACTCATGGAAATAGATTAAAATCAGCTTCCTGGTAACCTTGCACAGGGAAACAAGTGCTCAGCTATCCTTAAATAACTGAATTCATCATATTTTCCATGAATATTTCAAATAAAATTATGATATGGCGATTCAATCATAATTAATTACATGTATTAATAAAAACGCAGAGACAAAAAGGGCACATTGGCAGGTCTAACCTAAAAAAAAAACAAAAAAAAAACAACTGCCTTTTTGTCACGCTATTTGAGTATAAAGCCCAAAGTGTACTGTTTTTTTTGTGTGTACGATAGCGCATGCGTACAGTCGAACACACAGCTTTTGTAATATTAAATAATAAAAGGTCTTTAAATTCAATACATTTACAGTGTACCTTAAATATACTACTTGCAATAGTTCCACTTCAGCGCAATCAAATATACTTCAGTATAGCTTTAGTTGGACTTACTTCTGCACAATTATAGTTGTTCCAATTTAGCAGACTAAGTATACCAGTTTAGTATACCAAAAGTACAATTGCAGGGCATATTTATTAAGTACATAATGTATTTGTAATATCATTGGTATGAAATAAATGTATTTCAAATACATTTTAGCATATTTATTTTTCACTAGGGCCTATCTGGAAAAACAGCACAATGTAAAGCATGTGTAATATTCACCCATGCACTAGACCCAAAATGCTTTCGCCCCCTTTGATTAGACACAAGCCAGTGGAGTGGGTCATTCTGTGACCTCGACTGTGGTGTTGACTGTTGTCCTGTTACTGTGATAGTGGGGGTTGGTGGAGGGAGTAAAGACAGGCTGTGTGTAATCAGGTGCTGCTTTAATTACCAAACTCAACCATGCTCAACCACGCATGACCAGTGAATGCATACACAGCAGCTCTATAGCTATAACCTACTGTACACTCACAACACGGCTTCTGCTGAAAACATAACTTCCCGGCAACAAAGCAAAAACTATTGGAACTATTTAACAGTTTAACTGTGAAAATAATCAAATTAAATAAAGTAGGCCCTTAGTTAAAGCTGCAGTCCGTAACTTTTGGCGCTCTAGCGGTTAATAAACAGAACTGCGCGCGTCTTGCAGAAGAACATTGTAGCCGGAGCTACTTCTCTCTGTTTAGGTCTGTGACGAATCACGCAGGTACAGGGCTACTCCACAGCGGTATCTACCTGAACCAGTCTAAAATAGTTTAAATATAAACACTTATTATAGGTGTACCGTAGTGATTCAGGACAAGCCAAAAACACGGTTTTGGAAAATGGATTCATGGTGTACATGCTTATTACATACATTTTGTAAATTTTGAACACAAAAAAGTTACGGACTGCAGCTTTAATTATTAATGCTAATAAATAAGTAAACTAAAACATTAAAACATTGGTATGTAGCCCGTTAGTTTGCATACACTAGTGAAGGTAAACCTGGTGCAACTTTACCCACTCACAAGATGCATGGAAACAAACAGTATGAAAACAAAGAAAAAAAAACAGTAACACTTGTGGTGAAGAGAACTTATAATTATCTGACAAAAAAAAAAAAAAGATGCATTTCGAGGAGTTGGCATACACTGTAAGACTTAATGCACAGATCTGTTTTGACATATTGACACGTTTTTCATCCCTTCCATTGCTATGCTTATCAATGTTAATAATCACAATTTCAGATTCAATCTTGCATTTAAATATTTAATAGTGCTGTCCAAATTAACGCATGCGATTATTTTAGTTTTTCAGTATTTAACCCAATTAACGCCGGGGCGGAGCTAGGGTTGGCCACCTGACTCAACTGCTGCTGCTGTCTCTTTTCTTTTAGATGCAGAACGTCTTTAAGACCACATCAAACGGTAAAACGGTAGACTTTTCATACGCGCGCTCCAACTTCACCTCAGTGCCAGACGATTGTCAAACAAACGTGGAAACGGTACAGGTGACGTGGAGCTTCAGTAGAACATCAGTGAAGCAATGACATAGTTATGTAGGAGTCATGAAGTTATCAAAAAGACTTAAAACTGTGCATGCATGTAGGTATTTATTATATAGTATATTAGTCACAATTAAGTAGGGCTGTGCAATTAATCAAAATATAGTTTCGATTTCAATTTCAGCCACCAACAATTATAGAGATAAATGATTATTGTGCCCCATTCCGCCCCCTTTCCAGCGCTTTCGCTTCTCCATAAAAGCCCAATTTCACACGCAAATCAGTAAAATTACATAATGTGACTTTTGCAAAATGGGACATGCTTGATTTATTAAAGTTGATTAGATTTAGGCCTTTTCGTGTTTTTAAAAGCACGAAAGAGAACTTGCGCTGTTCCTCAGGAGGATTTCTGTGCATGCGCTCAGAGACGGAACAGAACACGGACAAGTAAAGTCATCTTTTAGCGTCTAAACTGTCAAATACATGAAAATGTCTCAAAAGGCGGCGCTTAGTGATCATTCACATAAACCCTGAACGGTTATGTAATAAATGAATGTAAACAGTTGAGAATGAAAATAGGTGTGTAACAGTAAATTGGATCTGTGGCCGTGCAGCTCTTAAAGTGACAGTAGGCTATATTCATGCTGCCAACTGTGTGCTTAATACTAATCAAACAGAAAAAGACAAAAACAAAATCACTCACTGCTCTTGGGCCGGTTGCACCAGCTGGACGTACACCCGGTTGTAAGACTAGGCTGGACGTAAAATGCGTTTTAAATCGTGAGACTAAATCTTGCGCCTAGTCAGAGGTAGGTGTAAAGTGAAAAGTCATGATTTGTTCAGACATTATTCATTTTTAGGATTCATGTCTGTTAGTTAATTATCACTGCAGACGTGAACTATAATGTTTATGGTCTTTTCGGGCAGGATAAGTGATATCAATCGCGAAGCTCAGTGTTGACTATACCACACTGCCGACAGTTATTGACCTAATAAAAAATTATTCTGTGCAGCTTGTAATTACGCAGTAAAATATTACATAATGATCTGGGATTATTAAAAGAAACTGTACCAATCGACATCTTGCTTGGACAGTATAAATGCTTGGAAATATTTCACGTCTTTAATTCTATTCATTAGCTATTTGTAGCTTGCCTGCCATCCAATAATCGCAGTACGTTTTGTGCTTTGTTACTTTTAATCAGAAATAAAGTATCAGCTTTCAAATTCTGTCCGTTTTATCACAAAATGCAAACTATAAATGTGGTTTTTCAGCCACAGAAAGACGTCAGTAAAACACATAATGCCATGTAAACTCACATTTACCTCAGCAAAGACATTCATTGTAGCCTAGATGAACTCTTTAGTCAGCTAGAACAAAAAATAACGAGCATTGTATTACATTCATTATATTTTACTTAACCTGCTGCCTTCATTTTTAATGTCTGTGTGAAGAAATCTGTCATGGGAGCGTGCAGGGAGGCCTCAGATATAAAAACACGGACTTGTTAGAAACGGTTTACTCAATGAAATCATGGCACGGTGGCTTCACTTGTTATGATGTCTTGAGCAATTCAGTTCTATATTAGTAGTTGTAGCCACTGCAGCGTGAACGTCATCTCAGCTATCACATCTCAGCATGGACACGCATCGTCTATGTCGCGCATAGTTGCGCCTGATCGTAGTTTTAGTTGGTGCAACAGGTGTAAATATTTATCGTAAAGCTGGACGTTGCAGTGCCCAGCGTAGGGCTTACACAGCTTTTTTACGTCTAGCTGGTGCAACCGGCCCCTTGACTGAAGGACTTTTGTAGCTTCAATAAGAATGAAAGGACGTTTCGTTCTTACAGTGCTGATTATGCACAGACTGTTTCATTTGTATCTTTTTTATTCTATTGTATTTGTCCTTTGCTTTTTTTATGAGTGACAGTTTAATTATTTTCAATAATTTTGAGGATTTGCTTTTTTTTACTAATATTTACCCTAGTATTCTGCACTGGTATTGAGAATTGTGACATTTCGCTGATCTCTAAAATGTAGATATCACAGTAACATTATTTACAAAAAAAAAAAAAATAAAAATAATAAAATATATATATATATATATGGGGTGTCAATATTAACACGTTAATGCATGCGATTAATCAAAACATTTTAATGCATTAATATTTTTTTAACGCAGATTAATCGTTTGATAAGGTTTGACCCCAACTTCTTCCCGTCATCACAGCGCGGAAGGTTATCTATCATTGTGTGATGAGGGGACAGCGAACCAGTGTTGCCAGGGTAACGATAGCGGCACAAGTGGGCTAGAGATGGGAAGTTCGGATTATTTTACTGACTCGGACCTTTGAGTCTCGTTCAGCAAAATGAACAAATCTTTTTTCGAGTCATTTCGTTCATTTTAGCAAAATATAATTAAAATATTACGTGCTACTTCCCTAACACATCTACTACTTATGCAAACGTTGATCACACTACAAACAATACAAAACTAATGCTGTAAGAAACAGAAAAGATTAATTCATTGTTTACCTGGGTCTTCTATTATTAGCTCACCTCACCTCTTATCTGACAAGTCTTCGGGTTTGAGGCGTTTGATCATCGAAACAGGTGAACTAATTCAGTGCAGAACCTATAGGATGCTGCACATGCGTGACTGAACGAATCAATCTCCGAGACAACTCGTTCTTCCCGAGTCACATTAAAGATTCGTTCAAAAAAAAACGAATCGTTCAAGAACAACCCATCACTTAATTGGGCTATTTTGAAAATACAGTCGCAGGGAAACATTACAGAGCCGTGGTTTGCGGTTTTTTGGGCTACTTTTATAATGTACCGCGGCCGCCCAAAGAGTATATAGACAAATAAAAATTAAAACAGATCCTTTTACTAATGTGTATTATACTTGAAATTAGGGCTGCAACAACAAATCGATTAAATCGATAAAAATCGATTACTAAAAGAGTTGGCAACGAATTTCATAATCGAATCGTTGTGTCGCGCGACACGGAGACGTTTGATTATAAAAAAATTTTTTTTTAAAACTTTAGTTGAGAGCGGAGCGGAGTGAACACACTCGGTCTCTCTTGCGCACTGATGCTAGCAGAGTTCGGCGCCTCATAGACAGGGCGGAGCAAAAATTTTTAAAAACGAGCGGAGGTAGAGGAAAGATACATGGCGGAGGCAGAGAAATCCGTACGACCCAAGTCATCCAAGGTGTGGGAGCATTTCACACTAAATAAACAGAAAAAGTGCGTTAACTGCAAAATATGCAAAAGCGACATGGCATGGCACGGGAGCACCACGACAATGATCCAGCACCTGAAACGCAAACACGTTGGAGTCTTTGATGAGGAGGAAGGGAGTTCAACAGCAGGGTAAAGCCGCGGTCACACTAGTCTTTGAGCATGCAAAATTGTTTCGCATGCTGTGACATCACGCTGTGCAGCGTCTTTTTAAAAACCTAAATTCAACATATAACAAATTGTAAAACATCTAAAATGTAAAAACATGCAATCTACTCCACTTTCCTGCAGCGGTGCAGTTTTAAATTCATGTTCTTTTAATTCAGAAAGGAGGTCATGCTGTTATGCGATCTGCCGTTGGTCACACGGTGTCACGTGATGCAAATTCGCAGGGCAGAGTTCACCAAGCTTGAACTTTGGAACGCAGCGAAATGCAAAAACTTTTCGTACGGGCTTGCGTTTCCGGTCTGACGCATTCGCATGTGTATGAATGGGAGTCAATGGAATGAAAAGTCTAGTGTGACCGCGGCTTAAGTCACTACAGAATCCTACTTTAGTTCTGCTTTGAAGTGAGGAACGTAATGTCCCTGGTGCTGGTGTTTACTCGTTATCCAGCTTGACAAGTTAGCGTTAGCTCGTTAATAACAGTAGTAAAGCAGGGGTGGTATAGTTACTTTGCACTTTGCATTGCAAGACTAAAGACACGTTTTTATTCACTCGCCTTTTTTGGACCATTCATTTTTCAATCTGTTGTCATGTATAGCTACACTACAATAAAAGCTTTTCTTACTTAGTAATTTTGTCTCGTTTCCAGTCCAAATATCTAAAAAATCTTAAATCAAGATTACTAGACAAGAAAAATGGCATGAGAAAATTAAGTGATGCTTAAAACTTCTGTTTGAGATTATATCTTATTAAGATTATTTTTCTTACCCCATTGGCAGATAATTTTGTTTGTTTTAAGCAAACAATCACTTAATTTTGAGGTGTTTTTTCAGAAAAAAAGAATTTCTTATGCTATTTCATGTGTCTAATAAATGTATCTTGATTTAAGATTTTTTAGATATTTGGACTGAAAACAGGACGAAACTACTAAATCAGAAAAGCATTTTTAGCAGTGTATATTCTGTGCTTTGTCCCATATAGGTTATTATTGACAAATATATTTGTGTGTGTTGTCCTTTTTAATTTAATTTTAAAGTTCTTTTATAGCACTTGGTCATCTTAAGCTGTGTTTAAATGTGGTGTATAAATGAACCTTGCACTTACTACAATGATGGTAATAATTTAATGAATAAGCTTCAAGTGAACTTGAGAGAGAGAGAGTAAGTGTGTGTGTATCAGTGTGAGAGTTTGTGAGTGTGTGCATCTGCGAGTGTGTGCGTCTCCAGTGTAGAGAACAAGTTCTGACATTCAAACAAATCCTGTTGAATTTTCTGATTTGTATTGTTCTTTATTTTTTATCAATTATTTATTGTTCTGGCAGCTCAGGTGGCACTTTATTTTAAAAAAAAGTTTATATATTTGGCAGATGTAAAGCATACATGTGTATGTTTTTTGTGTTAGTCCATTTTTATTTTATTTTATTATTATTATTATTATTATTATAACAGCTCAGGGATGTTTGTGCACTTTCTAAAGATTTTAGTTCTGTTTTTGAATAAAGGGTTGGAAATTAATGCTTTTCTTGTTTTTTGTTTTTTTGTCCGATTCATCGATTAATCGAAAAAATAATCGACAGATTAATCGATTATTAAAATAATCATTAGTTGCAGCCCTACTTGGAATGTATACATGGCAACTTAAGAACGGAGAGGCGGTTGTAACATCACAAACAACGTGAGTTTCAGCAGAGCATACATGTTAAGGCTTTTAAACAGCAGAAATAAACTTGATGACAGCCACTATAGATTATATAAGATAATAAACACACAATTACGATAGATATGGTCTGTATGTGATTTTTTTTAAATGAATGTGTATGTCTGAAATGCTAATTTGTGCAGATATATAAAAGGCTATAAATAGCATATTTTAACAACAGTAAACGACCAAATTCCACATGTGATCGCAAAAGGAAGTTATTACAAACACTCGATGGTGGTTTGAAGTGAGTTCTGAGTAAAAGTGTACTATTAATCTCATAAATAGTCTTATGAAGCATGATGCTAATATTAGCTCTAATGCACCTGCAGAACAGGTCCAATTCTTCTTCATAATGCATTTTGCCATAATACTTCACGCAAGGTCGCAAGAAATGTTTTGTTGTATTTATTTAGAAATACTTTTGATAATAGTTGGGTAAATGTATACTGGGATTGAAGCGATGTGGCTTGGTAAACGTTTTATTGCCAGTATAAAGGCTGATAATGGCTGAATAAAAACAAAATAATAACGATAAAAGAATAATAAGGATTATGTCTCATAGCTGGCGGAAGTGTGAAAGGTTCTGTTTCCTTAAACTAGTTTGTCATGCATTTCTTTTTCAACACATTTACAGCTAAATCCTAGTATTTTAAATTGGTGATTAATCACAGTCCACGACTGTGATTAACGCGATTAAAAAATGTTAATCGATTGACAGCACTAATATATATATATATATATATATAGCTATCTTTAAATAAATCATTCATATATAGTTTTGGTCATATGGCCTGGACTACTCAATTAAAATATTAGGCCTATTTAGCCTTTGCTAATGTTCAGCTAAGTATTAGTTAGTTCAATGTATTAGTTAAACATACAGTATATCTTAGTTAAGAACATGTCTGCTTGCGGTCTAGTAAACAGTAGTTGACAATTCATTAACAAAAACAAAAAAAACAACAACACTGATTAGCTCAATTTTAAAAATAAAAAAGCAGTTGTCAGACAGTTTTGATATTAACCATTACCAAACATATGGTAGTCCACAGAATCCATGCACGTACCAATTTTGACACTTTTGGTCATTATTTTTAACTATGGGTGCAGAAATGACAAATTAGACTTAACTTACGCTAATATTTAAACCGGTTCATGATGCATAAAACTACATTATTTGGCCAATGGCATTAAAACAACAACTCCTTTAATAGGCAAAAGGACCCTGGTGAAGGTTCTGTCTAGGCCAGGGGTGTCACACTCAGTTCCTGGAGGGCCACAGCCCTGCACAGTTTAGATGCAACCTTAATTAAACACACCTGATCCAGCTAATCAAGTCATTAAGGCATATTTGAAAACTACATGGTATGTGAGTTGGACCAGGGTTAGAACTAAACTCTGGAGGGTTGCGGCTCCAGGAACTGAGTTTGACACCCCTGGTCTGGTATGTGTTTTATTAACCATTATTCAACACATACTTATGTCAAATCATATTAAACATTACAAACAAACAAACAACAACACAGATGATAAAACAGAAAAGTAAGAAAAATTAAATAAAGTCAGGCCACTAATGGTGCTTCTCTGTAGCTCCATCACTCATCCTCATTTCCTGTCCACACAGGAAGCAGCCAGTGAGAGGAAATTCTTCCTTTTATGAAAACACTGGACAATGTCACACTGCAGCCAGGCGAGAGTAAAAGGAGATCCTAATAACAGCTGATGGCAAACCAGACCAGTTTTATCTAGCTCCTAATACATGACAACAAAAACACACGGGAAGTCGCTAACAGCATCCTCTGGCCTGTGACCTCTGCTAAACTGTCCTGACACTCGACCAGAAATGAGTCAGCAGGAAAAACACTGACAAACTGTTCATATAAAGACTGAACTCTGCGAGACTGCTTTAAAATGTACTTAGAAAAACTGAAACAGCCTGCAGTAAAAAATTAATTAATAAATCAAATAAAATTCAGATGCTCAGTGAAGTTTAAAAGGTGAAACGAAGCACAAGTACAGCAGTAGTGCAGCTGAAATCCCAGTGAGCTGCCAACCAGACTAGCATTTTTGGACATCACAGGCAGGTTTGAGTCAGTGATCACAGGTGAGCGAACAGTGATGGTGCCCAAAAATACTGATGATTTTCAAACATTCAGCTCAACAGAGTAATTGAGGTTGTTACACCTGTTTCTCTTATGATCGGATGAGCTCAGTACATTTAATCTTAGAAACTGGCACACGTCAAATTAACACACATCACATAAATGGCACGACTGAGCACATATTAATTCTCTTATTTGAAAAACATACATATTTGTGTGTTTTAATCACACCTCGCATGCACTGAGAGAAAACCAGCTCATTGTTACAGGTAAATGCGTACAAGCTAATATAATGTGAAACAAGCCACCACACATATCAGTGAGTTTTGCTGTATAGTCACACATATATTAGTGTGTCAGGTCTGTTGTTTGGGTATCTTGCATACATTCACAAATCAGGTGTGTTGTGTATAAAGTCTGTATATCCACAACCATATAAAGGCCAAATATATATTTGGTATATATATATATATTCACAGTCAGTGTGTCACGTCTGTTGTTTATGAACTATGCATTTATATTCACAGACATAATGTATAATGCCTTTTGTTTATGTGTCACGTCTGTAGTTTATTATTATTATATATATATGGGTGCCATGTCTGATGTGTGCGAGTTAATACTGAAAAAATAAATAAACAACAGACATGTCATTTGTTAATATATTTGGTATATATTATAAATATATTAACACATAACAGACTGTCAGGTCTGTTGCTTATATATTCCGTATATATTCACAGAGATGTGTCTTATGTATATATTTGGTATATTTAATCACACACATATCAGTAAGTCGTGTCTTCTGTTTATATATTTTGCACATATATTGACACATAACAGGCTGTCAGGTCTGTTGTTGATGTAGCACGATAAGCTAGCTAACGCTAATCATTCAATCCATAAATTATCGATCAGAAATGGAGGAACACGCACATTACAGCCCTGTTTCACATTCAAACGGCCATTTGAACATCTCCGTGGCATTTAAACCCCCGAAACAGCTGATTTTATAAGCATAAACTCACGCTGTGGGGAATATGTATGTGAATGTTTCAGTCCTGTCAGAGTCTCCACTCACCTAACAGCGCGCGCAGATGCTTCAGACGCGTGAAAACATCCTTCTTTGGGTCCAGAACTTTCTGTGTAGATTTCTTGACGTCTCCATAACCCCTTCGAGTGAACATTCCGCTGTAAAAGGCGATTCTGTAGCCGCTTTTACCTTCCTTTCACCATTCAAACCTGTGTGTCTCTTGTGTGTATGTGTGAAGAACAGCAGCTGCCTGACTGACCGACGGACGGCAGGGCGCCAGATCCTCTGAAAAAAATCCCCCTGTGAGGACAACGAGCCAGATTTAGACCGTTTTCACACGACTGCTGCCATATTTTGCTCTCGCCTAATTAAGCTGATATTGACTAACCTAAAAACTCACACACAAAAGTCAAAAAGAACAATTGAGAGTGGGGAAAAAACGTATTTAAACACATTTTTATTCAACTATTTTCAGGCTTCGTGCAGTCAGATGGCCATGTCTTGATAAAAAAAAAACACATCTTATCTGCATTCAGTAGGTCATGATGTACAGTAATGCATTAGAATATATCCTTGGACTAAAGAGTACATTGAGATCCAATGACAATACATTTTATACACAAACACATATCGAGTATTTGTAAAATATGGCAACACGTACCGCTGTTGTGGGTGTGTAAATACGGAAGCACACCGACAGATACACCAATTCATATTATTGTTAGCATTAGTATTAGCATTAGCATTATTATTTAAAAAATTACATTTAACACTTTGAATTTAAAAAATCAAAGATTTGCTTTAGCCTATTTGCCTAGTTTCATAAAATTAGCAATAAAATGTATTAATATTAGCCTACCTAATATTATGTGCTATGCCATTTTTATTTTTGATGTATATTTCAATTTCTTTCATGATACAAGCAAGATATGACTACATCCCGTACGTCATGACGTAACCCAGGGCTTCAGATGGATCAGGTGTACCTGTAGTGATAGATTATGCTGGAGCGCCACCTGGTGTTTGATTGTGACATTGCCTGCTGCTGTTACTGTGCACAGTAACACTTGCTTTAGTAACACTAAACAGTAACACTTTAAACAGTTGCTTTACTCGTGACGCTATCGGCGTCCTATAAAAATATCTAAATAGAAGTTTGTACAAGACAAATAAATAATTTCTATAGTTTGATTAGCAGACTGTATGGATGGAAGGATGTATTAGTTCAGCTAATTAAAAAAATTAAATTAAAAATAAAAAAAAAAAAAAAAAATGTTTTTGTTTTTTTAAGAGCCAGACCCGATGGAGTGTTGTTTCTGGTATTAATTAATACATTAATACAATTTTAAATGTCTTCATTTTCCATCATAACCTATATCAGTCAAAAGTTTGTAAATGTTTATAAAAGAAGTCTCTTATATAGGCTACTCACAAAGATTGCATTTATTTTAATAAAGATAAATTTAAACAGTAATATTGAAATAGTGAAATATTATTACATTTTAAAATAATTGCTTATGTTAAAATGTAATTTTTCTGCATCATTTCTCCAGTCTTTGCGTGTGTCTTCACCAGCGTCACATGATCCGTCACACATCCTGCTAATAAATATGACAAATATGAAGAAGCACAACTGTTTTCAACATGTATAACAATCAGAAATGTTTCTTGAGCAGCAAATCAGCATATAGAATGATTTTACTTTGTGATTTGTTTTTTAAGTGTAATGATATTTCACCATATTACTGCTTTAAATGCATCCTTGCTGAGCATTAGAAACTTCTTCAAAAACATCAAAAGGTCAGAATTATTCCAAACATTTGACCATTTAGTCTCATGGAATTTATACTCTCTATTGCTATTAAAATGATTAAAATATTAAAAACAAATTAAAATATAGGCCTATATATAAATTCATAGAATTATATTGTGTGATTCAGATGTATCACTTTGATTAGAATGTTATGAAAGAGAAGAGTTATAATATTTAAAGAAATGTTATTTTAATTTACCAGTCAATATTTAATTATTTCACTTAATTGTCAAAATGCATGACTAGAGCAATGGTCTATTATGTAATTGATTGGCTATTATACAAAAAATAAATAAATAAAGTAAAATATGTGACCCTGGGCAACAAAGCCAGTCATAAGGGTCAACCTTTTGAAATTTACAACATATTTTCATGGAACATGATCTTTACTTTATGAAAAATTGATAATTTTGACCCATACAATGTATTGTTGGCTATTGCTAAAAACATACCCCTGCTACTTATGACTGCTTTTGTGCTTTTGTCACATATATATTCAACCACAGAATGCCACGACTTGAGCAATTATGGAAAGTTGTGTAATGAACATACGTCTCTCTCTCACACACACACACACACACAAAGCTGTCCTGCTGCTCTGTGTGTGTGTGTGTGTGTGTGTGTGTGTGAAGGGCGTCAGGACAGAGCAGATCTTTCTCTACTGCTGCTACACAATATCAGCTGCCAGTCACTTCAGCTGGACACTGACACCTCAGAGTACGGCTGAAACACCTCCTGCAGCGGAACTCAGCTGAAGGTTGCACTGTGTCATGTTAAGATCTTGTCACATTAATTGACTTGAAAACAATATTACAATATTGTAAAATTGGAAATATTATATATATATATATATTGTATATATATATATATATAATTGTATTGCCCCAGAATAAATTTTAAACATATTTTAGTATATGAAAGTTGAAACTAAATATATTATACATTTAAAAAAATATTGATTTCACTGAGCTTGTATGTGTTCTGTAATGTCTTGTTTGATGTCCGATAATCTGCATTAAAAAAGACAGACAGCAGATGGCGTCTTTGGGCAACCTGAGTGAAAAAAGGCATATTCGAGGCTTGTTTCCGAGATATGAGGGGGGAAGAAAAAAAAAGAAAAGAAAAGAAAAATAATTAAAGAAATACTTTTTTAGAACTGCAGATTAACAATTGCTGCGCTGTTGAGATTTCATGTTCAGTCACAGATGTCTGTTTAACCTGTTTTATACATGTTGCCAACACGCGTGAGGCTATTTATGTATTTTACATATTCATTCATTTAGCAGACGTTTTTAATAACAACAACAACAACAACAACAACAATAAAATAAATAAAGAAGAAGAAGAAGAAGAAGAAAAGCAATTCGTTAAAGAGCCAACTATAATATACAATGGCAGGTTTATTAGAGACAGAAGCTAGAGAAGAGTAGCCTAATGTAAAAAAAAATATGTATATATATATATATATATATATATATATATTTGCGTGAGCAACAGATCTCTGTAGAATTGCAGAATGCATTAAAATTAGTATCTGTAAATTTCTTTGTAACATAGGCTACGTGAC
Organism: Onychostoma macrolepis; assembly: GCF_012432095.1. Lineage (NCBI taxonomy): Eukaryota > Metazoa > Chordata > Actinopteri > Cypriniformes > Cyprinidae > Onychostoma > Onychostoma macrolepis. The sequence goes on along the minus strand of NC_081171.1, from coordinate 28,713,841 downwards.
ACATAAGTGTACACATTGAAATGTTTAAGATGACTTACAGGATGTCTGAGAAATGAAGCCACAGGGTGGCGAGATGACTCCATGAAAAAACTCCGCTTCAGTTTTACAAAACACATTAATGGAAGGCTTGAAAGCACTTGTCTCTACTAAATTCACATGAAGAGCTTGCAAATACTTGACTTTTCTCTTTGTGTGGTTATGTTTTCTCCTTCATGTGAATCAAAGTGTCATTAAAAGTAAACGTATCCGATTAAGATTAAAGGAGAGAGCGGGCCATATTATTCCTAAATATTTTCTGCTTGTAAAATGCATCTTCACACAGAATATCACATCCATGAATAGCAACCGTAAAACTGGATTCTTGTGTGAAGAAACAGCCTACAGTAAATGCGTGTCGGTGATGCTGACTGCCTGTAGTCCTGCACATTTATCTGTGGAATAACCCACAACCATTACCACTATAGCAGCGAGCGCGCTCTTATTTCAACACAAGGAAAACTATTCATTATTCAGTACTATAAAACATTATCTGGAGTTCTTCAGGTCAGTTACTAAGATAAAGCTAGTCGAAGCATATGGACACATTTAATAATAATAATAATAATAATAAAAGAATGTGCAATATAAAAAAAAATAATAATATATATATATCAGGGAAAACAAATGTAATTGCATATAATATATAAACCTTTCACGATAATCTTTCCTTTATATTTTGTCAGGCGTCCGTTTGTCCTCCAGGGGGCGTTTTAAAGTACGTTTCTTTTCCAAGAACAGCTGCAATACGGTGCACTTAAAAAGACATTTAAGTTGTGTTTCAGTTTCATAGTCCTAACACGTTTAACATCTTGAAATTAAACTATATACTAATACATCAATAAAGGTAAATATTTGTGCTATCTACTTGTAAAATGTTAAAGGATGCACTTCTGTTTATTATCTTTATTAATTCAAGGGCAAAGTTCAACATATAGGAAGGCTAAAAAATATATTGTAAACTAAAACTACAATTCAAATAAAATATTTAAATGCATTAATTAGGACTTTGATTAAAAATCCAGTGTACCCACTTATAAAACCATGCACACGAATAATAAAAAAAAAAAAAAAAAAACACAAGATGTATCTGAGCAGATAATCTACTGTGAAATTAACAAGCATTAGAGAGGGGAATTCTTGTAAGGGAGGGAAGGTGTTTTTGGCCGAATGCGTGGCGGGGTCTCCTTGTTGAATGTGTAATAAAGACTACACAGCAAAGAGAGCTTCAGGTTTTCTTACTCTATAATCTAATTCCAATTAAATTTGTCATCAGACACTTAGGAATGGAGATAGTAGATGTGTAATCCAAACATCTCTGTCATAATTGAGTTTGGTTAAATGTAACATTACCTGCCGTGTGACCACAGATGGACAAGGTTTGAACTATACATCAGTTAAACTGGGAAATAATCTCTCTTCATGTATTCATCTCAGAAAATAACAGACTAGGAACAGCGCATTTCAAATAGTAGTATTCATCTGACAAACAGATTGTAGTTTTCAACAAGACTGCTTGAATTTCAATGTCCTTCAACAGTTATCAGTGGCAGTTATCAGTCATTTTCTTTATTGTGTGTTTTTAACAACTCAACATGTGATTGTGCTGGAAACTCACAGATTTGATCCCAGTTCACTGAAGGCACATCCAGGGTTATTATAGTTAAAACTAAAACTGAAACAACAACAACAATAAATCATAAATCATTTTCATTTAGTTTAAATTTATGTACTAAAGCTAAAGCTACAATACAAATGAATAAAAAAATAAATAAAAAAACTTCAGTGAATTTGTCAATATGCCAAATACATCATGATAATATTTGAATACATGCTGTTAATTAATAAACATATACATAAACCAGAAATCAGTAGTTCTGATTTGCCATGAAATCTAGCCTTGAAGGCGTCAGAGTGATTCCTGTTTCATCATCATTGCTCTGGTTCCATCTTGAATTTGTAACACAATCACTTCCCACCACCTCTTCAACCCCCATATCCTCCATACCGTTCCTCCAGCACTGATTGGTGCTTTGGCAGTTTGAATACTAATGCTCACTGTGTCCATCTGACCCATCCACGTATGAGATGACGATGGCTTCAGCAGCTGAGAACGGAGCAGTTATTTCCAGCATGTCCACCATCGCTATTTACAATCCATTAGCGGCGTATATTTGTAAGAATGCTAAATAAATGTTATATCCTCCTTCACTCTTAAAAATAAAGGTTCTTTATTAGCATCAGTGGTTCCATACAGAACCTTTAAAATCCATGGAAAAGGTTCTTAATGTTATTAAAATGGTCCTCACAGTAAGAAAAAAAAGATGGTGTTCGATGAAAGGATCTTTGGGGAACCAGAAATGGTTCTTGTATGAAATTGCTGCAAAAACCTTTTTGGAATCTCGTAATCTTGAAAGAATTTTGGGTTTCAGAATGTCCACGGTAACAAAATATTAAACATGTCCAAGTGGAGGTGAGCACATGAATGAGCATATTCACTGTAAGAGTCGCACGACCTCCATTTTCATCACTGTCAAGGGCAAGAATGAGAATTACTGAGTTGATTACAGCACTGTGCTTTATTATTAAAAGAATTAACGGCAAAAGCGAACTTGTCTAGTATTTCACAGAAAATTGCAGAGGGGGAATGCACTTCTTTGTTTAATCAGAATATGCTCATCACAAAAGAATATTCCAAATGGTGTGAAGCGTGTTAAACTTATTTTCAGAACAAAGCGTCAAGGAATGTAAACCTTAATTGGAAGATTATGCGAATGCAAAAATGATCACTAATTTGCACCATTTATCGCTTTCATTAGATTATTTTTGTTTCATTGTGCAACACCGTTATCCAATATGGCCTCCCATATTTTCTTGGTCCAAGTCACCAAAAACCTAAAGATTTAAGTGGCTCTTTAGGGACCTATTTAGATGGCTAAGAACAACAGTCTTTTCAGACTCGGATTAACCTTGTTAGCCCAGTAAGTTTTATTGCTAGTTTTTAAGGGATTGTTTTCAAACTTGTAGCCACAGGGGTGTGAAATAACAAGCACCAGTGGGATTTCACACAAGCCATCATCACACAAACACACACCCAGGCAGTCCTCTGAAACTCCAGCGTTTTGAACCGGTTTAGCTTCTCTCAGTAAAAACCCAGTCACTTCAGTGAATTATTTCTTTATGTTGACTGAAAATGCTAGAGAGCTCAGCATCATCATTATCTTTCCTTTCCTCCATGCCTCCGACTGAGCTCTGCGATCGACCTCCTTTTTTTAGGTTTGTTTTATTAGTATCTTCTTGTCGGTGAAAGGCACGGTTTATCACCGCTATCGGCGGACGGCCGTGAAGACAAAGGGCCTCTTTTCTGATGCGCTGACAGAAAATCGATAGCTGCTTTCCCACGGACGGCTAATTAACGAAGCACTTGTGTCATGTTGGTTCACAGGAAGTGGCTTTATGTCAGACGATCGTATCGGTTTCAATGCATGAGACACTGAACTACAGATTAAAGTGTCAAGAGTTGAGAAGTAAACACACACGTGCGTGCGCACGTACGAGATGATACATTTATTTCCTCAGGTTTGGACCGCAAAGTTCTCTAGCTGAAGATTCAGCGGTTGACGCAAAAAAAAAAAAAAAAAAAAGAACTGTTGGAAATGACCAATCCGGTACACACCGCCGAGAGTGACACTTGCGAATTTCCAGTGCGGACAAGGTGGCAGTACAAACGCTTGATAGATGGCAGGGAATAAAAGGGCTTCTCGTGACAATCTTTCAGCAAATGTCAGCCTTTCATGGTGTTGAGAAGGCCCATTTCATATCTATTACAGCAGGCTTTCCATGGCCGATATTTCAGATTTTAGTGCTCGCCGTGCCGCAAATCCTCTGCCAATCTTCCACATAAGAATCTTTGCCAGCTCCCCCCGACGCATTCTTCCCCTCTGTACCTCCCTCACTCGCGTCTTTGATGTGACAGAACAAACCACGACCTATTAGGATTAAGGCTTTGAAAAGATCTTTGATGCTGCTCAAGGTTCCTTTAAACTGGCAAACTGACAATATGAGCTGTGTGGAGGCAGGCTTGAATGAGGAGATTGGCTGTCCTCGCCGAGGTCCTCGGCAGCACCTACGTTCCCCCACCTTCGTTCTCAACCCCTCGCAACACCCCTGAACCTTGCGAAAAAAAGAGAGAGAGACAGTCTCGTACAGCCAAAGCTTGGTGTAAGACGCCTACAAATGTGTATTTTGCTGTGGGTTTTGTACTGCGCTACTGCTAGCGGCGTCTGTTGCAGAGGACTTGGCTCGGTGCCCTTGCCATATCTGAACTGTTGCCCGGAATCAAAGGAAAACAATAGCTCATTTTATTTTCTATCCCCCACCCCCACCCCCCACCTTCTTTTTATTCCTAAGGACACATAAGCAACGTCAAAGGCAGCAGCAGACTGCAGAGCCGAGGATATGTGAAGGACAGGGATAAATGCTGTGCCACGTTATTCAAAAGGATCGAGCTATGGAAAAAAGAAACCCTTTTTGAAAGAAGAGGGGGGAGAAACCCTCAGTCAATCTTCTATCACTAAATTGAATTTGAAATGCTCCTCTATTTCCTCCAAACATAACGACGCAGTGTTTTGACAGTTGTAGAGACTAGTGGGGAAAATCCCACTAAAGGTGCACGACACCTCAGGCCAGATCCAACTCAATGCACAGGATGTGGAAACTGCAGTTTTTTGCCTCAATAAACTCTTAATTTGCTGCTTATTAATGGTTAGTTGTTTAGGTAGCATTAGGGATGTAGAATATGGTCATGCAGAATATGTGCTTTATACGTATTAATAAACAGCCAATGTGTTATTAATAGGCTAGTTAAAGCAACTAGCTAATAGTGAGAATTGGTCCCTACACTCAAGTGTCACCATTGACATCAGCTAGACATCTACGGTACGGTTGTTGTAAGCTCATTGCGTCACTGCATTCGAGCAAGAATCTGCATTTGATCTCTCAGTAATAATATACCAAAATCATACTCGTTCCAAGGCTTTTTGTAAGAATATCAGAAATGAGATTTGCAGGGAGGAGAACAGCTAAAAATGCTGAGCCACAGAGCCTGATTCCCGTTTAATGAGACCGATGACTGCTAGCAGACGGCATAACAGAGCAGTTCTTTTCTTTCAAATAGCCTGCCTCTGTAGTTTAGTTTTGACCTTATCTTCATAACCTTATTGACCTTATCTCTCTAGCTCTGCATTTCAATTCTTAACATTGCTTGAAAGCCTCTTGGGTCTAAAAGAGAGGTCACTGATCTTTTTTGAAGAAGAGCCTCAAGTTTCATCTCTGATTTGGAAATTGCATTTTTTTTTAAATATCATCTTAGATTAACCTACAGCCTCTTAACGGAGATTAGATTTACAATTGATTTGTTTTAAAGCTTGTGTGCAAGATTATGCCGAATATGAAACTATTATTTATGTTTAGGATTGTATTGTTATTATTATTATTGAAGTCATTTCATAATTTCGATGGATTTAGATGTTCAGAGAAATTGGACTGTCAAGTATCTATCTATCTATCTATCTATCTATCTATCTATCTATCTATCTATCTATATGTCTGTCTTTTGATTTGTCAATCGCTGCATTTTATGGTAAAATATTTTTTTATACAAAAGCTGCTAAACTGTATAACTGACTGTTGATTTCCCACGGATCCTTCTCGAGTCTCTTTCTTCTCACATGAAAAGAACATTTTTAAACCCAAATCAATATTTCAAGTAGCCATACTTGTACTTGTATAACGTTGCCATGGAACGCTGCAGCCCCTCGGCTGCCTATGGCTTTCATACGACATTAATAATACAGAGCACGTTTCAGTGCCTTATGGATTAGCTAATTAGATAATGAGCAAAAAGCAAGATTTAGGCTTCTGTGTGATCAGAAGGCTGATCAATGTGAACAATGTACCAAACCGGTGGTTTTATTCCTTCTGGAGATTCAGCGCAAGGAGAAGCAGCAAGCCTTGACCAGGCATTGTTTCTGTTTAGTGGCGCCGTCAGAGAACCGGAGAGGCATGTTTGTTTTTAGGCCCCATCTAAAAGACCCAGTGGTGCATTTTGTTAGTCCCAAACAAACAGCATCCCCACGTTACTGGCTTGCGATCCCCATCCTTCAGCCATGAATGACCATTAAACAATAACAAAGTTCGCGTTCCAAGGTTTGGAGTAGCACTGGTTGGCCGCAGATGACTTTTGTGCATAGCTCCATTAAAATCCCTGGGTGAAAATCCATAATCCATAGACACAGGCGTGGGCATATACTGCCAAATTCCCTCCTCTTCAGCCTGTGTCAATTTTCAGCTCCTTTTAACGCGAGATTGCTTGCATAAAGTGGGTTCTTATGCCATTGTTCAACTAATCATATCCTCTTCTGTAATTTCATTAGATGTGAAAAGATGAGATAGCAACCATTAATCTCTTATTGCTTCATCTAAAATTAAAATAGAGCCAAAAAAGAAAAAGCTCAGGAGAGAACGGGGAATCAATTTGTCATAGTTAGTACATTCACTTGAAAGGAAACATTAATTTGTGCCATTATCTGTCTGAAATCCCATTAAAACTGGGTTAATGTGGTAGCAGCAAATTTCAACATTGTCAGATCGCTTCTTCATTGATATCCCGTGAATGTGTTTCTTTGTGATTCATTTATTTAGGGTTGCAGTATGTTAATCTGATTTTGTTGATAACATCAGGTCAGAGTACTCTGGCAAAATTAAGAGCCACCGAGCACGCTCTGTTTCTTAATGGAACATGCAGGGTAAAAAAAAAAAAATTAAACAAATGTAATACACAGTATATTTATCATATATGTGAATATATTTAAAGGCATACTGGGACAAATGTCTGGGATGTAGTCCTTTAAGATTGTGTGGGTGCAACTACTAACTTCTAACTCTACACTGCAAAAAATGCTTTTCTTACTTAGATTTTTTGTCTTGTTTCTTGTTTCTTTTTTTTTTTCTTTTTTTTTGTGCTTGAAACAAGCAAAATAATCTGCCAATGGGGTAAGAAAAATAATCTTGTTTTCTGTTTGGCATAAGATTATTTTGCTTACCCCATTGGCAGATTATTTTGGAAACAAGACAAAAAATCTAAGTAAGAAAAGCATTTAGTAGCTCTGCATTCTCTTTGCAACTACATGTCAACTAACTCTCATTAGAGAATTAGTAGACTCTTAGGTTAATGTTAGGGTTAGGGTTAGCAGAATAAGCTGAATAAGAATAACATGCACTTGCAAAGAATGTCTGTTGGGGACCTTCAAAATAAAGTGTTAGCAGATATTAAGCAGACAGTCTACTAATACTCTAACTCTAATATATAAATGCCTCATTCATTCATTCATTCATTCATAATGACTGCTAGTTGGCATGGAGTTATTTACAGTTAGCTATTCTTAGCAGAATGTCAGTAACACTTTATTTTGATGGTCCCTTTTGAACATTCTGTTGACACTAAGTAATGTTGCAACTACACGTCAACAAACTCTCATAAGAGTATTAGTAGACTGTCTGCTTCATATCTGCTAACTCCTTATTGTGTTGGTCTCCCAACAGATATTCTACTGACTATAAGTAACTTTGCAAGAACGTGTCAACAATCTAACCCTAACCCTACCAGTCAACTAATACACTACTAACACTCTAATGAGAGTCAGCAGAAATGTAGGTGCAACATTACTTATAGTCAATAGAATGTGTTAAAGGGACCATCAAAATAAAGTGAAACCAGAATGTCTAAAGTGGACTCAAAAAAAAAAAAAAAAAAAAAGTGGGTCACACTTTATTATAAGGTCCAATTCTCGCTATTAACAAACCATTAACTATGACTGTTGCCTCAATAAACTAATAAACAGCCAATATGTTAAAAATAGGCATGCTAATAAGCAACTAGTTAAGAGTGAGAATTGGTCCTTATACTAAAGTGTTACCAAAAAGGGTTACAGATTTATAATTATAAGGTAGTCCCATATGTATTTCAAATGTTGAAAGAGAATAATGAAAATTTGCCAGAAAGTCTTACACCATCTATTCATTCTTGCTGATCCTTCTGGTTATACTTTAGTGTGGGGAACAATTCTCACTATTAACTAACTATTAACTATGACCTTTGCTTCAATAAACCCCTAATTTGCTGCTTATTAATATTTGGTAAGGTAGTTCTTAAGTTTAGGTATGTTTCTGGAGTGGGGATGTAAAATATGATAATGCAGAATAAGGCATTAATATGTGCTTTAGAAACACTGATAAACAGCCGATATGCTAGTCATATTCATACTAAACATCATGCTGGTCCCTGTGAGTTACCATTCTTCAATAAACTGTAAAGGAAGTAATTTATATGCAAAAGAAATCCTAGAGCATGATCTCACAATTTTTGCAAAATGTTTGTGTCACGTTACGCCACAGTGGTGTTACGGTCAAGAAAGAATACAAACAGATCTGAAATGTCCAACTGTAATAAGGGCACGTTGGCACCTGCTTGCTGCATTATGGTCAGCGAAATAGAGCCCTTTGAGTGTGTCACAAGATATTTGATATCAAACATACCTTCTCTTAAATGTATTAAAGTCAAGAGCTTTTTCTGATTAAAAGAATGAAGCAGCATGCTTTTATGCATGGCCCTTAACGATGACTGAGGACTTCCGTGGTGAGGACGCTGAAGTGAAACTCACAATTTCCACTGAACACAGGTAAATTGAGAGGCATAAATTCTGCATTCTCCAGGTCTCTACTTTATTGTTCCGAGAAATCAAGGACTCTCACCATTATGATTGGCTGTGGAGCTGTAGTGTGCTAAGGATGCCCTGCCTCATATGCACCTCATCATGGCTTTCTGTTTACCTTCAAAGCTTCCAAACAGCATTCCCTCTCTCTCTCTCTCCTCTCGCTCTCATTTTCTTTCCCTTTACACCATGTCTTTCACTTCACTCGATATGTGCACGGGAATGACCTCACACCGGTTTTAGTTTGGTTTTGTCAGATATTCTGTACAGCGATCTGCCTTTGAAACTGTCTCAAAGCACAGATCAAGGATTTTCTGTTGGTTGTGTAAATTGTGGCAAATCTAAAAGGCATTACAAGTCATTCTCTCTCTTTATTTGCAGTTCAATAGTCTGAGCTTATAGCTAGCTAAAATTCCGTATTTCACGAGATGTGAAAATTGTGCATGCATGGATCTGTTTCACAGTGACATGTATTTGACATGTATGAGTCTCAGAGGCGTTATGGTCCTCTGTGTCCAGCCATACATGTTTTAAAATATCCTGCCAAAGCATCTTGAAACTTGAAACTATATATATATATATATATATATATATAATGTACAGTGAGGGAAAAAATATATATATATATTTGATCCCCTGCTGATTTTGTACGTTTGCCCACTGACAAAGAAATGATCAGTCTAGAATTTTAATGGCAGGTTTATTTGAACAGTGAGAGACAGAAAAACAACAAAAACAACAACAACAAAACAAATCCAGAAAAATGCATTTCAAAAAAGTTATAAATTGATTTGCATTTTAATGAGTGAAATAAGTATTTGATCCCCTATCAATCAGCAAGATTTCTGGCTCTCAGGTGTCTTTTATACAGGTAAGGAGCTGAGATTAGGAGCACTCTCTTAAAGGGACAAGATTGTAGACCTACACAAGGCTGGAATGGGCTACAAGACCATCGCCAAGCAGCTTGGTGAGAAGGTGACAACAGTTGGTGCTATTATTCGCAAATGAAAGAAACACAAAATAACTGTCAATCTCTCTCGGTCTGGGGCTCAATGCAAGATCTCAGCTCGTGGAGTTTCAATGATCATGAGAACGGTGAGGAATCAGCCCAGAACTACACGGGAGGATCTTGTCAATGATCTCGAGGCATACCACAGTCACCAAGAAAGCAATTGGTAACACACTACGCCGTGAAGGACTGAAATCCTGCAGCGCCCGCAAGGTCACCCTGCTCAAGAAAGCACATGTACAGGCCGTCTGAAGTTTGCCAATGATTCAGAGGAGAACTGGGTGAAAGTGTTGTGGTCAGACGAGACCAAAATCCAGCTGTTTGGCATCAACTCAACTCGCCATGTTTGGAGGAGGAGTACACCCCAAGAACACCATCCCCACCTTCAAACATGGAAGTGGAAACATTATGCTTTGGGGGGTTTTTCTGCTAAGGGGATAGGACAACTGCACCACATCAAAGAGATGATGGACGGGGCCACGTACCGTCAGGGCCAGAGCATTGAAAATGGGTCATGGATGGGGTATTCCAGCATGACAATGACCCAAAACACACGGCCAAGGCAACAAAGGAGTGGCTCAAGAAGAAGCACATTTAAAGGGTTAGTTCACCCAAAAATTTAAATTCTGTAATTAATTACTCACCCTCATGTCGTTTCAAACCCGTAAGACGCAAAAGAACGCAAATTAAGATATTTTTGATGGAATCTGAGAGCTTTCTAACCTTTAATAGACAGCAATACAACTGAAATGTTCCCAAGTCAAGATACGTAGCAAAGAGATTGGTAAAATAACCCATGTGACATCAGGGGTTCAACTGTAATTTTAAGAAGCTATGAAAATACTTTTTGTGCTTAAAAGAAAAAAAAGACTTTATTCAACAATTCGTCTCCTCTGCGTCACCCTAGCGCCATTTTGGAGATTATCCGCTGAACGTAAACAATGTATGCTATTCTGTGTCAGCTGCGTCACACCAGATACATTGTTTTCGTTCAGATCCAATCACAACAATGTAGGAAACATATTCGGCGTGACGCAGCTGACACAGAATAGCATACGTTGTTTACGTCCAGCGGATACTCTCCAAAATGGCGCTAGGGTGACGCAGAGGAGACGAATTGTTGAATAAAGTTGTTGTTGTTTTTTTTTTCTTTTAAGCACAAAACGTAGCTTCGTAAAATTATGGTTGAACCCCTGATTTTTTATTTGTTTCTTATTTGTTACCATGGACATACACTTCAGGTAAGTACCTTGTGTTACCACTCATTTGCCTGTAGGTACAAGATATTTACCATGTATGTACAAGGGAAGTACATGTACTGTAAAATAAAGTGCTACCATTATTGTTATACTGTGGAAAATACTATATAAGGCCTCTAAACTCTTTTTCTTCCACTTTCAGTGTGAGGTTAATGACAACATATTCATTACGTTTTAACGATGGGTTATGTGACTCAAATGTAATATTAGGGTGTATGCAGACTCTTCTCAGAAAAATTTCACTCTATGATTTTTATGTGAAAAATTTGCTTTGTGGTTTTGGAAAAAAGAAATTAAATGTGACACTGTATTCTTAGAGGGGTTGTTGATTGTGATTTCACTTTTTTAACTTTGGTTAGTGTGTAATGTTGCTGTTCGAGCATAAACGATATCTACAAAGTTACAATACTGAAAGTTCAATGCAAACAGAGATATTGTCTCTTAAAATTATGGCAGTTTAATGCCTACAAAAATGGCTTGTAGGGACTACAATGAGCTACTTCCCGGGTTGGTGACATCACAAACCCTGAAATTGACATAAACCCTGACCCCAGGAACAGGCAACAAAAGGGGCGTGGCCATGTTGTGCTGCTTCAGAGAAGAAGAAGTGTTGTTGCCATGCTGTCAAAACTAGGGGTGCACGAAAAAATCTATTCATATATGAATCACGATTATGTCTTCTAACGATTCTAATGGTTTCAAAATCAATGTTCTAAAGCAGCGCATCTAAATCCTTTTACTCACGTCCCCCAAAGGGGGTTACATCTGAATATTTTCACACACACTTACAGATATGGCTGATTTCTTTCCCAAATTGCATTGACTGCTTTAAAATATGAAACACCAATATATCAGGAGTTTAGGACACATGCTGGTTACACTTTATTTTGATTGTGCACTTTAGACATTCTACTAACTATAAGTAACTTTGTAACTACATGTCAACTAATTCTCATTAATTTGCAACTACATGTCTACTAACTCTCAGTAGGGTAGGTTTAGGCTTAGTAGGATAAGTTGACATACTTGCAAAGTTTCTCATAGTCAGTATGTTGTATGTTGTGGACCCGTCAAAATAAAGTGTTAGAAGATGTTAAGCAGACAGTCCACTAATACACTAATGACTGCTAGTTGACATGTAGTTGCAAAGTTACTTACTGTTAGTAGAATGTCTAAAGTGGACTGTCGAAATAAAGTGTTACCCACATGCTTATTTAACAACTTTTTATTTCATATTTGCTTTATTTTTTATGATTAACTGTTTTTTTTATTCACCAAGGCATTGTTAAATGCCAGTGTTTCCTGTCATAGCTATTCAGACGGTTTCTTGTTATGATTTTTGAAATTTTATGATTTTAACGATCGCAAAGCAAAGAGAGGCGCTAAAGTCTGATTTTGTGGTGGCTGTGCTTTAAAACTCAATTATAATCTTAATTCAAGTGATGAAGGATTTTGAAAGTATGACAGTAATCCGTGTTGAGTATACTGTAAGGTTAACCCTGCCTGCTTTAAATGTTTTAAAATGGTTAACTGTTGAAAACGTTCATTAGAAAGGTAATCAGTTACATTAATTTAATAAAGTAATTTAAATAGTTACACTACTTATTACATTTTAAATAATCTTTAACCTATTACATTCCCAAAGTAACCTTCCCGACACTGAAAACATTATAGTACAGCTGCAGGAGTTACATACAGAGTCAGTGCTAGTAATGTCAGTGAGGTGTGTTCTCACCTCAGCCGTGATGGATGGAGGGGGGCTGTGAGACAGAGACGCTCATTTGTTCAGTCATCTCTCAAACGGCTAGTGTTTGACTTCCTCCCGGTAGGAGTGGGTAATTCAGCAGCACCGTGTGAGCTTGTTAGATCACCAAGGCCCACGGTGGTACCATTCTTTGCAGACCCTTGACAGCAAATATGTAGTAATGATATTGTCTCCAGCTGGGTAATAACACACAATTCAGACGGCCACACACTGCACTGCCGCAGAAATAGAGGGTAGAGAAGAATTACCCTGAAGCACTAGAGGAAAATGACAGTAGAAATGTCTCCAGCCTCTGAAGTGGGGCATTGAAAAATGTTCTCCGGTACAACTGGACCCTCAATAGCTGTTTTATCTCTCAACAAAACAAACATGCGGCTTGAATAAATGAATGTATAAATAATTACAAGGGCATGTGTACATACTCTCAAGTTCATACAACAAAAAACTAATTATTCTGCAATTCAAAAACATTAAAACATAAAAGACCTCATGAAATCAAAAATGGAACTTTGTTTTCACATTTGGTTCAATTGCTTCCAGCCCCTCAGGTACCATCATAAATAGCAGCAGCTGTTTACCACAGTAACTAGGTATAGCAACTCAAGGTGTCAGCCTCACTATTTTATAAATGGCTTTGTTGCTTTGGATATAGCAGCAAAATTAGAGAAAGCACCCTTAGTCCACATAGTGATCTTTCTGCTGGTGTACACCTAAAGGTTAGTGAATATTTTTAAAAATTGTCCCAGGAAAACAGACCCATAAATGTAAATGATTCATCTTGCACACAGACGGGGCTTAGGGGCAAACAAATCCACCGAAATTCAAAAGAAGAAGCCCCTAGACAATTAAACTAAACCAATTAGAATGAAATGTGAAAATGAATGCAAACATTCAGATTTGCTCATGTTGCATTAAATCACACGTTTCTGTTGAGCTTGCAATGGCCATAAGAGATGCTTAGACGTTTGTGCACTCTTGTGAAATTTCTCATCATAAACATTAAGTGCAGAGAGATGTAGGTAAGACATTTTGCAATGTAGACAGCTTCAGTGATTTTAAAATAAGTTTTTTGTTAGTGTGCAAAAACTCATTGACTGCTGCAGTGATGGAAACATTATTTGCTCACTCCCTGTTATTTTATAACCAGTTTTGCTTTTAATGCTACTAAAATAACCAATGTGAAGTCTTGATTTTTGAATACGTAAAAAGTAATAAACTAATTCATAAATGTTCTTAGCTTGTTTTATCTTCGTAGCCAGAATGTCATTTCCCCAAACACAAAAAATATTTTCTATTAATCAACATTAATAATTGCAATACCAAGAGCAATAATCACTAATCAGAATTAATGATTTTGTCATAATATTGCAGCCCTACCTCATAATGAGTTTTTGTTTTTTTCTTTCATAATTTCTGAAATTTATGTAAGCTATTTATTTGTTGTTGTGTAAAAATATATACGCCACTAGAAGCAGCATTAAACATTATGTGTGAATAAACAAATGCCATGTCAGAAGCAGCTTCTATTTTTATATTTGCAATGTAAGGATGATTTTTATGTTGATAAAATGTATTTGTATCAGTCTATAATATTTTGATTGACTGAAGTAATTGGTTAAATTTAAGTACTCAAAAGTGACTATTTTTTGCTAGAAATCGCTTGTAAATTTTACAAACAATCACAAAGAAACAGCGAATAACACATTGAATTAATTGGAAGTAGAAATTTGAAATAGGAAAACCGAAATAATATTTTCTTGTAAAACATTCTAACTTGAAAAAAAAAAAAAAAAGAAAAAAAAAAAAAATATATATATATATATATATTTTTTTACAGTGTATTGACATAAAGACAACACCAAAAAAAAAATATATATATATATATATAAAATAAATTTAAAAAATGTATACGTTAATTATAAAAAAATAAAATGAAAAAAAAATTATTACATGGGCCAAATATGGACACTTAATAGAAAAGGTCATATTTGACTCTGCACAGTTTTTTTTTTTTCTTTTTTTTTTTCCTGGACCAATACAATACTAAATTATAAATACAGGAAAAGCCAGAAGCAAGTAATTAACTGCCCAACTTGCAGTTTTCTTATGAAATGCGTGTACAGAAGAAACAGAACTGTGCATGTTGAAAATCATTTTATGGGACCTTTAAACCAATGAGACTGACACTGATTGATGACACTGACATTTAACCAGTAAAAGTGAACTCCACTAACCTCTTTGTTCCCCTACTGTAGTGTGAAATTGTGGCACATGATTCTTAATGAGTGTGAAGTAGTCAAGGGCTTGACATAATGCCTCAGGGGCCTCAAGGGGCCCCCACTGGAACAGTCTATTAGCTTCCTGCTGGGCTTTGGCTCACACATAGAGCTCGCTGCTCAGGATAAGTTGGTCTAATGCCCCTTTATGGATGCCTCCAGGCTATAAACTGTACTTCTGCTGTCAGTCAGACAAGTTAAAGGACTTGATCAAATAAGTAATGTTGTTTATTCATTAGTCGTGTTTGCTAAAGCATTACCATTGCTTATAGTTTGTGACAGAGATCTCATTAAACCGCGAACCCTATGTATTCACTCTTTGGTACATAATTTGTCCTGCTACAGATATGAACTGTTTCTCAAATTATGTGGCTTATTTATCAAGAGGTGTGCTTTTACTTTTCAAATCACAAAGATTTCAGAAATTCACAGATTTTTTTTTTCCTTGTAGAAAGTAAGGAACCGGGCTACATTTATGCACTAGAATGTCATAGAGATTTGGGAGAGGGATCTTGTGACTTAGTCATAAAGCAACCACTTGACAACCACCACAACACCTTTGTAATTGCTTAAGAATTTGTTAAAACTCACTCAGAACACCTTCACATCTGCATAGCAACCACTCACACCCCCTGGCATTGTGGTGGTGACTTTCGAATGGCTAAGTGTTTCCTTTAGAAATGTTAGTTTTTATGAATTTAAATATATATATATATATATATATATATATGAATAATTGATTTATATATAATCATAATTGTAATATATTGAAGAAACTGGTCAAACTTTATTCTAAGGTCCAATTCTCACTTTTCACAAAACATTAACTATGACTTTTGCCTCAATAAACTCCTAATTTGCTGCTTATTAATAGTTAGTAAGGTAGTTGTCAAGTTCAGGTATTGGGTAGGATTAGGGATGTAGAATATGTGCTTTAGGGAGCAACATCCTTTTCTCATGGCCACAAGTTTAATGCGTAAACAAACCTGCGTGACCATAGAAACCGGGGATTATCAGAGATGGATTTATTAACGTAACATTATTAACTTATATTAACTATAGACCTACGCTATCATGAATAAATGTTACATAAAGTACACAAAATAAAATAGGCCTACAAGAAAACATTTTTATCCATCCCACAGTCTTTGTATGTCTATTAACTGATCATCTTTTTTCCGTAATATTTGTATATTATTATTATCATTATTATTACTATTATTGGTTATATTTTTATATTCGTTGTTATGTATTTGATTTATTTTCCTTTCATCTCGATATCGTAACATTCTGAATA
Source organism: Onychostoma macrolepis (assembly GCF_012432095.1). Taxonomy (NCBI): domain Eukaryota; kingdom Metazoa; phylum Chordata; class Actinopteri; order Cypriniformes; family Cyprinidae; genus Onychostoma; species Onychostoma macrolepis. The sequence goes on along the minus strand of NC_081171.1, from coordinate 28,697,428 downwards.
TTTTTGTAAACAATAGTGTAAATGCTTGACATGCCAATAAAGCTTTGATTATGCTATATGACTGGAATTTTTTACTGGAAGTGCAGTTTAAAGTTTGGATTTAACATATATTTCATTTTATTTTGGCTAATTGATAGACTATAATTATGAATACTATAGTGTTTCATTGAGGAATAGATCATTTGTGTAGCTTCATTTGTAAATGAAAACACAACACGCTCATTTATTGTCACATACCGGCGTAAATACAATCATAAAGTCAAAAATGTATTGTTATAATTGTCAGGCGTTTACAGTATTTGCAAAATATATGGTAGCATAATAATACTAGCATAATTATACAGAACGTAATTAGGTAAAGCGATACACAAATTGAAAGAGGAAATAAGCATATAACAATAAAATATAGCCCTGACCAGTTAATATAATAATAATAATAATAATAAATAAATACACAATCAGTTAACGGATTTACAAGACTGGTATATATAAAAATGTTTGTTGCTATGGTCATGCAGGTTTATCACCGTAGGATTATGTAAATAATTCTCCTAATGTGTCCATGGAAAGAAAAAGACAAATTATTTAAGATTGTTTAATTCAAGTTAAGATTGAGATTGTTAAAGAGAGCAATGTGCCAATAGCATATTTTAGAGCTGAACATACCTAATGTTTTGTGCTTACCCAAATATACAATGATACCAGTGAAACAGCAGTATTTTATCTTATAGAAAACAGAAGAGTTGTATTTCAGTAGTAGTGGCCACACAATGAGTTGGCAGCTTTATCAATGGTTTGCACGTCTTTGACTCAAGACAAGAGCGCTATTGTGAGAGAGCTGTCATCTGGTCATGTAATAGTCAGTGACCATCCTGTATTTTAAAATACTGAATGATTGAATTTTAAGCCTTCACCCAAACAAACCATTCACAATTCAGAAGTCATGTTTCAAAATCGATGCATGTGCGTCGGGAGGATGAGTGAATCGTTACACCCCTAGCATATAGGCTATGCTTTATTGTATTCTTCCATGCGACGGCTGAATAAAATCTGGAACTGTTCCATTGATACCGAAGCTGGATGCCAGTGACCTCAGAGATGGAGGGAGTCATCCCCCACTCCCACAGTGTCTCACACACACACACACGCACACACAGATTGTTCATGAGGGGTGTGCATCGAGAGCTGTCCTCGGGCAGGAGAAAATACTTTAATCTGAATGCTTGATCAGAGCTCTCCTCACACACTGAATCGTCTCTCTGTCACCCCGCTCAATGTCCTCAGCTTGTGGCCGTGAACTCTGTCTCCCGTCTAAGCACTAAGCGAGCGATTGGATGAGAGAAGAGATAGAGGTAGAAAGGAAAAAAAAGAGCTTCCTACTCCTCTCCATTATTTCTACCCTCTAATGCTGATATTTTATAATGTAAAATAAATTAGAATGCAATGTAAAGTGTAGCCTTGATACACCCTGCCAGAGAGAAAAGGAGACACATTAAAATGGACTAATTCATCTTTTTTTCATCTTGTTCATGGGCTAGAGCTGCTTTATTGAAACGAGTCCTTCTTGCTGAGACCGCAGCATACACAACATACATTTCATACCCTGATGACCTCTGATTAAATTAATGCCGCTAAGAGACTTAAATGTTCAGACTTAACTTTTCTCCTTTTGAAGGAATGAAGAATTTAAGCGTTTTCCTGACACACGGAGACATCTAATGCTTCCTCTTCAGTACTGAATCCAAATATTTGCTTTTTTGCAACCGTTTGTAATATCAACTTGAAGCTGCATAATATACATAAAAATGACTGCTGAACCAACATGCACTTTCTCAATTGTCTCTACAAATGAATTCTATATCATCATCATCCCCACTGTTAGGGAATGTTACTATTGTACGTTATAGGTCATGTTCACGCACTTTAATAAAATAAATCAATCAATCAATCTAATCAATTTTAAAATATTTGTACATATTTGTGTGAACATAACATAATTGTGTGAACATGACATAAAGTGAGCAAGTTCGGGGGTGCAATCCAGAACGCATCAGCATGCCTGGTCTTCAACAAGGCCAAAGAGAACCCACGTCACATCCTTCTCAACCCTGATCAAACCCACCTGAGCAAGCTAATCAAGGTCTTTAGGATCACTAGAAAATCACAGGTAAGTGAGTTTGATCAAGGTATGAGCTAAACTCTGCCAGGCACAGACCCCCAGAAACCTGCTATAGGCATACAAAATGGTACAAATGAATAAGAAATAAAAAAGTAAATAATAAATTAGCTCCATTGCGGATTCTAAGTGATCAATGGCTTAGGATATTCCAATTTAACCCTTTGCACTGGTCTGTCAGTAGCGGGCACTTGTGCAATGTACATCCAAGTCAACAAGTTAATCTGAGAGCTCTCTGACCCTGCATAGACAGCAATGAAACTGCAATGTTCCCAGACCCAGAAACATAGTAAGGACATTGATAAAACAGTCCATGTGACTACGCTATGAGAATACGTCTTGTGCACGAAGAAAACAAAAATAACATAATTTACGCTCAGGAGAAAGCACGCGCATGGTGAACATAAACAACACTGTTTACGTTGATTACGGTCGTGGTACTCTCCAAAATGGCAGAAGATGTTAACTTGGGGAGAAGAATTGTTATATAAATGTATTTTTTTTTTTCTTTGTGCACAAAAAGTATTTGCGTAGCGTCGCAAAATTGAAGTTGAGCCAGTGATGTCACATGAACTGTTTTATCGATGTCCTTACTACGTTTCTGGGTCTGGGAACATTGCATTTGCGTTGCTGTTTATGGAGGGTCAGAGAGCTCTCAGATTTCAGCAAAAATATCTTAATTTGTGTTCCGAAGATGAACGGAGGTCTTACGGGTTTGGAACGACGTGAGGGTGAGTAATTAATGACAGAATTTTCATTTCAGGGTGAATTACCCCTTTAAATGCATGTGTCCCGCTCATCCACCATTACCATCGGTGAGTGCGGTTTTCTCACCCTCTCTTAACCAGAGGTGTAAAAAGTACTCAAAAATTTCACTCAAGTGAAAGTACAGATACTTAGTGAAAATTTAACTCACTTAAAAGTGCAAGTATCTGGCCAAAGTAAAAGTAAAAAAAGTACAACTTAAAATTGTACTCAAGTATTAAAAAAGTAGAAGTTTTGTTAAAGGGAGAAAACTAAACAAAATGCACAGGTCAAACACATACATCTAGTGCAACAACAACATTTAAAATGCAGCACAGTGGAACACACACACACAAACGTTTGTTTTTGTGAAAAGTGGGGACATCCCATAGGCGTAATGGTTTTTATACTGTACAAACTGTATGTGCTATTGTCCTACACCAATCCTACACCTTACAGGAAACTTTGTGCTATTTCAGATTTTCAATACACTCCATTCTGTGTGATTTATAAGCGTTTTGAAAAGTGGGGACATGGAGTAATGTCCTGAAAAGTCACCTTCTCCTAGTAATACCTGTCATACCCTTGTCATTATACAAATTTATATCCTCATTTGTCACAAAAACGTGCGCGTGCACACACACACACACACACACATCGAGATTGGCGATAGTGATCGATTGCTTCAGTCTGTTGTGCTGCTGAGAGGTTTGTGTTTGTAGCTCCGTGTACCTTCGCTTTTATTGAATCTCTACTTTACTTTCAATCCCTTTTGTCTAAAGTGATAATATATAACTTAATTCCCACCATATTTCTGGTGTTATCTTTCAAACTAATCTAACTAATTTGATCGTTCTCCTTTAAAAACCGCGAGTGCAGCTTGTTAGCCCGTTAGCTTGTCACTCGTGGTTCCATTTCATTCTATTCGCGCCTATTATTATTTTATTTTTCCTCGCTCCGTTTTCACGAGCTCATCAAACAACAGTGGTAAGTGGTAAGTTAAGTTGGTATCATTCATCAATCACGGTGAGTAATGGCTTCTTCTCCTGCTATTGTTGTTTGCACTGTTTGCCACATGTATAGTTTATCTGTCTCTGTCAGCAGCGAGGGATTCACATGTGATAAATGCAGGAAATAGTTAGGCTGACAGAGAAGGTTTTAGAACTAGAGACACGCATCCAAACTTTAGTTGAGGATAGTAAGAATGTGAGGGCTGTAGATACTGCTTTGGATGCGACTAGCTCAAGGAGTCCTGTACATTGTTCGGTTTCGGTTGAGCCCGTGCAGCAGGGCAACTGGGTGACAGTGAGGCGGCATAGTCGCGGGTCAAAACACCACTCTTCCGTTCGATCAGAACATCAAACAGGTTCTCCCACTCGGTGACGCACCCACCGAGAAACCTGATGAAAGTGCTCTAGTTATTGGCGATTCTATTGTACGGAACGTGAAAATAGAGACACCAGCCACCATAGTCCATTGTTTACCAGGAGCCAGAGCGCCTGACATCTTGGCAAATTTAAAAGTGCTGACTAATGCTAAACGTAAATTCAGTAAGATTGTTATCCACGTCGGCGCTAATGATGTTCGACTTCGCCAGTCGGAGATCACCAAAAATAATGTTAAAGAGGTGTGTGAACTTGCAAGTACGATGTCAGACACTGTAATATGCTCTGGTCCGCTCCTGCTTACCGTGGTGATGAGATTCATAGCAGACTGTCGTCACTTAATGGCTGGATGTCTAAGTGGTGCCCGCAAAATAACATAGGCTTTATAGACAATTGGAAGAATTTTTGGGGCAGACCTGACCTGTTGAAAAGAGATGGTGTTCATCCCTCCTGGGGTGGTGCCGCTCTTCTCTCTAGAAATATGGCACATAGTCTTAGAGTTTGTACTTGACTAACTGGAGCCCAGGTCAGGAAGCAGACAGACTGGCTAAACCGATCGTCTGCTAGCCGCCTCACGCCACCAAAGTCAGTTAACTCTCAGCACATAGAAACTTTTTCACCTAGATATCACACTATAGAGACTGTGTCTGTTCCCGAACTAGAAAATACAGAAAACATCCAAACCAAAGTAATAGTAACAATTTAATTGATGTTCAACAAATAAAAAACGATATAATACAGATAAACACATGATAAAGCTTGGCTTATTAAATATTAGATCCCTTTCTTCAAAAGCACTTTTGTAAATGATATGTTCACTGACCATAAACTAGATGTGCTTTGTCTGACAGAAACCTGGCTAAAACAAGATGATTACATTACTTTAAACGAGTCTACACCCCAAGATTACTGTTACAAACATGAACCGCGTCCAAAAGGTAAAGGGGAGGTGTTGCTACAATTTATAGAAATATTTTCAGTATCTCTCAGAGGTTGGGTTTCAAGTATAATTCGTTCAAGTAATGGTGCTTCATATAACGTTATCCAAAGAAACAAGTGTTAATGATAAATCCTGTGATGTTTGTACTGGCTACTGTATACAGGCCACCAGGGCACCATACAGACTTTATTAAAGAATTTTCTGATCTTCTATCGGAGTTAGTGCTGACTGCAGATAAAGTCCTAATCGTTGGTGATTTTAATATCCATGTTGATAATGACAGAGATTCGTTGGGATCAGCATTTATAGACATTCTAAACTCAATTGGTGTTAAACAACACGTGTCAGGACCTACTCATTGTCGAAATCATACTCTAGATTTAATACTGTCACATGGAATTGATGTCAGTGGCGTTGAAATTTTGCAGCAGAGCGATGATATCTCAGATCATTATCTAGTCTCCTGTATATTCCATATAGCTAAAGCTGTAAAGCCAACTTCTTGTTACAAATATGGTAGAACCATTACCTCTACCACAAAAGACTGCTTTATAAATAATCTTCCTGACTTATCTCAGTTCCTCAGCATATCCAATAGCTCAGAACAACTTGATGATGTAACAGGAACTATGGACTCTCTCTTTTCTAGCACTTTAGATGCGGTTGCTCCTTTACGCTTAAGGAAGATTAAGGATAAGAGTCCAACACCGTGGTATAATGAGCACACTCGCGCCTAAAGAGAGCAGCCCGGAAAATGGAGCGCAGCTGGAGGAAAACTAAATTAGAGGTATTTCGTTTAGCTTGGCGGAAAGTACCCTATCCTACAGAAAAGCATTAAAACTGCTAGATCTGATTACTTTTCGTCTCTTCTAGAAGAAAACAAACATAACCCCGATATTTATTCAATACAGTAACTAAATTAACGAAAAATCAAGCATCAACAGGTGTTGGCATTTCCCAAGAGCATAGCAGTAATGACTTTATGAACTACTTCACTTCCAAGATCGATACTATCAGAGATAAAATTGTATCCCTGCAGCCGTCAGCTACAGTATCGCATCAGATAGCGCACTATAGACCCCTGAGGAACAATTCCACTCATTCTCTACTGTAGGAGAGGAAGAATTGTATAAACTTGTTAAATCATCTAAACCAACATCATGTATGTTAGACCCGATTCCATCTAAACTACTAAAAGAGCTACTTCCAGAAGTCATAGATCCTCTTTTGGCTATTATTAATTCATCATTGTCATTAGGATATGTCCCCAAAACCTTCAAATTGGCTGTTATTAAGCCTCTCATTAAAAAACCACAACTTGACCCCAAAGATCTAGTTAATTACAGACCGATCTCAAATCTCCCTTTTCTGTCAAAGATACTAGAAAAGGTAGTATCCTCACAATTATATTCCTTCCTACAGAAAAATGATATCTGTGAGGAATTCCAATCAGGATTTAGATCGTATCATAGTACTGAGACTGCTCTCATTAGAGTTACAAATGACCTGCTTCTATCATCTGATTGTGGTTGTATCTCTTTATTAGTTCTACTGGATCTTAGCGCCATGCTCGACACTATCGACCACAACATTCTTTTGAATAGACTACAAAACTTTGTTGGCATTAGTGGAAGTGCCTTAGCATGGTTCAAATCGTACTTATCTGACCGCCATCAGTTCGTAGCAGTGAATGAAGAGGTATCATATCGATCACAAGTGCAGTATGGAGTACCTCAAGGCTCAGTACTAGGGCCGTTACTTTTCACGCTCTATATGTTACCCTTGGGAGATATTATCAGGAGACATGGTGTTAGCTTTCACTGTTATGCTGATGATACTCAGCTCTATATTTCTTCGCGGCCCGGTGAAACACACCAAATTGACAAACTAACGGAATGCATAGTCGATATAAAAACTGGATGACGAGTAATTTTTACTGCTAAATTCTGAAAAACAGAGGTGTTAATTATCGGACCTAAAACCCCACATGTAACCTAGAACATTATCTAACACTTGACGGCTGCTCTGTCAATTCTTCTTCATCAGTCAGGAACCTAGGTGTGCTGTTCGATAGCAATCTGTCATTTGAAAGCCATGTTTCTAGCATCTGTAAAACTGCATTTTTCATCTCAAAAGCATATCTAAATTGCGACCAATGCTCTCAACGTCAAATGCAGAAATGTTAATTCATGCGTTTATGACCTCAAGGTTAGACTATTGTAATGCTTTATTGGTGGTTGTTCTGCACGCTTGATCAACAAACTACAGTTAGTCCAAAATGCAGCAGCTAGAGTCCTTACTAGAACCAGGAAATATGACCATATTAGCCCGGTTCTGTCAACACTGCACTGGCTCCCTATCAAGCATCGGATAGATTTTAAAATCTTGTTAATTACTTATAAAGCCCTGAATGGTTTAGCTCCTCAGTACTTGAGCGAGCTCTTATCGCATTATAGTCCTCCACGTCCGCTGCGTTCTCAAAACTCTGGCCGTTTGATAATACCTAGAATATCAAAATCGACTGCGGGCGGCAGATCCTTTTCCTATTTAGCACCCAAACTCTGGAACAGTCTACCTAACACTGTTCGGGAGGCAGACACACTCTGTCAGTTTAAATCTAGATTAAAGACCCATCTCTTTAGCCTGGCTTACACATAACACATTAATACGCTTCCATTATTCAAATCCGTTAAAGGATTGTTAGGCTGCATTAATTAGATCAACCGGAACCGGGAACACTCCCCATAACACACGATGTACTCGTTACATCGTAAGTTGAATGGCATCTGCGCTAATGTTTGTCTGTTTCTTTCCTAGTCTGTTTCTCGGTCCGTGTCCGATCAGATGGTGGGTCGGCGCCGGGAGGTGACGTCTGCGGCCCTGATCGTCGGCGGAGACCAGGACGCCCGGATGACCCCCAGAGATATATCCCCAGATATATCAACCAAAAATAACAAAATAACTAAAATATAATAAAATACCTAACTACATAATACTACTATTGTTAGAAATTGCAACAAAATTAAAATAGAAATAGAAACTTTTGAACTGCGGGTTTCGTCTGGTCAGAGGAGAACTGGCCCCCCGACTGAGCCTGGTTTCTCCCAAGGTTTTTTCTCCATTCTGTCACAGAGGAGTTTTGGTTCCTTGCCGCTGTCGCCTCTGGCTTGCTCAGTTGGGGACACTTAATTTCTAGCGATTATCGCCGATTTGATTGCACAGATACTATTTAAACTAAACTGAGCTAGACAATGACATCTCTGAATTCAAGAATGAAATGTCTTTAACTGAAAATTGAGTGTTTAATCTTATCATTATACATTACTGACACTCTATCCTCCAATTTGATACTGTTAAGTGCTTTGACACAATCTGTATTGTAAAAGCGCTATATAAATAAAGGTGACTTGACTTGACTTGACAGACAGACACACACACACACACACAAATTCTATCCTTTCCACCCTCATGCCATCCAATATATATATGACTTTCATTTGTCAGATGAACACAAACCAAGAGTTTTAGAAAACAAAATCATCTCTCTTTGTTTAATGCAAGTGTATGGGACATCCAAAAATGAATATGACAGACAGTAGCTCATACAACCCCTGTTAATGAATCAGTGTCTTAAAGGGGTGGTTTACTGCGATTTCACTTTTTTCATTTTAAATAGTGTGTAATGTTGCTGTTGGTGCATGAACAGTATCTGCAAAGTTGAGGCACTGAAAGTTCACCGTAAGCGGAGATATCGTCTTTTAAAAATCAGGAAGTTTAATGCCTACAAAAACGACTCCTATGGGACTACAACGAGATACTTCCCGGGTTGCATACGTAAAAAACCCATCAAACCCCTCCCTCCGGAACATGCAAAAGAGGGGGCAAGGCCATGTTCTGCGGCTTTGTCGAAGAGGAAGAGTTATAGTGGAGAGTTGTAGCCATGCCGTCAAAACGGTGTTATTTTCACCCAGCTGTCAGGTCTTCTGTGAGCAGAATGTTCTGTCAGCAATGCTTAAAATTTAAGTTTGATTATGTTCCTGACAATTACAATCGTAATTCATTCAGCTCTCTGTGCTGCGCATTTTACGGAAGACAGCTTCCAGAATCTACACGAGTTCAATGCCGGATTCACACAGAAACTAGTACTAAAACATGGAGCAGTTACAACTTTAAAACCAGAGGCAGCAGTTGTTGGGCCACAACCTGTAAGTAAGATTTCATAATTTTAAATGTATTTGCATGTATAATTTCAGACGTAATGTTTTAGTTTTATCAAGGACGTAAACAAATGCCAACGCTGGCTTTAGTAGCCAGTTAGTTAAATGCTATTTCGTGTGTCTTTGACAAACGCGTACAAACATTTTGGACCCGAATTTGTAATTATGTACTAATTTTGTAAATGTATTTTCCATGTATACTTTATGACGTAATTTTTCGATTTGATCAAGAACGTAAACACAAGCCAACGCTGTTTGGTTATAGTGGCCAGTTAGTTCGATGCTATTTTGTGTGTATAAGACAAACGTGTACGAACTTCAAAAAATTGATATGTAATCACAACAGCAAACTTCCATTCAGAAACGTTTGTAAGAGCCGTGCTTGCAGAAGTTCTGCTTGACTCTCTTCATTACCGCTTTCTGGGTCTGATTCTGGCTCAAACTGATACGGCAATATTGACACCATTATTTACATCTGACCGCAGCACATGCAGCGGTCGCCCGTGAAGAGAATGGGCGTGACGTTTCCGGACAATGTGCAGTACGCAGTTTAGCCAATCACAACACACCGGCCCAACTAACCAATCTGAGCCCATCACCTGTTTCTGAGGGAGTGGTTTCATAGAATCAGGAAGTCAACCGGTCATTCAAATGACAGGAGAAAGCGGCTTACAATAAAGGTGAAATATATGAAAAATAAGGCATTTTTTAACAAACGAAACACGAAGACATGTTATATTGCACCCCATAAACACAATCAAGCAAAGAAAAAAAGCAGTAAACCACCCCTTTAAGTGAAAGGATAAATACAAAAAATACAAATACCAATATTTTAAACCGTCATGTTCAATTTGTGTGGTTTCTGAAGTGGTCCTGTCCCCTTGCATTATACAGACTAAAAATCTTTGCTTGTGTTCATCTGAAGAAAGAAAGTCATAAACATCTGGGACGACAAGAGGGTGAGTAAATGATGAGAGAATTTTCATTTTTGGGTGAACTATTCCTTTGAATAACAAAATGTGATGCAGAGGCTAAAACATATTCCAGACAGAATACAAGAATGTGTTGCATTAATGAGGAGAGTCATAGAATTAAAACATACAACATTAACATTTTGAAAGGCCACTTTTTTGTGTTGTCTATTCAACATCACTGTCTAAGAATAATTAAACTTTTAATTGTTTATTTTGGGCATTTAGAGGTTTTTTTCTCAGCAAATATTGATAAATAATTATTTGTGGCTAATTAGATTAATTAATAAGCAAATCATGTAATTATTAAGATTAAAAAAATACTCATTGACAGTCTTAATTGCTACTCAATGTGCCATATAATGAAATAATATCCAATACCTGGTAAGTATTTTATGTTTTCACTAAACATAAAATACAATTTATTTAACATAAAATGTTCATTTAAAACTTTTTTTGGAGATTTGTAACATTTAAAGAAAATAATAATAATAATAAAATAAATAATAATAATAATAATTCCCACAAAAATATTAATTGTATTTAAATTATCATCACTGATTTATTTGTACTCTATCTTGTGCATTCAGCTAATATATTACACAGTTAATGGCTCTATCAAAACAGAAAGAATAATGAATAAACATTTTTTTTGGGGGGGGTGTAGGGGTGAAACGCAACTTTGTTACCTCAATATGCTTCCTCAGATTTGATAGTGAACTTTTGAAGCCAGACATTTATCTGATGAAAGTCACAACTGAAGTAGAAATGTGTGTGCTTGATGCGTGATAACAATGATCATTGGTTCTCACGTCAAGCACCCACATTTGAACATCTGTTTACCATATGTATTGTGCAAACGCAAGTAAAAAGTACCGTTTTTTTCTCCAGAAATGTGATTTAAACTGTACTTGAATAAAGTACAAATCCCCCAAAATAATACTTAAGTAAAGTAATCAAGTAAAATCACTCAAGTATTTTACACCTCTGCTCTTAACGGACTCCGGGTGAGCCGCACCTTCATCTCGGGTACACTCTGCCAAAAGCTTGAGATTATGAAGAAACCCTGCACATCCGAGTACTTCATCCAGTCAATAATTGGTAAAGCACTAGGGAGAGGTATCAACAAACCCTTTACTACAAGTTGGCAGTCAACACATTGGAAACATCACACTCTTGGTTCTACAATGTTCTGTGGTCTTAGGGTCCCCAGGACTCATTTGGCATAACCCTGTCATATCCTGGAGAATGGAGACATCCTGAAGTGGGGCATCACCTGCCAAGCAACTTGTTTCCAGTTCCAATCTGTATCCAAGTATCCACACCCATCAGTGTTGCCGGTATGCTCCACCTCCATGGAAAGTCCTCTGAACAAACAATCGTGGATATTCCAGCCTGTTATGCCCCTCTCCAGAATGCCTTCTGCCAGCCTCCCAGTTACCACATCATCGATCATAGGACTGTGCCATTGACCTTATTCCTGGTGAACCAGTGCGCAGAAGAAAAATGTATACACTATCTATCCCAGAACAGAAAGCCAGCGTATGTGGTTGAGGCCCTCAAACAAAGCGATATTGTCCATCTATCTCCCCTGCTGCTTCTAATTTTTCTCTGTGACCAAGAAGGACGGAGGATTGTGGCCCTGCATTGATTACAGATCACTCAATAAGATCACAGTCAGGTTTTGTCCTCTTCCTCTTGTCCCTGTTGCACTTTGTCCCTGTTGCCCTGGACAATTGTGTGGAGCAACAGCAAGCTTGACTTGCACAGCGCTTACAAATTAATCCATATCCGGACTGAAGATGAACATAAGACAACCTTCATAACACCTACAGGCCACTATGAATACCAGGCAATGCTGTATGGATTAGTAAGTGCCCTTTCCAGAGCTTCCAGGAGTACCTCCATCGCTTCCTCTTGGTCTACACTGATGACATCCTGGTGTAATCCTGGAATGAGGCTGAACATTGCCACCACATTCAGCTCATGTTCGCCAAGCTGAGGGAATACCACCTCTACCTCAAGGTTGAGAAGTGTTCAATCCACCAAAGCTCCATCCAATTCCTTGGTTACATCATCAGTGCAGGAGGCATTAAGATGAAAGACAGGATGTTGGAAGCTGTTAAATGTTGGCCTTTTCCATCAACCATTTAAGAACTCTAATGCTTCCTCGGGTTTGCAAACTTCTATGGACTTTCATTAAGAACTACACTCAAGTTATAGCTCTGTTAACCCCCATTTCAAGAGTATGCCCTAGTCTTTGTCCTGGCTACCTGAGGCAGCACATGTTTCAATACCCCGAAGGAAGTCCCATGAAGTGCCATGCTCTCCCAGCAGTCATTTCTCCAAGAAACTTACTTGGAGGAAGCAGAACTATGAATTCAGCACCTGAAAGGTCTTGGCCATGAAGTTAGTTCTCAGGGAGTGGAAACACTGGCTAGAAGGGACACATCATCCATTCCTGGTGCTCACAGATTATTGAAAAGTCAAGTATCTCAGAAATGCCAGGGTAAAAAAAACAAACAAACAAAAAAACTGTAAGGCCGATGCACTGTCCTGCCTATATACTTCAGAGGAAGTGTCTAACCATTCAGAGTTCATCCTGCCATTGAGCCTAGTAGTCAGTCTTATCCAGTGGGCCCTGGACGATAGGACTGTCGAGGCCGCCACCACTGAGCCAACTCTGCTTAGTGACAAAACAACAAAATTTATGTACCAACATCTCATGCAGACTCCTCTCATCAAATCAATTCACTCCTCTGTTGTCATTCGTCACCCTGGGTCCAACTGTACCTTCTCACTCATCCAGGAACAGCTCTGGTGGCCCAAGATCAGAAACAACATCACAAGATTCATCCAAGGCTATGAAAAATGTGCTAAGAAACCTCTCCATCTGTCATCAAGAAAGCTCCTCCCATTGCCCAAAGACCATAGTCATATCCAGGAGTGGATTTGGCCAATCTGCCAGCCTCTAATATTTACACTTGCACTCTAGTAATGGTTGACAAATTGTCCAAGGCCTGCCATCTGATCCCTTTAAAGGGCATGCCCACAGCCATGAAAAGATCTGAATTGCTCTTCAATCACGAATCAGGAACTTTGGATTCAGATTACTTTGCATTACTGGTTCCTGGCAATAACAGTGTAAAACATACCATGTTCCATGAGGCCAGGGACATGGATATTGGGTACAGAAACTGCTGCTACCAGACACTACCTCTTGGGGTTCTACATTCTCTTCACGCCTTATGACATTATCATTATCATCATCATTGTCAGCAATCACATCTTCAGCTTCAATTATGGAAAAGCACATGTTGTGAAGAACAACAGTGGGGACAAAGTTGTGATTCACCTCCAGAGCTTTAAAATATGCCAAAAGCACAACAACATACCTTGCCATGGAATGATGCCTTGTGTAGTACATGAAGGATGTCAGGTAGGATACCTCCTAGGATACATGACCCTCAGTTGTGTACAGTTGTTTGAAATTATTTGTGCTGTTTCAGGCTGACTGCATCATGTCAAGAAGCAGGAAAACATGTGCAGACATACATTTTTCATAGTGGTCACATGCTGCCAAGAACTGAACTGAAAATAAAACATTTTCTATTGAGGAAACAGGCAGTGTTGACTAATAGGGGCTCTATACAAATATGGCATCCCTCAAGGGCTGCTAAACACAAAACAGGTGAGCTTGTCAGCCTAGAAAAATCTTCCTGTACACACCTTTCACCTTGAAGCAGCTAAACAACTTTTCTTAAAAGGCCAAGGACAGTGGCTCAAAGGATATCAAAGGCTGAAGCGGTGACCTTATAGGATGCAGCATGGGCCAGCCAGTAAATGGTAAATAGCACCTTTATTTCTAGTTGAACCTCATAGGGGATTGCAGTTTTCGGGCACAATATGGATGCCCTAATGAGGCGCATATCAGGGCAGAGGTCAAGACTCCTCATCAAAACACAGCCTCAGGATAGATACTGTGGCAATAATTTGATAGTATGTTGTAGGGTTCACAATCTACAATTCGATCAATTAAGAATACAGTGTTATGCAAGTGGAGTCTCATTCATTCTTGCATGCCGTATAATATTTAATTTAAAGCTGTTTATTTTATTCTTAAAACCAACACTTCAATTGGTTTTCAAGTTTTTCAAGTTGGTGCCGATTAGGACTAAAACGATTCCTCGAGTAACTCGAATACAAAAAAATCATAGAGGCAAATTATGTGCTTCGAAGAATCGTTTAGTTCATTTACTAGGGATGCACTGAATTTTCGTCCGTCGAAAATATATGCCGCGCCGCACAGCAGTGCTCAGGTTTCACTCTCATCACTGCGCCGTGTAACGCTCCGTTCAGTATTCCGCTCTATCAATGTGCATTCTGCTCACCGAAAAAGCTAAGTCTGCTCAAATAACGCACCGACAAGAAATTTCTATGTAGTATACTTCTTCCTGTTTGCAGTAGCGCTACTGTGCTGTGACATGCTGTAGTACAGCTGTACTGGGCAACGCTGGTAAAATCTCCTTCACTGATCTGCTCCCCACTGTGCTCTGCTCACATGCACTGATAATAATAGCTTTGCCAGGGTTTTTATATTTTTATACATGTTTACTTCTTTACACAGAATCATCATTTCTATTCATTTCCCACTGATTTCCGCGATCTGATGAGCATTACTCATATTACGCGATCATATCTCTGTGTGAATGAATGGCAGAGACGCGTTTCCTTTACCACACACACACTGAAGTGCGCGTGACGCTCGCGGTGATTTCAGCGTCTGCCATCTCAATGAGGACATAAACACACGAACAACATCTCCAGAACTGCTCTGAGAGTCACTTCATGAGCGTTTTGCCATTTCATTTGTGTAAAACTAGTGTCATATCATATAGAGTGGAGGAACTATGACGTCACTCTGTAGGCGGATCGGCGGTTAGCATGAAACTGGTTCCTCGACAAAAAGCCAATAGGATTTTTCCATAGGCTTTTGGATAATCGCAAAAAATAAGCTCTGTGTTGAATCATAGTTCATGAAACTTACACGTTTTGTCCATCAAGATAATCTTCACAAAATAATATAACTTAATGTTAATTTTGAAGCCTAAATAAAAGCGGCAGAACTAAAAAGCTAAACTTAGGCTATAAAAGAACTACGCCTTCAGCATCACCACCACCACCACGATACCGACAACTTTTTCAAACTTATTTTTAACATGTTCAGTGAAAAAGATTTACTTTGTATATGAATTTTAATCCACGCTACATGAACCGTTTCATATAAACTGGAAAAAATACAAAACTAGAGCCAAACTAAAACTGAAATGAGACATTAGTAATAAATAGTATAGTGAATAAATGAAATAATCTTAACTAAATTTAAAGCGCGTATTTCTGTACATTTCGAAATAAGGTGCATTAAAAGTCAATAAATCCTTGATTAATATGAATATTTTAATTAAAAACGTATCCCCGCGAATTTAATCTATTAAATAACAGTAGTGAGCGAGTTTTTGGATATGGTAAGATTTAACTTATTTATAAACAAAGTACCACATTTCAGCTATAATTTTGTTAGGGTGGATACACAAAATGTTATTTTATCCTTGCTTCTATGAAATACTCAGTCAATATGCTTTCTAACAGATTCATGTTGCTGTAAACATTTTATTTTAACGTGGCTTTAAGCATTATTCATTATTCATCATTAAAGTTTCACTTTCACCAAGTAAAGCCAGTAAATGTGGTGTTTACCTGTAATAATCGTAATATGAGTTTACCTTATAGTACGAACCCAGAGTCTCTGTATCAGTAGGAAAGCGATAAACTCGAGCATCTTCCATCTGAAGACATGTGTCGCATTTCGGGGGAAAGCAAAAAAAAAAACATTGTGGAAAAAAAATATAAAATGCGGGAAACTATTCATTGGTTATTAAAAATTAATTGTATTACAAATTATGCTACGATTGGAAAATACTGTAAATTGATAAACTGCTCGGCGTGATGACGTTGAATGTGTCCGACAACGTCTGTAGTCCCAATTAGCAACTTGTTAGCAACCGTCTTTTTTAAGCAACGTAACAGCTTAGTGTGGTGTATCGCGAGTGTGGTGTAACTGGTGTGTTTTATGTCGTAGAATAAAACGTGAAAGTAGCTTGAGCTTGTGTGAACCACGGACCTTATTTAAGGGATTTAACTAAAATCCCATTAAAAAAACCCATTGACTCTGGGTCGATGGAACCGAAAGTGCTAAAATGCTAACTCGCTTCCGGGTTTTCGCCTACAAAGTGACATCATAGATCCGCCACTCTATTCATACAGAAATTTAAAGGTATTCACAGCAACCCGTCAAAATAAAAGTCTGGTTTAATTTGAAGACATTGCAGCAGAAATTTGTTCAGCAGAATGTACATTCTACAACTACTAAAATTATGAAAGCTTTATTTTTTAAGGAATGATCACTCAACATTTCTTCCATGTTTTAATTTTAATAGTAAATCCACTTTGTTTGCCAAAAAGTTAAATTTTCAATAATTTAAAGATAAATGAAATGAATGTTTTATGCCTTCATTTGATAACCAGATACACAACACAGAATTTCTGAGGAACAAGAAAACATTTCATAAGGATATTTTAAGAATAAATAACAATAAAACATTAGGTGAAAGAAAAAAAAACATAACTTTATAATTGTCATTTTCTTTAATCATAGCTATTAATTATTATAACACCTAAAATATGTTGCGTGTAAAAAGTGTTTGTTTCAGCCACTTGAAGGGTGGGTACATTGTGTGCAAATGATCAGGATGGCACCACCTCCACCGCATTTTGAGAAAGGAAAAACCCTGTTTGCAGGACTATACATTATTTAGATAATTAGTTAAAAACAACAACAACAACAGTTATTTCTGATTCTGTTGCATAGAACTGAATAAAAATAATACATTAATATAATATATTAATATAAAGTATGCAGAGAGACATTTAAGAGGGTTTATTCTCCAAATAACTTTAACCCTTGTGCGGTCTTCATTTTGAGTTGTGCACTTATGGTCTTTGGGGTCTCTGGAGACCCCAGGCAACAAAATGTAATTTTGTAGCAAAATAGTTGGTTTTTCTTTAAACCAATGTAATTTTACTCTGTTTATTAATGTTTTTACTCCACATTTGTGTAGTTTTTGGAGGATTTATGATATTATTTTAAATTTATATAAATAAATTAAAAATATTTTTTATATAGGTTTTTATACAAAAAACAGCTTTTTATGTAAATTTCACTTAATAAAAGACCCACATTTCTAACTTTCATTCATGGGGATAACATGGATAATTTGACATGGTTTAGTGTAAAATTGTTGTCCATATTTTGGAAATTGCAGTTTCAAAAGTAAAAATGATCATTTTTACCACTAGATGGCTGCAGAGCTCCACTATTTACTATTTGCTATTTGACCAACTGAAAGATATCTTTTCACAAGTTTCTTTCAGTTGGATTCATATCTACATATTGTGAAATCACAATTATAACAATACAAATGATTTTTGTCAAAGTTTTGCATTTTTAGAACTGAAAAAAAATCAAATTTTCAATAATGTTACATTATGATTCGAATCAAACCTGAACAAGATGTTACAAAGAGAAAGGTTGGCGTCTTTAGAGTTCATCATTTATTTCAATCATCTGTGTTTCATATAATTTTCAAAGTGTGTGTGTGTGCATTGTCGATGTGTCAGTATCACCAATTTATTTTTGTGGTGGCTCTGCATTTCGGATTATTTTACTTGACAAATTATAAAAGAGCAGTTTTTTTTAGTCTCACAAATTTATTCCTCTGTGTTTGTGTGTGTGACTGTATGTGTGTTCACAGCATGATCATTTTGCAATATTGGAAGTGTGACACTTCATTTCTGTCCATGTGTGTTCTGTGTTGTTTCTGATTTTGAGGATGAATTTTGTCCATTTTCTATGCGGGGTCTCTTCAAATAAAATAATCCAAAATGCAAAACCACCACAAAAATAAATTGGTGACACTGACACATCGACAATGCGCACACACACACACACACACACACACACAAATAAATTTGTGAGACCATAAAAACTGCTTTCTTATAATTTGTCAAATAAAATAATCCAAAATGCAGAACCACCACAAAAATAAATTGGTGACACTGACACATCAACAATGCACACGAACGCACGCACACACGCACACACACACACTTAAAATTATATGAAAAACAGATGATTGAAATTAATGATAAACTCTAAAGACTCCAACCTTTCTCTTTGTAACATCTTGTTGAGGTTTGATTCAAATCATAATGTAACATTATTGAAAATTTGATTTTTTTCAGTTCTAAAAATGCAAAAATCACTTTGACAAAAATCATTTTTATTGTTATAATTGTGATTTCACAATATGTAGATATGAATCCAACTGAAAAAAACTTGTGAAAATATATTTTTCAGTTGGTCAAATAGCAAATAGTAAATAGTGGAGCTCTGCAGCCATCTAGTGGTAAAAATGATAATTTTTTACTTTTGAAACTGTAATTTCCAAAATATGGGCAAAAATTTGACACTAAACCATGTGAAATGATCCATGTTATCACCATGAATGAAAGTTAGAAATGTGGGTCTTTTATGAAGTGAATTTTACATAAAAAGCTGTTTTTTGTATAAAAACCTATATAAAAATGTCTTTTAATTTATTTATATAAATTTAAAATATATCATAAGTCTTCCAAAAACATTAATAAACAGAGTAAAATTACATTTGTTTTAAAAAAATATATATTTTGTTAAAAAATTACATTTTGTTGCCTGGGGTCTCTAGAGACCCCAAAGACCATAAGTGTAACTTTTTTTTTCACACTAACATAAAATCAAGAAATCATTCCACTTTTATTTTTTATTTGTAGATCTAGAAAGTGTTGACGACCGTACAAAGTCTCATGCCATTTGGAAAAAGAGAACATTTTTTTTTAAATTTAGCAAACTTCATTTGCGGGTCAAAAAGACCCCGAAGAACGCACAAGGGTTAAATTCATGTTGCTGAAAAATGTTTTAATAAATGTTGTGTGTATGGACTCTTGTTTTTGTTCCACGTTAGCTTCCTGGCCACTAATGTTTGCCTGTTACAAAAGTCACAAAGCCTTCTAAGACAGTAAAGGCTCATGTCATGCCTGAGCTGTAGTTAGGCTGAAACTTGAAAGTTAAGTTGCACAATGTTAATCTTTTATTATTATTATTATTATTATTATTTTATTACTTTTATTTTGATTCATGTCTTAGTTTTAAGTTGTACTATGTTTACCTTTTTTAAAGTAATTTGAAATTAATTTTTATATTTTTATATATTTGTATTTGCATTTTGAATGTAATATGGCAATCAAATGCACTAAATGGGTTTAGTTTTCAGTTATTAATATATGCAATTTCAGCAATAAAAATGTTCATTTTTTTAAAAAGGAAACAAATTACTTGTTCATTTTAAGAGACCTATCTTATTTCTCTTGTATATTTAGTATTGCTCTTTAAAAAAGAAAAAGTACTTCTGGTCCCACTTTATATTAGGTGGCCTTAACTACTGTGTACTTACATTTAAATGAATAATTTGGTACAATGCACTTATTGTGTACATACATGTTTTACATTGAACATATTTTTAAAAATACCTATATGTAATTACATCTGTAATTAATTTCTGTAATTACATTTATAATTACACTGTTGACCATCCCTTACACCTTAACCCACTCTTAAACCTACCCATACCACCAAACCTGTCCCTAACCTTACCTGTATCACACCTCAATAGCAGCAAAAGTGTTTTGCAATACAATATGAACACAATAAGTACATTGTACTTATTTTTTGATGCAAGTACATAGTAGTTAAGGCTACCTAATATAAAGTGGGACCGTAATTCTTATCCGATTAATCGATGGAATTTTCGGTAGAATACTCGATTACTAAAATATTCGATAGCTGCAGCCCTAGTGCCGATGTCCTCGTGGGCGGCACACCACCATGTAGTGCTGTTGTGCTTCAGGCATCCTGAGTTCCAATCCCAGCTCGCAGACCTTTCCCAATTCCAACCCCCTCTCTCTCTCTCCCACTTCACTTACTGTCCTATCTAAATAAAGGTATAATAACACTAAAAATCACAAATCTTAAAAAAAAAAAAAGTGTTTCAGTTGTTTAACTGAAATTAATTTAAAAAAAAGAAAGACAATAATAATCATTCTGTCATGACAACTCTCAGAGAGTTTAGCATGGCAATGTACATGACAATGTTAATGTGTTTGGTCTTGGTGAAATAGATCTGTTACGCTGCTGCTGCGGCAGAGCAAGTACCAAGATTTGCTACTGCCAATACATCCATACACATGCTACTGTGAGCATATAGAAAATACTGCTGCTGCACATAACATATAACCCCCATATATAACATACATTAAAATTACCCAATAGCCGGTCTATACAGGTGGAGCTGGGAAAGGTGGAGGGTTTCTGATACATGCTGCAACTGCTACATCAAGCACTAGCCAAGTATTTGAATACTGAGCAGCAAGCTCATTGGCTGCTGATGTGAAAAGGAGCCAGTTAGCTGCACAATGTGAATAATGATGTGATTATATCAGATTGAATTAGCTAAAATATTATTACAAATTATTTAGAATATTCATAAATATGCAAAAGATAAATAGACTGACAAAATGCAAAAGATGTAAGTTTGTCATGCAGCTGAGTACTGAGTTAATGATCTGAATACTCAAGAAATGTGATACAGCATGTTCCTTTTCTTTCTTTATTTTTAAATAAAAGTTATCACAAATCAGTGGTTTTTTGCCTATGATTTATGGGGTATGGAGTACAGACTAATGTGAAAATTTGTTAATCATTTAATTTAGAAGATTTTAGCATAAGGCTGTAACATAACAAAATATATATTAATGTTTTGCAAATCTCCCCACACCGTGATGTAGACATGTGGGGGCATGTTTAAATGAGCTGTTTTAGGTGGGTGTGGTCGAGTCTTAATTTTTATAAAGAATATCTCTTTGGTTTTGAGACTTTAGTCTTTGCAACTTCAGGGACCTCATCTATGCACAAACAGCTTGTAACACTCCAAAGAGAAAGGAAAACTTGAAATCGCAACATATGACCCCTTTAAAAACAGAATGCAAGATGCTTCATGCCGTCTCAAAGAACCACAGTGTGTCATCAAGGGATCTACATGCCGCTCTGGCAGCAAAATTTTCCAGTTTCTATATTGTTGTGTTTATTGGATTTACATTTTTTTTTTATAAATCATTAAAACATTTTTTTTCTTCACATCAACAACTTTATTTGGGTTACACTACATAGATGAATTTCGATAATGTATACTGACTTAACTGCATAATAACATTTAATAATAAAAAAATACAATTACAATACTTGGAGTATCAGAACAATTAAAAGCACACTGAACAACAACAGTTTGTCACCTACATTAATGTACTTACAGAAACAATGCTGTTATAAGAGTAAGCTCATATTGTTAAGTCACATTTTCAACAGAAACATTTTAATAGTCACCAAAATGTGAATCTGTATGGAGCATAGAAATTTGCACAGTATTTGTGAATGGTAGTAGCTATTCAAAGTGTGCAAAAAAAAAAAAAAAAAAAAAGAAGTGTTTTACTTTTTAACCAAATAGGTTTGCCAAAGACTGTATTTTAGGCTGCAGGTCTTTCTGCCCCATGGAAAGTAGAATACATTGAACACATCAAGGATCATGCTGCGATCATCGGACATCTAGAGAAGATGAATAAACATCAACAAATTAAAATTAATTCACATGCATCCAAACTCACGTACATTTCAAAAGGTGCAAAATAAAGGGATTTTTCACCCAAAAATGAAAATTTGCTGTTAATTTACTCACCATCCAAATGTAGGTGACTTTTCTTCTTCAGTTCAACACTAAATAAGTTTTTAGCTGGAACTGTGGTCCTTGGTGATTCATATAATGCAAGTCAACAGCTACCGGCACTATGAGAGTCAAAAAAACATACACAGGAAAAATTAATTTAATATTGTGGCTCCTGACGATACATTGAGGTCTTATGAAGCGAAGTGAGTAATTTAACAGCAAATTTTCATTTTTAGGTGAACTATCCCTTTAACCTACAAGCAAACTTCAGTGAGTCTTTATCACAAGGCTCTCTTCCCGCCTGCTTCAGGATGACCGCCTGTCTGCCAGTTCAGACGAGTAGCGCTGTTTCGTTCCACTTTTGGCGCAATTGCCATTTAATGTTGTTTGTGTAGTTCATGAACATTATAGAACATTTTGAAGACAACTAAGCAAAATGTACACATGTAACGTTATTTTACCATTACCCTACTTGCGTACTTCATATGAGTCTTCATGAGGGCTCTCTTTGCGCCTGCTTCACGACGACCGCCTGTCTGCTAGTGACGCTGCGGGAGAAAAACGGGACATTTGCAATTATACCTTTCAAATAACTCTTAAGGTAATTAAGAAAATTGTATATATGCGTTTTAATATCTACTTACCAATTTAACTTTTGATTTTCATCTCAGACGGCTCTCTCTGCCAGTGCCTCTGAACCGCTGCTTCAGCAACCAAAATGTACCGCCTTGTGTTAAATCGACCAATCAGCGCGTTTGTCAAGGCAGAATTTCAAACACGACCAATCATATTAAACAGAGACATTGAGCATAATTTAAATAAATTGAAATTTTGAGTTCATTACACTTAAAATCTTAATTAGAAAGATTTTTGCTCCCAAATGAGTTAATTAAACATACCTGTTTAAGTTTTGACACCAAAACTTGGCATTTTAAGTAATGTTAAGTTATGATAACTTGATTTCTTTATTAATGACAACATTGGGGTTTACAGTGTTCCCTTACCCTACCACAACCACTAAACCTACCCTTCACACAAAACTTTCTGCATTTTTAGATCTTCAGAAAGCTTGTTAAGCTTGTTTCCTCATGGGGACCAAAAAAAAAAAAAAAAAGTCAAGGATTTCAGATATTGCCATCTTTGTGGGGATATTTTGTCCCTGTAGCGTAGGGAATACCTGAACCACACACACACACACACACACACATGTTGGGTTTCCGTGTTTTACGGGGATATTCATAGGCATAATGATTTTTATTCTGTACAAACTGTATTTTCTATTGCCCTGCACCAACCCTACACCCAAACCTACCCCTTACAGAAAACTTTCTGCATTTTTAGATAAAAAACTTAATTCTGTATGATTTATAAGCTTGTTTCCTCATGGGGACCAAAAAATGTCCCCATAAGGACAAGGATTTCGGATATTGCCATCTTTTTGCCATCATTTTGTCAGCTTTCTGTGTACCCTGAGCAGTTCCCCAGTCTCTGCAACTGAAACACAGCCACACCATAATGTTTCATCATTTGAATAATATTGTGCTGGTGATGAGCAGTATATACTTGGAACTGAGGTTTATCAGACCAGGGAAGCAAGAGGATTTCATGCATGCATGCTTTTGATTCTTGGGAACCTTTAATACAGCACCCTTTTTTTTTCTTTTTTTTTTTACAATTATTATTATTATATTGTTTTATTTTATTGGAACATCTGAAGCAAAGTTTAAAGTTTACACTAAAATAAAAAATAAAAAACATGATTTTTTTTTAATAATATTAATCTAAGCAAATAACTGATACTTTTTTGTGCCTTGGACATTTGTGCATTCACAAAATAATAATGATTGAAAATAATCTATATAATTTAGACAATGTTGACATAGTAGATAATTTATCATCTGAAAATTATGTCAGGACGTGGAACATCTTTTCTTGCACAAGTCTGTCATTTTCAACTCCTACATGATTTTAAGCCCCTATATCACAACATAAGCAGTGTTTAACAGCATAATACACTCGCCAAAATCAGTCGTTACCCTGCGCACATGTGCTGGCAAATGGACAGTGGCTGGTGCTATAAGCTGGAGGTCTGAAGGATTGTTTTATTATCTCAGAGTGAGGAAACTTCTCCATTGCTCCCCTCCTGAGAACGGCAGTGACCATGCTGCAGAGAGAGCGCACTGCAGGTGGGGAAAAAAGCAATTTCATGGTTCATTCAGCCTGTAATGTGTGGCTGTAATCTTCGGATAGAGCCTGGCTTTTTGTTTAAGTTTCTCAGAGGACAGAGCTGAGCCCGGCCCAATTAATCGTTCTGCTAAAGTGAACAGCGATGGTGGGGGAAATGAAAGGCTGGTATATTGTGAGCCTGTGTATGTGCAAATACATGTGTTTAAATAACACATTGCTTGTGTAATGTTACATCTAAATTTGTTCCACATGCATGTTCAACTTCAATAGCACGAGCTCACTGAAACACGTTGTGAGTCAGTCCATGAATGTCGCAGTGTGGTTTAGGTAATCCTCTCCGGCTGATGCATTAGCTCTCGCCATCTCTCCTCCTTTGTTTTCATCTCTGAGTGGCAGTCTGGAGCTTTCAAACATGCAGAGGAAAAAAAAAAACCCAAGAACAATCACAGCATGAGGGTCATTTTCTGCAAGAGCTCACCTCTGCTTCCCCAGCAGCCTCTTGCCCAGCAGGAGCACTAAATTAACACTTCACTTCACGGCACTGCGCCTCAGCGCTGATGAGCCCTAACTACAGGAGGAGGAGGAGGCGAAAAAGAAGAGTGGAGGTTGCAAGGAAAACGAGTGTGGGAAAACAAACACTCCATTTCCGCTTCATTTGGCCCTCAAATGTAGAGATACGCTCACCTGTAGGGGTGGCGATTGGAGTCATGGCAGCTCACTTCTGGCCTAGGCGAACCCTGACAGGGAAGTAGCGTTTGTGTTTGTGAGCGAGATTAGCAAGACGATGATGAGGAAAGGCTAAGAATATTATACGAGGGCCTGATACGGCAGTGAGCGCTAGGGTAATGACTAGCGGGATGTGGTGTCAAGGCTAGGAGCAGATTGGTTCTCTTACACCTGTTGGGCTTCATCTAATTACTCAGCCAGAACATATGCTAGCCGGTTGGCCGCTGTGGAATTGGAAGATGTCGACACCAGCGGAGCATGAAATATGGAGCAGATCATGTGTGGCCGTGAGACATGATGGGAAGACGGAAGTGATGATGAGAGAGAATGTTGTGTGTGTGTGTGAAACTGAGAGGGACCTTGTGTGTTTGTTTTTACACTTGATGTACTCAGAAAACCAAAACATTGTGTAAACCAACGCTTGACATCGCTCATGCGACTAGTTCAGAAATATTCCACTGCAGCCTCATTACAGTGAAGAGATATTCCGTACACAAAACCAGTGCAAATCAGCAAAAGTCGTCTGTTGGGGGTGAGAGTAATTTAGCAGGGTGGCATGAGCCTATTTCTAAAGCATTCATCATGTTATACCTTCAGTCAATTTCACCATTGTTTTTATTAGGTTTTTTTTCCGTCTCTTTGTTGTTCAGAGTGTTTATTTGCACGCATAAGAGGGATTTGACGTTTTGTATCCGAGCAAATAGAAGCGGAAAAGTGCTTCAGAGTGGAATTAATTAGCGTGCTCTTAAACATGAGCATGTTTTTGTTTGTAGGGTGAGGCTAAGCAGCAGCGTGGTGAGGGGGTGGATCGCAGGCAGGTTAAAATTACTTGTTATGCTGGAGATCATGATGATAGGATTCCAATTGGTCAGTGCCGATGAACAATCAACATGGCCCATCGGAAAAAGCGCTTCATTCCTGGTATGACCGCTTGAATGCTGATGGATATGAGTGTTTGTGCATGTGAATGAGGAAAATGCAGGCCAGCGGTTCAGCTTTATGTACATGTCTGAATGACAGGCAAAAACATCAGGGAAGAAATATAAAGTAATTCTTTCTATGTTACCGAAGGCGACTTATTATATTTCTTGATGAGATTGCATCTCGATGTCAGCTGAACCATTTCATGTCTGTTGTTCCATTGTAATCAACATAATCAATAAAAGAAGTGACATCGATAACAGAAGTGACATGTCTGTAGTGCAATGGAGAATAAAATGTCTGTTCTGGGTCAGATAAGATCCAGGTAAAGCAGGGTGACGTTTGGATCGTTGCTTGCTTAACATCTCCATTTTTGAAGTGTCTGAGGAGAGTGATCTTATCACGGATTAACGAGGCGATAGAGCTCCCATGTCTTGAATGGGCATGGCCACATACCAGGCATGGCTCACATGGCCTTCAATTAGAAGATCCTAACATACTTGTCATTTTTACTGCAGGAAACTAATAGGAATAGAGGTTCATCTCTTAACAAGAACATTCAAAACTTGCGCGGAACAGTTAATCTGCCTGAATCGTCTTTAAAAGGCTACAGTTTGTGTTCCTCACATACATTTTATCTTTGCTTAACAAGTATGCACATTTGGTAACGCTTTAGTATAGGGACCAAATCTCACTATTAACTAGGTGCTTATTAGCATGCCTATTATTAACATATTGGCTGTTTATTAGTACTAAGCACATATTGTGCATGACCATATTCATCCCTAATCTTACCCAGTAGCTAAACTTAACAACTACCTTACTAACTATTAAATAGCAGCAAATTAGGAATTTATTGAGGCAAAAGTCATAGTTAATGGGTTTTTAATAGCGAGAATTGTACCTTAAAATAAAGTTACATTAACATAAAAAAAAAAGCGTGGCAATAAATTGTCTAAAGTTTTTAAAGCAGGTTGTGTCAACCTTATTTTCCATAAATCAAAATACCCAAGCAAACAAGCAAACCAAAACAAACTACTTTGTCATAATGACACCATGATATACTGTATATACTGTATATACAGTATATGCATGTGGAAAAGTTTGCATTATACAGTATTATCTAAGAAGTGCATTGCTGAGGTCCTGGGGTGTTTATATTTATGCCAAGAGAATATCAGCAGCACAACCAACAAAAGTACTTTGTGTAAACAGAAACATGCAGCCTGCAATCTTCATCAAATGTGGCCCCTCAGCTAAGCACCATGGACAGCGTAATGACCAGGCCTTGAGAGAGAAGGAAAATACAGACAATGGCAACAAAGGCAAACTGAGAAAAATGCTTACGTTTTTGATTGAATTTTGATTTATTTGGATTCAATTTTTGTCTTGAGCTCATTTTGACAAAATGGGGAGTTATTGTGTTTCACCTTTAAAGGACAGTATAATCTTTATGTAAAGGAAATGCACTTAATGTCCATAGTGTACTTCAAATTGTAAAGGTATAGTGTTTTTTTTTACTGTACTTGCAGACGAAAAGGCTACTAAAGTGTCAAATGTACAAACAAAGTACATTATAAATTATTTTCAATAAATGTGCTTTAAAAACGTGTAATGTACTTTGATTTAATATGTTAGTCAGAACATCAAAATAAGCATACGTTTGTGTAAATAGGCTTGGTTATAACTTGTTAATAATTTTAATAACTAGTGTGTTACTTGATATAGGAAGTTCATTATTTTTAAATGTACTAAATCACATAATCATTACAAATGTCCCCTTGTGAAAAACAAGTACACTTCCATAGTGTACTTAAAGTGCTCTATTTTCACGCACTAATTTTGTACTTAATATACTAAAAATGATCCTTTAGTACTTCTTAAGGTCAACTTAAGATCATCTAAGTGTACTCAACTGTGCTATTTTGAGACACCATGAATATGAACTAAAATGCACTTTAAAAAAATGTATTTAGCTACCACTTGTAGTACACTTGAGTGTACTAGTGAATGAAAGATGGGTTCAAGTGTACTACAAGTGCTAACTAAATACATTTTTTAACCTTAAGAATTACTAAAGGATCATTTTTAGTATATTAAGTACAAAATTAAAGCACGAAAATAGAGCACTTTAAGTACATTATGGAAGTGTACTTGTTTTTCACCTGGGGTGTCATTACAAATATATTTAAATACATGATATACAGGTTTCAAAAGAACTCAAAGTATATTTCGGTTTACATAAATGCTTGTCAGTACATTCAGATGTACACTTCAACCATATTTCAAATACAATATAGGTAATTATGAAATTACGTAACAAAAATGCATTAAAGTCCTACTTAAAGCTAATTGTCTTTAATATAAATGAACCATAACACTTTACAATAAAGTTCCATTTGTTAATATTACATCAGTTAACAAACTAATAACAAAAAAAAATACTTCTAAAGCATTTATTAATCATAGCTAATGTTGATTCCAACAATTACCAATACATTACTAAAATCAAAAGCTGTATCTATTAATGTTATTTAATGGACCCCAGCTAACATGGACTCTCGATGAGCAGTTGTGTTTGTATTAACTAACATTAACAAAGATTAATAAATAATATAACAAATGTATTGATCACTGTTAGTTAATGTTAGTTAATGCATTAAATAGTTAACAAATGGAACCTTACTGTACAGTGTTACCAAACTTAATTTCTAATTAACTACACATTTTCATTTAACTGGAATTAATATGCAGTGTCCAAAAAACATCTCTGCTGTTTGCACTTAAGTGTATTCTTTTAATTCCATAATAAGCACTCTTTTTTAAAAGTACACTAAAGAGTATTCTTTTTCACAAGGGAATACATGAAGATTCCCAGTTGCAGTTGCTTGGACCATCTGTAAGTACACAATCTGAAATCTGCGACCTTTGAGCCGATCATCCGAGCCGTAATGTCATGTGGTTAATCACAAGAATGTGCACAGCCACTTAGCTAACGACTATCCTGAGCTGTGACTTGAAAGCCAGCAGACAGGGAAAAACGTAAGTTCATTTCTTGTTTTAATAAGCCCAATCATGTGTTCATTGGACATTGTGAAAGTCCAGGTTCAGTCATTATTCTAGCATAGTTTCAATGAATCATCTCTTGGACCAGTTTTGATTCCTGAAAGGAAATCAAATTGTGGATTCCTCACAATTTGAGCCCTTTGAAATCGTCCGACAGAGGGAAGGATAGTCGGAAGGAGATAATATGGGGTGGCAGCGTCCGGGCATGTTGTGCTGGTTTCTCAAAGACACACCCACTCGTTTCCAGTGGTTCAGCTAAGCTCTCACTCCCTGAAGTGGAGACACTTGAAACACTAAGAGTGACAGAAACTTCACATAAGCCAGGAGGGCTCCCTCTCTCACGCCTCACCCCGAGGCCTTTCCACTGTTCTCCCGGGTCACAGGCCACCCTGCGTGGGAGCGCAGCGCTACTGTCACAGGTAGAGATTAGAGGGGTGATAGTCCATGATCCCTCGACTAAAAAAGAGGAGGATAAAAGAATGAAAGTTGGGATACGCGGGGGGCTCTCGTCCTCTCTGTGGCGAGCCGTAATTGTTTCGCTTCGCTCCCAGTCACAGGTGCCACCCAGCAGTACCACAACCATGTAATCCCCCCAAATCCAGCCTCTTCCGACGAGTGCTAACCAGGAATGTTCTAGCAGGGTCAATGGATTAGATGGAATTCACGGACATGGCTTGGCTTGAGAGGCAGAATTAGAGGAAGAAGTGACAGAGATGGAGGGAGGGAGGGAAAGAAAGAAAGGCAGAGCGAATGAAAGAGGGACAGCGCTATATTAAAATGAGCTTGCCAGGTGGTCCCCCGAAAAGTGGACACAGTGTGTCGAGTAATCTGAAAAGGCCAGGCTTCTCTGGCCGCCCATTGGCTCCCGCTTTAAAAAGCGAGAAAATAAGAGCGCCAACGATGGGGGGTGGAGGTAGGGTTTGGAGGTTGCACTGATGTGCTCTATTGAGGTCTCAGTGAAATGTCTGTCAGGCTTGGTTTACCACAATCACAGCAGTGATTAGACTTCTTTTGATGATAGGTTTAGTTTTCTGGCCATTGGAGAGAAAGAGGGGAAGAGTAAAGGCTGGGGGAGGTGCGGGTGGGATGGGCAGAAGGAACAGGGAGGGGTACTGGGACGGCATATTAATGTCCCACACCGGGAGGGACCTCCTACGTAATTTCCCAGCGGGTCGAAGGGGTCA
Source organism: Onychostoma macrolepis (assembly GCF_012432095.1). Lineage (NCBI taxonomy): Eukaryota > Metazoa > Chordata > Actinopteri > Cypriniformes > Cyprinidae > Onychostoma > Onychostoma macrolepis. Next base: position 28,666,981 of record NC_081171.1, on the reverse strand, counting down.
GGTTTGTATTTAGTTAGTGGTAATGATCTCGTTAGGGATCTGAATGGACCACCGTCTAAGCCTTTTCAGGCCAGCGAGCGTGCCTGTCCGCTGCCCCTCCCCCGGCCGCCGCTGTGTGGGCTTCCACAGCCCCTGAACTGTGATTAATAGACTTCCAGGGCTTAATAACTTGCAAAACAGCATTAAACAAGAGACGGCCTGGGACAATTGGCCCAGGGGAGCCCGGGAAGGCCGGCGGAGGGGGTGGGCCGTAAACAGGGACGGCAACAATCGCCAATGCCTGGAATTAACTGAGACGGCAGCGGAGAGCACAATGCTACAGCTGGCCACTGGCGAGATGCCAAACTCCTTTGCAGCTTCCAGGTGGCCTGAGCCCAGCCCAGACCAAATCTTTTCAGTTTTGTAAGTGTTAAAAGATAGAGAACGGGGAGGGAGTGTGTATGTGTGTGCGCAGGGTGGGACGGACAGTGAGAGGAAGCCATTGAGCAGGGACAAGAAAGAGAGTAAAGAGCAGAGAGTGATAAGCAGATAATAGGCAGCACATTCAATGGAACAAGTAATCCTTGACATGTCAAAGCCCAAATATGAGCGTGCTTTGTTTTTGCAATTCGCTTCGCCCACAACACTAAAGTGGGAAAAATGGGCATGGTGACCCATACATACACAAACACACACAAACAACCCCCCTCCGCCACCCCACATATCTTCCAGCCCCTGCGCTCTCTGTTCCCACCCTTGTGCTCTCTTGTCTAAATACAAATGTGCTCAGCATGGCGGCTTGTTCAGTCCGCCCTCTCTTCATGTAATGTAGCGTTTCCTTTCTTTCGGCCGTGGGTGTGCATTTTATGCCAATATATGTCTGCTTTTTGTCCCAAAGTTTCCCTGCACCTCCAAAGAAGCACTTTTGATGAAGAAAGGTAACTACATAACTTATTTGAGGGATTTTTACCAAACTACCTTAAGTAAACATCTAAACCACATGTCTCACTTCATTTCGTGAGTTAATGTTTCACATTAAACATGTATCTGCATATTTTGAATACTGGGAAGGGTAAGGATAGATACGATTTTAAAAAGTATTGAATAAATAATATAAATGTGAAAATTATGCAAAGAAAGTTTCCTGAAGAAAACAAGTTCATAAATCTAACCTCTGCTTAACATATGCAGACGCACATACACCTATAGGAGCAATGTTTGTATTGGTTTGATGGATGTGTCTCTTTGTGTAAAGGCACTGATTGTGCTCCATACTGAGAACATGTGGCCTCTGCGAGCGGGGACACGAGGATGGGTGGTGGAGCAGCATTCGTCTCACAGAGAAGCTTATAATCAGAGCATCAATTAACCAGGACTGCTAAATGGCCATTGGCAGGGAACACATAAATCGTGCAGCATGTGCTCAATTATCACCAATCATGAGACAATTCTGAAGGTATCTGCTTAGAATAAGAACAGGTAATTTTTCCCCAACAATTTGCCACTAATCTGTCATCTGCCGCCATTTTTACCCAAACAAAGCCAACAGCTGGGAATTGTAGTAAGACTACAATACTATCAACATTTTTAATTTATTTGTATCTGTATCTAAGAATTATTGCATAAAAATGCTATCAGTTTTAGACGATTTTTTAGTATGTCCTAAATCTGAAGCCACATCGAGTCTTAGTTTTAAACCAGGAAAAACAGTTTTTAGAACATTTTAGAAAATGTAAAATGACTCTGAATTGAAGATCCTTCTCTATTTCTAGATCAGTAAGCAAATGTGCAATCTTGACCATATTCACCCCTTTGCTCGAAAAAATACAATTTTCATGCTTCCAGTTAAGGAACATAACATAGATCATCAGATTTTGTTCTTGCAAGCTTGAGTGCATGTGTGGAATATATTACATCCGAAATAAGAAATTAATGTAATGTTATTTTTATTTTTTTAATTCAAATGTTGTATCATACAGCAGTATTTTAATTGCATGCAATTAAAAGTCATGTAATGTTTAGAATCAACAGGACTTTCTAAACCTGCTATTACAAAAATGAAAAAAAAAAAAAAACCTCTTTTAAAGCTACTTTTACAAACATCTAAATATAAGAATCTACTGCTCGTCAGAGCTGCATCTAATTTAAAGATGACTGACAAAAGATATTTAGTCCAGTTCTAATCTGTTTTCCCATCAGACGAGGAGTTTGTTGTCTCGGCACAAACCGCAATGAGTCCATTTCTATTTTAGAAATATCTGCTCGAACCTTTCATGCAGAAAATACATAAACGTGAAATGCAAACAAGTGTGCGAAGAGAATGAGTGTGTTAGTGTTGTTTATCAGCAGAACTTAGAGAGAGTTCAAAAGTGTCTAAGTGCTTTGCAGTTCTTCACTTTTTTATTGCGTCATCTCGCTCCTCCTCATTCCCTCTTTTTCCCATCCCAAAAAAACCTTTTTGTGTCTTCTTTGTGTCTCTTCCTCTCTTTTTTGACCTTTCTCAGTTCCCTCTTCCCACCCTTTCTCTCTGCTTCTCCCAGCTGTCGCTGGCTCGGCCTCTATCGTAGTGTGGGGGTCTGGGAGGGCCGGTACGGGTGGGCTCCTCTGCAGTGCTAAGCCCCTGACTCCATGCTTAGCCCTGCCATGAATAATGGATTGAAAAAATACATTTATCTTTTAATAGCCATGGCCTCCCCCCACGGCCCCCTTCGGCTACTCCCACTCTGTTAGGCTGACACTAGAGGCTGAGGTTCACACTCGTCAATTGTCTCCTGTCTGTTTGAAGCCGTCGCTTCTTAGTGTCCTAGAGAAGTTTAATCAGGCTTGATTTGATCTGCCAGCGATATACTTCTTTATTTTTTCTGTAATAAATGGCAATTATCAAATATTTGTTTTTTGTTTTTTTCCCTTAAAAAGTTTGGTCTTTGCAGCCATAATTTGTAATGCAATATATATATATATATATATATATATATATACTTTTTTTATTTAATTTTTTTAATACATAGTGCATATATTCTCAAGAATGTTAAACTCACCAAGAAAAGCTAACGAGTGACCACTCTGTCCTGAAAATTAGTCTGCATTGTATTTAAGTGAACAATGAAATGATCATAGCCTCAGTTATTTTGTCATTTGTCATAGTACTGCATGTTCTCAAGTGTCAAATCACAACATCTTAAGGAAGGCAAATATCCTTAAAAAAAATTAGGCCATCTAATGCTGAAATATTTTGAAATAACAATACAAATTAATTTAGCTTGTTTCTGTTACTATTATGATTAATAACTTTAGAATAATTGAAACTTGTGTTACTATAATAATAATAATGGTCTTATGCATTTTGAAAACATTTCAAGCTAAGATGCTTCAATGTAAGTACATTACCATAAGAGATTAAAGAATATTGTAATGAAGAAAAAAGGCATACATTTATTGTTTGTTTTAGTGTATTCAGTTTCATCAAACAAAAATTCCTAGAGATGGGAAGAAGCATCACACACCGAGAGGGAGAGAGAGACTATTTGTGCAGCCAAATGAAGTATTTGCAACACAAATAAAGGAGAGATACTTCAGCGGATCATTTCCCCTCACTCTTAATAAAGTGCCTTTGAATCTCATCTCAACCAGCCTCTCAGGCCCCTCTCTCTAATACACCAATAACTCGGCTTACTTTGTTTAAACGGGATGAGGAAGATTTGTGAGTGGAAGAATACATCTCCTCTTTCATCCTCTCATCTACATGTAAGCCATGGCCTTAGTGACAACAGCCAGTCCAAAGCAAAATTGTGTGCCTGCTTGCACTGCGCTCGTAAGACTTTTTTTTTTTTTTCTTATTATTATTCATTTCATTTTCATTTTATAATGTGAACATATAGGAGAACATATTTCACAGATCATAATTTCATTACTTTAATGTCTAGTGTTGGTGGCAGTGATAAAAGCAAACTAACCCAGAATACCTTCACTGCTGTTACACATCTAAACTGAATATGAATTTATTTACTTGACATGTTAATTTTGTAATGTTTACATTTATATTGATTATGCTTTGAATATGAAACGATTAACACGGTACGATACAAAAATACCCAGTGTGCCAAAAATTATTATTTGTTATTCTTTAATGTTGTTTCCCTAAATTCATATCATTTGTTCCTTAGATTGATCTGCGCTAATTATGATCACCACAGGATCAGGAGAGGATCCTGAAATACATCCAGCTACAGTCCGTCTGCGTGTGATATGATATTACTGAAGATGAGTTCTGCATTCAAATCATTTTCTTTTAGTTTCAAGGAAAATGCATCTAATTACTTGGCTCGGAAATATTAATTTTTTTTTAGCTGAAATAAAAAATGTAATCTATAAATTAGTCTCAGTTTTTCTTATATGAGTTAAGTTAATAAAGTAATAAAAACAAAAATATAACGTAAATTTTAAACAGGTAATTGCAAACATGTAGAGAAATCCCTGCTAGAATAAACATTTAAAAAATAAATTAATAAAAAAAAAAAACGTATAAAGAGTGTTTTTTATGAACAAATACTATACTTATTTTCTACTTCAAAATTTCATGTTTAATTCAATGTGTTACATTCAGTTTCTTTGTAATTACTTGTGAAATGTATTAGCAATTTCTGAATTTAAATTATTTCAACGTAAATCCTGCACCAAAGTAATAGTAGCAAATTTTACTTAAGAAAGAACAGTTGGTAGGAAAGTTTTAAATTATATATATTTCCCCCCACTGGCAAAAATAGAGTTAAATAGAAATATCACTGTCCTCCAATCAATCCTTCGCCGGGCTCTAGTCTGTATAACTACCATCTTCATTTCCACACTCGCAATCGAATAAACGGCATCGTATAAACCCTTATTACCCCACTTTTTCTGGCCGTCCCTGCAGCGGGAGGAGCTTTACATTGGCCAGGGCCTCCTCAGCACTGCTTTCTGGGGTTCGAGGAGCAAAAAGAGACAGGGAGAGGAGACTGAAAGCCTCATTTATCATCACTTGTGTGGGCAGTGTTGCCAAGGCAACACTCAGGCTGGCAAATGCCACTGCGTGGAATACTAATGAGGCACTTGGCAGGGCTGCTGGCGGGGCTGCACAGAGCGCTACGGCACACGGAGGACACTGCTGTCACTCTGCTCCAGGAACCCTTAGAGCTGAGGTAAACAGTCAAAAGGGAAATCAATTAAGGGCCTTCCATAGGGCTTGGCAAGTGTGTTAATCTGCAAAGCCACGTTTAAAATAACGCTCCAATCTGCCCGCAGTACCCTCCAACTTCTGGCGCGAATAAACTAGAGGAAAAACAAAAACAAACATGCGAGACAGAACAAGGAAGTTCAACTTCAGTCAGCTCTAGCAGCATATCAGATATTATGATTTACCTCGGACCAGCAGTTTATGCATGTTACCTACTCATAAAACATCAGTGCTGTCTCATCAACCTAGTTCACTTAATATAAGAATTACTTTACAAATAAATGAATTATATTTCTAAGTCAGAGATTAATGCTGTACTTAATGTAATATTATTATGCAATCTAATATTTAGCGTATTATAAAATATTTTGTATTCTTAAAGCTATAGGTTTGAGCAAATTTAACAAATTCAACAAAAAAAGGTGCTAATAATGTTGGACTGAGGCTGTTTTTTTTTTTTATATAAAATATTCTGTATTAATTAGTTAATGCCGTCACTGCAATTGCAATCATTAATAAAAGTATAAAATAATGTAATAAAAATTTTAGTGTAATCAAAAGATCACATTAAATTATTTCAGCACTGTTCATATACATTTGAGCAATTACCTATAGTATACTTGGTAACACTTTACAATAAGGTCTTATTAATTAAAATGAGTCAATGCATTAATGTAAAAAAAAAAAAAAGTTAATTAATGTAGGTAACTAATGTTAGCAAATGGAACCTTAATATAAAGTGTTATCAAATTTTTTGTATATTTGTATAAAAAAAAAAAATAAAAACCCCCCCCCAGCATTATAGACTTTTAAACACGTACTAGTACAACGCCTTTAAATACTTCCCCTGTGACTGCTTTCTCGTAGCATGGCCTACAGTATGATGCCTGGTAAAGAAGCGAACTGCAGGTAAATATAGGCACTAAAACCATCCGTCAACACCTCTGTCTTAATAAGACTGCTCATTTCCACCTGACAGATTAGTATGGTATCTTCCCTCTCCTCTCTCTTTTCCAACAAGAAATGGTGCAGGGGATAAATTAATCTGGAGCATGTCTTTTCTCTTCTCTCTGTGCTACTTTATTGATTCAGGTACTTTGATCGAGCAGGTCCTAATCAATTCTTCAGCGGTGAGACGTGGGCAAAATCATTTCCCTGACAAACCCCTTCAAATGACTTGTCATTAATTTGCCTCTTTACTGGCACTTGTTTGCTCAGAAAACGAGATGCGTTTGGCTTTCTCTGTCTATTAGCAGGGGTTGTGCTCTTTGGGGGATTTTCATGGGCTGCTAAGCGTCAGGGAGGGCACAAGGAAGGATTGGATACACCATGTTTGCTCATCCTTACTGAGTCACTTATTAGCGCTAATTGGGTGGGACAGTTCAAACAAGCACAGCAAAGTGGGGTGTCACACAAGCGTGACATGGGTGCAAACAGGCAGACAGCGGTGGTGTTGGTGCTGTATGTGGTGGGGGTTACGCTGCCCACCGCTCCGGTCAAACGACCATGCTCTCTTCTGTCAACATCCAAAGTGCTGTTCTGGTTCCAAGCCTGGCGGTATCGCTCTTATAATAAAAGGTTCTTTATTGGCATCGATGGTTCCATGAAGAACCTTTAAGATCCATGGAACCTCAAAAGGTTCTTTTTTAAATGCACTTCACATGAAGAAACTAATGGTTCTTCGAAGAAAGGTTCTTTGGGGAACCAAAAAAGTTCTTCTATGGCATTGCTGTGAAAACACTTTATTGAAATGCTCATGTAAACGGGGAGCCTTTTCCCAGCTCTTCATCTCTTCTTGAGTTCTGAAAAAGGACAAGCACATGGGCACATACGAATAATAACATGGCCGCCCATAACAAATAGTACTTGGACAGCTGATAGAAGAAAGTGCACAAACAGGCACGGTCCATCCATCCAGAACATTAATTCACGGCCAATATAGGGTCTCAACAGCCATGTGATGTTACACACAGCCCCCCCGGCCCCTGGGAACCTTATGCTAATGAAAAATCACACCATCTCACTGTCAACACCAAGACCCTTTCTCCCCCGTAGTACTGTTTAGGATGTGTTTTGGCTAAAAGATGCTAATTTCCAGGGATTATTTACCTCCATAATAGCTGCAATTATATTCCATGCTAACCGATTTAAAGTATAAGCACCAATTAGTAACTGGTCATTATCTTGAGCATTTGAAACTCGCAGTGAAGTAATAGGCTGACATTTCCTAGCCTGTGCAGGGGAATTGCTGTAGTGCCTCTATAATTAGAGCCTGTTTACCTTCAGTCTCCAGAAGATGATATAAAATCACAGTTCTATCATTCCGCATGAAGCCAAGAGCAAAAATCCCATGAAGGATAACTTGTCAAATAAAGTAAAGTGGAGTCTAAATTCTTTCAGTAGATTGTTTTAATGAGTCCTGCATTCTCTTCTGTTGAATCAGGGTAATTAGTGTAATTACGCACAATACATAGCATGGCTAGAACAAAGGTAAAATCAGAACTGATAATATATATATATATATATATATATACACTGTAAATATATTTTATAGCTTTCAGAACCTTACACATCTATGTAACCTTTCCATTGCTCAAAAGGTTCTAAGTTCCTTTGATTATTAAAATGTTCTTCACACCAAAAAAAGAAAACTGTTATGGTTCTTTGAGGAACATAAAATGAAAGTCATTGCAAAATCCTCTTAAAAATAAAGGTTCCAAAATAGAATTGAACTTTTAATCTTTAGTCTTAATTAATCTAGCTGGCAATTTTTGTCATTGCAATTCTCACATATTTAGGAAATCAGTGGGATTAAATTATTTTTTTTTTAAATAAATAATTTTGCTTAACTACCTTTAGTAACTAAGAGCTGTTCTGTGTTTTACTGCCGTCTATACAGCATTCACCACAGTAGCGGGGCGGAGTGCCTCCATCTCCCAATAAATCAAGACAATACATTGGGTCTGGCTAATGGATGTTTAACAAAACCCCCTCATTTCAAACAGTTTGACCCCATGTCCCAAAACACAATGTGAAAACTCCCCCTGGATTACCGCTGACCCCAGGGGCAGGCAGGCCACACAGGCGCTAATAGAAGCGACTACTGCTGTCTTGGAGCAGTGGCTCTGGGAGTACGCTCGAAGGGAAGAGCACCACGTATGCATAAGCAAGATTTGTATTCATGTGTGTGTGTGCTAGAGAGATACATGACAGTGGGCTGGGACAGGTCACTGTAAAGACTTCTTAATGGATCGTCATTGACACCCACTAAAGCTGCGCTGCGTCTGGGTGCTTTTTAATTAGGCTTTGTGTTCCCACTGCTGGACTGCCCACATGAATGAGAGGACATATTTACAGCACGACAAGCCTTGTCGTCCATGTCTTCGCTCGCGCTATCCTTTTTTACGGCACACCTGCTCCTGTATATCTAACCTACAATCCGACAAATTCATCCTTCGGCAGCCATCCTGCTGCACATCTCTCACCCTTGAGATAAAATTGCCTTTCATATTCCAAGATCAAAACAATTATTTTGCTTAAAAACAAGCCTATTCTGTTAGAAGTGGCCCCATTGAGAACGTGAATACACCCATCAAAGGGGGGAGAGGGGAAACTAGTTTTCATAAGCGGAAAGATGTAGATTGAGGTGGGAGCAGTCAGACAGGCATGCAGATTTTATTTTCTTAGTAACTGACCTTGATCTGACAATCAGGGGGGGGGTCAAAGACTCTTCAGTCATCATTGTAGCACCCAATAGAATGCTAATGAATTGCCGTGCTGCATATTAAAATGAGGCTTTTCAGCGCCGGCGTCTAAACTGTTGCGGCACGTCGAGTATCTCTGGCTGAAAGATGAGAGAGATCTGGTTGTAAAACCGGGCTGAGCGACGGCGAGGGAGGTTGGAGCCGTTCCACTCTGTTCCAACAGGGTGGGTATTTTCCTCCTTTTTTCTCGCTCCCACCGCCGCGGCGCTCCGCAAATGAAAGAGGTGGTAAATAAAAATTTCTCTCAAATGAGGGCTGCGTGACATTGTGCTGTTTTGGGGAGCACAATGGGTCCTTTCAGGGCCAGGCGAGAGCCAAGCCGTTTCCGCTGGCCCGGACGTGTTTGAGTATTTATCTGTGGTTTTGTTTTGTGGACAGCTGCAGGCCTTGTTTGTCTTGGCCTGTTTTTGATCGCTTAGCACGCTTGAAGAGGCCACGAGTCACAATTGTTTCAAAACAGAGTCTGGCATTGTAAGTGCTGGGACTGCTGTAGTGGTTGCTATCTCCAAAATCCAAACAGAAAGTGTAAAAGGAACAAATGGAATTCTGAAAGGAGAGTGAGAAAAAGAAGAGATTATTTCAGCGTCGCAGCCAAAAACCTAGACACATTCTGTCCCAAGGATTTTACTAAACACTAAGACAAATGTATAAGGTCACGGTAGAAGAATACACTCACTATTTGTAAATGCTGAATTTTTAGCTATGTAATAACTATGTAAAACTTTGCGATTTTACTTGTGTCATTTTAATGTTGTTAGCAGTCAATAATGGATCCCGGTAATGGCATATATTTTCAGAAAGGTTTCTTCATTCACAGTGGTGATTTCATGAGTGTGTGGTTCAAGAGCTCTTAACCCTCATTCTCCAAAAATAACACTAAGCCTGTAATAGCTGAATATTACCATTATTAGAGTAATAGTAATAATATAATATCATTAATACTATACAATAATATTATAATTGTATTATAATTACATTTTTTTTGGTAACTATTATGCCTATGTTATGAAAATGAATAAATAAAAATGAATCAGTACTTAATTTTTTTGTCAAGTGGAAGCATATTTGATTTTTGAAATAAAAGTTAGAAAATTACAATAAAAATAATTAAATGTAAAGTGAATAATTAAATGAATCAGTACTTGAAATTATATGTCTAGTAGAAGCACTTTTTTTTAATTTAATTGCAATTATATTTAAACGATCTAAATAAAAATAATAAAAGTCAATAATAACATGCAAATAATTACATGCAAAGAATAGTATTTTCAACTGGCTGATCATTTTCTCAAAACACTGAAGCAATGAAATGTCCATTTCTGCAATAACAAGGGAAAAAACAAAACAAAAGCAAAACCGATTTGCTCACATGAGATCACATCTGCCTCCACTCTTCACACTGAAATATCTGTGCAAAGACATCCAGAGAGCTGCTATTTTTTAACACCTCTCTAGTAAGAGTGCTTTCATTCAGCGGCTCAGACAGTAAGCTCTGATGATATATCAGAGAGTGAGAGAGACAGAGCCAGAGTAGGAGAGACAGAAAGATGTCTGGCTTGTTGAACTCTACAAACCTGGTGCAAGCATCTTAGCACTGAGCTTTATGCCTTTGTCACAAATTTTACATGGTCGCAGCTGGGATGAAAAAAAAAATGAATGTAGAGAAATATATCAGCGGACAACATCTGCAGATGGTGATTAGCATTAGGAAATTGCCTCCTTGAATGAAATTGGAATGTCGACTGTCAATTTCCTTTTATGCTCGCGACTCCTTTTCTGGAAAGCTAGAGGGCACTGCTTTGTCCTTAATTGGTTACAATTTAGATAAAGAAAAAAATCCCCCCCAACAACCACCTAACACGCACACACAAACACGTACGCACACACAAACACGCACGCACACAGACAGTTATGATGTCTTATTAGAACACAAAAAGGACACCATTAATTGTGTTGACTAGGAAGGCCTTTATTTGGCTAAGTGATTTGCGTAACTTTCTTCTTTCTCTCTTCTGTTTGGTGGTTTCTTCTTTTTCTGGGTGTTATCAAGATGTTTGGCTCTAATTTTACACTGAGTGAGAAGCGGCTGCTTTGTAAGGCAGTATTATCTTCAGTCTTCAGCTCTGGGTATGTCTCTCTCTTCCAGCTGATGAGGCACAGCTTAATTGGGCCTGTGCTTTAAAGTCTGTAGGGCTCTCCACAGCTCACAGAGCTGCATTCATGCTCTGCCCATTTACCTCGAGTGTGTGCTAGATGTAGATATTTTATTTACATTTATAATCCAAATCAAAAGCCACACAACACAGAGGGATTGCACTTTTCTTTACATTTTAGAGAAAACACAGTAAATTAGTAAGGCAATAATAATAATAATAATAATAATAATAGAGCAACTGTCTAATAAATGTTGATAAAAGATTAAACTGTATTCCTAGTTGTAATATAAATTAATATTTATCCAATTAGTTATTTGAAATGAACTATAGTGCAGTACAGTATATATATATATATATATATATATATATATATATATATATATATATATATATATATATATATATTTTTTTTTTTTCATATTGCCTAAATATTTGTTTCATAGTAGGATGCTGCTACAACAGGGGGTCTGAGGTGGTACGGCAGGGAATTTGCTATTTATTTATTTTTTGTTTGTTTTGTTAATACATTTTTCAATAAAATTTAAGTTTGGAAAAAAATGAAAATGTGTTAAACGAAAATATAATATTAAGTTACTAAAGCTAAAGCTCAGTAAATGTTTATTTTCCTGCAAATGTAAGAAATATATGTAAGAACATAACATGTAATATACAATATATATTACAACTGTAATAATAATTGTTATTATATTCATGGCCTTGCAATATAATGCTGAGTATACAATATTAATTTCAATATTGATTTTATGAACTATGAGCAAAATATTTTTTACAACATTTATTAACCTTTTGTTAATGTTAGTTAATAAAATTTAAATTGTCTATCGTTTGTTCATGTTAGTTTACAGTGCATAAACTAATGTTAACAGACAACATCTGATTTTAAAAATGCATTAGTAAATGCAGAAATTAACATTAACTAAGACTGAAAATTGCTGTAAAAGTATTGTTCATTGTTAGCTCATCATAACCAATGTTATGTTAATAAATGAAACTTTGAAGTGTTACCAAAACATTAAATGATGTGCTTAATTATTAATTAAGATTAAAAAATTGCCGCACATAGTTGTTGAGAAAAGCACCTAAACGAAGATAAAATGCTTTACATAGAATTTATTTCTACAATTAATTGCAATAATACCATTAATTGTTCATGTTAGCAGCAAGCCTAATAATAACAAAAATATTCATCAGCAAATAAGCATTTAAGGCATTATGTGTGCATGTATAATATATATTACTAAAATGAAGAAATCCATCATTAAGATTTGAGTCACAGAAGTCAATGCAATGAAAGGTATAATGATTCTTCGCCAGTGGAATATGCGTACCGCTCCCAAGACCTTCCAAGTGCTAATGGGAGACTACAAACAATGCCTACAACAATAACAGCTCTCTTTTCCTTCTCTCTTGTACAGCCAGGATTTACAGGGCGTCCAGATGTGCCACAATAAGGTTTTAATGCTGGAGCTGTAGATAAGGGTAGAGGCTTCTGTAAGCACACACACCAAAATACTCCAGCAATTAGCATGGCCGTTAAACCCTAGTGCAGCCATTAACCAGGCAAAGATGACGTGTGCGAGACAGTGGAGAGTCTGTTCCTGCTTCCCAAACTCTTGAAGTATATTTGGCTTTCTTTTTATGGCCATATGTGCACGGATATGGAGTGTCTCTGAATGCAGCGATAGCGCGGCACTCCTGTGAGGCTGATGAAGTGAGGAAGACTCCCCTTCTCCTCTCATTAGCCAGTGTGGCTCAGCAATGCTGCACACGGGCATAAATGAGGCAGCTATCAGCCACTGCCTCGACGGTCGGCCTTATCTCATTAGGTTCCACATCAAAGTTAATCAGAGATGGGCATGGTAATTGGTGGAGGAGACAATGCCACAGATCGGGGAGGGGGGGCTTTCTCTAAAACGTGTGTCATCTTGAAACATTGGCAGGGCTGGCAACAGAAGATAGGCAACGGCAGAAGACAGAATGGGAAGAGGGTGAATGAGCGAGCGAGCGAGCAAGCGAGAGAGAAAGAGGGGGTAGGGGATAGAGGGAAAGGAGTAACGGCACAGGCATAACAAGCAAGCTGCTCAGAATTAATGAGCTTAGCCAATAAGAAAAGAATAACCAATCAGTGTGTGTTGGGCAAATATAATTTAGGAATAATTGCTTGATTGCTTTTCTATCGCAGGCTGATTTGACCACACACAAGAACTGAGAATTAAGATGTCAAGACAAGAATTAATTTGGCATGCGAGGGCACATAAATTCTTTCTCTCCTCTTTCCCGCCCGGCATCGCTAGGCGATGTTAGCGGAGTTGTCTCCCGCTAATGATGAAAACACAGAGGTAGATTGCGCATTCATTTCCTGACTCCATTATCCGTAAGGAGTCGCTTCACTAATGCCACAGATGCCCCGATATCATGGAAAAGAGTGTGTATGCTAACACATTTAATTGCTGTTTTTGCATATTCCACTCCAGCCGTGATAGCAAGCCCCGGCTGATTGTGCAGTTTGTTTCTGTATTGATTTCAGCTTCTTCTTTTTTTCGCAAGACGCACAGGCTGTAATTGTGATGTCTGACGGACCCCTCCCCTCCACAACAGTGCTCATTTTCCAAGCTCTCACTTTTCTCGCTGGATTGCTAATGTACGACGGCTTAAGAGAGGACTTTTTATTACTCGCTACCTGCTTTGAGAAATGAGGCGCAACCTCTCTTGACAGTCTCCTCAGAAAAGAGTCTCGCGGAACTGTTTTGTCTCGTCTCAGAGAGGCCGTGGTCACGGGGAGACACGCCGCTTTAACAGCCCGAGAGTCCCAGCCTACATCGCGGGCGCTCTCCACTCACCACTAATTGACTGACCAGCGTAACGCAATTGCTTTATTTCGACGACGACAGAGCACGGCCAGCATGCAGTTACTTGTTAAATAAAAACGGAGCCTATAATAACCACTATATCTAATGCAAGACTGGGTTTGACATTAGCCTGATCAGTTGGATTGAGTTTGAGCAGCCCCAGTTCAATTTATATTTAAATAGACGCCGTGTCCAAATAGGGGAACGTGCATATGAATATAGCCATATATTTGCTCCCACATGCGTCTGCTACTTAGTTCCAATTAGGCTGAAAACAGCGCTGCTGTGGCAGAGCCCGCGCACAGTGCCTGACTTATCGCTGCTCTGCAGGTTCCGCGGCTACGTGTTTATTCATTTCATTCGCCTGTGTGTGTGTGTTGACATCAGCGGTGGGCCGAGTAAAAGGGGAATAAATAAAGGGATGAGGTTTGTCAGGTGGGCATTATGACTGCCCTCGGTGTCCCTGCAGCTTCGGCTCGGCAAGTCGCAGCCAACGCCTACCTTGCCGTCAGTGCACCGCACGCCGTTTAGGGACACAGGGCACAAGGTACCTCGGCTCTGAACTGCGTGAGGCCTAATTGAGTCACAGCCGATGACTCTATCTCTCCACATCAAGGAATTTGCCAGTGTTCGATTATTTCACTGGGGGATTAAACCTCATTTTCGGGTGTTCCGCATTAACCTATTAGGAAGGCTCATCTGCATTGCTAATGCGGGCAGGGGACAGCTGTCACAGGCGAGGGGAAAAACATGATCGCGCAATCCTTGAGTGAGTGATCCCGGCTCCGATTAGCTGCAGTGAAGTTCGCTGAGCCCAAGTGATAAGACAGGCAGAAATTCCCAAGTTGCCAGTAGCTCAGAAAATTATCAGACTGTAGGCAAAGGCAAAATTGTGCCTTGCGGCGCCTGGGCTTCAATCCGGGGACTGCCCAGATTGACATTATTTAAAGCTATGGAAATGTGGCCTGCCTGCCTATCAGACCTAGGGTAAAATAAGATTTTCTCCCCTTCGTGCTCCATTTATGTACATTTTCAGTATCCTGCCATTCTCGAAAAAGCAATTTGAGAATAATTTAACAATTTTATGATCTAATCCAGATAACACAAATAAACAAATTTCTGTAGCACTAGGAAGGATGCTGGGTACAGCACTTTTACGGGTCTAAGGTAAGAAACATACTGCATGCAAGAAGAGTAAGCTACATGGCATTGTTTCATTACCATTACAGCTATAGCTCATGCATTTCCAACACTATGCTGCACCACCAAAATATGTGACATTGTCAACTTGTGACCATCTTAAAATATGTTTTATTATATTTAAATTAATTATATAAGCATAAAATATGACTATAAATAAGAAATGCATAGTAAGAAATGAGTATATAAGTATAGTATAGTATAGTATAGTATGGCTCTAACCTCATTTCTACCATTAACCACTGCATTGCAGTTTAACAGTCAGACAAAAGCAGATGCAATAATTGTAAATAAATAAATAAAACATTTAAATAAAAAAGCTCTGAGAGTTTTCTAACAGTTTAAATGAAAAAGTAAATGTAACATCTAAATTAGCCTTGGATAAGGTGATGTACGAACAAAGGCACCAGAATGACATTGGGATTGTACAGGATAAAAGTTGCTAGAAAAGTGCGTCCTTATCAGAGCATGTTGGTAAATGGTAATGATTTGTTATTTGAGGAAAGCCCATAGGCACTGACAATGCATATTTGTTTATCTACAACAGTTTTCAATACCTCACTTTATACAGTGATGCATTTGTAAAGTGGAACTTGCCTAAATAGTATTTATGATATTGTATGACATTTATGGATACTGTGCTATAGTGGCATTCTTAATGCATAACAAACTTCCCTAGTTTCGAAGAACAAAAAACATCCTATATTTGATATGCTGTTATCATATTCATATGCAACATGTGAAGTCACATTTTCCACAGGAGGTAGTCTCAAGAGGCCCATTGAAACCAACACAAACATCACTCTGTGCCAGCCCCAGTACATTTACAGCTTTGCGGGTCAGAATGTAGTGGCCTGCTAGGTTTCTCTGACATTGGGCATTTGCCAAATTCAGTTACTGTTGGAATAGCAATGAAATATGCAGATTCTGTACAGTCTCATCTGTATGCAAATTGTTCTCATTGTTGTCTCAATAGCAGGTTGGTGTGAATATAACTTTTGGCCACTAAAATACAGATCAACACAACCAGTACTTTAACAAAAACTGATTTGTTTTGATTTGGACAGCCTAAGTGAAGACATAAATGTCCTCAAAATTATCAGCACAATATTATATATAGACACCCCCACCACACACACACACACACACACACACACCTCACACAGATATGCAATCATATAACTGCCCAAATTTTGTGACTATGTAACTTCAAGTTATTTATTTAAAGAACTGGTAACACTTTATTTTAAGGACCCTACTATATATTGCTAGCATATTGGCTGTTTATTAGTACTTATTAAGCACATATTAATGCCTTATTCTGCATGAACATATTTTAGATCCCTTAATCCTTCCCCATGTCTAAACTTGACATCTAATTTACCAACAATTAATAAGAAGCAAATTAGGAGCGTACGGCAGCAAAAGTTGTAGTTAATAGTGAGAAAGTATGACCGAAAAATGAATTGCATATTCAGTGATAAACTTGCATCTTGCTCTGTACACACTGTGTTCTAGCTGGGCCAAACCTAATCAATGTCAGGGTTGAGGAGAGAATCCTTTGGCCCATGCTGTTTGACTTAAGCGCCCTATTTGTGCTTTCTCTGGTCCCATTGCCTTTGTGTGCATTGTAATGAGTGTTACCATAATCCTGGGATTTTCCCTTGGCTTGACCTCAGGCAATGCCTTCTCCCTGCCCCTCCACACCAGGACACCAAGAGTTTACCCTAAACATTATGGCTGGACGATACACAACAATGACACGTCCCCCAAGAGATGCGTCCATTTACGGCTGGTGTGGAGCTTTCCCTGATAGACCTGGAAACCCATTTTAATCCTATTAGAGCTGCCCAACAAAGGGTGAAGCTGCAGCAGGCAGGGTGAAGACAGAGCTCTCCTGATATCTGCCAATGGGACAGTGAAGCTCCCCCACCAATTCTCATATATTAGAGAGGCAGACAGAGGGACAAAAGAAAAAAAGAAAAAAAAACTGGCATTAACAGGACCCATTGTATAAAAACGGACTCAAAAAAAGGACCACCAATTACCAAGCATCTACAAAGTCATCTCATTAGACATCCATCTCCAGCTCTAACGGATGTGTTATTGATGGATCGGGTGATAAATTTCTTGCCGGTCGAGGCACAGGAAGTGGTTCTGTGGTGCCTTGTGAGCGTTAGTACCTTAGGGTCGTCTCACAAAAGAACGGAGAGGCTGGGAGGCCTCAATGTGCTTTTGTTTTGCTCTCCGATTATGGGACATGCGGTGGCCAAGTGTGCTGGTGGTCCGTCCTGTTGCCCCATCACCAGTGTCGAAGCTTAAAGTCTCCCATTGTGACGGACAAGGAGGGGGGGTTACAGGGTCCATACAGACAGAAAGTCTTCTTTAGCCAAACAGGGCAGGATATGACTCTTTAAGAGCCAAGGGGGTGTGAATGGACAATGCCACGACAGAAGAAAAGCAGCTCTATGTTGGGACCACTGGGTTAACACACTTCTACAAGGGTGAGCTGCATCCATGATGCTCATAGTTCTCAGTTTAATTGATCTCATGTAGACTGTAAACGCACAGTTCAGCAATACATTCTTCGCATTTCTCAATAAAACCTATACATTAAGAGGCACGTCAAAAACATATTTAGGAGATGACTCAGTCAACCACAATTAATTTTGGGTGTCCACTAAACTTTTTTCACATTCCATGAACCTATGCCCCTTTATGCCAAAGTTATCATTATGCAAACCATCACAGTCAATGATCCTTTTCCCCAAGGTTTCGCAACACTATTCCTTCCGATTACAAAAAGAAGTTTGGGTCAATCATCCAAATTTGCAGTTTGGATGATTGACAGCTCCTTTAAGGCAGCTGTGTGTTTAGGTCTGCTTTGTGTTTCCCCAGAGGCTTCCAGTAGAAGTCTGGGATACTAAACACAGTGTTATACATTCATGTATACACCTGACCTTTTCAGTAATGAGTTCACACCATAACTGACGATACATTCAAATGCTCTCTGCAGGAAAAGGAAAGCGTGGAAGGTACAAAATAAAGAAACAAATGAAAATGATAGATGAGACAAACTCACATACACCTTCACAATACAGAAATAGAAAGTCTTTTTAAAATTGTTCTTTACAGAAAAAGGTTCTGTTATTTTCTTTGCCACCATTTAAAACTCATATCTTATTTTATTAGAAATGTGATACATAGATCTTTCTATTTTTTTTAATGCTAGCCACTCTATAAAAATACATGGCAAACAAACAAACCATAAATAAACGTGTGCTGTTTTACAGAGTAACAGAAATGGAAAATGCAAATGACAAGAGTCAGGTTAATTTTTGCGGCAACACTTCAGCCTGATGAAAAACTTGCTTAATAAAGTGCCAACTAGTTGGGATGCAAACTGAGAATCTTCAAAACTGACAGGTAATATTGACTCTGACCTGCTGGTTGGACTTACGCGATGAGCACTTATCTGTTTGCACTGTAGTCGCCCTGTATCTTATGCTCCACTCTGAGTGTTCTTCCCCTCGTGTTTACGTCCAGTGGTAATTCCACACACAATGGACACAAAGCGGAGGAGAGAGGCGTGGGCTCACCCAACACATGCCCCACACATAATTGCCTCCTTTTGCGCCGTTGTATCCTTGTACATCCCTGACACAAAACAAGTGCCTCACGCTTGGAGCTGTTCATTACAGCTATGTTTGCAGCGGAAGGAAGCAAACATTATCTCTACATGCAATCGGTGAATGAATCTGTGCCAGCATCTGTTCAATACATTGGTTCCTCATAGCTGGTTTATTGTACCGAAGATATAGCGGGAAGGGAGCAAGTAAGAGCGGTGTTACAATACATCAGCTGTTATTTTCCAGAGTGCCGAGTTTGCTGGCAAGCGTACTGCAGCAGGTCAGAGAGTGTACTTGACAGAAAATATGCATACTGAGTGGCTACTTGTGCTGCTTTTCATTTGCATTGTGTATTGATTTTTTGGGGGGGCCCATTTAATCTAATATTATATGTGGGTCTCACAGCGCTTTCAGCCCTGTCTGAGAGGAACGCTTATATAGGGGGCTTAATGATAATTGCAGCAGTCGAGGTAAACCAAGGTAGATTTCAGCTAATACGCCCACACTGAAACACATCCCGTCTCTTGCTCAGTCCGTTATTTTGCTCTAAGTTACGGTCAAACACGCCAGACGCTTTATGCATATGCACGCAGAAAAAGTATTCCAAAAACAATGGCCGGGCAGATGGAATGAGGCATAAATGAACAAATAGAGCGAAATCCAGTACGAGGGAAATAAAGAAGCCCTCACACGGTTTTCTTCGCTGTGAAATATAATTAACCTTTCATGGGTGCTAGTCGGGTCTTCCGTACACTTCACAATAGAGGGAATATGAAAGGCCTTTTAAAAGGCGACATTTCTAATTTCTGTGAGATTACTTCTGTTGTCACAGTGTCCACATTTGGTTCTCTATGGCTGTATGGAGCACTTCCGTCTTGCCGGACCACATAGGATATTACTCTGAAATGTCAGTACCTGAGGACGAAATCAAATCCACAGCTCTCAGGGGATCTCGATGAATGTCATTTTTGTTACACCCTCAGTCGTGAAATTGTTTCCACCACTAATAAAACGACAACCACATGCCCCTCATATGTGATGGTTATCGTACAACACGCATGTAAAAAATAATTGCGAAATGCCTCCAAAACATACAAATACCATTGTCGCTTTTCCTCGTCTCCCGATAGAGCCAGATTAAGCTGTCAGAGACGGTGAGACGCTAAGCTGTTGTTTGATCTACAAATGAAGAGTAATGAGGGGCACTGGCAGCCAAATACAGTCACACACATCTCCGTTCCTCCAGGACAACATTTCAATTCATGCCTGCATTTAGATGTGCAAATCTGGCCAACGGAGGATTCAGGTGCCTCTTCCTCTCTCATCGTTCATCTGAGTCTCGTCGCTCTGAAGTTGCTTCACGGAGGTGGTGACTGTTGCAGTCTCCAAAAGGGCCTTCATTTCCAGGCTTGTTTACATCGCACGCAAGTAACGGACATGCACAAACATTAATGAGCTTAACGAAGAAGCAGCGAGGAATATTAATTAGACTTGCCAAAGAGCTCTAGGCTTAGAACCGCACCGACAGAAGGCCCCTCAGGGCCACTGTGGGCACAGGACGCTGTTTGAGAGACAGATGTCAGAACAGGATAGCATTGGAAGCAGCTTTTGCAAGAGACTTCATCAAAGCCTACAAGTTTAAGACTGTGTGGTAAACAGAATGCAATGTATGGGTGAGCAATTACTTTACCATGAATGTTTTACAAGTGAATGGAATATTAATGATTGATGATTGCTTTTTGACAGGAAGGATTTGTGTGCGTTTGTGGCACAAGTCATCAACCAAACCTGTTCCCTCATCCGTGAACCATCCGCAAGATCCAAATTCAAATAGTGCCATTTGTTTTGATCATCAACGAGCACCTCTCAGTGGTCTGTTTTAACCTCTATTAGGCAGGATTACAAGGCTGCTAGCTTGCTGGCATTTGGTAAGTGTCACGGTGACAGCACTTGGTGGCGAAATGCTGGGCTGTCAGCGGCAAGCTTTATCACCAGGCTTTTCTCCTGCACAGAGTGTGGACTAATAAGCCTAGAAATTACAATTGCCTCCCTGCTGAATCCCCGATAGCTGCAAATAATGATATCAGTGCCCTGCTAATCTCCTCTGCTCGCGGCTTGGCATCAACCTATTGAGTCACCTGTCATACTCATGTCTGATGAGGTGAACTTAATCTCACCGTCCGTAATGACAATAGAGGCCATTTGAATGTTAAGAATGATATTTGTCAAAGTTTCCTGTCTTTTTTTGTCCTTCAACATCTCTTTCAGACAGTGCAATTGAAATGCCCTGTCAAAATGCATGAATCCCTAGACTTAGTTAAGACAGATTCCGATATGAGTCCTATTTCAATTTTATTCTCTATTCATGATTTCAAAAGACCGGATTGAGGTAGACAAGTTTTCATCACTTCGATCGACTGTGAAATGCAAGCATTTAGATACAGCCAGCGATTATTTTCGCTGATCTCCATAAAATCACGATAACGGTTTTTGATGATGACATGGTTTTCACCACACGCCAGTACGTTTTTGCAGCTTTAGAATGCTGCAGTGGCATTGATAAATCAAAGCTGTATTCTGTGTAATGTTAGTGATCCAATGTCCAGTGCATATACTTATTTTAACAATACTGCATTCAGTCAGTCTAAAGCACTGAAATTGCAGCAGTCAGGTAGAGCAAATCTATATGCGCTTGTGTAGGAGGCACCTCAGTCAGACCTTGCATGGTCACCAGTCTTCAAATGCTCCCTTTGTACCAATCTATTTATGAGCACATCCAATTTACAGTGACATCAGCTGCAGCCCAACAGCAACAAAACCACAACAAATTCTTCCATTATGCCCAATCTGAAGAAAAGAACTAGTTCCAGCACTTGGAGATATGAAGCAAACAGAGGTCACTCCAGGTATGTGCCAGTGCCCTCTCTCTCCTGTATTATTCAGTCCTATCAAGAGAGCCGAGCAGAGATAAATTGACCTAAGAGACACACGCAGAAGTACATTGAGAGTTAAACTAAATGTTCTGGAGAGTGCTGAAAGAGGTGCCTGTCTATTCACTACCCGGCTCTCTATTAACAGCTGTATCTGAAGCACTTAACAATGTCCTGTGCCTCTTTAACAATTTAAGCTGTTTAAAAATGTCTTCTGTCATTTTGCACAGATTAACAATTAAAAGAGAGATGGGGGGGAAGGATGACCTCCAATGCACCGTGTGAAGTGTTTGAAACTGAAACAAAGTGAACCAATCTGAAACAAGACAAATGTCCTCAGTTTAACCAATCCATTACTTTTAACCATTAGAAAACATTAGTAAATGAACTACAATGTGACTATAGAGGTATGGCATGACAAAAGCTATTGTTTATTCTTTAATTCTTTTATCTGACAGTATTATGGACAAAGCAAGAACAAGTCTCACTGAAAAAAGGTTTTGTTTCTGATAAAGGAGCAGTACTTTGCAGTGCCATCATTTCCCCTCTCTTCATTAGGCATTGATCATTCACACAGAAACTGTGTCATTAGATAAATGACTGCTTCCCTCTGCTGTCGGATTAACACTGACAGCACAATCAGTACTTTCTTATGTCTGTGTCGACAAATAATCATTTAGGTACTGCCATATGTCTACTGTACACCCTGCCACAAATAACTGTTGTGACCATGCACTTTGAAGGGAAGTAGATTTCTACCTCAAATTTCCCTGTAACCTTTTTTTATTTTTTATTTTTTGCACAAACAGTACTACAGCAATTTCTTCTCCGTTATTAATCACTGTCAACACTTTAAAGGGTTACTCCACCCCAAAATGAATATTTTGTCATTAATCACTTACCCCATGTCGTTCCAAACCCGTAAAAGCTTCGTTTTTTTCGGTTTTTATACTTTTCTGTGCCTTGACCGTGTTATTTACTTGGCAGTCGATGGGACAGTCACAAGCCTCCCGGTTTTCATCCAAAATATCTTAAATTGTGTTCCGAAGAAGAACGAAGCTTTTCCGGGTTTGGGACGACATGGGGGTAAGTGATTAATGACAAAATTTTCATTTAGGGGTGGAGTAACCCTTTAACACTTTAACCCTTATGCAAATTCAGTTTCGGTTCAGTTTAGAAAATTCGAGAGAACAAGATGATTGTTCTCTCAGGAATGTTTCCAGGTCATGCAAGGACTATTACAAGCAGTGTTTTAGCTTCTTATCAATAAGACAACAGTGTGTTGCATTCAGTATTAAATTAAAACTTATTATTATCATTATTCATTATGCATGCACTTTCTGTCCTGTCACTGCTTTTTCTGATGAGCCAAGGTAACAATTTCTGTTTTGTATTTAAGTAGAGGTGCAGCTGTAATAGAAAAATACACATTAACTACGGACTGTGTCTTCCTGTCCTGTTTCTGCAGCCCACCTTGACATAAAAATAAGCGAACACCCTTGTTTTAAAGGTGTCAATATCATTTAAAGCTGTATTAAAAATGGAAACATGACGATGATGAATTCACACTTACCACAATGTGAAAACTGAAACTCAGCATTCTCCTCTCTAACTGTACGTGGCCTTTCCTAAAGCATGCATTCTAATCAGGACCAAACAGACAGCCCATTCTCTGTGTTCAATATTTTTTTCTCAAAATAACTGCCTGCTTCTCTTCTGCTGCAATTTTAAATCTGTTTGGCTCCCATGAAGAGGAGTATTATTTCTGCGGAAGAGACACAGCCGTGCTAATGAGCGTGGTTATAAACATCATTATATTTTAAGTGTCATTCTGGTGTTCACAGCAGGGAATGTAAGAAATCTCTGTAATAATCTGCTTTTGCGTCTCACATTCAAAGTGACAGAAGAAGCTGTCGCTTTAATGCCACGCAATCATTAGCGCGTCAGATTCTTTTGGTGCCGGGGGAAGACAAACAGTAATGAAGATACATTAACTAGGACTAATTTGGTTGTTCTTCAGTTCAAGTCACAGCCACACTGATATTTGGTTTTATTCGCACTGATGTCTCAACAGAAGTAGTGTGCCGCTTGAACAAAAGGGCTAGAGTATGTTAAGTGCTTTTGAAATTGTGAGCTTTCCAGGCAGCGGAACCATGCCTGATGAAAGGGTGTGAAATACAATGTGGAAATCGATTTCACAATCTCCTCATTCACTGTGCCAGCGGAGAGGCGCTATGTCAGTGCTACACGGTGCATGTCTGTACATTTAGCACACTCAACAATGAAGGACTTAGCAATTTATGCTACCGTTGTTAAGCTTGACAAATTAATGCAGGTTTGAGCTCGGATGAGAGGTAGACGGGTAGAAAATTTCAATTGGTCTGAAATTGACTGGATTGCTGATATAATGTAGCACCACTACAGTTGCATTTCTGAAGACAACTCTTGGATTTTGCGGCCTTGGACGGCTAAAACCAAAGGCTTAAATGTTCCCCGCTGAAAACAAAAATACATGGGGTGGCATCTTAGATTGTACGCAAAGCTTAATTAGCATGCTAAGCGCTGCTAATGGCAAGTAAGGAGTAAAGCCCTGAGCTCCTCTCAGAGTGATTGACATCTGAAGCGCACTTGTCAAGACGTGTGATGTATTTGTGTCTTCGCATCATGTTATTGTTGTTATGAGCTGGCATGCCTTTTTCCTCAGCGCACGTGTCCGTTGAATATAAATGGCAGCTCAATGTCTGCTGATGACAAAAGGCCCACAGAATAGGAAGCGATGGGACAGGCAGACAGAGCGCGAGCTGGTTTCTAGAGCCCTGTCTGTACCATCTGTGGGGAAAACAGGATGCAAGCACAATGAAATTAAAAGCCTTTCTCTTTCTGATTAATGGCAGTGATACACGTCAAGCCATTTAAGCATATTTAACACGACTATAGCAGAATGCAGCTGTTCTTGAAAATGGCTGGGAGAGAGGGAGACGAGGGCAGAGAGAACGAAGCAGGCATGGAAAGCAAAAGAAAAAGGGCACGCGGCATCTCGCAGCCTCTGTAATTCCTCCCAAGGGGTAATAGGTTTCAAAAACAAAAATGCCGTCCACGTCTGAAATTGTAACCGCAGACATCCCTAAGTTTTCGGTGCTTTTAATCTTCCTTCGGCGCTTTCAAGTGATGTGCCTGACAGTCGCTTGTTGTCTCAAGTAAAACAGATAAATAGATATCTAAATGAAAGAGGATGAGCCTGGGAGTTAATTAAAGGAGGTCTTATTTACTGGAACTGTGAAATAAAATCACAACAGCATCGTCCTGCTCATCGCCATAGGTGGCAAGTTTGCTTCTGAGACTCTGGCCAAGAAAAATAAACAGCGAAACAAGCGGAAGGCCGTTCACAACATCCCAAGATACCTATTATGTGAGGGGAGGAACAAATTATGCCCTGGCAAATTGCTAATGATGAGCCAGTGATGTCTTGTTAAGTGACATTGTTTGGCCTCAGATCCTTTTGTGTCAGCCTCGTGTTCCTCGCCTAACGAGAGACAAGAAAGACCGAAGTGATGCCTTCGGTCGTCCTCTTTTTTTTCTGTTTTTGTTTTGCACAGTTAACTCATGTCTGCATCTCTGCTCGGCTCTGTCACTTGGCATCGGCAGGCCTGATTTGGCAGAGGAGAGCATGCTAGAGTGGGGCTGCGCAGCGGGAGGGAGCCCTTTGATGGGGACCCCCTGGGAGCCTGACGCCAAGGCAGCAGTAGGATCACAGATGTGGCAGCTTTCATGTAACAGTTAACTTTTTCCTAATTAAAGTCGCCCAGCTAATTACAGGCGGTTCTATCTGATCATTGGGAAACAGGATAAGGTATAGTCGCACAGGCGAGGATGGCTCACATCAAAGATGTGCGGCAAGAGCGGCGACTGGAGCAGATGGGGGTGAAACGGCGGCTCTTGTCAGGGATTTGGGCTCACCTGGACGCAGGAGTGCATCAGTCACCCAACACGGTGAGGCCCATCTCATTTGCAACAGTTCCTTCCCTGAATGCTGAGCTGTAATTATGAAAGAAGAGTCGAGAAAAAATGACCAAAGAAAAAAATCCCGTAATTAGCAAGGCAACTCCAAGCACAAGAAATGGAAATTAGTCACAGTGTTATAAATTAGCCTGTGCATACATTACGTGAAATGAACACCCTCGGGGCCACGAATTAGCGCTTTTGGCTGTGCACCCTCATGTATCTAAATAAAACATTCCGTCCTTGGTTATTATGGGCTAACAAAGAGACATCTCTTACACAGTCATTCTCTACAAATTGGCCACACACACATCATTTAGGAGGGCTATATATGCTACAGGGAGTGTGGGCTGTCTGACGGAGGAGGGGGCAATGCCGCTCGTGTATTAGCATCAGGTGACGATCACTTACAATTTTAGCTAAATTACATTTATAAGGGCTATTGCGTTTTTTTAATACCAAAATCACTGCACAACTACAGCTAAACTTCAATATTCAGAAAGGTCCGTCAAAATCATACTGGGTACTGTTAAAAAAAGCAAATGGCAAGCAAATCGCAAATTAAAAGACACAACGTGAAGTGCATTTTGTCACCGGGCTTCACTGTCCATTTGGACGCGGAGGAGGGAGACGGGAAAGAGGCTAAGGGGTTTTAAAAAAAGGCAGGCAGGCAGGCGCTGGAACCGTGTTTTGATGAGTCTTATCTAGAGCGATTATTCATACTTGTCCTTCTGCTTGAATTAAAGCAAGAGTGCTGGAGCCTGTTAAAGCCAAATACTTGAATGGCTAGTGAACTCTCACCTTCGCGCGCATCCATTTAGCTTGCAAATGAAAGCCAAGTACAGTCAGCGAGAGCCATAATGGGCCTTTCTTCTTGCAGAGTGCGGTCATTACATACTAATTTCTTCTGGAAGCTCTTCAGGAATTGAAACACTTGGCTGTGGTGGCCCAGCCTCGTGCTGAAACGCACAGGCCAACAATGACAGCATACAAGGTGTTTGTTTAAGGCCTACTCATGGCAGCTGACCACAATCAGACTCAGCTGAAGAGGGCTGATTGCAGCTTGATGCCGCACTGTGTTCACAGAGAGACAAATCCTGAATATCGTATTGGAAGCACAATACAGTCATCAGTATACAGCATCATCAAGTGCATTCCTAGTCCTAAAATCTTTCTTCTTGTCATTTTCATCCTACAACACTGACTTCCCAAATCTTTTTTCTTTGTATGTTTATATGTATAACATATGTTTTTTTTTTTTTACATACACTTTATATATTTCATTGTAGTGATGGACTGTACTAATATGGTTATAAATATTGAAAAATAAATTATTCTGCATTGCATTAGCAATAATTACATAAATTAAGTTATGCAACACGGAAGCAAGCCAGTGTGCAACATGCAATGTATTAGCTGCTACAGATAAATAACACAAAGAATAACAGTACCAGTAAGCACAGTAAATAGTAAAACTATTCACGCTACAAACCAGTATATATATGATTATGATAAAAATGTTAAAAAAGATGGATGCACCTGCTCGTACGTTAAAAATAAAGCAGAAAAATAGAAACAATTATTAAATCTTTAGGTTTAACCAGAAATTATTTATTTGAGAATAAAAAAGTGTGTATTTTAATATCAGATATTAGCCTAACAGAAGACAGAGACAAATAAATCATAATAACAACATGCCATTACCACTTTGCCCTAAAGATACAGTTGCTGATGTAAACACAGGTATGGATGAATGCATGTGTAAGTGTTGTGATTTGCAGACCAGCATGTGGCTTGCTTGACGGGTCTCAGATGATGCATTTTTGGTTTGCATTCACCTTTGCAAAGAGAAGAGCACCAGACTGCTATCCACGCATCACCTTCTTTTAGAGAGGTTGCTGATTTGATTATGCAATTAGGCAGGTGGCTGATTAAAAGCTTAACTAATAGATATCATGATTAGCCCAGTTCAAAGCCATTTATAGTCCAGCCATTCAGGATCTGCTTAATTCTGTATGTTTTAATAACTTTGCAATTTATTCCACAGCAATTCCATAATCAACAATCAAAGTTTTTTTTTTTTTTTTTTTGGTTACTACTGTGACTATAAAATGCAATAAGGGTAATAGTGTTGTCTTTAATTACAAAATTATTCAAGCAGTTGCCATCAGTTTGCTATCTTTATCTCACCCCTTCAAAAGTGTCATCAGTGTATCCTGTTCTCGAAATGCTTTTCTAGGAACTCAGCAAAGACGACGCGACCTGTCTGTCTGCCTGCCTGCCACACCGTGATTAAGACATCACAGTAATCCATGTTTGCATTGCTGTCTGCATGCGAGTTTGTGTGTGTTTGGGTTTGTGTGTCGTGCCCCAGTGCTAAACACACAGAATTAGGTTCCTTTTTGACACCACCGGGAATTGCATTAACTATATTCCCAATGGAGATATGGCAATACTTCCGAATAGCTCCAAAATACGCCAAACAAATGTAAAAATGAAAAAATAACAAGAAAAACAATTATCATGTAACAAACTGATTTCTGCAGAAAACATTAGTTAGGTGAAAATTCCAAGCTCCAATTTCCACCTAGTCGCGCTCTCTTTTGCCGTGACTGATTTCATCCACTAGAAAATCCTCTTCCTCCTCTCCTGCTCTGCTTCTTTCCCTCTCACCAAACTCTCGTTCTTTCTAGCATTCTCACTTTCCCTCCCTCTCCCTCTCCTCCCTTCCCTTTCTTCCCCTCTCTCTATCTCTCCCTGTCTCTGTCTCTCCATTGCTTGCTCAGAGAAGCAGCCCATGTTTACTTGCCCTTATCCAGCAGCCTAATCCCTGCAGCAGTGAAAGACTCCACTAAATAGGTGCTGGAGAAAAAAAGAGGCGAGGGGGGACAGGCAGAGCCATTAAAGGAGAGTTTATCAGAGTCGCTCAATCTGTTATCACTCCTGTCCCTCTGTCTCCCCCACCAGCCTGCCTCCCCCCACTGTCATAGAGCCACTGATTACAGCCTGCCGTGCAGCTCGCTTTTGGGTGTGCGAGTGTATGTGTGTGGCTCCTGTCCCCCGCGTGAGAGCAAGTGTGAGAAAGAAAGACAATTTTCTCTCAAAGCTTCGAGTGAGTCTGTATTTGTATGGCTTTGGACGAAGCAGACGGGGAGAAACTCCTTAATGCTGTTTGTTTATTCTCGTGGTATGAGGGTTTTAGCTTTTATTATTATTATTATACTTATTTATTATTTCTAGCTGTGCATGTGCGTGCATGAAAGAAAAGATGCTTGTCCCATGGTAATAAGTGTTTGTTATTGCGTAGCTCCCTTTTTTTTTTTTTTTTAGCTGGGTCATGCTGGCAAGAGGACCTATTGTTCTGGAACTAGATTTGTTAAATTAGAAAACAGAAAAAAGTCACTAATTTATGCTTATTTAATAATTTACTGTAAACAAATATTGAAAATTCTGATCAGTGGCACTCACCATGGTCTTCCAACGGTGATACAGCTGCACAATTAATCGAAAATAAAACCAAAAATGTTATATGGCTTAGTGCAATTATCAAATCGCAAAGGCTCCAAACATCTTCCCATACTTGTAATGAGAAGCTCTTATCAACAGAAAAGAATCTTTAAGGGCTCCCTGCGGTTTTCCATCAAAATAAAAGTTTGGTGGTTTAACGTTTGAAAACGAAGGCAGCCATAAATATTAGTATTGAAATGCAATATTATCACATTATTTTTCTTAAATGCTCATTTTTTAAAGTGAAATATTATAATAGAAATATTATTATATACGTATAATACACACAATATAATATTGTAATATTTAGTCCTTTTTTTAGTTCAGTTTAGAATTGTATTTAGTAGTGATAATGATAATTATTATTACTTGTTTCTGACCGAGTATGTGTGTGACAGAATATGCCAAAAATTCAAGTTTAACATTTGAAAATGAAGAAATGAATACATCCATAAATTATAGTATTGTCATTTCACTGTTGTATTATAAAATAAATAAATTATTATATTATGTTTGTGTAATATATATATATATATATATATATATATATATATATATATATATATATATATATATATATATATACATATACAATGGGTACGGAAAGTATTCAGACCCCCTTAAATTTTTCACTCTTTGTTATATTGCAGCCATTTGCTAAAATCATTTAAGTTCATTTTTTTTTCCTTATTAATGTACACACAGCACCCCATATTGACAGAAAAACACAGAATTGTTGACATTTTGCAGATTTATTAAAAAGAAAAACTGAAATATCACATGGTCCTAAGTATTCAGACCCTTTGCTCAGTATTTAGTAGAAGCACCCTTTTGATCTAATACAGCCATGAGTCTTTTGGGAAAGACGCAATAAGTTTTCACACCTGGATTTGGGGATCCTCTGCCATTCCTCCTTGCAGATCCTCTCCAGTTCTGTCGGGTTGGATGGTAAACGTTGGTGGACAGCCATTTTAGGTCTCTCCAGAGATGCTCAATTGGGTTTAAGTCAGGGCTCTGGCTGGGCCATTCAAGAACAGTCACGGAGTTGTTGTGAAGCCACTCCTTCGTTATTTTAGCTGTGTGCTTAGGGTCATTGTCTTGTTGGAAGGTAAACCTTGGCCCAGTCTGAGGTCCTGAGCACTCTGCAGAAGGTTTTCGTCCAGGATATCCCTGTACTTGGCCGCATTCATCTTTCCCTCGATTGCAACCAGTCGTCCTGTCCCTGCAGCTGAAAAACACCCCACAGCATGATGCTGCCACCACCATGCTTCACTGTTGGGACTGTATTGGACAGGTGATGAGCAGTGCCTGGTTTTCTCCACACATACCGCTTAGAATTAAGGCCAAAAAGCAGAGAATCTTATTTCTCACCATCTTGGAGTCCTCCATGCGGGCTTTCATGTGTCTTGCACTGAGGAGAGGCTTCCGTTGGGCCACTCTGCCATAAAGCCCCGGCTGGTGGAGGGCTGCAGTGATGGTTGACTTTCTACAACTTTCTCCCATCTCCCGACTGCATCTCTGGAGCTCAGCCACAGTGATCTTTGGGTTCTTCTTTACCTCTCTCACCAAGGCTCTTCTCCCCCGATAGCTCAGTTTGGCCAGACGGCCAGCTCTAGGAAGGGTTCTGGTCGTCCCAAACGTCTTCCATTTAAGGATTATGGAGGCCACTGTGCTCTTAGGAACCTTAAGTGCAGCAGAAATGTTTTTGTAACCTTGGCCAGATCTGTGCCTTGCCACAATTCTGTCTCTGAGCTCTTCAGGCAGTTCCTTTGACCTCATGATTCTCATTTGCTCTGACATGCACTGTGAGCTGTAAGGTCTTATATAGACAGGTGTGTGGCTTTCCTAATCAAGTCCAATCAGTATAATCAAACACAGCTGGACTCAAATGAAGGTGTAGAACCATCTCAAGGATGATCAGAAGAAATGGACAGCACCCGAGTTAAATATATGAGTGTCACAGCAAAGGGTCTGAATACTTAGGACCATGTGATATTTCAGTTTTTCTTTTTTAATAAATCTGCAAAAATGTCAACAATTCTGTGTTTTTCTATCAATATGGGGTGCTGTGTGTACATTAATGAGGAAAAAAATGAACTTAAATAATTTTAGCAAATGGCTGCGATATAACAAAAAGTGAACAATTTAAGGGGGTCTCAATACTTTCCGTACCCACTGTATATACACACACACACTATTGTATTTTTTTTGTTTACATTATATTTTTATTTAGCAAATTATAATAATAATAATAATAATTATTATTATTATTATTTTATTATTATTATTATTATAGCCAATCTGATATACAGTCACAAACTTGTGGCCAAATTATGTAGTACTAGAAACAAACATAACAAACCTTTTAATTTAATTTAATTTGTTTGTTAGTTAGTTAGTTAGTTAGTTAGTTAGTTAGTTAGTTTGTTTGTTTGTTGGAAAGGGGATCAAGGGGATTTGTTATCACAAATTTTATCAGGCAAATCACTTTTTTTCCCCAGATCATGCAGCCCTAGATACAGCTTTGCTGAAGTGTTTCAACTACTGAACCTAATGCACAGAGTAGTTAGCACAACCGCAGGGCCAAGCAGTGACAGCTCCAGCTGTCATACTGACAGAGGCTACTCAGGGATAAGAAGCCCCGCGCCTGAGAGGGGACACACCAGGCCTGACCTCAGCCCTTTACTAAGACAAGCTAGTCATTTTCCCTGGAGCTTAATAATCTCTGGAGATAACCACTCACCGAGGCCATCTGAGCAGCATCCATTTTCAGTTTTCTCACTTGAGCTCGACCTTATCATCAATATGGCTATTGATTTTACACAAACACACATTACCTGCTCAAACTGTGTACAACACAATGCTATGCACAAGCTACAGGGGTTTGTCCAGTTGTCCAGTGTTTAGATATTTAATGTCTGAAAAATAGAGAATTAAAGACATTTAGTACAAGTAGTAGATATTCATATATAAAGTAAATATATATAGGTTTTGCTTATGTAATGTATAGATAATGTATAGAGTCATCATGTGTCTTGTACTATAGTAAATGATGTTATACCTGTTATTATATGACTATTTAATAATTAAAAAATGACATTAAAAATTAAATGTTGATTCCACTATGTTATTAAAAGAGAAGGAATCGCTGTGTAGAGAAATGTTTGCCTGGGACAACGGTCAATTAGACAGTTCAGTGATTATTATACAAAAATATAGAGAATGCTGCGATTGACCAGTCAGAAGGAAGTATTACAGAAAGGTGTGTAGTAAAAAGTATTTCCAGCTAATATTCACTCACATGCCTACAATGTTTGTTTCGGAGAGCTGCGTTTACATGCAGGGCAACAGAGAAATGCCCCAGCCCCTAGCAGCGGTGCGCTGTGTTGCTGGCCCTGCATACGGGACCACACCGTTTAGACCCTAATGGTTGGTAATGTAAGCGCCGTGTTTACTGAGCAGTGGGTCTCCAGCACACAGGCTGTGACAAATTATGAAAGGCGGGCCTGTGTAACCAGGCTGAATTTCATTAAACTTTAACTGGCCTTATCTGCGGCACGACAGAGGACAACATAATAAACGCTGACAGGTATCTAAAGATGTGTGTTTGGACTGGGGAGAGGGAACAGCGGGAGAGATGCTGGCAGCTTTGTCATCGAAGAAGGGACATATGTTGTGGGCTATAAAACCGTAAAGCAGATGCTGGTGTTTTTTTGTGTGGTCATGTATAGGCTGAGATTTTGCTCTTGCTGAACAGAATGCAGCATTTCATTTATTCTGAACAAAAATCATGTCTCTTGATGATTGAGGTGTGTTTGTGTTGTGTTCTGTATTTGTAGTCAGTCTTAATTGTGTATCATTTAATTACAGGTTTTCACTGTAGTTCATTGTAATTTATTAACTGTTTTAAAATGTAATTGTGGAACATAGCTTTTAATACACCACTCCAAATTCCAAAATATATATTCACGGAAAACACACACACACACACACACACACAATATTACTCTTTCTAAATTTTTTTACCCCCTAAATTACAGAAGGCTAAAATATCAGCATCATCCATTTGAACATTTGTACATGATACCAATTCCAAAATTTGGTCCTTTTTCATAAGATCACTGTTTTGATTTTGAATTTTGCATTTATATGAACGCAATTCAATTAAACCCCTACAATGAGGTATAACAGATGTAAATGTTGTGGTAAAATTCTGTTTTTTGTTTTTGTCTTGTATCTACAGTACGATACACTTGTAAATTTAGTAAAAAAAAAAAATTAAAAAAATACTGTTCATAACCATGTTCAGAAAAATTATATTTCTGTTTCTTTGAGGATTATTCTCAAATTAGTATTCATTATTAGTATTTAAATATTTTTAAATATTTTCACATAATGGTGCATCTGTGTCACTTGCAGCATTAAATATTCTTTATTTGAAACCCCGACTCTCAAAAATAACATTTCTGCACGTTTTGGAGACTGAATGCAAGTAACATCACTGCATTATACTAGTTATAAGGCTGAATTTCTGCTAAATTTCTCGTTTGGCTCAACTTCTTTCAGTCCTATTGTATTAAAAAAATTGATTGCCAACGAGCACGTGACTCTAACCAAAGCTTGACAAATCTCTGAAGAGAGTCTAAGTAAGAGAAAAGGACAAAAAGGGGGAAATTAAATAAATTAAATAAGTACAAATTTGATTGATTTCTAAGAACCTTGTTCATCAAGGTCATTTTGAGATGACTGAAATTTGGAATACGGGGTAAAGAAGAGGCAGTTCATGTAACAAAGACCAGATGAAGTACAGCTTTGTTAGGTCAAAGTATATGTGTGTCAAGTCAAGTCACTTTATTTATATAGCGCTTTTAAAAATACAGATTGTGTCAAAGCAACTTTCCAATATCAAAATAGGAAAATAGTGTGTCAATAATGTAAAAATGACAATATTAAACACTCAATTTTCAGTTAAAGGCATTTCATTGTTGAATTCAATGATGACATCGTCCAGCTCAATTCAGTTTAAATAGTATCTGTGCAATCAAGTCGGCGATATCGCTGGAAATTAAGCAAGTCAGAGGCGACAGCGGCAAGGAACCAAAACTCCCTCTGTGACAGAATGGAGAAAAAAAACCTTGGGAGAAACCAGGCTCAGTCGGGGGGCCAGATCTCCTCTGACCAGACGAACCAGCAGCTCAACTGACCGATCGGTAAGCCCCTCCCCTCGAACGCAGACTAGCCAATGGCAGTCAAGTATCAGTTGCACGGGGAGCGGAACTCGGACATCTTTAGGTTTCAGCGCCATAGAGAAACATTGGAAGATCCGAAGCTCGCATCGGTTTTATGGGGTTTATGCTTCAAAAATGGCAAAACGATGTGCCTGGGGTACTTGTAACACTGATTCCAGGTATCCTGAGAGGATGGGCAATATAATTAATTGTATTACATTTCCTGAATCCAAACAAAACAGAGCGAAATGTCCCTAAGTATTCAATATACCCAATACAAATGAAGACAAAAACGTTGTCATACACTAATTTTCTGGTTGTCATACACTCAAGTTACAGTTTTCATCTGCTCAAGCAGAACGTTAATGTTATCTTGTGCTTTAGCAAGGTATCTCTGGCTAAAACTAGCTAACGGTAAAGTTAGTGATGCTAACGTACAAACCTAAATAGCGGACTGTTCTCACGTCATGTACAGTGTAGGTCAAAAACACATAAACGGTCTACATTTCAGTGCCTCTCCATATTAAACTGGTTAAATGTACATTAATTTAATCGTACCCTGCGATACATGAACAGTGTTGATCTGCATGTTGTCATCCGACCGTAACATGAGACTTCTCCCGCTTGCATTGTGATCTGTAAACCCTCGCTTCGAGTTACCCACCGTATTTATTTTATAAATCCCTTCATGGAATATTTAATTCCCATTTGGTGGCCTTCTGTGTCCAAAATTGTGCAAAGACATCGTGGGACAAGGTTTTCACACTGTAGCTGTCATTGTAAGACAGTGTGCAACTCCGTTTGTTTGTCCGAGGGAGCAACAATAACTAAGGGGGGCGGGGCTTACCGATAGGTCAATTCCAACCGCAGCAAAGTCAGATTGTGTAAAGGACTCATGTGGTTCCTGTGGTCTTGTCCCGATGGCCGTCTAGGTGACAAGGTCTTCACTGGGGATCTGTCTCTGGGGCTCATCTAGGTGTCCTGACCTCCGCTGATGTTCAGGGTGTGTTCCATATTGCATGTTGAGATAAAGAAAGACTAAATCAGGCTGCTATAGGAAAATGTTTTGTGTTACTGTTGAAGATAAAACATTTGATTTTGCCAGCATTCATATAGCTGTTGAATGACTGTATTTTTCTTTAACTTTTGAATTGGACCTACATCTTTGAACCCAGATTTTTGTGAGCAGTGTCAGACATCAGAGTGTGAGATGCATTATCTTGCATATCATTAGATATGCTTTCCTGTCTAGCTTGAGTTTAGACACCACAAAACTGCCTTAAGATACTCATTTTCATTCAGAAATAAAATCAACAGAAACACAATGGACCAATCAAAACCTATTTCTATGAAATGTTTTTACATAACTTTGACATTAAATGTAAGAATGTTTATTTACGCAAGAATGATTTGTAAACTATTTTTATTCTATGCTTTAGAATAATAAAAAATTTTAAAAAATCTTGAAAGAATTGTCCCTTCCCAACTAAATATATATTATATATATTTTCCCCAAACCGTTTGGTACATATTCACTAAATGACTACGTCTATTGTTCCGTTGTGTGTCTGTTATTCTTCTGTGATAAAAGCAAAAGCTTATCCACAGCAACATCTAAGAGTGTCGTCTTCTAGATGAGAGGACACTCAGGGGGAGCAAGACCCTTGAGCCAAACCCAAACTCCACACGAACACCACACACAAACACTCTTGTGGCACCACTCAAGTGTCCCTGGGCTGATCCAGTGGGTTGTGTGGCTTTTCCATTTGAACAGGCCTCTAAGCTCTTCCACAAACAGCCCAAAAGAGGTCCTCTGCACCAGGAATATTTGCCTTCGTCCATCAAATATTCCATCCATTGTGACACTCGAGAGCAGAAAGGGTCTGCGCTCACATTTTAATAGTTGAGTACAGAATAGAAATGTGCAAAAATAACCGCAGCTGAATATGCTTCGGATTCCACAGCCTTCCTGGCCTGTTGTCATGGCGTGTTTACACGAGAAAAGGCGATGTAATCAATAACGCACAGCCTTGAAAATGTCTCCAAACAGATGGTCCATTGAGAATGGAATGCCATTGCCTTTGTGCCCGGAGCCTTTGCATTAGCGGGCTTTAATTTAGCGACTGCCGGCAAATTCTTCTCCATCTCAGCTCTAAGCAAGCTCGCAGACGATCGAGTCTGCTTCATCGATACCACCTCACTGTCTCTCACTTGTCTCTTTCTCTCAATTACCCGTACTGAAAGAGCAGAGAACACATCATCTTAACTCTCAGCAGAGAAGCTGCATTTCCCGCACAATTGACTGGAACTCATACGATGAGCCTGCCAGAGACACAGAGCAAACAGCCTCGCTACCGTTTTGCTAAACGGCTTGTTAAAGTGTTGTTGAAGTTTTTTTTTCTACGTGGGATCATTCCTTTGGCCGTTCCTCGTTTCTTTTTTTAGCCAGCTCTGGCTACTCCAAGAGGCACAGCGATGCACCATAACAGAGTGAATTCATGCTCTCTAGACACCTGCTCAGCTCTGGAGAAGCACAAGATATTGACCTTCAATTCAGCCAGCATTCAAAAGCGATGAAAGGAGATAAGAGCTCTAATCGTCCCTCCGTCTCAGGCTCCTCTTTATTGACTAACTGACACATACTTATTCCAGCTCTGCTGCCAGTGCCTGCGGTTTCGTAGCCTTGCAGATACCACACACCAAATCGAAACAGACATTTGCTCCAACGGCGGGCTAATATGAAAATTGCCAGTAAAGACGTACAAATGAATTGGATATCGAGTAATGCATCAGATCTTCTCTGCAGACGGTGAAGCTGCTTGACACGTTTCTTTTCTTTTTTTTTTTTTTTTGTTCTCACTCTCATTTACAGCGCAGTATCTCGCATCATTAGGTCTGTTTTTTTGTTGTTGTTTTTTTCACCTACTATCTAAAGGAAATACTTGTTAAAAGCATGACGTGGAGAGGGAAAAAAATGTGGAAATCAGAGCCTACCACACTTAAAAACATGGTGATGATTCAGGTAGCGTGTCTTGACCCCAGAATATGGCCCCAGCGTTTCCCCCGTGGTTCTTTGTGGTTTGGAAGCTTAAAATACTTGAGTGGTATAGTCTAAAATGCAGTACGACAGTGCCCATTCATTCTGCTACAGAAAGCCAACGGGAGTAGATGACTAGACTAATGGCATCACTCCCTATCCACACACACACACACCCCCAAACCATAACACATGCCAGCTCAAGCCATATTTTACAGACCCCCCCGCCCCCCCCAGTCATTTTCGTATTTATATTTACATGCATATGAGTGTTCCCATCCATGAGAATGCAGGCAGTGATATTTGAATTCCTGTCAGAATCCATAAATACCCAGCCTGGGCAGATACAGTGGTATATTTATTTGACTGACATTGTCTAAATTGAAGTTTGACACTCTTCACCACTCTAACCTTTATGCAAATGCAAAATCATCCAAATGTGATGGACAGAATTCAATTAACTGAGATGACAGAGAATAATCTAGTGAACTGAATACATCAGCCAGTTGAAAGGTAACACAATCATCATGCTGAGGTGCGGGGGTGGAGGGCTGTTCTGAGAGAGAGAGAGAGAGAGAGAGAGAGAGACAGAGACAGAGAGAGGGAGGATGTAGATATAGCCCATTTCCCCTGTCTTATCTAATGGCGCAAGCTCTATTTCTCCAAAGCGAAGTCTTCAGTCCAGTAAACTCTTGATCTCAAATGAGAGGTCTGCAACACTGTTGCTAAGCAATTAGGAGCCTTTATTGAGCAGCTGATTCCTGGTGCTCAGTGTCCATCAGTGCGATTTCGCCTCACCTAATAGACTTCCATACTGATGAACAGAATAGCCCTGTGCTCAAAGAAAATGGCTCAGGAGCTGGGCGTCAAAAGAAAGCACAGTAAGCATGTTCCTTTCTTTAAACACAGCCTGCCCAAAACAACTGTTGCTTTCTACATTTCTACATTTCTTTCTTTCTATCTTACAGTCCTAAAGGATGAGAGCTTCCATTACAGACAAAAAAAAAAAAAGAAGCAAAATGAGAAACTGAAAACAATTAAAAGCTTCTGAAAAAAATGATACATATTTTGATTATTATCTTTGTGTTTAAAAAAAAAATAAGGTTTGATTATTATTTTATTTAGAATTGACTGTCACGTTTGATTTAATGTGAAAACAAAATCATATGCTGCAATGTGTGTGCACATGAACAAAACCCAACCGTCTCAATGCAGTCTCTCAGTGCTCAGCGTTAAATATATCAGATACAGAACAGACTTGTGGCCAGGTGGGGGCACCCTTAACCAATTTTTGAAACACTGGCACTTGCAAGTGCTACAATACCAGAGTCTAAACAAATAATATATTTACAGGTGGGAATAACTAGAATGACTGAAATTATTTAATGATAAACAAATAACAAACACTTCAATTTCAAATTAAATTATTATAGTTATATGTATGGAATTCCTATTTCTTTGATATTTCTAATGATTTAATAACTCTATATATTAATAAAATAAACCTTTTTTTTTTTTTTTATAGTAGTAGCCACCATTTTATATTATTCCATTTTATAAAATAATTAAATGTTTTATAGCTTCTATATATTAAATGTTAATTTTCTAAAGTAATTTTACTCCCATAATGTAGGAGGCCTCTTTTTTTAAAGTGGTGTGTATCTATTCAATACAATTCTGGTCTCTGGTCTACTGGTTTTGCTTTTCAAGAATAATCTTAAAAAGTGAACAACAGAGAGCTAACTAGAGAGCTCCAGCAACGAAAACACTAGATGGCTCTGTTGTGATACATGAAGTGCTGATGGATGATTGTGATTTTTTTTGTTTGTATCTTTTCTTTATCCTTTTCTACTGTTTGCGTAGTTTTACTTGAATGTCTCTGACTAAAATACAATTAAATTTGGTCAACATTTCAGAGATAGTCAGTAGACCGTTTATTGCATTTCGATAAAAGCATAACAGACATGCAAGTTATTTTACCCACTGATATGGCTTGGGCACAGATGCTGTCCTCTGTAGCTTTTTGAATTCTGCCAGTTCAGAAAAAAAATGAGGTGGAGTGGTCCTTAAGCATTTCTCTTCACACAGAAAGATGTCATTTCATAGGCAAGAAATTAAACACATTCTTTTTACATGAAACATTCACACTATCTCATTGGTCCATCAGCAAACTCCATTTATAGCTTTATAAATTATACTAATTAAATTTCAGAATGACTAAATATGGTCTTTTCTTTAAGCAGATTTTTTTTTTTAAATTTCTATGAACGAGCAAGGAAAGGGGTAAAGTCAAATTGTATCCATTAACGATAGTCAAGCGATTCTCCAGCATATCTGTTACATACAATGTAACTTCCATTAGCCCTCCAACTGGCTACAGTACACGCCATTTAATTAAATATGGCCTTTCAAAGAAACGTACTGCAAGCAATTTAGAGAGTAGCACATTTGAAGCTTGCATGAGGTTACTAGTGCTTTTAACCACTAGTATGAGTGCATAGACTGTTAATTAACATATTTAGAATTAAGTGGATTTGCTATGCACTAATCAGTCTGTAATTGACTAAGAACTGTACCCTTTCAAACACTGGACAGCAATCACAGCAGCAAGAGCCAGCATATTACATAATCACTAATTATGTTTCAGATAGTAAATAAAAAAAAACAAAGCTGATGGATTACGCAAAGCTCATCAATATGACTGGTTAATGACTACTCAGAGCAGTCATCAGACTTGTGCAAGTGAGGAAAAATACCAGCTATTTTGCCTCCAGATTGCGTGATTGCGCTTAGCTGGCTGAAGCGGTGTCTGATTGTGTCAGGTACAAGGCAGAGCGTTAGTAACAGACCAAGACATTGGCTAACATTTACCACATCATTCATGAGGTGGATCAACTTTTGTCATTTCTTCATATACAATAAACAGAAAATTTGAACGTAAAAAAAAAAAAAAAAAAAAAATCTTATTTTCCTTTCTCGTATTATTAATTTATATTTATGTATTTATTTTGTACAATGTTTCTTACAACATTTCCAAGAATATGCAATTGACCTGACTCTCTCTATTTAACTGTCTCTGACATTAGTTTAGGGTTGAAAATACCATGTCTTACGTAGCTGCTGACACAGCCTTGAACCTTCTGAGCTGAGTAAAATCGCCCACATGGATGACTGGCTCCTCTCAGACCTGTGTGGACGTGCATAGCAGCCCTTCCTGCAGGACCTGAAAAAAAGACCTCTGATTTCTCTACACACGGATAAATATGGAAGATCGAGGGACCCATACAGGGTGGTGGCTGTCGGTGCTTTCATTTCACTTTGATACCCTCTGTCAAGCAGAGCAGAGGCATACAGGCCAATGCATTGATATGACAAAGAAGGCTGCGTGGATAGAAAGTTGTGGAATTGAAAAGTAAACATTTGAATACAGCCACTACATTACGTTGGTTCATTCCACGTTTGAATACAAAATATTGACACACATGTGCAGAGAGAGAAAAAAGAATCAGATATTCTAGGCAGAAGTTATGAAATATGAATATAAAAAGACAAGTTGAAATATATAAGATACACTGTATAAAACCTTGAAACTCATATACGATAAATCAGTCAGTGACAGTGTCTGTTCATGTCTCTGTAGAAGTTTACATGGCTGAAAAGAGTTTCAACATGCATATGAGCAAAGAAAGAGAGCACAAACACTGTAGACCACACGTACGCGCCAGAATTTACACACAGCCGGGTCTCTCAGCTCCTTTCCATCTTTGAAGTTGGACTATAATTGACCCACTGTGTAGATTAGTCACTGGCTTGTGATTTTCATAAATACCGGTGGATTAATGATGTTTACACTGCAGAAAAATCCAGACAAGGCTGACTTCAAGAGAACAGGTAAGTCTGAAATATCAAATACAGACAGCATGCACCACCAGAGATTCTGAACAGAACTAAACTGCTCCAGTCCCTATCCAGTCTGAGATGTGTGCGTGTGGGTGTGAGGCAGTAAGAGGGCAGCTGGGGTTTCTTTTCACAGCCCTTCACTTCTCTGCGCTGCCGCTAGGCCTGGGCCTGTTCAACGCCACAGAGAACTGGAGAAATATGAGTGCCGCTTTGTTTGACTTCCTCTCAGCCTCCAAGACACCAGCAGGGTCTGGTAATGAGTCTGCAAACAGGACTCGCGAGGAACGTCATGCCACTCATGACTAATTGTGCTCCAACACTTCACTGAAGAGGAGAAGGAAGTCTGTAAGCCTGAAAGATATGCTAGTTTAGAGAGCTTTCAGTTTTTTGACACTTAAAACCAGTTACAAGACAGCAAATCTAATCAGTGAAAGGGCATGGTGAGTGACATTAGTACACGGCACCCTGCATCTTTCACATTGGTATCAATACAGTAGCCTTTTAAACATGTATAATGTTTAGTTTAAGCATAACAACAATAATCATGAATAAAAAAAAAATGAAACAAGCCATTTCTTATTTATAATATCTGTATTTTAAGGGAAACAAATGCAAAGTGTTGCTTTCTCTCCATTCACAAAGGTAAAACCCCAAATACACGCTGATTATAAAAAAATTACAGCTCTAGCACAAGACCGCACAAAAATCCTCCTCTCTCTGCTGGAATGGGGAGTGATATTGTTCCAACCAAGCACCATAAAAACAGACCGGACGGGGCTCGGTGCTCAGGAGAACTGGTAAGCCCCTGTTTTATTCATGAGCATGCAGGCTCCGCCAGCTGAGAAAACCCCTGCAGTCTCTTCCAGCACATCAAGGTTTTGTGCCTGAATTACAATCAGGCCCAGGTCGCCGCTCCGACACATTGCATTAAAAAGCAACAGAGATTAACGGACCCAAGTCAATTTGGGGATTGATCGACAGGTCCTCGTCTAGAAAACAGAAACACCCCGAAAGAGAGCTCTGACCGCCGGGATAATCGGAGCGCGCTCATTCGACTCATGGAAATCAAATATGAAAAGAACATAAGACGAGCTCCTTTTTGGCGAGAGGGAGTGGGATTTGAGGAAGGTTTGAAGAGAGAAAAAGTTTGCACTGCTGAAATGTTTTGTTGCCAGTAATCCGGTGGAAATGGAAAGAGGGACAGAGAGGCGTCCCTAAGGTGAGACCAATGCAACAGCTAAATGGTGATGGAATGAAGCTCAATCTCTTCAAATTGGTTCAGATTCTTCAATATAAAGATCACACACCCATAGCATAACACAAAAGCGAAATATATTTACTTCTCAGAACTGTTGCATGGCAAATAGTTGTAAACTTGTAAAACTGCCTCATTCTGAAACGTCAATTGGCATTCTTAAATCTGTTTGATGTCACATAACAGGCGTAAATAGTACGAATGGTATCGTGCTGGCATATTATAAAACAACAACTAGCTGACATGTGCACGCTCACAAATAGACACTCACTTAAGGAGAAACAGATGAAGATGTTCTCGCAGGCCTGACAGAAAATGAGCAGAAAAACAAACACAAATGAGTCACTTTGCCAACAAGAGGAGAAATAATTGGTCCACTTCCTATTATGCTAATAAACAAGCAATAATGATAAACCAAGTTCCAGTGCAGATTTAAAAATAAAAAAATAGATAGATAAATCTCAGTGGGAGGCCACCTATCTACATCTCCCTCCATTTCACAGCCATTAGATGTATCTGGCAAAGTCAAATAACAACAACGTAAAGATTTTTTTCATAGCGTCTAAATTTACAGTTTGGAGGACGTCCCCTAATTGCCCTCTTTGAATACAGCGTCCCAGGCTCCCTGTCATTATGGCTGCATTGAAGTCCTAATGAGTGGAATTGTCATCCACAAAGACGCCCCCCTTTTTCCCTGCTGTGCGAACACATTAAATCCAGACAGCTCATTTCCATTCCCCTGCCATCTCTCCAGAAATGACGTGCGATGCTTGAAACTGTTTATTTCCAAATTCAGACCTCCTCCGTAGCAGCCATCGGCTTCAATTACCAGTTTTTCTGAGCGCAGCCATCAGGCAGCCTGACACTAAGGTCCAACCTAATTCCCACCTTCTCCAGAGTCAAGAGCATAATGTGCAGATAAAAAAGGTGGAAAATAGCCTGTGCCTCATTAGCATGCGGTGGCTGCCTGTTCATTTGCTCGCCTGCGAATGAAAGTTCTGACACTCGGGCGCCTTCCGCAATATGAGAATGGTCCTCTTCAGACAGTGCGCCGTCCTTACCGCAATGAGAGAGGTCATGAAGGGAGGGGGGGGGGGCAACATCGAACCCTGCTAGCTGTGCCCTGTGACTGCGGGGCCGGCCAGGGTGCCGAGAGGAGGGTATTGATTCTGGGAGCAGCTCATTACCTGCTGAATCAACACATTACGGGCGCGTTTGAAGCGCGC
The DNA here is from genome assembly GCF_012432095.1 of Onychostoma macrolepis. Lineage (NCBI taxonomy): Eukaryota > Metazoa > Chordata > Actinopteri > Cypriniformes > Cyprinidae > Onychostoma > Onychostoma macrolepis. The sequence continues at coordinate 28,623,092 of NC_081171.1, read as the reverse complement.
GCAGCCGAATTGTTTACGAGTGTCTTTAGTGCAGGCCAAAAGCTAGCGCTGACAGGGCACGACCACACTCATTAGCCTGCAACCCCACGATTAGATGTTATCCGATACGCTGCTATCTGCGGCGTCCGTCTAACCAAGGCTGCTGGCCTGCATTGGCCTGGCCCATTACGGCCGCTCGCGCTCGCTCTCCCATCTCTTTCCTCCTTTCTCTCACCACTCCCCATGAATGTATCCATTAGGCCGCCGATGTGTAAATTGTTTTCACCTGCACTGCGGGCAGATGGAGGAGAAGGAGAGGCGCTGGACGCATAATTTCCTATGCATGAGCTTTCTAATCAGCTGCAGAGTAACATGATTCCCCAGCTTCTCGTGGATATGGGGGGAAAAGAGTCTCTCAAATGCACAATCTGCAATCAATATGCATGCTATGTTATAGGGATATTGGAGGCAGGGGCGCTGGTGACTGAGTTCATATGAGCTTGCCTTATATAAGTGAGATGGCTTAATGCGAAGGATGCGGGGCCCAGCCTGATCCCATCCACTGGAGATAGAGTTCAGCCTGTGCTGGATGAATTGGAGGATAATTTGACCTACAAGACAAAGCCCCCATAAGCACAATTTCCAGTGTCAGCAGAAGGCAGCCCGGATGAGTGACAATGTGTACGCACCCTCACACACACAAATAAATGCTGTCCCTATTTAATGCTGCAACCACAATTTGGTTTCCTAAGAGGGTCATGATGTCAAACAGACCATATGGAACCAAGCGGAATGCTGCTGAGAAAGCAAAGAATAATCATAATTAGGATATTCTGTGTCAAAAAAAAATGTGTATCATCCTTTGTAAAACGTTCGATTACATCAAATTTGAGGACAACATTTACCAAACTTTAAAAACCAGGAGCGTCAAAATGATTTATCAAAATATAAAATTTAAACTTTTATTATGGATTATATGAACACATTAAGACTGATAATGAAAAAAAAAAAAAAAGAAAAGAAAAAAATCGGTGCTTTAAGGGGGAAAAAAGTGTTGTTTAACTCATTTTGTATCTGCTGCTTTAAACAAAAATGTTGGCCATATAAAGCATTCCTGCAGGACAAGAACGACTTTATGCCAAGGTCATGGGTTTTATTCCCAGAAAACGCAAACTGATAAATATACATGCTGTTACACTACACATGTGGGAACTGGGAGATCAGATCATCCAGCTAATCAGCTTTAAAAAGCATCCATCCAGCAGTGTGAAATCATCATTGACTTGTATACTAATCCACACCTAAATGCTTTCACTGTCTTAAATGCACTTACTTTCACTCACGGAAGAAGCAGAAACTGATCATTTGGTTATCTAATACTGTCAATTACATTGAACGTTTAACTGTTTGGCTGATTTCTGATGATGTGGCGTTGAAGTGTGTAATTTCTGCACCACTAGAAGTTATAAAGCCATTATAAAGACAAACAGGTAGTCCTACCCCAAACTTATGAATCTAGATCAGGGGTTCTCAACATTCCCCTTGTCTTCCATTATAAGGACAAACAGATAGTGCTACCCAAACTCATGAATCTAGATCAGGGGTTCTCAACAAAGATCCAAGCTGTGTTCGAAATGGCATACTTGCTTACTGCTTACTGCCCAGTACACAGTGCATACTTCCTGCTATTTATAAAGAATAATGTGTGAAACAGTTTACAATAAGCAACAAATGTTTCAGAGTAGTATGCTGTGTTGTCACAAGACAAACACTGAACATTAATTCAGCACAGCTGTTGAGCCTGTTACCTTACAAATAAATGTGCTAACCGTTCTTTTAACAAAGGCCTGTGAATAAGGGTTCATACCACCGATCTATAATAGTTGACATAATGGTTCATACTAGTAAACAATTATATTGCCCAGTTGAACTCATTTCATAATTGATGATGAACTTTACATATTGAACCGAACTGAATCAACACTGAGCTCTCTTTAACTGAATGATAGTATTTTTGGCAGTTACACTAAGTGGAAAAAGCTATATATTCTTGTTACACTAAGTGCAAATAAATTTTGTTTACACTAAAATAGCAGCATTTTCTTTAGCAACAGGCATGCAAATAGTAGTTAGGTGGTAGATAGTTATACTTCAGTACTGTAGTACATTATGAAACAGAATGCAATAACATATTGAGTGTAAATTATAATGCATCTACATTTTATTAGATTAATGCCAATTTATTGGGACAAAAACCTCCCTACACCGACAGCTAAGCATGCCTAATAACATGTATTAATGAGGCGTTTTATTTCCACTTTATAAATATTTATGTTATTTTTATTGAAAATAAATGCCTTTCTGATCTGATATGTGATGGGAAAAGGAGAAGCACGTTTGACAAAAGGCGGACTAGAACTCGGGTCGATCGTGTCAAAATCAAACAGCTCACATTTTTACTCACTGCACCACTGATACTGCAGTAAAATATTTGTGTTTTGCAGGTGCTGTTTATCGCAGCCAGGTATTGGTGGGCGGAGTTCATGTAAATAGCCTCGACCAACAAATTGGTGTATTTGTACTTAGATATACACTTTGGTTCTTTTTAGAGCTGATTTACAGCGGAATTGAATTCTGTTTGCATAATTCAAATATTATTTTTATTTATATATGTTATTCATATATTATATTACTGCAATATTATTATTATTTAATATCTTTGAAACAAGCTGTACTGTATAAAGTGCTATAGAGACAAAGTTGACGTAATTTGACTTGATTATTTATTTTATTTTATTTAACCTTTATTTAACCAGGAAAAGTCCCATTGAGTTACAATAACTCTTCTCCCAGGGAGTCCTGGCCAAGATAGGCGGCACAAAGTTGCAAAGAAAGAAAACATTAAAAAGACAGGACAAAAATAAAATAAAATGTTCATACTACACAACAAATCGCTATACATAGACTATACATATACAAACAAAACATTATGTTTAACTTAAGTAAATACAAGCATATAATTTAAAGGGTACCTAGTTTAAAAACAATTACAACGTTCAGTCAGAGTTGACTTTAAAAGGTTTTTAAAAATATGAATAGATGGAAGTGATTCTAGTTTTAAGGTGTTTTGGAGTTCATTCCAAACATTTGGTGCATATGATGAAAAGCTTTTTTCCAAATTCTGTTTTTGTTGATGGAATAATTAATAATAATTTTTTGACAACCTTGTTCTGTAAACACTGTTTTGGTAAGTAAGTAAATTTGAAATGTAAATGGGTAATTTACCCATTAGTGCTTTGGCAATAAAAATCAATAAATGAAGTTTCCTTCTGAGAGAGAGGAGGGCCATTTTACAGTTTCATACAGAGTGCAGTGGTGAGTCCTAGCTGTTGCATCTGTAATGAAACGTAAGGCAGAGTGATATAATACATCTAATTTTTTTAATAAAAATAAGGTAGAGTGCATATAAATTAAATCACCGTAATCCAAAACTGTTAAGAATGAACCCTGCACCAACCTTTTCCTTGCTGAATAAGGAAAACACCTCTTTAATCTAAAATAAAAACCTAACTTAGGTCTGAGTTTTTTTAAAAGGCTTTCAATATGGACCCCAAAAGACAATTTATCATCAATCCAAATACCTAGGTATTTGTAAGAAGTCACTCTCTATTGGAGTACCACTTTGTGTTAAAATAGTGAAATCCATAGGAGAGTGTGAACGTGTAAAGACCATAAATTTAGTTTTTTTAGCATTTAATACCAATTTTAATCCTATCAGAGATTTTTGTACCTGATTAAAGGCAGATTGTAAATGATAAATTGCTTCCTTCAATGATGTAGCAGAGGTGTACAAAATAGTGTCATCTGCGAAGAAATGAGCCTTTGTTTGATTCAGATGTTCACCTAAATTATTTATATAAATAGAAAATAAAATAGGACCCAAAACTGATCCTTGGGGAACACCCATTTTACTTCTAGCAATGATGAGGTACAGTTATCTAATGTCACACACTGAGTTCTACCACTCAGGTAATCATAAAACCAGTTAAGCACAGTGCTACTAAAACCTATGTTTTGCAATCTTTGCAGAAGGAGATTATGGTCAACGGTATCAAATGCTTTAGATAAGTCAATGAATAGGGCAGCACAAGACTTTTTGCCATCTAAAGCATTAACAATATCATTTGTAACAGAGGTTACAGCCGTAATTGTACTGTGTCCTTTCCGGAAACCAGACTGAGTGGAACTTAAAATACAGTTATCAGCTAAAAAATGTTTGAGTTGCTCATTTATAAGAGACTCCAATAGTTTAGACAAGACAGATAATCTGGAAATTGGCCGATAATTATCTAAGGCCGACGGGTCTCCATTTTTAAAAAGTGGGAGGACAAATGCAGATTTCCATGATTTTGGGATAGAACCACTGTATAAACTAAGATTAAAAATGGAAGTGATGGGTTTAGCAATCAAATGTGCAGCAGTTTTGAGAAAAAATGGCTCAATCTGGTCTGGCCCAGCAGACTTTTTACAGTCCAGGCCCAACAGAGCATTTTGCACTTCAGAGACAGATATTAAAGTAAAGTTAAAATTATTTAAATTTACATTAGACAAGTTTGTGATAGAAATTACACTATCTGTGGGGTTGGTTGGGAGTGTTGACTGAGCATCTATTCCTGCATTAATAAAATGCTTGTTGAATGTATCTACTATATTTTGTTTACCCCTTACTTCACCCTGACTTGCTATCATAACTTCTGGGATAGTTGGAGGAGGTACGTCTCCCGAAGAAGATTTAATTACTTTCCAAAAACGTTTGGGATCATTTAGGTTTTCATTTAATAAATTCAGATAATATTCACTTTTTGTACTTTTAATTAGTCTTGTGCATTTGTTTCTTAATACCTTATAATTTACCCAGCATTTATCATTATTATTTACTTTTGCTTTAATCCATGCTTTATTCCGTTCTCTAATAGCTGTTGCTATAGAGTCATTAAACCAAGGATTGTCTCTACCCCTCACTCTGTATCTTCTAATAGGAGCATGTCTTTGAACTATGGCTAAAATTATTTAGAAACATGCCGTAGAGATTCAAGTACAATTTGTCCTAATAACAATATCATTTTTAGATAAACAGCAAAAGTTCGTACTTTACATTTACATATGAAAGTGTTACATTTATAATTACTATTCCCAACCTCCAGTTCACTCACCTGTTTGAAGATGAAACGTCACATGGAGCGCGCTGCATTCTGGGAAACAGTAGAGTGGGGGGAAAACTCTGAATGAAAACTCATACTTTGTTTATAATTTATGTCATTGTCACTAAAACTATGATAACTTTTCTGAACACATTTAATTTTTATTTCACAGAAAAATAATTACACAGTACTTAAGGGGGCGTTTTCTTACTTGAATGCTTTTGTTTAGATGTAAAATGAAAAAAGTAATACACTACTTTTTTATATTTGTTTTATATTTTTTTTATATTTGTTCTTATTTTGCATCTGTTCTTATTTATAACAACAAAGATAACATAAAAAAGAGCTATCTTGTGATTATTAACATAGTAGTGATTATTAAGAAAAGAAGTGAAGGAAAAGATGCAATGTTGCTAGGTGATATTTGCTTTGGAGCCTTCAGAAAACTCGATTTTTCTCGAAATTGACTTTGCTGACTGTCAAATTCAAACGGGTGTAGCTCAGTCATTTTTTTCTCAGATTCCAACAACTCATATATCACTTTGAAGGTATTTTAATGGAAAATGTAAAAAAATTAAAAGAAAATTGCTTATCGTGACTCATTTTGCCAGCACAGGTCACATATTCAAATCTGAAGTTGGTCAAGACAATTTTATTTGTATTTTGTGCATTCATGGGAAAATGCATTCATAGAAAATGATTCTGAGATGTCATGAAATGAATTTTCAGATCTTTATGTTTCTGGAGTTAGCAAAGTTTTTTGCATCAAAATGTCTGAAAAAAAAAAAGTTAATTTAATTGTAAAAATATTTTTCCATCTTTTTCATTCTCTGCAGTAACACTTAATTTCAAGGGGTACCGCTTTCAGAAAAGCAAGTAAACGGCCACTTTTGTAATTGGTGAACTTCGTTGCACCGTATCCACACCGTCTCCCTCCTCCCTCCTGCTGTAACTTTCAATACAAGATATTTATAAAAAAAATGGCAACATGTTGAAAATAACTAAGAAAAGAGTAATTGTCAAATGAGATGAACAAACAAAACCACAGTCTCATTTAATCACTCAGGCATGTCGTTAAAAATAAACTTCAGCCATACAGTACACTTCTACTAGTTTGATCTTTTGGAAGGGTATGCACAATTCTTGGAGATGCAGTTTGTTTACATCCAGGGACAGAACAATGTCAGGCAGTCTTACTTGACAGCTGTATCGCTCGTGATTGATGAACAGACATTAGTTGTGAAGAGCACACCTCCTTTACATATACATGTTTGAGATATCACAAGGTCATGAGAGCAAATCCTGGTGTTTTAAAAGGGTGGAAAACTGTTGTTTTAAACTGGGGCGTTAGCTTTGAGGCATGATTTTTTTTTTTTTTTTTTTTTTGGTAGAGCAACATTTTATATGCGTAAATGTAAAAAAATTTAGATTTTCGGTTTTATGACCCCTTTAACATATTATTAATTATTTTGGAATTCCAACAGAGTATGACCTTGTGATCACTTGTGATCTTAAAGGGGGCATAACACACAGTTTCAACCAATCTCATGTTGATTTCGAGAACCTATAGAGTAGTACTGCATCCTTCATATCTCCAAAAAGTCTTTAGTTTTATCATATTTATAAAAGAAAGATAGAGCTTTACGATTCTCTCTGAAAACAGCTGAGCTCCTGGAGGCGTGCCGTGGGCGGAGCTAAAGATTGACGAGCACTTGTGCGCCAATTACTGACAAAACAGACATTTGATGCCGCTTCACTTATAGTACGGACCACTCCATCTTTCAGTATCAAACGATGTGCAAATCCAGCGTCGAACTGGGCCTTGTTTATAAAACGTTTGTCAACAAACACACTTGCAAAACTCCATTGCTGCCCGGAAAAAACAAACTGCATCCACTGTTCATGTAACGCTGGGTTCTTCAGGAAGCTGAACAAGGTTATCGTTTCCTTACAACCAAAAACACAATTCTTTAGAGACATTCTTTCCGAGCATGTCCTGTGCAGTGCTGCCAAATGAAGCGCATTGATGGGCGCGCTCTTGCTCTTGCTCCGGTCGATGTGTGCACGGGCGCACTCTTCTGGGAGAAATGCCCATACAAGGAGTTCCAACCTTCATGACGTCATGAAGAACCATGAATGAAAAAAAACAAAACTTTCCGAAACTTGTAAGAAACCCGGAAGTGTGTATTTGGCATAGAAATACTCTCTTATACATCCAAATCGTTTTTTTGTTTTCTTTTAATTATCTTTGGCCATGTTTAGCATGAGAATCCAACTCTTTAACAGTGTAAATAACTCAACATACATGAAACAGCATTGGACCCCCCTCCTTTAACTTGTTTGGCTTCATGCTGTCAGAATCTAACATTCCGAGGCACACAACACACTGTGGTATCTCTTCATTCCCTACTGATGTACAGGTGAATTCATATTTTCTTGTTTTTAAAAAACTGTGTCTACACCGGATGTGATGGCTGTTGCACCATGCTGCAAATGCTTGATGAGGCTGTCTACACTGGACACCTCAACACAAATGTTGTAAATCCATTTTTCCTTTGTATCAGAAGTTGTGTGACTGTTTGGAGTACATCAGAAATAAAACGGGGCATCAATTTACTGTCGGGAATTTGTTGCGGCAGAGTAGACAGAATCTTATTATAATGGGCTCTATTTGCTTTTGTTGCGTCATGCTATTCATGTCTAGTGTAGACACGTTGTTTTGGCAGCTGTGACATTTAAAATAGATTCATCATCTGTTTTATGTTTACCTGGCACTGGCAGTACTTTCACAAACTTGTCCATGCTTAGTGCAAGACCATGCTGTCACAGTTAAAATTTGTCAGTTTTGTTCATGGACTTTAGGTTTGACATTCAGACTTTTAGTATACGTTGGTCATAAGTTCCTGTTTCCTTTGTTTGATTTCCTGCTCCTCGTTTGTAATCATTAGTCTCCAGCTGTGTTTGATTTATCATCTCGTTTGCATTGCCTTTATATACTCTTCCCTCAAACTCAGTCATGGATTAGTCACTGTTATGCAAGGTTGGTTTTGCACCGTCTGTCTGCTTGCCTGCCTTTTTGGATTGTTCATTAAACATTGGATGTTGGAATTTATTCTTCTGCCTTTGCTTTCTTGCCTGTAAGCAACCGTGACACATGCATCTTTCATTCATATTTTCACATGGCTCCCTGCAATACTCAATTGTGATTCTTCAATCATGCCATCCAGCAGGCTGTTATTTCACAACAACAACTGCTACAACTTATAACAGACTGCTCAGAGTACTGTGAGTCATCTTGAGGTAATAAAATGTCAGATAAATATTTTTGTGTTCAATTATTTACTTAAGGGGACAATTTTACTGTGGGATCTTGTATCACCTTGAAGATTACTTTTATATCAACTGCTAACTATACACTATCCCCTAGCCTTGTCATGACCCCTTTTTATAACTCCGCCCCCAGTTTGGGAACCACTGCTTCAGAGTGAAAGCAAACTGGGAATTCTATGTTCGATTGATATATTAAAATCTACAACAAACACCGTATTGTGATTGTCTGCATAAACTACAATGTTTCATCAAGGTACAGTCGATCCGACTATCTCTACAGCAGATCATAAAGTAGAAATCACCATCTAATGGCACACATGTCACCATTGGTAAACAATTGCATGGAGTGATAGATATTTGTGCTAAAGTTCTTTCTGGTAACATATTAAACTACATGATTTACAGTTCACATACAGGTTTACACAAAAAAATCTTATAAATGATATACATCACATTTGAGCCTCTAAAAGAAAAGGGATGAGTCAAATGTATAAATCATTATATTAATTTAAAACATATGAAGTGTGTTAATTGTTTAGATTTTTAGAAGGCACACGAGCTTCTATCACATTTACAATACTGTGTTTGCTATGTAAAAACATGGGTTGATTTTTCACATTGGTTTGAAATAAATCAGCAGACCAGCTTATTGGAAATGCAAATCATGGATCTGTATAATGATCAGTGATGCAAATTATTTATTTTTCTGCCAGTAGCTGGGGCTTTTCAACTCCAGTGGTCTATAGTGGTTTCTCCGGTAACGGCTGTACACAAAGCAGCACTGCGCTCATAAACAGTTTTATCAAGCATTATAGGAAAGACGAAATGAAAATACAATTGAAACATTTCTGGAGACAGTCAGTTCCCTTCAGCAATACATTGATATGAAAACACCCGTGCCGTGTTTTGACTCTGCAATGTGGAGCGCCTGTATTTATTCAATGAAATTTACAGCCTTTTGAAGTTTAATCATCACACTAAGCTATATCGCGAATCTTGTCTTTCCGTCCCCAATTTAAGACCTCTTAAAATTAGAATTAAGACTTTTCTTATATCGTTGGCCTGGGGGAATATTTTAGACACATCCTCAATAGTGTACCTCAGAACCATCAGGTTTTTTGGCTCCTTAAACACTAGACACCCTCCTCTGGGGCCAGCCGCCTTGGGTGATCAATCCTAGGCATGTGTTTTATAGTCAACTACTATTTTGATCTAAACCAGATCCACAATCCCATTGTTGGGATCTATACAGAGTTAAACCGCTCATCCTTTTCCCTAAATTTCCCTTGCTTGCCAAAAATAATTTTTTTAAGGTTGAAGGCAAATATCTCTAGCTTGGGGGTCAGGAGTTGAAGCTGGCAGATGCAAAGCATCAAGCTTCTACCAGTCCTTCACCCCTAAAAGTTAAGACAAACAGGACCAACATCATCCCCTGTGGGGGCAACCCACTTCTAATTGTGGTAAATTCTAATCTGAGAATTTTCATACTGGCCTTCATGATTTTTACCACTATACCAAAAAATCAGGAAGAGTGCAAGGGTTTTGGGTGCAAAATGTGCTGTTGTGTGAGAGGTTCTAATCACCCATAAAAGATTGGGCTCCAATTAAGGCCTGTTAGCCCCAGGGCACTGTCCCTGCGTGCTGTCCAAGTGGACCAGGGGGGCTGGATACTTACTGTTCCCCAAAGCAACCTCTTGTTAACACCGCTAGGTATCCAGGTCACTCGAGAAAAGCCTGTGAGAAAGATCTCATTTTAGTGCCCTTTGTCAGCCTGGGAAAAAGCACAATTAGAGGGGACTGTCATTTCCCCCTCTGCCGACTTAAAACAGGGAGTCCATTGATGAACAAAGCACCCGTATAACAACGAGAAACCCATTGCCAGGTCCTTCATTCCCCAAGGATAGACCCCATAAACCCAACTTGGGCCGAGACACGAGACTGGCAGATACACACCAGATGTACACCAACCTTCTAACAGCCCTTCCCTCTAAAATTAATGTAACAACTGAACAGACATCATCCTTACCAGAGATAATTGTCAGGTGCAAGATGTTCTAGGATGAGCTAGGTGAACCATGCCCCGTCAACCCCCTATCTTTGTTCTGCACTGATTAGTAATCATTTTCTTTTTCTTTTTTATATTTTCTATGTCAGTCAACTACAATCCTCCGCATAAGAAGCACCGAAAACCATTTGCCAATTCACTACCGGACACTGAAGTTCAAGCATGGCCTTTGCCCTCCCAAAAAGACCCCACCCATCCAGATCCCTTCCCATTTCGAGAACTTCTTTATTTTCTCTATTCAGAACAGAGAATGAATTTGGACCATTGTCCCCTCATAACCCCCATGACCATCATAACCCCCATTGTTCATCCTTTGTTGTTTTCTTTTGTTATTCTTTCTTTATTCTATATATGGTGTAACCAAAGCTGGTTTAATATTAATTACTTTTGATTGTTTTGAACAGAAAATGTGTTACAATTCCAACTCAACTTTCTACAATGTTGTCCACATCAGACCAAACTAAACATTACAAACTTAAATCGTTAAGACCATTTGGAACTCTTGTGTTAAGCCTATTTATCCAAAGACATTCTTTATACATACTCTGCCTCTTTGTCTACTTAGGGTTATGCTCCAGGCCTGTATTCACAAAAATTCCAAACCACATGCCTTTGAAAATACTCCACCAAGGACCATCTGGCCACACTTGATGACCCAGAATGAATCATGTACCGTTGTTGGTACAGCCTTGTCCTAATGGAATTTTTCGTCTGGCCAACACACTGCTTTCCACACTTAATTTCTAGCGATTATCGCCGATTTGATTGCACAGATACTATTTAAACTAAACTGAGCTAGACAATGACATCTCTGAATTCAATAATGAAATGCCTTTAACTGAAAATTGAGTGTTTAATCTTATCATTATACATTACTGACACTCTATCCTCCAATTTGATACTGTTAAGTGCTTTGACACAATCTGTATTGTAAAAGTGCTATATAAATAAAGGTGACTTGACTTGACTTGACTTGGAACATCTGATGACATAAACACAGTTCTTGCTGTTTAAAGGGATACTTAGTAGAAAAAAGGCCTCCTGTCGACCTCGAGCCCTGATGACCCGAAGTCTTCCTGCCCGCTGTGAAACCTCCCTGGCCCTAGTAAGGCGACTGTTAACCAACAGGTCAAGGCGACTGTAGACCAACAGGCAAGTTTGTATCGTGCTTATAAGTGGCCAGAAGAGTAACATCTCCTCTTGCCGGGGGGTCTGCCAAGTTTTCTGCAAAAATATTCCGGATTCGCCCCATTAGACCACTCAAGGCTGATGAAAACTTGAAAATAGCCAGAACCAAAACAGCTTTCTCCTCGGGGTCTCCTTTGAATATCCCATCACCCGGAGTGCCTTAAATAAGATTCACTTAACTTCCTAGAAACTGTCTTCCCGCTAACAAATCTCCTTCAACCATAGCAATTGCATCCGGACAATCCCTCAAAATGTGTGGCAGGGATTGTAACTATGATGGTGCAATAAGGCATGAGTATACATGTCCTTGGAAAAAACCTTAAAATCCAACCGTATCTGTGGTGTGGAAGTCTGGCCCCTTGTTCACCATGGTGTCTAAAAAATCCACGGCTTGGCTATCGAGCATAGCTTTGACCTTGATGGAGGGATGGTGGAAGTTCAACACCTGAAAAAACCCGGACGATGCGCTCTGCACATTCAATGACGCCAGCCTGAACCCCGCATACAGAGCTCCGCCGTCCAAAGACAGCCCTCGAGAGGATTTTGCTGCCTTTGTGGAGTGGATACCGGCGAGAAGCGGATCTCCGTTCACCGTTGGTCCCGAGGAGGATCTCACCAGTTCCACTCTGGACCCAGTGCCCAGCCCACCATCACCCCGCTGCGCGGAGCCCAAGCCCACCACTGACAGAGAGCCAGAGCCCACCGCAACCGATGAGCCAAAGCCCACCGCGACCGACGAGCCATTGTCTGAGAGAGCGACAGTGCTGAGGATCGCCTCGGAGCCCAAGCCTGTGACGTCAGACCAGGTGCGAGAGCTGGCAATGGAGCATGTGACAGTGGATGATGCAAAGGAGCACAAGAGCTTAGTGAAAAGCCTCGCCCACTGCACCACCACTGAGGGTGAGCGTCCCCTGGACTCTGGGGACCAAACAGACTGGGAGGCAGATATTTATGCGGACATGCCTATTCTCCTCCCACCTTCCTCGGCTTTCCAGTCTGCCTTGAACTGTCTACTAGCCCTTTTGTTCCCCTGTCTGATGCGCTCCCGGTGCTGGGAGTCGCGATTTGATGTGTGTGTGGGCAGCGCACACCAGCCCTGAAAGCCCGGAGGCTCACAAATGCCCACCCACCTTCCCGCTCCTGCCTCCTCCACCGCTATCGTCCGGCAGCCCCTCTGCTCAGCCCTCCATCTGTGCGGTGGGATCACCGCGGGGCTGCCAGTCTCCGGCGTCATGGCTGGAGGATCCCTTGTCTCCACCTCCAGCCTCTGAGTCCCGGACTGCGCCTTGGCCCTTCGACCCAGCGGTTCCGCCATGGCTCCTAGCTCCCTCCTTTCCGCCATGGCCCATCAGTCCACTGGCTCCACCGGGCTCCCTTGTCCCTCCGGTCGTCGACCATCCATCGTCTTGGGACTCCACTCCTCCGGCTGTGCCTCATCCCTCCAGCTCTGTCAGGCTCCTCCTTCCCTTTAGCTCCACCTCGGTCCTCTGTAGCTCCGGCTCCACCGCAGCCTTCCGGATCCCCACCTCCGCCTTGGTCACCTGAGCCATCTGCTCCGCATTGGCCCTCTGGATCATCCCCGTCGGTCGCCCCCCTGGAGTCGTCAGCCCTTCCTCCACCATGGCTCCTCCCTCCGTCGGCTCCACCGTGGGTCGCCTTTACGGCTGTGGCCTGTGTCCCACCTGGCTCCTCCTGCTCCAAGTCCCTCCGGTCTCCTCCCTGGCTTCTTTCTCCTTCTGGTCCGCCCTGGCTCCACGTCCGTCGTCTCCACCATGGACTCTGTCTGCTGGCCCACTCCCAGGTGTCTGTCCTCCTCCCGAGCCTCCTCCCAAGTTCCACCTGTCCCTCCCTAGTTCCCACCCGTCCCTCCCTATTTTGTTCCTGTGGTGCAAGGATGCGCCTTCCGGGAGGGAGGCAATATGTCACGCCTCTGGACTGTCTGTGTGTGTTTTTCTCCCCATGTGCTCCCCGTGACCCAGTTTCTCCCTTGTTTGATTGCGTTCATTTGGTTCAGGTGTGTCTCGTCAATTATCCTTGTTTAGTCTTGTATATAAAGTGTTGTCTGTTCCTGGTTTCCTTTGTCTGGTGTTACGTCTACCTTCATCTACCTACCTTACGTCTACGTCTACCTCTCTACTTGGGGATTTTGAACAGGCACTACAGCTTCTTGTGCCCCTTCCCCTTGTTCAACCCAGATCTTCCCTACTGTCGAGGATGAAGGTGGTCCTGAATGAAGATGCACCACCCGAACCTCCAAGGGCTGACCGGCCTCCCTCACTACCGACTGGGGATTCATCAGTGACTCCAGGGCCTCACCCGCCATCAGCCTTGTGACTGCAGCGGTCGCTAGTTTTATTGTTGATTCTTGGATGGACTTTAAGTTCATATAGGCCCACCTGCTAGCCACCTGCCATGCCTCTTCCCAACAAACTCGTGAGGATTCCAGTAGCTCTCTTCTGGCAGCCTGCAAGGGCCTCCCCATAGTGGCTCCCCAAGATATCCACTCCTGTATGCAACCAATTCCAAGCAATCCCATAAATCAGCCAATCCATATTTAAACTGAGAAGAGCAGACTGAACCCCCGTCACAATGCGGTTTGCTAGATGGACCAAACAGACTGACTGATGAATCTGACTGGCAGTGGCTTGAAGCACACAGGTTCCAGCAGAGCTGGTTCCGGGTTAGATCCCACTCTTCCTAAGTCTGTGAGGGATAGGCTTAGTGTTATTGTTAGGTTTAGGAATAGTACAATAAGCTGACATGTACTTGCAAAGTTACTTACAGGCAGTAGAGTGTGTGTTGGGGGACCTTTAAAATAAAGTGATAGCAGATGTTAAGCAGTCTACTAATATTCTAGTGACTGGTAGATGGCATGTAGTTGCAAAGCTACTCACGTTTGAGATTTTCAACTCACTATGGTCCTAATGGTCCTGTGGTCTGTAGCACGAAGCGAGATGAACAAACTCATTGTTTCAGAGTAGGTTTAGAGTTGACAAAACCCCAAAAATCCATCCTGGTTTAGATCAGGGTCCGTGTATCATCTGATCATTCGTTTTTTGATTTAATATTGATAGTAGAAAAATGAGAAAACGCCGCCTATTTTCGTTTTTTCATTTGTTCAAAAAAAGGAGAAAAGGAGAATTCAGCTTAATTTTTCGTTTTTCGTTCAGGCATAGAAAAACGAATAAACAGCTTAAATATTCGATGTCTACACATGGGGGGGGGAATTAAACGCCCTTTTCTGCTGATTGGTCAGTCAAAGATCAACCGTGCCTTCATCAGTACTTCTGCAGTTCCACGCTGAAGAATAGTAGTCCTCCGCTGCTGCAGGTGTACAGATTTATAACCTTTTTATTGCAACTACATTTCCTCTTTTTCTCATCAAACAAGCAGACTAATGAATAGCTCGACACAACTCGTGCCGAGGCAGTCTCTAGACAAGGCTTTTTTTTCTGTGTAGACCAGCAGTTCTTAAAGTGATCCGCGGAATAATTTGCTATAGCCTACCATATTTTTCAGACTGTAAAGTCACTTTTTTTTTTTATCATGATACATACAGTGATTTTTTTCCAAAGTGACTTATATGATCCATTTAAGGCCAAATAATCTAAATGTAGACTTTTAAAAGTAGGCGTGTCAAGTATCACTGTGGATTAGTTCATGTGGTGGCGTGCGACAGAAAGATGTTCAGGGAGACCAAGACGCGCCAAAAGTGTTGCAAGCTGTTGTTTTCTTTATTTTTCAAAGGCATGACAATTTGTAGTTATTTTGAATGTACACACACAAAAAAAACATAAATTAATACTCAATATTAATTAAATAAACTGCTTTAAAATGACTGCTGCATATTTCCTGTGCACTGCAATACTGGTCTGTGCTTGACTGTAGTCCCGTGTGTCTGCTTATTGATTTAACCCATCGCAGTGTATTGGAACTGTGTGAACTAGGGCAACTCACCTGTTCTAAAGGCTATAGCTACCTTCTTTTTTCGAAACACACACACACACACACATACACAATATCCCGCTCGCACTTGCCCATTTAATGGCAGAGAATGCTCTCTTTTTTTTCTTTTCTTTTTGAATTGGATGCAAATCTATCGTAAAATAACTTGTGGTGTATATTCTAAGCGTTCTGAGGGTATATCATATGGGTTTGGTGAGAAACAACCAAAATGGCAAGTTTTTACTTTTCTTAAAATCTCACATTCCTATGTGCGAGTGGGCAGCAGCTCGCGCCACGCACGAGCGCATATTTTGAGATACAAATTCTAATCAATTTTAATAAAATACAAGAATACATTATAAAACTCAGGAGAGTATGTATTTTAATATCTCTGTTCTCCGGTTGTCAGTCATAATGACAGTTTCTTGCGTGAACGTTATAGGCCTATTATACCCAATTGTATTCTTTCCTTTTCGTATTAGTGTTTAAAATATTTATTTTGAAATGAATTAATTATTTACTTAATTAAACAAACAGTTAAGCAGGGTAGGGTATAACAGCTGTCATATCATACCCAGCCATGCCCAGCTGATGCAAAGAATAGAATTTATATCTACACAGAAGCAAGCCCAGTCTATAGACAACCAAGAACGAATACGTTTGTTGGGAAGCTTTGAGGTCGTTACCATTAAAGAGAAGTGATGAGAGTTCACATGATCCATCTGGCATGTAAACAAAAGTTTTGTATAGATTTATAAATAGATTTATAAAACTTTTTGGAATGGCATTTATAACGTGCTTAAATTGTTTACGTTCAGTAGCTATTTAGAACACAAGTCACTGAAGGATAACAAACTCCTCATTCAATAAATGAAGAACTAGCCTAACCAAACACCCCTTTCAAGCCAACCAAGAGTACATAGATATATAGCCTAAATAGCCTGTTGTTCTATATTGGGGTTCTGTGTGGAATGAAGGTTATATAATCTTATATAAGCAAAACCTGTTGGTGTCTTTGTTTTTTTTTCTATCTTTTCTTATCTGTGCTTCTCATCCACTCTGCACAGTGCAGCTTCACACTGATTTAACTCTGCACAGCTAAATAAAACAGGCTTGGTGCTGATTAAAAATTTTTGAAATAAATATTTCTGTAAAACGCTTAGTTTGCACAGAAGAAAGCCCGATCTAGGACCTGCCCCGTACAGTTTAAGAATCGGTATACTGATACAGCAGCAGAGGACTATTATTTTCTTGAACGGAACAGAGGAAAGACTGATGACGTCACGGGTTCAGATTTGGTTGACCAATCGGCAGAAAGGGGCGTCTCATGACCGCCCACAAGGGGAAAACGAATTTTGAAGTCGTTTATCCGTTTTCTACCCCGTGAACCAAAAAATGAGAATCAAGCCAAAATCTTGTTTTTGCGCTTCTCTGACCAAACGAAAAAACTAAAATAGGTAAAATAGGCATTTTTCTACTATCAATATTAAATAAAAAAAACGAATGATCAGATGATACATGGACCGATCAGGATCAGCGGGCTCACAAAGCTGAATATAAATGTTCTCTGTCAACTCAGAATTTGAACCAGAGTTTGTTATTAACTCTGGAGCGCATGCACCTGAAAGTGTGACGTAGGGCTATGCAATTTAGGGAAAATATCTAATTGCGATTTTTTTTTGACAGATATTGCGATTTGATTTGCGATTTTAATTTAGCAAAGTCAAGCTTCAGCTCAATATTGTCAATAGTGTGCAGCACAGTATGGGTATTGTTCTCTGCTGAAAAAAACAATAGAAACCATCACACAAATTCTTATGGTTTCCATTAAAACCATTACAAAATTCCTTTTTGTAGTGTGTTTTGGGCATTATTGCAATAGGAATTACTGTTGTTCTATTGGTTCCCATCTGCCAGATTACATCCCACGAATAGAATCCATCAAATGCCAGTAGACACCATTATATTAAAACCAATACAATTCCCATTATAACCCTTAAATCCATTACATGTTCTATGGTGTTTTGGGAGGGGTTCTATTGTTTTTCCAGCAGGGAAGATTATAATGGTATTACTACTTTTGCAGAATTTAGTTAAATACTGAATTTCACCAGAAAGATTTCTTTATTTTGTGTAAATAAAGAACTGTATTACTTTAGTCAATTATTCAAGTATTACATAGGTTACATAGGCTGATTTATTCATTTTTAAGTATTTGGGATTTTAAGAACAAGTGGAAAATGTGCTGAATGTTTCATTTCATCCAAGTGAAATTAGCAAAGCAGTTAGACTGAATTTACATTTGTTTTAAACGCAGAGCCAGGCGCGAGTTGGCACAGGTTGCGCACGTGTGTCAAGCCTCGTCCATACTGCCAGATGCACTCGTGCAGAGCCGGGCGCGAGACCGCGAGTATAAACGAGTATTACAAAACAAGCTGCGTATGTGTGGCAAGTGTAAACGGCTCGTCCGTGAGACGTGGGATATGCGCCACGTGGGGCAGAGAGGAGCGAGTATGAGAAGCATTTATAGACGCAGGCTGTGTGTGCGGTCTTCTGAATTGGGAATAGCGAACATGCATTATAAACCTATTTCAAAGTAGAATCTGTTGGGGAGATAAAATGTGTAAGATAACGTTCATGTACTAATAAAAACATCTAAGAAAATGTATATTTTATTCTCCAGTACTAAAAGCAGAGCCGATAAGGGAGCTCTTTTGCGTTGTGGCACAGCTCTTGCAAATTACCCTTTTTTGTTCGGTGTCTGTCATTTCGAAGCCGAAGTAATCTCATATTACATAAAATTTTCTTTAGTATTACGATGTCTTTAGTATTGCCTGACTATTGATCTGACCTTGTAGATGCCATAATCCCACTCGCGCGCGCTTTCTATAAATTTTTTTGCCACTCAAGGCTGGCAGTCATGCATTTGCATTTGATCTGGAACAGAGAATATCGTGTCCACATCACAGGCTTTGCGATTAGTAAAATCGCAACATCTCAAATCGCAATTGCGGTTCGATTCAGATTAATCGCACAGCCCTAGTGTGACGTGTGCAGGAAACAGCCGATCTCACGAAACGTGGAGAGCATCAGCCAAGCATCAGTTGGATTCACTTCTCGTAAGAGTCAGCGCAATTCACTTTTCTGCTGAAGATTAAGAGACGTATTTATTAAAAATAAATGTAAATGCATTTACTAGGCAGAAATATACACTTCTGCTGCAGCAAATGTTTGAGAAGGCAGCAGAAAGAAAATATATGAAAGGAATCAACTGAATTTAATTATTTATGTAGTTTCACACAGAGCTCAAAAGGAAAGTACAGGTGCATCTCAATAAATTAGAATGTTGTGGAAAAGTTCATTTATTTCAGTAATTCAACTCAAATTGTGAAACTCGCTTATTAAATAAATCCAATGCACACAGACTGAAGTAGTTTAAGTCTTTGGTTGTATTAATTGTGATTATTTTGGCTCACATTTAACAAAAACCCACCAATTCACAAACTCAACAAATTAGAATACTTCATAAGACCAATACAAAAAAAAAAAAAAAAAATTAGTGAATTGTTGGCCTTCTGGAAAGTATGTTTATTTACTGTATATGTACTCAATACTTGGTAGGGTCTCCTTTTGCTTTAATTACTGCCTCAATTCGGCGTGGCATGGAGGTGATCAGTTTGTGGCACTGCTGAGGTGGTATGGAAGCCCAGGTTGCTTTGATAGCGGCCTTCAGCTCATCTGCATTGTTGGGTCTGGTGTCTCTCATCTTCCTCTTGACAATACCCCATAGATTCTCTATAGGGTTCAGGTCAGGCGAGTTTGCTGGCCAATCAAGCACAGTACCACCATGGTCATTGAACCAGCTTTTGGTACCTTTGGCAGTGTGGGCAGATGCCAAGTCCTGCTGGAAAATGAAATCAGCATCTCCATAAAGCTTGTCAACAGAACGAAGCATGAAGTGCTCTAAAATTTCCTGGTAGATGGCTGCGTTGACTGTGGACTTCAGAAAACACAGTGGACCAACACCAGCAGATGACATGGCAGCCCAAATCATCACAGACTGTGGAAACTTCACATTGGACTTCAAGCAACATGGATTCTGTGCCTCTCCACTCTTCTTCCAGACTCTGGGACCTTGATTTCCAAATAAAATGCAAAATTTACTTTCATCTGAAAAGAGGACTTTGGACCACTGAGCAACAGTCCAGTTCTTTTTCTCCACAGCCCAGGTAAGACGCTTCTGATGTTGTCTCTGGTTCAGAAGTGGCTTGGTAGCCCTTTTTTACGTCTGAGCATGGTGACTCTTTATGCACTGACTCCAGCTTCAGTCCACTCCTTGTGAAGCCTTCACAAGTGTTTGAATCAGCTTTGCTTGACAGTATTCTCAGGCTTGCAGTCATCCCGCTTGCTTGTGCACCTTTTCCTATCCAAATTCCTCCTTCCAGTCAACTTTGCATTTAATATGCTTTGATATAGCACTCTGTAAACAGCCACACCTTTCAGTAATGACCCTCTGTGACTTACCCTCTTTGTGGAGGGCGTCAGTGTTTGTCTTCTGGATCATTGCCAAGTCAGCAGTCTTCTCCATTATTGTGGTTTCAAAGAACAAGAGATACCCAGAATTTATACTGTAGGGATGGTCATTAATTGAAACTCAAATGTAAATATTCTAATATTTTGAGATACTGATTTTTGACTTTCATGAGCTGTAAGCTCTAATCATCAAAATTAAAACAAAAAAACTTTTGAAATGTTTTACTTTACATGCAATTAATCTAAAATAAATGAAAGTTTCACTTTTTGAAATAACTTTCAAGAAAAAATGAACTTTTTCCACGACATTATAATTTATTGAGATGCACCTGTATATGTTTTAAAATTTTAAAAGTTGGATATGTTAATCTATATATATCGATATTTAAACTTCATATAATAATATTAATATATTTTCTGAATTATAAACAATTATAATTAATATAATATAAATATAATAAATAGCCACAAAAGTCGGGCAATTTTGTCTCAAAAATTCTAACTGCTTTAATTTGGAGCTAGAGATACGGGGGAGTGGCTTCATTATTGCATCAGATATATGTAACTTTGATCAAAGCTGATCCAATTTGGGTTTGTGACCTCTAACCCAGAATAAAACCTGCCCTGGAACAGGGTAGCTGTGTAGTGCAAGTTACCATGGTGACAAAACCTGCTCAAAATCAACCCATTTTCTTGAGCCAGAAAACTCAGAGTTTGCTCAAACTAAACGTGAACTTATCTGGGTAAAAACTGAAACCAGTTTCGTGCTACAGGCCACTGAACATTCAACTTACGATTCACAATGAAGATGAGGTCCAAACTACTGTACAGGGATTAAAGGGACAGATCACATTCAAATTCTAACTTAAGCCTGAAAATAAACAAATTCTTAGGATTTTGAAAAGTTTTTAATTATTTGATAAGTAAACAATTAATTTAACTTGTTTACTTACTTACGTATTTATTTATTTATTATTTATTTATAATGATACAACAAATTCATAAATAATTGTAATTACAAATTTGGGAAGATGGCTGGTGCGTATTTGCATCCCTGACAATTGAACAAAACGGGCCAGATTTACTAACAGCTTGTGCCAGCGCAAAACATCTTTTGGCGTTAAAATAGTACTGTCAGGTTTTACTAAAGACGCGCAGTGACGAATTAGCACTGAAAAGGCGTGGACAAAGTTATTTTTGCGCCTGACCTTACTGAATATGAATTTGTAGGAGTTTCCCTTTCAGACGCAAAAGTTATGGAAGGAGAATATTCAAATGAATCACGCAACGTGTTTTACAAATGTTTGCGCTGGTCAAATGACTGGCATTTGCACCATTATTTAACGTCCAAAAAAAGCATGTCTTAAACTATTTTGTGCTTGAAATGGCTACACTTATTGTTGCTAGGAGGAGGCACCGCAGAGAACAGTGAGCGCGTGGTAGAAGGGAAAGGATTTTTTCCACGTTTTAATTTATTTTGAATGCCAGAAGAACACATTATCTGAACATATTGTTTGCCAAGCCGTGTTATTTTTAATTTGGTTCAGGAAATAAAATATATTTTTGAACCCTCAACTAGGAGTCACACAATACCAGGTCTATCAAAACGTCTAGCAAACCTTCATTTTTTGGGCTCCAGTTCTTTTCAACGCACTGTGGCTTCTTTATTCTTTATTTGCAACTCGCAAAGATAAATTGACATTACTTAATACATGGGTTTGAAAAGGATTGTGACCCATATTCAACATCATAAATGCTTGCTTTGTACATTACATCCAGTGATACAGATTTGTGTAATACAGTTGTGATGTTTTATGTATTTAGCTAATTCTATGTAAGAGATAAAATGCTACCAATCACTGAATATGAAAAATATTAATAAGCCACCCTATTACAAAAACATACACAAAATAAATTTTAAGGACGGTAATTGCCTACTTTAAAACACCCAGTTTATTTAAGCCTTATAATGTAAAAGGAAAAGAAGAAAAAAAGTATGCCTGACATAAAAATCCCTTAAATCCCTTAAAAATGTGATTTACTCCATTTCTATAATAATGGATGGCTTTAACACCTAGGTGTTAGTTTTGCAGATTCTGTACAGGTTACCTCATTGTGACAGCGTATGCTTTTAGCAGTCCTCTTGATTCTGATCAATTTGGCCTAATTAAACTGCTTTACATTTACTAGGGCTTCGTTTTCCAAAAGCATTTCAAATTATCCCTCGTAATTAGTCATGATGAGATCCCATACAGCAGAGGCCTTTGTTTTTGAATTAGCTTTATACCACATCTATTCAAAATGTGTGAGAGCTGCTTTATTCCATGAGTCAACTTTTAATACTGCTCCCAAAGCATGAAAATTACTGTCACTGGCAAGGATGACATGAAGTCTTGACATTTGTTTGGGAGACAGGCTGTGTCCAATTCCTTCTCTATCTTAAGCTTTAAAAGAAAAGCTTCTCATCAAGCCACACTCCATTGTACTTTATTAACGTTTCTAGCACATTTTTTTGAAAGAGGGTTTTGAACCTTTTTATCCACTTCACAGCACTTCATTAATTGCTTCTGTCTCTCCTGCACACTCATAAATGTGTACAGACACAAATTCTTGCATGTAAGTGAACATTGTCATGCGAGCACATACAGATGGACCCTGATAAAAACACTTCTGTGCATCAGTGTTTCCTTTATCGCTTTTCAACAGTAGAGTGAATCACCAGCATCACATTTTACCCAATCTGTAAATGTGAGTTTGCTCTTTGAATCGAATGAAATAAAAAGATAAAAACACTGTGTACAACAATATAATGACAAAAATATGTGTATCTATTGAGTTGTCCTTGTGGGCTGCACACAAAAAAGAGCATATAGCAAGATGAGTATAGTCTGCTTCGTGGGATAATGACTATATGAGCCGTTTTTCTGATGAATCAGTAATGAAATTAGTCGCACAAATCCTTCACTGAAACATCTCACTGAATCTGTTAGAACATTAGTTTGTAAAAATTAAATCAGTGTAATTACTGACTAGTTGTTTAAATTCCTGTGTTGGATTTTCTTTTTTTTTCTTTTTGTAATAAATATTATTTTAATAATAAAACTACAAAAAATATTACAATATCTTTAAAGATTAGCTCAGTTCCATATCAACCACCCAGTTTATCACCACTGATCAGTAAGCTGGCCTGGTCAAATGCAAAATTAAGCAAAAAGATGTTATCAATTAACATAAGTGTCCAGTTGTTGGAATGATGATAAAAGCTTAGTCAGATTCACCTTCCTCATGCTATAAGGCCATTAAAATAAATCAAGTGACTATTGAATTAACACAGAGAACCTGAAAGCTTTTATACTCTGATGTAGAATACATTGAGAATAAAAATTAATTCATCTCTTTTGCAATTTGCCGTGGGACTCTCGAGCTGCATGGAGACAATTTATTTTTTAGAAGGAAAATCTCTGTTGTGAAGTTGAAAATGTCGCTCATATTGTGCCTGAAAACACATGGCCCAATATCTGCGGATAATGTTAGTTATTTCTGTGAAAAACCATTCAATAACGTTTACCCTACTATGTTTCCTTTCTTTACAGAGGCTCATTAAATGTGTTAATATACAACATGTGAAATAAAATGTTGGTCTCTAATTACTGTCATCCCTACTTAACCCTCTGGGGTCGTAGCCCGCACCAGTGCAGCCTGTCTCGTACCGCGAAAAGAACTAAAAATACTCCTTCATTTTTGATCATACAGATAAGAATAACGTATCCTTTGAAACTGCAAACTTTCAAATAAAAACTTTTATTTGTGTATAGACATAATAACAACAAAACATGTTGTTTGTATTCACCAAAACTGATTTACCGAAATCAAAACACGGACGGAATTGGCGATAGTGCGAGTAGAGCCCTGCACGGGCCTCAAATTTAAGCCCTAGCCCGGCCCGTGTCCGACAGCTTATCAGAATTACTGGCCCGAGTCCGACCTGAGCCCGTCTTTTTTTCCCCCTTCTCCCAAAACAGCTTATACTACTGTTTCGGCTATTAAAATAGTTCAGTTTTGTATGTAATGGCAAAATGATTATATATAATTTTTTTTTTTTTATTGTTAATTTAGAAAAGTGTTTGGAGTATTTTTGTTCGTTAAATATAAGTTTTTGTTTTTTTTCAAGTAACAACCAAGTGGCCAGCGGCATACAGTCAGCTGATCATAGTCTATGTTTTATCAATTTAGCCTTCTCAAATCATCACGACTTGCCTAAAATAAAATCTATAGATATACTAAAACAGTTCAAGCATATAACAATGTTTAAACGTTAAGCCTGCGCTATAATAATAATGTGCGCTAGCCTATATCCAAGTTTGTGCGGAGAGTGGAAGCTAAAGCACGCTCTGCAGGACATGGAGGCACCAGCTCAAACACTTGCATTTTTTTCAGTGGAAACAACTTAAAATAGCCTACGCCGTCATTTTTTTTCTGATAAAGGTAAGAGTAATTCATCATTCGGAACTGTAAAGGGTCTACTTTTATTTGTGTGCACTCACAATATCAACAAAATGTTGTGCTTTTGTAAAACAAAGGAAACAAACATGATGCGCTTTCTGCCGTCTCGTCTTGAACAGGAGCGCTTCACAAAAATGAACCGATCTTATCACTTAACGAAATAAAAAATAAAATAAAAAATATTTTTTTTTTTTATTATAATCTTAATCATAATCAATAAAGATGCATTTCTCTCTAAAGGCGCATCTAATGAGGAGACGGTAAGTCAGGATCAGCAACTTCATCCTTGCGACACGGACTCAGAAAACATTTGTTTATTAGTAAATAATTAAAATATCTCCTTTCTATTTCCCGCGGACACATTCATGGTTATGTTTGCTGGGGCTTTGTGGCAAGCTTTAGCCTATTGCATGCATTTAACGCAGAACTCTTCAGCTGTGCTGAAGTCACTTGCGCTCACTGAGAAACCTAAAACAGGCCAGAGGCCCGGCCCGCGTCTGAACTACGGCGTGAAAATTGGCCCGAAGCTCGGCCCTAGGGGCGTAAAAAAGTGCAGGGCTCTAAGTGCGAGCGGCGCTTGCTGTGAGGCGGGAGCGACGAGCCGCAGAGAATTCCGCAGCCTTCCTCAAATTGTTAAATTCTGATTTAGCCTACTTAACGTATGCTGCATGAGGGGGGCTGTGACTGGATGATGACAGGTATAGGTGATCATTCTCAAGTGATCAGCACTGCTGATGTTGTATCAGTCAGTGGTTAGATCAGCGTAGCAGTCAAAAAACGGGACAAGAGAAGTTGCGTACGGGACAAATCAATTAGGCCCAAAATACGGGACGTCCCAGATAATATGGTTGGCAACCCTACTTATATGTATCTGAGTTTTTAAGGTTTCTCTGTGAATGAGGAAAATCTGAAAGTGAACGAACTGGCGCGCGGAGGGTTAACGCCGCTGCATTCAATTTTATCTTTAGAAGGTAAATTTAGAATTCAAATTCAATATTGATTTTAGAACTGTTGAAATTATTTACTGTATGTAACGCAAGTACTTTATAAGTAACTGTAATTAAATTACCTAAAAATGAACAGTAATCCCTTACTTTACTTTTTCAGTGGATAAGTAATTTAATTAATAATAACAACACTGATGCGGTCACGCCCATGTGCTAATCACACTTTTCACATTCTAAACATCCATGTGAGACGTGCGGACATGTAAATGCCCACAACCTCTGTAAACAAACGAGAAGAGTTCATCCCGGCTACTTTTTGCTTCTGGAACAAGATGCGATGAGAGGAATAACCCAGAATTTACTTCAGAAGAACACAACGCGATGCGTCGCGCAGCTAGATCCAGTGGAGGATATCATTCTGATGAGTAGCCTAAGATTAGTTGCATGTGTTGTTATTGTGACATAACTTGTGCACATTTTACTAGTTAGACTTTTTCCAAACTATAATTCCTGACTACATGTATGAAATCAAGTGAAACATTTTGAAATATGTGTTATTTCATTGTCTAAATCTCTCACAATGCCAGAATGTTTGTTTAATGTTTTATAACATGAAACCACAAGATATAAAAGTAGTACGAGTGTTAACACTATGAATGAAGGTTTGGCACAAAGGTGTGTTGTTCAAGTCTCAGTGTTCAGATCAGTATGTTCAATCATGTGTCCTTGACCTTCACTGTATATATTTGTATTATACTGTGTTGTAAATAAAATACACACAATAATCAAAATCCCACATTATTTTACTCTCCTCACACTCTTTCTTACCTGCCTCAGTCACATTCATATTGATGGCCCATTATGGGAGGCCATTTGTCCCTCAGGTGTGAATCACTAAATATTAATGGCCATTGTCACTCCCTCGCATAAGGGAATTCTATCACAAAACATGTTTTACAAATGTTAAATCAATATATTGTTTTCCGTGAAGGAGTGAACAGGATAATTTTCACATCATTTTGTAGCAAAAACTCTAGTCTACCACATCCAGTTCTCAAAAGTCGTGTGAACAAATATTATGTATCTGTTTTATGGCCTTATTTCAGTGAAAATGTGTTTTTCACTAACCATGCATAAACATTGTTTTCTCAAAAACACAAACATGTACTTTCATGCTGCTCACATATTGTTGTAGGCCAGTTTGTGCTGAATACAGTGTTATCAGACTTTAGCCATTAATATGTTTTTAAGATGCTGGAAAAAAAACAAAAAGAAAACACAAATGTCAGGGCACGTTAAAATTTCTCCAGGGCCCCAAAACACCCTCAGACCCCAGAGGGTTAAATGAATCCTTGGATATTGCTTAGATATTAAAAGTCACACAAATTGTGAAGTGAACATAAGAGACAGCCAATACTCTGAAAAACTGCCAGCAGAAATTAAAAAAAAGTAAATACATTTTTTTTAAAAGAAAGAAAAATATGTTGCATACAGCTGAGCTCTGTGATCCAGCTTCCACACTGGAGACAAAACACAGCCTTCAGTGGGAATAATTTGAAGACTATTTGTATGAGCTGTTTATCAAATTATTGAGCAGACAGATGTTTGTGACTGCTTCACGGTTACACCCTGGATCTGCCAGGCACCAAAACAAAGGTCTAAAGGAATGGTTTGTGATGTGCCCAGAATATCAATTTAATTTACTGCTGTTAATTCACATGCAAATTTTGACCTCCGTTAAAGCATATCAATTACCCCACGTACTGTATCTGAGGGCCAGCGAGCAGTAGAAGAGAGGGGAATATAACAAACCACGAATGAATTGTGGTGATACAAAAGGAGGACAATTAAGTATTTTTTCATACATGCTTAATTCAAAATTCCATGCATTAATTTATAAGGAGAAAGATAATGTTAATTTCAAGCTATTAGATAAAAAAAGAGACAATATAGAGATACGCCCTCTTTTTTGCTTGCTGAAATGCTCATATTTTAGACACTCTTTCTTGCTGCCTGTAAATGCAAAGACCAAAACTATAATACACGAACTGCTTATGACATAAGAGTCAGCCTTCAACCTTACTTCTATATCTGTAAGTAATTTCAGTGGTGTGAAAAGAATGTAAAAATGACAAGGCAAGTGTTATAGTTCAAGCTAAGTAGCCAGGTCAAAACTTCCAAGATCTATTCATACTTTTTCTATGTGAATCAAGAGAGTCACAATAAGTCTGAATGGGTCAAAACTCCTTTGCACCACTATATAGACTCTGTCTTCGCAACAGCATCTGTCTTATTCAACTCAAGTGATGCTGTATCCTTTAGTACAATATCAAAAACCACTCCTACATTATGAGTACTTGGTGAATGACACATTTGTCAAGCACTGATTGCTTTCTCAGCTCTGGTGGTTCTTAGTAGAAGACGAGCATTGAACATTTCACTGTCATCGTTTCCAAAACAGGATTTTTTTAGCTCTTCCTTGCTCAAAGAGCCCCGTGTCAGTAACAATTATACATGCAGGAGGCAAACAAAGAGATTTATTAGCCAACAAATAATCTCACAGAGTGACCATGAATGGAGAAAATTAGCATGTGAAAGGCAGAGCAAAACTCCCTCGTTCAACAGCTAAAGAGCAATTTAATTGGCCAAAAATTGAGAGAAATTAGAGAATATATCTGTAGGGGATGATAAACAGAACACCTCATACCTATGCATAAAGCTTTAACAAGAGATGTGCAGAAAGACTACTTCTCTGTTAAAGGGTTATTAAAACCCTCCTACTTCAGCGCTTATTAGTTCTCACCATATTTGATATACAACACTTGAAAACATTACTTATTTCTTGTGACACTGACACAATGTAGATTTTAAACCCGGAAGATGAAAATAGTGCAAAAGAAAATCCTTATATTTATCTTTGTCTTCTGTGATGTGCAACACAAACATATGTGTTAACATCTTAGAAAATTTTGTTTAGTAGAAAGCCCTGCATAATTATGGTGCAAGTACATCCCTTAAAACGGTTTAAAATAATTTAAACTAAAAAAATAAAAATAAAATACAAATAATAGATCCAAAGCTCGACTGTGCAAGAATTTCACAGAGGTGTAAAAAGTACTCAAAAATTTTACTCAAGTGAAAGTACAGATACTTAGTGAAAGTTTTACTCAATTAAAAGTACAAGTATCTGACCAAAAACATACTTGAGTAAAAGTAAAAAAGTACAACTTTAAATTGTACTCAAGTATTAAAAAAGTAGAAGTACTTTTTTTCCTAACAGATACACAGAAGTTTTGTTAAAGGGAGAAAACGAAACAAAATGCACAGGTCAAACACATACATCTAGTGCAACAACAACATTTAAAATGCAGCACAGTAGAACACACACACACACACACAATAGGGCTTTTCACACTTGAAATTGTTAACCCTGGGTCATCCTAAACCCCGGATAAGAGGAATCCTGGGTTATCTATAATCACGTTTCATACTGCTCATACTATGCCTGGGGTTAACTGTTAACCCTGGGTATTCATTAACAGACATTTCACACTGTACGTTCCTAAACCCCGGTTAACGTTCTTATTTGCATATTTGTGGTGTCACTGTCTCTGATTGGACGAGCAGCAGGCAACCTGTTTACACAGCTTTTCCCGCGTCTTGCCAGTTATTAAAAACGTCGCCGCTTATGTCTTTAGATCAGCGAAGATTGAGGAACAGCTGATCAGCTCTACAGGCAGGGATAGCCATTTTTAAATAAATTTAGTAGAAGAGCTACTGCAAGCGATTTAGTGCTGGAAATCCATTTATCCTTTGCTGAAACTAAAAGTCTTTGCTGAAACTTGTGCGACTTCATGAAGCGCGCAGGTCATGGTTGCTTAGCAACGGCAGACGTCATGGGAGCGCAAGCTACATAACGCTTTGGAAAGAAGGAGAAAGCGTTTTAAACCCGTTTTTAGGCGCGACATGTGAACGGCCTCATGACGCACAAAGGCGAGAAAACAAAGACAAAAGCACAAAAGAAAGAAAACAAGGAGCAAAGTATGTGAATATTTCTTTGAATTTCTTTTAAGTGTGGAGGGACTAACGTTATTGTTTACTTGTACAGTAAGAATAATACCGTCTCCTATTTTCTCCAGTTCACAAGCTTTCTGTCTTTTGATATTATCTTCTCACCGGCTGCAGTTTATATGACGCGCGTTTCCTGTTACTGACATGACATGAGCCTCGCTGCTCAATTTCTGATTGGCTGTCTGTTGCCAAGCGTCCAGCAGCAACAAGCAAACACCGCTCCGTTTCACACTGAACAAACTTAGCACCACAATGCGGGGTTAACACCACAAATGCGATGCTAACCCTGCTCCGGAGCAAGGTTTCATAACCCCGGGTAAAATGCGGTGCTAACACCGCTTTCAAATTACAGGTGTGAAACCTGTCTTTACCCGGGGTTAAAAGCGGTGTTTAGAACGACGATAACCCGGGGTTAAGCGCAGTGTGAAAAGCCCTAATGTCTGTTTTTGTGAAAAGTGGGGACATCCCATAGGCGTAATGGTTTTATACTGTACAAACTGTATGTGCTATTGCCCTACACCAACCCTACACCTTACAGGAAACTTTGTGCTATTTCAGATTTTCAATACACTCCATTCTGTGTGATTTATAAGCGTTTTGAAAAGTGGGGACATGGGGTAATGTCCTGAAAAGTCATCTTCTCCTTGTAATACCTATGTCATACCCTTGTCATTATACAAATTTATGTCCTCATTTGTCACAAAAACGCACGCGCACACGCACACGCATACGCACACACACACACACACACACACACACACAGACAGACAGACAGACAGACAGACAGACAGACACACACACACACACACACACATACAGGGAAAGGGATTAAAAGGAAACTCTATCCTTTCCACCCTCATGCCATCCAATATATATATATATATATGACTTTCTTTTGTCAGATGAACACAAGCCAAGAGTTTTAGAAAAAAAAATCATCTCTCTTTGTTTAATGCAAGTGTATGGGACATCCAAAAATGAATATGACAGACAGTAGCTCATACAACCCCTGTTAATGAATCAGTGTCTTCTTAAGTGAAAGGATAAATACAAAAAATACAAATACCAATATTTTAAACTTGACCGGCAATTTGAGTGGTTTCTGAAGTGGTCCTGTCCCCTTTCAGTTTTGGGTGAACTATTCTTTTGAATAACAAAATGTGATGCAGAGGCTAAAACATATTCCAGACAGAATACAAGAATGTGTTGCATTAATGAGGAGAGTCATAGAATTAAAACATACAACATTAACATTTTGAAAGGCCACTTTTTTTGTGTTGTCCATTCAACATCACTGTCTAAGGATAATTAAAATTGTAATTGTTTATTTTGGGCATTTAGGGTTTTTTTTTTTTTTCACTAAACATAAATTACAATTTATTTAACATAAAATGTTCATTTAAACACTTTTTTGGAGATTTGTAACATTTAATAAAAAAAAATAAATAAAAAAAACTTGTTACCTCAATATGCTTCCTCAGATTTGATAGTGAACTTTTGAAGCCAGACATTTATCTGATGAAAGTCACAACTGAAGTAGAAATGTGTGTGCTTTATGCGTGATAACAATGATCATTGGTTCTCATGTCAAGCACCCACATTTGAACTTCTGTTTACCATATTTGTTGTGCATAAGACAAAATATAAATGTAATGTACTTTTTAAGATGAAATAAAATTTTAAGGAATAAAAAGTACTGTTTTTTCTCCAGAAATGTAATCAAGTAAAAGTACAAGTAACCAGTTTATAAACTGTACTTGAATAAAGTACAAACCCCCCAAAATAATACTTAAGTAAAGTAATCAAGTAAAATCACTCAAGAATTTTACACCTCTGGAATTTCACTTGCATTAGCGATTAAATAAAAATGTGTGTGAACTGTAACTGAACTGCAAGTCCCTGCAGCTACTTAAAAAGTCATAAATAGCTTAAATTGTATAGTAAACATTTAACACGGAAAAGCAGGAAATACAGCCTAATGTGATAATTAAACTTCAAAAGGCTATGATTTTATTAAATAAATATGAGCGCTGCACGTTCCAAAGTCAAAATGCATGTGTGTTGCACATTCTAGGCTTCCATTTTTAAAGCAGTTCACAATCAATGAATGCTGTGCAGTTATGTCAATCTCTTATGATCGACAGTTGATAAATTATGATAAGTTTTCACCTTAGTGTTTATATTGCAATATGCTGCTGATGTTTGTAAGAGTATTTTAGCTCTATCTTTTTAAAATGAGCAGCCAGCATTTCTAAATAGTCTATTTCTGACTTATTTTTAACTAAAACTCCTGCATTATGAATAAAAGTAGTTTTGCTTTAACACTGGAATTTTGGTATAAACAGTATCTAGCTTTTAATTCAACGTTAACTCTTGTAGCTTCTATCTGAGCTGCATCATCACAGGAAGGAATGATTGAGAAAATTATTTAACACATTATTCAATATATAGATTTTACTAGTATTTATGATGTAGCCTGAGCACTTGGACTCTCTGAGTGATTTCACTGCAACTAAATTAAAGCAGTGATCCATCCGACAAACACCCAGCAGCAAGCACCACAACAGCTACTGACTGGAGAAAAAAAAAAAATGTCCTTTAATCTCCCCACAACACCTTACAAATAAATCAGTGGGTTGCATAATAACAGGAACATAGCTCACAGGATATTTAAAGTCCAACAGTTACTGCCTTGAAATTTACTCTCAAAGCATATGAATTTGTCCACAAGCACTGCTTTAAATGGAATGAATTAAGAGACAAAACGTCCTAAAGTTGGTTTGCTCATTGTTGGTGCATTAAAGTACAGCTATCAGCAAAGTAAAGCAATCTCTGAGAGGCTGAATGAACTGTACATTCCTTAAAAGCACCACTGCACAAAATACAGAATTTTTTTTTTTTTTTTATGTAAGTGTGTTTTTAGAGCTGAGTTTTTAGAAAGCTGTGTCTAATTTAAAGCAAATTCCGTATCATGTCTCTACATTATCTTACAAAGTGACTCCTGGAGCTGATCTAGGGTTGCATGTTTATACTGGAATTGGCAAAATATATTATGTTTTAAACACTATAATATCATGATTTTACTCATTTAGGTACTATTTTACTGCTGTTACCAAGTTCACCACTAAGCAGCAAACTGATATGAGGAAAGAATGGATCGCGTCGTGATCGCATCACCACCTCGGGTGTGCATTATTTTTCTAATAATTCAACGGCCCATCGTCAATTATTTCTTACATATATACAGTCATGGCCAAAAATATCGGCACCCTTGGTAAATATGACCAAAGAAGGCTGTGAAAATTAATCTGCATTGTTAATCCTTCTTTTATTTTAAAGGGGTCATATAATGGTACATGCACTTTTACAAGTTGATTGTACTGAAATGTGTGTTAGCAGTGCCTGTACACAACCATCATAAAATGATAAAAATCCATCCAGTGTTTTTTTTTTTAATCTCCTTATTTGTTTTACCCTGTCTCAAATCAAGCCGTTCGACCGTGTGACGTCACACGGTCGGATGCCCCTCCCATGATGGTTGATTGACAGCAGTGTTTCAACACAGACCCACCCTTGCTCGTGAGCGAGCTGTCAATCATAGTCCGCATTGTTGATATACGCTGGAGCTGTCTATGAGCAGAATGGCGTCTAAGCGATTGTGGTGTTCTGTTCTCGGGTGCAATAATGAACACAGCAGTCATTTTGATGTTCCTAAGTCCGCACCGCTGAAGACACAGTGGCTGAGTTTCGCTTTTGAAGGGAATATTCCCCACGAGCAACGTCAATGTTTTCATGTTTGCGCGAATCATTTTTCACCAGACTGCTTTATAAATGAAGGTCAGTATAAAGCTGGTTTTGCTAAGAAGCTGCACCTGAAAAAAGAATCGGTACCAACTATTCGTGTTCCTGCTGAACCTCCAGAAGAAGTGAGTGTAACGTTTAATTAACCTTTATATTAATCTTTATATTAATCTTTGCAAATCGCTAGCACGCTTCACGATGTATGTGGCTAATGTTTACATTCAGGGTACATGCATGTTTTCTATTTACGACGTTCTCAATATAATTAATAATCCCACGTTTATAATGAACAAAACGTTACGGTTGCACAGTATCCTCAGAGACTCCCGCTGCCATTCTTCAAAATATACCCTCAACTGTTGTCAAGGCAACACTCCACGTGTGTTGTGTCAAAAACGCCCCACAGAACAGAGGGGCAGGGCGAGCAAAGCTCACTAGCATTTAAAAACACACGCACTAAAACGGTGTGCTGAACAGAGAGCTGTTTTTGACCAGGTAAAATGAGTGTTTTCTTACAATACTAATGAGAATTTTTAATTAAAGTATATTACAAACTTTCAATTTAGACCCTAAAGAATCATATTAGCTTGTACAAAAATGGCATTATATGACCCCTTTAAAAAGATGGGCAGAGGCTCTCCAATCTGTGAAGGAGTGCATAAAAAGATACTTTAAAAACAACCTTCCTCAATGTCAAATTGCAAAGGCTTTGCAAAGCTCATCATCTACAGTGCATAACATCATCAAAAGTTTCAGAGAAACTGGAAAATTCTCTGTGCGTAAGGGACAAGGCCGAAGACCTTTGTTGGAGGCCCTCAGATGACACTGCATCAATCATCGGCATGATTCTGTCATTGACATTACTAAATGGGACCAGGAATACTTCCAGAAACCACTGTCAGTAAACACAATCCATCGTGCCATCTGCAGATGCCAACTAAAACTCTATCATGCAAAAAGGAAGCCATACAGTAGGGGAAAAAATAATTTGATCCCCTGCTGATTTTGTAAATTTGCCCACTGACAACGAAATGATTCGTCTATCATTTTAATGGCAGGTTTATTTGAACAGTGAGAGACAGAATAAAAAAAAAAAACACATTTCAAAAAAGTTATTAATTGATTCACATTTTAATGAGTGAAATAAGTATTTGATCCCCTATCAATCAGCAAGATTTCTGGCTCCCAGGTGGCTTTTATACAGGTAACGAGCTGAGATTGAGCTCTTAAAGCGAGTGCTCCTAATCTCAGTTTGTTACCTGTATAAAAGACACCTGTCCACAGAAGCAATCAATCATTCAGATTCCAAATTCTCCACCATGGCCAAGACCAAAGAGCTGTCCAATGATGTCAGGGACAAGATTGTAGACCTACACAAGGCTGGAATGGGCTACAAGACCATCGCCAAACAGCTTGGTGAGAAGGTCACAACAGTTGGTGCGATTATTCGCACCACACAAAATAACTGTCAATCTCCCTCGGACTGGGGCTCAATGCAAGATCTCACCTCGTGGAGTTTCAATGATCATGAGAACGGTGAGGAATCAGCCCCGAACTACACAGGAGGATCTTGTCAATGATCTCAATGATCTCATCTGGGACGATAGTGAACAAGAAAACAATTGGTAACACACTACGCCGTGAAGGACTGAAATCCTGCAGCACCCGCAAGGTCCCCCTGCTCAAGAAAGCAGATGTTTTTTCTGCTAAAAGGACATGACAACTGCACCGCATCAAAGGAACAATGGACGGGGCCATGTACCATCAGGGCCAGGGCATTGAAGCCAGACAGGGCATTGAAAATGGGTCGTGGATGGGTAATCTAGCATGAAAATGACCCAAAACACTTGGCCAAGGCAACAAAGGAGTGGCTTAAGAAGAAACACATTAAGGTCCTGGAGTGTCCAGACCTTAATCCCATAGAAAATCTGTGGAGGGAGCTGAAGGATCGAGTTGCCAAACATCAGCCTCGAAACCTTAATGACTTAAAGAGGATCTGCAAATAGGAGTGGGACAAAATTCCTCCTGAGATATGTGCAAACCTGGTGGCCAACAACAAGAAACATCTGACCTCTGTGATTGCCAACAAGGGTTTTCCCACCAAGTAGTAAGTCATGTTTTGCGAAGGGGTCAAATACTTGTTTCACTCATTAAAATGCAAATCAATTCATAACTTTTTTGAAATGCGTTTTTTTTGGATTTATTTATTTATTTATTTATTTTTTGTTATTCTGTCTCTCACTGTTCAAATAAACCTACCATTAAATATTATAGACTGATCATTTCTTTGTCAGTGGGCAAACGTACAAAAACAGCAGGGGATCAAATAATTTTTTCCCCTACTATATGTGAACATGGTTCTGAAGTGCCGTCGTGTCCTGTGGGCCAAGGCTCATTTAAAATGGACTGTTTCAAAGTGGAAAAGTGTTCTATGGTCAGACGAGTCCAAATTTGACATTCTTGTTGGAAATCATGGACGCTGTGTCCTCCGGGCTAAAAAGGTGGGAGGCCTTCCAGTGTGTTATTAGCGTTCAGTTCAAAAGCCAGCATCTCCCAGCCAGCATCTCCCAGCTTTCCTGTAGCTCAAATAGTAGAGCATGGCGCTAGCAACGCCAAGATCATGGGTTCGATTCCCAGGGAAAGCAAGAGCTGATAAAATGTAAAAACTGTAACTTGAATGCAATGTAAGTCGCTTTGGATAAAAGCGTCTGCTAAATGCATAAATGTAAATGTAAATCTCTGATGGTATGGGGGTGTATAAGTTCATACGGTATGGGCAGCTTGCATGTTTTGGAAGGCACTATGAATGCTGAAAGGTATATAAAGATTTTAGAGCAACATATGCTCCCCTCCAGACGACGTGTATTTCAGCAGGACAATGCAAAACCACATACTGCAGCTATTACAACAGCATGACTTCGTAGTAGAAGAGTCCGGGTGCTGAATTAACCTGCCTGCAGTCCAGATCTTTCACCTATAGAGAACATTTGACGCATCATTAAACGAAAAATACATCAAAGACGACCACAAACTCTTCAGCAGCTGGAAACCTATATCAGGCAAGAATGGGACCAAATTCCAACTCGATACCCAGACGTTTTCAAACTGCTTTGAAAAGAAGAGGAGATGCTACACCATGGTAAACATGCACCCATCCCAAATATTTTGAGACCTGTAGCAGGCATCAAATTTGTAATGAGCTCATTTTGTGCATAAAATTGTAAAATTTCTCAGTTTAAACATTTGATATGTTATCTATGTTCTACTGTGAATAAAATATTGGCTCATGTGATTTGAAAGTCTTTTAGTTTTCATTTTATTCAAATTTCAAAGACGTCCCAACATTTCCGGAATTCGGGTTGTATATATATGCTGTCATTTTAACGTGATAACTTAATTAATTAGTAAATAAAAAATAACGCAATTAAAATATTTTAACTGGCTCCGCCCCAGAACTGTACATCATCTTACATTTCATATAGTTGACTGTTGACAAATGTGATGCAGGGCCACAACTCCATAAATGCAGTTATGCCCTAAACTTCAAGATATTGGTGCAAAAAATGCCCCTGTATGAGTTTTTGTCTCATATGTATATCATACGTTACCACACGAGCATGGAGAGCAGTATTACACAAGTGCTGATTTTGTCCCGAATATCACAAATTTAAATGTTATTTTATACAATAGTTCAGTAAATAAGAAGCTGATATTGTGTTACATTAGCGGTGTTTAGTTTCTGAATGAATCCGCGGTTTGAACGAATCATGTGAACCAATGATTCAAAGGCCCATTCATAAAGAGAGCAATTGGTTGTGTTTGAAATGTCATACTATCATACTACTCGTACTATTTCTGCAATATCCAGTATGTATACTGTACATAGTATGCAAATGTTCTGTATTCATGGAATACCCGGATAACCTACTATATTTTCCAGAATCTGCTAAATATAACTTAGGTACACTGAAATCAGTACAGAAGATGTGTTTCGGAATGGCATACTACCATACAACTCCTACTATATCAGTCCTTGGATCCTGTTGACACTGCTTAGATTGCTTCA
The DNA here is from genome assembly GCF_012432095.1 of Onychostoma macrolepis. Classification (NCBI taxonomy): domain Eukaryota; kingdom Metazoa; phylum Chordata; class Actinopteri; order Cypriniformes; family Cyprinidae; genus Onychostoma; species Onychostoma macrolepis. The sequence goes on along the minus strand of NC_081171.1, from coordinate 28,585,463 downwards.
GTCTGTTTCTGTCTGTTGTGCTACTGAGAGGTTTGTGATCGTAGCTCCGTGTAGCTTCGCTTTTTATTGAATCTCTACCTTACTTTCACTCCCTGTTGTTTAAAGTGATAATATATAACTTAATTCCCACCATATTTCTGGTGTTATCTTTCAAATTAATCTAACTAATTTGATTGTTTGCTTTTAAAACCGCGAGTGCAGCACGCATGCAGCGTGTTAGCTTTCGTTAGCCAGTTAGCTTGTCACTCGCGATTCCATTCGCGTTTCTATTCGCGCCTATTATTGTTTTCTTTTCTTTTCTCTCGCTCCATTTTCATTTCTCTCTCGCTCTGTTTTTCACGAGTTCATCAAACAACAGTGGTAAGTGGTAAGTTAAGTTGGTATCATTCATCAATCACGGTGAGTAATGGCTTCTTCTCCTGCTATTGTTGTTTGCACCGTTTGCCACATGTATAGTTTATCTGTCTCTGTCAGCAGCAAGGGATTCACATGTGATGAATGCAGGGAAATAGTTAGGCTGACAGAGAAGGTTTTAGAACTAGAGACATCCAAACTTTAGTTGAGGACAGTAAGAATGTGAGGGCTGTAGATACTGCTTTGGATGCGACAAGCTCAGGGAGCCCTGTACATTGTTCAGTTCCGGTTGAGCCCCTGCAGCAGGGCAACTGGGTGACTGTGAGGCGGCCTAGTCGCGGGTCAAAACACCACTCTTCCGTTCTGATCAAAACATCAAACAGGTTCACCCCACTCGGTGACGCACTCACTGAGAAACCTGATGAAAGTGCTCTAGTTAATAGCGATTCTATTGTACGGAACGTGAAAATAGAGACACCAGCCACCATAGTCCATTGTTTACCGGGAGCCAGAGCGCCTGACATCTTGGCAAATTTAAAAGTGCTGGCTAATGCTAAACGTAAATTCAGTAAAATTGTTATCCACGTCGGCGCTAATGATGTTCGACTTCGCCAGTCGGAGATCACTAAAAATAATGTTAAAGAGGTGTGTGAACTTGCAAGTACGATGTCAGACACTGTAATATGCTCTGGTCCGCTCCCTGCTTACCGTGGCGATGAGATTCATAGCAGACTGTCATCACTCAATGGCTGGATGTCTGAGTGGTGCCTGCAAAATAACATAGGCTTTATAGACAATTGGAAAAAATTTTGGGGCAGACCTGTCCTGTTGAAAAGAGATGGTGTTCATCCCTCCTGGGGTGGTGCCGCTCTTCTATCTAGAAATATGGCACATAGTCTTAGAGTTCGTATTTGACTAACTGGAGCCCAGGTCAGGAAGCAGACAGACTGGCTAAACCGACCGTCTGCTAGCCGCCTCACATCACAGAAGTCAGTTAATTCTCAGCACATAGAGACTCTTTCACCTAGATATCACACTATAGAGACTGTGTCTGTTCCCCAAACTAGAAAATACAGAAAACATCCAAACCAAAGTAATAGTAACAATTTAATTAATGTTCAACAAATAAAAAACAGATATAATACACATAAACACATGATAACGCTTGGCTTATTGAATATTAGATCCGTTTCTACAAAAGCACTTTTTGTAAATGATATGATCACTGACCATAAACTAGATGTGCTTTGTTTGACAGAAACCTGGCTAAAACCAGATGATTACATTACTTTATACGAGTCTACACCCCAAGATTAATGTTACAAACATGAACCGCGCCCAAAAGGTAAAGGGGGAGGTGTTGCTACAATTTATAACAATATTTTCAGTATTTCTCAGAGGTCGGGTTTCAAGTATAATTTGTTCGAAGTAATGGTGCTTCATATAACGTTATCCAAAGAAACAGTGTTTATGATAAATCCCCTGTGATGTTTGTACTGGCTACTGTATACAGGCCACCAGGGCACCATACAGACTTTATTAAAGAATTTGCTCATTTTCTATCGGAGTTAGTGTTGGCTGCAGATAAAGTCCTAATTGTTGGTGATTTTAATATCCATGTTGATAATGAAAAAGATTTGTTGGGATCACCATTTATAGACATTCTAAACTCTATTGGTGTTAAACAACACGTGTCAGGACCTACTCATTGTCAAAATCATACTCTAGATTTAATACTGTCACATGGAATTGATGTCAGTGGTGTTGAAATATTGCAGCAGAGCGATGATATCTCAGATCATTATCTAGTCTCCTGTATATTCCATATAGTTAAAGCTGTAAAGCCAACTCCTTGTTACAAATATGGTAGAACCATCACTTCTACCACAAAAGACTGCTTTATAAATAATCTTCCTGACTTATCTCAGTTCCTCAGCATATCCAATAGCTCAGAACAACTTGATGATGTAACTGAAACTGTGGACTCTCTCTTCTCTAGCACTTTATACGGTTGCTCCTTTATGCTTTAGGAAGATTAAGGATAAGAGTCCAACACTGTGGTATAATGAGCACACTCGCGCCCTAAAGAGAGCAGCCCGGAAAATGGAGCGCAGCTGGAGGAAAACAAAACTAGAGGTATTTCATATAGCTTGGCAGGAAAGTACCCTATCCTACAGAAAAGCATTAAAAACTGCTAGATCTGATTACTTTTTGTCTCTTGTAGAAGAAAACAAATATAACCCCCGGTATTTATTCAATACAGTGACTAAATTTACGAAAAATAAAGCATCAACAGGTGTTGGCATCGATACTATCAGAGATAAAATTGTAACCATGCAGCCGTCAGATACAGTATCGCATCAGATAGTGCACTATAGATCCCCTGAGGAACAATTCCACTCATTCTCTACTGTAGGAGAGGAAGAATTGTATAAACTTGGTAAATCATCTAAACCAACAACATGTATGTTAGACCCTAAACTACTAAAAGAGCTGCTTCCAGAAGTCATAGATCCTCTTTTGGCTATTATTAATTAGTCATTGTCATTAGGATATGTCCCCAAAACCTTGAAATTGGCTGTTATTAAGCCTGTCATTCAAAAACCACAACTTGACCCCAAAGATCTAGTTAATTATAGATCGATCTCAAATCTCCCTTTTCTGTCAAATATACTAGAAAATGTAGTATCCTCACAGTTATATTCCTTCTTAGAGAAAAATGATATCTGTGAGGAATTCCAGTCAGGATTTAGACCGTATCATAGTACTGAGACTGCTCTCATTAGAGTTACAAATGACCTGCTTCTATCATCTGATCGTGGTTGTATCTCTTTATTAGTTCTACTGGATCTTAGCGCTGTGTTCGACACAATCGACCGCAACATTCTTTTGAATAGACTAGAAAACTTTGTTGGCATTAGTGGAAGTGCCTTAGCATGGTTCAAGTCGTACTTATCTGACCGCCATCAGTTCGTAGCAGTGAATGAAGAGGTATCATATCGATCACAAGTGCAGTATGGAGTACCTCAAGGCTCAGTACTAGGGCCGTTACTTTTCACGCTTTACATGTTACCCTTGGGAGATATTATAAGGAGACATGGTGTTAGCTTTCACTGTTATGCTGATGATACTCAGCTCTATAATTCTTTGCTGCCCGGTGAAACACACCAAATTGAGAAAATAACGGAATGCATAGTCGATATAAAAAACTGGATGACGAGTAATTTCTTACTGCTACAGGGTGTCTACAGATATGAACAAGTTAGATTTAAGACTTTTTAAGACCTTTTTAATACCACCATATGTAAAATTTAAGACCAAACCTGTGAAGGAGATACACATTATATTACATACGTAAATGTAATATTTAATGTGTTTTTAAATTTAAAAAGAAAAAAAAATATCATCGCTGTCAAAAATGCTATTTATTATTACGATATACAGAGAACTTTTCATATCTGAAGACAATATCCCATACAAAATATCACTCAAAAGCTCCACATCAGCAATATTTTTGGTGGTGTAAATGAAGAAATAGTTTAATTAGTTTTCTATTCAGCATTTAAATCTGCGTGTTTTTAATATTTACCCCAGGTTGTTATTTACCTCCATAAAGTCCAATATTTTTTAACCTTATTAAATGTATGCGTCATCTTTCATGTCAAATTCTTACAACTGATGAGGAAATTTAATATACACAACAGAGCTGTTAGCAATCAAATTAAATAATTTGCACAACAAATTTACAACCGCAATAAATAATGTCATGAGATTAATGTTTTAAATATATATATATTTTTTAATATACAAATAAGAAATGTTGGTGGAAAAATGCATACTTTTAAACTAATTAAACCACCAGTAGGTGGCGGTACTTCACTTATTCATTCAACCGATTCATTCAAAACACTGAATCATTCAGGAACAAAAACGCGAGTGCTGCTTGGAGAATGTGCAACACTTCTGATCTTTGTTTGGAACTATTTTCGTTGGTGAAATAGAACGAAACAGTCAATATTCTGTCTAAAATGTAAGTAACTACTTAACTACTTGTTTCTTGAACCAAAATCAATGTAACATTTGCAATCATGAAAATATTCAGTAAAATAGTCCCCTTGTCATGGTATGTTATCATCATCATCATGTTATAAATAAACTAAACTTTTAGAATTTTTACCTCAGTATGTTCGTTCTGTGAGTTTCTTTATGTTTGCCGTAGTGTTGTCAAAAGACCCGGTACTTCGGTACCAAGTCGGTACTAAAAAAATGAAAACGTCACGGTACCGAGTACCCGGTCAACCCGGTTCTTGACGCGAACAGCCCTATGTACAGCCCTATGATTTCCGCGATGCAGAAAACGCGGACGGAATCGCGGAATCCAGTTATAAAAACGGAATTTACAGTTTACAGTTTACAATTTACAGAATGTCACGGAATTTGTCAAAGTTTGGATGAATTAATCAAAAGTAGGTCATTACACTTAATCAAATGACCTGAACTAGTAGGCTATCTGTAAATATTAAGCCGCTTAATTCAGATATGAATCTTGCATGTTCTGTGAGTCTCTGTTTGAGTGAATGAATGAATGACAGAGACGAGCGTTTTTTACTATACACTGAAGCGCGCATGACGCTCGCGGTGATTTCAGCATCTGCCGTCTCAATGAAGACATAAATACATTACATCTACAGATCTGCTCTGAGAGTCACTTCACGAGCATTTTACCGTTTCATTTGAGTAAAACCAGCGTCATATCATATAGCTACACACAGAAATTTAAAGGTATTCACGGCAACCCGTCAAAATAAAAGTTTATCTTAAAGACATTGTGCCAGAAATATATTACTATCATTTAGTAGAATGTATGTGATACTATTACTACTGTTGAAAAAAATGAATATTTATTTTTAAAGAAATAATCACACAATATTTCTTCCATATTTTAATTTTAATAGTAAATCCCCTTTATTTACCAAAAAAAATAAAATGTGTTTAAATTTCATTAAATACAAGACAAATTAAACTTTACTGTTTACTGTTTTTCATACTTTTTTTACTTTAACACAATTTAAATAAGTATAAAGAATGGCATTGATTTTTGCACATTTTATTTTTGTTTGACTTTATTATTAAAAATAGTGTGTTTTTTAATTAGCATGTGGTACCGAAATTGGTACCGAGAACCGTGGATATCCACTGGTATTGGTACCGAATACTGAAATTTTGCCATTCTAGTTTGCCATTATGCTCATTTGATTTGATTTCTCCATATAAGTCTCTCACAGAGACAGGCAGCATGAGCCTCAACAGCGCAACATTGATATCAGAAATGCATTATCCATTATCGATCGCTGTTTACGCTGAATGTAATAAAATGTCACTTAAGTTTTAATCAAGCTATTTGTCCCGTCGGGCAAGTAAAATCCTCGAGCAATTTTTCAGTAAACTTGCATTAACCCATTTAAAGCAGCTAGGAGGCTTGTCAACGAGCTGGTGGTATTCGACCTGCATTCTGCAACCGCAATTCTCTCTGATGACGCAGTAACTACAGCGCGGGGAATCTTCCGTCTGTCCAATGATTGTAAACAGTCCCTGGGTCCGTCAGACTGGTGAAACTTTTGCGGTAATGAGACCGAAGATATTTAAGACCCACTGAATCTGAATTTAAGACATTTTAAGACTTTTTAAGGCCTTTTTTAAGCAAAACTTTATTTAATACATTTTAAGACTTTTTAAGGACCCGCGGCCACCCTGTGCTAAATTCTGAAAAAACAGAGGTGTTAATTATCGGACCTAAAAGCCCCATATGTAATAACCTAGAACACTATCTAACACTTGATGGCTGCTCTGTCAATTCTTTTTCATCAGTTAGGAACCTAGGTGTGCTGTTGGATAGCAATCTTTCATTTGAAAGCTATGTTTCTAGCATCTGTAAAACTGTAAAACGTTTTTCCATCTCAAAAACAACATTTAAATTGCGATATGCTCTCAACATCAAATGCAGAAATACTAATTCATGCGTTTATGACCTCAAGGTTAGACTATTGTAATGCTTTATTGGGTGGTTGTTCTGCACGCTTGATCAACAAACTACAGATGGTCCAAAATGCAGCAGCTAGAGTCCTTACTAGAAGCAGGAAGTATGACCATATTAGCCCGGTTCTGTCAACACTGCACTGGCTCCCTATCAAACATCGGATAGATTTTAAAATCTTGTTAATTACTTATAAAGCCCTGAATGGCTTAGCTCCTCAGTACTTGAGCGAGCTCTTATCACATTATAGTCCTCCACGCGTTCCCAAAATTCTGGCTGTTTGATAATACCTAGAATATCAAAATCGACTGCGGGCGGCAGATCCTTTTCCTATTTAGTGCCCAAACTCTGGAACAATCTACCTAACACTGTTCAGGAGGCAGACACACTATTTCAGTTTAAATCTAGATTAAAGACACATCTCTTTATCCTGGCGTACACATAACACACTCATACACTTCTATTATTCAAATCTGTTAAAGGATTGTTAGGCTGCATTAATTAGATCAACCGGAACCGGGAACACTCCCCATAACACACAATGTACTCGTTACATCGTAAGAAGAATGGCATCTATGCTAATATTTGTCTGTTTCTTTCTTATTCTGTTTCTCAGTCCGTATCCGATCAGATGGTGGATCAGCACCAAGAGATGATGTCTGCAGCCCTGATCGTCAGCGGAGAGCCCCTGAGACATAAATTTAAATTATAATAAACAAAAAAATATATATTATAAAAATACACCGAGAAACAATAAATGCATTAAACTATACATTGCAATTATAGCAAATGAATAAATCATATAAATGAAAAACTTCAAATAATGAATAAAACACAAATATAACAAATACATTAAATTATAAATTAAACTGCTCCATTGGGACAAGACCACGGGAATCAGATAAGCCCTTTACACAATCTGACATGGCTGCGGTTGGAATTGAACTGCGGGTTTCGTCTGGTCAGAGGAGAACTGGCCCCCCGAATGAGCCTGGTTTAGCCCAAGGTTTTTTTCTCCATTCTGTCACAGAGGGAGTTTTGGTTCCTTGCCGCTGTCGCCTCTGGCTTGCTCAGTTGGGTTGCTCAGACACTTAATTTCTAGAAATTATCGTCGATTTGGTTGCACAGATACTATTTAAATTAAACTGAGCTAGACAATGACATCTCTGAATTCAATAATGAAATGCTTTTAACTGAAAATTGAGAAAATTGAGTGTTTAATCTTATCATTATACATTACTGACACTCTATCCTCCAATTTGATACTGTTAAGTGCTTTGACACAATCTGTATTGTTAAAAGCGCTATATAAATAAAGATGACTTGACTATATTGCAGTATGCTGTGTGTATACTGTGAATAGTATGTGAATTTTCTGTAAGCATAGAATGCCCAGATTATATTAATATTTTAAGACACTGCATGGGATACTGTTTCCCAGAACGCAACACACTCCATGTGACATTTCATCTTCAAACGCGTGAGTAAGGGGAATAGCAATTATAAATGTACACAAAAAATAACACTTTTGTGTGTACGTATATACATATACAGTATATGTAAAGTACAAACTATCGCTGTGTATCTAAAAACAATATCGTTATGACGTCACCTTTATCTCTATAGCGTTTTATACATTACAGATTGTTTCAAAGATATTAAATAACAATAATAATATTGTAGTAATATAATATATAAATAACATATATAAATAAAAATAATATTTCAATTATGCAAACAAAATTCAATTCCACTGTAAAGCATCTCTAAAAAGAAAGAGTTTATATCTAAGGACAATAGACAATTTGTTGTCAGAGGCTATTTACATTAACTCTGCCCACAAATACATTGTTGCGATAAACAGCACTGCACAAGACACATATTATTCTGCAGTATCAGTGGCACAGCGAGTAAAACGTTAGCTGTATAATTTTGACACGATCGACCCGAGTTCTAGTCCGCCTTTTGTCAAACTCGTGCTTCTCCTTTTCCCATCACATATCAGATCAGAAAGGCATTTATTTTCAATAAAAATAAAGTAAATATTTGAAAAGTGGAAATAAAACGCCTCATTAATACATGTTATTAGGCATGCTCAGCTGTCGGTGTAGGAAGGTTTTTGCCCCAATAAAGTGTCCCAATAAAATTTATAAGCATTATAATTTACACTCAATATGTTATTGCATACTGTTTTATAATGTACCACAGTACTTAAGTATAAATATCTGCCACCTAACTACTATTTACATGTCTGTTGCTAAAGAAAATGCTGCTATTTTAGTGAAAACTGCAAATTTATTTGCACTTAGTGTAACTAGAATAAATCGCTTTTTCCACTTAGTATAACTGCCAAAAATACTATCATTCAGTTAAAGAGAGCTCAGTGTTGATTCATTTCTTTTCTACATGTAAAGTCCATTATGAAATGAGCTCAACTGGGCAATATTACTAGTATGAACCACTGATCTATTATAGATCAGTAGTATGAAGCCTTATTAACAAGCTTTTCTAAAAAGAACGGTTAGCACATTTGTTTGTAAGGTAACAACTTTGACAGCTGTGCTGAATTAATGTTCAGTGTTTGTCATGTGACATCACTTTAGCATACTACTCTGAAACATTTGTTGCATATTGTATACTGTTTCATACATTACTCTTTAAAAAATAGGAGGCAATATGCACTGTGTACTGGGCAGTTAGCAATAAGCATGTATGCCATTTTGAACACAGCCATTTACTTCATTCCTGAATGAATCAGCCATTTGAACGAATCAAATGAATGAATAACTCATAAAGACATTTACCGCCAACTGCTGGCAGATTTAGTTTCTTATTTAGAGTGTCATTTCATTAAAAAAAATAAAAATAAAATAAAATAAAATAAATAATAATAATAATCATAATAATAATAAAAACATTAAATGGATTGTTCACCCCCCCCAAAATAAATAAATTCTGTCATCACTTACCCTCATGTCATTTCAAACCTTTCTTTTGTGGAACATAAAAGAATGTATTTTGAAGACCATTGGTAACAAAGCTGTTTTGGTTACTAGTGACTTTCATTGTATCAACAAAAATGAGATATGTTATATATTAGAGATGTTTCTCTAATTATCTTCTTTTATGTTCCATAGTTTATGTTAGGCTGTTGTAGCCTAAATGTTTTATGTGTATTATTATGTGTATCTTATTATGTTATCTATATTATATTATATTATTATATATTATCTTTTGAGGCTGCTTATTTGGCACCTATGGTATCAATTTAGTATCGATTTCTCTCTATGAGATTCTGCTTTTTTCCCTTTCTATCACCATAACATATAATGCCAATAAATAGCAACTGCAACCGTAGGTTAATGGTCTCAATTTGCCCATTCTGAGGGGAGTTTCCTTCTCTATAGAATAGGCCAACTGGGAAATGGAGAAAGCTGCCAACATGTGCAATAGATGTCAGAATAGGAGAGCAATTTACAGTAAGTGGGTTTAACTTCTTTCTGTCTTATCTTAGAGAAATGGTAAGAATCCGGAAGATTACCACCTAAAGCGAATCTCAATTGACAGCCAGTAGTGTTGTCCCCGTATCCCTGACAATGCTTGATTACTCACCTCTATCAACTTGAGAGACACTTACCTTCATGTTCTGAGCATCTGTCTAACTGATGTCTGCCTCTGTGCTGATAGAAAAACCCAATAGACGCATGAAACTCACATTCAGCTGCCTCTTTTTCGATGTAGACACCACACAGCTAGAGACAGAAAAAATAATTTAGTGGACCATTTGGATGAGGGTCAGGGGTGCGTGCACAGTTATTTTTGAAGGCACTGACACCTGTGTGCTTACCTTGTGGGCTTGCCTTCATTAAGAAGAGTGTGGAGGAGCTCAAAGAGAGAATCACAACACAAGTGTTGAAGGGAAGACACGATGAAACTGAACTGAGAAAGAGCGGACACAATCAATTTCTCCTTCAAGATTCCACACAGTGACACACTAGTTCAACAGTCAGAAATAGGTCTCTATTACAGTTCCACACTCGTGAAGCAGAAATTTCAATAGAACTCTTAGAAGGGAATTAGTATTTTAGAGCCATGAGTTTCCTTAGCTATTTTCTATACGTTTTTAGAATGACAGTGTTTGATATGCAAAATAAAGTATATGTGGTTAAAGTCACAATGAAACAGAAGTAACAACAAAGTTAGGGCTGGACGATATATTGAACACGATATTCATGCGCATCTCGTCAGTAAAGCAGGTTCCATGATTAGCGCTAAATCTCCATCACCTGAGCCGAACTCTGTGTATTAAATGGCGCTCTATTTGAAAACAGGTGATGGAGATTTAGCACTAATCACGGAACCTGCTTTACTGACGACATGCGCATGAATATCGTGTTCGATATATCGTCCAGCCCTAGAACAAAGTAATAAGTAACAACAAGTAATAACAAAGTTTTTGTTGCTAATTGTGACTTACACAGAGTGTAATGGATTATAAAGGAAGAAAGTAGGCCCTATGCATCAGTTGTTGATTGGATCTTTAAGATAATAATTGGAAGAAAAAATACTATAGTAAATGTCCGTGGGTTCATCTGTCATTTATTCTGTTGTTTAGCCAAAAGCAATGACATTTTCTGTTGCATTCAGACAGAGCCGGCCCAAGGCATAAGCGAACTAAGCGGCTGCTTAGGGCCCCGTGGCCACCAGAGGGCCCTCAAGAGTAGCCTACATGATATGACAGTTTATTTTATTTTATTTAAATTCGTGATAGGCTATATTATGTCAATGGACAGTGGTAATTATATGAAAGCGCAATATTAAATAATTAAATAATCTGTACATATTTTATTATTTCCATAGCTACGTGTCATGCAGGCACAATAATGACCATGTTGATAATATGCGCTGGACGCTGCCGTGTGGATCTGTCGGATTAACATCACGTAAATTCACCTATTTCTCCCGAAATACATGAAAGTAAGTGGCCAGTTAGCTGGGAGAAAAACAGAGTAAACTTTATAGTAAACTACACAATGTGTATTTGATAGGAATAAAACACGTCGTCCATTAATTGAAAGGATTATTATTGCCGCTTTCCATATAAATCAGTGTGTAGCCTATTTAACAAACTAAATGTATTTTTTACTTAATTGAAATGTATTTAAATGTCTGAAACCTAAAATAAACTTTATTCGGTTGAAAACACTGAACAGTTATGAAATATGAAAAGCACTGAGCACATCTTTCTTTTCTTTTTTTCTCTGAGCTCCTCTTTCTCTCTGGCGCGTCAAAGGGTTAAACTCAATCACATTTTGGGGGTGGAGGAGGGACAACAGTTAATTAGCATAGCCTATGTAGGGTATCTTTTTGTTTTAGGGAAGTTCATGTTTGAACATCAAAACATCAGCAAATAGACATCTTAATATATATAACATTTTACTTAGTTTTAGATAGTTTTCTACGTAAAAAATAACTTCCCTGGGTATATATTTTTGTCAGAATTATAAGCTTCTGTTTCATGAACTGATAACAGCTTAACATTATTTACCTTAGCCTACATTTGGGGTCTTTGCCATTATATTCCAATATCATTACGCCTCAGTTAGCTAGATATAGATTAAGAGTTGTTATTTTATGTACAGATGTTCTCTGCTGTTTAACAGGCCTATTTATTATAAAAAAGTATGACTTGTAATAAAAGTATAACTTTGATTAATATTTATGTTGTTAAAATAACATTCTGTTCTGTAAATGCATTGTCTGCTGCTTTATTTAGCTACTTTTCAGCACACCACATTAAGTATGCCACTTAATACTTAAGTATGAATGTTAAACTTAAGACTACTTAAGACTTTGAATGTTAAAATGCAAATTAACACCTGACCACTCTTGTAAGTTTGCAACTGTTACAATTAAAAATCACAGAAGGGTAAAAACATACCATGGGTGTGTTAGATTTATAGTGTGTGAATAATCAAGCTTTGACAATAACCAGTCATATTGGCAGCACCGAGGGGCCCCCAAATAAAATTCTGCTTAGGGCCCCATAAAGGCTTGGGCCGGCCAAGCATTCAGGACTATTTCATTCATTATACTTCAGTACTGAATATGAAGATCATACTGCAACCCAACTATAAGAATCAGCAAAAGTTGGAAATGGAGGGTTTCAAATAAAATGTAGGCCTGTATGAACAATTACAACATTCACTGAGTTGTCTTCTGAATGGTCTTTATTTATTTTGAAGCACCCTCACCCAAGAGCATTTTAATTCATTACAATACAACTTACATTACAATACTTTTTTAAAAGGCATTGGATACATTTGTACTATACATTTGTATCTTCTTGTGGAAGACGTTGTTTCATTTGCATATTTCGTCTCGTATTAAATATTAATTATTAAATATGAATATTCTGAGGTAAAATGTAGGGTTTGTACTTTTTGTCGGGTTAATGTGGATGTCTTAAGTAAAAACGTGTAATTTGTACCTTTTCAGTCCTGTTCCAGCCGTGTTGTTCATAGACATATAAAATACCAAATAAAATGTATTATGTCTATGGTGCTGTTCCTTTCTTAGGTAGAATGTGTCTAGCAGAGCCTGAGAGAAATTTTCGCGCCCTTCAGTCAACTAGCTCGCGCGGTCTCCTGGGTAACGGTGAGTATGGCAACCACTGTAAACAACGCGCCCTGCCACAGCGAGGTGAAGAGAGAACAAAACAGCTATGGCTTTCTGCAACACCGAGTATTTCGACCAGATTGGGAATATTCAAAAGAGCATGCACGAAAGGTAAGAGCATGGTGTACATGTTGCTGTTGTTTTTTTCTTTTAATTTTAGACACGATAGATGCTGTATTGTCTAGAAATAAAACATTAGGAATTTTAAGTGGGCCTTGAATGAGGCAGCGCAGTAGATTTCAGCTCTGACCGGAATGTAGCTGTCGAGCTCGGTGAGACGAGAGCGATAACCAGTGGGAGTGCGCTAAACTAGTCATTATAGCATTTAAAATAACAAATAATTTATTAATAATCTGTGTGTGGTAGTGAGCTCAAGTAGTATGTCAGATGTTTGCTTATCTGTCTTTTTTTCAGTATTAAGTAAGTTCGAAAATTAGCCTTCACAGATTATTGCTTTTCAGGATAATATATTTGTATACAGTATCACTATAGCTGGTCGCTTTATTTTTGTGAGAAATGTAAAGTTATACTGTATTATAAAGTTAGTCTATTTGGTAACGCTATCTGGCTAAACTGTACGTTATGTAATAAATGTAATCTGTTTAAACTATATATGTAATAAGATCTATTTAAGCAATACATTTAATAAGAAATGTTTAACTCTGAAAGCTGCAGGTGTATTAATATTCTTTTTTTCTGCATTTAGGGAGAGAAGGAGACATGAGCTGGAAGAAAAACTGTTTGCCTACTTAAGATCAGAGGAAAGATTGTAAGTATAAAAACATTAGAACCTTACAAAAAATATTAATTGTAAATATCTTATCAAGAAACAAATAAAATTATATAAAATATATAATGATTTATATTATCCTACACCAACATCCATATAGAATCCATAAAAATAAAACCATTGTAAATATGTAGACAAAAGGCAGATAGCTTGATGAATATGGGTTCCCCTCATGTAGCTAACAGCACGTTTTGATGTGCCATTGCTCTATATGGGACTGTATTCAGGGCAGAAAATAAATGTTTATCATCTTTCACTACGGTATTATTTTTGTTGTGCTTTCATGTTATTACTTTGAGTAATTATTTGTTATTTTTATCCTTTATCCTATGTATTTTTTTATAATTATTATTTTAATGAGTCTATATTGTAGTGACACACCATTTTTGATGCTACTTCAATTGTTTTATTATTTCACTAATACAATAGGCATTCTCCAATAAAAAATGTTTATTTCAGGACAAATAAGTAGACTACTCTACGCACTCATTGATGATTTTGTGATACTTACGTTGTCATCTGTTTCTGTTTAAGTGCTTGAGAACAGTTTGTTTTTATGATGGCTCAATTAAATGCATTTATAAAAATAAAGAATTTTGATATGAGGCCGTGACGGTCAAGGGTATGTGAGAGATTAGTAGATCAGCATTTATCATTCATTTTAAAATTTCAGCTGTCATTATCCATTTTCGCCCTTTGCTAGTCACAAAACTCCATCTTAGCTGTGGAGAATCCATTAGTACTACTGTAAAGTGGCCCTTGACAAATATGCAATGTTTTAGTTTGTCTTGTACTATGCACAGTGAGGAGCAATTAGTTATACCAATAAGCTAGCATTAACCTATTTATAGTAATGTTTGACCTATTTGTAACAGGTCTCTATATTTATTTCCATAAATAATATAGACAAAATCAGTGCAGCCTTTTCTTAAAAAGAGAGAGAGAGAGAGAGTGGCAAAGCTGTCCCTTTCATATCTGTCTCCTGCTCACAGGACTAAGTTGAAGTGTGCCAAGATGCGCTGCTATTACAAGGAGCTGCGAGAGAGAGAGCAGCAAGCAAAGACACGCAACCTTGAGCTTCTTGGGAATGTGGAGAACTTGGCATCAAAAATGAAAGAATTCTCCATTGACTGTAGCAGGCTGCTTCAAAAGAGGGTAACAACCTTGGGCAGCTTCATCTGTCCCAATATCCATCATATGCGCTTCTTAAAACAGTACTGACTCTGTGTGTATTGTTGTTTCACACTTTTTATCATTGAAGATGTACGTTTGATTTGGTTTAGAGCAAATACATCAAATCAAACTGTCTCTTTGGCAGCCCAGCCTGTCTTTTGGTTGTTATTTTATTTTTTGTTATTCTCATGTCAGAACACATGTTTGTGTTGTTCTGATTGTAGACATGAAATGAAATGTGAAGTCTTGTGTGTTATACTTACCATGATATGCAGTGACCCAAATGACAGCTGCTCGGGAGCAAAAATTTTAGTGTAGTCTGAATATTTGATTTGTATTTCCCAAAACTAAGAGATTCTTTTGAGGCACTGAATTTTTTTTTTTCTTCCCCCAGACATATATTCTGAGCCTCAATTAGACCATTGCCATAATCCTGTAATTGTCTGTCTAATTGTCTTCCAGTGTTTAAACATTCGCACTTATTGTTGTTTGGGAACAATCATAAACACTCCAGCACTCATTTATCACTGCACACAAATGAGAAAAAGAAAACAACAGCTCCGTCAGATTGTCACTTAAAACTGAACAGTGCTCCACAGCTTAATATCAAATTAGACAAATTGTTTAATTACACCACCACAAATTAATCGCCCTGTATTCAGATAGTGAAGTGCCTCTGAATTTGCCTTTTTGTGAAAGGAACCCGTTTTTCTACTTTTTTGTGTGTGTGTGTGTGTGTGTGTGTGTGTGTGCATATGTGTTTGTTATATTTTGTTTTGTTGCTGCAATGGTTGCTTTGAATTTCAGTAGGATACCTGATAATTTAGCTGCCAGTCAAGGAGTATCACTTTGATTTTTATTACACTAAACTGATCCTTATTACTTAATTGCTCAAATTCATACCATGACCTCAAAACATCACGTTCAACTCTAAAACACTCTTTCACTTTGACGTTTTTTCTTCCCACCTATGTTTTAACAGTGCTAATATTTGTCTGCTTGTAGCTGTGTTATCACGCCTAAAAGGGGTGTAAATGGTTTGTTACTCTGGTCCCTTTTGGGAGTGCAGATATTGTCTTACGAGAATGAAGTGGGAGGTTGGAGGTAATCCCAGTGCCCTCATCTCTGCTACTGGTTAACTCGCCAAACTGATTAAGAGCCTTGGCAGGCACTATTAAGGGCACTCACAAAGGAATACACACACTGATTAGTGCTACGTTTAGGGGCATAAACATATTTTTCTCCTCCGCTGCTTTGTTTGTAATATTTAATGAAAAAAAGGAGGTTATAGATTTGAGTAAATTGTAATTTCCTGTGTACTTGTGTCTCGTAACTGCAGTCACTGCAGAGTTTTTTTTTTTTTTTAAGAACTAGGGTTATAAGCAAATGTTCTTGTCGTTTGCATTGTTGAAAATGATAGTAATGATTTGACTTGAATTCATTTCAGTTGGAGTACAAGAATCATATTACCAGACTGAAGAAAGACAGGAAGAAAATGGGGAGCAGGGGGGAATCAGAAGCGGATGAGGTAAGAGAAAATTATCGTGTCATCTATGGAAATTACAGTTCAGTGGGGAATTTACAAAGCTATCTGTGTGCCTTTGATAAAGCTGCAGTGCTGTGATGGGATCCAATGGAAGTGTGTCGTTTTTTCAAAAGAAGAGAGTTGAGAGTTGTAGAGAAAAATACCACAACCATTATTCAGCTCAGCCTCCCTCTTCAGGAGACACTTTTGACAGTTTATATGGGGTATCAGTGTTCAAAGGCCACAATTAATTTATAATCAAAAGCAAATTGAAAAGTGCTTGAAGTAATTACTGTTTTGCTCAAATGACTTCAAATGCCTGCTTTGGTTTAACAAAGGAGTATCACAGTCTTAAAACAAAATGATATTATGCATTTTTAAAAGGCTATTTAAAATGAGAACAAAAAAAAAAGAATGGAAAAGAGTAAAGGAAAGAGTATTGCGGAAGCCTCTGGCAGCTAATGCAATCCAACTGACCGTGTGTCAGTTTTGTCGGCAGTGTTTATTTCACGTCATGTGTGTGACAGCTAAAACAATATGCGTCCAAACTCTTTCTGTCAGTCCCTCAAATAAAAGTCGCTGTTATGCAGATTGCTCGGCGGTGGTCGCGAGGCTGTTCATTTTTCTCGTCGTATCTGTAGTGCCGCAGGTGTCTAATCCTAGCTGCTTTGCCCACACTGACGATGTAGTTCAAGCTCGTGGCTGTAGCTTTCCCTCTCTTCAAGCGACTCGAGCTCTCTCGGATGAAATGTGGAAGACAGCTCATAATGACTTAGAGCATTCCGTCTAGAGCAGTCACTTGTGACTGTGCCGCATCCCACCCCCCCCTCCCTCCAGCCTGCCGATATTGTAATGAGCAGAGATGGGAGGAATCACTCCATTATGCATAGGCGCCACCACTGGCTGCGTGCATGTCCCCGAGGCTGCAGCATTCATTAAGGGGAGCTTACCAGCCTGAAAGCTGGGAAGCCATGATAACGGGATATGATTTTCATATTTAATATATTCCTTGGAAGAGCAGGCGCGTGCCGCAGATTGATAGAAGAATCAATTGCTACTTTAGCGAAACACTTTCTACTTTGCCCTGCAGCTAGCGATGGAATCACTCAGCCAAGAAATTAACTTTTCCTCTCACTCCATTTCTTTTTTCCTTTCTTTCTTTCTTTTTTTTTTTTTTTTTTTTTACTTCTACGCTGGATCTGCCAGACAGACCACGTGGTTTACAGTGGATGTTATTAAGCAGCTAACGGGTTGGTTTTTAAGACCCTTATCAGAAAAGAAACAGAAGCCATGTTTTTTTTTATTATGTGCAGAATTTTTTTTTTTTTTATTTTTTCTGTTCCCATCCGCCACTCTTCCTCCATAGTGCAGTATTTCTGTCATGAAACAGAGTTTAGGAGCATAGGATTGTTAATAAGATTAAAAGTTAAGACACTGATCTCAGTGCACTCAGCTGAACAGACAGTTGGAAGAAAATCTAACCTTGACCAAAAGAAATCCTAGTCAGTCTGTAAAAAGCTACAAAAATGACACCTTGAAATGTTTCAGATTAAAGCTTATTTGAAAAGCAGCCACTGTAACCTGAATTGTCAGGGTTGAGTTTTGGGGCCAAGGACTAGTGGAAGTAAAGCAATGAGAGAATGATATATCAGAAATGTAGCTTCCACTTGCTGGCAATAATGTATCCTTGACCACCCAATTAATTTTAGCACTTTTTAAACCTCTTGACTCAGTGTACTTGACATGCCTTTTTTTGTTTTCTGCAGTTTTACATGAATATAGAAAAATAGTATATCACATTTTTGCAGATATATTTGAAAAATATTTAACTTTTTTACATTTGTCAAAATATTAACAAACTCTTCCCATGGGTATTCAAAAGGACATGCCTCAAAGAGTTAATTCCCCTCAAAATGTTAGCTTACCTAAAATTGAAGATTCTCTCACCTTTGTGTTTTTCCAAACCCGGTATGACTTTCTTTTCACTGTTGTAAACAAAAGGAGATGGCAGAATTTTCACAATACACAGTGGAAGAAAATAGGGAATGATGCTGAGGATTTAAAAACAAAAATGATGAAAAGCACCAAAAAAAAAAAAAAAAAGCATGCAGTATTCCAAATCATAACCGGTTGCGACATACCACTTTTAACATGTTGTGTCCCACAGGAAAAAAGAAAACCATACAGGTTTAGAAACAGTTCTATTTTAGAGTCATTTATATACTTTAGTAGTTTTTGTTAATATTTAAATTTAAAAAAAAAATTTTTATTAGTTTTTCCCCCCTAGATTTTAAAAAGTTTTAGTTTTGAAATGATCTTATTGAGATTTACTTATTTTCAGTACTTCTACGTAAACTAAACAAAAATAAGTAAAGTTGGCAACTAGCTGAAGTAATTTAGATATTGATTTTGTTTAAAGGGATAGTTCACCCAAAAATGAAAATTAGCCAAAGATTTACTCACCCTCAGGTCATCCTAGGCGTATCTGACATTCCTCTTTCAGATGAACACATTCGGAGTTATATTCAACATTGTCCTGTCTGTTCCAATCTGTATAATTGCAGTGAATGGTGCCCCTGTTTCTGAATCTGAAAAAAAGTACCCATCCATGGCAAAACTACTCCACACGGCTCCGGGGTGTTAATAAAGGACTTTATTTTTTTACTTTAAGAACAGACAGGACAATGTTGAATATAACTCCGAATGTGTTCATCTGAAAGAGGAATGTCAGACACCTAGGATGACCTGAGGGTGAGTAAATCTTTGGCTAATTTTAATTTTTGGGTGAACTATCCCTTTAATGTTTGTTTTGGTTTTGGTTTTAGTTTGGAACAACATGAAGGTAAGTATATGATGAGAATTTTTTATTTATTTATTTTTTTGCGTGAATTGCCATTAACCCCTGTCATCCAATAACTTACATCTTCATATATATTGTTTGATTTGCACAGCTCCCGAGCAGGTTCCAGCTTCCCAGCACACAGGGATCATCACAGAGTGCTGTCATCTTCATGGGTCACCAGACCTCCAACGGCTCATCAAGAAATGACGGCGTCACAACCACACGTTCACCATCTCAGACAGAGCTGATACCTAATCATCCTTCACTCTCTCCTCTACAAAGTGGCCTTTGTATGCGCTCCCATGTTTCAAAAGCCAGTGGCACTGCCATTTTATCTGATGACATTCTAAACTCAGGTGATTTTCTTGAGGGCAGACATTTGAGTGACGTGCATGAAAAGCAGATGGAGTCTGATTGGGACGTCTTTCAGAGGACAGGAGAGCAGCATAGATGGGAAGAACTAAACTCACCTCACACGACCCTGAAGAAAGCCGAAGTGTCCTCTCGATCTGTGACCGCGAAGAAGCCTGCAGACATTGTGTCATTGTGTCCGACCCGCAGTCCTTCCTCAGATACCACTGATCCAAGAGATTCCTCACAATACATGAACTCCGGAGGTGAGGATGAGGAAGTGTCTGCAGAGGATGATGGTGACTCTGCACCAAGGCATCAAGATCTTTCAGGTTTGAATTTTTCTGCTCAATTAACTGCAATTGTACATTGTGATTAAGCAGATTTATTGATATGACTTCACTTTTTCTTTTCTTTTTTTTTTTGATTAGCCCATTTTAAGGGAATTATACTTATAATCTTCTACACATTTCAGATCACACTAACAGCAGACATCACGCTTTGAGAGGAGATGTTGTAATTCAAGATCAGCATATAATATCATTTCAAACCAAAGGTGGCGCACACAAGCAAATCAACACACAGGAATCTGGAAGGCCTGACTCTCTCGAATCCCCCAACAGGTACAGTTGCTTGGATTGTAGGACTAATTTCTTCCTTCTAAACAGCCAGAAACTCTATGAACCTAAAGACTGACCCTACTAAATGTTTGCTACTCCAAAATAGATTTATCATTATCAATGTGATCACAGTATTGTATTTTCTAATCTAAGTTATCGCTTGTCTCTTATCATGCTTGTCAACAAGCTTGGCCCCCCTAAATTAGGAATCATAGCACACCAAACAATTTTGGGTGAAATGCTCAGTTTTTCCTGTAAACTATATAAAAAGAAAAACAGCTGTTAAATTCAAATCTGCGTTTGCTGGCTGGCACAGAGCCAGAGACACACACGTTTTTAAAGCACTGCACATTATAAACAATCACATACGATTCTGTTGAGCTTATGAATGCAAGGACCAATCAGAAGCGTTCAGATGAGTCATCGCCGAAGCGCTGCTATTTCGTCACCACGCGCGCTTGCTGACTGAATTCTCTGGTGAATACTCTACTCAGAAATAACAAAGTGAAGATGTACGAATGTAAGTAAGATATTAATTTCACAGTGTAAACAGCTTTAGAGATTATTATAGGAGTTTTTGAGAGTGCTTGAACTCGCTGGACTGAAGTGAAAATGTTGTGAATCGTTCACAAAAATATTTTTTACATACATTTACAAAATATAATGGCAGTATTTTCATTTCACCCTGACTCTAAATTCTGCATTAAATTTAGATGTAAATGCCAGATTTAAAGTTTGCTAAATATTTTTATTGCATTAGCATGCCCTGACTCACTACAAATAAGTAAAAAGAATTTTGTTTTGTGTGTGTGTATATATATAATATATATATATATATATATATATATATACACTCTTTATTACACTGCGCTTTGTTTGCAAAACAATCTGCTGTCAAATGTTCCAAACAAACATATAATCCTCCTATGAGATGCCATTAAAAAAAACTATGCAATTGTTCCTGATGCCTCCTTCTGGCTGCAGACGCAAACATGCTGTTTAAACAGGACGAGTCAAAGCTAACCTTCCTTTACCTATCTGTTTGTCCTGTTGTCAACAGTAGCTCAAGCATGTGTCAGAAACTAAACGGTCATCTGTATACTGTATCCAGTGTAGACAGCATCAGTAATTAGAATGTTTTCTATTTATTGATATAGCCAGGTGTCAACTGTTAAGTGACTAAGTGCAAGTGGGCATGGCAATGATGTGATGTAAAACCTGAATTTGCGCTGCACAGAGTCAGACCTATCTGTGTATGATATTAAAGTATTGCAAGAGCTACAGTATAGGGAGCGGACATCTCCATATGGTTTCCAATTGCTTATGCGGTACTTTGATATCATATACGATCAGTCTGCGCAGTGTGCATTCTGTCAGCATTTAAACTGCTCTGTCAATCATCTTGTCACAGTTAACGTCATCCATTTTGTTTAATTTGATTTCCTACCTTATTGGAGAGAAATGAAGAGACACGTTGATCTGCCAGTCATGGGTTAATCATGCTGAGAGCTCTTATCCTGTGTTTGCATAATAATGCACTCAGAGATGGGAAGTAACAAAGTACAAATACTTTGTTACTGTACTTAAGTAGATTTTTCTGGTATCAGTACTTTACTTCACTATTTATTTTTCTGACTTCTTTTTACTTTTACTCCTTACATTTTTACACAAATATCTGTACTTTCTACTTCTTCAAACCAGACTCGTTACTTTAGTTTTGGTGGATCACCATTTGATAACAAATCTGTAGTAAATCATGAATCGGTTAGTCTTGACTGGCAACGCGATTCAGCTCGTGTGCACTGCGTCTCCACCAAAAGGTTTCTGTCTGTTTCTATCAGAGTAATCAATGCAAGAGACTTGAGAATGGAGTGGATCAGAGAGGCAAATCTACTGACCTGTTCATGACTTCAAGTGCAGGTCAGTTTCATCTGTAAATAGGCTGTAGTTTTGTGTTTGTTTACTTAGCTAAGAATTAAACTGCTAGCAACTTTTAGCAGTAGCAACCAGATGATTAATAATAGCCTACTGTAAACTAAACTAAACTAAATTACTATCATCACTCAATGATGATAAATCTGATAAATTTATCTGTATGATAAAGGACATCATTATCTACTGTAAAGTTACAGTAATAATTTAGCAAACAAATGTTATAAAACATCGTTTTATAATACGTTTAGAGGAGAGGGAGCTCGGGCAGATAACAACACAACCCTTATGAAAATTCAAACCAAAAACCATGGTTATAGTTAAACCATGGTAACCACAAATTAACCATGGTTTTGTAATCAAGATTGTAATCAATCTGCCAAAAAAAACAAAACATGGTTACTATCAGGGGCTTTGTCCCCCCACGGACATCCCTGTGCCCCCCCTCCGGACCGAGTTTAGAGTCAGAGTGATTCTGCAACCGAGCCTAGTCCAAACGCAGGATCTAGGTAAGGAAATGATTATTAATCGGTGAAGAAATAACCGATTATGTCAGGAGGCCATGACAGCCCCCCCACCCCCCACCCCAAAAAATACATGGGGCAGCTACGGGGTATCAGGAGCCCTCCGGGGCTAAACAAACAGGAACAGGACAGCCCACAGGAACAGGAAGCCCTCCTTGGGCTAAGCTCAGAAGCTGAGGCTTCTTCTGGGCATGACGTGGAGTCAGGGGCCCTCACAGGGTCCCTCATCAACCGCCTCCACTTCTGTGACAGGAGGGGCCCTCGATGAGTCTCCGTGGACAAGACAAGACATGGCAAGATTAAAACCGTTCCTGTGGGTACAACAAGACTAAAAATACATGACTCTGGGGACATGGCACGGCACTCCTGGCAGTGATGTGGTCTGGATCCACGGGACCTGGGAAGGAGTCAGCGGCGACCAGCGGGCTTGGGTGAGCCGCAGACGGCGGCGTGAATGACAGATTACCCCAAAGAAATATAAAAGCCCCCCCCAAGTTGTGCGTCTTGGCACCGTGCCTGGTTACTATATTTTTACTGTAATAAACCATGGTTAACTTTGGTAAGAGAAAAATGTGACTCATGATAATGCAGTAACATGTACAGTATTAGGATTTTTCTTTACATATATTGTCATGATGTAATTATTATTGTACTAATTTTGACATTTAGGCAATTTAAAAGTATAGTTTCGCTAAATCTATAGTATACAAGTCATTATAAGATAGAACAACAACACATGGTCATAATGTGATACTTTAAATTGAACTAAAAAAAGTTATGTTATTGCAAACAGAATACAATGAGGTGGTTGTTTTGCAACAAAGTGGAGACAGTTCTATTCATAACAGCAGATGGCTGATGGGAAAATTGGCAGGGACAAGAAAATTAGTGGAAAAAAGTAAACACACACAAAGTAAGATGTAGAGAGATATCATGGAAAAGGAAGAGACTGAAAAGGAAAATGGAAGTGAAGTTGCAGTTCAATGGAGCACCTTTAATTATTTTGCATGGCCCCAGCCTACGGTTTTAAACCTTTTTTTAAATGTAATGGCCATACAAAAAAAAAGGGGTTATTCGTTGTTTCAGAATTTGTTGTGGGTGTATGGGATGGCCTGGATGAATGTGAGATTTCCTTGCCTGAAATTTTGTCCCAGTCCTTCCCTGTTCTACGTGGTGGTTGTTCAGTCATGATACATTCATTAGCTAACAAAATATTAAATGTAATTTATTTTGTATTGATGTGTCAATATGACGTGAGGTCCAGTTACCATCGTGACACTAAAACAGGTAGTAGTAATGGGTATTTTTAAACGTGAGTATCTGTACTTCTACTTGAGTGAAGGATGTGTGTCCTTTTGCCATCTCTGAATGCACTTGAAAGTTAACGACCAAACGAATCTTTGTCTGTTGGTCTCGCATATCCGCCATGTTTGTAGTTTTTTTTAACACTTTTTATGCGTATTTGCAGTTCTAATCGAACCCTCTATCAACACACTATGGGGTTGTGGGCAATATTAGCCAATAGAGTGTGCACGGATCTACATGTCGAATTTCTACTGGAAAATAGGCCTACCCATTTCAACATACTACAATTTCAGACGCAGTACTAATGAGTCAGTCACATGTAAATGCCCGTGTGACGTCACAGATTCCATAACCTTCAAATGAGCCACGGAGCTTGATTAAAGAAATGTTCTTTTTATACTGAAGAGGGCATTTTCAGGGTGTTTTAAGGGTACAAAAATCTCATTTCAAGCAATCAAGGGAAATTTGATTTGTCATTAAATTACTGTTTAAGTTTTAAGGATGTTTTTTTTGTTGTTGTTTTTTTAGAAAAGATAGAGAAAAATTAAGCATGTTGAAAAACAGTCAGTAGTAGAGTTTCTCCAAAAAGTATAAACCACAACAACTGGGAGATCATTTATCTGTGTGTGGTTTTGTCGGATGGGGATGCGTGTACATGTGCACATGGGTGTACAGATTTAATGAACTGGGGTTCTGCAGCAA
Organism: Onychostoma macrolepis; assembly: GCF_012432095.1. Taxonomy (NCBI): domain Eukaryota; kingdom Metazoa; phylum Chordata; class Actinopteri; order Cypriniformes; family Cyprinidae; genus Onychostoma; species Onychostoma macrolepis. Next base: position 28,560,633 of record NC_081171.1, on the reverse strand, counting down.
ACAGCCTCACTCAGTGGGGCTCAGTTGTGGCTTTAGGACACCTTGTAAGGAAGGCTCAGACCCCGAATCCAACATTATTGGCCTAATCCCAGATAATGCTTTAAGGGAGCAATTTTCTCCTCGGGAGATTTGACCCCAAGTCCCAGTAGACTCAACTATTTCTTGACTTCATAGAATTTTCTGAAGAATGAAAGTGTGGGCATCACGAAGGCTCTGCTCAGGTGGATAGTTAGTAGGTTGGCATGATGTGCACTTATACTAGTTATGCTATAAATTCAACATAATGGAAATACATACACATCACCCACAAATGGAATGTTTGAAAATAAATAAATAAATAAGCTGTTAAAAAATCTTATGAATCTAAAAATATGTCATTATATCTATAATTGAATGCACATATAAAAGCCAGTCCATTTGCATTTTCACTTTAAAATAAATTAAATAAGTATGTACATTTTTGAATACTTATACCTGTTAGTCTATATGTGGATAACAAGATTTGTAAGATTTGCCAATGTGTTGTTCCTTCAACCCCTTTGTAACACATGCTCCTGTGGTAATGGACATCACTTTTGAAAAAGAGACAATAGAATGACATGCATCAATTACAACTTTATAACTCTCCACGACAATGTAATTTAAGATTTATACTAAATTCTCCTGCAATATCCATCTAGCGTTTTGCCATTTTCTTTGTTCTTTCTTTCTTTCTTTATCTATTCTATTATATTCTACTCTGTTCTATTCTATTAATTCTGCAGTGAATAAATAGATTAATGGAAGTCTATTTTATCATTATTGCCCAGTGTATATATGGAGTGGATTATCCACTTTAATGAATTGGTTGAATACATACATCGTACAAAGGTATGCATGCAAATTCTGCATGGCAGAAATTTTTGGCAGAATCATTTGTTTGCTTCATGCATAATAATAAAGGCTCTGCGATCAAATGAGATGTGTATCAAGACAAACATCCCCTTCACTTTAGATGCTAATGTGTGTGCAAAGCCTCAGTGGTTCCCTATGGTGGTGATTGTAAAGTGTTTCCTTATAATTTAAGACCTTTAATTGATTTAAATGACATAATTTTATTGACGATACCCACCACTTGGGCTACTTCGTTATTCAATTTTTGTTCACGTTGTCTATGAGAAATGAATATGGTTGATATTGACCTCTCCGGCGTGTTATTATTCATTGTGAATGTTTGCTGTTGAACATGAATGTGAGAGTTTGTGGCCTTGTAAAGAGGCCAGGCTAAGAACAAAGCTCTTGTAACGTTATTGTGCGTGTAAGCAAGAGAAGGAGAAACCATTAGTATCAATCTTAGCATTTAGTAAATACTGTGTCGCGCATGTTGTGATGCGAAAGTGGAGTCAAGGCTATCGTGCGCTCAGGTCTAGAGAGGAGAGTGTATCATTGTATTCTTTCGAGCGTTCCCTTCATGAAGCTGTCCTCTCAGCCTCTCATATGACGGCACAAGTTTGTGTTTTCAAAGATCTTGATGTGTTCCAGTTGATCTTTCATTGAACCCATTGTAATTCTACCTTTGTAAAAGGAAAGACCAGCACTAAAACACCCTGTAATGGATCCAGTGTGAAGCCCTTTCAAGTATGATGCTGAATTTGTAATGACTCTGTATCTTCACCGATTGATTTGTTAACATATTTGTTTCTCAGTATTTCCATGCTTTATCTGAGAGTCACATCAGTTCCCTTGTTGCATTCTATTTCTAAGGAGGACTAGAATATATGCTAGAGGAACCATTATTGCTGTTATGGAGAAAACAAACTGTTGAAATATAGATAACATGCTCCTCATAAATACCCTCAAGAGCAAACACCTATGGATGTTGCCAACAATACTCTGTAATCAGCTGCTGTTTGGGTGTGTTTGGTGTTTTGAAGAGCCCTGGCGAATAAACTAGGGGGGAAGATGATGACGGAGCAGAGGGATGTATGGGGGGGAGGCTGTTTCAGCCGCTCTGAAGAGGACTTTGCCCAGATGGATTGTGCTCGATAGAATGTCATGGATATAATTCACACAGGCAGCTTAATCAGGGTGTTTCCAGGAAACAACCTGCCAAAGAGAGGCAGCGATTGTTTGGTGGCCTCTGACCCCAGGGCCCATTATAGATTGTCATAAATTCTTTTTGCCCATTTTATATGGTGGGGGTTTTAGGATTTGGGTCTAGGTTTTGCAGAAGCTATTCTATAAGGGCCACCCAGTGCTTAATTCGTCAGTGTGAGAGATATGGATCTGCTAGAACAAAGTGAGCCACAAACAATATTTCACATTTCTACAGCCAATGCTTCTCATTTAAAACCAGAGAAGAAGAATATGAATAAGAATAAGAATGAAAAAATAATATGGTTAATTTAACTGTTTTTTGTTTTGTTTTGTTTTTAATATACTTGAATTCTTAATACACATTCCTGGTCTTACTGTGCATGATTCATCGGAATGTCATCTTGTAAGTAAATACATGTAAAGTCAGTTCATGTAATTAATGGGACAGCAATAAAAGCAAATTATGGTAGATTTGAAAAAGAGTTACATTTAGGAAAAGATGCTGTCGAGGGTGAACGTCATTTCTATGGAAGCAGAATAATGACAATAGTTTTTGAAACATAAAGCATGCTGAATTCCACAAATCGAAAAAAAAAGATGCATTGCAATTAACAGTGCTTGCATTTTAATGCCTTGTATTTCCAGGGCTTGCATTTTTAGGTCCTGAAATTTAACATAGTTGTTTATTTAAGCTGTGAATATTTCAATTCAAAATATTTCACACACATTTTCATAATTAAAAATTCAATAATTCATATTCACCTTCCAGAATTCACTTCCAAAATATTCAATCTGTTTAAAAATACGATGTATAATATTCGACAGGCAAATTTCATTCATTTTATTTCACTTTCCAAATTCGCTGCCACAAATTTTGTGGTTAAAATTCGGCAGAAAATTCAGCGTTGCACATCCGGGAACCGCAGGAATAGCAGTAGAGCACCAATGCATGATCTCCAGCTGATGTCAGTCGCTCACCAGCAGGTGGCGCAAGCGGCTGTCGATGAAGGCCATATGTGGATCAAGTCACTCATTTACAAAAACTGATTGACGGAAATGGAGCTAGCGCTAGAAGTTTTGATTATCGGGGCCAGTATAAACATGTGGAAACACTGATTGTGTGTATGTTTAATTCAACATTTTCGCTGTTTCCCGTAGCCTACATATAAGCAGCTTTCTCTACCACAAAGGAGATTATAATGCTCTTTTACCCAACGCTGAAGTACAGAACTAACATTACATCTGAGGAAGACATATATTGCTTTCGGTTGCTTAGTTTCTGTAACTCTGTATCATGGCTTGTGTGACGCTGTGCTGTAATACTGGGGTTCCCCTCATACGTCACACTCCAGGATTCCCCAACGACGCGTAACGCGCCTCAGTGAACTAATACAGTGATATAAGATCTCAGAATACACTTTATTGATGATTATGCAAACTAAAAGGACAGTTAAGCAGATGTAGAATATGAACGAACGCGTAAGGTTTCACGCTGTTTCCCTCAGAAATCGGTTAAAGAAAACACATTACGTGGCTCAGTAGTGCACTAACACAATAACAGCTATTAGACTTGTTTGAGGTGCGCCTCGCCTAAAATGTAGGCGAGAGTAGGCAGCTGTAGTGAGGGGAGGAGTGCAATAAGCGCAGTCAAGATGGACAGTTCTGACCTCTCGAAGTAGAACAGATAGACTATACGAGATCAAAGGCGGATATCGCGTTATTCTCACTCATGTGCTGTTCTGCTAATAAATGTGATATAATTTCAGTTCTGTTGCTTTTATATGAATATAAAAATGATGAACAGGACACTCAAAGTGCTTCCTATTTAATCCCATACGAAAGGCGTATTTATCATCCATTTTACTTTAATACAAACATGTATTTTAGATTTTTATAGAAATATGACAACAATCACATATCTCACACAGAGATCATAGTGTTTGGGAATATTCAAGCATAATTTAAATATACAATCACATGAAATCAGATAATAAAAAAAAAAAACATTTTAGCAGAGAACGCAGCATGAGCGTTAAACTGTGTCATCAGTCGTTTCCCATCCTGCTTTTGATCAGCGCAGTCGGTGGAGAGCAACTGCGCGCGACTGCTCAATCCGACACAGCCGCCTCGCCGTCGCAAGAGTTTTTTTGCACACGTCAGCATGACATGACAACAAGGCGGACGTAACTCGGACACTTTTTATTTATTTATTTATTTTAAAAAAATGTTTATGGCAACTATTATTTATTTGTTTTTCTCTTTATATTTATTTTTTGTTATTGCTATTATCGAGGTATTTACTGTTTTGTATTCTGGTTGTGTATGTATTTTATTGCTTTGACTGTATCCCCTGTGAATGTTATATGTTTAATAAAAAAATATTCGTGTTCCAAAAGTTTGTAGTACATTCCTAGTGACTAGACTCACTTACTATAGGTGAAATTTTGCTAATACCTCCCTTAATGTACATAAAGTACATCAATATTTTATACTACAACCTTTGGAAAATGAACAATTCCTTTTGAGGTCTTACAGATTTTTTGTTTTTGTTTTAAAAATGAAAAAAGTGAATTGTACATACAGTAAGGGAGATATTGGCAAAATTAACGTACTACTTAGTAAAAACGTACTACAACCTGTGGAACATGAAAAACCCTTTTGGTGAATTACTGTAGTTTTTTTTTTACCAACAATTACTAACATCAATAATAACGATCACACAGTTGTTTTGTATCTAGCAATGTACTACAACCAATGGAACATGAAAAAAAAAAACCTTACCAGGGATCTTTTATATGTAAATAATTGTGTACTGTACATACAGTATATATATTGGCAAAATCTCATCTGTAGTAAATCACTATGAGCAATACAAGCTTTACAATTTGACTGTGTTATTTTAAATGTTAAAAGTCATAATAATTTAAATTAATTGGACGTTTTAACCCAGTCGGTGGAATTGTCAGATGGCCCCTTGGGTGTGATAGCGCGACAATGCTTTCTCAGGTTTACATTTGCTGCACAAATACACCTAGGCGGTTTTGAACTCCTTTTTTATGTTGATATAAAGTGGTTGCTTACTGTTAAAACTAATCGTGGTATTGCTATCTTTGTAGGACTGTTGACTATAGATCAGTGGTAAGGGAAAGCAACGAAAATGCAGCGCGTTGCTTTCTTCTGACCTCATTTGCATGCCTGTATATAGTTCGCATAATCATCAATAAAGTGTATTCTGAGATCTGAGGTCTTATATCACTGTATTAGTTCACTGTGGTGAGTTATGCGTCGTTGGGGAATCCTGGAGTGTGACGTATGAGGGGAACCCCAGTATTACAGCACAGCGTCACACAAGCCATGATACAGAGTTACAGAAACTAAGCAACCGAAAGCAATATATGTCTTCCTCAGATGTAATGTTAGTTCTGTACTTCAGCGTTGGGTAAAAGAGCATTATAATCTCCTTTGTGGTAGAGAAAGCTGCATATATGTAGGCTACGGGAAACAGTGAAAATGTTGAATTAAACTACACACAATCAGTGTTTCCACATGTTTATACTGGCCCCGATAATCAAAACTTCTAGCACTAGCTCCATTTCCGTCAATCAGTTTTTGTAAATGAGTGACTTGATCCACATATGGCCTTCATCGACAGCCGCTTGCGCCACCTGCTGGTGAGCGACTGACATCAGCTGGAGATCATGCATTGGTGCTCTACTGCTATTCCTGCGGTTCCCGGATGTGCAACGCTGAATTTTCTGCCGAATTTTAACCACTAAATTTGTGGCAGCGAATTTGGAAAGTGAAATAAAATGACTGAAATTTGCCTGTCGAATATTATACATCGTATTTTTAAACAGATTGAATATTTTGGAAGTGAATTCTGGAAGGTGAATATGAATTATTGAATTTTTAATTATGAAAATGTGTGTGAAATATTTTGAACTGAAATATTCACAGCTTAAATAAACAACTATGTTAAATTTCAGGACCTAAAAATGCAAGCCCTGGAAATACAAGGCATTAAAATGCAAGCGATGTTAATTGCAATGCATCTTCTTTTTTTTTCGATTTGTGGAATTCAGCATGCTTCATGTTTCAAAAACTATTGTCATTATTCTGCTTCCATACATTTCAACCTCCTCATCCCAGTTCTAAATTCCCTTTAAAAGTGGTCCCCTTCAAAAGTCCTCCAGAATCCACTGCAAGCTCACTCTCAGACAAGAGATATCAGGTTACTTCTTGTATGAAACAAAGTCTCAGCTTTCAATTTTTGTCAGATTTTAAGAAATTCAAACGATAAATACCATTTTGTGGCTCTATAATGTGTCGTGACAGATTGCTGTAGTACCTCAGTTTAGGTCTGCAACAAACTATTATTTTGATAATCGATTAATCTAACGATTATTGGAACGATTAATCGACTAATCATCGATTATTTCACTGATTAATCAGTAGACATTGATTGATTATTCAACTTTTGCAATTAGTTAAAATATTAAGTTATACATATTCTAACATAAAGGTCACTTCAGCTTTAGAAAAGCATATTATGTAATTACAATTATTATACAATTAATTGGTAACACTTTACAATAAGGTTCATTGGTTAACATTAGTTAACATGAACTAAGAATGAACAATACTTCTACAGCATTTATTAATCTTGGTTGATGTTAATTTCAGCATTTAATAATGCATTTATAAAAATCACAAGTTGTGTTTTTTTACATTGGTAAATGCACTGTGAACTAACATGAACAAACAATGAATAACTGTATTTTTATTAACCAACATTAGCAAAGATTAATACATGAATTTAATAAATGTATTGCTCATTGTTCATTCATGTTAATACATTACAATAAGGTATCATTTGTTAACAAAGTGTTACCAATTGCTTATACAAATAGATGTATTTGGCACACAAAATGAGATGACAGACAGAGACACTCTCTCACCATTTAATTAGCTACATGGAAAAGGAACACATCATTCTGTCTAACATCTCCTTTTGTAAGAGATAAGAATCAAAATAAAGGTAAGTGATGAGATGCTTTGGATAAACTATTTTATTCAAAACATAATGTCTTAAAATAACCTACCTTATAGGGTTATGATAACCAAAACAGTCCTGAGCTAGATCAAGCTTTGATTTCTGTAAAACAAACTATCACTTTAATTAAATATTTTTTCCCCCACTAATAAAAACATTTTATCATTAGCTAGCTCCACACTGGAGAGCTGCTTTATTTCAGAAAATCAAGTTGTAATTCTAACTGAAAGTGACACTGACTCTGGGTTTTCATGTTTAATACCGTAAAGCTGCTTGATTTAAGGCTATCTATTGCATAAAGTACTATATAAATAAACATAATGTGAACGGACTTTACTTGAGTACTGAACTGCAGAGCTCATGCAAACATCCACATCGTTGTAATCAGACGAATTTTTTCACACTGCTGTCAGTTTTTGTTGTGTTTATTTTGTTACTGAGAGGAAAGCGCGCAATATATATTTACAAATTCATCAAACACCACTCAGGTTCGGGTGTGTCTTCTTCTCTTGAATTGCATCCAGGAGGGCTGAATTACATTCTTGCGCTACAGCGCCACACTGCTCGAACCGCAGTATTGCAGGCGCTTGCATTAGGTCATGTGAGATCAAACGATTACTCGACAACAAAAATATTTGTCGACAATTTTTTATTGTCGACGTTGTCGATACTGTCGACTAATCGTTTCAGCCCTACCTCAGTTAAAGCAGCACGTGAACTGATCATCTTTTCATATTCACTTCACACAAAATAAACATGAATGAACATTACAGGGTATTTTATTTAAACCACGAAAAGACATCAATACACACCATTTTTCAAGTTTAAGTCCACCAAAGTTAATCTACTCTCCTGTCTGGTTTGGATTGGGCGATATGATAGGTCAGATCGCCTGTCAGTCAAGCTTCCTGCGAAGGGTCGATTTCCAGTGAATACTGTCAAGTCCCATCCTGTATATATCCTTTTTACTCCAAATATGTTACATTGTACAATCAAAGTGGCTTGCAAATGTAGTTTCTTGTTGTTGAATTGCAACTTGCAAGAGGAAACACAGAAGTTAATAAAGCTATATTCAACATGACATGACATGACAATTTAACTTCTTGTTTGTTTGTTCTTACTTTCCAGGCTCTCCATGGAGGGATTTTGTCATCTTCTGCACAGCATTGAGCGACGTCTCGGTGCTAAAGACATGAACATCTACAGAAGCACAGTCAATAAGCAGAAACTCGATGATGTCATCAGGTCAGAGAAGGAAGATGTTTTGTTCCCTGCTTGAGTCTGCTTCCTCTCATGGTGCTGTAGTGTTCACAGATTCAGTGGAAATTGCATTATCCTGCCTTTAAGGGCTCTCACTATAAATTAAGTGCCATTACTTTGGCACCAACAACACTCTAGCAATAAATCTTGGTTTCTAAGGGGTTTTGAATCACAGTGAATTGTTATAGTAACCATTTTGCAATGGCATTCATACATGCCAGTTTATTGTTTTCTGTGTTTATTTGTGTAAATTGATAGAAGCGGAGAATATTTGTACTAATATAAAGAAGGCTCAAATGTGTGTGCCTGCACTCCACATATTCTCATTTCTAATGTCATGTTTCTTTATGTATTGCCCAGTATATGTGGTCAGTGTGGGCGTCTGGATGGTGTGGAACTGCATGCGTGTGGTTCTGTGGTTCTGCAGCAGCTGCCCCTGTTGTCCTGCAGTCTGTCTCATGGATGCCTGTTACACAGTGATCTGATCAACACTCACTGGTCATCAGCTACAAAACCAGAACAGATCAGGTATAGTGCTTCTTTACAGTTCTATGGACTCTAGCATCTATTCAGGTTGTTTCACTGTTATGTATAGCAAGAGACTGTTTGAGAGCCCTTTCTTTTTCTTTTCTGTTTCTGTTTCTTGTGTTTTGGAATGATTTAACTAGAGTCTATTTTTAATTTATTACCGATTTAATGTTTTATAAGTGTAAGAAGACTTACAGCTTCACAGGAATGATTTAACTAGAGGAACTATACTCTCATTCTGGCGTAATAATCAAGGAACTTTGCTGCCGTACCATGGCGCAGTGATATTACGTGGCGCCTGAAAGTAGTCCCCAGCTATATTATAACCAGGTACCTGGCTGGGGACTACTTTCAGGCGCTGCAATATCACTGCACCTGCTGCGCCATGGTACGGCAGCAAAGTTCCTTGATTATTACGCCGGAATGAGAGTATAGTTCTTAATCATATCAGCCTAGAAAATCGCAACTTTTCATTTTCCGCCGGTCTTAGTACACAATATAACTACAGAAGAGTCAAGTTTTAAATAGGACAAATATCGAAAACTCTTTGGTCATTTTTGAATGCGATGCTACTGGTCTAATCGGATTCAATGATCTATGCTAAGCTATGCTAAAAGTGCTATCGCCAGATCCAGAGATCAGCTGAATGGATTCAATAACGGTAAAACTCAATTTATTAACTCTGGGGGAGTTGGAGAATGAGCCTATTTCCAAAAAAAGTGGAGTGTTCCTTTAAAGCTTCGCGTGTATGTAGTATGTTAACCTATATATGAGAATTGAGAGAAAATACGATGCGTGTCAGATCCGCGTCACGTTCAGCAGTGGCAGCTGTTAAAGAAGTAGCAGCCAAAACAACCTAATAACCAGCTGCTGTGATGTCTGTTCATCAAGAATAAAAGAAAAAACTTTTATATAGCTGTAAGTATTTGTCTGTATTTAGTTTAGAATTTATTGTTTGATAACTTTATTCAATTTCTGTATTTTTCTCCTGAGGGGCACAGGTAGTTAAATATAACATTTATTATAATGGGTTTATGTGAAGATTGTTTTAAGTTAACTTAAATTAGAAGTTATTTGTAAAGTCTAATAAATGTTAAAATTGATAGCTCTTAATTATAATAATAATGTTTAATGGCTATAGTCAATGGTTAAATATTAGGGGAATTTCTTTTTATAGGGAAGTCAGTATTACTTGGTATCAGTGATACTGGCCTTCAGTCATATGCCATTAAACAAATTAAAAATATGTTGTTTGTACATTAATTTGAAGATTGAATGTGAAATTATTGCAATATAAGAGTATATTTTAGTCCAGGTGATATGTGAAAATAATGTTCACTTTTTCATAAAAGCATGAAACTTGGTACACTTGTATAGTTTGCAGCCCCAAACATTTTCAGAAATGGAGCCATCGCAAAAACACCTTGTGGTTGCCATGCCATAAAAATAACTCAATCCTTTTACTTACTTATTGATAACTGCCTAGTCAATTTTTCTACCAAGGTGAAAAGCCTTGGGTTTATATTCGATGGTTTGCTTTCGTTTGGTTCTCATATTAGTAATATTTCACGTTCTGCATTTTTTCATTTACGTAACATTGCTAGACAAAAGATAGTACTGAAGTGCTTATTCATGCATTGGTTACATCTCGGATTGATTATTGTAATTCTCTGTTAGTTGGCATTCCTGAAAAGCAATTTCATAGATTACAGTTAATCCAGAATTCAGCAGCTAGGATAGTTACTAATTCACGTATGTTTGACTATATATCTCCAATTCTTTTTCAGCTGCATTGGCTTCCTGTTCGTTATCGTGTTCATTATAAAATTTTACTTCTTACATACAAAGCTCTTCATAATTTGGCACCTCATTATCTTTCAGATCTTCTTCATTTGTATACTCCTTTGCGCTCTTTGAGATCATCTTCTGCAGACTTATTGTCTGTTCCAAAGTTCAAGATGAGTTCCTTTGGTGGTAGGGCTTTTAGTTGTGCAGCTCCGAAGTTATGGAACTCTTTACCTTTGCACATTCGCCAGCTGTTTAAAATGGGACTCAATTTCCCATTTTGAAGTTCAGATAAAAACGTATTTGTTTAGAATAGCTTTTAATGATTTGCTTGTTTAATGTGTTAAATGTTATAATGCTTGTGTTTTATGTTTAGTATTTTACTGTACAGTGTCCTTGAGTGTCTTGAAAGGTGCCTATAAATAAAAGGTATTATTATTATTATTATTATTATTATTATGGTGACCATTTTACTTTCCGTCATAACCAAATTATATATTTTGTGTCATATCTCCTGAACCAAACATGATAACACAGAAAAGGTGATGTCTACCCCTATGTTTTGATGGTCAAGGATTATAATGATACCATATACAAAAACATAAACTCTTCAGGTGAAGAGTTGATGGTGATAATACATTAAAAGATAGTTTTCAAGAATACTATCATATATTTCAGGGATATTAAAAAAATCATCTCAGGTAAGTGTATTTTTCCTTACCTCTTATAGTCAGGCAGGCGGTAGTGTGTTTCCAATACAATATACAATACAATGCTCTAACATCACACACAGACGGCAACGCAATCAGGTGAACCGTTAATGGCTAATTCAGTGACTTTATAGAAGGATTACAATGAAATTTCAGAATGAAATTTTAACCATATTTCATGTAAACTTAATTTACAATCACTCTCTGGGGCCAGAGTTGTCTATTATGTTGTCCACAAGGGGGAAGCCAGAGTCTTAAACGCTGGCAGGTACACGCAGGTGAACCGTTAATGTATGATGTAATGGTTGGAATAAAATTTATGTGTAGGGTGCGGTGCGGTGCGAGTGCGGGCCGGACGGTGACAAGCATGGGCGGGTTGCAGGTCCAGTAACCAAGACTATTTCGACTCGGTCCAGTACACGCTGAGCAATGTAGCCAATCGCGCTGCCACTGATTAACAGCTTTAGTGATATATTAAAGGGAGCACTTTTTGCTTGCTTTCTGTATTAAATCTATTCACAATTTGAATAAAAGTTTTAATAAATGAGTTTTGTCTCAGTTTTTATGTCAAATGGGTCGGGTATGGGATTAAATTAGTGTTACTGTCAGATAACGTATCAGGTGTTCTGTTAATTACTGCGATTGTGGGAAGATCGTTTCACCAGCCAGGAAAGGTGAACGAAAATGCCTCTCTATGATTTTGCCACAAGGTATCGCTTACTTACAGATCTCAGACTTTTGGAGACGATGTCGATTTGTAAGCATGAGGAGAAAGTACAAGGGTGCTGAGCCCGTGGCTGTTTTGTACGGAAATATTAAATGTCTTGAACTTGATGCAAGCCGCAATCGGGAGCCAGTGCAGGTAGATAAAGGGAGGTGTGAAGTGGGCCCTTTTGGGCTCATGGAAAGCCAGTCGTGCCGCTGCATTCTGAAACATTTGTCGAGGTTTGACTGAATGATGGAAGTCCAGCTAGAGGAGCATTGCAATAGTCCAGCCAAGAACTGACAAGGGCCAGGCAAGAAGTTGTGCAGCATGCTCTGTTTGGAAGGGCCTTATCCTCCTGATGTAGTGCAATGCAAACTTGCATGATCGAGCTGTCTTTACAATATGGTCCTTGAAGGTCAGCTGGCCACCAAAGAATAATTTTTGATGAACCTAGCAGGATGATGAAATCATGCTGTAGAGTCGGAGTGGCAGGGAAGACAAGAAGCTCAGTCTTTGCCAGGTTGAGCTGCAAATGATGTTCTTTCATCCATGCCGAGATATTTGCCAGGCAGCCTGAGATCTGTGCAGCTACTATTGGATTGTCTGGTTGAAATGAATGATGGAGCTGTGTGTCATCAGCATAGCAATGGTAGGAGAAACCATGTGCCTGTATGATGGGTCCCAGTGATGTAGTGTATATGGAGAAGATGAGGAGTCCAAGAACTGATCCCTGAGGAAACCCTGTGGCCAGTAGATGTCCTTTGGATACCTCTCCTCCCCAGGAAACCCTGAAAGACCTACCTTTGAGATAAGATTCAAACCAGTGGAGTGCAGATCCGGTGATGGTAGACAGGATAATCTGACGATTCACAGTGTCAGAAGTGGCAGATAGATCCAACAGAATAAGAACTGATGATTTGGAATCAGCTTTCTCTATCTGCAGGGCTACAGTGACCGACAGCAAAGCAGTCTCAGTTGAATGGCCGCTGCTGAAACCTGATTGGTTAAAGTTCAGTTGGTCATTCTGTGAAAGAAATAATGTAACTTGTGTCTATAAAGGTGTGAACCAAATGGTCCATCCCATTATAATAACAAAGGAACAGCATTCCTCAGGAGTGTCTTGTAGATTGCAGGATCTCTAGTGGGAAGGTCCTAACAGTATTGTTTCTAGCCCTTTTGTCCTCGGGTATAAAATTATATCCCACAGACAGAACTTTGGGAGAAGCTAGGATTCATACAAGGGTTAAGATTGTTTGAAGGAAGACATGCTAACATCGCTGTTGAATAACCGCTATACAACCAATTCAATGAATTCTTCTCCCCACAAAAAAGTTCGGTCAAGCCTATTTAAATTTTAGTATTAGAGAAATCTAGTACATTGGTGAGCCACCCAAAAGACTGCTCAGCTCAAATACAGTAAAGATGGGGCATGGGGCAACTTTTTAGGTTAAAAGGAGTAGTATGCACTGGCCAGTCTAGACAGATATTGTCTTGGCAAGAAGTAAAAGTGGATCATAAAGTGTCAGTTGCTGTATTTACATCCAGTAATGAGAAATGGGTGGGTGAGGGAAGAGAGGATGACACTACAGAGGAAAGATGGAGGGGTGAAAGGGAGCGTAGATTTTGCCTAAAAGTAACTGGTGGAGGAATTGGTGGCACACAGGTAGTAATATGTAGGTTAAATGTAATAAAGAAATGAGCAGAGATGTCTAGAGGTTTTACCAAATGTTGTCTGTGATAAAATTTTATGTGTAAATTCAAGCTGGTTGCCTTATTTGTTAGTGCTTGTGGTGGTAAGCCTTTTGAGATCAAATGAAGCTAGGAGTGGAAGTGGAAGTCTGTAGTGTAAGGCTTCTCCAGATGTATTTCAAAGTCACCAAAGACTACAAGTGGACTGCCATCCACAGAGAATGAGGACGGCAGCCCATACGGCTCCTATATGAAGGTGCCCAGTTGACCAGGAAGGCGATAAATCATTACAATATGGAGTTTAACAGGAGCTGTTACCATAATAGTAGGGTTGTTCCGATTCCGATACTAGTACAAAAAATTCTGGCATCGGTATCGGCGAGTACTTGAACCCATGTACCGATCCGATACCATTTTCTTAAACAAGACCTATAATTATGCGTGCTAGCTTTGCTTAACGCTGCAAGTCGGAAATCAATTCTTCTTCACTGCTCAGAATGCAAACACAGGAAGTTGTGCTGTGTTGCCACAAGCAACCACTATTTAGAGCAGAGAAGAAGTACAAACGTGCTAGCACACTGCCAGTAAATCACTTGCATATGCGACTAAATCTTCACCCTGGGCGACCAAATGATGTCTAATATTAGCCACTGGCTAATAAATAATCAGATTTTACTCGCCAGTGTGTGAGTTGGAGGCTATGTATAAGTTTAGCACAGATATATTGTCACTCGCTGAACACTCTGACTGAGCGCTTCAGAGTTTCCCTCTCCGTCAAGCGATCTGTTTTTCAGATCATCTGAATGAATGCGCAAGCACACCTGTATTTGACATACCATAAACTCTAGTGTGAAGCGCACGACTCGCCTACGCGTCGCTTTGCTTTTTTCTCACACACAGAGAGAGAGAGTCTTACATGTAGCGCGTCAATTCCAAATGGTATGTAAACGATATTTTTTGTTGTATTTTCCTGTCAAAATAACGGAGTTCCTTTGGAATTCTTCAGCTTAACTGCCAGGTTCTCGGGTAGTAGGCGGAGCTAATGCGCAAACGACAATCTCATTGGCTGGCGCTCACCTATTATCGTCCCTGTTTTGATTTCAGCAAATCAGTTCGAGCCAATGCAGACAACGTGATTAATATTCATGAATCCAGCAGCTCGTTAATCCTTAGTGTGTTTATATTGTTCTTAATAGAATTCATAGTATGATTTTTATCTTATCAGCATTATTGATAGTTTTTTCCCCATTTTTACAGAAACACTGAATGACCAAAAAAGCACCACCACCAGTCCTAAGTTCAGTTAAAATGACTAATATGCATTCATACATGGTTACCAAGTTTTAATTCTAATTGCTAAAGTTCTATCATTAAATAATACTTTATTATCATAATATATTTATAATGCTTGACTGACTGATGTTAAGAGTGTACTTTTAGATATTTAAAAAGATGTGCCATTTTCCAAACATTATATATTATATTTTTTGTTTACTCGCCAGACTATCTATCTATCTATCTATCTATCTATCTATCTATCTATCTATCTATCTATCTATCTATCTATCTATCTATCCATCCATCCATCCATCCATCCATCCATCCATCTATCTGTGGTGAAGCACACCATAAAATAATTGTATAAATTCATACAGGGCTAGTAAGTAGTACATACAGCTGTATAACCAGATACACACCCAGGTATCGGATCAGTACTCAGTATCGGCCGATACCCTGAGCCTAGGTATCGGAATCGGTATCGGGAAGGGAAAAAGGGTATCAGAACATCTCTATATAATAGCATGAAACTCAAAAGTTTTTTTTTTTTTTTTTTTAGCATAGGGAAGAGTGGGTTGAGTATTTCTAATTATTAGAAATGAGAAGACCAATACCCTTCCAACCTGATAGGGCATGTGAGAGAAAGGGAAGTTGTTAGAGAGAACAGCAGTGGTTGATGAGTCTTCTGGACGAATCCAGGTCTCAGTCAAGCCCAGGTTACTAAGAGTAGACTGAGAAGCAATGGCCAGAATGAAGTTTGTTGAAAGCTGACTGGCAATTCCAGAGACCCACAGAAAATGACAGCGGTGCAGCAGAAGAGGTGCAAATAGGACACAATTTAGCAAGATTGCATTGCCGTCTGCGTGTGATGTTAAAGCATTGTTGAGAGAGAACAATAATGTATTGGAAACATACTACCGCCTACCTGACTCTGCCTGAGAGGTAAGGAAAAATAACCTTATATGAGATTTTTTTTTGTTTTTATGTCTCTGAAATAAATGATTGTATTCTTGAAAACAATCTTTTATTGTACTATTAAATAAAATATTAGTTAAGCTGGTGTGTGATGGGCGTTCTGGCACAATATGGCTGCTGTCACATCATCCAGGTGGATGCTGCACATTGGTGGTGCTTGAGGATATTCCCATTTCCATGTAAAGCGCTATATACATAAATGTAACAAATTAATAATTAATTAGTTAATTAAAACAATCTTTTATTGTACTATTGAATAAAATATTAGCTCATTATCAAAGAAAGAAAAAATTGATAGCCATAATATGGACTATTGTAAATGCTCTGATACTGTGATTCTCAGATACTGTGATTTTCTTCTCACATTGCTGATTTCACCATTAACTCTTCACCTGAACAGTTTATTTTTTTGTATATGGTATCATTGTAAGCCTTGACCATCAAAACATAGGGGTAGACATCACCTTTTCTGTGTTATCATGTTTGGTTCAGGAGATATGACACAAAATATATAATTTGTTTATGGCGTAAAGTAAAATGGTCACCATGGCAACCACGAGGTGTTTCTGCAATGGCTCCATTTCTGAAAATGTTCAGGGCCCTAACCTGTACAATTGTACCAAGTTTCATGCTTTTATGAAAAAGTGAACATATCACCTCAAATTTCGCACATATCACCTGGACTATTTTAATGTTAGGTGGGATTAATTGCGATTAATTTCAGAAAAAAGATTGTGATTTAATTAGTTAATTTTTTTTATTGATTGACAGCACTAATGTATATATTATATATATATATATATATATATATATATATATATATATATATATATATATATATATATATATATAAATAATTTTAATGAGCCAATAACAGGGTGGTTAATGTTTCTTGCCATTACTTGATTGTGATGTATATGAATGCAAGTGAGTTTGTATTACATTTGTTTGTCCTGGTTTGAGCATGCAGGTCGTGTCTGTCAGCTGAAAGTGCTCTGCTGTGGGACTGCTGCTTCAGACACTTCTTCCAGCTTCAGCAACAGAAAATCCTCAGCGTTGACCACATCATCCAGCTCTTCACTCCACTCCTAGTGCCAAGCAATGCCATCTACACTGAGAAGGTATCGCTCTTACCTGATTTCTGCTTCACAATAATTTCTCAGTCTCAGTTTTTGTTTTGTTTTTTTATACTGCAAGTATTTTTTCTTTCTTTCTTTCTAAAATATACTTTAGCAGTGCTGAAAATGCCCTTAAAGTTTCAGTGATTCATGTTAGTGTCCATAAAAACACTTTTTAATGTTTGTGGTGAATATGGAGGCATTATTATCCTGGAATATGTAATAATTACGAGAAAAGAATGTTTTTAGAATATGATGCAGCTGGTCCAGTAAAATGACCTCATCCTGTAAATGTATATGGGTCTTTCCTAGAGCAGCCCTGCTATAAATTCCAGCTTTATAAAGTTATTTTCTTTTTTGTTAAAATGAGGTCATGGGGGTTGGTGTTACTCTCCTGTTGTTACAAGACTGTGTTATGTGGCATTTGGCCTCTGATGTGTGAATCTATTGCTAGGATGTGATAATAGTTGACATTTGACCTCCTTTCCTTGTCATTATTTCTGATAGTTTCTCTTGACACAGTGCAGAATTTATCAGCATTTTTTACTTGCTTAGTGACTATTTGGCTTGCTTTATAGTTGTGGTTTATATATTGCTCATGTATATTCAGTTATTCTGTCTGTTCTGTATCTCATGCAGAGAAACTGAATTCTGATCTCAGGATCTGACCCGAGGATGACAATCTAACTAACAGTCATCAGCTTCCCTCATGCAGTGCATTGCCTGTGGTATCAGCCCTCAGATCTTGTATAATTGTATGTGAAAAGATGAGAGGCTGAGCAGTGAGTGGCTCAGATGGAATCTGCATATTTTCTGCACTGATTTTTGCTAAAAAAAATAATTGGAATTCTGGAGATTAGATTTTTAAATTCAAATACATGGTAAAATGTGTCAAATAGTAAATGTTTAATCAACAGACATTCAGTGGATGCTGCTGATTCTATGCGGGAATCCTACATGTTTTGTTGTTGTTTTTAGCAAATTCCAAAAATTAAAAACAAAAAAACACATTAAATCTAGTCAGGCTGAATCTGGACACTGTACACACATATTGATATCATTATGAATAACATGATCTGGAAATATCACAGAATTTCAAAACTGCGATTTCCAGGATTAGTTTTTGTTAAATATAATTTTTTTCTAGCCATTTTTTCTAATCATGCATGACTGGAAATATTAGGTGGTGGAACCCTGAAATACAGAAAAATCGTCTCTTTGTCATCCAGGCAGGGGAGCTGTTGAAGAGGCTTCTGATCCACGAATCTGAGACCCATCAGCCGTCAGAAAGTGAACTGTCATCTTCTTGCAGCTTGCCCTCTCTTCTGGATGACAGTGTGGAAATCAAGCCCGCCAGGCCTTCCAAAACAACTGAGCAAACTGTTGGAACACAAGGTTAGTAGGCTTGTTTGACTTTTCTGCTTAGCTGGAACTTTTTTGCATTTACAAATTCTGCTTATTGCAAAGATGGTTTTTAAATACGCACAGGTGTTAAGAGCAAGACAGTTTAGAACAGAGAGAGAAACTGAGAGGGACTCCCCAAAAGCAGGCAAACCGCATGAACGGCTCATTTCCAGTGCCAAAGCAGAGAAACATCAGCTCGGTGGCTCCGTTCTGATGAAGGAAGAGGGGACCTCGAGTACTCGCAGGATGCCAGAGCTCTGACCCTCATGAGAATACACTTTTGCCCAAATCTCATTTCTGACAAAGCCAGCCAGCCTTCATTCTCCCTTTAAACCTGTCTTAATCAGTCCTGCTGTTCAGATTGAAAAAGCTCCCCACCCCCCTTCCCCAGCTCTCTCTCTCTTTCTTTTCTTTCTCGTTTCTCCTCTGTCTCGCTCTTCCACCGTCTCTCTGAGCTGCGCTTTCCTTCTCTTTTCTTTGTTTCAGGAATTCAAAGTGCTGAAGAGGACAGTGCCGACCAAAGCCCAGTGGAAAGTATTCCTATTAGAGGTAAAAAGGCAGATCGAAGAAGCGCCCGTTCGGGAGTTCTTCTGTGCCTGTTTTGTCTTTCTCCTCACGCAGTAGATAATGGGGGTCCCTTTTTTTCCCAACTGGATAGCTGTGAAAGGATGATCAAGGTGAATCAGAGGTCAAAGTCCCACCTGAAGAGTGGAACAGTTCCTCTAATTATCGGCAGAGAAAACAAACCCGTCTCTTTTCTTCTGCCCTAGGTATGGGTGAAACTGAGATTCTCAGAGCGCATAATGCGGAGGTTTAATTGTCCGCCGGCCGGGTTGGGGGTGCCGCACAAGATCTGTCATTGGTTCTCATTATCTACTAAACAATGCCAGCCAGAGGCGGACTTGAAAAGACTGGATGTCAAGGCATCCTTTGAAAAGCCTCGGGTAGCAAGTCCCAGCGCCAGCTCAGAAATGTAAAACTATCCATTATTCCACTTGGCTATCTGATTTCAAACTGTGCCTTTCATGCGCAGGGCTAGCCCAAGAGCACCACAGAGAGAGAAGTCCAGCTTCTCACTGCAACTAATCAAAGGCATTATGGTAGTAGAAAACCGCCTCTGCTGTCCCTGGCTGCTTATGAGCTGTTTACATGCGGCTAATGAAGACTGTGTCGAGTTCTGTTGCCTTTCGTATTACATCACTTTGCAATCATCAGTGGAAACAGCGTCCGAACGGTGGCCTTCCACCGTCTCCATGTCGGTAAATCGCCGCCACGCACAATAGTGTTTTATGTATATGGCGAACAAAAAGGAAATCTTTAGATGCTCTTTCTACATGCTACTGATGCCTATATTTTGCAGTCATTACACTGGAAGAAACCAGCAATAAACAACATGCCATACTGCAGATATGAGGATAACGAGATGCTGGAAAGTATTTTGTCTTTGGGGGCATAACCACTTTGCAATTTGTTTCTCCGTCTGCTTTCGGCATTTAAAACCGTCATACTTTTGTTTTCCAGGGCTCGCTTTCAAAAATATTTTAAGCTTGAATGCTCGCTGGTTAAAGATCTCAATTTCCAAAGTTTATAGAACATGAAAGACAGAGTTTTAAATGGAATCCTATAAGATGTGCGGCAACACAAAAGCCGGCGGGTTCTTTTTTTTCACGGAGACGGCAGCCTGTCTGTGCGTCTGGATTAGATCAATAGTTTAGTGCTCACTCACTCTGTTTTTCACCTCCTCTCTTTGCTCATCAGTGGCCTTAAAGAGCTGATGTTGGTTCATCAAACATCAAGGCTCTGGAAAGTTGGAAGTCGAGGTCTTTAGCAAATATTTGACTAGCTGCTTTTTGCATTTTGTATTTTTTTTTTTTTCCTATAGAGACTAAAGCATATCAGCTGCTTAAACAGTCTGTGGCACAAGAGAGGCACTTGAGTGACTCGGTGGAGGAGGATTCTGAGCCGCCAGGTAACGGAAAATAATAGAAAATGTTCCAAAGTTTGACAAAGCATATGTTGTGCTTTGTTTATTTCCATGAAACATTTAAAAGTTTTATATCAAATATAATTTATTTGGTTGAAACTTATTTAAACTGTTCTTAATATCGCTATTCTTGAATTGTTACATTTATTGTAACTATTACATTTTGCAGGTTGTGTGTCCAGAGTGTGTTTGTAAATAATTATTTTCAAACGGCCCATTCTCAAGAAACTGCCATTTGTGCCTATAAAGTTCAAGTTCATTTGTTTTCCCCACCTCATGCCTAAAGTACCAGCACCATAATTGCCAGATATTGGCAGACAACCATAAACAAACATGTTTTTTTTTTTTTTATTATTGCCCCTAATTGTAAATCACTTGTTAATTGTAAGAATATATAAATACATAAATCGCCCTTTCTCTTTTAAACTACATGTACGCCAATTCAACCCAGTTACATTTAAAACATCTGGAGAGTTTACTGTTATTCATAATAAATATTATCTGTATTTTTTCAGACAAATATATGATATTTCTAAATACATTATGATTATACTGATCATACAAATTAACAAAATTGTGTGTACATGCATATAATGCATTTTTAATATTGTAGTATAAATGTGTAATAATAACACACCCTTATTTGTTTGTTATCCAAAGACATCAACAAATTGGAGAGATCTGAAGCGCTCCGAGACTCTTTAACGCAAAATAGCCGGTAAGTACTCACAAATGTGTGTATATATATATATATATATATATATATATATATATATATATATATATATATATATATATATATAAGAAAAAAAAAAAAAAAAATGTTTTCCATTTGTCCTCTTTTAATAAAAAAGCAATATGTGTTTGTCCTTGAAACACTCTTAGCATCATTAACACAAGTTCACGTGGGAGGCATCAGTCAAGCTGTATTTTCATTCAGAGCTTCCTCTCTCATCATCGGCATTATTTGATTGCTTCAGTAAATCAGGACTTTGAATGATGAAAAAGGATCTTGAGGGTACAATGTTTAGGTTTTCACATCAACACAAGTTCACACAATCAGCTAAGACACGCAGGCCTCCTAGCAGCGCCTCTCCTCCATGAATCCATTAGGGCAGGTAATGGATGGGTAAACCTCGTGAAGAGTAATTGTCTCTGATTTCACATGCTTTTCCGAGCATCACGCTGACACAAGGGTCGAAAGTCTCCCTCCCTGTGTCTGCGTCTTTTTTTTTTTTTTCTTCTCTTTCTCCTTTTCTCTCTCTTCTGCCCAGTCTTTATGCCCACTCTTTGCCCGCCTCCCCTTGCTCTCTCTCAGCTAGTTTACACTATTTGCAGAGGAAAGGGTATAATGATCGCACTCTGACAGAGCTCTCTGATGGATGCCACAGTCTGCCCAATGAATGGCCTCATTAATAAACATAAGCTGTCTCTAGTGCAAGATGCTTTTGGATCATCCCAGAACCTCACAGAGCTCCTGAGAACCCTGCCGGAGACTCTCCATCGCTTGTGGAGGGTTAGAGGTTGTTTAAAAGCTCACAGCAAAGATGAAGGTTAGCATTGGAGCATTTGCGTTGCTTTCAGGTAAAATATTTTGTGGCACTTTTTTTTTTTTTTTGTGCCGTGTTGAAGAATTCCTCTTCTGCCAGTCACTTCTTGCGCTTTATTGCCTCTACAAGTACCCTGCACTCGAGCACCAGTAGAACACTACATGTGCTGTTCCCCCGTCCTCTCTGCTTTCTCGCTCTCTCGTCTCCGTCACTTACTGCTGTCATTCTGTCACTGAGCCGATGGGCACATTAAAAGACCTTCTGGTTCGGACCAAAACTCCCGACAAAATAGTAATAAAGCAAAATAAAATAAATCAAGTGCCTCTCTTTCTTAGCCGTAATTATGATTTTGCGCTTAAGCCGAGACCGTAGCTGAAGAATCAGAGTTTAAAGCAGGCGCTTTGGTGCAAAAAATGCATTTATGGGCCTTTGTGCGCCTCCTCATTATGTGTGGGGCTGATTCATTAAGTAATTGGTTTGCAGTTGTTTACATGAGTATTAAGGCCCCCTATTCAGCAGTCTTTGAGAGATACATTGTGCAAATGTTGCATGTTATGAATGCCCAATGAGAGGCGGGGGGCCAGGCCTATTGGCCAAACACTGCGCTGGGCTGAAAAGACCAGAGAAAAGCGTCAGGCGCTGCTTTGCATAGCAATGACTCGCCCATAATAAGCTTTCCAGATTAAATACATGCAGTCCATACAAGATGCAAAGAGATACTCTTAACACATTTATGTGTGTTCATTTCACTATTATAGCACTGAAGAGAATTGGGGTCTTTCATATCCACCCCCGTTTTTTTTTCTTAATTCCCTTCCCTGCGCTCTCGTCAGCGTGCCGTTTTTACTGTGAAATACTTTTATCGAACACAGCGTTTTATTGTGTTATAATTCAGAGGCTGTGCAGACGGACCAGGCGGTGTTTGTTACGCCTGTATGCCGCAGTGATTCAGGAAGGAGAGCGCTGGAATAAGCAGCTGCACTCCATGTAAAGACCTCTTGTTCCTGTGCTTTGTTAAAGGCTGCATGCCACAGCTTCCTCCTCTTCAGCCGCTATTGTGTCCTCTGCTACTGCAGGCATGTAGCGCAGATCTCGCTTGCTCGCAGTTTCTTAATGTCCCACTCTGTTGCTTTATGACAAATAACAGGTTAGGATTAGTAGTGGGTTTGTATAACATCTTCACCAATATTTCATCAGTTTCTCACATTGAGAAAAACGAATGCTTGTGTAACTGCAGCAGGATTGTTAAAATGTAAAGGAAGTAGTTCTTTTAAGAGTTTTCTAGTTTGACAAATTTGCACTTGTGCACTTTAATTTTTATGTCATTGAGATACTACTAAGTTTTTGTTTAGTTTTTTTGTCTAGATGGTCTATATTGTTTTAATTCATTTTTATTTTAGTACATCAAGTTAAACTAAATGAAAATTAGAAATATCGCCATGAGAAATACAAATCTGCCAAATGGCTAAAATTATTATTTTTGAATATTTTATTTCAGAATTAACGTTTAATTCAAGTAACAATTTTTTTTCCCCCCTTTTTATGGTTTTAGTTTTAGTCAACTAAAATGACAGTGTGTGTCTTCAGCTATCCACCAGTGAATGAGCGTGTCCGGGGTGGTGGGTGTAACGGGGGTAGCACTAAACAGCAGTAGCCAGTGGGGGTCACTCTCTTTCTTTGTGCCTCTCTATGTCCACCTGCTTTTGTCTACTAAAAAAAGAGTCCTCTCTACGCATAACAATATTTATTTCACTGAGCCAAAAATGACACTTTCTTTATTTCTGAGGTGAGGTCTTCGTTTTGTGATACTAAATTAATACCGGAGTTGAATAAAAAAAAGGCAATAAATGCAGTGACCCAGTTCCCTTGAGGTGCTGTCTGTGTGTACACAACCACAAATAAATAGAAAAGCCCCCTGCCTGTTCTCCTGCAGTTCTGGTTCTTGGCCAGGAGAGGGAACTCATATTTAGCCCAGCCATTGGTACTGTGACAGTGGCAGCCGGTAACAAGTAGAGGGCGCTCTCTCTGCTGCTCTGAATCATTACCTCACTCCAGAGCTCTTGGCTCTTTCAGGGGTCTAATCAATGGTAAATCAGTGCTGCTGTGGGTCACAGCTGGGACCGGTGTAGGAGGTGCTACTGCTACCTTGCACAAACACTGATCCAAAGAACGTGTTCTATTAGCATAGCTGTGGAGGCGTGTAGATGTTTATATTCATATGCTATATTCTCATGATAGGTATAGATTCTTTTATACTTATAGACTGAAAAATAAAATTGGTGTAGAAACAATTTTCACTCAAATTGAAAATTAGTAACATTAGCAAGTAACACACTGAATTAAACGTGGAAAATGGAATTGATTGGACAGTATTTTCTTTTAAAACATGTTGCAACAGTCCAAAAATCTTTTTTAAGCATGTGCTTATCTATCTATCTATCTATCTATCTATCTATCTATCTATCTATCTATCTATCTATCTATCTATCTATCTATCTATCTATCTATCTATCTATCTATCTACCTACCTACCTACCTACCCTACCTATCTATCTATCTATCTAATCAATAAATTACATTTGTTTTTTTTAATATAAGTGAATATCTGCAATTTTTGACATGACACACATGCATTTTGTTTTACTTTATAAACAGACTATTTCAAAAGGAACAATATCACAATGATACACTTTCATCAAATGTAATCGCAGAACTATAATCGTACGTGATCACAGGTATTATGAAAATAACTTGGCCCAGACAACAAACGCAGACTAACCGCAGTCTATTTACATGAAGCGTATTGCTGCATAGGATGCCGAGAGACGTCTTTTATTCATAGCTCATAGATATCATAACAACAACCCACACACCCCATATATTAATGTATCAAATGCTTGCCTAAAAACGCACTGGGGCACTTTTCATCAAATATCGCAAATACATCCAAATGCTCAAAACAACGTGGAACAGAGGGAGAGCGGAAAAAGTAAACGCCGGAGCGGAGGGAAATAGAGAGAGGTTGCCGTCAAAGCAGTAATTTGCATCATTTTACACATTACATTCACCTCTGTGTATGAGACGCAGCCAAACAGTGGCCAGCCCTGTCTTACATATTCAGATTCGTTGCCTCAATTAAGTGAACCTCAGTGCAAGATGAACTGGCATAAATGTTTATGGAAATGGAATATTAGATTGGAGGGTCAGTGACATTCACAGCTCTCTATGATAATAGTGTCTTGAAATCAGACTCGTCACTGTCTGAAGTGGCCCAGCTGATAGAGCATTCCCATGGCAAGCAAGTTATATAAAAGAATAGCCCTATTTACCCACCCAAACATGTATTTATTATTGAGCTCATCATGACTAAAGGGGGAAAAAGCCCTCAAATTTTGCTTTAGCGTTCGCTGCTGGGAAAGAGAAAGGCCTCCCTATTTTCAGCTTTCAATTTGAAAGGGAGATGGAAAATTGTACACAAGATGTTTGTTTGTAACTTTAGTATTTAATTTTCCCATAAAGCATTTTTAAGCATGACCCATCAATGTAATCATTATTCAAAAACTGTCCTTTATGTCAAACTCTCATCAGCAATTCCTATAGTGTCGGCATATATACTAGGACATGACAAAACATACTCCTGGATTACAAAATAAATAAATAGATAATATATACTATGCAGTAAGCATACACTACCACTACCACAAAAAAAAAAAAAATATATATATATATATATATATATATATATATATATATATATATATATATATATATATATATATAATTTTTTGTATTTATTTATTTATTTTTGTTATTTAGAAAGGACATTTTAAATTGATCAAAAGTGTCAGTAAAACATTTGTCATGTTTTAAAAAAATTTTTCAAATATAATATTTTGAACTTTATACATAAAAGTATTCAAAAATATATCATGGTTTCTATAAAAACATGAAACCGCATAACTGTATTCAAAATTGATAATAATAAGAAAAATGTTTTGTAAGCAGCAAATCAGCATATTAAAATACTAAATGCAGCGCTTAGATTTGTAAATTTTTTAGATGTTTATGTTTTATGTACAGCACTTTGGTCAACTAAAGTTGTATTAAATGTGCTTTATAAATAAATTGAACATTGAACATTGAACATTGAACATTAAAATGATTTCTAAAGGATCACGTGACACTGTAATGGTGCTGAAAATTTAGATTTGCCATCACAGAAATAAAATATTTTAAAGTAAAAACCTGTTCTTTTAAATTGTAGTAATATTTCACAAAAATATTATTTTTTCTGTATTATATTTGGGATCTAATAAATGCAATATTTCTAACTTTTTAAAATAAGGTAGTGTATGTGAGGAATAATATACAGTCAGTCTGTCCATTCATTATGCAGCTGCTTACCAAATAAATATTTTTTATGCAAGAAGAATGAAATCTAACAAAATTATACTGTCAGTCAGTATACATTGTAAAAAGTGATAAG
Source organism: Onychostoma macrolepis (assembly GCF_012432095.1). NCBI lineage: Eukaryota > Metazoa > Chordata > Actinopteri > Cypriniformes > Cyprinidae > Onychostoma > Onychostoma macrolepis. Next base: position 28,534,031 of record NC_081171.1, on the reverse strand, counting down.
TTGACTTAACTTAAAAAAATTGAGGAAACCCGTTGCCTTTAAATTTTTAAGTAAATGATAATTAAAAAAATAAGTTAATTGAATTGTCAAGTTCACTTAACTTTTTATTTTTAATTATTATTTACTTAATAATTTTAAGGCAACGGGTTTCCTAAAATTTTTTAAGTTAAGTCAACTTATCACTTTTTACAGTGTATATAAATTTTTTTTTTTTTTTTTAAATCACAGAGAGCTTAAGTATAATAGATATACCATAACAAATTATGCTACATGAAAGTATTTCTAATGCTCTGGATACGTGTTTTGAATGTGCTCCCATCATGCTATCTATGCAACACAAATCTCAAATATCTGCTGATCATATTTAATAAAGACTGTGCTCAGTCCACCTTAAAGGGCCATTTTGAGCAAGAGGATGGTTACTGTCTGCGTTGTTGTTCTTTGCAAGACTTCACCCTTAATAGTATGTTTCTTTGCCTTTCTTGGGTTTTGCTTCTCCTAAAGTCATCAAAGTAACCTTCACGATCGGTCTACTATATATTGTAAACTTTGATGAAAAAGAATTCAGCTGCCAGTATCTGTTTCAGAAAGGTTTTTCACGAGCTTCATGTCAGTCACGTCCTTTGACCCTGGGAGTGAATGCATCTTTGGTACTTTTTGTATCTGTCTACTGTAACTTTGATGCTCTGTGTTTTATGAGTTTGGAGTTGTATTCTTATTGAGCCAAAGGTGATTTATGTAACTTGTTCGTTCTGACCCTGATCATAGCATCTGCATACATGCATCAATAGAATTGATGAAATGTCTTACTTTGTGCAGAGATGCTCTGGAAACAAAAGAGCTAAGCTGAATTATATGAGAGCCAGCCTAATTGAGTTCAACTACATCTTTACAGCCCCTTTGGTCAGTGTCAAGGTTGTGCGCACGTGACTGAATTTGCCGTCGGGTCGGCGGGGCACACGTGAATACACATACAATCGGCATTTGGTTTATTCATCCACATGCATCAAAGGGAAACTAAATATTCTTACTCTTGCTCCCAGAATCTTTTCAAGTACATGGACGTGAAAACGAAATCAGTGATATGGATGTATGAAGACATGGAGGGTGAGGGTGAGGATGAGGGTGAAGATGAAGACGTCATTGTTGAGATCTGAATAGCCCTGTGCTGATGTAAATGAAGAAGGAAGCCTGTATGAAAAGTAGCGTGAGCTTTTGCATATGCATCAATGCAGATCAAAGGCTTGTCAGGGGTCATGCATTTACATAGAGATATCAGTGATGCTATGGGAACCTGGGAACCCGGCAACCCGGCGCTCAGTACACTTATGAATAGAGAGTCCTGACCGGGTCCTTCGGCGCCATTAGAAAATAAGTCAAGGAAGTTTATTTGGCCACTCGCCCCATCTGAGGGGAAATGATGTTCTTCAGAGTTTGGTTATAGGTACCTTTGAAAGAAAAGACAACGTTTTGGTAAGAGATGATGGCTTCCTGGATCATTTGTGTGTTGTGGCTAAACTGATGAAATTATGTGTCTCTGATTGTGTGATATGGTTCAAATGATTGTGTGATATGGTTCAAATGTTTATAGAGATTTCTTTTTTTCTTTTCATTTCTCACAGAAAGACTGCAAAGAGTAAAGCTTTCTCTGCTGTCCAGTCAAAGGGTAAGACCGCTGTACAAATGACTAAAGTGTTGAAAACGTGGCGTCTGGTGTTAAATGCAGCTGCCAGCACATTGTGTGGATATGCCTTTATTTGAATTCTTACGATCCACATTAAGATACACTCCTACTTGTGTACTGTTTACTGTACTGCCTACATTTTGTGAAAACACTACCAGTCAGATTTATTTGAAATAGAAATCCTTTGTTGCATTATAAATGTCTTTACTGTCACCGTTGATCAATTTAAGTTTTTTTTTTATTATTATTATTTTTTTACTTACACTGTCATTCAAAGGTTTGGGGTATCACGGTTTCCACAACAATATGAAACAGGACAAACATTTTTTCAACATCGATGATAATAAGAAATGTTTCTTGAACAGCAAATCAGCATATTAGAATGATTTCTGAAAGATCATGTGACACTGAAGACTGGAGTAATGATGCTGGAAATTCAGCTTTGATCACAGAAATAAATTACATTCTAAAATAGATTACAATAGAAAACAGACATTTTAAATTATAATAATATTGAACAATATTACTGTATTTTTGATCAAATAAATAAAGCCTTAATGAGCATTAGAGACTTCTTTCAAAAATATTGAAAAAAATCATAGTAGTATGTGTCACCTATATTTTGTACAACCCCCCAACACCCAAAAGTGATTTTTCTTTTTCTTTCTCTGGAATTATTTAATGTGATATATTTTTTTTCTTTTTATCATTTTGTTCATAGGCAAGTTCATCTCTGCCCCCTTACTCCAACAGATGCTAATGGTGTACGTATATATTTTTGTTTGCAGCATTTTGGGGAGAATCAGATGACAGCAATTCTGAGATCGAAATGGCCTTGCGTCCTCAGTCCCGCAACACCAGCAGCCATGACTTTGATGATTTTTATGATTAGCGTTTCTCTTTTGTGAGTTCACACTGTCGTGTTATATATTTTTTTTTTAATTTCGACGAGCAGTTAATATGTTTGAAAGAGATGCCTTTATACGCTCGCAAAACAAACAAAAATCTTCACTGAGGAATGAGTGCGACATTCCACGAAAACAAAAAAGAGCCATCCTCTTTATTGTGGCCAAAGACTGTGAAGGGTTTTCAAAACATGTCGGTGTTAACCCTGCTTGAATCTCTTTAGCTGAACAACACTTGGGCCTGGTTGAAATAGATTAAACTTGGTTTTTAAAGTGATTCCTTTGCTCTGTGTTGAATATTACGCATTTTAGATGCTGCAGGTACCTGGCGGTGAGTTGGAGTGGAATGCTCTGAGTCAACTCCTATGAAAAGCCAGTGCACAATGGCCACTCTGCATGCTGCTGAAACACCTTTGAACTCACTCAAGTACCCCTGGCCCATTTAGGAGGACAAAATGCGTTGTGCTCATCTCAATATAGAAACAAACGCTCTCTGTATTTGTGGCGGTAGAAAAGCGATTTCTTCAGCCGAACGCGACGTGAGCGTCTCCCCGACCGGCGATATGCGTGCTGCAAAGTCCACTTCAGGATTTGTCTCTTATAGCAAATGTGCGCCCATTTTTATGCTCTCTGGCTGATTCTTGGGGGATGTCAAGTTAGTTTTTATACATTTTGCATCATAGACACAGACGTCTGTGTTACTGTACAAAGCATGTGACGCACTGGCTTCGATTCATTGTTATAATATGCCCCTCTAATGGCTATTTTTAGACTCCACATGATAGTTAAAATTACAGATAATTATGATTAGGCATTGAAAAGAGCACTGATCAAACACAGCAATATCATTACAGTAATAACGGTTATTTTTCCAAAACAGCCAATCAGTGATAACGACTGTAACCCTTTTTCTAATGGACCTGAAAATAACATTGCAAACTAAAATTGCTGTGCACGGATTTCCAGAACTGTTTCCCAGCCATCAATAATCTACATCGCCCGTGACAGGGGATTGTCATTTTGTCTGTGACTCTGAGTTCATTTGGTTTCATCATATTTAACATGCACGGAGGCATGTTATCCTGTAATGATACAAAACCTGCAGCATTCTATCCATCAGTATGATTCCATTAGTTGGCTTTTAAGTAACTTTATGAGGCCGAACCTGCTAGAGTAGGACTCCACACTCATTAGCCGTAATGGCTGCAGCCAGCCTTGACCCGCACGCGTCGAAACGCGCCTGCATAATTTGGAGATTGCTAAAAAGCTCCCCTCACATAATATCTGTGTTAAGGATCATGTCAACAGATACTTGTGTGATGGAGGAAGCTCTGTGAGAGAGTTACGTTGTGCCAGCCTGTAACAACGCCGTGAACGCTTTTTAAAGGAACCGCCTTCCGAGCGCTAGGGCCCACGGACGTGCTAAAAAAAAAAGAGAAAAGCCGAACCCAGAGTGCGACTTGTAAATGATGTCACATCAAAACAGAGAAAATGTTTTGCTTTTGATTTCTTTGTGTGTACGACGCCACTTTATAAGCGTGCACGGTGCTCTCCCAGCAGGGAAGGTCATTAAAGCATTCAGATTCAGAGACATTCTCGATTTAAATCATCTGTTTAATGGTGTATAGTGCCTGATTTCAAGGCTCAGTTAGGATGTCCGTTGCTGAATCTCCATTCATCTGAAGAATTAAATCGGTTCGATCTACATGTTTTTTATTGAGAAGAAAGTCTGCTTTTGTCTAGCTGTTATCAGTATTATGCATGGTACATGTGCAGCAACATGTCACGCGGTACATTCCAAAGGCACTTTTCATACCCTACGAAACTGATTTCTTTTTTCAAATCTATATTATGATTGTTATTATTATATAACAATAATAATTTAGTATTGGTTGTGCTGCTTAATTGTGGAGTCTGGAGATAAATAGAGTTCTTATGAATGTCTTTACTGCCACTTTGATTCATTTAATGCATCCTTGCTGAATAAAAGTATCCTTCAAAAAAAATAAAAACGTTTATATGTAGTTATAATGTGTTAAAAACAGTATTTTATCATATATTAATTTAGCTTTAAATGTCGAGATGATTTTTGGTCAAGGTCTCAGTTATCATAATTAAACATTTTTCTTCAGTCCACCGTAAACTGTCAGCGTGTTTAATTGTTCACGGCATTGGGCACCTAAGCTAAACTTGTGTTTTGGCTTTGAATGATATGCAGCGAAGGCCAGACATGTCTGTTTTTGTTTCAGGAACAATCTCACACAATAAAAGAAAGGAAGACCTAGATGAAAGCAAGTAGGGAAGTTAAACACTCTTATTAACAATGATATGCCAGCATTGTGCTATTTGCATATTGCGTGTTTGTGTAATTTATTCACGCTTATTCGACAAGTTGAAGTTTCAAGTGTGTCCCTTCCACTCTCCCCCTATCCACTTTTATTTTTATCAGGGAATAATGATTTAAAACAAGGTCATTTGATCTTCTGTTTCAATAGACCTTAATGAAATATTCATTTACTCGCCTGTGGTTTCTCTGACAGCGTTTCTGAGGATGTTCAACGAAGACACAAAGGCCGTGCTTTTCATCATTCAAGCCCACGTTTCACGTTTTGATTCATACAGATATAGATAATTAAACCTCCTTTTGCTTGGAAATATACAGTTTACCTGGTTTTGTTGGGTGTCCATGCAAAAGCCATTTTATAATATGCAAATAGGACCTGTGGGTTGGGGGAATGTGGGCTGTGCACAGTATTGAATCGTTTTCTTGTAAAGACTAAATGTACTGCAGTGTTTTAGGTGAAAAACACTTCTGCATGAACAGTCTTTAGTGCAATATGAATGTCATCGACAGTAGTCTGATTTCTTGGACCATGCTGTATATTGTGGCATGTTTCTACTGTATATCAGCCCTTCTGTAATGCGCCTGCATTTCCCAATGTACACATACTGTACGGGTCAATTTATGCAAATCAAACCCATGACCTTGACGTTGCTTTTGCCTGACTTAGACATAGTGTCAATTTTAAACATTCCAAAATATTTCAGTATTTATTTTTTCTTTATATTTGAAAGTTTTTTTTTCTTTTAATGGCTTAGGATACTATTTCCACAAGAGGTTTTTTGAAACCTTTAGTACAAAAATCCACAGATCACACTTGTTACATAGATTGTCGTTCATTCAAAACCTTTGTGCTTTTTAGGGTATTACATGTGTCCTTTCACGATGCAAGAGACTTGATGAGGTGCTGGATAAAAACTGTCACAATTTACATCAGATTAGATAATACACATACATTGCCTCAGCAAATTGATATAAATTTCACAATGCGTGTATCATCTGTTCACTCTGTAAGCAAAAGGCAAGATTCAGTGGCGTCATGAAACATGAAACATTCCCAAATGCATTAACTATATCATGAAATATCTTGATTCTCACCTATAGATTATGGTATTTGATCTAGTGGGCCATGGTCAAAGTAACCTAATAATGTAATCTATTAACCATGCATAAAAACCTGTCTGTTTACTTAATTAACAGATATGGGTGCCATGCCATAACATATTTTAATATGACTGACTTTATATTTAATGTGAATTTAACATTGAAAGTTAATGTGAATAAAAACATTGTAAGTTAGGCTACTAATCATAACACTTTCATTGTACAGAAAGAGAGCAAAGAACATTTACATTATCAAAGAACATTTTTAATGTCAGTCTAGAGTTCAAGCACTCTCAAAAACTCCCATTAAAATCACTGAAGCCGTTTACACTATGAAATGAATATCTTACTTACATATTCGTACACACATTTGCACTTTGTTGTTTCTGAGGAGAGAATTCGCCAGAAAGAGGTATTCAGTCAGCGAGCGAGTAAAGAAAACACCGGCATTTTAGCGATGACTCATCTGAACGCCTCTGATTGGTCATTGCATTCATAAGCTCAGCAGAATCGTGTGATTGGTTATAATGCAGCGCTGTAAAAACGCGTCTCTCTCTGGCTCAGCGCCAGCCAGTGAATGCAGATTTGTATTTATCAGCTGATGATATGATGCACCCAACGTTCTAATCACGCCGGTATGATTGTATCAAATATAGAAAATATTAATCGGCTTTCTTTTTTTTTTTTTTGTCTTTTGGAAGCTGCATTCAAAATCCACTTGGCTCAAAAATCTGAGGGGGCACGTGCCCCCTCACTTTGAATGGGCATGACACCTCTGGCAAGATTAATGAAGACAATTGTAACAACAGAAGACACTATACTATCAATACTGTAAATGTTGCTTTAAGCACTGTTGTATAATGCAATAACCTGCATCCTACAAGTTTTCTTTACAAAATGTTCTGTCTGTATGACTGAATTGATAGCTGACCTTTTGACCTTTGGGTGAGTTACACTAATTTTGCTACCGTTGTTTATTATGTTGCACACTGTGAAATGACTCCTCTTCCTCTCTTGCTTGAATGTGCATTTTGAACATTTGTGGTTACCATATGAGATACCATAACACATAGTCATTATGTTTGAGTGCCTTTTTTTGACCATTTAATGAATACATACAACATAATCAAACCAGTTTAAAAATTATAAGTATACCAAACTATTTGTTGATCAACCTTTAAAATCAGATTATTTAATCTTATTTATTTATTTATCTTATTTAATCGAATTTATCTTAATTTATTTATCAATAAATTAATGAAGGAGAAGAGATGTAAATTAATAGTTTTACTTTATCTGCATTAACTTAACTTATCTACATTAACTGAACTAAAGTATACATGAGTGTAAAAAAAATAATAATAATAATAAAAATCTGAAATTTAAGGTTTAAAAAAAAAACAGCATCTGTGGTTGCCAGAAATTTACCATAAAAATGACTTTTACAGATTTTACATTATCTTGCATTGACAGTTATGATACAATGTTCATATACCATCCTATTGAAGTACTAATCTGTTTTGTACAATTATAACAAACTGGCAGTTACCAAAATCAGGTGGTGATGAGAAAGTCATTTGATGGACCAAAACTTGTCACAAGTAGTCTTCCCTCAAGCGGATGATGTAAATACTAATATATCAAAGTTGCTCTGTGTTATACACAGAAAGAAATGCTTTCTTGGTAACACACATGGCACTAAAATAATTAAATAAACATTAACTTAACAACATTAGATGCAACATAAAATCCTAGTGTACATGAATGATAAGAAAGAAATATCAAATGTGGAGTGTAATGCAGGAAATTATGGGAATGTCAGTTTACATTTTTCACTGTAAATCTTTTTCATTTCCAAAAACTACAAATATAACTGTATTTTTATTGTAAAGTTAAAAAATACTTTGATCTAATACAGTTATTCATTGAAACTTACTGTTGAGCTATAAACAGTTGTAATTTTACAGTGGTATGTATAGATGTATGTATTTTGAGTCTTGTACTAAGTTATTTGAACATTTTGATTAACATTGTATGTCCATGGCTTTCTCACCAACTTTTTGGTGACCAAAACGTAAATGCCTTACTGGCCCCACAGTTGCATGGTCTATGACCAAAAACATTCATATGAGGCTCCTGTAAAAATGAATTTCTGTACACAAAGAATGTTTTTGTACAGATCTGATGTACTGTTGCATGGAGGCTGTGTATATACAAAAGTGGTCTGTAATGCTAGACTTCAACGCTCAAGGTGAGTTAGGCAACGTATAGATAAGAGCACACAGCATCGTGGGCAAAAGAACCCTCAGCATCGCTCTATACCATTGGGCCCTTCCATCTAATGCACAAAATCAAATTATAATTAACCACATTTAAGTTGGAGCAGCAAGTCCCTCCTTATAGGTTTCCTGTGATCTCTGCTTCTTTTTTCCGCTTCATGCCCATGGAGTAATTAATATGGTAAGACATCATGTTCAGTGAATTCCTTTGAGATGGGTTTGCGAAAGCTGTTAAAGCCGAGAGGCTGAATTAGTATTCATGCAGATTTTCTCGCTACTAGTCCCCTCTCCCATTGGGACCGAGGGCTAGATTGGGTAGACAGACAACGTTCATCCTTGATTATGTGAGCGGAATGCCGCCCGGCTGCATGAGGGGAGCAGGAAAAGGGCCGTTCCTTGGGCAGCAAATCAATTTCTGTGATCTGCTAAATGGAACAACAACAGTGTGATACTTTAACCCCACACATCAGGGCACGGAAATAAATAAATAAAGGTGCACACTGAGTTAGGATGATTACTGGCCATTACCTACAGTATAGTCTGGGTTTCTCCATCAGTTACCAACCATTTAGGGTGAAATTTTGCATATGCCATGATTGTGCAGTGGCATTAATGTACTGGTCATATCTCAATTAGCGTGAACTCCAAATCCAGCTATTATTCAGAACTACTGTAAAACAGCCAGCCAGGTTTTGTTTTGCTAATAACTGGCGCTGAATATACTTCTTTTTTTCCCGGACAACCAATGAGTGCCACCATGATGGATTCTAACTTCCGTTGAACTGTTCCAGTGTCCATAGGAAACCATGTTAATACTGTGCAAAAAACTACTTAAATATTTAAAGGGGTCATAGATAACGATTTCACCTTCTTAACTTTAGTTAGTGTGTAATGTGGCTGTTTGAGCATTAACAACATCTGCAAAGTTACGACGCTCAAAGTTCAGTGCAAAGGGTGAAAATGTCTTTTACAGAATTAACTTTTTAAGGTCTACAACAAAAGGCTGGTAGGGACTATTGACATCACAAACCCTGAAATTTACATAAACCCTGCCCCCAGGAACATGCAACAGAGAGGGTGGGGCTATGTTGGGCTGCTTTAGAGAAGAGTGTTGTTGACATGCCATCTAAACGTTGTTATTTTCACACCGATTGCAGGCCCTCTATTTTTGGCCTAAAGGAAGCTACTAGGGAAGCTGGACTTATGGAGAAATGATTAAAATTTATTTTAACTTCCTGAAAATTATAATCCAAATATAGCTCTCTGTGCTGCACATTTTATGGAGGACAGCTTCCTCAATCTATGTGAGTTCAAATGAACTCAATCAAAAGATAACATAAACAGCAGTAGCATTTGTCAAATAACAGCGCATCCAAAAAAATAATTATGAGACAGCTACAAAAAATAAAATAAAAAATACCATTCTTCAGTGTCCTGTAAGAGTCGTGCTTGCATAGGATTTGCTGGATCCTCTTCAATAATATACTCTGGGTCTGACTTGGGTTTAAATTGATAAGGCAATATTGAAGCCATTGTTTACAATACAACGTGCATGCAACTACACATTATGGTGAGAGGCATGACATTTCCGGACAATGTGCACTAGCGAATCACAACACACTGGGCCAGCTAACCAATCTGGGCCCATTGTGAATTTCTGAGGGAGGAACCAGGAAGTTAACAAACCTTGTTTAGAAGAACAGAAAAGCAGTGTAGAATGAAGATAAAATATGTGAAAAATAATGTGATTTTTAAAAAACAAAAACAAAGCATGAACACATTACTGTGCACCCCATAAACACAATCAAGCCTTCAAAAAAAGCTGGTAGACCACCCCTTTAAAAAGAAACTTAAAGGAGAAAAGAAGTGGACAAAAGCCGTCAAAAACTTCACTGCTATCCAAAGCTGTGTGTAGGATATTAACTCCCACCTGTTATCAATGTAGTTAGCCTCGGACCGCTTCATGTCATCTACCCACTCATTAAACTTTGACAGGTGAGACGATGCCAAAAGACAGTCATTGCAAGTGTCGGCACTACATTCGTAAAAATAAAAGGTTTATTAAAGGTTGTGTGAAAAACCTTCAATAGCCATGGAATCTTTCCATTCTACAAAAGGTTCTTTATAGTGGAAAAATGTTCTTCAGATTTTTTAAATATTCTTAACACTTAAGAATACATTATGGCATCAGTGTAAATCCCCCTTTTGGAAGCTTTATTTTTATGGCCATTTTCATAGATTTACCATTCCATTACCAGCTAGGAAAACAGGCTAATTTGACTAGTCGCACCGGAAATGTAAAACAGTTTTCCGGTATGATTTAGGCAAAACTTCCATGTTCAGGAAAACGTGTTGTTGAGATACTGTGTTGCACATTTATCGCTTAGGCACTATTCATATCTGTTCCTTGTTCAGCTTAAACGTGTAATTTGCTGCACGTGCATTCCATCGAATGGCTTCGAAGATGTTGCCAACAGGTACAATATGTAAGTTTTCGCCACTAGAGGTCACATTTTCAAAACAATAACAAAGGACGAAGGAATATGTTCACGGATGAGGTAATGAATAAATTTTCCATAGTTATTCAAACAGCTAATAAATTATAGAGAGAATGCAAGCAAAGAACATTATGACTGACTTGAGTCTAGCGCGAGTTTAAGCACTCTCAAAAAACTCCCCTTATAATCAGTAAAGCTGTCTATACACGGTTTTATGAATGAATATCTTACATCATTTACGTACATCTGCACTTCGTTGTTTATGATGAGAGAATTCGCATGAGAGCTGAATTCAGTCAGCGAGCTCGTGCAGTGAACAAAAAAACTCATCTGAACGCCTCTGATTGGCCATTGCATTCATAAGCTCAACAGACTTGTTTGTGATTGGTTATAATGCGCAACACTGTAAAAGCGCATTAAAAAATCATGGCGCAACATTGAGCACTTTTCATTTCATTTGCATTTTATTCAGGACAGACATAATGGATTTAGTTTAACTGTACCGCAGCATTTGTTGCCATAGTTTCAACAAGCGGAAACTGAGGATTTGCGGATGTTACGTCATTGATCGGCGACCATGACCAGGGAAATTGGAATTTCTCTGGATTTACAAATCCTTGGGAACTTTTGGAATAACAAAAATACCCAACTGCATAAAATATATAATTCTGTGCAAGCAGTTTTTGGATATTTTATTACGAAAATCTTACATATTGTACCTTTAAGGTTTCTTTGCTCTGAATCTGTCGTGCACCCTTTTTCTACCTGCTCTCGTCCAAGGGTGACCCTGCCCTCTTGTTAAGTAGCCCAGATTGTGAGCTTTGACTTCCCATTGGATAATTAACCCAAAGCTGAGTCTTATCACAGCTGTCTAGCAATCTGGCACAAGGTAATTCACTGCTCCCTGAATGCAGGGCCAAAGCACTGGCACCTTATGCTCTGTGATTGAAGACAATCTCCTGAGATGAACAGAATTAATCATTGCAGATAAAGGAGAACTAGTTTTTCTTGTGTCTCTTTGGCTTCCGCAACTATTGACTTTCCACTCCGCAGCTCTGCGCGCAAACAGCGTCGAGGGCTCAAAAGGAGTCACCTCTCGCATTCACCCGTCGCTCGCGTCCTATATGCGGATGTGCTGTGTTTTTAACCTCTGCACTTCAAGCATTCAGGCACAGTTCATAACCTGCTGTTACATCTGTAGCGTTTCACTTCATCCTTCTTTGTCTGTCCTACCGCAGGGAATACAAATGTTTATAGACTGAAGGGTGCAGACTCCATCTGGGAAAGCAGAAGTCACATTACGGTAATCTCTGCCTGGATTAAATCTGTTGTTCATGGAGATGTTAACAAAGGTGATAAAACAAGATTAGCCAAGACACACAGAGCGGGGATTGTGGAGTGTGTTCTTATTAGCATGCACTGTGCTCTGGAGAAGAGAGCACGCTCAACTCTCCTCACGGGGGGAACAGGGTTCAGCCATTAGCATGAATAGGAAATGCTAATTTAAAGCCTCAGACACCTGCTCCACAGCAGCGGTCCTAGCTATGCGCGGTGACGGATTCTAGCTACTGGCATAAATATATATGTAGGACCACCGTTGGGGAAGCTTCTTTGAGACGGTTGCTTCCCAAGCTACAGGCTAACCATCATTTGAAGAAGATAATCTACTGGGAAGCTACTCTTTTGGAAAGTAGCTACTTACCAACAAAGACAGGCTACTAATCCAAAGTACACAGCTAAAATACACGTAATACCTTTCTAATTACATTAAAATGACAGAATATTACACAGGCATAAGCTACTTAAAATAAAGTCTATCAAGATTGTACTTAAGTAGCTGTGTAACAGACTCGGACTGTTACATATGTGTAACAGTAGCTGCCTATTACATCTACATAACTACAAACTGTAAGTACAGGCTGTTCCATAACTTAGTTACATGGTAAGTACATTTTGTTTCATGTAAGTACAACAGCTACTACTAAGTACTTAATTAGGTAATTGCTTTGTATTATGACACCTTAAAATTAAGTGTTACTCAGACATCCCTACACTGTCTATCAGTAATTAAATCGCTTAATTGCTTTGAACACTCGGACATGAGTCATTGCGGCAGTGATATATGTGCCAAACAACATTATATATATATATATATATATATACACACACACATACATTTTTATTTTATATTGTCATATTGTCATATCACCCAGCCCTGAAGCTTGCTCTGTGGTAAAGCACTAATGCATTATTGACATATCGGTATGACTTTCTGTAAAGCTGTTTTTAAATAATGCGTATTGTGGTATTGAGAAAAGCACTATGCAAATAAATGTTTTTGATTGTCGCATCAGATTGCACAGTTGTAAAACTCAATACGTGACGTGAAAACCTAACATTTGTCACACTGCACCACTGTTGCTGGAAAAAGTATTACTAGAAAAGCTATACAATTTTGAAAACAGCTGAGCTACTTTCATGCTACTAAAAAGTTAGAACTCCCCCAAACTGCGTGGGAATCAGTGTGTAGCTTGTTAACTGCAATGGGAATATAGTAAACAATACATTTGGATTACCTTTCCTACACTAATAATATTCCTCAGTACAGTGTTATTATAGTATTTCTTTATGCATACTGTACTACAGCTGTAAGGTTTGAATATGCAAGCTAGAATCTTAAATAGCCAAATTCCCACAAAGAGGAGTAAACACGCCAGAAAGGCTTCCAGTGTTCACTGCAATTCATATAGTGCTTCTAAGGCATTTTTTTCAAAATCCACCTGGAATATTGATGTGCCCCACACTTTGAAACCACCATATGATGTCCCTTTGAAGCAAAATAAACTGACTTATGGTATGTGAAGAGAAGGGAATGGTTGAGGAAGCATAATGTTGTACACTGTACTTGAAATGGGAAACAAGTGCTCTTAAGTTTCATTGCTTTCCTTGTACTTAGAGGCCACCAATGTTGAATTTATGTTATTGTGTATATGTCACATACTTTGAAAGATGTGCAAGCACTATCAGTTTCCTTAAAAAGGATCCACATCGTCTTACTTGAATCAAAGCAATCTCAACACTTGACTGATGCAGTGAGGGTATGGTTTGGAGGAGGAACGCTGCTGCTGATCATGCAATCAGCAATGATGCATTTCAGTTTATGATCACAACCCTTCAGCAAGTCACCATTTTTTGTTATCACAGAAATGCATTCCATGTAAAACAGCATATGAATGACAGCACCTCGCTGGCCTAGGTGCAAAATGTTCACACAAAATATGAATCCTTATTTAACTTAGCATTATTCATTGAATGTGGCTGATCAGGTTCAGTTTTTATTGAAATTAGGGGAACCTGAAACCAGCAAAAGATGCTCAAATTCGTCAAAAATATCTTTCACCTTGTATTCAACTCAACACTGAGCAGAAGCAAGGCCACACATTTTCGATTCACAGCGTATGATTGAAATAGGTCGGCTGCCCTAAAGTGCAGCGTTTTGAAGCATTTCTTTTACGACCACCGCTGGATAGCTGCTTGTGTGGTTTGTTTCGCTTGCCAGCGATAAAATTGGGAATGGCTAGTCCTCGAACGAGAGTGTCTTTCTGTTCATACACACATTTCTGTCTTTTATTAATGATGAACTCATACAAGAGCAGTGAAAACATGCTATTCAGCTGATGATAAAAGACCGTCAAGCGATGCCGAAGCGAAAAGAAGGCCAAGTCGCATTCATGCGGTTGAAGCGCTGACTGTCTACTGTTCAGGTCTCTTCATAATGTAGGATTAAAGCCTTTCAGCTGCAAGCATTCTCTATAAACTTGTAACACTCAGCCCTATCGTCCGAGCAAACACAATTAACAGGGGAATTGTTTGCCGTACCTGTTTACTGGGTGTAAACAAAGAAGACGATGAAATAGCAGATATACAATAACAAAAATGTATTTTCACAAACAAATAACACAGAACTGAAACAACACAACATATACAAAGAGTTCTTAGACTGTTAAACGCTTAGAGTCTGCTGGTTCTTTACTATAAAACAGTCTTGAGGCAATGCGTTGATAGTCCAATGTGTTCACCTGTGTATGTACAATCCAAAGTGTTATAATCCCAAGTGCAAGTGTTGGTCCTGGAAGGGTAAGTGTCCACCAAGAGTACTTCACAATCCAGGCAGTAGATGACGTCAACTGAGTTTCATTTAAGTGTCAGTTCCCCTTGCCGTTATGCCAGACTGCTCCTTTTTTGCCTAGCATGTGAGAGTCCACTTCCTACTTCCTGTCAAGTGCTTGTCACATGACAGTTAGAGTAGTCCCATTCTTTAAAGACAAACACACCATTTTAATAGGAGTTCAAATGGACAAGGTAACATGTAAAACCATTTAAAACTCTGCTACACAAATATACTGTTACATGCAGAGCAGTTACAACATGTCCCTTATGTGGCAGTGTCACATTGACCCCTCCCCCAGCCTACGGCGTATGAGGGAAAGAATTCTAGCTCCATTTGGAATCTGCCACATCATAAAGTCCGTATTGTGGGTTTCCTCCAGTGTGTATAAAATTGTCTTTGTAATAAGTTAGGTAAAGCCTGGCCCTCCCACCAAGGAGGCAGGGTAGACACTAAAAAGAGGAGGGATTCTCCACCAGACTGGGTAACCCGGGACAGGTAGCGTTGATCCTGACCCAGTCTCGCTGGTATGCAGTCCTTCCTGGTGCCTCCTTGCTCCTGGCTGTGCTGAATGGGTAGCAAGAGTGGTAGGAATAGAAGAATGATGATGGTATGGGGATTGTGACCTCTGTCGGCCCCTTACTGCCACTGTCCTCTCTTTCCTCCTACATCGTTTACAGTCGCCCACAAACTGCCAGACGTCCCTCTGGATGGACGGCCACCAGGCAACTTCCATAACCCTCAGGAGAGTCTTCACCCTTCCATGATGTCTTTCGGGTATCTGGGTATGGAAGCAGTGTATCAGCTGGGCCACCAGAACTCCAGGAATGATGGGTCGCATCTGAAGACGTTCCCTTTCCTTCTGGACCTGACGATACAGTACGCCCTGGTGTACTTTGAACTTGCAGTGTTGGGAGGTAGGAGAAGTGTCAGTTGCTTTCAGGTGGATGATGGTGGTGTCGTCAGCCTGGGCCTGAGCAGTTCCTCTCTGGAAAATGGCAGTCTGGAGTAGATGGTTCTGTAGATGGCGGATCTCGGCTGTCATCTCTGGAAGAAGTGGTGTTATGTTGTGCTGTAAACACGCTGAGAACTGGGTTAGCAGGTGCACAGTGGAGGACCTCTGTGCTGGTGATGGCTGCAGGAGTGACACTCTTTGTTCTAGCTTTTTCTCCCATTGTTTGTCCCTCCTCGGTAAACAAACCTTCACCTCTTTCTCCAGTGTCTCCACCGTGGTCCTGACGTACTTCTTGAAAAAGACTTTCCTTGGAAATCGACTTTCCACAGAATCATTCAAATTTTTCTCCAGTTTTAAAACCATTTCCTTAAGTGCAACAATTTCTGTTCTTAGCTGATCACAGTAACATTTCTTTCAATCATTAAAACTCTCAGATGTTTGGTACAGATATTTTGTACAAGGAACAGTAGAAGCATTCTGTTTTTCATATGCCATTTTTTCTTTTTAATCCCCAATTAAAACAATTCCAAATCAATCGTTCCCCGTATGGGCCACCAATATGTAACACTTGGCCCTATCGTCCGAGCAAACACAATTAACAGGGGAATTGTTTGCCGTACCTGTTTACTGGGTGTAAACAAAGAAGACGATGAAATAGCAGATATACAATAACAAAAATGTATTTTCACAAACAAATAGCACATTGGACTATCAACACATTGGGAGTTGCCTCAAGACTGTTTTATAGTAAAGAACCAGCAGACTCTATGCGTTTAACAGTCTAAGAACTCTTTGTATATGTTGTGTTGTTTCAGTTCTGTGTTATTTGTTTGTGAAAATAAATTTTTGTTATTGTATATCTGCTATTTCTTCGTCTTCGCCTTCTGTATCTGCTATTTCTTCGTACACCCAGTAAACAGGTACAGCAAACAATTCCCCTGTTAATTGTGTTTGCTCGGACGATAGGGCCGAGTGTTACAAACTCAGTTCAGAATATAATGTGACCCCTAATCTTTAAAACTCATTTGTTTCCAGTTTGCCACACTGTTTTTCACCCATGTTCCTTGTTGAGCTTGACTCCGAAAGAAAAGGTCATTCATGTAGGGCAAAATCTCCCTTTAATCAATTTTAGTATCTTGTTTTCATGTAGGATCTCAGTTGGATTGCAGCATCACTGTTAGTAAATAATATTTTGTTCATGGGGTTAAAATAACTGTAAAGGAACTCTGTGTGGCACTTATTCTTTTTTCTGCTCTGTCTCGTGGTCTTTGAAAAATTCCTATAACTTAAAATGGAAATTTGAGTACCAGTATTAGTCAAGGTGCAGCATGTGTGGTGTTTTTTTTTCTCAGTCTGCTAGAGTTATCAATTTATCAGAAGTTATCAAAAATGACCAAACCCCACGTTAGAGCGGTATATCCTAATTTTATCAGGGGAAACAGGGTGAGATTCCATTCGCTGTCTAAATGGCCATTATCTGAATATAACACTTGTCCAGCAGGCAAATGGGCCTCGGTAGGGGTTTAAGCGCTGTAATGTCGGTGAAGACTCTGGAAGGGCAATGCGGTCAATCAAAGGCCACCTAACATCTCTCAGCCCCGGTGTTGGGTGTTCCTCTCCGTAATTCTCTGATTTGACTTTGATGTGCCAATTTGCTGCTGATGAATAATTGTCTGGTTTGCTGATAACTTGTGGGAGTCAAGAGCATTCTGGTGGCACTTAATGCAAATGGGATATTTGGGTTCGGCAAATCAGGACCGTGTCCCCTGCATGTCTGCCATGTGATTCGGTGGATAAACTTACCAATTAGCGGTGTTTGAAGAAGCTATTTTTGATTAGAGCAATCAGTAAACAGCACAGCCTCTCTGTGATTGTCCTTGTGATTAGATGAGTTGTCACTTGAGAAGTTGTTGGAGATTTTAATGTATGGCCTTATAGTCCTGGAAAGTACAGTAATTACCTGATCTGTTTTCTGCACAGCACTCAGAATAAAATGTGGTCGCTTGAAAAATTCTGACCAGTTCATTTCTCCTATTTTGGAGGAGCACGGTAATTGGAGTGTAGTTAAAGTAGCCAGTGTCGGAGATGTGAAATTCAGCATTTACTTGGAAGAAATTATGGCACATCGGTTAGAAACAACCCATGACTCCATTTCTGCAAAACCTGAAATAAGTTGTTTCGGTTACAATTCCTTGCACTTTTCAGGTGAACATCCACAAGAGGCGCCATAAGCAATATATATATTTTTCCTCCATTTCATGCCATTGAATGAAACACGTTTATGGAATTTTTAAAGTGAAATGTCCAGTGACTGGCTCTAAAAAGCTTGTTCAGTTTTCTCTGAAAAAGTATAAATATAAATGTGGCAACATTTTATTAATGCACATATCACGGCAGTTCAGAAACTAAATGTGCAGTGAATGATTAATGCTGTCTCACATTTGAATTGAACACATTAAACCCAACTGATAGTGTGAGGAAAAACCTAATGTGAGATAAAAGCTCATTTGGTGACATAACCATGCCATTTTAGCTTCTTTCTACAAGTCTATTATCGTTACTCATGTTTCACGGGACTTCACGGGTGATGAACTACCAAGTAAGTTTACTACTTTAGAAAAGCCATGCATGTGGACCAGGTTATAATGCAAACGTATTAGTTTACAAATCATGCATTATTTAAAAGTGTTTTGAGGTAAAAAAAAAAAAAAAAAAAATATATATATATATATATATATAAAAAAATAAATAAATAGTATTGTGCAAGGAAATATAAATCTTTATTAATTGATAAGCTGCCCTGTAATCATAATCTGTCTGGAAAGGAACCAAAGTTGTTGGTGTTTTTCTACCACTAGTGTTCATTTCAGCTGGAAACTGCAGTGCAATGTATGTAGGCCTATAGGTGCGTTTTTGCAACTTTGAGTCACATATTTCAAATGAGCCTGGTTTGTTTAGGAAAGATGATGTTTTAAAATTGATCATTGCAATTAGCCTATTAGCAAATGCAAGTCCAGCCGTGTCAGTTTTTTTTATGGAAATGATCCGTGAAATTATCTTCCATAGTATCTCAAATTGCTTCTGGGGAATACGTCCGTGGAAAATCGAAATGCTGATGATGCCCAAAGCAGAGATTGATCAGGAAAAAACATCCCATTCTTAATATAGAATCTAATTATTAGGATGTACACATCTTAGCAGGCACTTGTGGCTTAATCAATACTACTAGAGTGCGTCCATCTCTTGCAAAAGTAGAGGAGAAAGATCAGGAGCACACATTCAGGATTAGGCCTGATTAGGACGGGTTTAATGTGCTGTGTAATGATTAGGGGACTGACCGAGCTCGGCTAATTAACCATTAAGTGTGGCTAGACTGAGGATTTGTGGAAAACCTGTGTTGCATGTCATCTTTGTTTCCCCTATCATCACTGACCCCCCAGCAAAAGTGAATGCAGCTAAAACTTTCTCTTTGAGTGTGCCGGGCCCCCCCCCCCCGTGGAGCGGGGTGAATGCGTCCAGGCCTAACCTCTGAGACCAGCTGCTTAAATCAGGGCAAGTAAACACTCCAGCGTCTGCTGTGGCCAAGAGGCTAGCCAGCTGTAGCGCACCTTTGTCTCATGCACTTCCTGGCCTAATTGGCTTTATTTGCATAATGTACATGGGTCGTGTGCATTATATTATTATAGATAAACGCAGGAAGGAATGGATCTGAAATGCGATGCAAGATGCACAGATACATTTACATACGATCGGATGGACACTGTCTGATAATAACTGATGAACAGTTTGGAAAAAGGAGCCAGAAAGAGGCAGAAAGCGTGCCACTGTCAGTGCACTGCAGGAGCCTTAAATCTTAAATCTTAATTTCTTTCAGTCCGCAGCACAATCCTGTGTTCTGCTGAATAGCCAGCTCTCAGTGTTTGACATCCCGGGTGACTTAGGAGGAGGAGCAGGGGACAGAACGCGGGATTTGGGGTGTAATCCTGTTTGTCATCCGGGGCACATGGACTGCCAGCTATTGATTCCCAGCAACTGTCTAGAAATTTATTAAGGGGAACAACAGGCATCTAATTGTAATGCCCTCTTTGGAGTGGTGCGTCTATTGATGAATGGTGAAGAGTAGACAGGTTGTCGCAAGATGATAATTGGAAAGAGAGTGGGTGGTCCTGCACTGCTCTTTGGCCTTGTGTACGCAGCATATTAGGCCTGACTTGCTGTGTTTGTACGAGGGGATTTCACACAATAACAAATGTGCCAACATTCTTAGGTTCATCTCCACTTAATGAAGCAAGCAGTGGTCTTTTAATTTGTTAGACTTAATTAAACTTGATTAAGCTTATTAGTGGACACAAGCCATGTTCAAACAGATAAACATTTTCTTTAAATGAATTAACCATGTTCCCAGAGTGATGGACTACCCAACATGGGTTAGGTCGTTAGGAGATGCTTGTTTTGTGTACATGTAAATTTACACTGATATGCATCATATTTGTACTTTTTCTTACATTTTTTTTTTTTTTTTCAAGGTGAAAAATCTGATTGTTTTCCCATGAAACATTAAATTGCACATTTAGGGGTGTAACAGATTGTCACTAAGGCAGTACCCTTAAAAAGACGTCTTTGTTCCTTATTTTCCCCTGCAAGCTTCTGGGTAGTACTTAAAGGGTATATATTACTGCTCTGAGGTACTAATATGCCGCTTTTAGAAGTAAATAAGGCACAATGTTGTCCCTTTAACCATATAAAAGCCTATGTGTCATATAAGGCCTCTAACTTTGCTTAAAGACCTGTTGCCCATAATCTACCACATGCCTTCTTCTGATTGATAGTTTATCATTTTTTCAGCAAGTGAAAAACTTTTAGTATAATTGAAAAAACACTCCCCTTCAAGTCGTGCTTCACATCTTTTTGCTGTGAAAGTAAACAAATAATAACTTTTATACTGTTAATACATTTCAAAATGAACACCTACTGGACTTGATTATATCATAAAAAGTAGTATACTAGTAAAACTAGTACTTAGTATATATTGTATATTTAGTAATAACTATAACTTAGTAATAACTACAGAGCTTTGATCATAAAACTAAACATTTAAATAGCATCTTAATGAGACATAATTCAGAGATATAGAGTGATTGATATTTATATATTTTTATGTAAGTATCGGCTGTACTGTTATAAAGATCTCAGTGATTTACGTTATAAGCTATCTTAATTTCATCTTACTTTTTAGTCAAATAAATAACAGTATTTACTCTAAGTTGCATAATTTGCTCAGTCTGGACCTCTGAATAAAACTGAAACTATTTTTGAAATAAACTTTTAAAAAAGTAATGTCAGCCTTTCGATGATGACCATGTGTATACAAACCATGTTTGCCTTTATGCTTTACAAAAATAACATTAAAACATATTCATAATAGATGTGAAGTCATTTTTTTCTGTACAAACTGCACTTTGTTTTTCTAAATAAGTTATCTTCAGTTTCTCACAGAAAAAGTCCCACTGTCACGTCATTTGTTGGATCTCAGTTTTGAAAGTATATGTGCCAACCTGATCTCACCAGAAAATGTTACAATTTAATGAGGTGGCAACTTCGTATAGTCTACATACAGTTTGATTAGTAAGAAAATGTATGATTGTTCGAAACAAGCAAGAAGGCCCACCTGTTACACCTAACCATCAGTGAGGCATAAGCAGCCACCAATTAGTCAAAAATGTCAAATTTATCACATGCGCTCAGGTAGACGAATAAGTTACGTGCATCCAGCAGTGTTGCACACATAATAGAACAGGACGTAAACATATGCAACATCAATCCTCCCTTTCACACTTCTGAAGTGGTTGCACGCAAACAATTCATGCTATTGCCTGCCTCCATTTGAACCACCATCCACCCCTGCCCTTATAAACAAACAAGGCCCAGTCTTGCAGCTGGCCATCGCCTTGGCAACTGTGGATTGGGAAGAAGCTGTGTGCTAGTTAGAAAGTGTAGTATTGTAAGAGTCTTGCAGGGACCTAGAATACTTCAGCACTTCACAATGTGGCCCATTCAACCCTGATTTGAATTTTAGGAGCCGAATACAAATCAGATACTCTCGGCTCTTGAGAATCCCATTGTCATCTGAAGCATTTTCATCAAGGCATACAAATTTTCACAATTGTCTCATTCAAAGCTCATGCTAAAGAAAGATCAGATGTGGATTAATGGGTGAGAATGGGGAAAACATTTCATTAATGATGTAGCAGAGAGTACATTATAAACTGATATTTTTACATTGGAAATCAGCTGCTTGAATAGGCTGGATTCCAGTAGCAATAATAATGCACAGTGCATTCATTCAGTAATAAATTAGTTATTAAACCAGTGAAATCTGATAACAGATTAAGTTGACAAAATCAGAATATTTTTATTATTTCAGCTGCATTCACATCCGCATCAATTAAATATTTTGAAACTGAGTGGATATTCACAGAAACTATCAACTTCAATTCAATTTCATAGTTGCAGTAATGCTGAACTAAAAGCCATCTTTAAAAAAACAAAAAACAAATTGGAAATATCCAAATACATTTTTGCGGCCTTTTAACCTCAAATCGCACCACCTTCGACCACCTTTGTGGTCTGTGGCCTTCTTTACTTTTGGTGCCCAGTTTAGGCCTTCTGTCAAAATCTTTAAACCATCCAATTCCAATAAGGTCTATAATATCACATATATTAGATGTCTAAAGGTAAACAAATTTCTCTGGAGTGGTGTTTGCTGAAATTAATGAGGCATAACTAATGGCGTACAGCCATAATGGCAGCGATGCTGAGACTGGCAGCTAGAGACAGACCAGCCATTGATTCTTGCTTTAGACCTCTTGAAGTACTAATCAGCTTCTTTGGTTGGGCTGCACAGGCTTCGGAAGCCTATTGTGGCTCTGTGTCACTCGAGGTCAGTAGTTATTAGTGGTGATTGAAAACAGTTTCTTTAACAACTTATAAGCAGCCTGAATAAGATGCATGGGGAACTTGGAAGAGGGATTACTGACCGGCCAGAGCTGCACAGCCAGGCATTGGGGGGAATGTGACATGGTTTGATAATAAGGGATACAACTTTCTCTCCCTCACTCACTTTTCCATCTCTAATTTGCTTTCCGTCTCTCACGTAGTGAAATGAAACAGAATTCAGAGGAGTGAATCGCCTGCACAATGCTGGTGGAATGTTATCCATAGCAACGAATTTAAACATTTTAAGACTACGAACACTATCATTGTCTTGCCATATATATATACATCGATTCGATTATATACTTCTCTGCGAAGGCAATGGCAAAATTCACAGTGATTTGTTTAATTTTATGGAAACCCATTAGAGAGAGAATTGCTTTCCGAGTCCCTTGACCTTCTTGAAATATTTTTCATTGGGTTGGAGCATGTCTATTTGCCCACTATTTTCCCCCACTTTGAAATGGCTCAGATTAGGACGGTTTGCATTTTCTAGGAAGAAGTCTGCTTTGATGCTGCAAAGCTGATGGTTTCTTATACTTGCATGGAAACACAATGCCTCAACTTGCCCGACCAAGACTACACAACCATGCACTACTGCCATATACCAGATAAATACCTCCTTTTCTGAACATCACTCACAATGAGAAATGTGAAGTGAGGTTTTGCTCTCAAAGAGAGGAGAGTGCCTTTATCCAAAGAATGCATTTCTCTACCTGAGATGTGAATATAAAAATTCTCAGATAGTTATTCTGAGATTTATTCCATTGTCTTTTCCGTGCGCTGAAGTAAATATTTGTCAAAGCACCACATGAGAGTCTATTTTTATTTGGAAACACGTAACATAGACAGAAGTATGAGTGTGTGTGTGTGTGTGTGTGTGTGTGTGTGTGTGTGGGGTGGGTGTTAGGTATTTGTGGTTTACGTGGACACAAATTTGTATAATGACATGGGTATGACAGAGGTATTACAATTTGAAGGTGGTTTATTTCAAAAGGCTTTAAAAACTCACTTTTGTTTTTTTGAAAATCTAAAAATGCACAAAGTTTCCTGTAAGGGGTAGGTTTAGGTGTAGGGTTGGTGTAGGGCAATAGCACATACAGTAAGTACAGTATAAAAACCATTTCGCCTGTGGAGAGTCCCCGTAAACCACAAATACCAACATCTGTGTGTGTGTGTGTGTGTGTGTGTTAGAGTGGGGGTAGGGCGTCGCGCACATTCAAATACCATTTCTGAAGTATGTCAGAGTGCTTCACTGGTTTGTAAAAACCTCAGTCTGTATGATGTTTTTAGAAAATTAAGATTTTAAAACCATGCATGGGTAATAAAACTATATGCAGCTTTAATTTAATATATAGAGAGAGAGAACGAGTGAGAAAATGTACAATAGAATTAGAATTTTAGCTTATGTCTTTATATTAAAAACAAACAGCCTAAATATTTGTTAATATACTTGTGTAAACTATTCCAGCAGTGTCACATTTGTTCCCATATAAACTGTAATACTGACGTCAGGCTGCCTATGCCAATTAGTGCTGTCCAGGTTGCTAGGTCACCATGGTCAATTGAAAGGCACATCAATGGAACTTGAAAAGGTTTCTCTGCGATCAGACGTTCTGACATATTAAGTAGAATAATGGCCAGGGAAAATACAGACAAGGTCCTCCGGCTGGATTCAAATTACTCAGTGGTAAGAATTTGTTAAGATCCTGCAATTAGTGGGGAAGAATGGAGCTTCAAGAAATCTATGGCAGGATTGAGAAAAGCAATACTAAAATCTCTTGAATCTCTATGTTATGCGTTCCTGACACTGAACAGATATTGAAAAGTATATTTTTCAATTTTCACTAAGCTTTTATTAATTATATTAAATTAAACAAGATATGCTCTACTAAAAAACTAAAGCAAAATGTTGACACTATAGTGGCTTTAATTTTTGTCTGCAATAAAAACTACATAATTAACTGATGCATTAATTCATGAACTGGTTCAGCATATTCAACATACACAAAATTCAGTTTTTATATTAATCCAAATATCAAAACCAAGTGTTCTGTCTGATATTGTGACTGCTACATAGTAGAGAGCTTGAAGACTCAGCATTAGACACTGCCAGAATTGAGGCTGTCAGAGATGATAGTCGATCATTTAAATCCTGCCTCTGCCTCCAACACCATATTATTTGGATCCATCTTCCAAACGCTGAGTAAAATAGTATCATAATCAGATCAAGTTTGCACAGGCTTTGAAACATAGCCATTTCATAATGACAACCAAATATTTTGCTTAATTTTCCCTTCAGTCAGGAGCAATATCCATGTGGAAGGTGTTTATGTACTTAACCCTGCTTTTTTTTTTTTATTATTAGTATTTATCATGCCAGATATAAATAATAAATCATTTACAGATTCTTCCTTAGCCTTAAATTTGTGTGCGTTTTGGAGTCTATAATTAAAAAAAAAAAAAAAAAAAAAGTCTCTGCAGTTGGGTTGGTGGAAGTTATTATAACTTTGAAAAGTTTTCTCTTCCCTTTTGCACCATTTGGACAGTAGATTCATTTAAACAGAACATCATTCACATTACATTCAGTCTGTGTCGTTTGAGTTGATGTGGATATGAATAATGTCGACTGGCATTGCTTTGTCTTCCTTTGGACCTTTTGGAACTAAAATTGTAAAAAAAAAAAACAGTCTTGTTTTAAATTTCAGGGCTTGTCACTGAATCACTTTACATAACTTTGGAGCACTCATAGCTCTTACAGAAGAAAAAAAAAAAGCTACAATCACCAGTTTCCTATTTTCATTTACTCTTATTTTATTTGTTCTTTTACGTGACGTGCCTCGATGATTGTCCGATAGTTCTGAGGCTTTTTGGATCATGTCATGTATTCCAGGTACGCATAATTCATTAGGCTACTGCATGTAGGTCAGTGTTTTTAAACTGGCATTCTGATTGTTACATTTACAATTAAATAGCCATAGTCTACTTAACTTGCTTGCAGCGCAAAATTATTTTTTACAAGATACATAATTGTAAATCATGTTAAATAATTTCGAACTATATTCGCATTAACTTTAATTCCCAATCTACAATCTATTATTGAAGTCCACGGTATCGAATTTAATAATGCAAATAAATAAATAAATAAAACAATTAAAAATAGAATAACAATTTAGATCTTATTACAAAATTAAAATAATCTATTTACTGAAAATCTAATTGTATGCTAAACGTATGGCCTTTAATTATATTCAAATAGTATACAACAACATAGCTAATATAGAATACTAAACGTAGCCTATGCGGTTTTATTTTCGTGATGTAAACTATACATATGTATTCTTTGGATCTGAACAAACTGAAATGTCAGACAGTTAAATAAAATGAACCAACAGATAACCAAAAAAAAATATCGTTCTCTCTTCTGCGTAATACAAATTGATAGAACCTAAAGTTATAAATGGGTGGCACATTATTATCATTAATATTATTATTATTATTAGCGTTTGTGTAAGGTAGGTTTCGGAAATATTTGAATTAGGAGAGGTAACTGAATTTGTAACAAACTCAAGTAATTAACTATGGACGCCAATTTAGAAGTAAAGGGCAGACGTTAAAAATTGTTTGTGTCTAAATAAAGGTTTCTTCCTCTCAAAATCAGTGAAAAGTTTCCTTCCATCGACTTTTTAATAATAATAAATGTACTTTCAGATATTAATTGAATAAAAACGCTCTTCACAGAAATTACTCTACACACATTAATTCCCCAACAATGGCGTGCGGTTTAATTGATTTATTGTTAACGTTCAATTGGTTTGAAACATATACAGCAGCCATCGTCTTTGTGTCTTTGTTTTAATTTACCAAAAAAAAAAAAAAAAAAAAAATAGAATAAATGACCAACGAAAAGACTCAAACATTTATATTACAAGTAAACAGAAACTTAAGTGTTAGCCAAATATACAGTCCCTACTTTTCATTTCTCTAAATGAATACATTAGTTTTTACAATAGTCGCTTCAGTCGCACGTTCAGGCATTTATTGAGATCTGGAAACTTTTCCAGTTCTTGCTAGAAGTTCATACCTGAAATATGAAACATTGCTTCCCGTGTCCTGGCATTGCCATAGATGTGGAGCAGCAATTTTGTTTAACAACAGACAACCTTCTACTAGAACAACAAAAGGAAGTCCCAAACATAGAGCGTGAGGCTAGAAATTGTTATTTTGTCCATAATGAGTAGCAGGGTCATTGTAGAAAACTGTGACCACAAAAACAGTTTTTTAGAAAAGAAAAAAAAAAAGTGGTAAATTTCCCGCAAAAACTGGCTCCTTTGATCCGACCACCCGCCACACGGATGCTCGGCTTGCGAAGCACTGTCTGCTTTTGGCCTCGCTGCAGTTCTTAATTCAGAGGACGTTAAAGTTTGTGGTAAAACGGAGGAAAGAAAAGGTGCCCGGTCTTACCACGTTCTGCCATAAAGCAGATTTGACGTGACCATGTTATTTGTGTAATCTACAGTAGTGTCTATCTGGCCCATGTTGTTCATCTGCGAGTGGAGTGACGGGGGACTGGGGGACATTTCCTCCAGGTCTTGGGCCTGGACCAGTGCGTTGACCTGTTGGGTTTGGTGTTGGTTCATAGAGTTACTGGAGGTAGGAAGCACGACCCCGGATCCGTTCTGCTGCTGCTGCATCTGCTGTTGGTTTGGCGTCGGTGTGTTGGAGCCGTTTTGACAAGGCTTGCCATCCTTCACTAAGACAGGGACAGCCACTCTCCTCGGCGACTGCTGCTGTTGACACAGGTTGCCCTCCTGTTGAAGCTGCTGCGCTGCTTTGTCCTTGGCCTGCCGTTTCATCTTGTAGCGATGATTCTGAAACCAGATCTTGACCTGCGTCGGGGTTAGATGTATCATACTAGCCAGGTGTTCCCTCTCGGGCGCTGAGAGGTATTTCTGTTGCTTAAATCTCCTTTCCAGCTCGTAGACTTGTGCTTGAGAGAAGAGCACCCGTCGTTTCCTCCTTGGAGCTGCGTGCAGAGGTGGGATGGATTTGGTGGTGTCGGCCATGCCTGTCAGCGTGCCCATTCCTGTCATGTTCATACCTGTGGAAGGTCCCATGAATCTAGAAACTTCAAAATATGCATACAGATGTACGGCCATTCAATTAGTAGCAGTGTTGGGCTAAGTTGTTAATCATTTGTGCAGCAACAGTCTTGAAATGCTCAACTCAGTGCAGAATTTACGCGTGCACAGATGAACGAACATAAATGTTTCAGTTATAATAAACTTAAGCAGTAATCTACACGGTGGAAAATCAACAGTAACAATAGCAGCGACAACGCTATGAAAGCAAATTATGAGCAATAGTGCTGATGCGTAAAACTGAAGTAGACTCGTTGGAAACTCAGTAAATAAGTACATGCATACGAGCAAAGAGTCGAGATATAAATCAGAATAATGCAGGAGAACTTACTTGTTGAGTATCTAGGGTCAGGATTGGCGCCGTACCACCCTGTTGCTGCTGCGCTGTTTCTCATAGTTTCTTGGTAAGAGGGTAGGTCCCCCATGTTGGCAATGCTGCCATTGCAGTAGCCCCCCATTGCACTGTGCGAGAACTGGGAAACGGAGTGTGGCATATGGTAGGTGGTCGCCACAGTGGCGTTGTGGCCCATAGAGTGTTGCTGCATGCCAGTCTGGGACACCTGAGGTTGCCGGTACGCTCCCAATGGAGATGTGAGGTTTCCAGTGCTCTCCATGCCACTAAACTTCTTGTAAGTCTCCTCAATTGGGCTCAAAATATCTGTCACTGAGAAAGGTGTCGTGTGCTTTGGGCTCAGCGACATGGTTCAGAAAAGCAGATAGATATTTGGTGGTGGAGCTCAGCCGTGTTGTTGTATCAGCTCTGTTCTCGTGGACGTCGACGTAAGAGAGTGCTTGTAGTATGCCTGAGATCCGATTGATCGCCTTGGAGAAGGAGGCGAGCCCTGGCCACTCTTATCTCAGGTTTATTGTAGCCAGGCGCCAGATTTACGACAAACATGAGGGGCGGAGCGACTCCCTAGACCAGCAAACAATAGTCATTGACATCTCAGCAAGATAATTGAGAAAAAAATATTGTTAGTTTCACATTACATATATCATCATTCCGACTGAACATTTTCAATGGTCATATTTCCCCCCTTTTTTTTCTTTTTTTTTTTTTGCCGTAGCTACAATTCACGAGTCTGACATCGTCCTCAAAGCTTATTGGTATCGAATTGAGCCGACGCTGTCTGTCTGAAGTCTACTTTTTCTTCTTCTTCTTCTTCTTCTTCTTCTTCTTCTTTTTTTTTTTTTTTTTTTTTAGGCGCTGTTAATCTGCGTCAATAGGGAATTCCATACTTTTTCCAACTTTGAGAGCACTCCGAGAGTCATAAGCGCCAGTGCGCACTGTTAGAGTGGCACAATGAAGACCCCCTCCAGTCTATGACCTAATTTATGCGTCTTAAGCAGCGCTAAGGGTCTCTCCCAAATAAGATCATAGTAAAAAAATAAAAAATAAAAAAAATGTCCACAGAAAATCATTCTAATCAAAAATTTGAAGTACAGCCACATTTTTTAAACAGTTTCTAAAACAAAAGGAGTTTGTAATAGCTATATAAACCTGGAAATCTACATTAAGGGAAAAC
Source organism: Onychostoma macrolepis (assembly GCF_012432095.1). Classification (NCBI taxonomy): domain Eukaryota; kingdom Metazoa; phylum Chordata; class Actinopteri; order Cypriniformes; family Cyprinidae; genus Onychostoma; species Onychostoma macrolepis. Next base: position 28,504,437 of record NC_081171.1, on the reverse strand, counting down.
GTATAAGCTTATGAAGAACGTACATTGTAAAAAATTAACATTTAAGTTTTAAAACGTTCGATATTTCCTCGGCAAAAATCGTTATACTAAATACAATAAAGCTCATTTAACCTGTTTAATTCATCCGACCTGTTTCAAATTCTTTATGGGTCAGTAACCTCACGGATGTGAGCAGGTCTATGGCTATTAATAATTACAGTTCACATTTTATGCAGTTTTTAAAAAAATAGTGTGGGGCACATGTTGCGTGGCCTAATTTTGGCACTTCATATAAATGTAAAAATAAGGCTCTAAAAATAAGCCTCATTTTAAATGCGCAGGAAAAATGGATAAGCCATGCTTGTACGCTCATGAAGTTTTAAAACTACAAGTTTAGGAATAAGAAACATTTCCATGCCTGCATCAGTCATTCATGTTGAACACACCTCTGTCTAATTCGACCACGTGGGTGGATGCTGGTCTCAAACGTTTGGGTATAGCCTACTGTACAAGTAGCCTATGTAAGGTGAAGGTATTTCGTTAAGTACCTTCGGCTTTAGTAGCACTACACATTTCTACTCTTTTTGCAAACTTGCAACACAAAACAAACAGTAACACCCAGCGTTCTCTTCTGACTACTAAACGTTCAGCAAATCATGTTTAAGTGTTTAATTGTCGATATGTTTAATTTGGGTTCATTCTGAGACCATCCAGTTCGAAGCATCACATATAGTTTGTCTTGCGATTCAGAGCGAGAAACTCGTCTAAGGTTTTGTGCGCCTGATCCATTAGGTAAATGAGGGCCACTCAACCTTGTGGAATATTAAGGCAGAGAGCATGACCGAGGGCCAAGCAACCGCCTCACTCTGATGCTGGAGAAACCACTGGATGGGTGACCGCTTGGTATTTCAAGTAGCTATACCAAGTCACTCAAGAAAACTAAAAATGTTTTGTCTGTAGACTATAGGCTACTTCAATGCGGAAGGAACACATGAAAAAATCTATCATCAGAGATGGGACTGGGATATACTGGACAACATTTGCTCAGGTACTGAAACAGGTTGCCGTGGGAAATGAATCACATGAAGGCAGCGTGTTTGCCGTGGTTAGTTGAGATGGATTGTTATGTATTAATGTCCATGTAAGTTTAGGAACTCGCAGAATTTCTCTTCAAATACGTATGTGCGTATATGTGTGTCTGCGTGTTAGTGGGTGTAATGTTACTCCCGGGAAAATAATAAGATTATATTTATTATTTTTTATTTTTTATTTTTTTTAATATCGAAGAAACTAACAGTGGCTAATGAATGAGTTACACTATTTACTAAAGCTGAAACTGAAAAATGATTAAGAGTGCTTATGTGTTCCTTTAGAGGTGGATTTTTCAATCCGTATCTATAGATTTACTTTAAGATTGTTCAGTATATTATAAATTCTTCTGACGCATGTCTTTTTGCTTTAATAAAATGAATTCCCATTCAACTGAATTAATCGGTGAATGTGCGAAAAACTAGTTAATTAATAAAATACAAATCTTACCGTGCTTAGATTTGTTTGAACATGCTTCGACTGAAACTGAATTCCGTTCATTCTTAGTTAAGCTAATTACGCGTTTCTAAGCATGTTTATGTGTCTGCGTGAGACTTGCAGGTAAAATGTGAGAGTGAAAAGTGTAAGTCGAGAATTCTCAGGACAAATCTGTGCAGTTTTGTTTGTGTTTGACTTAGCTGCGAGTTGGCTGTCACCTATGGCCCTTCTCCTTTAATGCGTGACAAGAGCTGTTGGTAATTGGGTCACCATCAAAATAAAAGGCATGGCCTGTAGTATTCCTTTGAACGTTATTTTTAATCTGCATTTTATTTTAATTCACGTTTGGTTTGCAATTCGTTGCCTTTCTTAAGCAACTATCCTCATTTAAAGCAGAGCGTGCATATAGCCTAGCCTAAGTCTAGGAGTGAATGGGCAAACACATGTGTCCACTGGAGTGCTTGATGGATCAAGGGTCAGTGAAGGGAAAGAGAGCCTGGAGTAAGAGCTGAGGTCCTGACCCATTATCTCACAGAACCGACTGTGAAACAAAGTGTCCAGAATAAGTTAATGTCTACTTTGCGGTATAGGCAGGCACAAGGGCTCGGAGTGGTAGCCTACTAATATTATTTATTGGCATCACATTCAATAACGAATAATTTGCAATGCAGTATAAAACACATCAAAATAGCTACGTTAGGAATGAGCATATTGAAAAAGAAAAAGAAAAAATCCTAACTTCACGAGCAAACTATGGCCTAGCTGTTGCGGTACAAAAAAAAATATCGGGTCAGCAAGGTGCAGTATTTCAAATATTTGAGTAAATAAAACATCCACAGATCCATAAGACATCACATATCAAGTTTCAGTATTTATTTCAATTATAATGCTGATGTTGCACATGCCACAGCCTATAGTTTCCTCCGGGGTAAATGTATTACAATGAGGAGTCAAGATACATTGAATCATGATACTCCACAACCCGCGACTATTTCTTTAATTAATTTAGAGGACAATTATGTTAATTAAGATCGGCATATCAAATTTTTATTACCTTTGTTACAGCTTTAACAGCAAGACTAGGGCTCGTTGAATATGTCTACATGCTCTGAGGCTCATTTATCATAAACTGCAAATACAAAAATATCTAGACAAAACAGCGATATTAGCTTTTTCATTCAAGGGAACTGTGTAGTAGACGCATAGGCTTAAAACGCTGTGTTATCCTTGCTTATAATGACTCCCAAAATTCAAAAATCCACAATAAATGACTGCAAGGATGCTCCTGCATAGGCGATCTTGCATGTTTTTCATATGTGTCTATAGGTGTAAGTGCAACACAAACATGATTACTGGTGTAACAGGGCCTGCCATATTCAGACAGAGCTTACACAAACTATTAGCAGCATATCTACCTAAGGCGTTTACATTCATGTAACATAGACTATAAAGTTTAAGCAGTCTACATGTTGATATTTTCAGTTTCATGGTAGCTAAATTGAATACCTACATAAAAACTTCTCATTTTTAAACCACTAACTTGCAAATAAATATATATTTTTTTATTGTTCATTATTTTGTATTTAAATAAAGTAACATTTATTGGCGCCAGAGAGATTCTTTAGTTGCCTTTCTGTCTTTCAAAATGTTATTTGAATATTCACAAGTCCTTGATATATAGCCTAACAAGTACGAATCACGTCCCCAGCTTTCAAAACGCATCTCATATCTTTATAATCCGCTGTCTTGTATAACGCGCTGTCTAGAAGCAAAATAAAATGAAATTACATTTTCCATCATTTTATTTTATTTCAAATAAAAACGATCTTAAAACAGTCAGGAAATATTATTGTTTATCTGCTTAAGTTATGCATGTCTAACATCTAAAATAGATGCCACGCGCAGACACAAGCTTCAATTAAAGTAAGGACAAGTATAATATTTCGAAATAAAAGATTGCTATTACCAAATTTTGTAATTCGTTCTTTAATTAGCATACAGTAATCTACAGAATCCTTCTACACATGAAGCAATTGCCACTTCGCTTATGTCGACCATTTTGTACTATAAGCAGGCAGGTGCACGTCCCAGCTTCCCAGTTGTAGTAAAAAGCAGCCTTTAAGTACTGCATACCCACCGTTAAGAAGGTTAAAGGTCCTCCCAAGAGGAGCAAGTATCTGGCAGGCCTCTCCAAAATCTTATTCTTCCGCGCAAGTTTTCATTCAAATGTAATTAATGGAACTCGATGGACGAAATGATGCTAATAGGTTGCAGAACACCGGGCGCCGGAGAGACAATGCTGTCTGCAGAATTATATACATATATATAAAGGCGTATTAGTGTGCATCTTGTATATATTTTTAACATTATTAAGCAATCCTATAACACAGAGTTTGCGAAGGTGTTTGAGAATGGAGGATATTTACAATTTATCGTGGTATGAAGGCCTATCGTATATTCGCTGTTCTTCAAAACAACAACAACAACAACAACAACAAATTGTTTGTGTTAAAGCAGGAAGACGGAAACGCATTTCCCTATATCACTGAATATTGCTGCGTAAATAGGTAGGCTAACCTCGTTTCTATCAAGTTTCGAAATAATGCGAATTCTAAATAAACTTTGAAAGTGATTTATAATTTTGGTTTTTACGGAATTGTGGAAAATCCACATCCTTCTGTTTGTGTTCAAAATCAATTGCATTGTTCTTTAGTGATTTGTTTGTGTATTGTTGCGGTTTCGGCTATAAAGATAATAAAATGGACATTTGGTCAAAGCATTTAACTATATTTGTGGTGCAATGACATATTTGAAGGACAGACTGAAAAAAATACTTTAACATGATATGAAATTGTTTATATGATAACAGAGTGAAAACATTTTTACACAACATGTGAGCTATAATATATGTAGATGGCATAAAACAGTTAAACTCTGATTTGATGAACAACATGAGGTTCTGACCTAATTAACAGCTACATCTGTTATGTTTTTGAATTTTTAGTGTCAATAAAGAAAAATAATCACCGTAGAAAAGAGAGAGAAAAAAAGTACAATAAAATAAGCTTGTTCAAAGGAATAGACTCATTTTTACACCAAAACGGTTACATGTTCTGCGCAGTTTTCTATCAGTGGCTTAGTTTTAAAAGTGGTAACAAAACAGAGAGGCAGCTTTCATGCTTGCATTATTAATGGAGGAGACCTCTAGCTTTAATCTGAAATGGCTCTCAAGAGACTCAAATATAACGCTAGTTCAGTGACCTCACATCTGCTGCCGTGCGCTCATATTATGAACACAAATTTTAACGTTTTACCTCAGTTACTGAACTATACACAGACAACTTAATGTATCGTTCACAGAGGTCTGTTATCTGTCAGTCTCAACACAAACGCTTAAGTGTTCGCTACCTCCATTTCACTTGACAAGCTAATACAATAAATTCTACAAGCTAATACGATCAAGCTTGGTCAAAAAAAAAAAAAAAAAAAAAAAAGAGAAATAATTTAACAAGAAAAATATATCCATTACAGTTACTATTACAGTGTCACTATACTGATGCATACAGCGTTCAAATGTGTGTTTATATTTGCATAACATTGCCTAAAATCGTAGCCTATGATTTTGTGTATTGGCAGAGCGTACTGTATATACACAACGTTTTTATTTTATGAAAGGGTTCAATGTTATATCTGTTGTGGAAATCAAAGAAACTCCATGTTAAAAGCTAAGACTTTATATTTATTTATTTATTCTCTTGTTGGCATGTACAAGTGCCTTTGTGTACTGACCTTGAGATGAGGCACTGCTGTAATCACAAAACAACAATTCTAATTCATCCTTCAGTCCTTTTGTACCCCTCTTTTATGGAGTGGATTTGTAGTGATTTATAATGATTATATTTTGTGTGATGATTATTCCTTGCTAGGGAGTTTGATACATAACTAAATACAAAACTATTCAGATTCAAAATCTGGAAAACACTGTAACACATCTAACAATGCTTTGTGAAGCTAACATTCAACATTTATCTTGGTAAAAATGCTTTCCTAGTAAAAACGTCTGCCAAAATTTCAATTAATTTTAATTCCACTTCCTCACATTAAAATTATTGCAACTGCATTTGGAATCTGGAGTTTCCTTTTTTCAGACCATAAAGCTATGAACAATCTTCCATCTTCTCTACAATACAAGCATTGAAAGTTTTGTTATACCTATTCAGTATGTGTCTCACACACACAATGTAGCCTTTGCCGAAGATCTGCTATTTTGCATTACACATATTAGACTCTCTGCAATATTTCCTTTGCATAACATCATCTTTCATCTGCTAGAGCTTAAGGGAATTCAGTGTCATAATGCATTCTGACAATGCGCAGATTGCTCAGAAAGATCACTGGATGCAATTGAAACCAAAGTCATTTACATTAATGAGTTCTCATTACATACAGCTTACTTGTGCTAAGAGGAAGCACACAGGTTACGCATTTCCAGTTCTAGCTTTGGTAAAGCAGGTATGAGTTTATTATAATTGTGTAATGGAATCATGAATTTAATGTAAAGGGTGTTTTAGATTTATAAATGCTTATGTCCATAATACAATACAACAATGCAAGTACACTGTAACTGCAAAAAGTAAGTGCAAAATTTAAAGGCTGAGAGAATGTCCTTGTATTAACTGCACACATGAACCTTTTGTGTATACTTTCAATATGTGTATTTAACATGTACAACCTGTTTACAATATAGGGTGCATACTATCTTGTAAAACTGCATTGCATGTTTAATATTAATAATACAATATATTTGCCACTTTGTTTTCTCTCTCTCTCGTTACTCTGTTACTACCACCTTCTGTGTAAATAAACCTGTGCATCATCAAAGCTTTTCGGGAACAATATGGAGCTGTTTAAACTGAAATTTATTACAGTATTATTGTGAATTTGTATGTTAAATGATCTGTGAGAGACCACATCACTGAAAATCATTTATGGATGACATTTTTTTGAAAGCTTAAATAAAGCCATTTTTCTCCTCATCTAAAAAGCAGATGTTCTCTGAGCAGTTACTGTGTTTCTACTCAATGTCCTGATTTGTACAGAGCTCCTGATTGTTTGTTCCTTAAGGTTAGTAATCCATTACTTCCCCAAACATTAATTATATGAGATTTAAAGTGATATCCCCAACACAGAACAATAAGAGTTTGTTAATTAATAACGCTCATTTACAGCAATACCAATTTGAACAATACAGTACATCTGACTTAAGAGTTTCAACACAATATCACAAATGATCAAAATTATTCAGTTTTTAAACCAACATCTGCTTGTGTTTGCCATAGAGATAGAACTTGTACAACGATTTTTGCACCATCATCCCTATTATTGAACACACACACACACATATATTATATATATATATAAACTTCACATGCAATAAGAGCTGATTTGTTTGGCTGTGCATGTGAATGCTATAATATTCTACAAAAAAAAAAAAAAAAAAGTGAATGAATCATGGAAGAAGTTCACATGAGTAGTCTGTACTCAATGTTTGTTTTTGAAGGCAATATGAAGGGGACATCAGTATTTTGTACTCATTGCGGTCTTTTACAAGTTTTCTCACCTGTATAGTCAAGCCAATTAATTAATCTATAATAGCACATTGTTTGTTCGTCTTGTAATGAGCATACAGTATTGTGCATTTTCAGTTTCTATTGTTTAACTATTTCATATGCAAGTACCTCATCTTTTCCTTGTACATATTTTATTCCATTCTCAAATTGTATTGTGACAGTAAAAAGACAGAATTTCATGGTCATAATTCCATTTACTCTTAGTTCTAAGACTACTATAACACATACAGTATGTGTTTGTTTAACATATTAAAATGACCAGTCATGTGACACTCTTAGTCAAATTATCTTGTTTTAGACAAAGGCTTTATTTACCTACTACAGGGATACCCAGAATAAAATATAATTTGAATCATTAATAACAGAACATTTTAAATAAAATATTAAATACCCCATGAGATTTTAAGGAAATATTAAAAAAAAAATGTAATAACACATTAATATTTACTCTGATATATGTTATAGTCATTCTGTTTAGTAAGTTTTTATTTTTATTGTTATTATTTGAAAATTATTTGTTTTAATTACATTTATATGATTTAATTATTATCTCTTTATCAACTCATAAACCTACTCCAGTTCCCTTACAAACCCCAATTTGGGAAAATCTGATCTCACACATGCCACTTCTCCGTCAACATACACTGCAAAATTGGAAAAAAAAAATTTTTAATTTGAAAGTCGTAACCTAATTATAAAAAATATGCTGAGTTATATTTTTATGAGGCTGATATTCATTGTAACTTAGCACCAGCTAACGATTTTGCTGAATGAAGTGTTATCAAGTGAAATATAACATATCTTCTGCTTTCTGTATGGTGAGGAATATTTAAGGCATATTTTCTACATATTTTTACTGCCAAAGTGCTGCTTAAATTTGTTAATAACAGTCTAGTGCAGCAGAGTTTGCCAGGTCTTTTCTTCAGTCATCACTGTTTTCCAGCATCTGTTTAATTCTCTAAATAAGCGATGCGTTTCCATATGTGTAGTAGTACACAGGTGGGGTTCAAGTGAATTGGAGTGCAGAAGAGTTAAGTGATTTTGTCTTTTTTTCAGGACACTACAAATATCTAACTTTTTTGTGCTTTATGAGAGACTTAGTTATGCATCCTCTAATGAATGTCATGTTCCATCCTCTCACCTAAAAAATGGTGGTTTGACAATGTTGGTATTGAGTAAAGCTGTATCAATCAGGTAAAAGAAAATCTTCCTATTTCACATGGTGCTCTTCCTGGCACACTTCACAAAACCTTTGATCATACCAATCTTGTCTATAGCCCCCATCTCTTGTATTACATTCAAGGACACATATTGGCTTCATATGAAACAACACACATGGCAATGCTGTATGTAATTTGTATGACATTCTTGCTTCCTCTTGTCATGCAGCGGGATGTCCTGCACCCAACGGTTCAGGTAGGGGTTAAATCACTGGTATCTGTCCAGTTGGTTGAGCTCAGGTTCTCCATTTCACTCAATTTTCCTCTCTGTCACCATTTCCATCAATAACGTCAAAGAGATTTTCTGCCTAAGAGTAACCATGGCCTCAAGGTTGGGGGGGCAGCGCCTCACCGTTACTTCTATTTGACTGACTACTGTATTCACTCTCATTATCGGAACTAAAAAAAAAAAAAGGGATGCCCTAATGAAAATTTTAAGATGCTTCCCTTTATAAATGAGACATGCCCTAACTCACTATTTGTAATGAAGGTCTCAAAGAACACAAGAGTACCTAAATATTTTATTAAATAGTTTATTTAAAGCTCACGTGTGTTTTCATGTAATATTCAAGTAACTTTTTTGGTTATAAAATAATTGATCAATAACTGATTTGAAAAAAAAAAAACATATATATAAAAATTCATTGATATAATAAATCAATACTTACTGTGTTCAAAAGGATTGCTTTGCCTTACTCCAATTCACAACTGCAAGCAGGTTGGATTTCACAGGCAATGTCACATACATGTCATTTGTCATTTAGAGGACAACAACTCAGAGACGTCAAAGGATTTAAAACTGACCAGTGATGGCCTTCTCATGCTCGTCAGGTAAGATATCTAGCAATCATTGTGTAGTTGTGGTGAATTGCAAGTGAACTTTAGTAACATTATTTATTTTGAAACAATTGTTTTTAATAATTCAAAAGAGTCGTGAAAGACAATTACTTTCTCAAAAGCAGGGTTCCCAACTCACACATTTGCTGTGAGATATTTTTTCAGGCTCTGTCTAATGCTCATTGTGCGGTTCTAGACCACAGTAACTGGGGAGGCCAGGCAGGGGCCACTTGTGATTTTAGGGGGTACATTTGAACATTTATCTTAATGTACTGTCAGTATTATTTGAAGTCATTTTTTCATGGGCATGTATCACTCTGCAATCTCTAGAAATATAGGCAGAGGGTGAGCCATCTCCAGGGTAAAAGTAGCCTAATGTTATATAATCTATTAACTACGCACATCATAAACACTCCTTTTAGGCAAGTACCAGATATGGGTGTCATAAAATATTTTAATATGAATTAATTTGTACTTAGTGTGATTACAGTTTAATAAAAACATTGCAAGTTACTATTTATAACGCTTTAATTTCCATGGTTATTCAAACAATGATTTGTATATACACTGTAAAAAATTTCAGATCTCCCCAACTCAATTTTCTAGTGACTGATTACATCAAATTTTTTCCATTGGCCCAATTTAATTTCTGCAAATTGATTTTTTTTCAATTGTGGCAACAGTCTGTTAACATTGGCTCTATGAGAAATAATATGTTGAGCCAATTGGAAAAAAAAAAAAAAAAATGAAATCCACCAAACCATGTTATTGGCCCAATTAAATAGTAGTAGCAGACTGTTTTTTTATTTTTTTTACCTAATCTAAAAATGTATATTTGCAAATTATATTGCTAAAGCAACCTTACGGAATTGTTTATTCCCCGTTGTCCCAAATACATTTTTTTAATTAAATGATGATACACTGAACACTGACACATTTTTTTATCAAATCTATAACAATATTGTACAAATACCTTACAATGATAAATTCATTGAAATTTTCTACACAGTAAACCTTACAAAATCATGCATTTTAATTCTCATAAGATACATAAAGCTGATGAATTACACTTTAAACATTTATACATTCACAAACATGCAAAAATATCAAAAACACCATAAAATGTAATAATTTATCTGATGTTACTTCAACCAGTGTTTAGTGTAATATCACCTGAATATTACCGTTCTCACAAGAGGTACTTTGAGCTCATGAAACGGCATCTTACACTTCAAATGTTTGCCAAAAAATAAGCAACAAAATAATCTCATAAGAGGTACTTTGAAATTGAAGGGTTAGTTCACCTAAAAATTTAAATTATGTCATTCTGTCAGACTTGTGTCCCTGTGTCCTGTGTTTTTCCTCCATGTTTCCTCATACCCTTATTTGGTCTTCCTGTTCCTGGCCTCGTTTAGTGTCATTATTAGTTCATTGATTTCCAGGTGTGTCTCTTCATCCCCTCGTCTTGTTTTGTGTATTTAAAGAGTGTTCTGTTCTGTAGTCCCTCGTCCACTGTTAAATGTCATCCTGGTGTTGCCTTGCCTTCCTGAGTCATTAAAAGACTATTTTGAGAATCTGATTCCCGCAGCTCCTTGCTCCTTGCTCCAGCGTAAAGTGACAGAACAGCGGACCGCAAAACAGTTACATCTGCGTCTTTTCCCCACCGTTTTTGTTTCCCATTTTTTGTTGTTCCAGTTTTTTAAACTCTGTTCTCTCTGTATAAACTCTCTGTTCTGGATCGGGGCAAATTACCATCGCCCCGTGGACCTCCCAGACACCACCAGTCCAGCCCCGATCCAGAACCAGCCCACCGTCCAGTCCGTCAGCCCAACCCCAGTCAAGCCTGTCAGCCGCCACTGACTCAAGCCTTCCGCCATTCGCGTCTCACCCAAGCACGCCGCCGTCCACGGCTCTCTCAAGCCCGCCGTCCGCAGGGAAGTCAAGAAGCCCGCTGGCCGAGGCTCACTCCAGCCCAGAGCACGCTCCAGTGCCAGCCCCTCGAAAGCGCTATGCTGTGCCAGCTCCTCGACAGCGCCCTCCAGTGTCCGCTCCTCCAGAGAGCCCTCAAGTGCCCGCTCCTCCAGAGTACCGGCCAGAACCAGCCTCTATTTCCTCCAAGTAGTATGGGGGGGTAGTATGGCTCCAGCCGTAGAGGCCAGGGCGGGGGCTGGGGACGCAGTCCCGCCATGGCCTCCTGAGTCCCCTGACCCGCCATGGCCTCCTAAGCTCCCTGCTCCACCGTGGGTCCCGGAGCGGGCGCCGCCCTGGAGGCCGTCTGTCCTGTCTCCATGTCCCTGTCCCTGGAGGCCTCTGTTCTGTAGTCCCACGTCCACTGTTAAATGTCATCCTGGTGTTTCCTTGCTTTCCCGAGTCATTAAAAGACTATTTTGAGAATCTGATTTCCCGCGTCTCCTTGCTCTAGCATAACGTGACACATTCCACATCTGTAAGACCTTTGTTCATTTTCAGAACACAAATTAACATATTTTTGATGAGATCTGAGAGCTTTCCGTCCCTCCATAGGAAGCTATGCAGCTTACACATTCAAGGTCCAGAACAGTAGGAAAGACATCATTAAAGAAATCAACGTGACTCCAGTGGTTTAAACTTCAATTTTTGGATATTATTTTGTAAATAAAGTAGTATTTTTTTTTTTATTCTTTCATTGCTTCATAAAATTAAGGTTAAACCACTGGACTCACACTGAATACTTTAATGATGTCTTTCCTACTGTTCTGGAACTTGAATGTGTAAGTTGCATAGCTTCCTATGGAGGTCAGAGAGCTCTCTAATTTATCAAAAATATCTTAATATGTGTTCTGAAGATGACTGAAGGTCTTACGGGTTTGGGTACGACATGAGGGTGAGTAATTAACTACAATTTTTCATTTCTGGGTGAACTAACCTTTTAAATCCTTGTTGTACTCCACACTGAGTGCATACAATAATACAAAGAATACAATACATACATTTACAAAGTTTCTTAAGTTGTCAAGCATCACCTCCTCTTCCAGGACAAAGGAGACATTTAGCACACTTGACAGGGCTCTTGAAGTGCAACTGCTGCTGCTTACTATTTCAATATTCATTGCAGTTGTGTGGTTCTCCAGTGACTAAATGATAAAATAAGTCTACATATAACTTCAATAACTTGCGCAGCCTGCATTACACAGAGTCACGTCACACAAATTACATCTAAGAGCTAATAGTATTTGACACTAATATGGAATAAACATATTGAATAAGAACTCAGAGTTAAATACTCACTGTGAAATTTGTAGTGGTTCCTTTTCTACACTTCTGTCTTCTGACTAAATGGTGCCTCGTAAGCTCAGACCTAGCAATGGTGGGTTACACTGAGGGAAAAAAAATTAAATAAATTATAGCAGAAACGTTTTTCTTGTGTCTCATACATTTAATATAATAATCAGAAAGTGAAGTAAAAATAATTTAGTTCAATAAGTAGTAACTTTAGGTAACCGAGAGATAGGGGTGTGTGATATTCTAGCACTTTAGATGCGGTTGCTCCTTTACGCTTAAGGAAGATTAAGGATAAGAGTCCAACACCGTGGTATAATGAGCACACTCGCGCCCTAAAGAGAGCAGCCCGGAAAATAGAGCGCAGCTGGAGGAAAACTAAATTAGAGGCATTTCGTTTAGCTTAGCGGGAAAATACCCTATCCTACAGAAAAGCATTAAAAACGGCTAGATCTGATTACTTTTCGTCTCTTCTAGAAGAAAACAAACATAACCCTCAGTATTTATTCAATACAGTAACTAAATTAACGAAAAATCAAGCATCAACAGGTGTTGGCATTTCCCAAGAGCATAGCAGTAATGACTTTATGAACTACTTCACTTCCAAGATCAATACTATCAGAGATAAAATTGTATCCTTGCAGCCGTCAGCTACAGTATCACATCAGATAGCGCACTATATATCCCCTGAGGAACAATTCCATTCATTCTCTATTGTGGGAGAGGAAGAATTGTATAAACTTGTTAAATCATCTAAACCAACAACATGTATGTTAGACCCGATTCCATCTAAACTACTAAAAGAGCTGCTTCCAGAAGTCATAGATCCTCTTTTGGCTATTATTAATTCATAATTGTCATTAGGATATGTCCCCAAAACCTTCAAATTGGCTGTTATTAAGCCTTTCATTAAAAAACCACAACTTGACCCCAAAGATCTAGTTAATTACAGACCGATCTCAAATCTCCCTTTTCTGTCAAAGATACTAGAAAAGGTAGTATCCTCACAATTATATTCCTTCCTAGAGAAAAATGATATCTGTGAGGAATTCCAGTCAGGATTTAGACCGTATCATAGTACTGAGACTGCTCTCATTAGAGTTACAAATGACCTGCTTCTATCATCTGATCGTGGTTGTATCTCTTTATTAGTTCTACTGGATCTTAGCGCTGCGTTCGACACTATCGACCACAACATTCTTTTGAATAGACTAGAAAACTTTGTTGGCATTAGTGGAAGTGCCTTAGCATGGTTCAAATCGTACTTATCTGACCGCCATCAGTTCGTAGCAGTGAATGAAGAGGTATCATATCGATCACAAATGCAGTATGGAGTACCTCAAGGCTCAGTACTAGGGCCGTTACTTTTCACGCTCTATATGTTACCCTTGGGAGATATTATCAGGAGACATGGTGTTAGCTTTCACTGTTATGCTGATGAAACACACCAAATTGAGAAACTAACGGAATGCATAGTCGATATAAAAAAACTGGATGACGAGTAATTTTTTACTGCTAAATTCTGAAAAAACAGAGGTGTTAATTATCGGACCTAAAAACCCCACATGTAATAACTTAGAACATTATCTAACACTTGACGGCTGCTCTGTCAATTCTTCTTCATCAGTCAGGAACCTAGGTGTGCTGTATGATAGCAATCTTTCATTTGAAAGCCATGTTTCTAGCATCTGTAAAACTGCATTTTTTCATCTCAAAAGCATATCTAAATTGCGACCAATGCTCTCAACGTCAAATGCAGAAATGTTAATTCATGCGTTTATGACCTCAAGGTTAGACTATTGTAATGCTTTATTGGGTGGTTGTTCTACACGCTTGATCAACAAACTACAATTAGTCCAAAATGCAGCAGCTAGAGTCCTTACTAGAACCAGGAAATATGACCATATTAGCCTGGTTCTGTCAACACTGCACTGGCTCCCTATCAAACATCGGATAGATTTTAAAATCTTGTTAATTACTTATAAAGCCCTGAATGGTTTAGCTCCTCAGTACTTGAGTGAGCTCTTATCACATTATAGTCCTCCACGTCCAATGCGTTCTCAAAACTCCGCCCGTTTGATAATACCTAGAATATCAAAAATCGACTGCGGGCGGCAGATCCTATTCCTATTTAGCACCCAAACTCTGGAACAGTCTACCTAACACTGTTCAGGAGGCAGACACACTCTGTCAGTTTAAATCTAGATTAAAGACCCATCTCTTTAGCCTGGCTTACACATAACACATTAATACGCTTCTATTATTCAAATCCGTTAAAGGATTGTTAGGCTGCATTAATTAGATCAACCGAACCGAACACTCCCCATAACACACAATGTACTCGTTACATCGTAAGTAGAATGGCATCTACGCTAATATTTGTCTGTTTCTTTCCTATTCTGTTTCTCAGTCCGTATCCGATCAGATGGTGGATCAGCACCAAGAGATGATGTCTACAGCCCTGATCGTCAGCGGAGACCAGGACACCCAGATGACCCCCAGAGACATATCCCCAGTGAAAACCTCGATTGAATACAATAAAACTAAAAAAAATAACAAAATAACTAAAATATAATAAAATACCTAACTACATAATACTACTATTGTTAGAAATTGCAACAAAATTAAAATAGAAATATAAACTTTTGAACTGCGGGTTTCGTCTGGCCAGAGGAGAACTAGCCCCCCGACTGAGCCTGGTTTCTCCCAAGGTTTTTTTTTCTCCATTCTGCCACAGAAGGAGTTTTGGTTCCTTGCCGCTGTCGCCTCTGGCTTGCTCAGTTGGGGACACTTAATTTCTAGCGATTATCGCCAATTTGATTGCACAGATACTATTTAAACTAAACTGAGCTAGACAATGACATCTCTGAATTCAATAATGAAATGCCTTTAACTGAAAATTGAAAATTGAGTGTTTAATCTTATTATACATTACTGACACTCTATCCTCCAATTTGATACTGTTAAGTGCTTTGACACAATCTGTATTGTTAAAAGCGCTATATAAATAAAGGTGACGACTTGATATTGACAAAAAATTATATCTCAATATTTTCTGGGATTTTATTGATAATTAGACGATATTTTGCCGAGTGTGTTATTGTACTGACATTTTAAGGACTACCGTGGACTCCTAAAGTTTTGATATTCCGTGTGGTGGTCACTGGTCAGTTCAAAACAGTCATAGAAATTAATCTTTTCCAATACGTTTAAATTGAGGTTTACCTTTTATGGGCATTTTTACTTCTATAAAGCTATTTTTGTAAAAGTGCGCATCATCTTTTGAGTCAAATTCTTACATTCTAGTAGTCAATTAGAATAAGATATTTGGGCTGTTACCAAGCAAATTAAATCAGTATCAACAAAATTCATCTTTGCAATGCAGTGGAAACACAGAAGCTGCATCTGAAGTGGCATTAAGTAGTATTTACACACGGTTTAATGCAGGACATGAATCATTTAACCTACAATTACAACTTCATAAATAATGTTTTGATATTTTAAACATTAAAACGTTGAACACTGATATTTGGAATTATTTAAAAATAAAAAGATACTTTAAATGTGAAATTAAAACCGCCAGCAGGTGGCATCAAGTCACTATTAATAAGTGAAGGAAGGAAACACTGACATGTTTCTCAGAGACATAAATAATTTTTTGTTGGCGAAATGGAGCAAAAACAGGCAATATTGTGTGTAAAACGTAAGTCCCTTAATATTACCATCTTGTTTATTGAACTGTTCAATCAATATCACATTTGTAATCATGTTGCTTTGTGGAAGAAAAAACGTCATTCTTCGTGTGATATTGATTAACTATTTAAAATGATATAAACATACATTTTCTGCCCCCATATCTTGCATTTTGTGATCATTCTAAATGCATTTTAAAAGACTGAATCATGCAGTGAAAGAACACGCTCTAATGCGCACGCGCACTAGTCTAACCTTCATCACGTAATGTATGCGTGCGGTCTGTATGTCAAGTCAAGTCAAGTCACCTTTATTTATATAGCGCTTTTACAATGCAGATTGTGTCAAAGCACTTAACAGTATCAAATTGGAGGATAGAGTGTCAGTAATGTATAATGATAAGATTAAACACTCAATTTTCAGTTAAAGGCATTTCATTATTGAATTCAGAGATGTCATTGTCTAGCTCAGTTTAGTTTAAATAGTAGCTGTGCAATCAAATCGGCGATAATCGCTAGAAATTAAGTGTCCCTAACTGAGCACGCCAGAGGCGACAGCGGCAAGGAACCAAAACTCCTCTGTGACAGAATGGAGAAAAACCTTGGGAGAAACCAGGCTCAGTCGGGGCCAGTTCTCCTCTGACCAGACGAAACCCGCAGTTCAAAAGTTTATATTTCTATTTTAATTTTGTTGCAATTTCTAACAATAGTAGTATTATGTAGTTAGGTATTTTATTATATTTTAGTTATTTTGTTATTTTTGGTTGATATATCTAGGGATATATCTCTGGGGGTCATCTGGGTGTCCTGGTCTCCGCTGACGATCAGGGCTGTAGACATCATCTCTTGGTGCTGATCCACCATCTGATCGGATACGGACTGAGAAACAGACTAGGAAAGAAACAAACAAATATTAGCGTAGATGCCATTCAACTGACGATGTAACGAGTACATCGTGTGTTATGGGAGTGTTCCCGGTTCGGTTGATCTAATTAATGCAGCCTAACAATCCTTTAACGGATTTGAATAATAGAAGCGACACGCGTTATGTGTAAGCCAGGCTAAAAAGATGGGTCTTTAATCTAGATTTAAACTGACAGAGTGTGTCTGCCTCCCGAACAGTGTTAGGTAGACTGTTCCAGAGTTTGGGTGCTAAATAGGAATAGGATCTGCCGCCCGCAGTCGATTTTGATATTCTAGGTATTATCAAACGGCCAGAGTTTTGAGAACGCAGCGGACGTGGAGGACTATAATGCGATAAGAGCTCGCTCATGTACTGAGGAGCTAAACCATTCAGGGCTTTATAAGTAATTAACAAGATTTTAAAATCTATCCGATGCTTGATAGGGAGCCAGTGCAGTGTTGACAGAACCGGCTAATATGGTCATATTTCCTGGTTCTAGTAAGGACTCTAGCTGCTGCATTTTGGACTAACTGTAGTTTGTTGATCAAGCGTGCAGAACAACCACCTAATAAAGCATTACAATAGTCTAGCCTTGAGGTCATAAACGCATGAATTAACATTTCTGCATTTGACGTTGAGAGCATTGGTCGCAATTTAGATATGCTTTTGAGATGAAAAATGCAGTTTTACAGATGCTAGAAACATGGCTTTCAAATGACAGATTGCTATCGAACAGCACACCTAGGTTCCTGACTGATGAAGAAGAATTGACAGAGCAGCCGTCAAGTGTTAGATAATATTCTAGGTTATTACATGTGGGGTTTTAGGTCCGATAATTAACACCTCTGTTTTTTCAGAATTTAGCAGTAAAAATTATTTGTCATCCAGTTTTTATATCGACTATGCATTCCGTTAGTTTCTCAATTTGGTGTGTTTCACCGGCCGCGAAGAAATATAGAGCTGAGTATCATCAGCATAACAGTGAAAGCTAACACCATGTCTCCTAATAATATCTCCCAAGGGTAACATATAAAGCGTGAAAAGTAACGGCCCTAGTACTGAGCCTTGAGGTACTCCATACTGCACTTGTGATCGATATGATACCTCTTCATTCACTGCTACGAACTGATGGCGGTCAGATAAGTACTATTTGAACCATGCTAAGGCACTTCCACTAATGCCAACAAAGTTTTCTAGTCTATTCAAAAGAATGTTGTGGTCGATAGTGTCGAACGCAGCGCTAAGATCCAGTAGAACTAATAAAGAGAGTATGTGTGGTTTTTGCGATATACTCAATGTCAAACCCCACATCGTTAAAACAACAATTATGATATTATCGCAGAGAATATATTGCGCACACCCCTACCGAGAGATCAGTATGAGCTAAACTAGGTTATTAACGCCAACATGACACCAGTAAAGGCGTGAATTCACCGTTATTCTGCAAAATACAATGTAATTAAAATGTATTGTGTCCTAAAGTAAAACATTTGGAAACTCGGTCTAATTCGTTTAGCGAATACTTATCAGAGGTGGTAATGTAATACCCACCTTTTTCGTTTTTATGTGGAAATTACTGAGACCGGCACTGTTTAACTTAAACATGACTTAAATACAAAGTTCAGTACTCACCATAACATTAATGATGGAAAATCCTTCTGTAAATGTTGCTTGTCGCTCTTCAGCATCGCATCGCATCGCATCGGATCGGATCGGATCGGATCGGATCCGCTCTCTCGCTCTCTCGCTCACAAGAATTTGAATCCACTACTACAGTGATTCCCAAACCTGTCCTGGAGGCCCCCCTGCTCTGCACCTTTTTTATGTCTCCCTTATCTAACACACCTGATTCCACTCATCAGCTCGTTAGTAGAGACTGCAAGAACTAAATTGGGTGTGTCTGATTAGGGAGACATCCAAAATATGCAGGGCAGGGGGTCCTCCAGGACAGGTTTGGGCACTGCACTACACCAACGGTTTCTCTCAGGTGTATGGGTACACAAATTTTTTTTTGCTGCAAGGCTTGTTGGGCAAACACAGATTTTTCACTTCTGCTTGATAGATTGGCTGAGCACAATTTAATATGTTTGGTGAATATATATTTTTAATTTTAACGTCAGACCATCAGCTAAAATTACTACAATGTATTTTTTTTTGTTTGGGGGTAATTATTGGGAAGCAATTTGTTGAGGCAATATTTGTTTGTCAGTTTCCACAATTTTTCAAAATGCATTTTTTTTTACAGTGCAGAAAACAAGCAACAATCAAATTATCAAAGAACATTATCACTGACTTCAGTCTAGAGCCAGATTAAGCACTCTCAAAAAACTCCCATTATAAACACTTAACACTTAAGTTATCTACATTGTATGATGAATGAATCTCTTACTTCGTACGTACATCTGCATTTTGTTTTGAGTGCAGAATTCAGTCTGCTTGAGGCATGCACTAAACAAAACTCTGGAGTTTCAGCAATGACTAATCCGAACAACTTTTGTCTATTGCATTCATAAGCTCAAGAGAATTGTGTGTGATTTGTTATAATGCTCAATGCGTAAAAAGAAATGAGGCAACGTGAGCTGATCTAAATTTAATGCAGCAGTGGACATTTGTTTCCTGTAGCTCAAATAGTAGAGCATGGCGCTAGCAACGCCAAGATCATGGGTTCGATTCCCAGGGAAAGCAAGAGCTGATAAAATGTAAAAACTGTAACTTGAATGCAATGTAAGTCGCTTTGGATAAAAGCGTCTGCTAAATGCATAAATGTAAATGTAAATAAATGTTGTTTGTTGATCCAGGAACACCGCCCTGGCTGTGTCTTTAAAAAGATATAATTAGAATTAAATCTTTCCTAAGAATAAAAATGTACCTCAGCTAATGCTTTAAATAGGTAGTCTTATTACTTGCACATTACTGTAATATTAAAGGTAACAATCAACAGAACCCAAACTATTACATTCAACTGCTATTTATTTTTTAGATGCATTCAATATTTTTAAACAAAACTTGTATGCAAACATGTTTGCTAAATTGCACATATAGGTTTTGCTTACACACACAAACAATGGCGTGTTAAAAATAACCATTTCTGGGTTATTTGGCAACCCAGCGCTGAGTAGCCTAAATTTAGGACAGAAGAAGTAATAATCTGACAGGAATACAATGTAATGCACAGAATGACCATTTGACACAGATAACCCAACACTGGGTTACACTGAACCAGCAGCCAGTGCTGGATGTGAGGGGGTTCATCATTTATATTGATAGTAAAAACGACCAAGCTGATGAGTTACAGAAAAAACACCCAGCACCATAGACTGTAAAAAACATGGACATAGTGTCCGTGACATCACTCGTAGGTTTCTAAAGAGCATTTTTGAAAACTAAAGTGGGCGGATCCGACCGCCGCCATCTTTGCACGCGTCACTCCCGGATAATCGAAAATAGAGAAAAAGGCAGGACGTGGGTGAACCTGAGGTGCCTGGTCGCTGAAAGCACACCCGTCTATAGTGACAGCAATGCTGCCGTGCAAAGACAAAATGCCATAACTTCGTTATTGGTCTAAATTGGGTTATTGATCATTTTGGGGCGTTCATGACCTCCTTTATCATGTGTATAAGTATCATGGAGAAAAGCCCCTGAAAAACCAAGGCAGAACACAGTATAACATCAGTTAGCGCTCTTTGATTTTGTTTTGGAGCGCTCAAATAAAGTTAGGGTGCTCTGCATTTGTTTGCATTCGTTCGTCAATACTGTGCCAGCCTGAAGTTATACGGTATTCTGCCTTTGTTTTACTGTCCATTAAAGTCTAAATTACGGTGTGACTTGTGTAGCTTACTTTCATACATGCATCTCTCAGCACTTCATTAGACATACAAATTTGATAGATCATGATCTAATAAACTGCTCCATATAGCAAAGCACTGTAAACAAGCAGCGACTAGATAACTTGGCAACAATAATTAATCGTAAATAATCTTTAAAGTTTTTTCTCTTTATAATGCAGATTATTCTCTCAATGCCAGCTGTCAGTCTGGGTCTGCACACTTCTGCACGCAAAGAATCGAATGCCATTACAGCATACCACACATAAAACAGTTCACAATTAAATAAATTTCCTACCTTTTCTTGTAACTCGATAAAATCCATTGCATTAAACACCATTGGAGATGTTTAATTCACAATCATTCGGAGCATTATTCCTGCTGGCATTCACATCAATCCACAAGTCGTTCTTAGGTTAAGCTATTTTAATTCAGTTCGATGTAAAAACAATAGGCCAAAACATATGTCTTGCATCCTTTAATGTTAGCGAACAATGCAAATAAATTGGTTGCAAAACGGTTTCCACTCACGTTTAACTTTTTGTCTGGTTGTTACGGTCAGAAAAAAAAAATTTAATCACATTATATGTTATAGCCTAGCCAATGATCACTAGATTTTATACAGATGTTACTATAATGATTCTGTAAATTAATGATGCATTTATATAGCACTTTATTGTGTATTGCTGTACAGCCAAAGCGCTTTACAATCATGTGGTGGTGGTGGGGGGGTCTCTCCTCAACCACCACCATCCACTTGGATGATGCGGAGGCAGCCACAGTACAACGGCGCCAGTGCACCACACACCAGCTGAAAGTCATAGAGCCAATTCAATGGATGGGGATTATTAGGAGGCCATGATTGACAAAGGCCAGTGGTGGCAATTTGGCCAGGACAGGGTTACACCCCTACTCTTTATGAGAAGTTCCATGGGATTTTTAATGACCACAGAGAGTCAGGACCTCGGTTTAACGTCTCATCCGAAAGACGGTGCTTTCACTGTACTGGGGCATTAGGACCCACACAGACCACAGGGTGAGCATCCCCTGCTGGCCTCACTAACACCTGTTCCAACAGCAACCTAGTTTTCCCTGGAGGTCTCCCATCCAGGTACTGACTACTCAACCCTGCTTAGCTTCAGTGGGCAACCAGTCTTGGGCTACAGGGTGATATGGCTGTGGTTATCAGCACCCAAATATTGTATATAATGTGGATGTTACTGCCTTTTGCCATGGTGTGACATCTCACATTTTGCAGACAAAGACATTTTAACATGGGAGGTCTGTGGGACTGACTCCCTTTCGGACAGTTGATGAATTGCAGTTTTAGTCACTTCCGTGTTGGTTTCAAGAGAGGGAGCGGGAGGTTGCCGCTTGCCCAGCACCTGGATAAAAATGTATAGTTCAGTCATGAAACTCCAGATGGCGCAGGCTAACGGGTTGTTAACGTAACTGATGATATTCAGAGAGTTAAACGACATGGCACAAGTTGATTGGTTCATGTTGCATATGCAGCCAATGAGCTTACTGCCTTGCATTCATATGGCTGGCTAGCATTCACCTGAGATTTTTGTAGCGTGCTTTCAGAGTTTCTGTGAAACTCAACAGCTAGATGATTTCAGCGCATATTTGTGTTCGTCACTAGTGGGGTTGGTTTGCAGTTGGCGTTTCACAGTTGTTCACAGTTTTAAGTCAAGGGGAACCTGCATAACTGTCTTTCATTAACGTCATACTGTCAACATACTGTCTGTTCTAATTATTTAACCATAACAACTTCATGAGCAACAGAAAATACAGGTGCTGGTCATATAATTAGAATATAATCAAAAAGTTGATTTATTTCACTAATTCCATTCAAAAAGTGAAACTTGTATATTATATTCATTCATTACACACAGACTGATATATTTCAAATGTTTATTTCTTTTAATTTTGATGATTAGAGCTTACAGCTCATGAAAGACAAAAATCAGTATCTCAAAATATTAGAATATTTACATTTGAGTTTGAATAAACGACCATCCCTACAGTATAAATTCTGGGTATCTCCTGTTCTTTGAAACCACAATAATGGGGAAGACTGCTGACTTGGCAATGATCCAGAAGATGAACATTGACACCCTCCACAAAGAGGGTAAGTCACAGAAGGTCATTACTGAAAGGTGTGGCTGTTTACAGAGTGCTGTATCAAAGCATATTAAATGCAAAGTTGACTGGAAGGAAGAATTTGGGTAGGAAAAGGTGCACAAGCAACAGGGATGACCGCAAGCTTGAGAATACAGTCAAGCAAAGCCGATTCAAACACTTGGGAGAGCTTCACAAGGAGAGAACTGAAGCTGGAGTCAGTGCATCAAGAGTCACCACGCTCAGACGTCTTCAGGAAATGGGCTACCAAGCCACTTCTGAACCAGAGACAACGTCAGAAGCATCTTAACTGGGCTGTGGAGAAAAAGAACTGGACTGTTGCTCAGTGGTCCAAAGTCCTCTTTTCAGATTAAAGTAAATTTTACATTTCATTTGGAAGGTGCCAGAGTCTGAAGGAAGAGTGGAGAGGCACAGAATCCATGTTGCTTGAAGTCCAGTGTGAAGTTTCCACAGTCAGTGATGATTTGGGCTGCCATGTCATCTGCTGGTGTTGGTCCACTGTGTTTTCTGATGTCCACAGTCAACGCAGCAATCTACCAGGAAATTTTAGAGCACTTCATGCTTCCTTCTGTTGACAAGCTTCATGGAGATGCTGATTTCATTTTCCAGCAGGACTTGGCACCTGCCCACACTGCCAAAGGTACCAAAAGCTGGTTCAATGACCATAGTGTTACTGTGCTTGATTGGCCAGCAAACTCGCCTGACCTGAACCCCATAGAGAATCTATGGGGTGTTGTCATGAGGAAGATGAGAGACACCAGACCCAACAATGCAGAAGAGCTGAAGGCCACTATCAGAGCAACCTGGGCTCTCATAACACCTGAGCAGTGCCACAGACTGATCGACTCCATGCCACGCCGCATTGCTGCAGTAATTCAGGCAAAAGGAGCCCCAACTAAGTATTGAGTGCTGTACATGCTCATACTTTTCATTTTCATACTTTTCAGTTGGCCAAGATTTCTAAAAATCCTTTCTTTGTATTGGTCTTAAGTAATATTCTAATATTTTGAGATACTGATTTTTGACTTTCATGAGCTGTAAGCTCTAATCATCAAAATTAAAAGAAATAAACATTTGAAATATATCAGTCTGTGTGTAATGAATGAATATAATATACAAGTTTCACTTTTTGAATGGAATTAGTGAAATAAATAAACTTTTTGATGATATTCTAATTAAATGACTAGCACCTGTAATATACCCACTCATACATGTACT
The DNA here is from genome assembly GCF_012432095.1 of Onychostoma macrolepis. Taxonomy (NCBI): domain Eukaryota; kingdom Metazoa; phylum Chordata; class Actinopteri; order Cypriniformes; family Cyprinidae; genus Onychostoma; species Onychostoma macrolepis. The sequence continues at coordinate 28,480,203 of NC_081171.1, read as the reverse complement.
GCTGCTGCTGCATTCATATGCAATGTTTGAAATAATATTAGCAGCAGGAAATCAAATTATTGCTAATATAGCAGCAGCAGCAGACAATACTTTAGTTGCTTGAAATTTCAGTGATAATGCATGGGGTAAGTAACTCTTGAAGTGAAATAGGCATTTTATTTCTTTGCTTATTTAACAGAGCTTACAGTAGATTTTGTGAACTCTTCAAAGCAGGGGCGTAAATTTCATCTGACAGTAGGGGGGGACAATAAACATAAAATTTCTCAAGAGCAATTTTTGAAGGGGACACAAATAATACAGCCAAAATTGTATTTGTAAGGATAGATATGTGTACACATCATGGAGACCGTGTTTAAATATGGTTCATATGATTCACCACGCGGTCATATTATAATTATTATTTCGCGTCCTCCATAGTATTTTAGGTTTCGTCTGAAACCAAGTATGTCTCTTTAGATATTCAACCGCATTAAGCCCACTGATCTGCCACTTAACATAATATTGAGCAAAACCCAACATAACGGTAGGTCTACAATATTAGCCTAATATCAGTTCACACACAGGCTTATCGCCGTGTATCGCCGTGAGCTACGGTATTAAGCTTGTTAACCTTATAATCGCTCATAGAAAATACATTGGATATAATTTTTTTTTTTTTTTTGTCATGACTAATTTATTAATGATCCAGCATCATCTGTATTAAAGAGAAAGAATCATTTCACCCGAAGTTTAAAGATAATAAAATAGCCTGGACAGCCTAAGTTACTTACACATAACTAACTGTTACTGAGGAACTTGCTCTCTCCCACCGGACTCGTGTGTGTGTATCGGGAGGAAAGCAGGCAGTGGACCAAACCACTGTGAGGCAAGGGAGGGGGGAATCAAAACATTTCTGAACTTAAAAGTTTTTTTTTTTTTTTTTTTTACTACTCACACAGTTATTTTAAGTATAATTGTTTAAGTGTGTCCATTATATTATTTTCAATACGCAGAGTCGCTTGTAATTATATTTTTAGGGGGGTCCGTCCCCCTCCGTCCCCTATGCTTACGCCTATGCTTCAAAGCCAAATAGGCATTATTTGATTGCGTTTGCTTGTTAATAAAGACGCTTTAGCAGCAGCACACATAGCAAATTCAGATGCAATGTTAGAAATATTAGCAGCAGTCTGCATGCCAATCCAGTTATTATTGTTGCTGCAGCGGCTGCAGGAAGTACTTAGTTGCATGAAGTTTCAGTGAAAACCTGTTTTTATACAGTCTATGCTATGGTGATAATGCATGGAGGGTAAGTAACTCTTTAGAGTGAAATAGGCATTTTATTACTTTTCCCTATTTAATAGGGCTCACAGTAGATTTTGTGAACTCTTCAAAGTGAATAGGCATTATTTGGTTGTGTGGTTTTTTTTTTTTAATAATGACGCTAATTGTAATTGCAAGTACTTTCGTGCGGCTGTAGCAGCAGTATGCATAGCTATTCAGATTGCAAGTTTAGTGAATTTTAATAGCAGCAGCACGCATAGCAAATTCAGATGCCATGTAAGAAATATTAGCAGCAGTCTGCATGGCAACCCAATTATTATTGTTGCTAATATACAACCCGAATTCCGGAAATGTTGCTACGTTTTAAATTTGAATAAAATGAAAACTAAAAGACTTTCAAATCACATGAGCTAATATTTTATTCACAATAGAACATAGATAACATAAATGTTTAAACTGAGAAATTTTACAATTTTATGCACAAAATGAGCTAATTTCAAATTTGATCCCTGCTACTCTAAATAGTTGGGACGGGGGCATGTTTACCATGGTGTAGCATCTCCTCTTCTTTTCAAAACAGTTTGAAGGCATCTGGGCATCAAGGTTATGAGTTTCTGGAGCTTTGCTGTTGGAATTTGGTCCCATTCTTACCTGATATAGATTTCCAGCTGCTGAAGAGTTCGTGGTCGTTTTTGACATATTTTTAATTTAAGATGCGCCAAATGTTCTCTATAGGTGAAAACCTTTATATACCTTTCAGCATTCATAGTGCCTTCCAAAACATGCAAGTTGTCCATACCGTATGCACTTATGCACCCCCATACCATCAGAGATGCTGGCTTTTGAACTGAACGCTGATGACATGCTGGAAAGTCTTCCTCCTCTTTAGCCACGGGAAGGACACGGCATCCGTGATTTCTAACAAGAATGTCAAATTTGGACTCGTCTGACCATAGAACACTTTTCCACTTTGAAACAGTCCATTTTAAATGAGCCTTGGCCCACAGGACACGACGGCGCTTCTGGACCATGTTCACATATGGCTTCCTTTTTGCATGATAGAGCTTTATTTGGCAGATGTAACGGCGGATTGTGTTTAGCGACAGTGGTTTTTGGAAGTATTCCTGGGACCATTTAGTAATGTCAATGACAGAATCATGCCGATGAGTGATGCAGTGTTGTCTGAAGGCCCGAAGACCACGGGCATCCAACAAAGGTCTTCAGCCTTGTCCCTTACACACAGAGATTTCTCCAGTTTCTCTGAAACTTTTGATGATGTTATTCACTGTAGATGATGAGATTTGCAAAGCCTTTGCAATTTGACATTGAGGAACGTTGTTTTTAAAGTATTCCACAATCTTTTTACGCACTCTTTCACAGATTGGAGAGCCTCTGCCCATCTTTACTTCTGAGAGACTCTGCCTCTCTAAGACATCCCTTTTATGTTACAGACCTGATGTCAATTAACTTAATTTATTTGCTAGATGTTCTCCCAGCTGAATCTTTTCAAAATGTCTTGCTTTTTCAGCCCTTTGTTGCCCCTGTGCCAACTTATTTGAGACCTGTAGCAGGCATCACATTATAAAGGAGCTCATTTAGTAGATAAAAGTGTAAAATTTCTCTGTTTAAACATTTGTTATGTTATCTATGTTCTATTGTGAAAAAAATATTGGCTCATGTGATTTGAAAGTCTTTTAGTTTTCATTTTATTCAAATTCAAAAAAACGTCCCAACATTTCCAGAATTTGGGTTGTAGCAGCGGCAGCAGAAAGTACATTTAGTTGCATGAAATTTCAGTGATAAGATAACGCTTGGATGGTAGTGAACTTTTTAGGTGAAACAGACATTCTATTACTTTGCTATTCAATTCAACAGGGTTTACAGAACTCTTCAAAGCAAAATAAGCATTAATTGGTTGTGTTTATTTAATAAAGGGGCAGTAGCAATTCTAAGTACTTTTGTGCAGCAGTATGCATAGCTATTCAGATCACAATGTTAGCTAATTTTATAGCATGCATAGCAAATTCAGATGCAAGGTTAGAAATAATATTAGCAGCAGAATGCATAGCAAGTCAAATTATTATTGTTGCCAATATAGCAGCGGCAGCAGAAAGCGCTTTAGTTGCATGAAATTTTAGTGATAACTCATGGAGGATAAATTACCTCTGTAAATTGCAATAGGCATTTATTACTTTGTTTATTAATAATGATAATTTGTTGCTTATTCAACAGGGCTTACAGCAGGTTTCATGCAGCAGCAGTAGATTATGCTTAGCAAATTCTGATTAAATATTACAAATGCAACAGCTCGCACACTAAATTCCTACTAAAACATTGTGAATATCATTAACAGCAACAGCATGTATTTCAACTCAGTATTGAAATGTTAGTAAATATTATCAATAGCAGCAGTAGCAGAAGTTTTGTTGTGTTGGCCGTACCACACTGCATACATTGCGGACAGCTTTACCTATCGTAATGGGTCTATTGATTTTGTCATGTTGTGCCGCTCGGGTCTGGCATAGACACTGTGTTAGAGTAAAATAGGCATTTGCCTAGCTACTTATATACCTAATTAATGGAGCTCACAGCAGTTCAGTCTCTTTGTGCAGTAGCAGCAGTTTGCATAGGCATTCAGTCATCAAGATTTTTCTCAGCAGCAGCATGCATATCCTTTCTATGTTGCGAATTTTAATTTGGACAATTAATTTAAAGTCACTGTAGTCTTGCTCAAGACCATCTTGGAGCGAGCCATGCATTTAGCTAATGATGTGTCCATACAATGCAAACATTATTGTTCTTAATATGCAATATAAATATTTTAAATTATCAAAATAAGTGAGCAGCTGCTTTTGAGGCAGAATGAGTCCTGGGCATATGACTCCACAACTACAGGTTGTACAGTAATTTATTCTTTCGCCAAATATTTTGTGAGCTTATTAATAGGTTAAAGGTAAGTATTTCCATTGCAGTAACGTTGATGAACGTTAATGGAGAAAAAAAAAAAATACAACTCTTGAATGACAAATTTAAAACTACAGTCATGGCCAAAAATATCGGCACCCTTGGTAAATATGATCAAAGAAGGCTGTGAAAATTAATCTGCATTGTTAATCCTTTTGATCTTTTATTCCCATTTCCACCATCAGGGCAATAATTAAGAATTTCCAATCAACATAAAATGTTACGAAACTGCCTGGAAGAGGACATGTGTCTATATCGTCCTAATGCACGGTGAGAAGGAGAGTTTGAGTGGCTCCAAGGACCACAGCTGGAGAATTGCAGAAAATAGTTAAGAAAAATAGGGTCAGAAAAAATTGTCAAACAGCACCTACATCACCACATGTTGTTTGGGAGGGTTTCAAGAAAAATTATCCTAGCTCATCCAAAAACAAACTCCAGCATATTCAGTTATCAGACACAACTGGAACTTCAAATGGGACTGGCTTCTATGGTCAGATGAAACTAAAAAATGAGCTTTTTAGGAGCAAACAAACACTCAAGATGGGTTTGGTGAACACAGGGATAAAAAGTACCCCATGTGTACAATGAAATATACTGCTGTATTTTTGATGTTGTGGGCCTATATTTCTGCTGGAGGTCCTGGGCATCTTGTTTAGACACACAGCATCATGTATTCTATCAAATACCAACAGATAAAAAATCAGTAAGTGATTGACTTTGTTAGAAAACTTATAATGGGCCATGTTTGGATCTTCCAACTGTATAATAATCCAAACACAAACCTAAAAAACAACACAAAAATGGGTCACTGAGCACAAAACCAAGCTTCTGCTGGCCATTCCAGTCCGCTGACCTGAACCCTATAGAAAATGAGTGAGGTGAACTGAAGAGAAGAAGCACCGACATGGAGCTGGGAATCTAAAGGGTCTGGAGTGATTCTGGATGAAGGAATGGTCTCTGATCTCTTGTCAGGTGTTCTCTAACTTTATCAGGCATTATAGGAGAAATTTTTTTGCTGTTAAACTGGCAAATGGAGGTTTCAAAAAGTATTGAATAAAAGGGTGCTGCTAATTGTGGCCAAAGTGTAATAGAGAAAAACATTTGTTTCATAATGACATTTCCACCCATTTTAAATTCTTATTATCCAATGACAGGTTAGATTTTTGTGAATTTTTAAAATAAAAAATCAAAAGGATTAACAATGCAGATTAATTTTCACAGCCTTCTTTGATCATATTTACCAAGGGTGCCGATATTTTTGGCCATGAGTGTATTTGCTTAGGCCGCCGAGCCTGAGTCAGGTGGTTGCTGGGTGTTATGTCATCTATCAGCCTACAGTGAGATTCATGTTTGTTAATGAAACACATTTCTACCTAGGTAAGTTTGAGCTATAGGCTCAGGCGCACATAGTTATTTAGGTCATTAGGTAAATAAACCTAAGGGTACAGCACCCAGGTTCACACTGCTAAGCCACTAGTTAATTTATTTGGGTTTCATTAGCCCAGAAACACATTTAACTCAGGTCACTAGTTTAAGCTATCTGGTCAACCGATCAGATACACACAGCGATAGTTCACTAGCGTTAAGCCATTCGGAAAAGCCAGCCCAGGCTAACATAGATAGCCAACACACGGTCTCATGGTTTTCTGGAGCTGCAGCAGTACATATGTTTTGGCAATTGATCTGCTTGTTCTGGGGGGTTTTATCTTTTATATTTCTTCTGCCTTATAGGGATGATTTTAAGCATATTATTGTATCGCAGTAGCATACATATTTAGTTGTTTGTTTTCTTCTTCCAGCTTTGTTGTGGGGTTATTTTATATACTATTTGTGCAGCAGCAGTATGTCTTAAATACTCACAGCACCATATCACCATATGCATTGGCAGTAGCAATTTCCTGTACTTGCTTGCAGCAGCAGCAGCGTAGCAGATCTATTCCACCAAGACCAAATACATTAACATTGTCATATCCATCACCATGCTAAAATCTTGAGTGTTGTCATGTTTGAAATGTATAGTTCAGTCATGAAACTCTAGATGGCGCAGGCTGACGTGTTGTTAACGTAACTGATGATATTCAGAGAGTTAAATGACTTGGCACAAGCTGATTGGTTCATATTGCATATGCAGCCAATGAGCTTACTGCCTTGCATTTATATGGCTGGCTGGCGTTCACTTGAAAAGCTGCTGGATCCTTGTTTGGTTGAGTATTCTGTTACGGAGTGAACAAGACGAGAGGCATGCGGATCCATCTACAAAGCTTTTATTAATAGACGTGGTCATAAAACAGGCAAGGGTCAGGCAATGGCACACAGGTATATTGAGGGCAAAACAAAAAAATAGTCTGGTAAACAGGCGTGGGTCAAAAGACGGTGAACATAATCCAGAGGGCGAGGCAAACAGGTAATCCACAAACAGTCAATAATCCAGGCAAGGAGCTAACAGAGTCCAAACGACAAGACGAGAGAAATTCAAGACAGGCAAGCGATCAGGAACCAGGCAATCAGACAAATACAAGACGTGACTAGACTTGACTAGAACTAGGAACTAGAAACTGGGACAGGGAACTGGCTCCATAAAGTAGCTATCGCTAAGAAGGGATAAACGCTAACAATACTCAGCCCTGAATGGTGGTTAGGGCCTTGCATTTAATGTGTGTGTGATTGGCTGCAGGTGAGTGCATAATCAGTACAATGGAACATGGGAAATGTAGTCCAGGGAGACTTGTAACAGTCTGTGTGGTGTGAGAGTCAATATAATGCAAAGGCGACCTCTGGTGGCAAGCAGACGGAAGACCACGGACAGGATTCATGACACCATCACCATGCTAAAATCTTCCGAGAGTTGTCATGATTGAAATTTTATAAATAACCCCATTCCATCTCCAGCCTAAACAGCTAACACAGGAATTATTACCTGTGTTCTGTAATTCATTACTGTAATTCATTCTCCATCTCTAATTATTGCCTCTCTCAAGTACTATGTAAATACATATTCATATTTTCTATACAGCTGTATACAGTAGTATATAGAGTAAATAATGCACAAATCTGTACATAAATCTTCTGTTCCAGATTCATACATATTATTACTTATTGTTAAGTCTTATGTATATATGTATGTATGTATGCATGTATGTAACAAGAGTTTCTTAAAAACCACACTTTTGCGCACACTTGGCGAATAAAGCTGATTCTGATTCTGATTCTGAACTGTTAAATTTCAATGGAAAGTAGCTGTAGTCTGTATGAAAAGTTACTAAATGACGCTAGATTATGCAGCTTTTCTTCTACTTTCTGTGCTTACATACTGTATTTTAATACTGCTGAATTCCCCAAAAAGGTGTCATCATTTACTTATGTTTCTGTTTGGAATATGAAATAGTGACTGAAATGTGGCCCATTAAAGGAATAGCTAAAAATGTATGTACTCATGCCATTCAAGATGTAGATTTGAGATGGTGATTTGCTTCTTTATCAGTGCATACTTGTAGCATTAGGTCACTTGATCACCAATGGATCATTTGCAATGAATGGGTGCCATCACAATGAGAGTCCAAACAGCTGATAAAAAAACATCACAATAACATCACATTGTTTCTGGCTAAAATACTAGCTGTCTATCAAGAATATTGCTTTCACCAATGAGAAAGTCTTCTCTCTCTGAATCAAGAGAGAAATATGCATTGATCAAAACCATTTAAAAGTGAAAGCAGTCCAAAAAGGTTGGATTTTGATGTGAGAGGACAATTTTTTAACTAGAGGAAGTGTGGTTATGGATTATGGACTCGTATTAAAGTTTAAAGGTAACATACTAATGATGGATTTGTTTCTTACAAACACCCAGCTTTTCACTTCGCAAGATGTTAAGTGATGGACTGGAGTCATATTGTTACGTATTTGCCCTTCTAGTTTCCTGTTTGCCCTTATTTGGTTTTGTTCCGGTTCTTGTCATTAGTTAATCATCGTTTATTATCCCCACCTGTTTTGGATTAATCATCTCGTTTACTCCTTTGTTTCCTGTTCTTTATAAGCATTCAGTTTCATTGCAGTCTTGGTCCGATCTCAGTTACGTTTAGAGTGTATGTTTTCCACTATCCTGAGTTACCATTAAATGTTACTTCTTATGAAACCTCCTGATGTCTCCAGCGCCTTCCTGCCTTGACACACCGTTACATATATAGATTTCTTGTGGATTATTGTGATGTTTTTATCAACTGTTTAAACTCTCATTCGGACTCTCCAGTTAGGGACAAGGAACTTTTTGGTGCCAACAAAAGGCACCCATTTTACAGCATGTTCAAAACAGCTGGAAGATACACTACTAAAAAATCACTGCTGGTTACCAGAACAATCTTGTCTGTCATTTCTGGTAGTCGGTGCCTTTTGTGTCCCCAATAAAGATCATGATCTCACAAAATTTTAAGCTGCCTTAGTCATAATTAACACTATTTGAACTTTAAGCATATTGAAGTTGATGGAAAAAAATATTTGAAAATTCTTACAGAATTTTAAACCAACAAACAGCTTGTGTTTTATATTCTCACAACAAATAGCTTGTTGCTATAAATATTTTTCTACTTTGCAGCTATGGTGTGCCAACTTTTTTCACTCAAGTTATTCCCCACTATGTTGACCAAGGTCCCTTCAGATGAAAACAGGCAAAATTAAACAATTAAATAGTAAAGCTGACATCACTTCCTCTAAAGGCAAAATAACTGGGTAATGTAAGTGAATCCTTGGCTATTTCAAATTACTGTTTTTATAAATGGTCACACTTTAGTAATGGTCCATTTTTTTTTTTTTTACGACTTTTGCCTCAATAAACTCCTAATTTGCTGCTTATTAATAATTAGTAATGTAGTTATTAAGTTTAGGTATTGGGTAGGATTAGGGATGTAGAATATGGTCATGCAAAATATGCGTTTAGTATAAACAGCCATTATGTTAATAATGGTCATGCTAATAAGAAACTAGTTAATATTCAGAACTGGTCCCTATACTAAAGCATTACCTTATTAATTGTATCTTTTCAATTATATGTCAGCCTTAATATATCCACTCTGTTATGGGAAATATGAAAAAAGTAAGTAGAAAATCGTTTTAAAAATTGTTTAAAAAAATTAAAAACCATGTATTTCTTCATTGGATACTTTAGGTAAAAATGTCCACTCTGATAGTGTCTACTCTGTCTATAATTCCTTGAAAAGAATAACATAATTTAGTTCCTCCTTTAAGTCGCTTAGGATAAAAACATCTGCTAAATGCATTAATGTAAATTTATAAACAGTTGTCATGGTTATGTTCAGTTTAGTTCAGTTCTTGTCATGTCTGTTATGAGTCCTCATTAGTTGCTATGGTTTCTGATTAGTTAATCCTTGTCCAGCTGTTCCTGTTTAGATCCCTCATTTACCATGTGTGTATTTATACTCCTTATTCTGTTCTCTCCATTGTCTGTTAATATCTTATGTTATGTGTTGTACCACCTTAGTATTCCCAGTAAAGTCTATTTGGAAGTATGCATTTTTGTTTGTTGTCCTCATTCCTCGACTGTCAACTCATGACAAGAGTGAACAGTGAGAGTATACAGTAGTAAAGGAATATATCTTGAAGTTGAAGAAGTAGTGTCTTTAAGGGTCTAGGGCAGGGGCCTGCAACCTTCAACATCTAAAGAGCCATTTTGGCCCCTTTCCCACTGAATACATTTCACGTGGAGCCACAAAACCTATTTGATCCCTAAAAGGAAGATAACACTGCATATAGCTAAAGTTTTATATTCAGTTATGTTACAGGGCAGGGACGATCATTTCAGAAGGGGGACAGAAATGTCAAATGTAATAATAATAATATTTGTTTATGTAAAAAAAAAAACTGTTCTTATCTCTTACTTAATTGGCTAAGAAATAAAATACACTGCTGGACAATAACCCATAATTTGTGTTCTGTAATATTTTGATATATATTTTCCTAATTCCTAATTTTCCTAACTTTTACTCGTTTATAAATCTCTCAATGGCCTAGGACCTAAATACATTGGAGATATGCTCACTGAATATAAACCTAACAGACCACTCAGATCATTAGGATCGAGTCAGTTAGAAATACCAAGGGTTCACACAAAACAAGGGAGTCTGCTTTTAGCTATTATGCCGCCCGCAGTTGGAACCAGCTTCAAGAAGAGATCAGATGTGCTAAAACATTAGCCACATTTAAATCCATTTGATCGAATCTGTTTAGCTGTGCATTTGTTGAATGAGCACTGTGCTACGTCCGAACTGATTGCACTATGTATAATTACTTTCTATTCTTAAATGTTTTAAATTCTTTTTAAATCAATTTTTAAATCACTTTGTTTTTATTGTTGTGATTATTATTATTTTTAATTTCTTGTTGTTATTATTATTTTTAATGACTATTTCACTTCCTTTTATGTAAAGCACTTTGAATTACCACTGTGTATGAAATGTGCTATATAAATAAACTTGCCTTGCCTTGCCTAATGACAATTTTATGATTATGATTGGTTTGTAATAGTAAAAACTCTTTTTTATATAAAATATATTTTATAGCTTCTGTACTGTAATAAATGCCATGTCAGTTAGCACTGTATCATTCATATACTTTATTTATTACCTGGAGAAAACTTGAAAAACAAACCATGTATTGTTGCAATCAATTATTGTCTTCATGTTTCAGGTTTATGCTCTTTATTCAGATTAGCTACAGCGATAGCGGGATGCCTTTGTCCATATTAGGGATTTCCTGGCATGTCAAAAGTTATTATTACTTCTCATATGAGTCAGTTTTGAACTTTCTGCGCGAGAGCACCCTCCGGCTTCGAGAATGAATGAAACATACACCGCATGAGAGTGCTCAGCACTCCGTAATGTTCATATTGTTTTGGATACGAATAAAACCTTGTCTCTTTTAATTTGAATCTAGATTTATTCACACTGGCCCTTAAAAAACCTCTATGTGAACATACTTGCCTGAAAAAAGTGCAGGGGAAGAGTTAAGGTTTTATTAAATGTCAAGAGAATCCTCTGCGTTTTCTACGACCACGCTGCAGGGAGCCACCGCAAAGGGATGAATGAGTTGCCGACCCCTGATCTAGGAAAATAATATTTAAAACTTATCAAAACGCTGTTCATATCAAAATCATTTTGTCCACCCTTTCATTATTGTGTCAATTTTTCCCTGTTGAGCATTTGTGTAATGACAATTTCACAATGTCAGAAAAAAATGACTGATAACAGTGTCAATGAAAATGTGTTGTATGTATGAATGTATGTCCTTATATAAACCTTTTGCTGATGTAAAATATTGAATTTAAAGTCCTGGTAAAGCACAGCCCCTAATCCCAACAAGAGGAGAAGTGAAACGGCAATAGTTTCCAGCCAACCACAAGAAAGTACATGCTTAGGACTTGTAACCCAGATACTTGCACTTCAATGAGACTAAGATGGCATTTCCTGGGATTGGCTGACTGTCCAGCCCAACGGAGCCCTGATAGCATCTTCCTGCGTTGGGCAAGGTCATCTTTCCAGCTCTCAGAGTGGATGACATCCAAGTAGGTCATGGCGTAGGGCCAGAGAAGCAGGTCCATCATCCTCTGGAAAGTAGGGTCCAATGCAGGGCAAAGGGAAGAACTCGGTAATGCCAGTGGATGTGCTGAAGCAACCTGATCTCACAGAATTCCGTGTAATGTTCACGGACTTAATTAACCCCGAATCTGTGGTGGCATCACGGAATCGCCGAAAATTCCGTGATGGCCTCACAGAAGGCATCAGCCGTGGTCCATGCACGGATTCACTGGTTCAACACCAGCGCTGCATCGGACCACATAAAAAGAGTGACTCCGATGCAGTTATACTTTCACTGGAGTACCTGACCCCACCCCTACCCTAAACCTACCCAGTTCTGAACAATAATGATGACGATAAATTTCCAAGTATCGCGTCGGCATATTGATGCTTAGGGTTTCCGTGCGTGGATCACGGCTGATGCCTGTCACTGACTTACATTGGTATCACTTCTGTGAGCCCATCACGGAATTTTCGGCGATTCCGTGATGCTACCAAAGATTCGGAGGTTAATTAAGTCCGTGAACATTACACGGAATTCTGTGAGATCATGTTGTGCTGAAGGCTGTCTTTTCTCTGGGTGCTGGGGTGAGGGGACGGTATTTACCAGTATCCTTTTGTGAGGTCCAGGGTGGAGATGGACCGGGACCTTTTGAAGTGGTCAATCAGCTCTGCCAAACCAGGACATATTCAACTTCCGGAAGTTGTTTCAGAATCTGAAGCCTTTGGGCATTGTATCTGTGATGATTTGGTTGAAACAAGGGCTAGTGGATTCTTAAAATTAGGGATGTGCACGAATATTCAAATATTCAATCTGCAATAATTATTCGATACTATTTGAATTTCAGTAAAATTTTACTTTGCTGGCTGTAAATGCAGTGAAACACAGATAAATCCTGAGCATGCAAACTAAAACTCAGTTATAAATAAATGCATTGGCTGGCACTGTTTAACTTGACAGAGTTGTCTGCCTCTTGGTGCAGTTTGGAATTACCTACTTCGAGCAACATGTCATGTGCAAACTTTGTCAAGTGAAATGGAGTTATCACCACAATGAGCAATCATCTAAACACTGCAAATTAATTTTTGACCAGTCAGCCCATCACGGCATTTACTATGGCAGGTAGGTGCAGATGTACCCCTGAGCCAACCAAGAAGAACACTCGTTTTCTCTGAAGCTCCCTTTATTGTTAGCAGACTCTTGAAATATTAACAACCAGCGAATCAAACACTGATTTGAGCTACACATCTGAGCCAAGAAAACAAGTGGGTTGTGGTCAGTATATACAACATTTGGGAATGAACTTCCACCCATGTACATTTTTAAATGTTGCAATGCTAATAACAAAGCAAGAGTATCTTTTTTATAGTGCTATATCTGCGTTGACATAATGTGAACTCCTTAGAGAAATAGAAAACTGTGTGATTAACCTCCAACTCACTTTCTTGAAGCTAAACGGCACCAGCTCTGGTAGCAGAAGCATCCACTTCTAATTTAAAAGGACATGTGAAATCCGGCACTGACAAAACGGGCATTACACAACAAATCCTTCTCTGCTCAAAAAGCTTGCTCACAAGCAGGAGACCACACAAAAACTAGAGCTGTACTGAGAGAAGATCAGTTAACTGTGATACAACACTGGCAGTTATGACAGAATCCTCTGTAGTATCCCACCACACCCAAAAATCTATGCAGTTCCCTTTAATTCATTAGTATGGGAAAATCCATAACAGATGAAATTTTTGCATCAGTTGGACATACTTGTCTCTGACCTACCCTTTTCCCTTGGCTAAGTTTAAATTCAGAGAAGCATCAACAAGACGTGAAAACACAGCAGGTAAAGAACTCACATGCTCTTCCCCAGCTAGATGAATATATATTAGAATATTTTCTAGGTAGGCCTCACATTTCTCAACTCCATTTAGTACAATACTAGGGGTGGCACGGTACATGTATTCGTCCCGAAACGTCACGGTACGGGCGTCTCGATTCGGTGCATGAGGCCTTACAACGAATACAGGCAATTCACCCCCAATCCAGAAGGGGGCGCCCGCCGTAATGCAATGCTGCTTGATAACCGCCAGCAGAAGAACAGCGAATGCCATGAGTTGCGCACTTGAAAACAAAGCCCACTAGACAGTGACCATGTGCTGATTCTGAACGCGTCTCACGTAGACTGACAAGGGAGTATACTTTAAAGGCTTGCGCACTCAACTGTTTGCGAAATGGAGCTTTGTGCTCGTGTATCCTACCACTCTCAGTCGGCACAAATCCAAATTTTCCATAATATCTCCATATTTGCGATGTAAGGTATCTGAATGCTAAACTATTATTTATTATGTAAATGATAGGCTTTGTACTTCAGTCGCGTTCCAATGGTGACACAGAGGCGCGCGCTGATGTTTGGCTCACTGTAACGTTATTTTATTTTGATAAAGTACCAACTGTGCTGTCAAGTTAGCAGTGCTGGAACTGATGTGTTTTGTGTGTGTGTGTGCATGTATGTGTGTGTGTGCGTGCGTGCGCTCCGGCGCGATCACTTCAACTGTTTCCTTATACCAGCAGAATCAACTGTAAACACTTATTGTCTTATTAATAATCACTGTATAAAGGTCTGCTTTTATTTGTGTACACTCACAATGAAAACAAAACAGATTTTATATATAACATGTAATAATATTTAGTATTTTCACATCTAGATGGAAAAAATTGTAATTTGCACTACTGTCTGTTCAAAATAAATAAAAGAAACTGAGCATAGTAGATTTTTTTTTTCCCCCTGTTGTACCGAAATCGTATCGAATCATGACCCCCGAACCGAGGTACGTACCGAACCGTGACATCTGTGTACCGTGCCACCCCTATACAATACACATTAACCTCTGGAATGTTGACGGGGTACTACATGAAATCATCAGGGGTTACAAAACTGTCACAAAACCTTGGAAACTAAGGGGGCTTTCATACTAGCACTTTTGTTGCGCACCCTGGTTCATTTGACATCAAAGTTTTGGATAATTTGATAATTTGCATAATTTTAAAGCTGTTTTCTGAACTCGAGTGTGCATCTGCAAACCATACCCATGTGGTATGGGGTACGGTTCATGCTAACTCCAGTATGGTTTGCTTCTGATGTAAATGCAAGTATACTAAATCACAGAAGTGAGATGCAATTAACTGAGTTGGTCAAACTGTATATTTATGCATTTACTCACTCGTTTTCCTGATAAGCATGACTGGTGCAATGCAACAGAGAGGATTTATATGTAATTTCTGCTCATAGAAATTGATTCCCACATTCTTTTAAATGTCTGCATTACATTTGTGACAAATAGCTTTGGAAATTAACAAAAAATGTCAACATCTGAAGTACAAAAATGAAGCCAGCCAGCAAGCATCCATTCATTTTGTAATTTTTAGCATAGTCGTTACCAAAAGTACCGGAACCAGAAAAAAAAAAAAAAAAACGGAAGTGGTTCGGAACCAAAAAAATAGAGTATGAACACAAATCATTGAGGGCAGAGGGAGGGAGGAGGGAGCAACTGAACTCGGGTTTGAACCAGGCAGTTGAACCAAGTGTGAACACACCCTAATAAATAAGGCAAACTCCACACACTCCGCAAGCTCCTCTGACTGAGACTCGCAAAGTTATTTTGGCATAAATATTCAACCTCAGCTGTCATTAACTCATGTTTTCTTGGATTAAGAAATGACGATGCAACAACTGGACTTGACTTAATAGCAGCAATTGCAGCAGGGGCAGGCTCATCCTTTGCATAAGTCTTTAACATGTTTACATGCACCATCTAAGACTTCATTCATTCATTCATTCATCAACACCAATACAGAATAACCCGGCTGAAATGAATGAGAGACACTTCTACGGTCATAATATTCTTTCATGTCAGCCTACTAAATTCTTCCTCGCTATTTCACATGCATTATGAAGATGTTCACAAATAGAAGTAACATATTCAGACACAGGTAAAAGAGGCATGTTATCAGCAACCAGTTGTTCACTTAACCCTCTGGGGTTTGAGGGGGTTTTGGGGCCCTGGAGAAGTTTTGACATGCCCTGACATTTTTTTTTTTTTTTCTTTTCAGTATATTAAAAACATATTAATGGATAAAGTCTGACCACACTTTAAACAGCACAAACTGGGCTGAGAAAACAACATTTATGCATGGTTAGTGAAAAACAATTTTTTTTAATAGACAATAGTGTTTGCTACAAAATGATGTGAAAATCATCCTGTTTACTCATACACATAGAAAACAATATATTGTTTTAATTTTTTTAAGACATGATTTGTGTTAGAAAGGCCGTATGCGAGGGAGTGACAATGGCAATGAATATTTAGTGATTCACACCTGAGAGACAAGGGCCATCCCCTAATGAACCATCAGCGTTACTGTGACTGTCAGGTAAGAAAGAATGTGAGGAGATTGTTATAATGTTTTTTTTTTATTATTATTATTTGTATTTTATTTACAACACAGTATAATCAAAATATTCACAGTGAAGGTCAAAGACACATTATTGAACATACTGATCTTAACACAGAGACTTGAACAGTAACACACCTTTGTGCCAAACATTCTTAGACTCTAACATTCATATAGTGTTACAGTGTTAAACACATTACTTTTATATCTTGTGTTTTTATATTTTATAGAACATTAAAAAACATCCTGGTTTTGTGAGACATTTAGGTGCAAAGAAATGACACATATTTCAAAATGTTTCACTTGATTTCATACATGTAATCAGGAATTATAGTTTGGGAAAATCTAACTATTAAAATGTGTACAAGTTATGTCACAATAACACAATAGCAACTAATGATATCCTCTGCTGGATCAAGCCGTACGTTGAATCATGTTCTTCTTCTGTGGTAAATTCTGGCTTAGCGTGTCTTCTTCCAAGAAAGAAATGTAGCCTAAATGTGTCCGGTCTCATGAAAATGTGTATAAATAGTAAGCCAAAAAACCCCTGAAAACTTGTGGTATTGATACGCAAAAATGGACTTTGGCATTTATATGATACGCACGTGTTTGGCATACATATAATATACAGTTTTCGCGTACATATGATACGCATCTACCCCACAACCCTAATCCTACCCATCGCTTAGGATAAGCGTACTAAGGGTTACCATGATTTTTATCTCTGTAATGTAAAGCCATGGGATATTGAGGATTACAGATTCATATAGCATTCTTATGTTCTGCTAATCTCAACTTCAGTTTCCTTTTAGTCATCCCTATATAAAAACAACCACATGGACACTCCAACCGATACACCGAAAATGAAGTATTGCAATTAATGAATGAATTTACCTTAAACTCTCGGCCTGATGTTACATCAATGAATGTATTTGTCTTAACCATATTCTCACAATGATTGCAATTACCACATCAGTAATTTCCTACATTTGGACATAACTAAGTGCTTGACCTTCTATAGGAAAGAGGACTTCTCGCCAGTTTATCTTTAATAGTTGGAGCTTTTCTAAACACAATGTACGGATTCAGGTAGAACTTCCCTCAGGTAAGGATCACTCATCAAGATTTCCCAATTGGTTTTTACAATTTTCTTGATTTTATTTGCCTCTGTACTGTATTGTGTAACAAAATAAGTTTTCAAAATGACTCGATTTTTGTCTTTGTACTAATAACTCATCTCTACTAATGTTTATAGCTCTATTGTATGCTTTATAAATCACACTATTTTTATACCCTTGTTCTTTAAATCTTTGAATCATAGGCCTTGATGTCAAAATCCTCCTTCTAATCACACATTCTTTTAGCCTCTGAAATTGTCCAAAAAGAATGTTTTCTGTCAACCATGGGGTGAAAACTGTCTGCTCTTAAAATAGTATTTCTGTCTGTTTCTTTTCTAAAAAAAATTTGTGTGCAGTTTTTCTTTATTATCCTTAAATATTTTTAAATCCAAAAAATTAATTTGAGTAAATGAAAAATCCAAACTAAGCTTTAAATGTACATTAGTGGTATTTAGATATGATTGTAAAGCCAACAGATCTACCTCTGAGCCCGACCATAACAAAATGACATCATCGATAAACCTTCCTTACCACACTATGTTCTCTAAATATGGATTGGAATCTGAAAATACAAATCTATTTTCCCAAAGTCCCAGAAATAAATTTGCATAATTAGGGGCAAAATGAGCACCCATTGCTGTAACCCTGATTTGTTTATATAACTGATCTTGGAACAAAAAAACATTTTTCAATGTCCATTCTGCTAGTTGTAAAATAAAACAAGACACTAAAGGTGATCTCATTTCTAGATAATGTGATAATGCTTCAAGACCTTCTTCATGATCTATATTTGTATACAATGATGCAAATCCACAGTTTCCAATATAGAGGTTTCTTTATTTTTCATTTCCTTAATAATATTCAATACATGAGTTGTAACTTGAATGTAAGAAGGAAGTTCACTAACCATTGATTTTATAAAATTATCCACAAATTTAGAAGCTGGTTCTGTAATAGGCCCATTCTCACTAATTATTCTCATTCTCACTCCTCGGGGGATTCTAGGGTCTTTACAAAACATAAAATCATACTTATTCTGTCTTAGCATGTGTCAATATATCAGTCAATTCGATTTTAATTCCTTTCTATCAGATTAAATTTGAGGAGCTGGTAATACAATTCTGTAGTTGTCGCAAGGCCTCTTCAGTATACTTATGTCTGCCCCATACCACAACAGCGTCTCCCTTGTCCACTTTGGATTTTGGTAGAGGACTGTTTTAGTCCCAATGGATGTACAGACTTTCTCAACTCAGTGGAGGAATCTGTAGAAGCAAGAAAGGTATTAGACAGATCAGTCAATCAAGTGACTGCACATGCTGAAAATGTTAATGGGAACTGACTGCCAAACACCACATCACAAACTGGAGTCTTTGCTACATCTGGACCTTACCACAAGCCAGGAAATTTAGCAAAATTAAACTCACGCTCTCTACAGGCAGTTTCGAATGTACTCCCACTTTTACAGGACCTGAAACTAAATCAGATTTCAGAAACACAGTATGAAGAACTTTTACACTGCTAAACTCAATTCCAAGGATGACTATGTGGGTTCCTTTATGCATTTTACTTAAAAAAGGTAATGCACTTTTAAGTATAAATGGCTGAGCTGCACCTATGTCTCTCAAAACAGAGATCAACTTAACAGTCGAATCAGAAGAAATTGACACATTACCCTTAAATACAAAGTGAGTAAATACAGAGTTTTGAAGTTGTCTTAGATGCAGGGCACCACTTTTCCAACATACCTCTTTTGTCACATACAAATTCCACAAAAGTTTGTTTAGCCGATTTAGTATAGTTGCAGAACTTATAAACCCTTAAGACAGCAGCTTTAACTAAATTATAATTAATAGACTCTCCAATGGGCAGAGCATATTTCATGCACCTTACCTACTAAACTATATATCCTTATCCTTATATATCCATATACTTTGGCCAGTTGAGTTTGGCAGCAATTCACTCAAATACAATGAAATAACATCAACATTTGACTCTCAAAACAGAGGCACGAGTTTAATGCTCTTGCTTGTATCAAATGAAAAAACAGCAGCAGGCATATGAGTTACTTTCTCTGCAGTCTGATTAGATGAAGGCAAATCTGCATGTACAGTAGTTAGAACAGGTAGAACAGCAGTTTGCACATATTCTCTTTCTTTTTCTTTATGCACTATTTCTAGCTCACATAGATGTAACATACGATTTTCATGCTATTGTTGTTTTATTTGTAACTCTAGGGGCCAGTTTTACTAACAGCTTGTGCCAGCGCAAACCGTCTTTTGGCACTAAAATAGTTCTGTCAGGTTTTGCTAAAGACTCTGAGCCGGGCCTCTCAGTGCCACTACCCGTTTGAGGTGAGAACACAGGAGGAAACTGGTTCGACACGTAGGCTATAAAACCTAGCGAACGTGTTAGGAGTCGCCCAACCCGCAGCTCTACAGATGTCTGCTAGCAAGGCACCACGAGCCAGCGCCCAGGACGATGCGACACCCCTAGTGGAGTGAGCACGCAACCTGAGCGGGCAGGGCACACCTTGTGCTTCATAGGCCAAGGTGATGGCATCCACTATCCAGTGGGCCATCCTCTGCTTGGAGACAGCCTTCCCCTTCTGCTGTCCTCCGTAACAGACAAAGAGCTGTTCTGAGGTCCTGAAGCTCTGAGTTCTATCCACGTACTGTCGCAGTGCACGTACAGGACAGAGCAAAGCTAGGACTGGGTCTGCCTCCTCCAGGGGCAGCGCTTGCAGGTTCACTACCTGGTCCCTGAAGGCAGTGGTAGGAACCTTGGGCACATAGCCGGGCCGGGGCCTCAGTGTTGCACTGGAGTCAGCCGGCCCAAACTCAAGGCACGATTCGTCGACCGAAAATGCCTGCAGGTCCCCCACCCTCTTGATCGAGGCCAACACAGTCAGGAGTAGGGTTTTCATAGAGAGAAACTTCAACTCAACTGACTGCAAAGGCTCGAAGGGGGCAATTTGTAGGGCTCTTAGCACCAATGCCAAATCCCATGAGGATAGGGAGGGAGGCCTAGGAGGGTTTAACCTCCTGGTCCCCCTAAGAAACCTGACAACCAGATCGTGCTTCCCCACCGACCTCCCCTCTACGGGGTCGTGGTGAGCGGAAATAGCAGCAACATAAACCTTAAGGGTGGAGGGGGACAGCCTACGCTCCAACCCTTGTTGCAAAAAGGAAAGCACGGCTCTGATCGAACATCTCCGGGGGTCCTCACGGTGAGAGGAACACCATTCTACGAACAGGTTCCACTTCAGCGCATAGGCCCGTCTTGTGGACGGTGCTCGTGCTGAAGCGATAGTGAGAGCTACCTCCTGGGGCAGCTCACCTAGAACCTCTGCGTCCCGTCCAGGGACCACACATGGAGTTTCCACAAGTCTGGACGCGGGTGCCAGAGGGTGCCCCGTCTCTGAGAAAGCAGATCCTTCCTCAGAGGAATCGGCCAGGGAGGGGCTGTCGCGAGGAGCATGAGTTCTGGGAACCAGGTCCTGTTGGGCCAATATGGAGCCACTAACAAGACCTGCTCCTCGTCCTCCCTGATCTTGCACAGTGTCTGTGCTAGCAGGCTCACTGGGGGGAACGCATATTTGCGCAGGCCCGGGGGCCAGCTGTGTGCCAGTGCATCCGTGCCGAGCATTGCCTCGGACAGGGAATAGAACCACTGGCATCGGGTGGTTTCTAGAGACGCAAACAGGTCTACCTGAGCAACTCCGAACCGACTCCAAATCAGCTGGACCGCCTGGGGATGGAGTCTCCACTCCCAGGAGTGCCGCCGAGACAGCTCGTCGGCCACCTGATTGAACACTCCTGGGATGTGGATGGCACGAAGGGACCTCAGATGCTTCTGACTCCAGAGGAGGAGGTGGCGGGCGAGTTGCGACATGCGACGGGAGCGTAAACCGCCTTGCCAGTTGATATATGCAACGGTCGCAGTGTTGTCCGTACGGACCAGAACGTCCTTGCCCCGAAGGCGCCCTCTGAGGCGGTTCAAGGCAAGGCGTACTGCCAGCAACTCGAGGCAATTGATATGCCAACGCAGTTGGGGACCCGTCCACACCCCTGACACTGCGTGCCCGTTGTACGTGGCTCCCCGGCCGGTGGCCGAGGCATCTGTAAATACCACAGCATGCCTTGATACCTGCTCCAAGGGCACTCCTGCCCGAAGGAACGAGGGATCTGTCCACGGGCTGAAGGTTTTGCGGCAGGATGGTGTAATCTGAACCCGGTGAGTACCGCGTTTCCACGCCCACCTCGGGACTCGGCCATGGAGCCAGTGCTGAAGCGGTCTCATATGGAGCAGACCGAGCGGAACTATCGCCGCAGCTGCAGCCATATGCCCCAGGATCCTCTGAAAGAGTTTCAGTGGGACCGCCGTCCTGCCTGATAAAGTCTTGAGGCAGTTCAGCACTGACTGAGCACGTTCCTGGGTGAGGCGTGCTGTCTGGTTGACCGAATCCAACTCCATGCCGAGAAAAGAGATCCTCTGCGTTGGCACGAGTTTGCTCTTTTCCCAGTTGACCCGAAGACCCAACTGGCTGAGGTGCCTCAGCACCAGGTCCCTGTGTGCGCACAACTGCTCTTGAGACTGTGCAAGTATGAGCCAGTCGTCGAGGTAGTTGAGGATGCGCACACCCCGTTCTCTCAAGGGAACAAGGGACGCCTCTGTGACTTTGGTGAAGACGCGAGGCTGTACTGATATGCCTGACCCTCGAACGCGAATCGCAGGAATGGCCTGTGTCGCGGGAGAATCGAGACATGAAAGTACACAGGTCGATCGCTGCAAACCAATCTAGGGGACGGACGCACCCAAAAATGCGTTTCTGCGTCAACATCTTGAACGGCATCTTGTGAAGTGCACGGTTCAAAACTCGCAGATCCAAGATCGGTCGTAACCCACCGCCTTTCTTGGGCACAATGAAGTAAGGGCTGTAAAACCCCGACCTCATATCGGCTGGAGGGACCGGCTCTATCGCGTCCTTCTCCAGCAGGACTGCAATTTCCGCACGCAAGACAGGGGCATCGACGGCCTTGACTGAAGTGAACCGGATGCCCCCGAACTTGGGGGGACGCCGGACGAACTGAATCGCGTAGCCGAGTCTGATGGTCCGCAGGAGCCACCGAGACGGACTGGGGAGCGCTAGCCAGGCTCCGAGAGACCGTACCAGCGGGACCAACGGGGTCACCGACATACCCGCGGTGGGGCAGCGAGGTGGAACACAGGGACCCGGCCCGGAGCCTGTGACGGCTTGGCCTGTGACGGCGGGGGGCGGTGTCTGGGTGTGCAGTGTAACACTCACCCGATTCCTCCTCGTGAGGGAGGAAACACAGGGACCCGGCTTGAGGCTTGTGACAGCCTGGCGTGTGACGACTTGAAGCGGGGACTTGAGTGCTACCGCCCTTACCTGGTTCCACGAATGGGCAGGAGGGGTGCTCGTGGGCAACCCACTGCTGCCTGCTGGCGAGAGAGGAGAAGGGAAGTGATCCTGTGATGCACGGTCCACCACTCTCCTCCTCTTGAGACCCAGAGATTGAGGAAACTGCTCTTTTACTGATGTTTTGGGTACCGCTGGCTGCTGGGCCAGCGGTGGAACAAAAACAAAACGAAACAAAGGATTCTCCACCAGGCCCTCCTCCGGGGGAGGGAGTGGTACGGTCACCATCTCCCGACGAGCAGTCTCCACCATCTCCGGGTCGCCCGTCTCAGGGCCTCTTGCACTTGCGCTTGCCGTCAGGTTTGGCGGGGGCCTGGATGGGCTGGGCGTCCTGCCTGCAACCGGCTCCACGACGCTGCCTGGTGGAAGGCTGCTGCGGCTGCGCGGGAGCTGGGGCAGCCACAGGGGGCGCCCACGGCGACGAGCAGGCTGAGGGGCTGCAGCCGGAGTGGAAGCAGCAGGTTTCCTCCGGCGCATGATGTGTTTGATCGCCTCAGTCTGCTTCTGGGCTGCCGAGAACTGCTGGGCAAAGCTCTCGACAGCGTCGCCGAAAAGGACATCTGCGACACGGGAGCATTCAGGAACTGTACCTTCTCCTGCTCCTTCATGTCAGCAAGACACAGCCAGAGATGGTGCTCCTGGACCACTAGCGTGGACATCGCACGACCCAGAGTCTGTGCGGTCACCTTCGTCGCTCGAAGCGCGAGGTCCGTCGCAGCACGCAGACACAGACCGCTCCACAGAAGGGATGACCGCGTACCCCAAAGCGGCTCCACCATCGAGGGTGGTGAGGGGGGAGGAGCCGCAAGATTTGTTTCGGGCAGTGAAAGGTGCCCTCCACGATCTTGTGAGCTCCTCATGCACTTCCGGGAAGAATGGCACCCCGCCGAGAAACCACTTGTCCAGCCTCGAAGGATCGGGACGCGGTGGAGGATTCCACACGAGCCCGACATTCTCGGCGGCCCGGGAAAGCATAGCCGTCATCTCTGGGTCTGGCTCGGACAACGCTACCACACCCGAAGGGGGCAACGCAGCCGGGTCGTCATCCCCGGAGAGAGAGGACTCGCCCTCCGATGCAGCAATCGACATCTGGTCGTCAGAGGGGGCGCGGAAGGAAACGCGTGGTGCACTCTGTCCAGCAGAGGGCCCAGCGCGCTCCTTCGGCAGCTCCACCGGCAGCTCCACCGGCTGCGGAGTGCTTGAGGGGTGAGGAACTCCTCTTGGGGAAGCCCTCACCGTAACCCTCAGATTACCTCTGACTCCACCGGATCCAGCGCCGCCCCGGGAACGAACACTGGATTGCGGTAGAGGCAGAGGGACTCCGCCATGTTTGACATAACAGAGTCTATTGTGCAACTCCGAGATGGTCATGTCCCCACAAGAAGAACATGAACCATCCACGAAAGCTTCCTCAGCGTGCTGAATGCCCAGACACGTGAGGCAGCGATCGTGACCATCCTGAGGCGCCAGGAAACGACCACACCCAGAAACGCACGGGTGATAAGACATCTTTAAAAAGACGCGATCACCCGTGTTACTCTTTTAGAGAAAATTTGCTCTTTATTAGTGCTGAAGCACGCAGGGGAGCTGGCCACCACACACTCCTAGTGTGACTGCCTTCACGGGAATCGATCTTTTTCTCCCATGAGACCGCGACCACCACTGCTGCGCTGTAACGCCCGCACTCACTCGCTCGCTCGCTCGCTCGTCTTCTCACTCGTTCAGGAAAGGAGAGCAGCAGTAATTCACCACCGCTCGGCTCTGAAGCGAAAGGATGAATTAATGTGGTGCACCCGCTGCCTCTTATACTCACGCTGTGATCAGCGGCAGCTGGATGCAATGATCGCATGCCAATGTCCATTGGCTCGTTTAGTTACACTCGAAGTGGATTGGTCTCTCTGGTGAGATCCCAATTCGTCGGTCATCCGACGTGACTCGGAGTGACCGACTGAAAGGGAACAGAGAGCGTGTGCTAGAGGGGAGAGGATTTTTCCACACATATTAATTTACTTGGAAAGAACACATTACCTGAACATATCGTTTGCCAAGCCATGTTATTTTTAATTTGCTTCGGGAAATAAAAGATCAAATTTGCCTTGTTTAGTAAAACTGGCCCTTGTTCTTTGAACTTAAACTAAAGCAAAGGATCTGACTTGGATGATGCTAAATCAGTTGCTCCAGACATCTCTAAAACAGTCTTTTCCATTTTGCTATCCAAATCACTTTAGACAACAAACGTAGACAACAGATCTTACTCGACAAGTTTAGCATAAAGTTCAGCTTTTACTACTTTCTTAGGTGCAGCACTTGATACAGGAACATTCAAAACTTTAGCAATTTGTATTAAATCTATTAAATTAGTCAATGCTGATAGCACTGTTGCACTTCAGGTTTCCCAAGTTCGAGTCTCTCTCTCTCTCTCTCTCAATTCAATTCAATTCAGTTCAGCTTTATTAGCATGACTGTGTAACACAATGTTGCCAAAGCATTAACATATATATAACAACAACAACATAAATAACAACCTAAATAACAATAAATAAAATCCATCTAAATAAATGAAAAGATAAAGTAAGTCAGTTTCGAGTTAATCATGTTTAACATCTAACATTGTGAATGGTTAATACATATTTAGCAGCTAGTGCAGCTGTGTTATCATCTTCTCCAAGTAAGAAGGGCATTTTCTCAGTATCACTAAGTTCAGTAAATGATGGAAGCAATGCTTCAAATCTGGGGAGAAATGTTTCCCTCACATTGTGATATTTAGGACAAATCAGCAGAAAGTGTTTCTTGTTCTCTATTTGATGTAGATCACAGTGTCTACAGATCCTCTGCTCTTGCTCTGTCCATGTTTGTCTGTGTCTTCCTCTCTCTATTTCTAAATCATGGTTACTTAATCTGTATTTGGAGAGGATTTGCCTTTTTTTGAATGGTCTAATCAATAAATAATTATCTCTCTCTCTCTCTCTTCACTTCCTGTCAACTTACTGTGAGAAATAAAGGCATAAAAACTAGGTTTACAAAGAAATGCTCCAATGTCTGACTCCATAATTAGCTTTCATTATAACTACATTTTACTCACCAAAACGAGTTAGAGCCGTTATATCGTGGATGCTGCCCACTGGTGGTGGTTGAGGAGAGACCCCCCCCCATATGAGTGTACTGCACTTTGGGTGTACAGAAATACACGATAAAGCACTATATAAATGCATCATTCATTCATCAATCCTCACTCAAAATAAATGTGCAAGCAAACAGGCAAACTCTCACTTGTTAAAAACAAATGAGTGGAGGAGCAATCCATTTGTCATGAGTAAGTTAAACCTTTACTCAAAGAGAAACAAAATACCCGTAACAATTAACAGGTTTCCCTATAAAAGGATCCCTGGAGTCCCCAGTCTCACTCCTAAGACTGTACAACAACAAAATACTTTCAAAGTACAAGAACAACAAATGTATTAAACAAGGAGAAACAAACTTTGGGAGGGGCAAGGCCAAAAAACAAATAACAAAACAAAACTAAGGAATTTTCACAAAAACCTAGAAATCAGATTACAAAAGAAATACAAAACGCTTCTCTCCCTACTAACATATCCAGGAGAAAACAAATAAAACAAAAAGACACTCAACTCCCTATCATGTTCGATTAAACAATGGTCAGGAAGAGATAAAAGCCGAAATCTAAATTTGAAAATAGTTCACTTAACAAATGACAACAAATGTCTCATGTACCAGTTCTTTAACAATCATTTATTACAAACAGTAAACAACTAAGGGAGCAATGAGAGCGGGATGCCGCATACCCATAGTTCCAGAGGCTTTTATAGCAGCTCCTGTGAGTAATTACAAGTCAAGAGTAGAGTCAAAGAAGACTAGAGGAGCCAGGCCCAGCAGAGATTGTGGTGGAGATGGCTGGCATGTACCTGGAGTCCCTCTGCACACAAGTTAACTGGGATTAGAGCTTCAGTGTTTTTTTAACATCAGAGCATGCCAGGATGATGGAGGGAGTCCAACATCGGTTTTACCTTTTGCCATTGAGTTTGACTTCTTGGATCGGAACATTAGCCAGGGCTGCTTGATGGAACACACGCCATGCGAACCAGGTTTATATGTCCGAGGTGATGGAGTCTGTGGGCATTGGCTCATCGTGGAGTGCACATCACATTTACATTTATCAGACGCTTTTATCCAAAGCGACTTACATTGCATTCAAGTTACAGTTACATTTGATCAGCTCTTGCTTTCCCTGGGAATCGAACTCATGATCTTGGCGTTGCTAGCGCATGCTAGCATGCTAGACAGGCTCAAATAGTAGAGCATGCAGACAGGTGATCTACTCAGGAGGTACCCTCGGCAGGTTTCTCTCTCTCCAGTGTCTATTTTCCTGTTACTTCAACCACTGGGGAGGAATGCCTCTACAACATCATGCTCCATGAGCTTAGTCAGTATCTGAGGGCTGGGCTGCAGGGGTCTTGGAAGAAGAATATTAGCCAGAGCTTCTGTTTGTAGATGTACAAGCTCCTGCTCCGTCCACTTCTGACTGGCGGCGAGCCTCTCTTGATCAGTTGTTCTATAAGGTAGTGCTCTTTGTCTGCGGATGAGAAAGAGGTAGAAACTAGTTCTGTCAAAATAAAAGTTTTGTTTACATATTACAGTACCCTCCACTAATATTGGCACCCTTGATAAATATGAGCAAAGGCGGCTGTGAAAATAAATCTGCATTGTTTATCCTTTTGATCTTTCATTAAAAAAAAAATCACAAAATTCCAACCTATCACTGAAGTAAAAAAAAAATTGAAAGTGGGGGGAAAATCTCATTGTGAAATAAATGCCTTCTCTAGTTCATGTTGGCCAAAATTACTGGCACCCAATTATTGCAACGTCCATTTCCCAGGGTAACAGCTCTGAGTTTTCTTCTATAATGCCTGAAGAGTTTGGAGAACACCTGATAAGAGATCAGAGCCCATTTTCTTCATACAGAATCTCTCCAGATCCTTCAGATTCACAGCTCCATGTTAGTACTTCTTCTCTTCAGTTCACCCCACTCATTTTCTGTAGGGTTCAGGTCAGAGGACTGGGACAGCCATGGCAAAAGATTTATTTTGTGCTCAGTGATCCATTTTTGTGTTTATTTTGGATCGTTGTCCTGGTGGAAGATCCAAACACGGCCCATTATAAGATTTCTAACAGAGGCAGTCAGGTTTTGATTTTTTTATCTGTTGGTATTTGATAGAATCCTTGATGCCATGCCTCTGAACAAGATGTTCTGGCAGAAAAACAGGCCCACAACATTAAAGACCCAGCAGTATATTTAACCGTGGACATGGGGTACTTTTTTTTTTTTTTATCCCCGTTTGTACTAAACTTTCATCTGACCATAGAAGCCAGGGCCATTTGAAGTTCCAGTCGTGTCTGACAACTGAATTTCCTGGAGTTTGTTTTTGGATGAGTGAGGAGAATTTTCCTTGAAACCCTCCCGAACAACATGTGGTGATGTAGGGGATGTTTGATATATATATATATATATTTTTTTAGGTTTCTGACCCCAAGACTCAACTAATCTCTACAATTCTACAGCTGTGATCCTTGGAGAGTCTTTGGGCACTCAAACTCTCCTCCTCACCGTGCATTAGGACGATATAGACTCGTCCTCTTCCAGGCAGATTTTTAACATCTTTAGTTGATTGGAACCTCTTAATTATTACCCTGATGGTGGAAATGGGTATTTTCAATGCTTTAACTCTTTTCTTACAGCCACTTTCTATTTTGTGAAGCTCAACAATCTTGTTCTGCACATCAGAACTATATTCTTAGGTTTTACCCCTTGTGATAGATGATTAAGGGAATTTGGCCTTTGTGTTCCTCATATTTATAATCCTGTGGAACAGGAAGTCATGGCTGGACAATGTCATGCTCCTAGTCACCCTGATGTGCTAAAAAATGGGAATATGAATGGGAATATACTTCAGAGATATTTTACTCATAAGAATTTCTAGGGGTGCCAATAATTGTAGCCAACATTCATTGGAGAAAAACATTTATTTCATCATGAGATTTTCTTCCCACTTTCAATTGTTTTACTTCAATGACAGGTTAGAATTTTGTGAATTTTTTGAGTGAAAGATCAAAAGGATAAACAATGCATATTTATTTTCATAGTCGCCTTTGCTCATATTTATCAAGGGTGCCAATATTACTGGAGGACACTGTATATGTACTGTATGTGTGCTTTGTATATTTATTATGTATATATAAATATACACACATGCATGTATATATTTCAGAAAAAGAGGTTATGTTTATATATTAAATATATTTATTTATAATATAAATTATATGAATATAAATATATGGGATCAGTAAGATTTTTTATGTTTTTTAAAGAAGTTTCTTCTGCTCATCAAGGCTGTATCTATTTGATCAAAAATACAGAAAAAAATTTATTTTGTGAAATATTATTGTAATTTGTAATATTGGTTTCCTATTTTAATATACTTTAAAATAGAATTTATTTCTGTGAGGCAGTGCTGAATTTTCAGCATCATTACTCCAGTCTTCAGTGTCACATGATCCTTCAGAAATCATTCTAATATCATTCTAATCATTCTATAATTAATATTAATATTAATATTTTATTCACAATAGAACACAGATAACACAACAAATGTTAAAAATAGAGACATTTTACACTTTTATCCGCTAAATGAACTCATTTCAAATTTGATGCCTTCTACGGGTCTCAAAAAAGTTGGCACGGGGCAACAAAGGGCTGAAAAAGCAGGAAATTTTGAAAAGATTCAGCTGGGAGAACATCTAGCAACTAATTAAGTTAATTGACATCAGATCTGTAACATAAAAGGGATGTCTTAGAGAGGCAGAGTCTCTCAGAAGTAAAGATGGGCAGAGGCTCTCCAATCTGTGAAAGAGTGCGTAAAAAGATTGTGGAATACTTTAAAAACAACATTCCTCGATGTCAAATTGCAAAGGCTTTGTGAATCTCATCATCTACAGTGCATAACATCATCAAAAGTTTCAGAGAAACTGGAGAAATCGCTGTGCGTAAAGCCCAATTTATACTTCTGCGTGCCGTAGCCTCTACGCCGTAAGCTGTGCGTCGGTTTTCATTTATACTTCTGCGTCGTCGTCCGCGTCGACGTGCAGTACACATGTGGACCGCTAGTCCGCAGTGTCCACGGGCATGTTGCTTGTGAACCCGCAGTACCACGGAAAAAGCCGAAGAAGTAGCGGCTCGTCTGAGAAGCATAGCCGTGACGGCGGCAAATAAATATCAAATCATTAAATCATTATTTAAATCTACAAAAAGGAGACAACAACGGAACAGGAGAAGATGGCATTCTTTCAATCTCCGCAAGGACGTGTACCACGGCAGATCAACATTGTTTGTCGCGGACAACTAGTGATGTATAATGCTATGTAGTATAATAAATTATAAGACACTTGTTCTTTGCTTTGTTTTATTTTAAATAAGAAGGTGTAACATTAAGCTATATTACAGCACTCATAAATGCACACAAAACACAAGTGCATACGGAGGGAGGGGTTCTAGCAGACCAATCACAGCGCTTGCGGTCCACGTAGAATTGACGCGCTGTTAGATTTTTGGAGAGGTGCACGTCAGGTACGGCGTAGGTACGGCGTAGGTTACGGCGCAGGCCTGTGCGTCTCTGCATAGGCTACGGCGTAGGTTCGACGCAGAAGTATAAATTGGGCTTAAGGGACAAGGCCGAAGACCTTTGTTGGATGCACGTGGTCTTCGAGCCCTTAGACGACACTGCATCATTCATCGGCATGATTCTGTCATTGACATTACTAAATGGGCCTAGGAATACTTCCAGAAACCACTGTCGGTAAACACAATCCGCCGTGCCATCTGCAGATGCCAACTATAGCTCTATCATGCAAAAAGGAAGTCATATGTGAACATGGTCCAGAAGCGCAAAAGTGGAAAACTGTTCTATGGTCAAATGAGTCCAAATTTGACATTCTTGTAGGAAATCACGGACGCCGTGTCCTCTGGGCTAAAGAGGAGGGAGACTTTCCAGCGTGTCATCAGTGTTCAGTTCAAAAGCCAGCATAAGTGCATATGATATGGGCAGCTTGCATGTTTTGGAAGGCACTATGAATGCTGAAAGGTTTATTAAGGTTTTAGAGCAACATATGCTCCCCTCCAGATGACGTGTAGTTCAGCAGGACAATGCAAAACCATGTACTGAAGCTATTACAATAGCATGGCTTCGTAGTAGGAGAGTCCGGGTGCTGAACTGGCCTGCCTGCAGTCCAGATCTTTCACTTATAGAGAACATTCGGTGCATCATTAAACGTAAAATAAAGACGATCATGAACTCTTCAGCAGCTGGAAACTTATATCAGGCAAGAATGAGACCAAATTCCAACACCAAAACTCCAGAAATTCATAACCTTGATGCCCAGATGTCTTCAAACTGTTTTGAAAAGAAGAGGAGATGCTACACCATGGTAAACATGCCCCCGTCCCAACTATTTTGAGACCTGTAGCAGGGATCAAATTTGAAATTAGCTCATTTTGTGCATAAAATTTTAAAACTTCTCAGTTTAAACGTTTGTTATGTTATCTACAGTGGGGCAAAAAAGTATTTAGTCAGCCACCAATTGTGCAAGTTCTCCCACTTAAAAAGATGAGAGAGGCCTGTAATTTTCATCATAGATATACCTCAACTATGAGAGACAAAATGAGAAGAAAAAAAATCCAGAAAATCAAATTTTTAAAGGATTTTTAAAGAATTCATTGGTAAATTCCTCGGTAAAATAAGTATTTGGTCACCTATAAACAAGCAAGATTTCTGGCTCTCACAGACCTGTAACTTCTTCTTTAAGAGGCTCCTCTGTCCTCCACTCGTTACCTGTATTAATGGCATCTGTTTGAACTCGTTATCAGTATAAAAGACACCTGTCCACAACCTCAAACAGTCCAACTCCAAACTCCATCATGGCCAAGACCAAAGAGCTGTCAAAGGACACCAGAAACAAAATTGTAGACCTGCACCAGGCTGGGAAGACTGAATCTGCAATAGGTAAGCAGCTTGGTGTGAAGAAATCAACTGTGGGAGCAATTATTAGAAAATGGAAGACATACAAGACCACTGATAATCTCCCTCGATCTGGGGTTCCACGCAAGATCTCACCCCGTGGGGTCAAAATGATCACAAGAACTGTGAGCAAAAATCCCAGAACCGCATGGGGGGACCTAGTTAATGACCTGCAGAGAGCTGGGACCAAAGTAACAAAGGCTACCATCAGTAACACACTGCGTCGCCAGGGACTCAAATCCTGCAGTGCCAGACGTGTCCCCCTGCTTAAGCCAGTACATGTCTGGGCCCGTCTGAAGTTTGCTAGAGAGCATTTGGATGATCCAGAAGAGGATTGGGAGAATGTCAGATGAAACCAAAATAGAACTTTTTGGTAAAACTCAAAGAATGCTGAGTTGCATCCAAAGAACACCATACCTACTGTGAAGCATGGGGGTGGAAACATCATGCTTTGGGGCTGTTTTTCTGCAAAGGGACCAGGACGACTGATCCGTGTGAACGAAAGAATGAATGGGGCCATGTATCGTGAGATTTTGAGTGAAAACCTCCTTCCATCAGCAAGGGCATTGAAGATGAAACGTGGCTGGGTCTTTCAGCATGACAATGATCCCAAACACACCGCCCGGGCAACGAAGGAGTGGCTTCGTAAGAAGCATTTCAAGGTCCTGGAGTGGCCTAGCCAGTCTCCAGATCTCAACCCCATCGAAAATCTTTGGAGTTGAAAGTCCGTGTTGCCCAGCGACAGCCCCAAAACATTACTGCTCTAGAGGAGATCTGCATGGAGGAATGGGCCAAAATACCAGCAACAGTGTGTGAAGACTTACAGAAAACGTTTGACCTCTGTCATTGCCAACAAAGGGTATATAACAAAGTATTGAGATGAAATTTGTTATTGACCAAATACTTATTTTCCACCATAATTTTTAAATTCTTTAAAAATCCTACAATGTGATTTTTCTGGATTTTTTTTTCCCCCCTCATTTTGTCTCTCATAGTTGAGGTATACCTATGATGAAAATTACAGGCCTCTCTCGTCTTTTTAAGTGGGAGAACTTGCACAATTGGTGGCTGACTAAATACTTTTTTGCCCCACTGTATATTCTATTGTGAATAAACATTGGCTCGTGTGATTTGAAAGTCTTTTAGTTTTCATTTTATTCAAATTTAAAAAAACGTCCCAACATTTCCAGAATTTGGGTTGTAGTTGGAGAAAAGAGTATGTGAAGAGAGTAGTATGTCCGAAACCTCAGTATTCATGAAAGAGTAAGTGAGAAATCCCCGGATGACTTACTGCTTGAGCCCAGATCCTGAAGTGTTCACCCGATGGTTACTTTTCTATCCCAAGAGGCCACGGGAGAGGATACGTCATCACTGAACGTGATGGAGAACAGCGACAAGGGTGTTTATAAATGTGCGTATTAGAAACCAAAAACATGGTTCCTTGTGTCAAAATCACTTTTGTTGATTATTATTTCTTGATTATGTTGCATGCAGAAATAAATGAAGTTCCAGGCATGCGTAGTTTAATGGGTTCATTTTTAATCTCTCTTTCTTTTATCTGCATGCATCACAGAATCGCTTATTCACAGCACACACGAAGCTCTGCCTACTTTCACTAACTTCACACTGACTTATTCTTATTCTACCCTTTTCCTTATACTTTGGAAACATTCACATTACAGGGACTGTTATTATATGCCCCACACTCCCCCCTCCAGGAGAGAACATTTCCCAACATTATAATAATCAAGGAACTTTGCTGCCGTACCATGGCGCAGTGATATTACGCAGCACCTGAAAGTAGTCCCCAGCTAGGTACCTAGTTATAATATAGCTGGGGACTACTTTCAGGCGCTACATAATATCACTGCGCCATGGTACGGCAGCAAAGTTCCTTGATTATTACGCCGGAATGAGAGTATAGTTCCTAGCCAAATCGGCCTAGAAAATCGCAACTTTTCAGTTTCTGCCGGTCTTAGTACACGATATAACTACAGAAGAGTCAAGTTTTAAATAGGACAAATATCGAAACTCTTTGGTCATTTTTGAACGCGATGCTACTGGTCTAATCGGATTCAATGATCTATGCTAAGCTATGCTAAAAGTGCTATCGCCAGATCCAGAGATCAGCTGAATGGATTCAAAAACGGTAAAACTCAACTTATTAACTCTGGGGGAGTTGGAGAATGAGCCTATTTCCAAAAAAAGTGGAGTGCTCCTTTAACATGCCTTAGAAAAAACATTACTGGTGCGCATCCTGAGACAAAACAAAGGCACTGATATTTTTCAACATCAGTCAGTGCAAGTTTCTTTCAGTTGAAACAGCTCAGAATTACGTTTTAGTCTGGGACTAGGCTTAAGCCTTGTCTGTGAAACCAGGGATACAAGTAACACAGTTTGGCAATTTTTTACAATAAGGTCTCATTTGTTGTACATGGAATGATAATTTTCTTGATTTTTTTGTATTAAGTGTGTGTGTGTGTGTGTTAGTAATCCTATATGTTATGAGGACCAAATGACTCCACAAGGATAGCAATACCAGTAAATTCTGGAAACAGGCTCATAAATCATACAGAATTATGTTTTCTCTGATGGCGAGATTAGGTACTTTTGTAAGTAATTATGTAAGTGATTTTGCATTGTTCTCCAGACTCTTACTAATAAGTGAGTTAAAGTGTTGTAACTGTGTAGTGTTGGGTTTTTCTTGTGCATCAGCAAAAAGCGTTTTTGTGTATTTGTTTTAGAGATTGTTTTGTCAATGAGTGTGGAGGGTTTTCAATTTTGTGTTTGTGTTGATTGTAACTAGGCAATTGAGAGATCTTTTGGTAACACTTTATTTCGATAGTCTACTTTAGATTTTCTACTAACAGTAAGTAACTTTGCGACTACATGTCAACTAGCAGTCATTAGAGTATTAGTAGACTGTCTGTTTAATATCTTCCAACACTTTATTTTGATGGGCCCACAACATACAAAGTATGAGAAACCTTGCAAGTATATGTCAACTTATTCTACTAACCCTAAACCTACCCTACTGAGAGTTAGTAGACATGTAGTTGCAAATGAATGAGAATTAGTTGACATCTAGTTGACATGTAGTTACAAAGTTACTTATAGTTAGTAGAATGTCTAAAGTGGACTATCGAAATAAAGTGTAACCGATTTTTTTAAATCAAATTTTAAATATACTAAATTTCAACTTCATTGTCAGAGATATATGACACTGAAATACATTGAAATGACATTGAAGTATATTTTAGTTCACATTAATTGCTTATTCAGAAGTACATATTTACCATATTTCAAAGTACGTATAAAATATACTAAAGTCCCACTTAAGTGGTTCAGAAATTTCACTCAAAAGTTCAACTAATTGCAATTAATGTAATTTAACACTGTAATATATTTGAAATCAATTACAAATAATATGGTAATGGTTGAAAACATTACGTTTAATTCACACTTAAGTGTATTGTTAACTGACATTAAAGTATATTTTAGTTAACATTAATTGCTTGTTAGTACATTATTAGTACACTTTAACCATATTTTAAAGACACTAGAAGCAATTATGAAAGTACATATAAAGATGTACTAAAAAGTCCCACTTAAGTGGTTTAAAAAAATCACTCAAAAGTTCAACTTATTGCATTTAATATAACTTTAAAATGTCCACAGGTGTCAGCACTGAGGATGGCGAGCTTACAGCAGCATCCTGGAAATTGTATAGTGCCATGAATGAGACACTCCATCACTCCAACTGTCAGCATGAAGTTAATTTCTTCAAGGTACTACTAGAATATAAATGCATACATACAACTTCATACAAC
This sequence comes from Onychostoma macrolepis, assembly GCF_012432095.1. NCBI lineage: Eukaryota > Metazoa > Chordata > Actinopteri > Cypriniformes > Cyprinidae > Onychostoma > Onychostoma macrolepis. Next base: position 28,444,475 of record NC_081171.1, on the reverse strand, counting down.
TTCTATTTGGGTTGCTTAAAGTATTAGTTCACCCAAACAGCCAGTCATTATTTACTCGCCCTTCACGCAGGCTCTGTGTATGGGGTAATGCGGCAGATGGGTGCACTCAGGCAAGGACAGCCTTGATGGCCCTTTCCCATCCATGATCAGATTCCAACCTTACTGCAGCAATGAGGGACATGATGGACGGCAAAGACAGGCGAAGGTGGGCATGGTGGTCAGCTGCTTCATCAAAATAAACCTGCAGAACTAGCACAGCTTTGTTGAGATGGCAGTAAGATGTGGGGTTCACTGCCTGTAAATATGTGATTGTTAGAACAATAAGTTTGAATAAAGCTTTGTTTAAGGTGTTGTTCACTTGTCTATGTATTAATTTATTGTAATGATTACTTTTATTTATTCTTTTACTCATTTATTCGTGTCTCCTATTGTTGTCAGTAAATAAAACAAATATTTCATTAATTCATGCATTAATTCATTTTTCTTGTTTTAGTAAAATGCATAATTTTCAGTAAAAAAAAAAAAAAAAAAAGAAGTAATATAATTAATTATTGGTCAGCATTTATCATTATTATTGTGAGTATAAGTGTTGGGGTGGGCTAGTATTGCAGTTCATTATGCTGTAATGTGAATTTTAAAGTAGTAATACTTAAATTTTTCAAGTATAAAATCAACAGTCTTCTCAAAACACGAGCTCTTTAAACAGCTGCCCAACCTCCTTTGTTCAGATATTGCAAACGCTGAGGAACTCCATACTAGGTAGGGTTGTTGAGTTAGGTGTTAGTGCACGTGTCGCTTAATTATTATTATTATTATTATTTTATTTTTGCAGAACTATTTACATTCAAAAGCAGGGAAATATTCCATGGTTGTACCTTTAACAATGAACATAATCATAATGAAATATCATGGGTTTGTGTACATCATAGTATGAGATTATATACACAGGTAAAAAAGCACAATCACAAGGTTAAATATCTTTCTTTGAATAATTAATCATGATGCATCTTTCTTTTTTTTTTTTTTTAATAAGCCTGAGGGAGTTTGTCCATGAAAGTCCAAATTTCATTGTAAATTATCTCTACATAATGTAGTATTTTTTTTTTTTTTGTCTTGGCTTTGAGCATTGAGTGTATTTTCCCATATATCTATGGATTATGGTTTAGATATTACATACTACTTCTAGGTACTGTGTCTTCAATGCATTTGTTGAGGAGAGTAAGGTCATGATGGATCTACAGCGATGATGTGGATGCTACTGACAAGGACGCTTATAAGGGTATACAACCAGCAGTTTGGAATGGAAGACCCAGAAGCAGACCTTGTGCTGGGTCGTCATTGAGATGAGGGTAGTAAAGCTCTGTCATCAAACATTATTCCTAGTTTACTGTACTGGTTGTTTTTAATGTTGGACAACTTTTTTTCAATCAAGATTCACTGATCTAAATGTCTTTCTCGAATTATGGTTATAGCCCTGTTTTTGCGACATAAAACCTCTCCTCTCTATCAAAATGTTTTGTGATCGGTGTAGTGATTAGTTGATGTTCCTGTTATCGTCCACTAGATGGCAATAATAACGAATATAGGTAGCAGATACATAGGAGTAAAAACAGAACAAAGAAGTCTAAGCTGAGACCGAGGTTGTATGCTAAAGAAATAAAGAGGCTACACGGCAGTTCATACATTTACTTTTCAGAATGTTTATTCAACAAACACCACATGGTACCAGGAGTATACTGTCCTTTGATACAACAGAGATGGATGCTGTTAAACCACCGGAATCCTTGAAACTCACCGGGAACGTAGATATTAGTTGGCGGGCATTTAAGCAGCAATTCACGCTTTACATGCAAGCTGTTGGTCTCGATGATGAATCACATTCACGGAAAATAGCGTTGCTCCTGACAGTAGCTGGACCTCAAGCAATTGAAGTATACAATACTTTCACGTTCGTGGACGTTGCGGACAGAGGAAAATATGATGAGGTTATGAAGAGATTTGATGAGCACTGCTCATGAAACATACAAGAGATATGTGTTTCGCTCAAGCACTCAATCACAATGATAAAGTTTTGATTCTTTTTTGACTGATTTGAAACTAAAGTCAAAAACGTGCAACTTTGGAATCTTGACTAAATCTATGATCAGAGATCAAATTGTCTTTGGAATTTATGACAAGAAAATAAGAGAAAGACTCCTCAGAGAATTGATTTGTCATGCGAGCGAAATTGCTTTGTTGCATTCTAGAACTTTCAGTGATAAAGAAGACACCACTGTTGCTGACAGTCCAGTAATCGGCGCTGTTACTCACAAAATGAAAAGGCAGAGTCAAAAAGCTACTCCGAGGATAAGCACAGATTCATTCAGCTGTAAAAGATGTGGTTCAAAGCATGGACCTAAACAATGCCCAGCATTTGGAAAGCAATGTGCAAAGTGAACCATTTTACTAAGCAATGTTTTTCAAGAAAACAAGCAAAGCAATCAACAAATGTTCATGTTGTGGAAGAGACAGAACTGTCAGACACTTTCTTTGTGGGCATGATCAACAGTGATGCAGAAACTGTTCAGCAAGAGTACGAAGCAAAAGAAAGACAAGATTCAGATATGAACTGTGCGTCTAAGGACAAATGGATTGTGCCATTGCAAGTCAATGGAACGATTGTGTTAAACTTGATACAGGAGCAAAGGCCAATCTCATAAGCACAAGTGACCTCAAGGAAATGAAAATCAAGCCCCAGATAAAAAGAAACCCTGTGTCTACATTGTACAAACCTACAATGGACAGGACATAAAAACTCAAGATGTGTGCAGACTCAAAGTATGTGTCAAAAACAAAACTCATCACCTGCTCTTTGACAAAGCTTGCGAGGAATTAGGACTGGTGAAAAGAGTGTACTGTATCAATAGCCAAGATGTAACAGCAACAAAACTGGACACTGCAAATGACATTGTTCGCAGATTTGATGAGGTTTTCAAAGGACTGGGAGCTCTAACATTCACTTACAAAATTCAGCTCAAAGAAGATGCTCACCCTGTAGTTCACGCTCCAAGAAGGGTTTCTGCGCCACTGAAAGAGAAACTAAAAAAAATTACTTGACAGGATGACATCTCTAGGAGTAATCAAGAAAGTGGAGGAACCTACAGACTGGATAAATTCAATGGTTTGTGTTAAAAAGAAAAACGGTGATATGAGAGTGTGCATGGATCCTCAAGACTTGAATGCAAACATAAAAAGGGAGCACTACCAGATTCCAAAGCGTGAGGAGATCACAAGAGAAATGACTGGCGCACAGTACTTCAGCAAGTTGGATGCATCACAGGGATTCTGGCAATTGAAGCTTCATGAAGACAGTACCAAATACGTTCAATACACCGTTTGGACGTTATTAGTTTTTACGTCTACCCTTTGGCATAATTTCAGCCTCAGAAATCTTTCATCATGCCATGGAGCATGCCATAGAAGGACTGGAGGGTGAACGTGCAAATGTCGATGACATAGTGGTTTGGGGATCATCAGTGCAAGAACACAATCAGAGACTTATCCAGTTACTTCAAAGAATTTGGAAATAAAGCCTCAAGTTGAACAGAGCTAAATGTCTGTTTGGAGTCACAGAAATTACCTTTCTAGGTGACAAGTTGTCTGGACGCGGTGTTGTACCTGACAAAAGCAAAATTCAGGCAATTCTGGAAATGCTGAGTCCAGTGGACAAGAAAGGTGTGCTGAGGATAATGGGAATGGTGAACTTCATTGGTAAATTCATTCCAAACCTCTCCGCAAAAACTGCGAGCCTCAGAGAACTGTTGAATCATAAAGTTGAGTTCAAGTGGACAAATAAACATGAGCAAGAATGGAAAATACTCAAGTCAACACTGACAACAGAACCAGTTCTCACCTACTTTGATTCTTCTAAAAGTATCAAAATCTCCTCAGACACATCAAAGGACAGATTAGGTGCAGTCTTAGACTACTCCAAGCAGATGCCGAAGGCTGGAAACCCATAGCCTATGCTTCCAGGACTATGACACAGTCTGAATGCAGATATGCTCAGATCGAAAAAAAGAATGCCTCAGACTTGTTTTTGGATTTGAGAAATTTCATGACTATGTCTATGGCTTACCATCATTCACAGCAGAAACGGACCATAAGCCTTTAACTGTAATCATCAGGAAAAATCTGAATGAGATGTCTCCACGCATTCAACGTCTAATGATGAGACTGCAACGGTATGACTTTGAATTAGTCAAACTGGACTACGCTTCTGGCTTCGCTACTGTTCGGACGCTCCTGCTTATTGCTCTGTGCTTTGCTCTCTATTTATTTACTTTTCTCAGATTTCTCTAAGATTTTAACTTCAGCATATCAGCACAGTGCTCAAACAACACAGTTTTTAGAAAAAGAAGGCTCTTTGCCTCCCACTGCCAGCAGTTTACATTCCAGAGACGGGAAAACAAAGCTGTCTACAATCAAATAGAAGGGAAAGAAAATGCCCTTGTGGAATCTACTTGCTGCATGAACTGCCACAGACTTCTACAAAAGATTGTGGTTCTTGAAACAAACTTAAGGAGGATTTCAGTGAACTCTTTGAAATACTTCAAAGATTTGAAGTTCAGTCGTTCATCAGTGGACCACTCCCAGCAAGGGGAACTAACATGTTTTCACGGCTGCTTGGGCTGAATACATGGCTTCAAAGAACCTGCAGTACAAAAAGAGTCAACTTCATCGACAACTTCAATATTTTTTGGGGCCATAGACAATTGTTTAAACTGGATGGTTTCCACCCAAACAAACTAGGTGCAAGGACAATAAAAGGGCAATATCTAAAGGACAATATCTATTTCTCCCTCTGTCATCCTTCAGTGGTGTGTGCCAATGCACTCGGCCTCAATGGCACACACACACCTGGACAGAGTATGAGTGACCACAGGACTTCATGTCAGCCTCAGAGTCATCTTGTGGTTGACACATCCCACAAGGACAATGATAACACCACGCAGCCAAAACAAGCTTTCCTCATGGAAACTATTCCGGCTGAGCCCTGCCCAAAGAGCTCATCACAGACAGACTGTGACGTACTACAACAGCTCCAAGACTCAGCACCCAAGGACAACTATCTGGAAAACAGCCAGGGAAGCCAGGACAACATTTCAGAGCCACCGGAAACACCAGAGCCAGAGCCCATCTCACCAGACACACTATCCCTCTCTCCAGAATCTCCACTTCTAAGCTTCTCACAGAAAATGGAGGAACTGGTGTATGCTGGGACCAAACTCTCCCACTCGTTCGCTGCAAGCCCCCAGATATCAACTAAAAAACAGCGGGCCCCACAACCACCAAAGACTGCAGGCCCAGCTCTCCCTCCTCCTCCTGTGAGAGCTCTTCGACCGCTGCCACAATGCCAGGGCCCAAACCCTCCTCCATCGGCTGTAGGTGAACCAGAAACAACTGATAACAGCTCTCAGTGATATGTGTCGGGTCCCTGCTATATTAGCAGCAACATTCACAAATGTTCACAGAACAAGCGGGAACCCAGTGTGCCTGTAGCCTTCTATATTTCTGTTTTACCAAGTGATAGAAAGTCTAAGGCCTTCTCAAGCCGTACGGCTGACCAATCTAATCTGCGGCCTATAATGCGTCAATCTAAGATTGCTGTAGAGACAAAATGTAATTCCATCAAGTTAGCATTTTTAAACGTTCGCTCCCTAAAAAATAAATCATTTCTGATCAATGATTTAATAACCACAAACAACCTGGATTTTATGTTTCTAAATGAAACATGGCTAGAAGACAGCTGCAGTGCAACAGTCCTCAATGAAACAGCCCCTCCTACCTTTAATTTCACAAGTGTCTGCAGGACTGTTAGGAGAGGTGGAGGTGTAGCTGCTCTATTTAAAGATATTTATCAATGCAAGCAAGTGTCATTAGGTCAGTATTTGTCTTTTGAATACCTAGGCATTGTGCTGAAAGGTGCTCCACGCATTCTGTTTATCATTATTTACAGGCCTCCAAAATACTCTCCAGCCTTTGTTGAAGAGTTCACAGAACTGTTATCAATGATTTCCTCAGAGTTTGGCTGTTTTACTATTGCAGGGGATTTTAATATTCACATAGATAATGCAGAAATCAAAACTGCAAAATAAATTATAACTGTTTTAAACACTTTTGACCTGATCCAGCATGTGCATGGACCCACACACAATCGTGGACACACTCTAGATTTACTCATCAGTAGAGGTCTAACATTTCATCCATTGTTATTAAGGATGTAGCACTATCTGATCACTTCTGTATTTTCTTTGATATATTGATCTCTGTTACCACTGAATCTAGATCTGTCTCTGTCAGAAAGAGATGCATTAACGAGAACACTAGTGCGCTATTTATGAAGGCTATATCTTTAACACCAAGCATCTCTGCAGACTCTGTTGATCTTCGCCTGGATTCATTTAACTCAAAAGTTAAGAATGTTATTGATGATATTGCTCTGGCAAGGGTCTGCAAGAAGAATGGCAGACAAAAATCACCATGGAGAAAATCAACAGCAGCTCAGAGTATGAAAAGACAATGCAGAAAAGCTGAGCGGATACGGCGGAAGACAAAACTTGAAATTCACTATAGCATCTATAAAGACAGCCTACATGCTTTCAATGTGGGACTAGCCACAGCTAGACAGACCTTCTCAAACCTTATAAACAGTAACTTAAACAACTCTCGCACTCTTTTTGCTACTGTTGAGAGACTGATTCCCAGTGTAATGCTCTCCGACAGCAAATGCAATGAGTTTGCTTCCTTCTTTTCTGAGAAGATCAATAATATCTGAATGGAGATTGGCATATCTAGTTTTGCAGAGGTCACACAGATTAGACCGCAATTTCAAAAAGAAGTGACTATGTCTGTTTTTGAAGCAATTGATAGCAAAATTTTGAAAGAAATAGTACAGCACCTTACATCGTCAACATGCTATCTTGACACACTTCCCACATCTTTTTTCAAAAGTGTGCTTAACTGTTTAGAAGCAGATCTCTTAGAAGTGGTGAACGCCTCACTTCTTTCTGGGACTTTTCCAAACTCCCTGAAAACTGCAGTTGTTAAGCCCCTTCTGAAAAAGCGCAATCTTGATAACTCAATGTTGAACAACTATAGACCAATATCAAATCTTCCTTTCATAGGTAAGATTATTGAAAAGGTAGTTTTTAATCAGCTGAACAACTACTTAAACTCAAATGGATACCTGGACAATTTTCAATCTGGTTTCCGAGCACATCATAGCACAGAGACCACACTTATTAAGATAATAAATGATATTCGCTTCAATTCTGATTCTGGCAAAATATCAGTGCTGGTACTACTAAATCTTAGTGCTGCGTTTGACACTGTTGATCATAAAATACTTCTCAAGAAGAAAACTGAAGTCATTGCATTTGGAAACAAAGATGAAGTTCTCAAGGTGAATGCATACCTTGACTCTAGGGGTCAATCAACTAAAAACCAAGTCAAAAATCTTGGGGTGTTACTGGAGACAGACCTTAGTTTTAGTAGTCATGTCAAAGCAATAACTAAATCAGCATACTATCATCTCAAAAACATTGCAAGAATTAGATGTTTTGTTTCCAGTCAAGACTTGGAGAAACTTGTTCATGCCTTTATCACCAGCAGGGTGGATTATTGTAATGGTCTCCTCACCGGCCTTCCAAAGAAGACCATTAGACAGCTGCAGCTCATCCAGAACACTGCTGCCAGGATTCTGACTAGAACCAGAAAATTTGAGCATATCACACCAGTCCTCAGGTCCTTACACTGGCTTCCAGTTACATTTAGGATTGATTTTAAAGTACTTTTACTCATTTATAAATCTCTCAATGGCCTAGGACCTAAATACATTGGTTATATGCTCACTAAATATAAACCTAAAAGACCACTCAGATCATTAGGATTGAGTCAGTTAGAAATACCAAGGGTTCACACAAAACAATGGGAGTCCGCTTTTAGCTATTATGCCGCCCACAGTTGGAACCAGCTTCCAGAAGAGATCAGATGTGCTAAAACATTAGCCACATTTAAATCCAGACTCAAAACTCATCTGTTTAGCTGTGCATTTGTTGAATGAGCACCGTGCTATGTCCGAACTGATTGCACTATGTACTGTATAATCATTTTCTATTCTTAAATGTTTTAAATTCTTTTTAAATCAATTTTTAAATCACTTTGTTTTTATTGTTGTGATTATTATTATTTTTAATTCCTTGTTATTATTATTATTTTTTAATGACTATTTCACTTCCTTTAATGTAAAGCACTTTGAATTACCACTGTGTATGAAATGTGCTATATAAATAAACTTGCCTTACCTTGCATTAGTCTACACTCCAGGCAAATACATAGTCCTATCTCGTGCACCAATAACATGCAATTCTCAGATGCGAGTTCCACGGAAGATGATGTGAACATGCATGTGAACATGCATGTGAATCTCATTGTTGAATCATTTCCAGTCTCTGATCAGAAGCTCAAGCAAATAGCTGAGGAGACAGCAAAAGATCCTGTTCTCCAAGCTGTAATTGACAATCTGAACAACGGCTGGGTCAAAAGTTCTTGTGCACAATTCTACAATGCTTCAGCATTTGAAGTCAATTTTTGCCAGTCATGGCATTCCGCTGGTAGTTGTGAGTGACAACGGCCCATGCTACAACTCAGAAGAGTTTCAGGATTTCGCTGCTCACTATGATTTCAGACACGTGACTTCAAGTCCCCATCATGCTCAATCTAATGGGAAAGCAGAAAAAGGAGTTCATATTGTGAAGCAGTTGCTCAAGAAAGCATCAGAAGGCAAGTCAGATCCATATCTAGCTCTTCTGAGCTATAGAGCAACACCTCTTGAGCATGCATCTCCTGCAGCTTAATGAATCGTAAGATAAGAATGACGCTTCCCTTCAGAATGAATACAAAACGAGACAAGATGAGCAGTGTAACAGTAAGGCAGAAACAGAAAGCCCTCCAAAAGAGACAAAAGACAAACTATAACAAACAAACAAAAATGCTGAATGTGCTATCAAAGAATGACATTGTGAGAGTGGAAGATGCAAACTGCTGGGACAAGAAGGCTGTTGTTTTGGAAGATGTAAATCCAAGATCATATGTTGTCGGAACAGAGAAGGGACAAATTCTTCTGAGAAATCACAGAAGTCTCCTTAAGACACAAGAAACAAACAACACAGTGGCTGACAAGCAAGGAGAAGAAATTCTGGTCTCACCTGAAGAACAAGTACCACCAAGCATGCAGTCTTCTTTGTCTTCTTCCATTACCTTGGATAATGGTCATTCTGCAAAAACCAATGATGACTCTCCTATACTAAGAAGATCATCCTGTATCATAAAGAAACCTTATTGACTTAATTTGTAAATGACTATGCCTAGTTACATTAGAAAAGCATTTTTTTTTTTAAATGGCTGTTTAGTGACAATTTGATAATTTTGTGTTAAATTGCCTCTGTTGTTTATGCACTACAATTTGTTTTATTTAGAAGGAAAGGGGATGTAGTGATTAGTTGATGTTCCTGTTATCAGCCACTAGATGGCAATAGTAACAAATATAGGTATCAGATACATAGGAGTAAAAAAAGAACAAAGAAGTAGAGAAGCCTAAACTGAGACTGAGGTTGTGTGCTAAAGAAATAAAGAGGCTACACACCAGTTCATATATTTACTTTTCAGAGTGTTTATTCAACAAACACCACAATTGGATCACTGAAACCACATACGGAGGCAGTCAAAAATGCATTTTGCATTTGTAGAAATGCTTTGCATCTAGAATTTGTCTCTTGAATGCCTATTTGCCACCCACCCAACTCATGATTATTATATCGAGGAAGTAGACCAAATCAACTCTTTGTTGTGTTGTACATAATATTACAATTGAAATTCAAATTGCCAACCACATACTTTTTATTCAACTTTCTTTTCTGTTTACTCATAAGCTGCGTAACATGGATTCATTCATGCAAGTGTATTTGTGTGTGGCATTTGCTATTTCAGAGAAAATAATGTAGGATGTGAAAGCATAAGAGGCTTGCAACAATATCTGAACACAAATGCTCAAAGGAGATACATTTAAATACTTGTTACCACAAAGTAAAAATAGCAATGCATCTCAGCTGACCTTTCATGATCGTATCACCAAAAACGCATTAAATACCAAGTGGAAACCTGGGCAAAGAGTCAAGTAGCCTCAACTCAGCTCTCCAGGAGTAGGGTTGGTTACCCCTGGTATACATAAACACAGCGAAGTGCCATGTTTGTGTTTGGAATGGTTACTTAGTCACATAAACAATGCATAGCAATGTAACCTGTTGGAAACATGGGGCCCATTTGTGTGTTCAGCTTGCTAAGAATGAGGTCTGGCTGCAGAACATGCATCTGATTTTGGTGGAAGAGGGGTATCCTTTGTTGCGTTTATATTAAATAGACTACAATAGACAATAAATGAAGCAAATACATATACAACAGTATATGAGTTGTATGTCATTTCAGTGTAATTTGGGAACATTTTATAATAATAAATGTTTACATGAAAAATGCTAAGCAGGTGTAGCATGTAGCTTAAATAAAAAGCTACAAATAATATATTTCTGTCTCGTGTGGCAAAATCCACATTAGATCGGAAGTTATTGCTAACACTTGATAGTGTGAGTAAAAGCATACTATTAATATTAGCTTGAGAAAAGAATTCACAAAAGATCCTACAAAAATTCATGTTTTCTAGACTGACTTTCAATAATAGATGAGTAAAAGTACATCAGGATCAAAGCAATGTAACGCCAGAATATAGACAAATAATGGCTGTATAAAACCAAAAAATAATGATTTAATATGTCAGACCTGGAAGAAGTGTGTAATAAACACGCACACAAATACCATGATACTGTATACTGTGAAACCAACAGAATCTTAAAAAAAAATAGCACTATGCCATTTTTTGGTCATACCACCCAGCTCTTTCTTTAACAGTTTTAGAGACTTAGAAAACAGAGTGTTGACTGCCGTGCTATTCAGGGGTGTGTTTCTCGTAAATTATGTAATTCGCTGCTTAACCACCATAGCATGATCAGTGTTGGGGAGTAACTAGTTAAATGTAATAGAATTGCATAATTGAATTACAAAATAAATGTTAAACTGTAATCTGTTACAGTTACTGAGAAAGAAAATGTGTAATTAAATTACAGTTACTTATGAAAATGTTAACGATTACAAAGGGGGGTTAAATCTGAATATTTTCACACACATATTTGTACATCCAAAACTGTATTGACTGCTCTAAAATATGAAACACTAGTGTTTCAGGAGTTTAGGACACAGAACAGGACACATGCTTATTTGAAAACTGTTTTATTTCCTATTTGGGTTTATGCATATGTTTTTTGTTTGCTTTTTAAATTATTTTTTTTAAATTATTTTTTATTTTTTCCCAAATCATTGTTAGATGCCAGTGTGTCCTGTCATAGCTATGTATAGATTTGATTTAAAAACAGCATCATAGCTATTAATGTCAGGGTTTCTGCCACACCACCCATCACATTAACAAGGTCCCTCTCACCTGCCTACTAATCATTGCCACCTGTCTCTGCCAATCAAGCTCCCCTTATCTCTGCACTCACCCCTCTGTGTCAGTGGGTACGTTAACATGGACATCAATACTCCGATTTTAATAAGATTAAGACAATACTCTGATTAAGAATCTAGCATGTAAACAGATTTTTGATTACCTTAATCCGGCTAAAGTCATGATCGAAGTAAACACGAGACGTGGAGTATTCCTATTTTAGTCGCATTATTGAAGTGCAGTACATACATGTAAACATCTTAATTACATTATTACCATTGTGTAGGACTTTTCGCTGCATTTTGCGATAGGATACACACACGGCAGAGGTCAACTGTTTGACGGCAAATAAAAGAGCTTCAACGCTGTATGCACGTACAAATAATTAACTGCACTTGAAGCATTCATAAAAATAAAAATGAAACACCCAAAACTGTATATGGCATCGTCACTAAGACGAACTATATGTTTATGTGAAATTCTGGAGGGGACGTCGGATAGCGTCGCGTGGTCATGTAATGACGCCATGGCAGCCCTGCTTACTGCCTACGGCCAGGGGCTAGATTTGCAGATCCGCACTCAAATGGCCATCTATGATGACAACGTGGGACTGGAGAATTTCATGCTGTGAGCCGTGCGGATTTCTCAGTGCATCACCGCATGCCATTCCGATGATACTGCTCTTCCACCAGTCTCGCCCCCTGCCGGTTACCCAGTACCAGAACCTATGCAGATGGATGCCACCAGACTCACTAGAATGGAACGAGCACGACATCTGTCATCCGGTCTGTGATTGTATTGTGGATCCTCCGGTCACTTCATCCGAACCTGACATCGGGAACAGGGAATTGCTGGCCATTAAACTGACCCTTGAAGAGTGGCGTCACTGGCTGGAGGGAGCTCAACAGCCCTTCACCGTAATCACAGATCGCAAGAATCTAGAATATATCCAGAATACTAAAAGACTCAACTCTCGCCAAGCCCGTTGCACCTTGTACTTCACTCGGTTCAACTTCACCATCATTTACCCTCCTGGGAACAAGAATGTTAAAGCTGACTCCCTCTCCCACATTCATCAGCCTGATAGTCCTGCAGCACCACAGTCCATTCTCCCTCCAGCCATTATAGTCAGCCCCATTCAATGGGAATTGGATGAACAGATCTGCTTCGCCACTCTCACCAAACCTGCTCCGCTGGGAGGGCCAGAAGGAAAGACCTATGTACCAGCCTCCCTCCGTTTAACCCTTCTGGGCTCACTTCATGCTTCACCGGGCTCTGGACATCCAGGCAGCTATCGAACTCTCTCGTTCCTCCAAGCTCGGTACTGATGGCCCAGTATGGCCTGCGACGCCTCCCAGTATGTCCACCGCTGCTCAGTCTGTGCCATGTCCAAATCACCACATCACCTACCCTCTGGAAAACTGGTTACACTCCCCGTTCCCCGTCGACCATGGTCCCACATCAGAGGATCTCCTCAGCTCAGACAACTATACCTGTATCCTAGTAGTAGTTGATCAGTTTTCCAAAGCCTGTAAACTAATTCCCCTCAAGGGCCTACCTGCCTCCTTGGAAACCGCAGAATCCTTATTCCATCACGGCTTCCATAACTTCGTTCTCCCAGAGGACATCGTCTCCGATTGTGGGCCCCAGTTCATATCCCGTGTCTGGAAATCATTCTTCAATCTCCTAGGCGTTACCATCAGCCTTTCCTCTGGTTAACACCCCCAGACCAATGACCAGAAAATTTGAGCATATCACACCAGTCCTCAGGTCCTTACACTGGCTTCCAGTTACATTTAGGATTGATTTTAAAGTACTTTTACTCGTTTATAAATCTCTAAATGGCCTAGGACCTAAATACATTGCAGATATGCTCACTGAATATAAACCTAACAGACCACTCAGATCATTAGGATCGAGTCAGTTAGAAATACCAAGGGTTCACACAAAACAAGGGAGTCTGCTTTTAGCTATTATGCCGCCCGCAGTTGGAACCAGCTTCCAGAAGAGATCAGATATGCTAAAACATTAGCCACATTTAAATCCAGACTCAAAACTCATCTGTTTAGCTGTGCTTTTGGTGAATGAGCACTGTGCTACGTCCGAACTAATTGCACTGTGTATAATCATTTTCTATTCTTAAATGTTTAAAATTATTTTTAAATCAATTTTTAAATCACTTTGTTTTTATTGTTGTGATTATTATTATTTTTAATTCCTTGTTATTATTATTATTTTTTAATGACTATTTCACTTCCTTTAATGTAAAGCACTTTGAATTACCACTGTGTATGAAATGTGCTATATAAATAAACTTGCCTTACCTTGCCTTGCCTTACTAAAGAACTCACTGAACATTAAATAATGATTAAAAAAAACATTAGTTAATATAAATTAAATGTTGTTAAACTTTCGATTCATACATGATCATGCACTTTTAAAAATCTACAAATGATGTTATACACTCATTAACAGCATATTTATTAATGTGCATTTGAATGCTTAGGAATGCCATTAAACTGGTTGTTTAATCTGATCAAAATTATTTCTATATTATCTAATGCATTAACTCACAACCACAATCTGTAAATGTGACATTTTAATATTTTTTTTTCACACCTTTAAACTATATATAAAAAATAATAATAATAATAATAATTAAATGAAATTTAACTACACATATGTAACACAGGGAGGGCCTCAGGTCCCAAGTCCAGCTCTCCTTCGTCTCTTGAGTCTCCTTCGTCTCCGCTGGTCCCAGCCAGCTCCGCTCCTCCAGAGTGCCCTCCAGTGCCTGCTCCTCAAAAGTGCACTCCAGTGCCTGCTCCCCGAAAACGTCCTCCAGAGCCCGCGCCTCCAGAGCGCCCGCCAGTTCCCGCTCCCCGAAGGCATCCCCCAGAGCCCGCGCCTCCAGAGCACCCTCCAGTGTTGGCTCCCATTCCTGAGTTCAGCCCTGGAAGACTGGAGGCTCACAAATGCCCGCCCTCCCACCCACCCACTCCTGCCTGGCAGTCCCTCCGCTCGCCCTCAGCCCCCTATCTGTACGGTGCGAACTCCACGGGACTGCCATCCTCCAGCATCGCTGGAGTATCCCTCACCTCTGCCTCCAGCCTTCGAGGCCCGGACTCCACCTCGGTCCGTCGACCCGTCAGCTCCACCAAGGCTCCTAGCTCCCTCCTCTCTGCCATGGCCCATCTGTCCACTGGCTCCGGCGCGCTCCCTCGTCCCTCCGCCTTGGTCTGGCGTCAACCATCCTGCGCCTCAGGCTCCACTCCACTGGCTCCGGCGCGCTCCCTCGTCCCTCCGGCTGCGTCAGGCTCCTCCATCCCCTCGGCTCCTCCTCAGTCCTCTGTCGCTCCGGCTCCACCACAGCCCTCTGGATCCCCGCCTCTGCCTCGGTCGCCGGCACCACCTCCACCTCCTCCACCACCTGCTCTGCCGCCATTGGTCGCACCCTGGAGTCGGCGGCCATCCCTCCTCCATGGCTTCTCCCTCTGTCGGCTCCACCGTGCGCTGTGATCATGTCTGTGGCCTGGGTCCTGCTGGACTCCTCCTGCTCCGGGTCCCTCCTGTCTCCTCCCTGGCACCTCCCTCCTTCGTCGCCTCCCTGGTCTCTGTCTGCCGGCCCCCTCCCGGGTGTCCCTCCTCCTCCAGAGCCTCCACCCAAGCTCCCACCCGTCCCTCCCTCGGATGTTTCTACGGAACGAGAAAGCGCCTTCCGGGATGTGGCGTTATGTCAGGATCATGGACCTGTCTTTGTGTTTGTGTTCCCTGTGACCCAGGTCCTCCCTCGTCTTGATTGTTAATTTGATTCCAGGTGTGTCTCCTTTCGTCCATCGTTATCTTGTCTTTAAAAGCCCCAGTCCTTTCAGTTAGTGTTTGTCGGTCTTAAACATCATTCTGAATGTCTTCCTTGCATGTGCTCTATGTTCCCATTTGGATTATTAAAGACTCTCGTTTTGTGAATTCCTCGTCTCCTCGTTCCTGGTTTCCTTGACTCCCTGGTATTGTTAATTGTTGGGTTTTGGTTAGGCATAGTAGAAAAAATAGTTATAAATTAGTAGTTATACGAAGTTATGAGTATAATTTAGTAGAACATTTATAATAATGTTTGTTAATGAGTTCTGAATGAAAAGTATAAAGTGATTTTAAATACATTTGTAGATTTGCATGATCATATATGATTTTAAAGTTTAATTACATCTGTAAGCATTTTAATATACATTAAAGTCAGCATGAAATCAAAATTGAATATTCTTATTTTTTGATGGAATACTGTAGTGTTTATTATAAATAATTTATCCGTGCACTTCATTATTTTTAAAAAATTAATGTGCCCTCATAATCTTTAATCAAAAATGTTAACCTCCCCTCCCCCTCAAAACGACTTCTCTACTCTTCCGGTCACGAGTGATGGCGCAAGGGCGGAGCAAGTGATGTGAGGGGTAAACGCTGGGATAAACGACAGGGGAAAAGCTGAAGCTGATGCTTCACTTTATAGCACTGACGCCAGTCATGAGGGAGTACGTTACCTTAAACACTGAAAAGATATTAGGATATTATGACAACATTACTCTTAGGACATCGCAAACTAATTTGTTTCATGAATATGACAACCTGATGGAGGATGCGCTCAGTCAGTCAGGTAGTCTCTCTCTCGCGCGCACGCTGTTTAGGCATGTTTTGTGCTGTTGATCGTGGTCGTCATCCCTAATAAATAAAACATTTATTCATGGTTGGGTGTCGGTGGTGAATCCAGTGACGAGAAATCCCCCACCACTAACTGCAAACTGGCATTTCAGATCTGCCTCCAATTTGTTAGTAACACCCCAACTTCCAACGATCCGATCAATTCTCAACTTTCGGCATGAAAAGGAAGTTGCGATTGTCTTTTCTTCTTTTCTGTGACGTATATCCGAGTTTAACGGCATCTGAAATGAGAGGGCGGGACTTGATTTCGTGCTTCGAGAATTGATCGGATCGTTGGAAGTTGGGGTGTTACTAACAAAATGGAGGCAGATCTGAAATGCCAGTTTGCAGTTAGTGGTGGGGGATTTCTCACCACTTGATTCACCGCCGACACCCAAGCATGAATAAATGAGCTATTTATTAGGGATGATGACCACGATCAACAGCACAAAACATGCCAAAACAGCGCACGCGAAAGAGAGAGAGAGAGAGAGTGAGAGAGAGAGAGAGAGAGAGAGACTGCCTGAATATGAGCGCATCCTCCATCAGGTTAAGTCATGTTCATGAAATAAATTAGTTTGCGATGTCCTAAGAGTAATGTTGTCGTAATATCTTACTATCTTTTCAGTGTTTAAGGGTAACGTACTCCCTCATGACTGGTGTCAGTGCTATAAAGTGAAGCATCAGCTTCAGCTTTTCCCCTGTCGTTTATCCCAGCATTTACTCCTCACATCACTTGCTCCGCCCTTGCGCCATCACTCGTGACCGGAAGAGTAGAGAAGTCGTTTTGAGGGGGAGGGGAGGTTATTTTTTTGATTAAAGATTATGAGGGCATGAATCATGATTTAAAAAATAAAATAATGAAGTGCACAGATTAATTCTTTATAATAAACACTACAGTATTCCATCAAAAAATAAGAATTGTACATTTTAATTTTATGCCCACTTTAACTAATGATCTGTTAAACATTATATAATATTTGTTAATGATTTATTAATGAAAGTTGTTATAAAGTGTTATCAAAGCCAATTAGCCAATTACCCCCAAAATAACATTTTAAAATAACAAAAATAACAACCCCTCTAAATACACCAGTATGTGAAAAAAATAAATAAATAAGTAATAATAATAATAATAATAATAATGTTTTACCGGTATTGTCTTGCTTTAAAATTGTATTTAGCTAAAATAAATAAATAAATAAAAATAAAAACTCAAAATTGACCAGTATGTGAAAAAAAATAAAATAAAATAAAATAATAATAATAAAATAATACAAATTAAAAATCCTATTCAGCTGGTTGAGGTGTATTTGTAGGAAGGCAGATCTCCAAGAATCAGGTTGAAGCCAGAAAGAAAATTTGAGTGAGCAGCCAGAGCAAAATGCATGGGGAAGGCAGATACTTTCTTTTTGTTATATTTATTTATTTTTAGCATGGACCCCACAAAATATAACATTCTCATATATATTTAATCTACAACCTCGCTCTGTACCAGAGTATAACTTTATTGTATACCATAGCTAAATTTGTCATAGGTTTAAACTTAATGTTATGCTAATATGCTAATGAGGCACCAGTTTTGTAGTATTGCCCAATTACTGCTTTCTAGTGAGATAGGATGTGAAATTACATAGTAAAACAAGTGATGACTATAGTTGAGAAAGAGGAAATAAATTGACAATGATGGCAAACTCTGTTAAAATCTTTTATAATGCTGGTGTTGTGTCTCACTACCCAATTCAAATTGATAGTAACACTTCAGTTTAGGGAGCAATTCTCACTATTACCTAGTTGCTTATTAATATGCATATTACTAGCAAATTAGGAGTTTATTGAGGCAAGAGACATAGTTATTGGACCTTACATAGAATTGGACCTTAAAAAAAGTGTGACCACCCTGTCTCACTGTTGTTGCTAAAATCATGCCCTCTTCTGGCAGAGGTCTGTCAAACTCACTGATTAAGAATAGAAAAGCAGATTAAACAGCCAAACAGCATAACAAAACAAAACACACAACAGGAATGCTGAACATAACTGTTGACTAAATTAAGATGTAATTCACAAATTCATGGAGTGACTTTGATCCGTGAATATGTGTAATATGTATTTATCCCTTCTGGACTTACAGTGGAAAGTATATTTCTACTATATACTGTACGCAAAACTTCAAAACTCTCTTTTTTTTTCTTTTTTTAAACAGACTGGTATGAGCTTACTGTTTTATTTATTAGCTATAACATTTCAGATAAACCACAAAGACATGCAATTACATGTAACAGGCTTACACAACAAGTTTAACATTTTGTTGAGACACCTGCAATGATACAAAATTTTCACCAAAAATAAATAAATAAATAAATAAAAATAAAAACTCAAAATTGACCAGTATGTGAAAAAATAAATAAATAAAATAATAATAATAAAATAATACAAATTAAAAATCCTATTCAGCTGGTTGAGGTGTATTTGTAGGAAGGCAGATGTCCAAGAATCAGGTTGAAGCCAGAAAGAAAATTTGAGTGAGCAGCCAGAGCAAAATGCATGGGGAAGGCAGATACTTTCTTTTTGTTATATTTATTTATTTTTAGCATGGACCCCACAAAATATAACATTCTCATATATATTTAATCTACAACCTCGCTCTGTACCAGAGTATAACTTTATTGTATACCATAGCTAAATTTGTCATAGGTTTAAACTTAATGTTATGCTAATATGCTAATGAGGCACCAGTTTTGTAGTATTGCCCAATTACTGCTTTCTAGTGAGATAGGATGTGAAATTACATAGTAAAACAAGTGATGACTATAGTTGAGAAAGAGGAAATAAATTGACAATGATGGCAAACTCTGTTAAAATCTTTTATAATGCTGGTGTTGTGTCTCACTACCCAATTCAAATTGATAGTAACACTTCAGTTTAGGGAGCAATTCTCACTATTACCTAGTTGCTTATTAATATGCATATTACTAGCAAATTAGGAGTTTATTGAGGCAAGAGACATAGTTATTGGACCTTACATAGAATTGGACCTTAAAAAAAGTGTGACCACCCTGTCTCACTGTTGTTGCTAAAATCATGCCCTCTTCTGGCAGAGGTCTGTCAAACTCACTGATTAAGAATAGAAAAGCAGATTAAACAGCCAAACAGCATAACAAAACAAAACACACAACAGGAATGCTGAACATAACTGTTGACTAAATTAAGATGTAATTCACAAATTCATGGAGTGACTTTGATCCGTGAATATGTGTAATATGTATTTATCCCTTCTGGACTTACAGTGGAAAGTATATTTCTACTATATACTGTACGCAAAACTTCAAAACTCTCTTTTTTTCTTTTTTAAACAGACTGGTATGAGCTTACTGTTTTATTTATTAGCTATAACATTTCAGATAAACCACAAAGACATGCAATTACATGTAACAGGCTTACACAACAAGTTTAACATTTTGTTGAGACACCTGCAATGATACAAAATTTTCACCAAAAATAAATAAATAAAATAAAATAAAAAATTATATTAGAATAATAATAATAATAATACAGTCATAATAACAGGCATGTTTTGGTTCCATGAAAAAAAAAGTTCAGAATGTCTGCATACTTACCTTCAATCCACTTAATAAGCTAATTAATTTTCAAGGAAGTCTCCAATATAATTTATAATTTTGCATCAAAATTATGTCATGTCATAATGATGTATTTTTATTTTATTGCATGTTATTATTTGTAATTAAATGAGGTAGCCTACATGTGGATGAATTAAATTTATGGATATGTGCTGCGAGATATATATATATATAAAAACAGTGATTCAGCTTGATGCAATAAATATAAACAGTCAATAACCTGTGTGTAACCTGTGTGATTATCATGGACAAACATTTACTCCATATAGTATCAACCTAGAAACGTACTGTAAATGAATGTCTATATCACATTACATCCATTCAAAGGTAGGAATATATTTTACTTGGTGAACTGGTTGTGAATTTGTGCAATCTCATTCCAACATTTTACATTTTTGTACAATCTGCTCATTGCTTGACCGTTATGTTAAGTGGTGTTTTTTTTGTCAGATTTTGCACATTTATATTATACAAATTCTCATGATGTATCAACTTTGAATGCTATCTAACTAACAAACTAAATAAATAAATAAATACATAAATAAATGAATAACAAATAAATAAAATTTAAAATAATGAAAGCATTAAGACTTGTTTTCCAAATACTGTCCATTTATTCTTCCTTAACAAAAATATTTTTTTAATGATTAAAGAACCAGAATCATTAAGTAGTCAGAACCAAAACTGATCATTTTTTCCAACCTTATCATTGTAAACAGTGTAATGCTTTCAGCTTTTCAGATCTAAAATGTATTTATAAAGAATCAGTAAAAGTATATAAAGTTTGTGTATATATATCGCTACACTGTTCACTCTAATAAAAGACTAGAGTATGCCCTAATAGTGTTTATGTATTTATTTGTAAACTATTGTTATTATCATTATGAAATCATCTTTGTTGTCCACACTGATTCAAGCTACGGAGGATGGACTCCCCCTGGTGTTTCGGTTCTTCCCAAGTGTTCTTCTTAGGAGTTGTTCTTTGCCGTTGATGATGTATGCAGGATTGATTTTTTTTCTTTTTGTTCCTTTTTTTTTTTTTTTTGGTGGTGGTGGTTGGGGGGTATTATTAAACAAGTGATGTACAAGTAAATTGAAAATTTTTGATGGAGGTTTGTATAGACAGCCAGAGTTTGTGATCACTCTGGAGTCCTTAAAACAGTGCAATTATAAAGCAGATGTCCCAATATCTGGGAGTTCCCTTATATCCTGTTGTCTTCCACATGATCACAGGATGCAGGCCTGAGTCAGTTCAGCTTTCCATCCGTTCCAAATGTTGTAAGAGTTAGACTTATTGATTTAAACATGTTATATAAAAACAAATAACCACAAGAGCACACAAAGATACTTTGTGTTTCTGTAAACTGAGATGCTTGTGCTGTTGACCCATCACCCAAATTGACAGTGTGATGGCAGACTAGCATTGTGTCAAGGAGCATTTGTGCCTAGATTGTCTTTGGAAGAAATGCTGTTCTGGAGACAGGTCAAATACTAAGATGAGTCAAGTCAACTATTCAATAATGACATTGTCTGATTTAAATAATCCTTTCTATACTTATACACACACTGACTTTCTCCCCGAGGAAGGTCAAGTTCTGAATCGCTGTTAACATCTATTATATTCAAGACAGTTGAATAAGTGTTTTGTGTATTTATTGTCAATATTAACACATTCACTTAGCTCATTTAACATCATACATAGGGTTTTTGCATCATTATGGGATGCATTGGCTTAGCCATACTTTACCGTAATTTTGTTTTAACTATCATGCAATAATGCGATGGGGGGGGGGGGGACCTAAAGGGAATTACTCGCATCATTTTACCATCGTTTAAAATAAAAATAAAACTCTTTAAAACCAGTCAGTCAAATAACCTTTCATTTGAAACATATTGAAGTCTTTGTAGTTTACATATAAGTTCAAATGGCTTGCTTGGTTGAATGACTACATTTTTCATTTTTTTCTGTCTGCAAATCAAACCTGGATTTACAATCATATTTTTGATTTCCCATCACTCAAAACAGTTGTCATGTTAGGACATACTAAAGAAAAATAATACCCAGTGCATTGCAGTTATGCTTGTAAAAACAAACCTATCTGATCATGACTTCTATGAAGTAAGTGTGAGCTCAACTTTATTTTTCATTTTTCTTTCTTTCTTGATTATTTATGTCCATTGTTATGGGAAACTATATGGGTAAACAAAAAAAGCAACTTAAAAAAAGTGCCGTGGGCAATAAGTATTTGGTAATGATTCAGTAAGAAGAGGTGAAATTCAGGATCTACTTAACATATGCCTAGAATACTCAAGAAAGCACTGCACTTTGAAACTGTTATAACTATACAGAGACAGAGATCTCCAAGTGTCTGACCTGAAGCTACCTGGAAGATTTCACTTTTATTTTGTTTTATTTATTTATTTATTTTTTAAATCTGATTGGCTGTGTATTTAATGAAAGGGATTTAAACATAATTATATAAATAAATGAAAGAAAAAATAATTGCTATCAAGTATATTACTTTGGCAATTGCAATAAACAAATGCATAAATAAAAGAATAAAGAAAACAACGTTTTTACACTATTGTTTCTGTAATTAAAAAAAAAAACAAATGTTATGACATAAATCCAGTTTTTGGCTAGGCCTATAGCAAAAAAAGTTCATAATAGCTGTAGCGGTTTTTGATCCAGTTATTGCAGTTTGAAACATTTAGAAATATATTATTATTATTATTTAGCTTATTGTTATTATGACGGTGCTTAAGTATGGACTCTGGGAAGTAAGAGTGGAAGTAATAATTTAGTGGTCATGCATAATCAGCAAATTGTATGGTAAAATAGCCTACCGTGATATATAATTTTGTCGGTTGAAATGTTCCGAGAAGGCAACGTTTGATGACAAAATAATAACATCAAGGACGCTGATAACACTTATCCACTTCCATATCTGTGCTCTGTATTATGCGGGCTGTGGTGCTAAGGTCTTGGTTTGTGTGGACCAATTGCGCCTCTCTGCGGATCATATCGTGAACACCAACAAAATTCATCGTGACATCTAAACACTTCGGCTTACTGATCCTTTCAACGGGCTCTGTCTCCATCTTGTGGCAAGTATATTGGTGATGTGTGATTTGGTCCATATCACACTGAAAATGCACTCATTTTGTAACACATTTGAGATGGTGGTTGAATCTAATCTGTATCTTCTTTTGGCAATAAAATACCAAATTACTTCCTTCAAATGTTAGTCCTGCTTATTAAGGCGTTGAGAACCCTCATTTTGAGATATGGACGATAAGAAATGATTCATGCTGAAGTTCAAAAAATGGTAACAGTTATCTGGATCCATGGACACCCAAGTGCACACTTCCTGAAATATCCCATTTGGAGGCGTGAAAGGGTTATTATCCACGCGTTAACTTCAGCATGCATTCAAAATCGTTTTATGAGCGTTTGCGACTCCCTTAGCCTACTTTTGATATTTTCGATAAAATACTTCGCAACCGAGACTAATTCCAGATAATATCATACAATGTTTAAATTGTTTTGTCTTACACAGAAAGTGTTTTTCTTTACTACGTAAGGCAGATGTCGTGTCCTCAGGAAATTTCATGGAATCTTTATTTTTGTTACACGCGGAATATTAGGTGAATGGTTTATCCTCGTATTTTATATTTAAAAAAAAAAATCTGTAATGCAATTTAGTAGGCTATCGCAAAAAAAGGCAGCATATGTAGGCTATATATGTAGGCTATATGTTTGCCAATTGCCGCATCGCTTGCTGCGTATTTTGCGATTGATGGATAGATAGATAGATAGATAGATAGATAGATAGATAGATAGATAGATAGATAGATAGATACCAGTTCGCATCTGCATTATTAAATGCATGCTTAGCATTTAAATAATAATTGGACATTTCCATTCGCAGAGAAATGATCAACACGTAGGGCCTTTAATTCACTTATGCGGGACTGGAAATAAGAAAGTATCTATTAAATAGTTATGAAGTTGTAACGCTACAGACTTTGCAGAACAGACAATAATCATTCCCTTTCAACGTCAAGAAAAGGGGGAGTTTATGAGAGGGTTAAAGGAATGAGAGAACTGTTGTTAGCACTGCTATATCAAGGAAGAAGGACTCCCTGTTATCTGTGAATGGGTTTGCCTTCTTTTCCAGAATAGATATAGCACGAATTTTTAATTCGTTTTTCTTTGAGAGACAACAATGCTGCGTTTGAAAGCAGGACACAATTTGGGTTTTGTGAGGGATTCCTTTCTCCTCTTGCGGGCCCAGCTGTCCATATGGAATAGAACGTGTACAACAAGCACCACAATGGCACCAACTGACAGGCGCTAAAAAAAAAAAGGAAAAAAAAAAAAAAGGATATATCTCCCTGACTCAGGGATGCACTGGTCCAGATAAAGGACCTGAATAGCACCAAGAAATGCGGACTGTCTTTCTCCCTCTCTCCACCCGGAGATACACTCCCCCTGTTAATATGCACGCCTCTAACATTCACAACAACCGACCCCAAGCTTTGTTAGGTTTTGTGTCATGTACTGTATATTGTGCTACTATAGACTGCTCAAAAGTGCTTCGCCACATTGTTGACCATCAGTCCAACGCAACTGTGGCCACGATTTTTTTTTTCTTCTTTTTTTTTCTTCTTCTTCTTCTGAGCGCAGTTTTGCTACACAATCACAGACGGAAAAACTAATCGGAAAGAAAAAAGCAGTGGTAAAACTTTGGAAACGTTTTTTTGTCTTTCTCTAAAATGGTACACTGAAGAAACGTTAAATATACCGTCAAAAATGACTTCTTATAGTCGACAACAGGTGCAAGTACAATTCTGTCATTTTCACACCGCCTTCTCCTTACCAAACAATAGCGGTTTTGCAAGAACTAGCTATCAAAATATTATTCAAATATTATATAGAGTAATTTAAAAACATAAATTAATAAATAAACAAAATATCAAAAAGTCACAATCAAACCAACTGTAGAAAGCATAGGGAAAAGATCGAGTCGCTTAAGATTAATTCTGCAAATAATTAGCACAGCGTTTCTATTTTAAACGTTTGTTTAATGAAAGCCAAGTTTACTTTCGCATCTGCTGTAATATATATTTGAAAAGCAAACCATTTCGGATTTTGCACTGAACCCTAGTATTGACCCAAGACACTAATAGGCTACTACACGATAGGCTAATCCTCACCAGGAAACGAACCAAAAAGAGAGCTGTTGTTTTTGCCTATTTAAAAACAAAATAAAGTAGGCTATATATATACTATATATAGCAATTTGGACTTTTAGCTATTTCTTAGCTGACATCCGATGTGTAAAAAAATGTTCTGACTCGTATACGGCCGCGGTGCATATCAGTTCAAGAAAATAACTTCTGTGGCAAAGCGTAACAACACATTTGTTTAGTTGACAATAAAATATTCTATAATTGCATTGCAAATAGTAAAATGACATAATATTAAGCTAACAAAACTTTGTCACGTGTGTTTTGTCTCTTAAATGTGCCGTTTTAACACCCGAAATGTCAGCCGCGGAGCCTGAAAAGGAGAGAGCGTTTGAATGAAAAGCTGCTTAGCTGAAGAAGCCCTCTTATATTAAGTGAGTGGATTTTTACCCCCATTTCACAAGTGACTTTAGCCTTCTTATTGCTGAAGTGTTCGTACAGATAAATTCGGAAAAATGAAGCCAATTGTGTTGCTGATGAAGTGACAGGGAGAGCGACAAGCTGTCCAAAGCAACATTTGTGCAAACACAAAGGATTTATAAATTAGCATATTTATATTATTTGTTTTTATTCGTTCTATTAGTTTATTCTGAAGTATTTGTATTAATGGGAGATGGCGAAGAAACGATCCATATTTTGCTAAAGGTGTCCGAAATCACTGAGACCAAACGCAAAACAAATCGGAATTTCTGAAACACATCATTTTATTAAAAGTCTTAATAAAAAGAATTGTAGACCTCCCTCGCCAGCGCGCGGTGTTACTGAAATTAACATGAGGGGTATTTATTGACAACTGATGTTCCATTTTCCCTAAATATCGGATATATTTAGGCTATAGCTTACTGAACGGTCAAACATAATATTGCAAACAGTTATCACAAAATATTTACATAGAAAACAAACCAATGTAATAAGCTAAAGATTGCCAATGTTTATTCATGGCCATAAATATATTCGGTCCATTGTAAAAGAAAGAAATAAAATTTTCTATAATCATAAAGTGGTTTTGCACGTGCTTATAACACGAAGGACAAAAGGAAAACATTTCTACAACACACAAACATACTTTACAAAATTTCACAAGAGCTTTAACATTCTTAAATTTGGGGAGAGGCTTGACCCGGTTTTCTTAACGAAAACATGTAAACATGGCGCACACGTCAATCCCCAAAATAAATTGGTGAGAAAGGGTCAAGCTGCAAAAATAAAAAGTCTTGTATTTTTGTTTGGAAAGCTCCCTACCACGGTCTTTAAAATGCAGCCCTGCATTTGCAAGTCAGTATTTGTTCACCAAGTCCACTGTTGCGTTTGCACCAAGTGATGTGGGAACTGTGGTGTGGTGGCGGCGCTGTAATGCGCGTTATATTGCATGTGCTGGAGAGACTGGGCGCTATACGCGGAGAACGGAATTCCAGCCTGAAAAGTAGCTGCCAAGTCCTGAGCTTTTAGCGTATGGCAGGGCTTGCCATCTCTGACTAACACAGGCACGGCCACCCGCCTAGGAGAAGGGAGATGGGTCACTTCCATACCTTTCTCCGCCCTGGCTCTCTTCATTTTGTATCGATGGTTCTGGAACCAGATTTTCACTTGGGTTGGAGTCAGGCGGATCAAACTGGCGAGATGCTCCCTCTCCGGGGCTGACAGATACCTCTGTTGCCTAAACCGGCGCTCGAGTTCGTAAGTTTGTGCCTTGGAAAAGAGCACCCTCCTTTTGCGCTTCTTACCGGAGTCGCTGCCGTTGCTCGAAGTTTCCTTGTCGTTGTCCGGCGACTCGTCCGCTGAAGGTTCCGGAGATTTTGCAGACGAGTCTTGAGAGTTTGCGGATAGGCCGTGTACTGGTTCAAAATAAAATAAAATTAAATTAAAAAAAAAAAAAAAAAAAAAAAGGAAAGGGGGGGAAAAAATTACATTTAATACCACATCAAGTAAAATGTAATTGTGTGTATAAGTGACATTTCTTTGTATTTATTTTCAATTATACAAACGAACAAATATTTGCCAAAGAACATTAAATTAGGTCAGACGGACAAATAAATAGCAATTCAGCAATCTGTTATTGCAGATCTGTTCATAACATGAACATGCTTTTCTTTTTAATAGGCCCTTATTATCACGGGGCGTGTGATACAAACGGTGATTTTGCCGTATAGCCGATTCAACAGTTACTGATTAACAAAGAGGAAAATGTAAGCGAAAACTATCAGTCAGTAAAGCTCCCAGAAACTGTCTGGGGAATTTAAACATGATTTCTGAAACAAAAATTGTAGTGTTGATAACTAATTTAATTGCAGTTATGATCACAATCCAGAAGCACATAATAGGTTACGCCTTTAGACAAGCGCAACAGTGGAAATCTGCAGATCTACGACAGTAGGCTATCAAAAACAGTGATTTTGTAAAATGATTTCAGCTGTGCAAAAATCAAATATTTGTGAGTAAATAATAGTGCTTTTTTACAATCGAAGAGACTTTCAACTTGTGTGAATTCTTGCTACTTACATGAGTACTGGATGCTGTCCGTAGTTGCGAGCCATCTGGTATAAGGATTGTCGCTATTATCATAAAACGGATTCTTTAAAGGCAGGTTTTGAACATTCTCTAAAGGACTTTGCACTAGCACTCCAGGCGTTTTAGTCGCCTCAGAACCCTCCGTATCTTCCTCAGTCCCGGTGATAGATCCTTCTTCATCGTTAGTATCAGGGAGGTCCAAAATGTCCTTTACTGAAAAGCCCGTCTTTGTGTTGGTCAACGACATGTTCTGGGGCATTTGATGCAGTGAAGTTGCTGCACCAGTTTGGCAATCCTCTGTTTAAAAACACAAAACACAGATGATTTAATGAATATAGGATCGGTGCCGTTTCAGCGCGAAGTAAACTGAAGTCGATGCATGAGGCTCGATCGGTAACCGTTGCTTGGGGGGAAAAAAAGTAGCGGAGAAATCAGTTCTGTAAGTCCAGGAAGAATGCCAAAGTGACTGAAGTGGTATATCTAGCTCATGGATATTGCGCTACTGCTGGGTGTTAGGGGGAAATAAGCCATTACCAGGCTGATCAGTCCATATAAGGTTGGTCTCAACACATGAACCTGCAGTGAAAAAGCATTAAAAACGAAAAAGGTTGGCCACGTGTGGGCGGGTCTTGGGAGTCAAGTGGATGAAGACAGTGTTTGCCGATGTGAAATTGTGGGTTTTGGGGAGATCCTAGCCTATACCATTGGTGCTTCAGAACATGATGAGTGGTATAACGTGTCAATTAATTACAAAGATGGGGAGGGCCTTTTTACACCCTATTTACATACAAAGAACCTCCAAGTAGCTTTATACACATCATAGGCCTTCTTGAACTGGAAATGGACAAAATCTGTGCATATTCCTCAGTAGTAACTTATAACGCAGATGTATATAAATAAATGATGCACTGAAAGTGCTGTTTGGATCCAGCATTTAGGAGGATGTCTCTTTGTAATCCCCAAAATTGTTTATTTTAAAAAGGGCAACGAAATCGCCTCTAGTGGTAACAGACTAATTTATGTAGGTCAATATTTTGGTTCGGGATTAAGGAGAAGGGTCGTTCACTGGACATGATTAAGCCATCAAAAAAGATGAAACGGGAAAGAAACAATTAATGATCTTTTTTTTTTTTTTTTTTTTTCCCCCTGGATGATTATTAGCTCTTTTATTATTGTTAGAGAAATTGTTATTGTGACTTTAAAAAATAAATAAATCTTGTGCAATTTGCATAATTTATTTTATCATTTAGCCGTTTAGCGCACGTTAAAAACGAAGTATTACTCGTAACACATTTGATCGAGATGATTATGTGGGTCAACAGTAAAACTATGTTCAAATTACATGAACGAAAGTTTACTGCCTCCTTTTTAAAACAAATTTCTGATCATTATATTTGTATTGCTTCTTTCCGTTGTCCGCAGCACAAAAAGTGAAGCATTATTGTTGTGTATTTTGCCTCTCCTTTTCAACCCTCTGTCCTATCTTTTCTTTTTTGCCTCTTTGCCTCCTATCTAGTATGTGATGTGGGTGACAATGTTGCACGTTTCTAGCCAGTCCTCTGCTCATCCTGGGTGGTCGAACCCGGGCAAACACAAATACAAACCGATTGCTAAGCTGCAGACAATAGGGGAAATGTAGACAAATGTCCGGCTCCTGTTGGAAGCCTTTGTCCGGCCGTAGTTTTTGCATTTATTTAAGGGCCAAAATAATAGATGATTGACGCCCCTGTACAATACGTTCTAACTGTTTGGAATAAATCTGAGGTTGTTCCTAGTTGTCATGGCATTCACTGCTTTCAATGGACTATCTCTTCATTCATTTCTGTACCCCTTCACAATATCAAGGAAAGTCCTTCATCTCTCTCTCTCTCTCTCTCTCTCTCTCAGACACACGCGCGCGCACACACACATTCTACGCGCACTTTCTCTTTTTCTCGCATGCATGCAAGCATTCAAGATTGGTGATAAGTGAGGTACAAATTAGATAAACCTATTTCTTTATATTTTTCATTATTAATTATGTGTTGAAAAGATATATTATTACTGTTGTTATAACTTAATAATAGTAACGTTAGTAACGTTAGATTCAGGGATTAAGTGAATACTGATTTTAACGTTCGCTTTCTGCAAGCGACGTGTTAGAATATTCGATAGGATATAAAAATGAAAAATATCCTGTAGGATTATTGGTTTAGCAAGATTTACAATAGCAGCAAGCTCATCTAAACACGCAAGTAATCAAGCATATTTTTTCAACCTATGATCAATTTCATAATCAGTTACCTGATAGGTAAATACTTAACCAGAGTTTTACGTAGAATTAATCATGCAGCGACAGAAAAATCAGACAATGGGAGCATTGAACTGGACGGGCCAGGAGCAAAGTCGAACTGTGAACGCTTTTCGCAAGGTCATTCTCCCAGCCTTCCCATGCCGCAGAGACAGGTTACTGAACACATCCCTGTAACCATGAAATGATAAATGACGAGAACCTTGCAAACGCAGTCTGTAAGCAGATTTAAACTAAACACATGATACACTGTTACTGTTACACTCTTTGTTTGGCATTAATGCAGTTTCGAATTTTATTTCCAGAATATATAGGCTGGTGACAGAATTTGTAAATAAGGAATTAATTAATGCCCCAGTCTACTCTACTCTACTCCAATGTAACCAGCACAACACAGTCCGGCGATCGATGGCAGGACTCGTGGTTTGTCTGTGGCCAGTGATTTGGGAATGTGTTTGAACAATTGAACCGAGGAGTTCGGTAAGGAGAAGTAAATGTGCACAGGCTGAGTGGCTATACTTCACTTCAAGAGCCATTTCCTTCTGTTTACCTGTTTACTTTTGCAGGTAGCTCAAATAGACAGTTTGTCTCTGCGCTTATACTGAAAAGAGGAGTATTTTAGCGCACCGATTTGAGTTAAAATAGTGTAATTCCCAAATGAGCATTCACAACGGTGTTTACATCGCGTCTAAATATTCAGTACTTGAGGTCCCCTCATCAGTTGTGAGCACTTAGTGTCAGATTGGCTAGAGAGGGTTGAAAAATGTTTAGAATCATAATTTTCAGGATAAAAAAAGGCTACAGTCGTTTTAACAGTAACATTATTATTATTAATAATAATAATAATAATAATAATAATGTGCGCTGAGTAAAACGCGCACAATTTAAATGTATATTTCGGTGTCTATCTTATAGGCATATTTTCAGGTTCAGAAAATAAAATCTTGCACAAAGCATCACATCAATATTTAAAAACATTTAGTGCATGTTGCATGTGTACACGCACAAAACATATGCATATATATATATGAAAATTATTAGGAGTAGGTTATAGCCCCTACTAACGCGTGTTTAAAATAAAACCAACAAATCATCATAAAGACTTATTTTTTTGAGGAAACAACTGCGGTTCTCTGCAATCTGGAATTGTATATAGTTAGCACGCTTTATATTTATTTAAAAACACAATGTTTCGTAAATACGATGATACAATAACGCTAAACATCCATTAATTAATTCCTTGTCGAACAAAAATGTCTGAACCTGTCATTTTATGGAAGCTATTGTTAATAACTGGGGACAACAAAAAAGACCTTTATACGCTTGATTAAAAAGAAAATCCTAATGCTGCCTGAAGGCCAGGGGACAATAATAACGTTGATCATTTCTTGCTTTAATCGACGAATTTCAGCGTATTCTGATGCCTTGGGCGAGCAGTTAAGCTTTGATAAATGTAACCCTGTTTCCCTCTAGGTGCTCATGATAAATGTATAAACTGACAAGAGCGATTTTCTGCTTTTCCCCTGCGATTAAAAGGCCATAACAGGGAAATGCTGGTATAAAAATAAGTCTGGTGGCTTGTGAGACTTAGCCGCTGCCCCAAGAAAATGCCCTGCAGCACAGATCGTTTGGAGCTGGTCTGATTCTCCCGACTGCAGGGCAAACGCTGCGCCTTTATTCGTCTCAGAGCCTCTAATGATTAAACATGTCAGAAGGAGATTAACACGCTGCCCATGGCCCAGGGACATGCCTTCATTTGTTTAACTACCAGTTTATTTGTAACGGTGAATTTCATGGCGCATAAGTGTTAAATTCTCCGTCCTGGCACCTTTATCAGAGTACCCAAAACAAATTGGTTTAAGGATTATCATTTTAATCACGTCTTTTCTCGGTATCTTAAAGTCCACTGGGACGTTTGTCTCTATTTTTGCAATCCGTTTGAAATTAATTACAGATTAATTGAAATAAACTGGCCCTGCTTTACGCACACGTGAAGTTAGGAATAGTACATATTTCAGAGCGAGATTTCTTTCTTTCACACCAATGAATTATACTTGCATCCAGTCATATGATTTCCACTGAGGATGATGGTGGAGATGAGCAAAGAAGAGACATTTTTGATACTCGGGCGAACTCTGCCGGTACAAATGCGTATAGCCTGAAAAAAAAATGAACTAAAATGAATAGTTCTAATGGCGTTTTCTGCGACACAGAAACACTGTTTTTGGTTATTTTACGTTGTATCCTATACATTGTTAATTATAACTGTATTTTAGGTAAGTTAGGTATCCCCCACACACACACACATACACACACACACACACACACACACACACACACACACACACACACATATATATATATATATATATATATATATATATATATATATATATATATATATATACATACATACGTGTGTATATATATATATATATATGTGTGTGTGTGGGGGATACTAACTTACCTAAAATACAGTTATAATTAACAATGTGATGATAAACGACGAAAACAAAAAGCAGTAACATATAATAATAATAATAATAATAATAATAATAATAATAATTTTATTTATTATGGTGAGATTGACGCATAGGTTTCAAACTATGTCATATGTAGTTATGCAAGTTTTCATATCCAGAGATTACTGTTTCATAATAAAGGGAAGAATTTCTGAAATGATTTTCGAATATGATTAGGCGTTAACAACAAGGGGAGGATTGCACCGCACGAAGCATTACAAGCAAGTATACCTTTAGACTTTAGGCTTTTAATAGAACTCACAAGTGCGTGCGCGTGCGCGTGCGCCTGCACGAGCGAACACACACACACACACACACACACACACACACACACACACACACAGTCTCTCTCTCTCACACACACACACACACACACACACAGGCAAGCGACCAAGCATTTAATCTTTGCACAACCTACCTAACGCACTGTACGCGGAGAGGTCGAGTGATAGTAATAAACGCTCACCTGGCGGCTGACGGAAGAGGCTAAGTGGTGCAGCTTGCGTTAAGACACCGCACCGTTAATGAAATATCTCCAAATGAAAGTAAGGACGCACGCACCGATAAGCCTGATGTGCTTTATATACCCGGGGAGCAAGCACTCCTCTTCTGATATTGTCCAAGTACGTTTGCATAGCTGGCGAAGTGGCTCTGCCTTAGATTTGCTACTAACATTACATGATGTTTGTTTTCCCCCTGCAATGACGTGAGACAAAATATTGGCCATATGTTCGTCGGCAATAAATTGGTCATGAGAGCAAACACGGTTGCCTCATAAGAGCGCTTTTAGCTGATCCGTATTCACCGATTCATGCTACACTATTGACCAAAGTGCTATTACTGCCTTCTGTGTCGTTTTGATACACTTAGGCTGTGAATTGTCCAAAGCTGTTTATTATATCAAATAGCCAACAAAAAAGTTTGTTCACGTGGCTTTGGTAAACCTGCGGCTAAGAAAGTCTCTGCCAGAAATCTCTACAATAAATCGCTTGGTTGCCATGATGTTGCATAGCCAAATGAGCAGATGTGGCATGTTGTGTTGGTTAAAACCCCGTTTACTTAAGATACCCTCATGCAGTTGTTGATATCCAAGGTCAGAGGACTCAGGGCTCATCCGTGGTCTACTCAAGGTGTGAAGCCAGGGCGTACCTACATTTTCGATCAATTCAAACAGCTTAAAGTTGCTCGTGCATCTCCACTTTCAATCTGACTGCGATGTGCTACAATTGAATCATTCTGAATATGAGTAATTAATAATTAATTGGCAGACTTACGAAAAAAGTAAATATAGATGTGTAAAGTTAAGCCTCAGTAGTAATTGAAGTAGGCCTATTACAGATTCCACAGATGGCCAATGCTAAGAGTGATGCTTTATCTAGTGCTTAAATAGAAAATGTCTATTTAAACTACATGCATCAATATTTGCCATAATTTACTAAATAATACAGCAGTGCTTAACTGTAGCCTATATTTTATTTGCTTGCAATAAAGAAATAGCTTTATAGGTTAGAGTAAAACTAGATTTTTTTTTTTTTTTTGCTTTGGAAAAAGGTAGCTTAAATTTAGCAAAGAAAATGGCATCTAACAGTATCTCTAATAACTTGTTGCTGTTTCAAATAGAGGTATTGTTATGAGAAGACATTTTATCACAGGATAGTTTCCATTTAAAGATAAAGATAACCCTGTTGTGTTATTTATCTCTCACAATATGTAGGCCAGCACAAATAAAATGTATTATTTTATTATTCTTCTTCTTTTTTTTTTTTTTCTGTACAAGGAGAGCATTTTCCAGAACTAACGAACTGTATTCTTATCGATAACTGCAAAGAGTCTCAAATATTTCATTGTGTCCAGCTTGGAAACTTTCCATCACAATGATGGTTTTTCTAAATACGGAGGGAGCAACCATTAATCAGTGGAGGAATACATTACCACTGGTTTTTGTTGGGCGCCACTTTACGGGTAAAAGACTGAGATTATCCTCATGTTATCCTTGCTCTTGAGAGCAATGCCACAGTGTGACGAATACATATAAATAAATTGGACTCATCACTGCATTCAGATTCCATATTAATCTAAAGTACCTGGTTTGACTAGCAATGTACTCATGAAGCTCCTTGCCAGTACAAAAATCCTTTCCACTCATCCTGTTGTGAATCGTTGTGCAGTGGGAGTCCTATTATGACCGCTCAGAGGGCTCCCTCAAAGACCTTCAGAGCAAGAATGGAGATGATAGACCCTTGTGGTCAAGCTATTAAGATATATCCCTTTCCAAAGCGTTGATGACTGAAACACTTCAAATGAGCTGGACGGGCGCATAAAGACACCAATGGCATGCCATTCTTGTATCTATCAGTTCAAGTTTTGATATATCAACCACTTGAGAAGGGTCGCTCATACAGAGAGAATGCTTCTCCAAACACAAATGCAACTGAGAGCTTCATTCGTTCTCAGCCAAGGGTGCACTTTTGGGAAAAATGTTTAATTAACACTGGGGCAGCCCCGTGCATTTTCACTACAAACGAAGATCCTCTGCCTTGGAGTTGTCCACTCTTTACTTTTGGCTGGTTCTAATGGCCAGTGCTCTTCACTAAAAAGGTGCCATTTTATTTGGTTCTCTAAAACACCATCCCGTTAATCGTTCGTGAAGATTCCAGGTCACATGAATGGGGTTTCTGTTGTGCAGAGATTCATGGGAGTAATTGTCCAAAAAGAAAGTGTTTTAAGTGATAGGCCTGACACTTGGGGCTTTTGAGTACTTCTGCATGAGATGAGCACGAGAGCCACGGATTGCGCTAGAGAAACAAGAGGTGTGATCAAGAGGAGATTTTTAAAATGGGTAGAGCTGCTTACCAAACGTTGCTCCTCTTGCTCCTGACATGTGCTGTTAAAGTAATTAATACTGGATGTAGAATATGTACAGTCCAAAATCTGTTCCATCAACTTGTGGTAGTTACTGCCAAAAAAAAAAAAAAAAAAACATGGTTATGAGAAAATCTCTTGGTTTAGGAATTGCATCCGATCCATATGTAAAATTGGACACCAAAATTTGTATATACAATATATTTAAATTGTAAGAATGGACACATGGATGTTTGGAATTAAAGAGTATGAGAATGGAAATCAAAACATTATGTCAAGTATGAAGCATAGTTAGTTTTTTTGGCTGCAACATGCATCATCTGATACTGTCTGGTATTGTTGTTGATATATGATTGTTGCTGTATTACACACATGTTAATTCTTTCTGTCATCATCTTCTCCAAGACACTGTTACTTGAGATTGGCATTTCGTGGTATGAGTGGTTATATCCACTCTCAAGTTTAGAATGTGTTCAAAGGATTAGATTCACAATCAGACTGTTAGAATTCTGTAAAATATGTCCTGTTGTCTTGTAAGTGGTAACAAGGAGAATGTTGTGGTTACTGTACTACAGTAGCTACAACAACAATAAACTTCTTATCTTATAGACCTGAGAGTAGAAAGGAAATCGTATAGCTTTTGAGCAAAGCAACAGTGCAATATGCGCAATACGCTTCATTCCTTCATTCCTTGGTGGAGAAGAGAAAGTACAGTACAATTTAGGTAGCTAGGCAAAACAAAGAGAGATGTCTAGTGACATCTAATATAGTTCTGCTGCTTACTATTGAAAAGCTTTCATTCATAACAGCTGAATTCCTGCAACTAGCAGCTACACAAACAGAAGGTAAAATTGGACAATTGTTGGAAGAATCGATAGCTGAAACCCTGTTTCTGCATCCCCCCAACACAGCAACTTTTATGTCTTCCCTCAGTTCATTAGCAACTCCAAGACTCGAAAAGGATGTGTCAGAAAAAGAAGACATTCAAAATGTGCTTCAGGAACAGGGTTGAAAAGCACTGATGTAAAGGATAAATAATTGGATATTTGGATAGCAGTTCTTAGAATCTGATGTTACTGCAGATAACTTGAGATTCAATTTTGAGAAATGGTTTATTTACTAAGATCACATAAGGTACATTTCAATCACCTGAATGTTATGCAGTTCAAAGTTTCAAATAGTTCAAAAATGAAGACATTCCAAGCTTTTATTATTGACTTATTTCAACATGAACAAAACAGAAAAAAAGAAAGACAGGGGAAAAAAAATACTTGATAAAACAGCACAAATAATAATTTGAAAGAAATACACTGTACGAACAGTGCTTAAACATACAAGATGCAGTAGGTATCAAGAAATGGAGCTTTTCAAAATACTCTTTCAATATACCATCTAAGAGCTGTGCGATCCTACGTTCAGAAAACAGTCAAAACAATTGCACCAGTTTAACAGGTGACATTTTGCCAACTTTCTGCAACTTTTCTGTTGCACCATTTCAGCCCTGATACACTGACATGATCCGTCTTATTCTTGTACGATCTTAAAAATTCTTGACTGTCATTTTCTTGAGGGAGTATATGGTGGTCATATCCACAAAGCTTCTACTGCTCACATTCTGTACGTGACTCATCATGCGCACATGCTAATCATTATTAACTCTCTCTTTCTTTCTCACACTCCTTACCTCTGCTCATGCATCTGTTTGGAAGGCAGTTAAAGGTTTGTCTCTTTTGAGGCCAGGCTACGCTCCTGCTCTTCTCCAGGTAGAATGGCCGTACAAAAAAACAGATGACCATGGTTTTAAGGAGGTTGTAAGGCTCTCCTTGAACCATACATCACCCTAGAGAGACACGTTGCCCATCTGTGTTTTCTGAAGCCTTTAATTAACACATCCCAAAAAAGAAAAGAAGAGCAAAAAAATTCAATGTCCTCTCCACAGATGGGCAGCCAAATTTCAGGATAATTATTCTGGAAATATACTCTTTATACTCTGCCTTTGAGGGCAATTAGCATTTATTGTAAGGAGGTGAAACTTTCCTTAAAAGCGGTCAAGATGACAATTTCGAGTGAAAGATGGAAATCCATTT
The DNA here is from genome assembly GCF_012432095.1 of Onychostoma macrolepis. NCBI lineage: Eukaryota > Metazoa > Chordata > Actinopteri > Cypriniformes > Cyprinidae > Onychostoma > Onychostoma macrolepis. The sequence goes on along the minus strand of NC_081171.1, from coordinate 28,407,033 downwards.
AGAAAGGGAATAAGATTTGCGTCCCCATTTTGTAATACTGAAAAGACGCTTTTATAAGATGATATCTATTGAAAAATAAAATGTCAAGGGCACAAGGAGAACTCAAGTAACCTTAATTGGCCATCTCTTTTTTGTTGTTGCATATAAACACGAGTACTCACTGATGTCCCAACCACATTTGGTGCTCAATAAGGCAAAACGCTCTTAAGCCTCGATTTGTATGACGGATAACAATGGTGATAAAAACCTTAATAGGGTTTTTTTTTTTTCATCTCTACAATGTAAGTATGTCCGTACTGGAAAATCCAACCAATTTATGCGGGTTCCCAAATGTTAAATGTAAAAAGCTTAGTTATAGTAAATGCAACATCTCTGGGGACTGCTTATCAGAATAAGATTTCATAAACAGGTTACTAACTCTCCATGTATATCCGACCACCTGAGGTGATTTAAAACAAACGATCAAGGATTTAAACAAATTTGCCACCTTTCAACTTTTAAAATAGAATACAGTTTTGTTTATTTTCCGAGAATGGAATGAAATATTCCAGGGCCTCTAATCAGGCATTTGCAATGTTTGATTAAATGTTGTAGGCCTATGAGCTAACAGGAGAATATAGTTTTTAGTCAAAAGGAGTGTCACGATGGACACTTGCAAGTTTGAAATGTGCAAATGACATTAATGACAATGAAAGTAGTGCCAGTTATTGCACAGGCATTTCTCAAAGCAATAATCAACATTATAATAAATAACAGAAAATGACTGTAGAGGCTGTAAGCTGGTGTACCATGTACTTCTTAACTTTTCTATGTGCAGTATATACTGCTATGCTAAGGCCTCGTTCCTATGCACAATATATGGGAAGCTGGTATAAAATTATACTGCTGGGAAGCTAAAAATGGAAAACACTAGAATGATGCCACCAGCACTCTGCAGGAGTGGCCGTACTGCTGCCATCTAGTGGAAAGAGCGTCACCATGCTCCAGGCCTGCTGTTCTGCAAAAGTCTAGCAGAAGTGCTGTATGCAGCACCATGTCTCACCATGAGGTAATTATTTCTTTTATCTACAGGTCACAGGCTGCCACATTCTCATTGGCCAGCACCTAATGGGCCATTATTTGAATAAATGGGGGTAACAGGGTGGGGCTGGTGACCCCCGTCAGTGCCATGAGCCTCTCCATATTGGCACACCTGCCGAGACAAGGTAACGTTTATCGGTGACACCTTCCAGAGCAGGAAGAGAAAAGAGACCCAATGCGGCTGTCAAGGTCAGGGCTACAGGTCCAGCCTGGGCTCACTGCATCCCGAAATCATCCATTTGCTAAAGCCACGCTCTTCTGGTTGCCTGGCTACCAACTAATAAAGGTGGCGAAGCGTGGCATCATGGAAAACAGAGGTAAGATGTTGACTTTGAGATAAGTACCTCTTGAAATTAAACAGTACCATCACATCACATTCTAAATAGCATTTTCAGAGGTGAACTTTCAATGGCCCATAAGCTGAAAGGGGGTAAAATCTCTGTGTTCCGCAACTCACACAATAACTCGCATTTGCATAGCAGTTAGGTTAGTTAAAAGCAAATACTTATTAATGTTTTAATTATACCAAGTGAATGGGACAATATCATTATTCCTGTTTTGGGCTATTTTTCTAGGGTTTGAGAGTGTGCATGTGTGCTTGAGGCTGGAGCACTCGGATGCCTCTTTATTAAAGTAAACAAAAAGATAATTATGTGTTCTCCTCGATAAACGGTATGGTGTGATGGGTGCTCACAAAATCACGGTGGAAATGATAACTGGAGAGGAAATGGCTCTTATAGTGTACACTGTGTCTGTTCCTGTCTCTTTCATTGGTGTAAAGGTCAAGGGTGAGGAAAATGTTTTGATGGCTCTTATTATAACTAATCACATCTGCCACAAAGTGACTCAGAGTGAGCGAGCGCCTCGAAGTGACTCTGTTTGGGCCAGAGCGAACTTTCTCAACCCACACAGGGTCTGTGCGTTTCGCCTACAACTAAGACAGAGTGAGTCTTCTGAATGAGTAAACGGAACATCCAAATGAAAAAAAATTAATAGGAAAATAAATTATTGGGAAACAAATAAACATTTTGGAGTATTTTAACAGTAGCCGCAGCCATTTGTATGTCTTTGACTCAGAAAGAGATATACTCAAATCTACTAAGAGATGTGACTCAAAGCATCAAAGACTGGTATTTTTTTTTTTTTTTTTTAATTCTCATACAATGAGAGAGCAATGAAAGTGTCTCTGCAGGCGTAAAATGTGTGGCAGTTATAGACTACACTCTATGAAAAGTCTGTAAAAACAGGGTCCATTGTTTTGTGTTAATATGAAGAAATTTTCTGTATTGATTTTTCACAGGTATTTTAACCGTATTTGGAGTTACACATTGTGTTGTATTTTGGGATTAAAGCAGTGATTTTCAATCCTGTTCCTCGGGACCCACTGCTCTGCACATTTTGCATGTCTCCCTTATCTGACACACTCATCTGAGTTCATGGGGCTCTTTCCTAATGAGCTGATGATCTGAATCAGGTGTGTAAATTATGGACACATGCAAAATGTGCAGAGCTGTGGGTCCCCAGGAACAAGTTTGAAAACCACTGGATTAAAGGACATGTCTGTAAACTTAACGGATAATGTCTTGGCAGAAAATTACCAGTATCTTTTCAGTTTTTCTACAGATATTTTCACAGTACATTTTCACAGCATACCGTCAAAAAGTTTTTTTTTTGTTTTTTTTTGGTAACTTATTTCAAAAAGTGAAACTTTCATATATTCTAGATTCATTACATGTAAAGTAAAATATTTCAAACGTTTTTTGTTGTTGCTGTTTTAATTTTGATGATTAGAGCTCACAGCTTATGAAAGTCAAAAATCCAGTATCTCAAAATATTAGAATATTTACATTTGAGCTTCATTAAATGACCATCCTTACAGTATAAATTCCGGGTCTCTCTTGTTCTTTGAAACCACACCAATGGGGAAGACTGCTGACTTGGAAATGGTCCAGAAGACAATCATTGACACCCTCCACAAAGAAGGTAAGTCATAAATGGGGTAATTACTGAAAGGGGTGGCTGTTCACAGAGTGCTGTATCAAAGTATATTAAATTCAAAGTTGACTGGAAGGAAGAAATTGGGTAGGAAAAGATGCACAAGCAACAGAGATGACCGCAAGCTTGAGAATACAGTCAAGCAAAGCTGACTCAAACACTTGTGAGAGCTTCACAAGGAGTGGGCTGAAGCTGGAGTCAGTGCATCAAGAGTCACCATGCTCAGACATCTTCAGGAAAAGAGCTACCAAGCCACTTCTGAAACAGAAACAACGTCAGAAGCATCTTACCTGAGCTATAGAGAAAAAGAACTGGACTGTTGCTCAGTGGTCCAAAGTCCTCTTTTCAGATAAAAGTAAATTTTGCATTTCATTTGGAAATCAAGGTCTGGAGCCTGGAGGAAGAGTGGAGAGGCACAGAATCCAAGCTGCTTGAAGTCCAGTGTGAAGTTTCTGAAGTCAGTGATGATTTGGGTGCCGTGACGTCTGCTGGTGTTGGTCCATTGTGTTTTATCAAGTCCAAAGTCAATGCAGCCATCTACCAGGAGATTTTGGAGCACTTTATGCTTCCATCTGCTGACAAGCTTTATGGAGATGCTGATTTCCTTTTCCAGCAAGACTTTAGCACCTGCCCACAGTGCTAAAACCACTTCCAAGTGGTTTGCTGACCATGATATTACTGTGTTTGATTGGCCAGCCAACATGCCTGACCTGAAGCCCATATGGAATCTATGGGATATTTTCAAGAGAAAGATGAGAAACAGTGGATCCAACAACACAGACGAGCTGAGGGCTCAATAGTGCCTCAGCAGTGCCACAGACTGATTGCTTCCATCCCACACCTCACTGATGCTGGAGTTTGTGCTAAAGGAGCCCCGACCAAGTATTGAATGCATAAATTAACATATTTTAAAGAACTTGAACTTTTCTGTTTTGCAAATTTTAGGAAATATTTTAATATTTTGAGATACTGGATTTTTGACTTTCATGAGCTGTAAGCGCTAATCATCATCAAAAAAATAAATAAATAAAATTTAGAATAAGGTATTAATATGTGCTTTATAAGTACTAATAAACAGCCAACGCAGTAATGCAGTAATATGCATGCTAATAAGCAGCTAGTTAATAGTGAGAATTGGTCCTTAAAAAGTGTTTTAAAGTGTTAAAACACTAAAAATGTTGTTAGCAATGTTTTAGTCAATCCTTCTTCAGGCTTCCAAAACATGCAAAATTATCAGCAAAATGTAAAAAGAACCCAGTATGAGTATTTACAGCTGATAATAATGACAAAGACCACACTTCCAATTATGCAGCCAGTATAGAATTCAAAATGAGAAAAATACATTTAAATAGTAGTTACAAAAAATTAATGATATACTAATTCATAATTCTACAGGTTAAACAAAAACCTTAGTAGATTTACATTACAAAAATATATACCATTACGTCCAAGCGGTAAATCAACAAATTATGTAGTATAGTGTATATGAAAAAATGGAACGTTCAGAATTCATAAGGGGTACGGAAGTCGGCACGATAGAATATTTGCTGTCATGTCCACCTCTCCCACGGTAAGCATTCCTTTACCTGGCCCGGACCCCTGTGAAAGTGATGTCATTGGCAGGGCGCATTGACAGCCTGAGGCGATGCAATTAAGAGGATGAAAACACCCAGAGCAAAGGCTGTGTACATAGAGAGAGACTTAGGACAATGGCCAGGGCAAGCCCTATTCAGACCCACATTTCTCAAGCACTGGCCTAGGGTCTTCCCTAAGCACCAAGAAGGGCTTTTGAGAGGGGTCCTTGGATGAAAAGAGGATGGTTTATGTTGGGATGTAAATGTGTGACCAGGGAGGTGGACAGAGGGTGTTGCTAGGATGTTGCAAAGTGGCTCTGAAGGGCCCAACTCTTGTTGTTTGTGCAAATCGATGTGTCAGGCAATAATGCCGAATGACATCTCAAAAGATGGCCGATGGGGGTAGGCAGAGACTTGCTCTTATTACAGACACGTTAACCAAAGGCACAACTTCGGATGGATTGAAAAAAGTGCTAATTCTGAGCTATTTGTATTAGCTGAAGGACACATTGTAATTTGTGCATAGTGTGAAAAATTACTTTTTACTCCATAAAAAGACAATATTCTCCACATTTGACCCACTACATTGAATAGTTAATCAAGAATAAATGAATTAACAAGTATCTCCACATCTCCAGGGTTTAGTCCACCAATGACAAAACATGGTCATGTTTTCAATAATAGACAATAAATAGAAAAAGTCCTTGAAAGCATCTAATTCAACCATCAACCTGTGTGAAACACAGAGCAAAGAGTCCATTTAGGATCATTTGTCATTGATGACACATCGAACTGCATGTCCCAAACCGCTGGTTTAAACTCGCAATGCTGTCTGCTTCATCTGCCACCCAGGTGTCACACCAGATCCCCCACACACACACACACTTTGTTTCTTCATCAAACAGTTCTACATTAGCATTTTTTCATTAACAAGACACTCTTATCATTCAAATGGTAGATTATCACTTGTCCTATAGCAACACAGGTTGCCCTTGACAACAACGAGGAGGTGGTATTAAGGAGCTGTCTGGCAGATGAAGGGTACACCCGTTTAACCAGCTCTGGACACACCACAATCACCATATATATATTTTTTGTATTATACAGGTTAACTAAGAAACAGGAAATATTGCACACACTGATGATGAACATTGCGGTTTTAAAGGTACTTTATTGGTTCCATGAAGAACTTTCAACATGCACTGCAAAAGATACTTTATAGTGGAAAAAGGTTCTTCGGATAAAATGTTCCTTCTATAAAATTGCCTTTTGCAACCTTGATTTTTAAGAGTGCATTGGATTTCTTTTCTTCTCTGGACAGCAAGTTACGTTAAATTTCTGAGAGGACCTCCTCTATTAGGTGCAGTAGGTTTTTTAATAAAGAAAGAGTGGAAGATAAATTCTCCCCTTAAATCATGTAAACATTTATGTACACCAGTAGGCATAATGTAATACAACCCGAATTCCGGAAATGTTGGGACATTTTTTTAATTTGAATAAAATGAAAACTAAACAACTTTCAAATCACATGAGCCAATATTTTATTCACAATAGAACATAGAGAACATAACAAATGTTTAAACAGAGAAATTGTACAGCCCTCAGACGACACTGCCAACTAAAGCTCTATCATGCAAAAAGGAAGCCATATGAGAACATGGTCCAGAAGCGCTGTCATGTCCTGTGAGCCAAGGCTCATTTAAAATGGACTGTTTCAAAGTGGAAAAGTGTGCTATGGTCAGATGAGTCCAAATTTGACATTCTTGTTGAAAATCATGGACGCCGTGTCCTCCGGGCTAAAGAGGAGGGAGAGCATGTTATCAGTGTTCAGTTCAAAAGCAGTATCTCTGATGGTATGGGGGTGCATAAGTGCATACGGTATGGGCAGCTTGCATGTTTTGGAAGGCACTATGAATGCTGAAAGGTATATGAAGGTTTTAGAGCAACATATGCTCCCCTCCAGACGACGTCTATTGCATCAGGACAGTGCAAAACCACATACTGCAGCTATTACAACAGCATGGCTTCGTAGTAGAAGAGTCCGGGTGCTGAACTGGCCTGCCTATCACCTACAGAGAACATTTGGCGCATCATTAAACAAAAAATACGTCAAAGACGACCACAAACTCTTCAGCAGCTGGAAACCTATATCAGGCAAGAATAGGACCAAATTCCAACAGCAAAACTCCAGAAACTCATAACCTTGATGCCCAGACGTCTTCAAACTGTTTTGAAAAAAAGAGGAGATGCTACACCATGGTAAACATGCCCCCGTCCCAACTATTTAGAGACATGTAGCAGGGATAAAATTTGAAATTAGCTCATTTTGTGCATAAAATTGTGAAATTTCTCAGTTTAAACATTTGTTATGTTATCTATGTTCTATTATGAATAAAATATTGGCTCCTGTGATTTGAAAGACTTTTAGTTTTCATTTTATTCAAATTTTAAAAAACGTCCCAACATTCGGGTTGTAATAATATACAGATATATAATTACCTATTGCAACAATAAAACACTTCAGAATGTACCAGATCTGACTACATGCAAAGATTAACTTTTTTCAGAAATCATTTTGAATAAGTGCATATTCATTGTGTTTGTGATTTTATTCATGTTATTGCATTGGGTATAGTCAACTGGCAAATGTTCTAGTTTTAGTGAAATTTATAAATTTATGCATTAATGAAGAATGGCAAACAAGACAAATATTGCAATCCATATTATTTTCTGTAGGTAACATAATGTTTTTATAAATAAAGAAATAATCAAAAATTCTGTGCTTCATCCAGCTGTATCTAATGTAACAGGATTTAGATGAAATTCACCAGTAGGTACATACGAATACAAGACAGAAATGTGATAAAACAAATGATGCACCCTCAAAACAATGCTGTTCCGTTGGAAGTGTTTTTTTTTTTCTTCTGTCATGCGTCACGTATATAGGAGTGAGCTGGTAACGTGTGTCACAGTGAGCTCATTCCCTCAGCTGCAGTCTGTGACAATCAGTCCAGCGAAGATAAGAAGTTGATGGATGGTCTGTTGGAAATCTCCATCTCATTAAGTCACGTAAACTAAGACAATGAGTGTACATGAGGTAACAGCCTTCTCTTTAAGTGAGAAGAAAACAAAACTTTCCTTTCTAAAATATATTTATATATTTTTAATTTCTGTGCTTTTATTAGCCAGGAATTATCACTTCAAAATGAATAGCACATTATTAAGTCTTCTAGTGGCTCTTAGGGTGTTTTATCAGGGGTTTGTATCAGCGTGCAATTCATCTAAAGCCATTCTTCACTCTGAATATGTTTTATATGAGGCCCCATTTATCATCGCCTGTCAGCTCTTAAACGCAGCTTTATTCGGTGTAGAGTTATAAATTGGAATCATTAAACAGTTTTTCATTTAATCTGATGCAATAACTGCCTCGCTTTTATTGGCCTGTGAAAAGAAAATAGTAAATACAATTGTCTGTCAAGATGAGTTGAGATAGTGGCTAGTTCCTCGCTCTCCCGGCATTTGCTGTTGAAATGAAATTAGGCTGAGCAACAAGGTAGGATCAGTGTCATGGGGGGTTTTGGAAAGAGCTAGGCTGAAATCAGAACATGAAATTGGGAGAAGCACCATGACACTCCACTGAACTCCATAACAAATTCAAAAATTGAAATCTTAGTTTTTCCCCCCCCCCACTCTGGAGTCAGTCCAAAGAGCTGTCTGTAGTTTGAGACGTGAATGCGGTGCACGCTGATACACAGCAAGTATGAGCCATATAGTGGCTGACCTCTGTCAACTCAATCAGATTTTAAATCGCAAACCTGCTTGTGTTAACCAGAGTGCACTGACCTACATCAGGTAAATGTAAAGAGTTTTGGCTGGATCCTTTTTGAACAACATCTATCAGTACAGTTAAAAAAAAAAAAACGATTGTGGTTGGTTAAGAGTTGTTGCACTTATTTGACCCACACTGATTCATGATATGAAGTGCAGAAAGACATATATAAAAGCACCATGGAGAGTTTCACTGTAACTCTCTTTAGTGAGAGAGTTACATTTCAACGCTTTTGAAAAGTTTTTTCTTTTTTTTTTTGCTTTAATGTTGAGCATAAAATGGATGGATGAAATAAAGATAAATTAATAAAATACAATCTAAATTTCTAAATTAGAATATTTAGAATTCACCTTAGGTGCAATACAGTACAAAAATGCAATCTTTATAGTCTATGTTTGTTTAGATTAGTATTCATGTTTGATGGCACCAGCATATTTTGAATGGTGTATGAAAACAAACAAGGCTGAGTAAAATGTCAAGGTTATGGGGGGAAATAGGTCATTTAAAGCAACATCCTTTAAAGCTAAGCTCTTCTTTCAAAGGTTAAGGGACAGCAAACATTTCTGAAAAATGAATGAATGCCTGTGGGGATGTAGGGATGTTAAAGAACAGAATAAAGGGATGTGGAAGAAATGCAATACACACTGTATAAAATATCTGCCAACGCTGTTTTAAAGCCTCAGGTTATCACATGGAGCAACCTGCATAAATCCAAACCTTGCATTGCATAAGCCTACTTGTATGAGACTAATAGATAGGCCTATTCTTAATTATGCACCATCTGCAATAAGGTCAGAAAAAAGGCAATTGCTACATTTTATTTTTTTCTTGATTATCTCCAGTTATTTAGGGAACACACTGGACTACCGTTAAAGACGATATGAAGATTTACGCATTACATATTTATTTTAGAGTTCGCATTGCTTGCATGACAAAATATTTCAAAACGATGTAAAATGTCACTATATTGGGAGAAGACTGCCACCCTCTGGCCTGATGTTTTATTTCAGATTTTATTTATTCTTGCTATTTTATTCTTTAATTCACTAATCAAAGCCAATTATTTGTCGTTAGCAGAGAGATCTGTACGGCTGAGAAGGTCTTTATTAAATGCGTTTCTGTCCTCTTTAGTCTGCGCATCACAGGCAGCTTCTTTCGTGGCGCTGTAATGAGGACAGAGGCGAGTTTAGCCGAGAAGCATATGAAAACCCTTGGCCTTGTAAACACTCAATGAGAGAAAGCGTGTTTCTTTGGTCAGCGCACCAACAACTTGAAAGTGAAGAACTCAATTACAGGTGTAGAGCAGCATGTGAGGGTCAGCCACTTACATTTCACCCCGGTTTATTTCTGTCTCACGCTCAAAGCGGCAGTCTAACAGAACCTAGGTCCACTCGCTATCCTTTACTGCCATCTGCTGGCCGTTCAAATTACGACTTCTACACCTCTCATCAATAAAAACCTGCAACTTTCCCCTTTTTGGGGAAAGTCATTAATCAATATGCAATTCCAATATGCATGGTGTTTTTCCATTAAAGTGCACCGTGTTGCACATTTATTGTTTACTGCACACTGTAAAAAGAAAAAGAAAAGGTAGCCTAACTGTTGGTACGTGTATGTACCCCAACAATAAAAGTGTAACACAGTTAAACCTAGGGATGAAAAACAACCATTATTTATTTATATATTTATTTTTTTTATTTATTTTTTTATTGTGTATAACATTACTCAGTGTTTTTGTGAGATTGCCATTAATACATAAGGTCTCTTATGATAATACACTTATTTATAATGTGCCTTTCTATTACCCAAAGCACTACAAACAATGTTTTTGTTAATTCATAAAAGCAGTGTGATGATTGTAATAGTTTGTTTTTCATATTAATAATCTATCTCTAAGTGGAATTGAAACAACTCATTTACCACATTTAACCCAAATGAGCATTTGCTGTCTTTGCCTGAAGTTGATGAATCTGTACATTCATATTCCCACAAAAAAAAAAGAAAAAAAAAAAAAAAAAGGAAAGTGTGCTCTTTCGATGTCTTTAAAGTTCCCCAGCCATCCATCTCATGAGAATTTTTATTTTTATTTTTTTGAGAATAATTCTAATAATTTAAATTCTACTACTTTACAAATGACTGGCATTAATGCAAAAGTACTGGTTAAATGTCTTGTTGCTGTGGTGAGGGACATCTGACATGAATTGCTCAGTTTTACTGAAGTCTAAACTTGTCCCAAACATTCCACTATTATTGTATCGCTCTTTATTATTTATTCACCCGTACAGGCTCATGTTTCCCCCAGTGAATTTAAGGTGTTTATGGGTAAACACAACTGAGATTGAGAACTGTTGTACATCGACAAGGGTTTATGACCCAATCCTGCCTGCTTGCTACTTCCTAGTCTCTTCCTAGAAATCTTCACCAATGAGGTAAAGCTATCAACTCTTACATAAAACAGCAACTTAATAATATAATTGAAATTGATAATAAAATTGTTAGTTACATCAAAGGTGCATTGGTTTCAAACTAAAAACTAAAATTAGCCTTTCAAAAAAAGTATTTAGGAAGGAATTTAAGGCAGCAACTGAACTGAAAGTTTCAAGTTGAAAGTGTTTTTTTTTTTTTACAGTGATGACCTTTTGCGAATGTTGTAGCATACTCCTTTATAACCTGATTGCTATCATGTCATCACTCATACTGTCTTATCTAGATTCTCACTTGAGAACTTGATACGACTGCAGAAAGGGGAACAGTTTTTTTTTTTCCAACCAGTGTGCAAATATTGAGCCCTTATATGCTTCTTAACCTCTTTCTGTCACTTCTATCCTTTTTTTCAGAGTCAGTCCTTAGCCGCTCATGTTGCTTGAACAAAATTTACACAGTGCACAATACACACATAAAGAAGATACAGCTGGAGACTTCATGCTGCTTAAAATGTCAAAATAATTTATTTTCAGGTTCATTGTAAGGTACAAAGAAAACACATAAGGTAAATCATTAATCATGGACTAACTTGTGGTTGTTTGGGCTCAAGGTCAAGGAAAAAAATAAATAAACGCTGATTTAATCCATGACTTAATGTAGAGACAGAGACAAATCAATGTCTAACCTGAATTATATCCTGAGATAATAACAATGAACTGCATTTACACTGGGCCTCAAAAGATGGCACCTTGATAAACAAGTTGGACAAGAAACACTTGTCACATGACGTTCAACAATTTTGTTAACATACATTAAAAAGTAATTAAATCTTGAACTTTTATTCTGATATTTCCTTAAAGATCTATTTAATGGACATGAAATAAATATTACACAAATGTGACATTTAGGGACAAATGGGGCAACATACGGAAACACAGTACTTTGATGTCCATCAGGGAAAAGGGATCCAGCATTCAATATATTATTACATCTGAAATTAGATAACTAGTAGCCTGCTATACTAGCAAATAGAAGTGCCATGCACAAGACTAAAATCTAGCTCAAAGTTACATTATACAAAATTTCATTATTTTAAGAGGGGTTGTAATTATATTGTTATAGACTATAAATAATGGCCAGGTTTTCTGGTATCTTTGTGAAATTACATTGTACTTTATACAACAATGGATTCATGTCAGTTTCCCAAAACAAGCATGTAGCTGGCTCATTAAAGTACATTGTTACAGGACGTGTCAGCCATAAAAGCTAAACCTAAGCAGATTCAGAGAGCTATAGGCAGGATAAATATACTGTATGACTGTATAATCTACTAGACATAAGTAGTCGACTAAAGTTATCTGCCTGACATGACTTGACTAACCAGCCAAATCCTTGATTCATAAATGAAAGTTTTTCAGGTAAATCAGGTAAATCAGTTCACTTGACATACTGAAAATCATTAATACATTTTGTTAATATATTCCATATCACCAAATTAAATTTGAAATGAATGGTAACATTTTTGCATTTACATTTATTCATTTAGCATTTGTATTTATTCAGCTAAAAAAAAAAGAAGAAGAAGAAGAAGAAGAAGAAGAAGAAGACGACGAAGACGAAGAACCTTTCAGGTTGATTCAGCTAGTTCGCATGCATGTTTCAGCCAGCACTTTTGTAAATACACAGTTGGAAGGGGGACTTCCTTTCAGACAGCTGCCATATTGAGCCTTGCTTATTTAAGCATTGCAGATTTCTTCCTTACTCCTTTACTGTCTCTGGCTAAACAAAGGCCAAAACTTCAGTATGCAGGAGTATTGTTTCCCAAACATGAAAATAGTGTAAACATACTGTCAATGAGTTTTTATTTTATTTCATTTTATAATATTTTAATAACACTTAAATCTTGTTTTAAATTAAAGGTGGATGTGTGTACTTTTCTAAATGATAAAATACTTCCTCTTATCCCAGTGTAATGTGAAGAAACAAGTGTCAGTTCTGTACAGTAGGCCATTCACAGAGTAAGTTGATTTCCCCAAAAAGTGTAAACACTGTGAAGGGCTCTGTGAAACTTTCATCATTGCTCTGTTTATTTGGGGTGGCCTGACATCAACTGACTCTATCAATCATGGGGTTTGGGGTGGGACTTCCTGTTTGACTGACCAATGGTGTAGAAGTGTTTAGGAAAATCTGTTTGTAAACAGTACTTTTCTTTTGCATGGTGTGTTTGCCCAGTGGCTCCAAAAATACACACTTCACATTTAAGTTGCTCTCCTAGCATTGTCTGGTGGGGGTGTAAGTTCATAAAGACAAGTGGTTTCATCCAAGTCTTCTGAAGAATCATGATTGCATTGCATGATGAACAGATCTAATTTTTATTTACATACGGACAGTGATCAACACAAACACATACATACAGCACATCAAATATGGTAAACGGAAGCTGAAAAGTGCTTGCTTGATACTCAAGTACCAATAAGGCTGTGATCATGTCCCTTCAAAAGACTTGGGAAGAAACTGCTCAAGTACTTAGGAAGTCTTGAATGTATTAGTGGAATGGACTTTCATTGGAGGGACATAAATCTCTAAGGTTTTGTATTTGTTTCAAAGATGAACAAAAGTCTTATGGGTTTGGAACAACATGAGGGTGAGAAAATTCTAACAAATTAAATTTTGGGGTGAACTGTCCCTTTAAATGGGGGTACTTTTACAGTATTTTACAACATGTTTGTTTATATAGTTTCAGTTTTATAAGTAAGTGAATTCAAAGTCTTAAAAGTCCAAAACGTTAATGACAAAGTGAAATAAAAGATTATTATATTAGGTTTGTAATTTGTCATTTTGCCAACAATACTTATTCAAGCAGTTTGAACCTACTACAGTAACAGTAGATTACATCTTTTTTTTCTTTTTTTTTAATTCACAGTGGTGTGACCTGAATCTACAATCAATACAGTATACCATAATTTCACAGTGAATAAGAAATTTCTATACAGTGTATATAGCTTAGAATTTGGTGGAGAAAAACACTTGAATGATTTATTCCATTATAATATTATTCTTTTTAGTAATAATGGACTGCCTGAGCATGATAATGATGTTAGAATTGAAATTGTAGTGTAGAATTTTCTCCAAAAGCTATAACACACTGATGATATTGCCATTATGAAGACTGAAGCCACAATAGTGGCTTGAACTCTTATGTTATTCATTGTCATCTACTTGTTTTGTCTTGATACCAGGCATAGAATGCACACAGCTCTGCTGAGTAACTGGAGGCTGCTTAAGTCACTCATGGCCTTTACCTGCAGATACCCATATTACCAGCAGTGTGCTGTCATCTTCCATCAAGGCTTGCCTTACACCTCTCCTAATGGGGGTCAGGATGATGTATGGTCTATATGAGCTTTTGGAGATTACCAAAGTTTAAATTCTAATATCCTTTTTTCACTAAAACAAGACTATGGTAGAGTGGGAGGAGTAGATGCTGGCCCAGTCTTGTGTCATCCCTGTCACTTAATTTTATGTAATTCAGTGTTTTTACTGCAGAACAAAATCACTCTGTGTGTGTGCAAATGCGTGCATATATGAGAGGGGGTACTGTACCGAAATATCGGGTTGACACTGACAAGCCCAGGCTGGCTTCTGGCTCTTTCTGTCATCAGTCAAAAGAAACATGTTTTGCTACCTGCAGTTTCCCCCCATCTCGCTCTCTGAAGAATAGTTCCATGTCATCTGCCTTGCAAATAGTGGAAATCCCCTTGTGTAGTTGATTTTTTAACATTTATTTGCTCAACAAGATCTTTGAATTAGGAATTCACAAGTGAATATCAAAAGTAAATATGTTGAAAAGCAGCAGGTTTTGCCTCTGTGGAACGTCTTGTCACGTACATCCTCTTAAACTGCCAGTTGCTGTTTTACATCCCAAAGCATAAAAGAACTGTGAACAACAGAAGATAAGTTGTTAGTAAATACTGTCATTAAAAATGTATATGGAATGAACAAAAAACAAAACAAACAAAACAAACAAAAAAAAAACAGCATTTACTGATAAGGTATGTTTTGAAGCATGGCAGCTGGTTTGAGCTGGTTTAAGCTGGTCCTTAGCTGGTCATGACCTGGTTATAAGCTGGTTATGAGCTCCTGACCATCTTATAACCAGCTCAGGACCAGCTTAAACCAGCTGCCATACTTCAAAACATACCTAACAGGGCTTGATCCTAAGAAACAATCCATTCACGGACAAGCAAGTTATTCTATACAATTTTACTATATTTAATAAACACACACACACACACACACACACACACACTGGTAAACATCTTCTGCATTCAGCCACTGAGATACAGTTAAACCACTTTCATTCAAACATGATTTATATTTAAAACGTCTGGGCTTCACTAAGTGTTTGCCTTAAAACAGAGGCTGCACAAATTTATATTTTTATTGGCAATTTAGGTGTAGGATTTTTCCAAAAATTGATATTACATTTATTCAGCATTTTCCTTCACAAGAGTGAAGTTTGATGAATCCATGTGTGACTGCACAAAAAAGCTGCCATTATGTGAACATGGGGCTTAACATATGCAGCTTTCAACAAATCGTCCGAATGACAGACGACTAGCGGCACAGGTTTGTGGGTATTTCAGGAAGTCAGTAGCTCTTTTATGTGCAACGTGGAAGCAAGAACCATGCTGAACACCCAAAACAAACCCATGGCTTGGGCCGGCTGGCACCCACACAAGGGCAGAAATAAGGGATGGTATTTATATATGTCTGGCAGAAGCCTGAGAATGGTGAGGGGGAATTTCTGCATGCACAATGTGTCAAAATCAGGCCAATTTTTAGCTCCTTATACCCAAGAAATTTGTAATAGCTAGTCATTTAGGCAAGCCAATCATTCTAATATTTAATGGCAATTGCCAAAATTTTAACAAAATCTTCAGTTAAACTTTTCATGTGAGTGAATTCTTTTTTGCTGATGTGTACTGAGATATTCTGAGAGATATTGGGATGTTCATTACAACTACAGTATGTGTAGTTAGAACCTAAAAACAATTTGGTGCCATTTGCCAAGCCGTGGACATTTAAAACCAAGGCGATGTCTACATGTGAACTCAACACAGTGGGCTGTTTATAGGACAGGAACTGAAGGACAACTGATGAGTGGTTTAGAATTTTCCACCACTGAGCTACTACAGTAATTATCTCTCATACACAGAGAATTGGAGGTGGGGAGGGAGAACTGAGCTTGTTCAACTGTGACATCAATACTCACTTTTTCTTTAAAATTCCAATGTCACAGCTATGTTATTGTACTGGTCACACTGGCAGATATCCAGTGTGGCCTTCAGATGAAGACACAAGGTTCTCATAAGCTCATTAATCTTGAAAGGAAAAACTGTCAAAACCATACACTACCCCTATGCCTGACATAAAAAAGGCATATTTATGGCCTTGATTTTGGTTTGGTGGAAAACGATATCACACAGCCTGTATATTACAGTTCATCTTGAGATTTTTACATTGTAGAATGGATTTTCTGTAACGGACACAAAACAACACATCTTCTGGATAAAGCTTTACTAAGCTAAAATTGATAACAGGTAACTCTGAACTGAGTTAGTGAATTATTAAAGGGATAGTTCACCCAAAAATGAAGATTCATTAATTACTCACCCTCATGTCATTCCAAACACGTAAGACCTTCATTCATCTTCAGAACGCAAATTAAGATATGTTTGAAGACATAAGGGTCCTACCATGATCAAGGCACAGAAACATAGTAAGGGCATCGCTAAAATAGTCCATGTGACATCAGTGGTTCAAGCGTAATTTTATGAAGCTACGAGAATGCTTTTCATGTGCAAAGAAAACAAAAATAATGAATTTATTAATTAATTCTATTCCACGACACCCTGGTGCCATTTGACGCATGACGCATGCGATGCGTGTTCTTGCAGCATCACGCACATGCAATGTTTGCAATGTTTGCTGTCTATGGAGGGTCAGTGATCTTAATTTGTGTTCCGAAGATGAATGAAGGTCTTATGGGTTTGGAATGACATGAGGGTGAGTAATTAATGCACTGTAAAAAACTTTTGAAAAGTTATACTAAGCAATGTAAAAAAGTAGCCTGAACAAAGAATTTTTAGTAGAAGTCAATAAAAAAAAAAATTTCATTAAATTTTTTTTGTGAACCGAACAAAAATACTCTAAACATGTCGCTAGTAAACGTTGTTTTGTTTACCTTACTTAGATACTCAAGTATTTGTTTATAACGTATCCAAATGTTCTCCCAACTTTTCAAATTGAGTCATCTGAACAAACAATTTTACATTGAACAATATTGCACAAGTTCCCAGCATGCATTGCAGCTTGAAAAAATTTTATGTTAATTATTATTAAAATATTATCGTTTTTAAATTTACTTGCTTAATTTATGCTGCTGCTACTTTTGTCAAGTTTTTAAGTTGTCGGTTGCTAGTTGAGTTAACATAAGTTGAATCATGATGGATTGAATCATACTTGTCAGGTCGCACACAGTATGTTAGTATACAGAATTATAAGTCAGCTCCCCTAAGTGTATCCACTGGTGTTCCACAAGGATCTATTCTGGGCCCTTTACTTTTTACATTGTACACCAATGATCTTCCATCCGTCTGTCCTAACACTAACATTCAAATATCTGCAGATGACACTGTCATTTATATACACGGAATTAGTGTGTCACAAGTTGCAAATGAACTTACAGAATCCCTGGTTCATGTTACAGCTTGGCTAGAACAATGCTGCTTACAGTTAAACATCTCTAAAACAGTGTGTATGTTCGTTACCAAAACTAAGAGTTTAAGTGTAGTGCCAGATGTATTTGTATCAGGGGAAAGATTACAAGTTGTATCTGAATATAAGTTCCTCGGTGTTCTGATTGATTCCAAGCTTTCATTTAAGGTGCAGGTTAAAAAGGTCTGTAACCGGGTCAGATTTAGTTTATCAAATTTTAGATTTATTCATGATTATATGTTGTCTGAGGCCGCTTTGTTGTATATGCATTCCATGATTATTTTTCATATTACTTACTGTTTAACTACTTGGTCGCAAGCTAGTATTACTACTCTGAAACCATTAGAGTCTTTGTATAAACAATCACTAAAAACTCTTGATAAGAAATCAGTTCAGTTTC
This sequence comes from Onychostoma macrolepis, assembly GCF_012432095.1. Lineage (NCBI taxonomy): Eukaryota > Metazoa > Chordata > Actinopteri > Cypriniformes > Cyprinidae > Onychostoma > Onychostoma macrolepis. Next base: position 28,388,951 of record NC_081171.1, on the reverse strand, counting down.
ATCATTGTTCAATATTAAAAATATACAATTTGCTAAGCTGGGATAACTTGATCAAATATGTACATATTTGCCTGCTGTTTAAGACTATGTATAGCCTGACTTCACCACTAAAACAGTTTGTGAATATTAGAACAACTGCTCACCGATCTACAAGGGGTGGGGAAAGAGGGGACTGTATTATTCCTCTCAAAAGGTGTAAATTCAGTCAGTCTGTATTTTCAGTCAAAGCTGCAAAGGAATGGAACTCCATCCCATCAACAATTAGAAGATTACATACTTTTGGTTCTTTTCAGTCTCATCTTAAAAAAATGGTTACTGACAACTCAGCACTGTCAACATTAGTATTGTATTCTTGACAATAGACTTCCTTGTGCTAATTGCTCTTGGCTATGTTGCCTTCTCCTGTTGCCATCTCTCTCTCTCTCTCTCTCTCTCTCTCTCTCCTTTCCCTCATATGTTTACTTTGTTTTAGATAATTTACTTATTTTGTATTTTAGTAGCGACTTTGTTTGTGTGTGAATTTATGTTTCTGTAAAAAAAATTTTTTTTCTCTCTCTCTCTCCATATGATGTGTATATGTGTGATGCTCTGTCTTTGTTTTTAGGGTGACCTTTAACATTCTGTCAAGGGTCTACAGATGAAAAATAGCTTTTTGGGCTAATTATGGCACATTTACAGTTATGTTTATTAATGTGCATTGCCCCTGCAAATAAATAAATGAAGAAAGAATGCGATAGGTTGGCTTATTTTTTTGAGTTAGGTCAACTTTTCTTTTTTTTCTTTTTTTTTACAGTGTGACAGAATGTTAATTTTTGGGTGAACTATCCCTTTAAGTCAGAGAATAACTGGGTTAAAGCCCATTTACACCAAGTCTGATAACTATAAAGTTTGAATAGTTCCACATAACAAGTACAAGGACAGACAGGCACCATTTCCTTGGAATCACTATTGGAATGTTTTTTTTTCACCAGCTGATGAACAACAAAAACACTGACAGCCAATCAGAATCAACCAGAGCTTGACCAGTTAAAACAGGTGTGTGTATCTGTGTGTTTGTGTTGCTGTTGTCCCAAATTTAAGTAGGTTTAAGTAACACTTTGACAATGTGATTGTGAATCTTGTATTTATTTATTTATTTATTTATTTAATTGTTTCATTAAAATGCTTGTAACTTGAGCAGTGAAGCTATCGAAATCATTATTATGAGGTGGAACTACTTAAAGGAACAGCTTTACTAATGCAATTCCTGTTTACTCTGCAAACTATAATTATATCACATTCTTTTCATGTTCTGTTCTCGTATTCCTACATGGATACAACACAAAAGAAATCTGGGTGTGTTTCATGTATAACTACGTAATTTGCTCACTGTAACTATCTTCTTAATTAACCAATTTGACTAAATACGACTATCTTCTTAATCGGATTCAAAACTACCTTGCTCCTGTGTACAGTGCCATGTATGTTTTTAAATACTTCTGCTTATATGTTCCTACGAACTGGCCAGTGGAAGAGACAGGGGAGATCAGGGATGGTTGTAACATGGGTCAGTTATAACACCTCCAATTTTTCAACTAAGGAACAAGTTACAAATCACCTAATTCACTTCACACATTCTTAATTTAGTCCTTATTTCATATGTGAGGAAGTAGAGCCCTGTGGCAGACACAACAGATTTTAGAGGAGAAAAATTAATTTTAAGGTAAATAATAACTTTTTATACTTCATTTACATTTGTGATGGCATTCCCTCTGCTTTGTAGTTAAACTCGTCAAAGTTAAATTATGTTTATTGTGTCATAATTTTCATGCAGGTTGTTAGTGCTAATGTTTTGGCTGTTAGCTGTAAGGTGAGCTTGTTCATGGCTACAAGACTCTGGGTTAAGTGTAACAGCAAGACCCAGGGTTATCTGTAACATCAATGAAACATGTTATAACTTACTCCAAGCTATTTTTTTTTTTTAACTTATATGTTTTCTTTGAATTTCAGTATGTCTTGCAAGAGAAAGACAAACCAAGGGGTGTCTCTAAATGTTAAAGTGTTCAAGATAAATTTTATTATGACCAATTACTATGTCTGACATGCTTAAACACAAACACATGCAAGTTATTCAGTTTTATTATCATGATGCCATTGTAACACACACACACACAGAGAGAGAGAGAGAGAGAGAGAGAAATGAAAAGTCAGTGTTGAATAAAAAGCTTCTTCTCAACCCTATGGAGGGCCAAATTAAATAATTAAATAAATGTTGAAATATATAAATAAATTGTTAAAGACATAATGAAATAATGAAATACAGAAATAAATGCAGAAATAAATATATAAATAATTATTCATTCATTCATTCATTCATTTATGTATCAATTTATTTATTCGTTTATCATTTATATATTTCAACATTTATTTAATTATTTAATTTTGAGTAATTTGGCCTCCATACACCCCAGGGTCTTTACAACTAACCCGCACTATAAGTTGAATTGTAACATTTCACTCCTCTTGTTTGAAACTAAATCGTGCATTTTCTCTTTGAAATGTATTACATTCTGAAAAATGTAAACCATTTTTAATTTTCTGCAAAGATAACTCTGCACTTGTAACTCATTTTCTGCAAAGATAACTATGCACTTGTAACTTGAATCACATTTTGAATGCACGTCTTAAAATAACTCAAAGATACAGATAGAAATGTCCAAAATGTTACAACCATTCCCAGTCTCCCCTATTTGGAAAAAAAGCATCACAAACTACACGACCTGCGATTACAAGTTTCTTGTCAAATTCCATTATAAATATTTCAGTATCAAGAGAATAAAAGTGCCAAATTTCTTTTGTCCATGTAAATGAGCTAAAATAATCTGACACTCGATCTTAAACTGATTAATTAGCCTGACAAAAATAGCCTAAATTTGATGTTATTAACAACCGTTCTGCAATTGTTTGAACAAAGGTGTTTCAAAAAATGGATGTGCTACAAAGATACTTCGGCTTCGGGAAACAATCATGCTTAGTTAATTTCTCTCGTGGTTAAGCAGTGTCGTTGTACGCCAGAATCCACGACTGAATCAAAATAAAGCGAAATAGTCCTAAAAGCAATAATATGACACCAGTTGGATCTGGAACCAATTAATCAGCGAAGGTTTTTATTACACCACCTTTGTGACTTAATACAGGCTACAGTATTTAACTTTTGGCCCTCTAGCGGTTACTAAATACAATTGCATGTGTTTTGCATAAGTTTTTTCATTTTATTTATTTATTTATTTTTTTTGGGTTGTGTTTCGGCTCTGCTTGGATGCATGTGGTTTGTCATCTGAGCACCAATGCACACACACATGGAAATCTATAAAATATGTCATCTGAGCAGGAAAGTGCCAAATCGTATGCAGTCGCTTTCAGCAGGCCTAATTGGTAACATTGATGTTTTAAATTGTTGTTACAAAAGTTTAGAAGTTGCTGGCATTTGACATAATTGCTAAGGTCAAGTAAATAATTGCAGGATATTCTGGCAAAATAGAGAATGGTAGTAGGTTAAATATTGTTATTAGGTATGTTTGCTACATGCACAATCTTTTGTGGTAACACTACTTTGAGTCACATATAGACATTCTTCTATCTATGAGTAACTTTGCAACTCAGGTCAACTACTAGCCATTAGACAATTTGTAGAATTTGTAGACAATTTGATTCGCCGCGGGGCCCCCTCACAGCGTGTTGCACCAGTGGCACCGCCCAAAGGACGGCCCTGCCGAACAGTCTACTAATACTCTAATAAGTGTTAGGGCTGCACTAATTAATCGTAATCGAATCGAAATCGCGATTAATCGTCTGGTTGCTGCGATTACGAAATCGTGAAGGCTGCTATGTGCAGCTTGTCAGTGAAGTACGGCTCTGTGATCAGTATTAAATGCTGCTCCTTCTGAAAGCGCTGCGAGTTTGAGTCCCTTAAGTGCATTGGAAAAGCAGCACGCATCACACATCTTTCCAAACATAAGAAGCATTTATAAACCTCTTTTCCAACAAAAGACACCATTTAATAACATGTTTTACTCTAAACTCACTTCATAACGTCAGTCGAGTGTTTGAAAAAAATTCCTTCTGTGAGATGATGTGGCTTCTTACACAGAATAAGGCACACAACACATTATTGTATAGCATTCTAAGCAGTGATAAAGGCTATGTCTATTAGCATTGCATTATAAATATACTTTATTATAATGAAAATTAAGAAGAAGAACTCGATGAAAGCAGTTCAATCTTCTGTTTATTCAGCTACAGCCATTGGCTTTATCTTTTCTTGCATATTTGGAGTTTCACCGCGAGAGCGCCCTCCGGCCTTTGGATGGGGCAGTATTTACTACTGATCACAAAACCGTGCTCCACTGACAAGCTGCACATTAAAAAAATAAATAAATCGCTTGCCTATGGCGACTTCAATTTAATTTCGATTAATCGTGAAGGTGTATGACAGGCAGCTGCAAAGTTACTTATAGTAGCAGAATAAAGTGGACTATTCAAATAAAGTTTGTCATTTTCGTCAATCCAAATGAATCCAATCCAATTTTGCGATCTGATTCACATTCCGAACCAAGCTTGCTTAGTCTCCGTCTTCAGAACTGCAGAACGCCTAACCGGTGCTACTGGTCATACTTCAAGAAGTGTGATAGTTCTATCGTCTTCCGTTATAAGTAGCCTATATTATAGTAATTATTCGTTTTTACAAACAGAGAGACAGTGTTGAAATTATTATGATTTTCACACCTAAATATACAAGGCATTTCATAACACTACAAAAACTCAAAATGTTCTCTTTATACAGTATCACCTAACTTTTCCATTGTAAGGCCTTTCACGAGCTGATGTCGTCAGCCCAGGTTTTGTCTTTTGTCATCTTTGTAGAGTCTGATGGTGTTCTTAATTACTTTGACGGAAATTTGAGTGATGTCAATGATTAAGATGCTGCATCTATCATTGTTGGAGCGCTCCTTTTGTTCGCCCCACTTTCATGCGCGCACACATAGTAGCAAGCTCACTTATTTAAAGTCTCTGGTAGGTTCCCAAACAGTCCGTTTTAACTATTTTATGGTCAAAACTGGTTGTGAATCCAATTCACAATCCAAAGCAAAGTGAATAAAGTATGTGTTAGTATAGGTGCACTTGGAATTATATAAATATATATACAAGAGCTAAGAATTTTGACATTTGCTACATGTTCATCCATGTGTTCGATACTGCCTCACCCACTGAATCAATCAGTCGCCCTTTTTCCACATGAGAAACATTTTTGTAAAGGTCATAAACAATTAACCAGGCTTTACGCTGGCACTCACATTGCTGAACTTGGGGTGGAGCCTTCAAACCATAAAACCAGCTGCCTCTGCTCTCCACAGTCTCTCAGTTCACAATTTCAATAAACTCTTAATGGAAACCTTTTGTCTTTCTAACTTATGTCCATTGTTTTTTTTTTTTTTTGTTTTGTTTTGTTTTGTTTTTCATATTCAGTTCACTTTTCTAGAAGAAATTTTGTACTTGCACGATCGTTTTTGCTTTGACAAAAACTGAAAAGAAATATGGATTTAAATCAAGAGATTTCTTGATTTCGCCTTACAGAGGCACAGCAACGAATCAATAAGATAATTTAAGGAAGCGTAAGACACATTTTGTCTAAAAAGTCTTTTTATTGTTTGTTACTAAGCTGTCTGTTTTTATACGTGATTTTAAAAGCTCTCAGAGTGACCCTGTGGATCTTACGGTATGAATTATAGATTATATTTCGTACACTTAGGCTTTGTGTTCTTCACCCCATGTTGATTCTCATCTGCTGACAGCACGCAGTCCAAGCCTAGTCTAATAATTTCCATACATAGCAATGAGATCACAAAACTCACAAAACACTAAATCAAAACCTGAGCCACAACGGGTCTTTAATAAAACCGTCCACAGACGGTCCATACAGGCATAAAAGAAAACCGAGTCCATATAATATCAGAATCTATTTCGTGCACATCCGTGATTTAAACTTTTTAATACCAACGTCATATTTATCATTGCAATAGCTACACATTTTATAGCTTTGATAACCATAACTGGGAATACATAATTGACGCTATAGACATTTGATTGTGCGTATGCACACTGAAAAAAATACGTGTGATTCACTGAAAAAAAAGTGTTAATCTGTAAGTGCTACCCGATTTAACTCTTTGTTTTGCTGGTATAAAGTAATGTATAGATTGAATAGTGTTCTTTAATATTTTTCCCCAAGCTGTGTTAACAATGTATTATTATTATTATTATTATAAGAGTTCAATATCACAAAATAAAGCAAGCGTTAATTCGACTTTTGACAGATTTCCATACTAAATGTAGTTTATATTAGGTTATAGAAGCGATGCAAGACTACGTCAAAGACCTGTTAGATATGTGTTTAAATGTCTTTACCAAACCAGACATCAGTTCTGTTTTCAGTTTGGCAGAGTCCAGATAATGGGAGAGAGAGCACACTTTTCTCCTATCATGAGCTGTAGGCTACTATCTTAAAGCATCGGTCTTTATCTGTGAATTGGAAGAGTGAAAATGACTGGCACAGAATGATAGCAGATAGTTAGTTTCTTTAATTTATTTGACGGGAGTAGGTGTGCTGTGAAATTATAATCAACAATACAAACACACTAGGCTATATGAACATAAACAGATATTCCGTTTGAAAATATGCAGGCGCCAGTTTAACGCGTTTATTTAATCATTTCTGATCATTTATATAATGCGGCATAAAGAATGAAACTGTATTTGTCACAGGTATTAGCTATATTTCAAACAAGCCTTTGAATATAACCAACAAACCACAAAGACCTGACAGTACTTTTTGGTCCATTATATTTCTAAATGAATGCGTGAAGCTGTGGACGTATACAGGTGTCAGGGTTAACTCAGGTACCTGTGTGATTACTACTGAGGAAAACAAGCTGGCTGTGCTGTTTAAAACGACATAATCCACTGAATTAGGCATTGGACAATAACGCCACAAAGATGGATTTCTTTTCATGTTCGAATATTCTATCATCCCTATTTTCAACAAAAAGCGTTACTCACATTAATTAATTCCTAAATTAATGTTCAAATAATGTGCAAATATTATATATAATATTTGACAAAAATTATATTTCAATGTGACACATTATGCTCATAAAAGAGATTTAAAAACATTGCAGCGGCCTGTACAGACTTATTTTTAGAGAAATACAAACAGTGATCAAATTCAAGGCATTAATCCTTCAAAATAATTCATTGTATTTTCCACAAATGAATAAAGCCTCATAGCAAAGGATGTCAAATTATGTATTATAAGCATGCACTTTCATTATGTTGAATTGTCATTATTGTGCGTATGCTGCATTTTAACTGTAAGGATAAAAAGTCCACTCTATTATCACTGTAATATCTGCCCTAAATGCGCCCGAAGTCACAAAGAAAGAAAGAAAGAAAGAAACATTCAAAGAAAGAAAGAAAGAAAGCGAAACAATTGTGCGATCTGAATTATTTAGAAGTTTTAGGGGGTTTTTTTGTTTGTTTGTTTTGTTTCTCTCTCTCTCTCTCTCTCTCAGGTTACAGAGTCTTAAATCGAGCTGTTCTAAATAGCCTATCTCACGACTTTGGAAGAAACCACCATTTCCTTTTACATCAGTAAAACTATTCAAGAATTTTCAAATTAAAACAAGGTGGGATTACCGATATGCATTACAGCAGAAGTCATAGCAATGGGCTACAATATTTTGCACTTATCTTCTTTACAATATCTTTCCATTTAAATAAAGTCGGTAAAGCTCTGTGCGATGAACCTGCATACCTGAACATCCTGTGCAAGACACCAATGAAGTGAGCTCGTCGTCTGCATGTTTCACAAATGTTCTCTTGAAGCAAATTTCGATAGCCGTTTCCCCCTGCTAACCTCATTGTGTATCCACAAAATCTGACTACAAAGTGTAATTGCCTAATTTATCCAGAGGAGGGAGACTCTTGGCTCTCTGGTCTCAATATGTCCCTTGTTAACGAGTTTTTTGAAGGGTTCATTTTTGACGCACAACGCTCACCTTGACATGGTAACGATACTCTGTTTTACACATCGTGGGCTATATGATACCGATGTCTATTAATAATAGCACTGTTTTGTGACGCTATAGGCTTGCGTTGTCACACTACAACAGCAGACTAAAGAGTTTTTGCTCATTGATTTCGTTACATTAACCTAAGCATTTCCCCCAAATCTTGTGTGATGACCTCGAAAGATGTTCTCCATGTGTTGAAGTTGGAGACTTGTGATCTACACACATGTACGGATAGTGACACCGCTTCTTGTTCTATTGGGTCGTCTGTAAACTTTTACAAGTGACATTTTGTGAGCTAATAAACTATACCTTCTTTACTTCCACAGGAAACTCTGTGAGCATGCTGTGATAGTGTTGGCCTTTGGAATTCAGTCAATACCCTATATAATCTATATAGTATTCATGTGACAAAGATTCTTGCATTGGATCTTATTTGGAACATGTGTGCTGATAAATTAGGTTGGCTACGTTTCTTTGTGTATACAAGTGTTTGTTTGTTTTTTAGTAAATTGTGTATGTTTAATTGCTAGTGATGGTTTAGACACAAGAAGTATGAAATACACAAATGAAGAGCTTGTTATTGCGGGGATTCAATGTTATTCTTATATGTTTTATGGTTTTCACTTGGTGTACGATTTTTGCTCTGCAAAGACGCACTTTATTCAGAAAAGCAGAACGCAGATTTAGCGTTTAGAATATGTGCAAAATACACGTGACACTCTCATAACATAAGTCTCATTCTCATAGCATACACTTTCCGGAACCTAGATGCCTAAACAACTCTACTGTTCCCAAGACCACCCCTTTCCATATTCCAAAATTGCATATAGCCTATTGCTTAACGAATCATCACTGTTAGAAATGCGTCGAGTTTAAACAAAGCTTTGCTTTTCCCTTCTAATCTGAATTAATTTATTGAAAAGGTTAAACTGTGCATATTGGATACGCGCACACGTGCAGCCTACCCCAAGAATCCTGGACCAATGAAATCAACCCATCGCTCTCCGCGTAACCAGTTAGATTGACGTGGAGGACGCGTCAAATTAACTCCAGCAAACTTCACCCTGCGGGATCAGACAAATCCATCTTTAACTGGAGAGGATCACTCGTATCCCATTCTACCCTAGACAAGTTTAGCATGTAGAAGTTTTGCAACCGGAGTAGACAAAAGTGTGTCGAAGTGTTCTGAACATCACAAATCTACTGCATGCTGCAGCGTTCAGCCATTGAGGGAAAACTTTTAAAGACACGCATCGCAAGAGCAAATGGGTGAGATCTCGTTCACATCTGCACGCTTATTTTGCAGAGAGATGTTTTATTTAGACCAGAACTAACCGTAACTCTGAACCTCAAACTGAATTGTCAAATGTTTGCTTTGGCTATGAGTAGGCTCTTTAAATAATTCAAATAAAGCTACTGTGCGGTGCCTACCATACAGCGATTGTCTTATTAGGCCAATAATATTCAATATTTCTACTGACAATTTCGAGTGTTAAAAATGTTGGAGAATGCAGAAAAAGATCTCCGTGTCCATGGAAAAATCTTGGATTTGTGAAAGTCACTCAATATGTACATGATGTGCCATGCTTTTTTACGAGATTCATTTTCCACAGCATAGGTTTAATGCCTTTTGTTTCTTACAGAGCAAACCTACGGGGAGGTGAACCAGCTGGGGGGAGTTTTTGTCAATGGACGTCCTTTGCCCAATGCAATAAGATTACGAATCGTGGAGTTAGCCCAGCTTGGCATCAGACCTTGTGACATCAGCAGACAGCTTCGGGTCTCCCATGGCTGTGTGAGCAAAATCCTTGCGAGATACAACGAAACTGGGTCCATTTTGCCAGGCGCAATCGGTGGCAGCAAACCACGAGTTACGACGCCGAATGTAGTAAAAAACATACGGGACTACAAACAAGGAGACCCGGGAATTTTTGCATGGGAAATCCGGGACCGTCTTCTCGCGGACGGAGTATGTGACAAGTACAATGTTCCCTCGGTCAGCTCTATCAGCCGGATATTAAGGAACAAGATTGGAAACCTCTCCCAGCCTAACCAATATGAAAATGGCAAACAAGCACCTCCGCAGTCCAGCATCTCCTATAATCACATATACCCGTATTCATACCCCAATGCAATGTCTCCTTCCGGGACCAAAATGAGCAATCCTCCCGGTGTTCCTGTCACGGGTGGGCATGTAAGCATTCCCCGCGGTTGGCCTTCAGCGCACACGGTCAGCAATATACTGGGTATTCGGGCTTTCATGGATCCTTCAGGTGAGACTCATTGTACAATAATAGGTTTTGACAGAAAATCTTAAGTGTAACATCAAACGGTCACATATAGGCCTGAGCCATAGCTTGATTTGCGATGCATACACAAAGCAAACTGAAGAGGCCAATGCAATAACCTAATGTGTAGCCTATTATAAACATGGGAACTATATAAAGTTGGATAAATCTTCAAATTAAAAATTTGACATGAAATTTAGAAAACAGAGCATTAAGACGTAGGCTAACCGAGTAGGCCTTCGGGTTCTCGGTACTGTAAAAAGTGGTAACCTGCAATTGTTACCTTACGTAGTTGTTTCTACCTGATTAAACCCATAAAACGATTTTGAAAATGTATTATGTATTAATGTTGACTAAATCATGTAAAATAATATTTTAGACTAAAACATTTTCAGGTGATTTTTCAGTCTAAACTGAGCAAATGATATTGTTTTAGATATTAAAAATGTGTTATGTATATAAATACTGTTTTTATTCCTTTATTTTAAGTTATAACGAATAAATGCACGCATTAAGCGACCCAATATATAGTGTAATAACATCTCATTGTAATGTGCATATTTACAATAAAACGTGTTGTTGAAAATACTGTTTTAGAATATGTTATAAATTCTTATATATGAGAATGTGTACCATGTATTGTCACTTGGAGTAACTGATGATAATATATTTATTTAAAATCCATTTAAGCAAATATGCATGCATGAATTTTCGCTTAATATGTATGCATTTTAAATGTGCTCCACTGAATGTTTTCAAATATATCGTTTAAATCATTCAGTTACAATATCGCTGACATTGGTTAATTCCATAAGTAATGTTTTATTCTGCTTGGAATAATTTTGATTTAGTTGGTTGCAAAGTAAAGCAAAAAAAGAAAAAAACTAAATTTAAATCATTTAAATCATTTTTCCCCTAGCTATTGCTAGCGCTGAAGGATACGCACCAAAAATGGAGGACTGGGGTAGTGTGAATAGAGCGACATTTCCCTCTGCTCATGGAGTCAATGGAATAGACAAATCAGCTATTGATGCAGACATAAAATACCCTCAGGTATCGTAGCAATTATTTTATTGTTACTGATACAAACTCTGTTTATAAATCATGTGGATGACTTTGGATGTCACAATTATCTTTCATGTTATTTTGTAATTACATAAGTACTGTGTAATAAAAATTAAACACCTAAAATATAATTGTTTTTATATAGCTGCTTATACACTTACAAATTATATTGCACGGCTATTTATATGTAATATAGCCACAAAACGGAAATACAAAGTGTTACCTTATCATGTATTATTTGTGTACTGTATTATTTTTTCTGCTTGCTCTGTGTTAACGTGATTGTTTTTCCTCCTGTTTCTTCAGCCTTCGTCGACTTTGTCAAGTTATGTCCCAGCATGCGCGTACTCTCCCTCCAACCAGTATGGCGTGTACAGTGGCCCGGCAGGCAGTTATGTGAGCCCAGGGCATCACTGGCAAGCCCAGGGCACCAGCCTCTCCCACCCTGGCGGTGGCGTAGCGATGCACCCGAGTGACATCCATTCTTCTATGGCGTTCAAACATGCAGTGCGAGATGGTATGCACAATCATACTTTGATATCTGTCACACTTCAACTGCTGTCCATTATCAATGAGATTTGAGGATAATTGCTTATAGAGCGATTTTTTTTTATGGGCATCTTAACTGACTTTAAAGTGTTTATTTATTTTTTTTTATTTTTTTATTACTAATTTTAATAAATGTATAGACACTTCTTAAACGCCCATAATTAGATTTATATTATCATTCACTTTACTTTCTAATTGCTAGAAACAACACCTGGGGAAATAAATAAATAAGGTTTCAGCTTTTATATAGAAGCCTGATAGGCTAGTGTTTTCAACCAAACCATTAGGCATGCACATAAAATGTCTTAAGAGAATGAGGTCATGCAGGGTACAGCGAGCGGTGTAAGTACACTCTTAAAAATAAAGGTTCCAAAAGGCTGGTTTTGCAGTGATGCCATAGAATAACCATTTTTGGTTCCCCAAAGAATCTTTCAGTGAACAGTTCCTAAAAGAACCATTTTGAAGAACATTTTAAAAATCTAAAGACAATTTTTCGACTACAATGAACCTTTTCTGCATTTGAAAGGTTCCATGGATGTTCAAGGTTCTTCACAGAACCATTGATGATAAAGAACCTTTATTTTTTTAAAGAGTGTATTGTAGTATTATCTCACCAGAATGACTGGCCTCATTAATAGGCCTACGTGAAATTAATTTCCATGATTAATTACTATGCATTTCTATGATTAACAATTGTAGGCATTACCTATTAGCTCACTTTAACAAAATATACATTTCATAAATTCTAAATAAATATGCATTATTGAATAAACGGTCAGTACTTGTAATACGTAAATATGCAAATTATAAGTATATTTAAAAAAACAAAACAAAAAAAAAAACCGTTTAGCCTATTTTAGAATATTTTTGATAAATGTATTCTAGAGGAAATTAAACAGTGGCCTATTTTTGAAAATCGAATCGTCTTTTTGAACATGCCCCGATCCCATAGATTTACATTACACACAAAATGCGTGATTGGATGTGAGGAGAGTTACGACTTGTTTTCTCTCTAAATATGTTCTCCTGTTTGTCCTCCGCAGGAGACAGAAAACCACCGAGTCCCCTAAGCAAGCAGCAGCACGGAGCATTGAGCAATATACACGGACTCAGCCTTTCTACCTCATCCTCGTAACTGCACAGATGCATCAGTTTAGAAATGATCGCATTTCAAGAAAGCAAACCGTAAGTTCAACCAATGCACATCTTTCGACGGTGCTGTGCTGTTCGAGCCCGTGGCCAGCGCTCTCGGAGAACAAGATCTTTGTAAAGCCGAATGAATGTATCCGACTTAGTTCTTTACTGTAACTATAACTGACTCCAGGCTGCGTTGTTTGGTGGCTGGCTGTTTAACCATTATACTGTCATACTGGGTTTGTCTATACTGTTTATGACAGCGACAGCATAGCGGATGCAAAAATGAGATTTGTCTTAAAGCTAAATCAGTACAAAATAATTTTTAAAGAATGGCAATACATTACATAGACGTGTACAATAAATAAACCCTACGTGAACAAAGTAATAAATTGTTAATGTAAATATGAAGAAAGCTTTAGTTATATATTTTTATAAATTCATGTGTAAATATGCTAAATAAAGGTATTGCATAAAAAAAAAAACATCTCAAGTCATATCGTTGTCTTTTTATGAGCACTTAATTTCACTTCAAATTCTCGCAAAGATATATGGAAATGTCTATAACAAACTGCTATGCTCTATGCTCATTCTGCCTAGTGTTTTCAGTACATTTGTGTCCACTCTAAATTAGCAGCAAAAAGTGCTATAACATCTGAATTCTTGCTGAATTTTCAGTAAGAGAGTGTTTCACGCAATATGCTCTGCAAGGAGCGATAAGGCCATTTTGCTGTTTTCTCATGTGCGCTACTGAGCGTAATGGTGCTTGTCCGGATTTGGCGCCTCCAGTGATGCTATCTGTGTTGATGCTGGATCATTGCCACATGGTGCAAAATGTGTTACGATATATATTAAGATTATATAAATATCTATCGATATAGATAATCCTCGATTTGGCAAGTTTTTAAAACGGTTCTACAGTCATTTTGCTTAAAGCATTTGTGATGACATGGTTGATGTTTGTTTGCAACCTCGTGGAAGATGCCGGCTCGGCATACAGAGACAGATCTTCGAGTAATAGGCCTATGCACAATCAAAAACCGTTTGCATTATATTCAATTAACATTATTACCAGGCCTATCCTACGTTTTATACTATTAGTTAAATAGTCGTAAAACTGTTCTGATGGCTACAAGAGAGTTATAGTTTGTTTCTCTCTCTCTCTCTCTCTCTCTCTCTCTCTCTCTTCATAAAGGATCTGGGTCGCATTTCTCAAAAGCATCATAAGCCAAAGCAGATAGTAGAAACAATAATTGCAATCACCTTATACAATTTTTCCCGAAATCATGGTTAAACTGTAAGCAGTAGTCCTACTTGAGAATCGTCGTAGATCTACGAGCGCTCTCTGCAGCAATCCTAGAGTTTAGGTGCACGGTAAACCGCGCTAAACTCAGTTTCTTGCGATCACCTGCAGGACAACGGTGAAATTACAGCTAAATATAATACAGCTATAGTTACAATTCATGTAGCCTAAACATTATGGCTTTAATATCATAATATCATTAATATCATTATTTTATACGTTTAAAATTATTTAAAATAGTTTCAAACAAATGCATAAAAAGCATAAATAAATAATAGATCCTACTAACTAAATAAAGCATTGTAGGCCTACCTGATTTAGACGAAGTTGCAAAAAAAGTCTTAGTTTGTCATGACGTCGCCATTTTTTCCTCCTCTTCCTCTTTTTCTCTGACACCCAAAGGCTTCTGATATCCCCATCACTGTGGAGGAGTAAAGAGCACACTGGAATTAACTAGACTAGAAACGTGCTCACGGAAAACGGAGACCATATAAAAATACATAGGCTAATCTCAAAACTGAATTTAATGAATTGCTGAAAAAATAACTTTAAATATTTCCGGGGGAAGATAAATTGCAAATATTTTAAACAAACAAACAGTTATAGGCCACAATGTTACAATGGACAAACAACTGTCATTTCAGTTGTGTGAAAATTAAAAGAAAAGAAACGAACGCTGGTACCTTGGCACCAAGAGAACAGAAAGAGAAGATAGGCCTGCATAATTACCGTGATATTTGTTTGAAGCTGTTATTAATTGATACAGCAACACGTTTTATATATGCCAGATATTATGCCAAAATTAATTTAATACCTAAACATTTATCACGATATCTTTTTTAAAATAAATTAACACCAATGTGAAAGACAAGTAGTGTGAGAAAAGTTATGTGCACTTCTCGGAGCCAAAACATTATTGAGAAAAGAAAAGAAAATATTGTTTAAAATTTGATCGATGGAACCCGTCTTTTTGAACAATCAATAGGCTAATTAATTAAGTAGCCTAATTAAGTATTAACTGACAGTGTCGGTTCAAACAGCTATCCACGACCATTACGATAGAGTTTCCTAAACCATCTTTTTCGAATTCCGAATATTATTGTGCAAAAGACACAGTAATCACAACAAAATGTCACTAAATGACAGTAGCATATACGACTCCATTATGCTCTCTGTTAATAACATTAACACAACAATAACAACTACTAAAATAAATAAATGCATACATACATATACATTGAATGAATGATCGATCTAAATGTCAAAAGCTTAATTTAAAGCCCAATCAAGGATTTAAGCATGCAATGCAAATATTTATATAAGTAATCTTTAATGGCATAGGCTTGTTGGTCAACGTGGAACATACACTCACGCGAGCTTGTAAAATGTGGTTTTTCTAGTTCTGCACTGTTGATAGTGGAAAACAGAAAAAAAAAAAAAAAAAATGTCACAAATGTTCGCTGAATGAGGATGAAAGTAAAAGATCGGTATCACTGATGGGTGTTTTTTCAGTCCATTTAAATTTCGTAAAAGGTGATGTTTTTCACAACCAAATTAACAGTTAAAATTTTAGTTCTAGTTCAAGTTCTGTTATGTTCATTTCAGGGCTTTCCGTAGCAGTAATGTACTAGAGACTCAGCCTGATGATTTCACGACGGAAAGATCTCTGTTACACGTCCCTGAAACATTGCTGACACTCTATGAATGCATGTACTGTACTTTCCTGCCGTATTAGGCATATAAATATGTCAATGACACCATAGACATAAGACTGTTAGTGAGCAACATAACTCAGTGTATGGTAAAAAGAAATGCAGCGTTTTTCCCAGTTTAGGTTTTCAGTTCGTTCAACATGCCTGTAATACGACTTTCATTCTTTTCTCTTTATCCCCCCCCCCTTTTTTTTTAAACCAATGTATTTATTTATATTATTTGGTTATTACGATTATTGTTTAAAAAAATAAAAATAAAAAGTTTTATTATATTATTGCTTTTCAAAAAAAAAAAAAAAAGAAAAGTAAATTAAATAATAATAAAACTAAATAAATAATGGACAAAATAAAACAAAAATGTAAAACTCACTTTTTATGAACGAATATATTGTAGCGTTAACATGATTCTAAACCAATATGTTATTCATCAGCATACTCAATGTTTGAACATTCTTTCTTGGGGACTGATATGGAAATGATATGGAAATTTCACAAGATGACATTTCCGAAATATATATTATAGGGTATTACAGTCAAACAAATATATATAGACCTGTATTTAATGACACAAATTGTGATGCAATGAATACATGTGTAATATGAACTGTGAGTTATTATGTAATAATCCCTGCCAATGTCCAGTGATGTCTGTTTAGACAAAACCATTTAGCAGCACTTGATTGAGCTCTGATTTAATGATGTAATGCAAAACTTCTGCAAGATTTACTTCCTCGCTTTAAATTAGTTTTACTTCCTTAATTGTATAAAGACATGTTCCCACGCTGAATAGCTTTAACCTGCTGTAACAGTAGTCCAATACCTTCTGTCATTTGATGTACTTGTCTGCAAATGAAAGGGTCACGTCAACGTCAGACTTCTGGGCTAACAACTGAGATAGTGATGCTGCTGTAAACTTCGAAAGCGATGTCATCCATTTGTTAGTATTGTTGTTATAGCAAGGCCATTGGTTCTTTTCTCAGGGAATACATGAACTGATAAAATGTTGTTGCTACATTGGTGCTGTTATAGGACGCATTCATAGTATTACAGTTTTTGGTCACACTTTATATTAGCTGGACTTAACTACTATGTATTTACATAAAAAAAAAAATAAGTACAATGTACTCATTGTGGTCATATTGTATTGCAAAACACTTTTGCTGCTATTGAGGTGGGATACAGGTAAGGTTAGGGACAGGTTTGGTGGTATGGGTAGGTTTAAGGGATGGTCAACAGTGTAATTATAAATGTAATTACAGAAATTAATTACAGATGTAATTACATATAGGTATTTTAAAAAATATATAAGTACAATGTAAAAACATGTATGTACACAATAAGTGCATTGTACCAAATGATTAATTTAAATGTAAGCACATAGCAGTTAAGGCCACCTAATATAAAGTGGGACCCAGTTTTTAATCACTGTTTACAATTTGTTTATTTATTTAGTTGTTAAGTAGCTGCTTGCACTTTACGAGATTTAATTGCAAACAACATACAAAATACTAATTTCAGAAACAATTCACCTAGAGTGTAGAATAATGCTCAGAATAATAATAAGAAAAACATTTTATAATAATAATAAGAAAATTTTAAATGTTTTATAAAACAAATGCAAAAATCCTAAATAATGCACTACACTTGAATGGAACAACATTAGGAGTAACATAAAACCCTAACTAACAACAAAAAACAATAAAAAACAATAATTTAAATGAAATGCCATCAAATGTGAAGTGTCACCTTGGGATTTCAGGAATCTTTTTTTTTTTTTTTGTAAATTATAAGATTACTTTTTTTCCCTTCAGAAACTGTACACATAGCAGATAACAATGAATTGTCCCATAAATCATTGCTCATAAAATGATCTCCAGGGTATCTGTTGAATATACTTATCAAATATAAGATCAGGACTATATCTGATAGTCATGCATTGAGGATCTCAGAAATGACACTATGGTGAAATATCTAACATAACAATTTCATGAAACACTATTAGGTCAAGCGGATTTTTATAGAATGGTTGTAGATTAAGTTAGTGAAACTGCTACAAAAAAAGCAGTTGTTAAAGGTGATTGTAAATCAAACACTACTTTTTGTTGTTATTTTTTTAATTTAATTTAATTTTTTGTTTTAGCTGCTACATTTTAGATAGCCAACGTCAAGTCCAGTTAAAGGTTCTCCTTCACTATAAAAACAGTCAGTTCAGGAGTTCAGTCTACACATCTCTCTGCCTAATGGATTTTATCTTCACTATGAGTGTTTTGATGCTGATATCTAAAAATCCTGTATATGCACTGTAAATCTCTAAAGTGAAGAATGTTGTTCTCCTACAGGCAGCCTTGGAGTAACAAGCTTAAACAGATACTCAGTGGTGAAACAAATCTCATCTGTTCAGCCAAACAATAGTAAGAGGTATGCTTTTACCGAGTCAGATCAGTACTCCTGTCCTGAGAGTGAGTGATTTGTCATTGGCTCTGTTGTGTAAAGGAAAGATAGGACTGGCTTTGTAAAAACAAGTGCTCATCATCAACAATTGGAAGTGATGCAGCGGCTTCACATTACAATGATATTTAATGTTAATGTCTGTCTGTGCGACTTCTGCATTTAGATGAATTTTGCGCTGTCTGAAGTCAAGGATTAGTTAATGTATTGTAACTATGTCAGTTTTCTAAAAAGCATCTAAATAGCAAGTTGTAATGCTGCTTGTTGTCCTTTAATATAACAGATGATTCTCTACTACTTTTCAAGTCGTTGTAACCACTCACCACATCAACCGGTCCCTTTGAAAGCTGAGACACACAGATGGGACAATGAGATTCATCTTCTCTAATTAAAACATAACATGTTCATGTCCTGTCTGACTTCCCCCTCCCCACAGATATGATTCTTGGATGAATGATTTGCTTTGGACACAAAGGCTGTGCAGCCTTAAATGTGCAAAAAACACAGTTTCTCTTTGATCATTATAACTAAATACTTAAATGATGACTGCAATCAAATAACTAGGCCTACAGCAGCAAGACATTTACATTGTCATATTCTGCATTGGATTAGAATGATATTTCACCCATATTGCACATTCTGTCATCATTTACCTACCCTCAAGTTGTTTCAAACAACAGTTTCTTTATGCTGCTGAGCATAAAAGAAGATATTTTTAAGAATCTTGGTAACCAAATAGTTACTGACTTCCATAATATGAAAAAAAAATAAATAAATCCACATTCTTCAGAATATCTTCTTTTGTGTTCAGCAGAAGAACGAAATGCATACAGGTTTGGAACAACTTGAGGGTGAGTAAATGATGACAGAATGTGCATTTGTGGGTGAACTATCCCTTTAACGGTGGTTATGTAAATACTGTAGCTACAAATCGTCATGTTTCACGCATGAAGATGAGACAGAGACCTTTGGTAGAAAATATGTGCTCTGGAAAAATGCTTTTGCGTCCATGGCTTCTGATGCAACAACTCTGTATGTGTGGTGAACAGATCTCTGGGAATGGAAGAAGATGAGTATGATTCCCCCTAATTTTCAGGGACTAGAGAATTAATCATCTGCTAAAATGCCCATCTGTGATTTATTTAAGGAACTGAAATATGTTATGTGTACTTCCTGCCATCTCATGTATTTCTGCAATTACCATCAAGCTGTGTGGCAACGGATTCCACTGTCTCTGAACCAATTTTTGGCACCAGTTCTTATGAGGTGAAAATAAGATGGTGACTTCCCTCAGAAAAAATATTTTTTTGCGGTTAGCCACTGTTCTGTCTTGGTTTTGTGTCTGGTTTATTGAAATGTGAACAACATGGGGAGTACTTTAATGGGCAAAACAGGAATAAAAATGTTGTCATTTTACCCCAGTAGTTTTGTTTTGATGTGTTATGCAAATGGATGTCATTTATATTATGGTAATAAAGCAGGACATTGACCTCTGTAGCGATTTTATTGTGTGAAAATGTAACTTTTAGAATTGGGCCAGATGAAAACATTATGCCATTATGGCTGAAAAATGAATAGAGGTTTCAAAAGGGGGTTCTTTGGTTCCCTAAAGAACTTTTCAAGGAACAATTCTTCAAAGAACCACTGAAAAAAAAAAAAAAAAAACACCTTTTGTCAAATGGAAAGGTTTCATGAATGTAAAAGGTTCTTCATGGAACCATTAATACCAATAAACAAACTTTTTTTTTTTTTTTTTTTAGTAGAGTACAAGCCTTGTCCTGAGGTCACTGCACAATTCAGTAAACACAGTTTAACTTAAAATGTGTGACCTCAATGGTAAATTTACATCAGAGGCTCTCAACATGTACAAATGCATGAACTGAATTCAGAGGTAAATGTTTTTCAACTGGAGTGTCTGGTTATGTGAGAGATGGTCAGACAATGCTTACTGCAATGGTGCGTAACTCAGCGCTAGTGACGACAGATGAAGTAGGTAAGCTAGCAAGAGATTAATGTGTGATGTAAATACAAGACTTGCACGCAGACAAATGAATTTTTTTTTTTTTTGCTGTGCTAGTGGGGAGGCAGTGTCTGACTGAAGTGAGGCATGCGGAAAGTTTCCAACGGGACCTGACAAGCAGCCATGATACACCATGTACACAATGAAGCTCGGAATGAACGCTGCCACCATCCTGTCTGCAACAGACAACAACAAAGGATGGGACACATTAATCATCTTTGACAGCATGCCACTCCTAGAAACTTTCACCTGATTTCCTCAGACAACTTGATTAGTCTTAACCTAATCTTGATTAGCTACAACTTGGTGTCCATGCAGTGCTCCAAGTCAAAGAAAGAAAAGTCATTGTGAAAGGATTGTACTTTTTATGCAGTGCCCTTTGATCACTGTGCAAAAATTTGAAAACGAATATGTACATATTTATACAAAAAGTTTGGTGAATAATTTTGTACAGGCAATAAAGTTACATCATGTCATAACTGTGGTTTTCATTTTTAGCGCACTCAGTTCAAAACGATTTTTGTGGTCATCGGACATAACTAAGCCTATAGATAATAATACAGCAACAAAAGTTACGAGAAAAAAAAAGTAATTAGCGCTTAAAGGGCAGAAACAGAAATACCATATTTATTGTAAATATTACATACCAAGTAAAACTTTTTTTGAATACTTAAACTCTCTTAAGCATGCAGAATAATTTTCTATCAGATCTGATCTAGCAAACTGACGTCCTCTTCACGAGTGAATCACTCTTTTGAGTCAAATACTTGGTCAATTGGGTTGAAGATGACAAAAATGTTTACAACCTTGATAAAACCCAAGCATGAAAGTTTAACCCTCAGTGGGCCATAAGCAGATTGCATTAAATTGTTCAAATGAGACTTCATACAAATTTGCCAAAACATAAGACAGTTATGAATTGCCATGACTGGGCTTTATTAAGTGCAACACTTACATGAGAGGAGTCCATTTTCTCAAAAAGAACTTGACATTACCATGATAGTAACATTACAAGACAATATGCTGGTTCTACCAAGTGTTGCAAACCTTAATTATTTTATATAATATTGGCTTACTCTATATTATTTTATATTGTTATTAATAAAATGTCAGTTTTGCATAGCATCCTTTTTTCAGTCATTTTGTTCAAATTAATCAAATTAAAATAAAATAAAAGTTAAATTAAATTAAAGTGTGTGTGTGTGTGTGTGTGTGTGTGTGTGTGTGTGTGTGCACGTTTTTGTGAAAAGTCAGGACATAGATTTGTTTAATGACAAGGGTATGACAGGTATTACAAGGTGAAGGTGACATCTCAGGACATTGACCCATGTCCCCACTTTTCAAAACGCTTATAAATCATACAGAGTGAGGTTTTTGGGGGGAAAGTTGAAATGCACAGTCTCCTGTAAGAGGTAGGGTTAGGTGTAGGGTTGGTGTAGGGCAATAGCACATACAGTAAGTACAGTATAAAAACCATTACGCCTATGGAATGTCCCCACTTTTCACAAAAACGAACATGTGTGTGTGTGTGTGCGTGTGTGCGTGTGTGTTTCATGCATATTTATGAACTATGAACTACTTGATTTCTTGTGAACATTTGGTGTAAACTGTCACATGGCCCTCTGTCCAAGTCAAAATGCTATACCATTATATTTGATATGGAAAACACTTAAAAGTGTGTATTGTTAATTTATAATACTCTCCTGTAGCTCAAAAAAGTAGAGCATGAAACTAGCAATGCTAAGGAGCAAGAATTGAACTGATCAAATGTAAATGTACCTTGACTGCAATGTGAGTTGCTTTGGATAGAAGTGTTGGCCAAAGACTGCTCTTACTCATAAATTAATCATGATCACACTGTTATAACAAAATAAAATAAAATGTGTTCTTGGTTTATCATGTCCTTTTAACCTCAACTGAATTTGTAAAAATATTAAAGTATATTACTATATTATTTGCCTATGAGCATCTAATCCTAAATGATTTTCACTGTAGTTTCCAACCATCTACAACATACTTGCTCTAACTTCGTGTAGTTTGTTTCATTAGGCTATCAATGCAGATACATGTGCTCACTTAGCTGTGAAAATAAATAAATAAATAAATAAATAATTGTTATTAAATGAGTTAGTCATGAAATTGTGATGAATGAATACTGGTATGGTTTCCAGTGTGATTTCATAATATGATCCCCCTCTCACCCCAAATGAATTTTTATGTCACTGTTGTGGTTTTGATGCATTGCGTCGCTCACTTGCAATAGACATGGTGTTTTACACAGATGAGTACATGCGGTAGTCCTCTGAACAGCCCCTAGCAGTTCCACACAGATGGTTCCGCGGGTCTTTGAAGAGCATGGAGCGTGGCCAGCCGTGGAGAAGCGGTCATGTCCTCTTATTAGTGTAGCTACTCCAGTTCAATCTCCATCTCAACATTTCCAGCCTGTAGACTGACTAATTCAGTCGAATGTTATCAGAATGACAAGTTCAGATAGAAAAGATACTCGCACACCTCATGAGAAGTGTAGTATGCCAGATGCTAGTCATAGCAGGAGTTCTTTATCAGTTTTGACAGGAATCTAAAACACAGAGGTGTGAGCATAAAAACTGGGGTGACACTTTACAATAAGGTTTTATTTTTGAACTATATTTAATGCCTCAATTAACATGAACTAATAATGAGCAATGCATATTGTTAGTCCATGTCAGGTCATGTCCATTACATAACATTAATAAATACAACTTTTGATTTTAATAAAGTAGTTAAAATATATAATAATATACTTGCTAATGTTAACAAATGGAACCTTATTGTAAAGTATTACCAGAAATGGTTTTATCATGCCTGCTGGTGATGTGATAATGTGATTATTTTTTGAGTTGATATTTAACAATTACATACCAGACCCTCAATTATATGAACTACACTACACTGAAAAATAAATAAATAAATAAATAAATCTAATCAATCAAAATGTTCAGGAGATATTTCTAACTAATCATTAAAAATGAGATTAGGTTGATTTAGCTATTAATAAAAAAAAATAAATAAAAAAAAATCAGTTTTAGGTTACCTGACTTATTTACCAGAAATGTGGTAAAGGATATACAGTTTATTTATTTATTTTGTTTTAAGTTGTAAATAAAACAAAGGTTATTGTAATATGTTTTACAAGAAAATACTGTCTCAGTCTTCCTACTTCAAAATGTCATTTTTAATTTAATTTAGGGTGTTACTTGCCATTTATTTTCAATTTGTGACAACTTCTGAATGAAAATTAAAAATCCTACACCCTTTTTTCGTTTTAGTACAGTTCACTTCATATTTCTATATTAGTTGTTCTTTTGCAGTTGTTCCCTAATTAACCGAACAATAGATTCCCAGCAGAGCGTTGACTGTGTCATATAAGCATTTTCTTCAAAGTAGGTTATTTGCTGAGTTTCAGATGCTTCTTGGCAGTAATGGGGAACGCAACATGATCCAAGAGCAAATAGCTTTATTTGAGCAGAGTCGCATCATTGCAGAGGCCAAACCATGCCTTTGTACTAACAATCTACTGATCACACTATGCAAACAGAGCCCAGAACATCCTTTCTGCCCAACCTTTCTGTAGAAGTACAGGTCTCCTCTGGACTTTGGAGGACCTTAGATGTTTGTTAGGTTGATCAAGCTTTCTTGAATGTAATTGCATGGCACACTGGATCACATGTGAAGGCTAATTTGCTTTCTTGGATGAGTAAGTTTCATAGAGTGAGGGTCTATTGAATATTCTCTGCACTAGGAATAATATAATGAAGCAAACATAACCTAAAATAATTGTTTTATATATAATCCTAATGGTGATTTCTGCTTCTCTTGATTTATTAAGCATTATAGTCTACAATATATTCTGGTCTCTGGTTGTCTATCCTGAAAATGTTTCATATTAATTGTGACTGAGGTATCATAATACACAGTCAAAAGAATTCACCTCAAACCATCAGCTTTGTGGGAAACGGGAGCACAAGTGTTTAGCCGCCACTCCAGTCAGTCGTTATCTGTGACTCCCAACGTCTCCTCATTCTTTTGTAGGTAGGAACAAAAGCTTTGTGTCAGGAGATTTGAGGAAGTGCTTTTAGCCTCATCTTGTAGTCTGTGACTCAGGTGTCTGCTTTGGTCTTGAAGGGCAATTTCCTGAAGAAAAGTTTGGGATCCTCTGAGTAAATTCTAAGCCCGCCTTTCAGTCTACTTTGCACCTTTTTGTCACCCCTGAAATGCAAAGCAAACAAACACAGTTGAGCAAGCCCTGTTAGTTAGTCTATGGTGTCAGCAGGTGACTAGTCCATAGTGGGTCCACACACCCACAGCGGCATTTTATTCTTCTGTGCAAATGGGCTGTGTTTGAGAGAAACACACTATTGTTACTTTTTATTGGGCGCTTTCAATAGTTTGTGTTTTTAGAATACACAGTTCTCCCTAAATGTTGTGCTGAAAAGGTGTCTGATTTATTTATGCAACAAAATCTCTCTAATGTCGTGTAAAATGTTATTGGTGGCAGTTCACATTCTACTAACTTTAAGTAAATTAGCAACTACATGTCAACTAGCAGTCATTAGTGTATTAACAGACTATCTGCTTAATATCTGCTAACAATTTATACTGATGATTTTCCAACAGACATTCTACTAACCCTAACCCTATCCTATCAATATACTACATATATTGTCACAAAGTTACGTATAGCTAGTAGAAAGTGGACTATTGAAATAAAGTGTTACCATCTTATTTACTGAATCCCATTGAATGTTTAGAGTCATCAGTATACATCACACATTATAAAGCTATTCATAATGTACATTGCAATGCATTATATCGCATAAATAATCATAAAGTTAAAATGCAGTATAATATTTGAAACGGATTATTCATCATGTGTTTTGAAGCATTTCTAAAAGTATTGCAATGTATTACAACCATAACTACATTTACTCGTGAGATCATGTAATGCATTATAAGGTGCTATACAAGATATAATTAATGCATTAGAAACCCTTTTTATAATGCATTATAAACACAGGCTTCAAGTAAAGTGTTCCCGAGTGATCTAAGAAATTCATCGCAAATAAAGGCACAGGGCTATTTTCCGATGATTAGTTTTCAGCATGCATTTGTACTTCTTTCTCTGTCTGCACCTTCCTCTCTTTTTACTGACAGTGGTCTCCACTTTCATCGCATGGAAATAATAAAGAGGTCAAGCAAATACCCCTCCTCGTGGGTGTTGATGGTGGGGATAAAGGAAGATGGATGTCCCTGGTGTCAACATCGCAGGTGTTTGCTTTTATGACCAAGCATAGTCTGCAAGCAGTTTCTCATTACAAATCTGGAGAGCGGGACAGCCTTCAAGACTCCTCCGTTCATACAGTGTTCTTTGGACTGTGTAATTTAAGAGGCTAATTTTAGGGGGAAGCAAATCTGATTTTATTCAAAGCAGATCTATGTCAAATGGAGATTCACCACTGTGGTCAGACTTCAGACCAAGCTTAGTAATCTGCCTTTTTTGTGTTCTGCAAATCTTTCCACTTCACTAAAAGAGCTCACTTGAGTAACTCCCTGTTTGGAACAAGAAGTAAGTAGTTCAAGGAGCTAAAAGTTATTGACCCAAAGTTTGAAGATGTGATGTTACTAAAGCCATATTGTGTGTGTGTGTGGGGGGGTGTCAATCGATCAGAGAAGACTTAGCCATTAGAGACTACAGTATTTTCTTCTTCAAAGCATCAACTTAGTATTTTAAACCTTAAACCTTAAGATAAACATGCATATAGAGGTGAAATAGTGAATAGCATGGAATGTCATAGCTGTTACAGAATTGTCTTCTGGTCTGCTTGTGGAATTGGTTATTACACAGTGGTTCATCTTAAATCAGCCAGCCTAATAAAGACAGCACATTTAACTTCTGAACAGCCTCAAAGGGCAAGGATTTTCTCTCCAGGTTCTCAGTCTGGGTTGATACACTGTTTCTTTCAAAACATCTGTAAAGAATTACGGCCTTACTATTAAAATTAAAATGGAAAACCTTGGCTCTGAGGTCAAGAAAAAATAAGGATGGACTAACAAGGATGTTCAGTCTTTCACTTTGATGTTCTGCATCATCCCAGTGTAGTGGTCAGTCAGCTGCTGCTGACCATTAATTAAAGGTTTAAATAATTAACATAATACATAATATAATAGTACATGCAATTTGTCTGTTGTGTCATATCAACATACAGTATATATCAACAGTAGTAATTCAGTTACAGTCGGGTAGACTTTGATATCTTGGCTACACTATTCAGATAAAAAAATAAAAGAAATAATGGCAAACGAAAAGGTGAATGCACACCAAAACAAATATTTACATGCTAAATAAAAACCAAGATCACTCGTGTACAGTAGCTGACGTTGACTAAAAAAAAAAAAAATTATATTAAATATCATTATATAAAAAAAATAATAAAAAAACAACACGAATGAATTTGCATTATACTATAATATAAATAAAGGTGTAATAAAATCAGTTTACATTTGAAAAAGCTCACTTATTCATTCGTAGGTGGAAAAATGGCACAGAAAAAGTTTATATTGAAAATATCGTTTGCAACAAATATGTGTGCGTTCTCTGATAACAGCTGACAGATAGTGATACTGATGAACCAGTGACTGGATATTTAGGGCTTTGCAGCCATATGGAGACAATCAAAGCGAATAGCAAAACACGTCCTGAAGCATACAAAATAAAATGACTTCATTTCTTGTTATGTAAAGTTTATTATTTATATAATGTAGTATTACCATCTTCCAATCATTAGTATTAAAGCAATAATTATGTTTTAGTATTGATTCATAGTATATGTTTTTTTTTCTTTTCTTTTTTTTTTTTAAATAAAACTAAATATTATGTTATACTGTTTTCACAAAATGTTTAACTGTGTTTGCTCTAGAAAGAACTTCTAAACAGTGTCAAAATCACTGTCAGAATGAGATTTACTACCAACTGTAAGTAGGTAAGATCGTTTGGTTGGTTTATTGATTGATTGATGTAAACCAAAGTTTATTAAAGGCAATATTTACCTGGCAGGGTTATTATATTTAACTATTAAACTCTAAAATTTATTTAAATAAAATAAATGTTAAATGAACTTACATAAAAAATAAAGTTTTTTTTTCATATAAACAAATTATTAACAAAAACTATAATAAAGCAAATTTTTAATTAAATCATAAAGAATATAAAGTTTTTTGTTGTTTTTCATATGAACTCAAAATATTAACAAAAACTTTAATAATGTCTAAATGAAAGAGATTTGCTTTTATGATTGCTTTTATCATAATGTAATATTATATGACAGCCAAAAGACTTTGGCCTTATTTTGATCCATGTATGTTCCTCAGTTTCTCCAGCTCGCATCAGTGATGTGACTTCACCTCTGTGCTCATTTCAAGCCACATGACTGGACAAGTACACTAGACTAGTACACCAGAGGTGGAGGCGGCTGATCTTTCTGAGTCTGTCACCCTCGAAACGCCTCTCTCCTCTCTTGCTCTGATAATCATCTCTAATGAATAGCTGTGTGTGGCTGAATGATAGCGATCATGTCAAGGAGGGTAAGGTTCAGGTCTCAGAAACAAATCACAACATTCCATCTTAACCATCTGGATGTCTTCCATAATGCCACACACTCACTGATTGTGCTTGTAATGGACCTACACCAAAATCAAACTTGGCACCACCCAAGCATTCTTGGCCGTGTCCCCTGTTGCTCTGTGTGTGAGGTGGCCCATATCAGGAGCGTATGGGCCGCTCATTGTGTGTGTTGTGTTCTGATGTGAGGTGGAGATAGAACACAGAGCGTGTGTGTATGTGCATGTGCATGCGTTTTGATTGTGATATTTGTTGTTTGTGTATGTATGGTGTACTGTATGTATATAGGGGTAAGTGTTGACGTGCTCATGCTTGTATGCTTGAGAGGGTATGTTAGTCATTTATATGTATGTAAATATATGTACACTAAAAATATTATAATTTTAACAGTAAAAGACTGTAAAATTGCTATGGTAAAAACTATATGTATCTCATGTTATGTCATTTAACAACATAAGATAAAACATTACTTTATTGTACCATGATGCTTTGATTTATCATGTGACTTTCTTTCTTTTTTTACCATCTGCATTTTTAAGGTGGTTGTCAGTAAAAAATAAATAAATAAATAAATAATGGATTTAATAATTTGGTATATTAACACTATTTCAGTTGAAATTTATTTTCTGTTTGTTTATTTTTTATTTATTTATTTCTCTTTCTCAATTTAAGGTCAATCTGTAAAATTAAATGTTGCTACCACTTTTTTTAGTGTATATATATATATATATATATATATATATATATATATGCATGCATGTAGATTTGAGTGAGATTAAATTAAAGAGAAGAAAAAAAAATAAATCAATGTAGCAACTGGTGCTATAAAATCTCGTTTTGTATCTATAAGGTCAAAACTGGCCTTTTCTCAAAAGTCTGTGTTTAAGAGGAAAGCTTATCGTGAACATGGCCAGAGACGAGGGGTGATTAGCAGTGTTCTGTGCTGATATGGCAAATGATGTTTAATAGCTCTTGAGACTGTTAAGACTTTTTGTGGTGACTAAGTCAGTAATTGATGTAAAACGCTGCCTGTCGAGATACTGAGATGCCGAACCGCAATACGTCACATGGTGGCTGCTGTTATGTCAGGGTGTGTCATGGATCTAATTATTATGTCAACTTAACTTGCGATTCACCCAAACAGAACTTTAAAAGGGAATTTCTACTTATGGTTTGATTTGCCCTCAAGGGTACACAAATGCATAATTACTACTGTCACATTTTGACAAATCCCTGTGATCGTCTCTATTACTTTGACAGAGGCTGCCACAATCAATCACAGTCTTTTGCTATCACAATCTGATTGGTTGATTGATATTGCAATAGGTGTCACTAATAGTGAAATTATCATGTCAAAATAATATGTACAGTGTCATGTAAATCAGTGGCATATCATTTACTGTTCGGTCTTGTAGCAGTAGTTGAGCAAGTGTCAAAAATGACCATATAAGGGCCAGTATTTACCTATTTACAATATGGAATTTTTAAGAATAAAATGTGTGTTTTTTTTTTTCTAACCACACACTAACTAACTAACTAAATAAATAAATACAAACATAATTATACACAATGCACAATATAATAATAATAATAATAATAATAATAAAAACAGCTAGAAAATATTTTATTTGGCT
This sequence comes from Onychostoma macrolepis, assembly GCF_012432095.1. Taxonomy (NCBI): domain Eukaryota; kingdom Metazoa; phylum Chordata; class Actinopteri; order Cypriniformes; family Cyprinidae; genus Onychostoma; species Onychostoma macrolepis. Next base: position 28,359,033 of record NC_081171.1, on the reverse strand, counting down.
TAGAATATAATATTTCAAATTTGTTAAATGTAGTTTTATTAACCAAATTTAATTAATTTAAAAAAATTTTAAGGATATTTTAAATATCTTAAATATTTTAAATATCTGCCCTGCATTTCTGACCTGGTTTTATCAATATTGAAAAGTTTCATATAAAAATGCATAAAAATAAAAAAAATTCCACTGTAAATGAAGTATGTTGTCATTTGCCAAAAAAAAAAAAAAAAAAGTTTTTGATTTGTTTTAATTTTACTTTAAAAAAATCAAATATATATATATATATATATATATATATATATATATATACACATACTGTATGTGTGTGTGTATATACATTATATATTAATGTTAAATGTAAATGTTAAATTAAATGTTATTTTTCTTCTTTTATTATCATCAACTGAAACACAATTCCGAGAATGAATAAGTATAGCTGTAATGTTGTACCTAATATAATGGATGTCGAAAATTCCTGTTGAGGACTGAGCAGGTCCATTTTTCTAATCCTCTGAGTGAAAAATGCGACCTGCTGGCAACAAAGCTTGTTTTTTTTTCTCAAAGCTGAGACAACCCTAAAAGCTTCCTACCTGAATCCTTTATCCAAATATTGAGAGAGACCCTCTTGATATTCTAACTCACTGCTATTTACCCTGAGATTCCAGGGATTAACAACATCACTAGTCATTCCTTTGGAGAGAGTGAGGATAAGCTTTCACACGTTTCACCTGTTTAACTGAAACTGGACAGCCTTGTAGAATAAGAAATAGAGATTAATTGCAGTTAAAAGGGGAGAGAATAAATGACTTCCTTTTAGAGGTGGAATAGGTATTCAGCAATGCATGATATTGAAGCAAAAAAAAAAAAATAATAATAATAATAATTGTCAGGATATAAAGTAATGGTAACACTTTATTTTAAGGACCAATTCTCACTATTAACTAGCATGCATATTACTAGCACGTTGGCTGTTTATTAGTACTTATAAAGCACATATTAAGGCCTTATTTTAGTTCCCTTAATCCTACCCAATACCTACACTTAACAACTGCCTTACTAACTATCAATAAGTAGCAAATTAGGAGTTTATTGTGGCAAAAGTCATAGTTAATAGTTAGAACTGGACCTTAAAATAAAGGAAAATAAAGTGATATATTGAAACTCAAGTAGTGTTATTAGTATGAATTATTGGCAATAATAATGTCTTATTAATAGTTACACAAATATTGTAATATATTTGACCCTGGACGACAAAAAACAGTCTTAAGTGTCAATTTTTCGAAATTGAGAATTATACATCATTCCATTCCATATACAGCTTTCCATTGATGTATGGTTTGTTAGGATCGGAAAATATTTGGCCGAGATACAACTATTTGAAAATCTGGAATCTGATGGTGCAAAAAAATCAAAATACTGAGAAAATCGCCTTTAAAGTTGTCCAAATGAAGTTCTTAGCAATGCATATTACTAATCAAAAATGAAGTTTTGATACATTTATGGTAAGAAATTTACAAAATATATTCATGGAACATGATTTTTACTTAATATCGTAATGATTTTTGGCATAAAAGAAAAATCGATAATTTTGACACATACAATGTATTTTTGGCTATTGCTACAAATATACCCCAGCGACTTAAGACTGGGTTTGTGGTCCAGGGTCACATATATTTTACTGAATACATTTGACCACATACAATATGGTAGTCTGATAAAGTGTGAATGTTCTATGTAAGGTTTTTTTTGGGGACTTCTGTTCTGATTTCTCCATCTGTGAAAAGTTGTAGACCATTGGATGACTAACCCGCCTTGAGCGCAACAACCCCCCGCTGGATTCTGATTTATTCAGCTCTGTGATTTACTTGATTTGCGCTTTTGAGTATATTGATGTAGTGCGCAGTATATTTATACATATGATGAAATATGGTTAGTCAGCGTTTGACTTCCTCTTTGAGTTGTACCTGTTTGTTGACCTGAACTTCTCTCTGTTGGAGATGGCACAATAGGCAGCCTATTCGCAACAACTGACCCCTGCAGCACGTCCTGCCATAATGGAAAGTGTCCGCTTCCAGCAGATGCCTCGCGGGAGTTTGGAAGGGCCATTTTACCTGACCTCAGCTCTTGAGCTCATGAGGCTGATGATGTAGAAAAGACATGATGCATGCAGGGAGGACGCCATCGAATGGGAAATGGAAAGTGACGGAAGATTTCATGGATTTCAACTCTACATCGTGTTTCAACAGAAAACACATCCTGGCATTTTCTTTTACCCCAAATTGCGCACTAGCTTTTATTGTGAATAATGTAATACATTAACATTAGCCTGCAAGAAAAATGCAGTTATCTGTGATTGAGTATGGAAGACTGGGGGATGCATTTCCTCTGTCATACACTGAGTGGCAGGAGATCTGTAGTGATTTTTTTTTCCCTCTTGTGGTTGGTCTTGCTCTCTAAGGCCATTTCCTCTAATGCATCTCAGCTGCTTCAACTCCCATTGTAACATATACCAAGGACTCAAAATCAACTACCATAGCACTGGAACTGTTTTTCATAAGGCATGAAGATCTGCTGTGAGTCAAAGTGTGATGGCTCTTCTATTGTGATTGGTAACATTTCCTACCCGGCGTGCCACACAAGCAGGGGAACGCCAATGAATCAGAGCATTTTTAATGGAAATTATGTTTCGTATATTAGCCCACACAGACATGATGTGACATTTTACAGTGTGACGTGTTAAAATTGATTAGTTGTGAGCAAGATTGATTAGGCATAGTGGCATCATCTAGTTAGCTAAGGTTAGGCTATTAAAAACATCTCATAATCTTTTTTTTTATTTTTTTTTTATTATTATTGTGCTTGGTTTTCTTTCTTTTTTTATTTGAGGGAAAAAAATTGAGAGCGCTGGTGTTTGTTTTTGTTTTATTTGAGAGGTGTCCAACCCTGCATGCACCATGACCTACGCTACCATTACTCATCTTGAAAAGCTTAAATATACACACCTTTATAAACTAGACACGACTTTTCAAAATATATATATGAGTTATGAACCTCCTCCTCCTCCTCGCTTTTCTCGCACATCTAGACAGCTTTCACATTTGAAAAGGAATTTGTTATCCAGGGATTCTACGCTCCTTCAACGGCTGCGACTGCATACGGCACTGCTGGTTTTCCAAGCAGATGAATCCTCCTTATGAATCAGAGCTAGGTTTCGGGCCAGAAGTGAATGTGTGTGTTGGACTAGGCTACATATTTCTGAAGACCACACAGGTTTCCAGCCTGACGTCCAACTCTCTCTGCTGCCCTCCATCTTTGTCTTGACATGTCTCCATGGAAATGAGGTCACAAGTTCAACAGCAGCAGGGGGATGGACAAGACAGAAGGCCGGGCAACCTGCAAAATACCCACCGCCGAAGACAGAAAGACAGTCTATGCCTCTGTTATCTTTGAAAGCAGCAGTAAAATAGATTAACGTAGCATACTGTTATCAGGACAAACAGTAAGATGCTAGGTCCCAAATGAAAATGCTGTAACACATTCTACGAAGCCTGCAATGCCCTAACCCTAACCCTAATCTATTAGCATGATAAGAGTATTCTTAATTCAATATAATGTTTGCATAATGCCTTTTTTGGTAACACATTCTATGAAGCCTGTTTTTATAGTGCATTATAATACATACATAATGTCAAATGAATGAATGAATGTTGTACCGTCTCATGAATAATCACAAAAACAGTTACTTAGCTATTTGTGGTTATATCTTTTAAAAGTATTATGTTTTATACATTATATGAAAACATTATATTTACTTAACTTACAATAAATTATATTTTCCATAATTATTATATGTCTCGAATATCTTGATATTGCGGTAAACGGGAAACACTCAGATATAAACAACCACTCATAAGATGCAGTAAGATAAGGTGCAGATCTTAGACAATGTCAAGATATGAGCCTTATAACACATTACTATGGCAACTTTAATGCATTATAATTTAGGTGGAAATTAAACAATTTGTTAAACATTTTATAAATTATCCTTAAAAGGTATAACTACTGTAAAAATAGGTAAGCATTATAATTTATTACAACTGTTATGATCAGTTTTTATAAGGCATTATGCATGCAATGTAATGCCATACACTGATATGAACTGGCTGTATGATTTGAAAACATTTTCACTCATAAATTACTAGTGAATTTTAAAAATAGTTATAAAGAAATCGCAAGTAACAGTGGAATAAATGTGATTTATTATAATGAGAAATTCTGAAATAGTATTTTAAGGCATACTCCAATAATCTGTTTTAATGAAAAATATTTCTTACAGTATAAGAAAACCTATATAATCCATTATAAATACAGACTTATTATTATTATTGTTAGACAGATGTCTCGATTAGCCTGGAGTCGCGCCTACCGATGTTTCACACAAATTTCTCTGCAGCAAATTCGTTTAACCTGTCCTTGTGGATATTTACGTCTGTGCCAGGGGAGTCTGTGCAATGACCTTTGACCTCACACTCCCTAAAGAGCCACTGCACAACTCCCTGCTCCCTCGTATCCTCACACAAATATACACGCAAACAAGTCATTTCATTATCTGCCGAACACCCGCGAGAAGAAGCGGAAGAGTCCACAGAAGGAGATGAGAGAGGAGCAAAATGTAGACGCTGGTGATCTCATCTGAAGCGCTGAGGTTTTACCATTAAAAATGCATTCCCACCATGTTGTGCCATAAATGACCTCACCAGTCATGCTGCTGCAGTAAACTAAACTAACAGGAATGTGCAGTAAGAAAAACAGAGCATGTGGCGAGGAGCACCGCAACGGGACGAGGAACTGCCTGCCGGGGGTGCTTTAATGCCGCACTGTTAAACCATTGTCCTCTCGACGAGTGCAAGCGCTTGTTTGACATAGCGGTGGCCGAGATGCCCCCTCTTACCCAAGAACATCTCAAGCAGCCTTGGAGGAACGATTCCCTCTGCTGTGAAAAGGGACTTCCATATGCACTTGGACTTCCAGTGGCCTTCTAACCCAGAACAGATGTCCACAGTAAAAGGCGCTGATCCGCAGAGGCCCCTTCAGCGTGCAGCCGGGGCCAGATTCTGGACGGTATGGTGGGGAGAGCCGGGCCAGTCAGCACCTGATCAAACTGCAAGGTTTACAATAAGGAGGTGTAAAAGCATCTCCCCGTGCACTCCTGGACCAGAGGCCTTTCAGAAACAGCAATATTTTAGAGTCTAATTGGGTAGAGCAACAGACTTCGGGCTCCCGAGAGACCACTGTGCGAGCTGTTACAACCCACCTCCTGTTACAAGCTCGGCTGCCGCATAATGACCTATCAGCTGTCTCTTACAATCTCTCTGGAGAAATAAAAACTTACCCTCCACTCTAATATATAATGTAATGTCTTTATTTCTTTTTCCCCTTTGGTTCCATTTATGCGTTTAGCGTTTGAAATATAACATCCTGACAGCCTGTCATAGCTCGCATTTGTTGGGGAAGTGGGTTACACTTTATTTGGATAGTCCACTTTAAACATTCTACTAACTTTAGGTAACTTTGCAACTCTGTGTCAACTAGCAGTCATTAGAGTATTGTGGTTAGGGTTAGTAGAATATGTTGACATGTAGCTGCAAAGTTACTTATAGTCATGTCTGTTGGGGAACATCAAAATAAGTGTTAGCAGATATTCAACAGACAGTCTGCTAATACTCTAATGACTGCTAGTTGACATGGAATTACTTATTTCAGGGTCTGTCATCTCACGAACAAGCTGATTGTCATCATTAATGGTGCATTAACAAAAGACACAAACTGAGCAAACCAATGACAACCAGGCATGCGTTTTTGTTTAAAGGGTGGTCTCCTTAGATCAGCCAATGAAGCGAGGTAAAGACTTGTTCACATGCTATTAAACAATATCCAGGTCAGATAAGTTTGGTAATCTGCTCAGTATGTACAAAGTTTATTTTGCAAAGAAAGCTATAACAACCTAAGCTAATATTTACAAAGAAACCATAGCCAAATAACCAGTCTTTTTCCCAGAACTTCAGGCAAATCTGTTTAAACTCTTACAAGAACATCGTCGTTCGTGATACGTGTCAGTGTGTCTATCAGTGTCATTAAATGTCCCCCTACATTCTTCCCCGATTATTCATATTTCCCTCGCAATGTTTCCAGATTCCCTCAATGGACGCCTTGGTGGTCCCGCTGTTGGTCACTATTAAAATGACATTATTTTTCTTCCCCTTGACCCCTGGCGATGTCTACAACATGCTGATGCCCTCTCCTGGAAACGGCAGCTGTGTGTAGTTAGTGAACAGGAAGCAGCTGTCAGAAGCGGCTGCTGTGTGCGTGGTGCTCAGGCCATTCCCGGGACAGTCCTCCGCAGGTTAGCCGTGTTTGTTTGCAGAACATGCGTGATTTGGGCACAGACACTCTGCTGGCAATGGACTGGAGGAATACTTGTGCGCACGCAGTACATGAATAGGACCAGCAGAAAACCTGCTCATGTTGACCAGACTCCCTACATTTCAAGTCTTATGCAGAAATGCTATTAATTCTATTAACACTATTCATTCTTGACTGTACTGTTTTTAATACACAAATTTCTGAGGCCTCTAAATGATCAACATGATCAAAAGTTCGCTGAAAAATCTGTTATAGACAATCTACTACATGCCTGCTGTCATCTAATTGATGTTGTGGTTCACATGTCTGAAATCTTTAGTAAAGTAAGTATATTTTTATATTATTAGTAATATTTCAAATTTTCAAGATGATTACTTGTAGGACTGAAGCAACTTGGCTTTACTTGATCTGAAACTACAGAGCTTTGATTATAAAAGAAAGCCTTTAAATATCATCTTACTAAGACATATTATTGGGAGATAGATATAGTGACAACTGATATTTATATTTATTATGTAAGTATCTGCTGTACTGTTATAAAGATCTCATTGATTTACATTAAGCTATCAGAGTTTCATCTTACTTTTGGCCATATAAATACCAACATCTGATCCATATTGCATATTTTGTTTTCATAAAATCCTGATGCATCAAATATGATACACAACAAAGAACATATATGCAAATTGATTGATTGACTGACTGAGTTACATTTTGTCCTTTATTGGTTAATTTCAACAGTATGCCACTGTCGACATTACTTTTTTTTTTTTTTTTTTTTGTCAGAATGGCCAGACATAGCAACACTGAACCTTTTTAAATCAGGCATTACTTTTGGTACAGACATTCATTTGGTGCTGAAATTATAGGATGCACATCCATGCCTTTTAATGTTAACCCAGATATACATGATCCAAAATATAATCATATAGACAAACTTTATGTAATTGAATTTAGATATGTTTTATATACTGAATGTACTTTTGTCAAAAACATTTGCACCGCAGTACTTAGATGTGTGAGAAAGTGCATGGCAGAAGGTAGTAACTGTCTTTTTAAAGTTTTCTTTGAGGGGAAATGGCCATAAAAGACAGCCTATAATTGTGAGAGACGAGATCCAGTAAAGGGCACATCTACCAGAATGATTTCATTTGGTTTTCATTTGGCCCAATCTCTCACCAACCCTTTGCTCCAGTGGATCACTTGACTCGTTACTCGCTATGGAGAATGTCTAATGAGGGGCAAAAATCAAACCTTAAGGTAACCGGACACTATACTGTACATTGTAAAGACTTGTCAACCGCCCAACCCACGAAGAGCTTCATTGCCTGATCAAAAGATGGTCGAGACTCTTTAAAATTCCTCTTCTACAGTTAAATTTAATGCAGACTCATTAGGCGACATACAAGAGATTAATGTGCAATTAAATGTGATCCATTGGTAAAATGAACAATGTTTTGTACGCTCACTTTACGAAAAAAAAAAAAAAAGTTGATAGACAACTATATATTGTTTTTATTTTATGATGTCAATTTGGATTTTCACAAATTTAAAAGCCAGTTTGCTGAAAATCAAAACTTGCTTACCAGCAAAAGCAGAGGCTTGTGATAATTTCAAGAAATTAAAAAGCTGGTTGGTACAACATCAAATCAGAAGCCTTAGTGTACGATTTTTGTTCATTTTCCATTGTCATCCATGTCATTACATTACTAGACAGGAGGATTGTTTAGGGGACAGGAAGCAACCACGTCTCATTATGGGACTAATTTTAGTTTCAGGAAAAGATGTTTAGGACTTTTGGCTCAGAACCCATTTGCCGAAGTGCTTGTTCTTTTTCCCAGTTGTGAAATAGGAGTCATTTTGATTCTTAGTGAACTCAAAAGAAACAATTTACAGCATATACAAAGAAACTTCAAAAGTGCCTTATCAGAACAGGCATCAAACATGAGCGATTCCACATGAAACAGCAACTTAGTGTTTACAATAATTAGGGAAATAATTATTGCATTTGTATTGTACAAACAAATGAAAAGCAATTGCGAAACCATACTTTTTCAGAACTCAAATGCACAAGCCATTCATGAATAAGACATTTTGAACAGTTTTTATTTTGAAATATTTTTGTTGTTTTAATGTCATCTCAGGGCAGACATCTCTGAGACAAACAACATTATGCTTTTAAATGTTAAAATGTTATCCAACCCAGATTCACACTTAAAAAAAAAAGTACAAAATGGATTGTCACAAATGCCCTTTACCAATAATTTGTTTTAAACTGTACTAATAACACAATTTGTCCTTATTGTGGGAGTAAAACAGAACATAATTACACATTGAGAGGTGATAGGGAAAGTGTATGAGTCTGTATTGCGTCTGAACATTTAATAGTTGATTAAACACCATTGAGAGAAAAAGAGAAGACACTTGCATACAAGGATACACAGGAGGCATCTGAAGGACATTCTCACTTTAGTCACCAACCATTCTGTTGACCCCACCATACAAGAACATTAGGACTGCAACTTATGAAAGCAATTTATGAAAGAAGCTGGACAAATAGAGTGTGTTTTTTATGCTTTAAATTTATAATAATAATAATAATAATAAGTGCCACAGTTCACACACACACACTTTCTTAAGATTATCTGGAAAAGTTTTATAAGGTACTTATATATTTTATATGAAATATATTCAGTCACACTTTATTTTAAGGCCCAATTCTTGCCATTAACAAACCATTAACTACAAGTTTTGCCTCAATAAACTGCTAATTTTCTGCTTATTAATAGTTAGTAAGGTAGTTGTTAAGTTCAGGTATTGGATATAATTAGGGATGTAGAATACGGTCATGCAGAGTAAGTTTTTCATAAGTGCTGATAAACAGCCAATATGTTAACAATAGGCATGCTAATAAGCAACTACTTAATAGTGAGAATTGGTCCCTATACTAAAGCGTTATCATAAATTCTTATTGATTCATTTTGTGTCAAATCAACTAAATTTTAGAAACTTCCCGGCTCAATTTTTTTATTTTGTCAATTTTTTTTTTTTTCTGAAGAAAGATAAACTTATAGCAGTGAAAGCCAAAATATTAAATGTCATGGATGTATATTTACTGTGTAATCCACTATTTTGTAGAGTGCGGTCAAAATGACAATTCAGATTCAGAGCCAAATTACAGGGGGATAAAAATTACTTCAGAAAGATGGCAGCATCATTATGTTATTTTCACACAGATATTAGTACATCTATGAATAAGATCTGTTGACTTTAGCAATCCTTGTTGAATTATATGCCAATGGTGACAGTACAAAAAGGAAAAAAAAAAAACACTTTTCATTTTTTCTTTTTTTCCAAAGTTTACATGTCTGTATCTCTATAAGTATTAAAGATACACTATATTGGCAAAAGTATTGGGTCACCCCCTTCTAATGAACAGGTTTGACTACTTTAGTAATTCCCATGAGTACAAATCTTAATGTTTAAGCATATAATGATATTCTAGGGAATTGTGTGCTTCTAATTTTAAAGCAACGGTTTGGACAGGACCCTTTTCTATTCTAACATGACAATGCCTCTGTGTATAAGGCAAGGTTCAAAAAGAAATGATTGATTTAGTCAGTGTGGAAGAACTTGACTGGTCTGCAGAAAGCCAAGTCATAATCCAAGTTGAACACCTCTGGTGTGACTTTAAATGCAGATCTTGAGCCAAAAACTCTTTAACAAACACCAATGACTTGTACATATGGGTACAGTCATTTTAGACACTTCCAAAACTGTTGCAACAGAGATGGAAATACAATTTTTAAATACATCAATTATGTTTCCATCTTTGTTGCCACAGTTTTGGAAGTGACTTTTTCTGTTCTAAAGAAGGGGGCGTCTCAATACGTCTGTCCATATAGTGTATGTACAAGTCATTGGTGTTTGGTAAAGAGTTTTTGGCTCAAGATCTGCATTTAAAGTCACACCAGAGGTGTTCAGCTTGGATTAGGACTTGGCTTTCTGCAGACCAGTCAAGTTCTTCCACACTGACTAAATCAATCATTTCTTTTTGAACCTTGCCTTATACACAGAGGCATTGGCATGTTAGAATAGAAAAGGGTCCTGTCCAAACCGTTGCTTTAAAATTAGAATTTTAGAATATCATTATATGCTTAAACATTAAGATTTGTACTCATGGAAATTACTAAAGTAGTCAAACCTGTTCATTAGAAGGGGGTGACCCAATACTTTTGGCAATGTAGTGTATCTTAATGCCCTTTTAGATTTTGGCTTTAATATATATATATACCCCTAATATATATGAACAGCAACAAAAATGAAATCCCATTTTCCCATTATCTAATTGTACTTCTGATAGGTGATTACATTAAATGATGTTGTTCCTGATCTTGAAACACAAAGCAGTGGGCCTGGGAAATACTCCAGGAGGTCCGTAATTTGCTCCCAATGCAGACATATGTAAATACACTCTTGACCTCATCAGTCAGGTCACTGGAAGGGTGAGGGAGGACTGTTTGTTGTTCAGTTATAACGCCAATGCGCAGCACACATTACACACACTGTACATGATAATCTGTTCCCCACGAGCCAACCAGACCACCCAGTCCTGCAGCGTTGAGTCTAGCAGCGGTCATTAAATTGTTTCCCCAGGTCACTCAAATCAGTGCTGTTCAAACTAAAAGAGAATGAAAGAGAAGGAGGGAGGGGGATTGGAGGCATCTGTCTTTCCCTGATTGATAATATTTCTTTTTCTGTTTGGCTAGTCCACAAAGACTCAAAAGCACTTCCTTCATCATTCTCTCATCTCGCCCGTGTTGTGATATTCCAGAGCTTTGTGCTGTATATGGTTGGCCTTTCACAGTCTGTCTGTATATGTGAGCATGTGTGTGTTTGGGTGTGATTGTTGGCTGTTGAGCAGATAGCATTTCCTTAGTAATACGGGCAAGTGTGACATCATGGTATATTTGACAACTTGCCGTAGAACCACATCCAAAATCACATGCCCTTCGCAGAACAACAAGGTTTGGTAAGTACTTGGATTGTGCTGTCTGAGGAACTTTATCATTGTCTTCCATAACAGCAGCACACAGAATGTGTTATTAATCCTCAAAAATGCATTGGGGTCCATTTTCACCCAGAAGAGATACATAAAAATATTGTGCTTAATTTTTTCACAATTTTGCAAATGTTTTATAAGACAATTTTTACCAGTTTCCCATGTCTCATCAACTTTATGGATAAACATAAACATAAATATTACACATCTATTGACAAATGATTGCTGTATGAAAAACAAATCACTTTTTTAATCTGCATGTGAAAGTTTATGCGAGTAAAATGAATTGATTTAGTTTGTGAACTTTTCAGAGAACTATATATGCTGTTTCAATGTTGTAAAATATGTGACGGTTTTGAGCAATTGTGAGTTAAATTCCATTCATTCACTCTTAGAAGTAAAGGTACAAAAGCTATCTCTGGGGCAATACTTTAGAAAGGTACTAATATGTATCCTTTGGATATTAATATGCACACTTTAGGCACTAATATGTACCTTTGAGATACTAACATGCACCCAATACCTTTAGTGAACTACTATACTATACAGATTTTGAATGCATTGTGAGGATTAGGAGACAGAACAGAACAGTTCTGAAAGTTATGTCTAAGCATTTATTCTGTGTTGTCTGGTTGCCTGTTTGAGTTAGTGGGTCTACGGGTGAGCTGATGTTGGTCTGTGGTGCTGGCCTGACTGCATGAAGCTGTGCTGGGCTGAGCTGAGCTGATCTAGTGGTCAGCTACAAGCCTCATAAATCTACTGCCTGTAGAACAGCATGGTGACTTATGGCAGCTCGGGGAAATGGCCTCACTGGAAGGAAATGGCATGTAAAAATATTCCAAGATGTCTTACGGAAAAGCTTTACATCTATAGCAGCAGTGAGCAAAGAATGTCATTTTAAGAAGCCATCCTTTAAATGGAAGCTTCAATGATGGTCTGAAAGAGAGAGAAATGCTAGATGTAGAACTTTGGTTACCTGGAAAGGAATTATTGTAATTCCGGAATGAAGTAGAGTGCTTATTATAATTGTTTTACAGCCTGAAATGAGTAGGAAGAAATGAATCCTTTAATATATAAAAAATACACCGAAATAAAGCTGGTGTAGAAGACATTTTCACTCCGAAATGGCATGTAAACAATTTATAAACAATTATTATTATAATTATTATTATTTGTCAAATACATGTTTTTGAAATACAAAGATTTTGAAGATGGATTTGCAATCTTACATATTTTGTCTCTTTTACCTGTACAAAAAATACAGTCAAAATTAGAAAAGACAAGAAGAAGAAGAAAAAGAAGAAGAAGAACACATCACAAACCATCCTTTACCAGACCTGTTTACATTAAATTGTAAAGTATGATGAAAAAATTATAAAAACATTACATTAACAAATAGTGCATTAGTCTGTATGGTTTCCATCAATATAACAGATGAAAGTGTGCAGACTTTTGTCAAACTGTCCAAATTTTCCCTTCAAACAGTACCTAATTCCTTCACAATGTAAAGTAGAAATCATCTCTCCAAGCCATATAGCTTACATGTAGGAGCCTCCTTTTTCTTCCAGAGCAACGGACTTCTTGGCTGTATTTAAACTGTATGCAAGCAGTTTGTGTTGTGCTCATGGTAATGATGCATATGTTCAGAAAGTCCCAGAAATAAAAGTAATTTACAAACAATTATTAAAAGCGAGGAAGATCTTAGTGTGCTTTGCTGAAAATCCTTTACCTAATATTGGTATCCCTGGTCAAATATGACCAGCCTTTTAAAAGTTGTTTGTAGATCTCTCATTATGATATATTATCTCCAATATTTGGTAATAATGCAAGATCTCAGGATATATCTACAGCGCTACTAAAGACACACAGGATATTTATTGAACAAAATGAATAATTAATAGTTTTGGCAGGGAAGTAAGTAACAGTAAACAAAAACAGAGATGATGATGCATTGGCTATGGTGGTTTCTGTTGCCATGATGATGGTAATTCAAACAATGAAGGAGACATGAGGATGGAAAGCATACACAACTAGCGGAACAGGAAAACATGGAGGTATGGTGACACAGATGATTCTGGAGAGCACTGGAGTAACACTCGCTGGAGAGATGCATGCTGGAGTTATCACAGAACAATATCTGTCTGTCATCAAGGTGAGGACAGCAGATAAGGAGTCTGTATTCCTAATCAAGGCCAGACCCTGAATGGCTAGTGGTGTATGCATTTATGTGCATGTTGTTTGGAGTGCTGATAAAGAAAAGGTGATGGGGATTAATAGTCAGGGAAGAGTGAATGTTGAGTGCATGTAACTATGGAGCCTGGTGAATCAGTGGCAGTACCCTTCATCTCCACGGCCCACTCCTGAGGGCTAAAGTCCCTGAGGCACTAGATGACTGGAATGCTCCTCATAGGAGGTGTTGTGTAGGGCTGGATTAAGGATGTTTTCTTAAGGGATCCACAATCTTTCTTCCGGTTCATATCCTTCTCAATCAATAAGGTACTTGAGAAAACCACAGCAGCATGTATTTGGGAGCTTTCTACGGGGCAGGTGCAGCCTAATGTTCCTTGTTAAGAACCAAAAATCCACCACTGGGACCTCTGGCATATCACCAGACCAGTGGTTCCCAACCACGTTATTGGAGCCCACCCAATACTGCACATTTTGCATCTCTCCTTTGTCTGACAAACCCATTTCAGGCCTTGGAGTCTCTACTAATGAGCTGATGATTTGAATAGGATGTGTTTGATTAAGGAGACATGGAAAACATGCAGTGTTGGGGGGACTCCAGGAATGTGGTTGGTAACCCATCAGACCACGGGAACAGTGGGAGTTGGAACCCAAGGATGCATTAGAATGGGTTGAGACCTGTACTTGATGTCATAAGGAGTTCTGGGCATATTCTGCCAAAGCGAGGAACTGCTTCCAGGAGTTCTGGTGGCCATGGCAGAAGGGTTCTCAGAAAGGAATCATCCAATGTGGAAACAACTTATCGACTGGTATGGCAAAGAACCTTGGAGATGGCATAGTCTTGGAATCCTAGGAAGAACTTTCAGACATCCCTTGCCATTTGCGGGCCATCAGAAATGATCTTGAAGGAGCAGGAGAGACTGATCCACAGAAGAGTGGTCCGTTGCGACTAGGGTACATAGGTACGTTTGGTGCACTCAGTGATAATACCCTTGATGATCCTATCTTCCAGGGACCACTGGATTGGACTCACTTACTTTGGGAGGCAAAATGGGTTCAGGGTCATCAGTAGTTTCTTCAGAAGCATAAGGCAGTGACAAGGCATCAGCTTTGACATGTCTGGTTCCTGGAAAATAGGAAATCGTGAACTCAAACCTGGTAAAAAATAGACTTACCTATATCTTGCTTGCAGGGTGTTGAGTCACAGCTTCCATCTTCTCCTCATCCATCTCGACGCCCAGCACTTATGTACTATGTGGATCATCAGTGGATGGTGTATTTTTGGCCTTGAGGCATAGTTGGTAATCAACTGCACGAAGATATCATCAATGTAGATCAGGATGAAGTGATGGAGGTACTCCCAGAACACCTCATTCATAAAACCTTGGAATATGGAAAGAACATTGACCAGGCCATTCGGCATGATCCGGTCTATGTAGTGCCTCATAGGTGTTACAAAGGCGGTCTTACACTCGTTCCACTTCCATATCCAAATAAGGTTATACACACTTCATAAGTCCAGCTTAGTGAAATCAGTGGCTCCACACAGTTGTTCCAGAGTGACAGGAAGGTGGGTAGCAGTACTTGACTGTGATGTTGTTTAATGCCCAGTAATAATGATTGTCACAAGCATCCCTCCTTATTAGCCACGATAAATGTGGTAGTTGTGGGGCTTTTTTTTAGGCAGAAGATGTTCTGATAGTGGGGGTATCAGGATAGGATGGAATTCCTAGAGATAGTTGTAGGATGGTTGGGATGAACAGGTTTTAGACATCCTGAGAAATAGTCAGAGAAGTACCAGCTACCCCACTTCACTCCATTGGACAAGGAGATGAAGGGGTTGTGCTGCATGAGCCATGGGCACCCTAGAATCACGCTGACAGTTGACCTCTCCAGAACCAAAAGGTTAATATTCTTTTTATGGAAACAGCCTACTTGCAGCTGGATGGGTCCTTCAGAGTAGTTGACCTTTCTGGGGCCAAGTGGCTTTCCAATCACTGTGGATTTGGTATGAGGTTTCATTATGACATGTCCCCAGGGACAGCAGTATAGACAGAGATGCAGGGCCAGCCATTTACATCACTTGGCTGGTGTGAGGCAAGTGTTGTCCAGCTTCATGGCTTCACTACCTGGCTTTGCAGTACCAGTGTGAACTGGCTGGTTAGATGTTTGGGAGGACTGCAATGAAGAAGCATCCTCGTGGCATCCCTTCACGTAGTGAGAAATTCAAATGGATAATTGAATTAAAACGCTCAAACCCCTTGGAGCCATTGTATGAAAGGCCGCAGTGCTGGTTCATGTCTCTGGCAGCGATGCTTGTTTGTTCCACCTACTGGAGGCCATTAGAGTACAGAACTTCAGGTTATCATACCCAGTGTGAGTACATTTTAGTTCAATGTGATGAGAATAATTCGCATTTTTGAGGAAAAAGAAAATCCTCTCAGGGTCAACTTGACAGGAACACAACATGAGGGTTAAATGTGAAATTAAAAAAATAAAAATAAAATCAATATACATCTTTAAATACTCAGTTTCTCAGTGAAAGTTGTTTAGAGGTAAATGCTACACTAAAATTTGAAAACTGAATTTGATGAAAATGACTGGTTTACGTTTCTGTGTTTCTCCATTCCTGTTGAGAGTTTTTTTTTTTTTTTTTGCTAGTTCAGGGTTATCAGAAAAAAAAATCATATTTAGCTGAGTTTGCCAAAGCTTTTAATAACATGTAAATCCTGAAATTCTGGTAATGTTTTTTTTTTTTTTCCCCTCATGAATTCACTTCATCAGCACAAAAGATTCCAATACAAGTTGGACGATACTGGTATACTGATACAGTACATGAAAAGGCAACTCAAGATTCGGCCTTACACGTTTAATGCATACAATGAAATTTGATGCTGCATGGGAATTATTTGGAAGCCCAAAACAATTATTTAAAAGAAATGAAAGTTTTTTTTTTTTTTTAGCCACCTCATGGACACAATTGTTTGTTCTGTTGGTATTACTGGCAATAAAAATGCTCTATCACCAATGGAAATTGAGGAAAAACAAGACCATCTTGTAGTCAGTGGAGCATAATGGGTCACATAAATCCAGACCATCATTCAATCAAATAATGCTCCTGTTTTTATGATTAACCAGTTAATGTGGTATGATGGATGTTTCTCCCATTTTCAAGGCTTTTTTCAACAGGAGAAGAATTCTGAGTTGGCAGATGCCTAATCCATAAATAGGTGCTGGTAGCTGTTTGGCTGCTCACTAATGGGTAAAATGTGGGTGGCTTTTTGGAACCTCTTCTCATCTCAAACACACAAAAAAGCTTTGAACAAAACCTCATGTGGCTACATTTTGGATTTCATTTCATTTTGAAAGTGCAGGTCTCAATTTTTTTTGCAAATCCTTTCTCAGTATTTTTTCCACTGTATTTATCATAAACACATGTAGGATCACTTGGCTTATGCGCACAGTAAGCTTTGAATGCTGTAAGCAAAATAAAGCCACTCTTTTCAAAAGAAAGAAAAAAAGAGCATCATTTGCTGCCCTTCCGCTCTGTTTTCCACTTTGTTTTTGTAGAGTCTTTTGTAGATATCAAATCATGTTTCTGAATCAAAAATAATGCAAACATTTATTCATAATTTTTTGCATAACATTTTGCTGAGTAAATCAGATCTGTCAAGACTGTTGGGCTCTTAATGCTGTTGTCCTTTTTTGAAACAGAAACATCTAGTGCCAAGAAGTGCTTTGGCGCCATACTCCAATTGCTACCTGTCTAATAGTGCTCTAAGGAACCAGAAGTACAGTCTCTCTATTAGATGCAGTTTAGATAGCACCTTTCCATGAAAACATTTCCAAATTCATTCGGCACCACTCTGTTTAGGCACCAAAGATGACTAACACACTTGAAACAGCGGGGTGAATTCAGGTAATGCCCCTATACAATTACAGCTGGTAATTCATAAACATTGTGCCATCTCTCTTGATAGATGGAATAGAAATGTTGTCCACCGTTATCAAACGCTGCCAGCTCTGTAATACTGTTTTACAGTTCATCTCTGTGTGCTCTAACAGTGTGAACTGGAGAAAACGTTGAACTGTGGTGCATCAGAAGCCATCAAGAGACTACCCGCAATAAGGGCACTCTGATAGTCTGCTCACTTTTCCCCTCCTCCTCAGAGAAGTGTGAGAACCTGCCACCAGCATTCACCTCCTTCTTGTAAGCTGAGTTCTTGAGAGAGATAGTGGGATAGAGAAGCTAAGGGCTGATATAAATTACCTGCCGATGAAGAAGATAAACCATGTCAAAACACCCCTTTGCTGACTGAGAGCAAGAAAAGATAGTTAACTGGATTTCTATGGGATCTCTTTTGATTAGATCACAATCCGAATGTGGTTGACCTGAATGGGAGTATTTGTTTACAAATATTAAATATTTGCCCAATTAGCTGGTTAAGCTGTACCGCCCACAAGAACAGGTAAAATGTAGACGTGGTGTAAATTTAATACAGTCTAAGGCCCCGTTTACACTAGTGCTTTTCGTTTTAAAACGGCGTTTTAGAATGAAAACGATCCCCGTTTACACTGGCGTTTCCGCTGTGTTTCAGAAACTATCTCCGTTTACACTACACACCCGAAAACGCATGTCACGTGATCATTCATGGAGGTACAACCATAGATATGTGTAGGTAGATTCCCTATTATTTAGAAGGCGGACCCGTCTGCGTGCTTGGAGAGGTCGAATGGGGAATCTACCTTTATATATCTATGGGTACGACAATGAGCATGCTGTTATTGTTTACACGGTCGTCAAGGATACACAGTGCTGCAAATGTGGGCAGCCACGCCATCGTTTTCAAAAGTCTCCGTTTTAAACCTTGAAAATGCCAGAGTAGTGTAAACGATAAGCGTATCCGTAGCAAAAGTTATGCGTTTTAAAATGAAAACGCACTAGTGTAAACGGGGCCTGTCTCAGCAGAATTTTTTGGGATATCAGTTTGGAATTAATATTACTATTTACACGCATGTCTGAATGTCAGTATTCATATTTTAAAACACCAATCCAAACTGCAAGAGTTATCTTTTTGAACTCCTGCTGTTTAAAGCTATACTCCCTAAAATGAGGTGTGCACAAATAAACACAAGTGGTTGTACTATGCCAAATAGTTCTCCAAATCTAAACATTGAGGTTTTTTTTTTTTGGTTTTTTTCCATGGCCAGACAGTTAACCACATAATGACTGTGATAAGAATACTTTATCAGGCCATAGAAAACCTTTGAGGATAAGAAGATACAGTCTGTCAGAGCTCGCAGAGAGCAACTTCATGTTTAATTGCATAAATCAGCATGATAAAATGCTTTTTAAATCACTGTGGCAGTTGGACAAACATACTGTCACACTTTGTGGGTATTATTTATATCCATACAAATTGTTCTCAAATAACGTAGACAGATCTAGCCAAACACATGTCGACGAGAACTGGAGAATTTATTGCTATAATTATAATATAATTATAATTAATTCTGGTTATTTATTGTGCTAAAATGTGGTACACAATTTCTTTTTGGCATAATATTCAATCTTTGAAAGCATTGTGGCAAATGAACAGTAATCAGTGTTTGGATTCTAAATAATTTTGGCTACACTTTTAGGTGATGTTGTTACAGTGTAATTGCACAAAGTATTGAGTAATAATAATTAACTATATTACTTGATTTAAGTTGAAATTAAATTTACTGTTACTAAAGTACCTGTAATGTGTATCTACATCATGTTAAAATAAAGCATGAACAACCAAAACTACAAAGCACAAGGAATTTACACTGTAAACAAGAGGCCTTCAAGAAATGTATTAATTATGATTATTGATTAATTATTTTGGCAAAGTCACCCGTACTGCTCCACAAATAGATTTTGACCAACAATGTAACATATGACATGCCCTTAAATAATATAAATATACATTTATTATAAAACTTTACAAGATGCATCAGTTAACATTAGTTAACACATTAACTAACATGAACTAACAAGGAGCAATTTACAGTATTTATTCATCTTAATCTATGTTAACATTATAACAGCAGTTGATTGTTGTTAGTTCATGTTAGCTCAGGTCCATTAAATAATATTAACATACAATTTTTGATTTTAATAATGTATTAGTGCATTTTAAAGAAATATTGGCAAATGACTAAATCTAAATGCAAGAATGTAATATTTGCTGAGGGTTAATTTGTAAAGATACAGTTTTTTATGAAAGATTATCAAAAGGTTGTTCCATTGGCAACAGATTACAAGGAGCAACTCACATGATACAAATAAATTCACCAATTTCAAGTCAGTGTAGAGAGGTCATTTTAAAACAGGCCATATTATTGCATGTTTCCAGAGTCTAAGCCCAATCTTCTTTCATTGTTCCACTGTTGTATTCATGATATTCCACACTATGAGTTACATTAACAGTTCAGAGAGAGAAAGAGAACACAACAAGGACAGGGAAAGGAAATCTTCATTCTTTAACTGTTCCTGATCAGTCTGGCTGGCCTCTGTCCCTATCTAATGATCATTACCACTGCAGATGAAAGCTCAGCCTTCTCTCAGAATGCCTTCAATTGCTGCAATTAAATAAGTGTGGTTGAATGATAATATCTTTTTCCCCAAATAAAAGCAGACTACAGCATTAAATAATCCTACAATTAGAAACGATCAAGGCTCGTTTTTGATGTCGCTGTTGCTCAAAATCTCGGGAATACATCTCGGCGAGTAAGGGTGTTTTGGGTCACCCCAGTAGGCGCCACACCGCCAAGACTCCAGCCGGAGGCTCAATCCACATAGCACCAAAATACTCTTGGCACTTCAAACACACAACCATTGTGCTCTCTTTGCCGCTTTTATTCCTAGTATCTAGCCCTTTGGCGTATCCTTGTTAAGTTAAACAATTGTCAAGCGTACAAATGTATTTTTTATTATGAATACAAAACAATCTCTACGCAGAATGTCCTACTGTGCAATAAAAACCCCAATTATTTAATGCTGCTGCATAAAAATAACTGCTATGTCTCTATCAGGCTAGACCTGCATCTGTTTCCATCGGTGGAGTGATGCACCCAGAGAAGTAAACCTCAACTGCTTTGTTGCTAAGGCTATATATATTTCTTCAGTTGGGAGAAATTACAGAAGCAAATAAACAATACAACAATTTCCCTACAGCACGCAGAGTACAACCTATCTCTCCATTTACTCAGACTCTAATTATGACTTGGATGGTGGGCAGCTGCAGGAAATGAGACAGGAGTCAGACTGATGGAGATATTCAGGTCAAACCACGGCTACTGCAGTCACAAATTCATATTCACGTTTAGATTGATGTATTATTTATGCATTATATGTACAGTATATCATGTATAATACCAAAAGGATACGATGGGTCCAACAGCGCAAAAAATATCAATAAATGATGAATTTGAATTACAGTGCTAACTAAAAAGCAGATTTTGACTGGTAACCAATGGTTCTGGAGAGTTTAATCTATAAGGTGTTGATTTAGAAATAGCTGAAAACCTTTACTGCCACATGTGCACATGAGAAAAGTACTAAGTAATATGAAAATTATATGGATTTAAAATGACAAGAGGGTGACTAAATAAAGACAGAAATGTATTTATTTATTGGTTATTATTTTTTATTTATGTTTTGTATTATTATTATTATTTTAATCAAACATAGTTTTAATGATGTTTAGATGTTTTAAGTATATTAAACAACAGTTTAAAACACACCCAACTTGCTATTCTTGTAGTATAGCACATTAGCACTGCCAAGGTCGTGGGTTCAGTTTCTAGGAAATGTATGAACTGGTATACCATGCAATGTAAGATGTTTAGGATAAATGTGCAAAATGCATAAATGTAAAAGTAAGAAATTAAAGAATCACATTAACTGATCATTTGGCATCATTAGTTCATAAATAAAGACAAAACTGATAGATAAGCCATCAAATTCATGTATATAGAGGACAACGAAGGCAAAAGTAATGAATCACAGAGCGCATATTCAGTGAGTCAGGACAGCCCTTTAATTGACACAATAGGATATTCCATCTGATCCGACAATGCAGTGAACAAGGTTTATTTTTCCAAAGGTTGAAAAGGTCTGATCACAGGCTCCGACTCTTTGGGATTTGCCATTGCAGAGAGCTTCAGAGGTATTTTTACTGTGTTTACATGAACTGGCCAGTTACTTGCACAGTTTACTTTAGCGCAAACATGTGGGACACATTGGTTTAATATTGCTATGCACCTAATTGTGTAATTGAGTTATTTAAAGCTGCTGTTTGCTTTTACTTAAACCATCTGAATTACAATGGTCATTTACAAAACAATATTGCTTCAAGGCTTACGATAAATAAACATCTCATAAATGCACAAATGTATAAAAAACGTGGCAAATGTTGCTCAGGAAGCAACTCTCAATAAATTAAAAAATGAATCCCCAGTCATGAAGTACTGAACATCTGTGTCCTTTGAATGAATCGGTCACAAATCAGGTCAGAGGTGTATCTTATTGGTGGGAACTCCAGCTAACCTTTTAGGGGGTGATTTGGAAGCCCCTTCAAAATCTATGGCAGATTATGAACTATGACAAAAGTGTGAAGGAAGTACATGCATTTCTCCCGAGGGCATTCATAGCCTACTTAACGACAAACAGACTGTACCAGAGCTCTCACAACAGGTATTTGGGGGGCCTGCAGAAGAGCCCAAGCTGATGGTCTAGGTTAAGTTACCTGAAATGAGAACGTGCTGTTTAGAGCCTTTCAAGTTTTCAGTTCAAACACCCAACTGCTCTGCTGGCTG
The DNA here is from genome assembly GCF_012432095.1 of Onychostoma macrolepis. NCBI lineage: Eukaryota > Metazoa > Chordata > Actinopteri > Cypriniformes > Cyprinidae > Onychostoma > Onychostoma macrolepis. The sequence continues at coordinate 28,336,517 of NC_081171.1, read as the reverse complement.
ATAGCCGTGAAAACCTGTTTGGCTAATGATGTCACTGGAGGGAAATCAGATTGTTCTTTTAGCGCCTGGCTACGGGGCACTTTTACTTCCTGTTAGAAACACATGCGCATGCAAACTCACACACAACCCAACTATGACCTCTTGACTCAATTCAAATATGGTTGTGCATACTTGCATATGCATAGCCATTCAATCAGGAAATTTGCGTGCCTTGTGCATTTTCATAGCAAAACGTGGCAGGAAAAAAGAGAGTCATCCACCTAAAACAGGAATACAAAGGAAGAGGCAGTGAATGTGTTTTACTGGAATCTTACAGGTGTGAGAGAGAAAGCAAGAGAAAAGAAGCAGGACCGGGCCTGTGCTCTGCTGATGGGACATATCTAAGTACACTGGAAGTGAACCATGCAGAGGCAACACTGTTCAGCGCGTTCAATCATCTCGTGACAGCAAAGCATTCCCATTCAGCCTGACGATGACACACTGCCTCTGCATTTCTGAGTCAACCAAACTGTGAGAACAGACAGGAGCACAGACAAGCTCTGCACCCACAAACTCATTCGGCAGACGACATCTGAACAAGAGTCTAGAGATGCCACTCTTTTAGCAGAACATATATATATATAAATTAGTGTGCATATGAAGAGCATAGCAGCATGTTGACAAAATATAGTTAAATAGAGCATTTTGCAAACTACACACTGAAAGATACATAGATGTTAACAATTGACACATCCACTCATATTGTATAAGTTTCTCATGATCTTTGTTCTCAATCTCTTTTTTCTTTTCTTTTTTGTATGATATAGTACACAATTAGATAAAAATGAAATGAAGTCAATTGGTTCAGTAATTCAATTAATAATAAGTAACTAACTGCACATGTTTACATGTCAACTATTAGTAATAATAGATTGTTAGGTTATGGTTAGAATAAGTTGACATGCAGTTGCAAAGTTATTCAAAGTTAGTGGAATGTCTGTTGAATGACCATCAAAATATTGGTGTTTGGTGATGAGTTTTTGGCTCAAGATCTGCATTTAAAGTCACACCAGAGGTGTTCAGCTTGGATTATGACTTGGCTTTCCGCAGACCAGTCAAGTTCTTCCACACTGACTAAATCAATCATTTATTTTTGAACCTTGCCTTATACACAGAGGCATTGTCATGTTAGAATAGAAAAGGGTCCCGTCCAAACTGTTGCTATAAAATTAGAAGCACACAATTCCCTAGAATATCATTATATGTCTTGCCTTGCCTTGCCTTGCCTAAAGTAGTCAAACCTGTTCATTAGAAGCGGGTGTCCTAATACTTTTGGCAATATAGTGTAGTTGCAAAGTTAATCATAGATAACAGAATGTGCCCCACTTTATATTAGGTGTATTTAAATACTATGCTTTAAAGGGATACTCTACCCCAAAATGCAAATTTGGTCATTAATCACTTACCCCCATGTCGTTCCAAACCCGTAAAAGCTTCGTTCGTCTTCGAAACACAATTTAAGATAAGTCCCATTGACTGCCAAGTAAATTACACCGTCAAGGCACAGAAAAGTATAAAAAACATCGCCAAAATAGTCCATCTGCCACCAGTGGTTCAATTTGAATTTTATGAAGCGACGAGAATACTTTTTGTACACAAAGAAAATAAAAATAACGACATTTATTCAGCAATTCGTCTCCTCTCTGTCTCTCTGTGTCAGCGTAGCGCCATTTTGGAGAGCATCCGATGGACGCAAAGTGTGTACGCTATTCTCTGTCATCAGTAACTTTGTTTTTTTATACTTTTCTGTGCCTTGACAGAGTAATTTACTTGGCAGTCAATGGGACAGTCACTAGCCTCCCGGTTTTCATCCAAAATATCTTAAATTGTGTTCCGAAGACAAACGAAGCTTTTACGGGTTTGGAAAGACATGGTGGTAAGTGATTAATGACACAATGTTCATTTTGGGGTGGAGTATCCCTTTAAGTTAGGAATAATTGATGATGAACCATCGAATTATTCGAGAATAATGCATACCCACGGTGGTGATGCTTACACCTTGTGTGTGCATTATTTTCTAATAATTCAATGAACTGAAGTCAATTATTCCACTTATACTATGGTTACCACACCGCAAGACATTGTTCAGATGTTGTATTTCAAGACATTTGTCAGGTTTTTGTCCTTAAAATGCTCTTGTGAGTAGGATTAATTTCTTAAGCATCTACAGTGATTGGTGCGCATGTGTGTTTGTGTGTGCGAGTGAGTGTCAGTACTGTATGTGTGTGTGTGTGTGTGTGTGTGTGTGTGTGTGTGTTTGTATGGGAGATAGAGTATGTGCTTTCCGTAATACTGAAATGTAATTTTGTGGCAAAAATATGGAAATAATTTGTCATTTTGATCACATTGATTTCTATGTTTATTTGCTTGGTCAGTGTATTTGTGGGGTTTGGTTCTTTAGCTGTTGTAGGCTGTAAGGACTTTTGAAATAACTGAAATCATTTGGCGAAGTGATAAAGACATGTAATGCTGTTAAGACCTGCCTGGAACTACTTTAGCCGTGCATTTCCTTGAAAATAAATGCACACCTAACAATGTTTGTACGTTTGTCAGATTTGAGCATTCAACAGCGCTATAGTATAATAATAAAATAATGAATTGTTAATTACAGTGTGCATATTGTGTTCATGTTAAATCGCAAAATACCTTTGCTGACATTCAGGTGGAATATGGGTAAGGTTAGGGGCAGGTTTGGTGGTATAGTTAGGTTTAAGGTGTAGAGGTAGGGTCAACAGTGTAATTATAGCTGTAATTACAAAAAAATATTACATATACTGGACAGTATGTTCAAATATAAGTACAATGTAAAAAACATCAATGTACAAATTAAGTGCATTGTATCAAATGATTAATTTTAATCTAAGTACATAGCAGTTAAAGACACGTAATATAAAATTAGGTCTGCAGAATGTCTAAAGGGGACCATCAAAATAAAGTTTCACCAGTCATTTTCTTTTCTCAGATTACAGCATTCTTAAAGGATCATCAGATTGTTTCAATTGTGTGACTTTTAAGATCTAAAAATCGTGTTTTGTTCTGTCTGACTGATGGTCCTGAATCTGCTTTACTCATAAACAAGAAATCACATTAGAGCCACTAAGGGGAAAGGTTGGCTGGATGTTTGTAGTTTGGACTCCACATTAAGCGTTTGTGGCAAAAGTGTAACCTAATCGTTCATCCTTAATAAGTGCATATTTCATGGTAAATGCATGACCACTTAAACAGTTCACCTCTCCTCAAATCACATTTCCTTGAACGGGACAACGGATACCCAATATCCAGAAATTAAAGCCAAGGGCTTCATATGACATATTGCATTAAATAAAGAAAAAAAAATCGAAGGCCTTCAGTATAGCGTTCTCTGAAAGTCTATCCATTTTTGAGGTTTTGACAAAGTTGCAACTGGCTTATGCTTCAATGACCAATGGGATTGATGCATATGGAACCCTTCTAAAACTCCCTCTTACTGTTCTCTCTGCACACAGACTTCCTGCACACTAACAAGGTGCAGTATTGTCTAAATTTAGCTGATCGTCTCTATATCTTTCAGTCGTGAGAGGGCCCAAACGGCCGTGTTTGCAGCCGGCACTTGATCTGGTACTCATTTTCATCATTTTGAACATGATACCAGGAGGTGGCCTGGTTTTCATTTTTCGACCGTGCATTCCGGTCAGAGTTGGCGTGTTTTATTGGAAACCTTGTTCCTATATTCCTTTTTGACCTTGTTTGTCCCTGGGGATTCATGGGTAATGCTCAGAGGCAGAGATTCTCTCACGTCAAGGAGCATGTTAGGTGCTTGTCTTAGGCCATTTTTGGGTTATACGCACAAAAAACAACAACAAAAAAATTCTTCTTAAAAACACATTTAATAATACATATAATAATACATAAATCATATAGCCTTTGCAGATATCATGGGGTCCAAAAGAGAGTAACTATGCACTTCACTTTTTGATCTTCAATATAGAGTGTCAACTCTTTTTGTTAGTTTTTTTAGGACTAAAAAAAAATGCATCCCTGATTTACATTTTTAAGATACAGATCATGATATTAGGTGCTAGGAAATGTCAATAATAGTGTCATTTTTACATTTAGATATTGTTAATATGAGGCTGGTGTTCATTCTTAAAGTGAGTTAAATTCTCACTATTGTTTGTTGTGTTATTATAATATTTTCATGCTGATAAATATTTTCGATAACTTATTCACTCACAGTCAGTAAATGAGCCGTTATGAACATTCAGGTAGGGTAGCGCAAAATCTCAGATGGACAGTGGGGTTTATGGAAGGAAGCTTTCATACACACTCCATGTTTAACCATGTTAGTCCATTTAGCTGATTTATTTAATAAAGAAAATTGTGTCATCTGAGCAATAAGAGATGACACAAGAGATCTGAGCACGGAGACTTGGAGAACAAACATACACACAGTACTGTTTATCCCCATCTGACCCCATTTTGAGAAATTTGACTTTTCAGTCACAGCATTTATAGGTAACACTTTATTTTAAGGTGTCCTTGTTACACATGTTACATGTACTTACTATTATAATAACAATAATTTATGCATGCAAATAACCCTTAGCCAAACCCTAATCCTAATCCTAACCATATAGTAAGTACATGTAGTTAATAATATTACTCAGTACTTAAATATATAATTACACTGTAACAGGGGCACCTTAAAATAAAGTGTAACCCACTTTTAAGTGTGCCTAATATCGCAGATTAAATAGATTTTGTAAAACAAATGTTTACTGCATTTCATACACAAAAAGATGAAAACCAAGTGTATGAGCGTTGGCCTCAAAACCGTACAAATTAACTAGTTCACATCAAACATCACCCAACTATCTCATATATATATTGGTTGGAAGGTCTCTGGAATTACGAGACGTTGCCACAGTTCTTCTGGATTTAGTCTGTCTCAGTTTGTTCTTGTCATTCCAGACAGACAGGATGTTGATGAGATCAAATCTCTGTGTGGAGCACTGGCTGTTGTCAGACTCCTTGTGCAAACTAAAATCTCACAGGATTATTACAATTAATGGCAAAATGAATGTTTGGAAATGTAAAGTAAATATTTCCTACTGACACACTACAGCAAAAGACAGGAATAACTGACTTAAAACCATTTTTTAGCTGCTGAAAATACTAGTGTTCTAATAATTTTGGCCAACACTGTATACACATGTAATTTTGTCATTGTGACCTAGTAAAGTACTTTCACTGGTTACGGTAGCAATAAGCAATACCTTGCATCAATGTTTGTTTGTGAATTCATTTTTCAGTTGTTTCTGTTAGTTGCATATAACTGGCAATGTTGTGATGGTGACTCATCCTGAAACATGGTAAGATGGTAAGATAGAGTGCAAGAGTGTCAAAAAGGCATGCAAAACTGGCCGCGGAACGCACAAAAAGATCTATGTGCTTGTAACTGCCCAAAAAAGTCAGTTTAATGACTGAATCATTCATGTGGTAGATTTAAAACTCACATTAATACTGTAAGTTTGAAGATTCCTTGGTGGTTCAATCTGAATCGGTGAAAAGAATCATTCATACGCAAAGAACACATTCACATTCTATACAGCCATCCATCAGAGACTATGTAGACTGACTTACTGATGAAATATTGCCGTCATTGCTACCCTGTTACCTCATCAAAAAATATAGCCTCAATATCAAAAAGGCTACATGATTTCAAAAGTAGCAAAGCTACCACATTGTTGCCTTTCTGTTCAGTTTCTTAAGTAATGAATTCTAAAGAGAGATTATAAATGAGATAAATGAGGAGCAGAACTCAAATTTGACAGCTATAAACAGAGTCTCTGTGGCTGCTCACCAGTAGCAGCCATTGTAAATTCAACTAAGATGGATTAGACATGACAATGTGTACTTTGGAAGCAGCCCACAAATGTCTCTCTTTCCTTATCTTTCAAAAGTTCAGCATATTTGTGATGGGGATTGTAGGTTATGGAACCTGCTGTCTTTGAAATGAGGTAATTTAAACATTGATTTTGCATGGACAACAGGGTCCCGATGAGCTGAAGCACATTTGACATTGACTTGGTTACACTGGAAGCCAGGTAGTCGACCACACATTTACTGATTATTTGATTGATTATATATAATTTATTTATTTTTCCTTTCATACACTTTTTGTAAAAACTTTCACATTGTGAAATGCACGAAAGCAGTGCAGTGTTCAGAACGACCCTCATCTGCAGTCATGACAGCATCAGGCTAACAGCTTGACCACAGAGAGCTGACTGTAATGTCAGACAGGATGAAGGCATTTCAAGTCAGCCGAGAAGAGAAAAAAAACAAGCTTTAGAGTAAGATCATCAAAGAAACCTTTCTGTTGAAATGTGCAGTCATAAATAACTGCAGCAGGATCAACTGCTTTGGTTGGGTTTAAACAAGCTTCTATAGCCTTGACATTAGTAAATATTCAGATAAAAAAAAAAAAAAAACTGTGTGCTGTTTTGATTTAGAATAATATTTTTTAGCATCTGGCATCAGGGACCGTTGGTGAAGAGCAAAGGCGTAAGAAACAAAAACCTGATATTTTTGCCCCTAATCATTTTAAGATGCGCCTCCTCTTTCTAATAACCATGATTTGCTGGATACATCCTTCTAAACATCTCTGTAGTCTCAGAGCCGTTGATATGGATATAATCATAGGGTTTCTCCAGAAGATTCCACCCTTTGTGGGAATGCCTCTCCCGACAAAAGCTTGGCCCCTTTTAAACCAAAGTGTGACTTACAAATGGCTGACAAATAGTGAGTGACGGACAATATGAAGGATGGCTTTTGCAAATGATCTCACTGCTTCATGTGACTGCAAATGAGGCGAGAGAATTGGAATCTGATATAACACGTTTCATCTGATGGTTCTGTTCAAATTTGGATGTAACTAATAATTACAAAGAATGTAGGCACCTGCAATCTGAAATGAACAGCTAAAATCAACTTCCTACTGTACAAGCAAGCTCGTGGATCAAAATGTAGCAAAATCTTTGGAAACATTGTTCATGTCCTTAACAGTATAAGTCCTGGCTTCTGATTCGTTAATACAGCATTCCAGCATTCCAAAGTCTTTGTTAAAGCATTAGACGCCGTAAACCAATCTATGAGATGAATCACAATATTGCAAAGGTTTTATTTTTTTATTTTATTTTTTTTTAAGAGAAAAATTATTTGAAAATCAGGTGAAAAGATAAAAGGTAGAATACTTTAAACTTAACGGTTTACATGAGGGAAAGAACTACAATCCGTGAAGCATTGCGAATGACATAATTTAATGAAAAACAAAGGTGAAATAAAGTCTACAAAGGTAATATATTAATATGTTGTTGAGTCACAAGTTGTTGATTATATCTTTAGAAACAATGGACCAAATTTACTAACTGCTTGTGTAAGCGCAAACCCTCTTTTAGCTTTAAAAACATTACTGTCAAAATGTTCTAAAGTTGAAAAAAAGGCTACAGTAACTTAATACAGTTATTTTTGTGGCTGACCTTACTGAATATGCATTTGTAGGTGTTTCCCTTTCAGACGCAAAATGACTAAGGTTTACTAAGATTTACTAAGGTTTGCGGCAGTGCATTTATGCCATTAACACCCCCCAAAAATTGCATTGGTCTTTATAGATGTCACGAATCTGGTCTACGAACTTCCGTTAACCCTCCACCAGAGGTCACTCGCTCACCACATGGACTCTTACACTGCACAGATCGTTACACTTACACTGAACTTCAGTTCCCACAATCCATTGCACTCATTACACTCAGATGCAGCCAATCACACGCTTACACCCGAGTCTGATCACACAGCTGATTCCCATTTCACCCCTTACATAAACCATGGACTTCCTCTTGCCCTCTGCCGAGTATTGTATGCGATTATCGCTCCATTAGCCTTAGCTACTCTACAGAGCCCTTGATAGTTTTCCTAGTCTTGCCTTGCCTGTTTTGGATTGTGTTTTCCCCTGCCTGGATTTTTGCTTCATTTTCAGATTACCTCTCTCGTCAAGCCCCTTTGGATACTGTTTGCTGTCGACTGACCCAGGCCCGTTTTGGATGACTCTTTGCCTTACCTATGATATACCTGTTTGCCACTGTTTGACCCTGCCTGTTATGACCACGTCTCTTCTCAATAAAAGCTTACAAATGGATCTGCACACCTCTCGTCTCGTTGGTCCCATTACAATAGAGTTGATCTGGCTGCATCTGTGTTCTTTAATTTGCACATTGTCACAAGAGCTCTTTTTGGCACAATGTGCTCTCCACAAATCTCTGGTTGTTGAATTTTTTTGTTCTGTACAACCTTAGAGCTCACAACATGACTGTTTTTAAAAGTTATCATTAAAAATCTGTTCCCCTAACTGTGCAGTGCAGCATGGCTGCATTGTGCACTGTATATTGAAACACAACACTATCTCCTTTAAACGTGGGCGTGTACAACCAATTTGCACTCAGGCTGTGTGTAGAAATATTCTGGTCAATTGCCCGTGATACGCCCATAAAGCGTGCACGCAATTTGTTAGATTGTGCAAACAAATTATATATGGGATCGTAGTAAATCTTGGCCTATGTTGTTATTTTGGCCAGTTTCCTATCATGAAATCATATAGCATTTAAACCAGTTGGTAATGCTATAGCCACCATCTGCAGTGCTGACTGTTTTTAGTAAGATGGTGTATGTCACAGTAAAGCCACTCCTGATTCCCATGTAAAACAAGTTTGGAACTGCCTGAACTAACAGTGTTGTAACAGACAATGTGACTCATTTGAACGCATGATTGCATTTCTAAGGGGACATATTCCTCTAGTTACACATTACTTTAGAGCAATCGTCTTATAAGGTTAGACTGTATCGAACTGCCTGGCGCCTCATATCATCTTGCGTAGCGCCTTCTCAGTGTCTTGCCAACAAATGTACATGAACCACAATTGCTCAGTGCTTATTTTGAATAACACTGTAATTGTGATGTTTCAATCAGCTTGCACCAGATCAGATAGTTACACCAGACTATTGAAATGAAATGAGTTAAAGGAATAGTTCACCCAAAAATGTTTTACTCACCATCATGTTGTTCCAAACCTGTATGAGTTTCTTTCTTCTGTTGAACACGTAAGAAGATATTCTGAAGAATGTTGGTAACCAAAGAGTTGACTGTAGCCATTGACCTCCAGAATCTGGAAAAATAAAAATACTACGGAAGTCAATAGCTACCATCAACTTTTTGTTTACTAACATACTTCAAAATGTTTTTTTTTTTTTTTTTTTGTGTGTGTGTTCAGTAGAAGAAATAAACACATTCAAGTATTAACTCATTTAAGTAGCAATATATTTAAAAATGCCAAATCTATGTGCTTTACAGAGAGAATTGTCATTATTAGCCAAAAACATAAAATAGCTAAACTGTTTTTACTTTACTCTAATGGATGGTGGGGAATTTTTAGATTTCATCCAAATGCACTGAAACTACTAAAATCCTTCATATATGTCTCAAATCAAGACATTCTTCTTCTACAACACTAGCAAAGATTGTCACTCGATAGACAAACTTTGTCACTCATAAAACAATGACCTTAAAAACATTAACAACAGGTAGCATTATGCATTGTTTTGTTGGTAACACTTTAGAATACTGTTCCATCATTAATGAATAACTACACAAGAACACGAGTAACGCAATATAAGCACTCTAGTAACTGCTAGTATCTAACAAGAAACTGTGATTACAGTTTTTCTCGATTGCTAACACACAATTCATGAAACAATTCACCATTTTCTCACTACTATAAACACAATCTCAAAACTACACACCAATTTGTGCAAACTTCAGACTTTCAGGTCAAAGTCAAACTTTTTAGTCAAAAACATGTTCTCTTTTGTCAGAATATTGGTAATATCCTTATTTGTTAGAGTATAGCAGTTTCTTAGTCTTAGTCACTACAGACAGTCGGCCCTCAGTTCTGCACAAATACATGTAAGAAGTATTTGGCTACAAATCGATTCAACAGTTACGAGTTTGAGGGTGTGTGCTACAGTATTTACAGTACAAAGAATAGTGAAAGTTCTCTCATCTGAAGTACTGCTACTGTGTACTGTAATTGTAATGTGTAAGTAATGTAAAACCCTGTAGATGATCCTGCAGGCCAGCTTTCCTTATGATCATTCCATGCAAAAGAAGATGGGCAACTATATATTTCATCAGCAACAGATGAGCTTTCACCTCGTCCCCTTCATTTTTCTTTTCTCCTCCTATTCCTCTTTGTCTCCCACTAGGATTCATTTTCCAAAACACATAATCACCTGTGCTCTTGTTCATATCATCCTGAGATTCTGACTGCTGTGTCATCAGTTTTGCTACTGAAAGTTCACACATGTGTAAATGTGTGCTATTTGTGTTCATTTTGTGATTCTTGAGGTAGTTATATTGTGTGTTTGAGTTTTCTAAATGAGAACATGGTTAAACCTGTGCAAAATGATGCTGTTCTTGTGTAGAGTTTTGCAGAAAACACTGAGCAAATTGGAGCATGTGTGAAAACAGGTGTAATGTGTATGAATGGTTTGAAAATTGTGCCAAATGAATCAGTTACAGTGTGTTAGCAATCGAGAAAAACTGTACTGCACAAAAATACACACCAAATCTGCAAAATCATACACTAATTCTCAGCCTTTGACTCAGTTTTCAATTTCATAAAACACTTTTTGCAAAACACAACACACAGTTCTCGATGTACTGTAACACACACAAATCTAACAGGAAGTATCTTGATTTTGTTTTTTCAAACACAACCAATCAAAATGCCACACAAATTCATCAGTGCCTCACACTAACTCCTCACATGTGCAAACACTCATTGCTTTACACCAACCAATCATGGCTTTAGAATAGGCCTATAAATATATAGGCCAAATGTCAAGTTATACAGTTTTTCTCATTCACTTGGTGCATTTCTTGATTCATCCTTAATATTTGCAAAAAAGTATGTGCATTCCTCAAAACAATTTGTACAAACAGCACCACACAATGGATTGCCTGCAAAAGCCTGTAACTTACAGTTTTTCTCAGTGGCTTTGGTGCATTTCTCGAATCAGAAATGAAATTCTCAAAACTACTTGTTCAACCTCCACATCATCTAGTCACTTGTGCACATCATAAAAGAAGTTTCTCATTCTTTTGAACAAGTTGCGATTGCTTTGGTACATTCATGCAACTGATTATGTACATTTGTCTGTGGTTTCCTACATTATCAGTTGCTGTTGTCATGTTGCTCAAAATGTATTATATAGTTCTCTGTGCTATAGTCTTACTCCTCAAAACATCTAGTCATTAGTTCATCGTATAAGTCATTACATGCAAAATGGTTGATCTAGTTGTCAAAAACTGTCAAGAATATGTTCTACACAGTTCTATTAGACTTTTTGTAAATTTGCCATGAATTGTGCAGGTGAATCTTGACTTTCACTAATGAAGAGAATATAGATCAACCAATGACAAACTAGTTCTCTGAAATAGCTCAAAGATACATCTCATGAACCTTCAATTGAAAAGCATATAGACAGAGGACAACACAAGAGTTACAAATTCTGACAATGGACTTTCAATATTTTATTTATTTTTTCACCTTTGTGCCCATATTTCTTTTCTATATCACAATGATGTTGTAAGGTGTTTTTTTTTTCTTTATTTTTAATTTTTTTGTCAGACCACTAGTAAACTGTATCCAATCCAGTCTTTCAATCAATGTCCCACATACAGTAATGTGTAAATTTGTACGTTTGAAATGGATATATGGCATACATAAAAAAGTGCAGCCTTCTGCATTTCAATACAGTAACTGTCATCCCTCCAGAGTACACTGTTATATATTGACAACATGACTAAGCAATTTGACTGTCTTATCCATACACAATGACACAAGGACTTGTCATTCTGATGGCACTGACATGTTCATTGACACAGATATTTATTTTTGAGAGATGAACTAAGTATTTTGAGCAAGAGACTGGCTTTTGAAGGTAATCCATGGTGTTTTGCTATTTGTACGAGTTGTTTTGAGAAATGCACTTACTGTTTTGCAAATATTAAGGATGATTCGAGAAATGCACCAAGGCGACTGAGAAAAACTGTAAGCATTTTGAATATCTTGTTTGTGAACAATGACACGAGGACTTTTCATTCTGATGGCACTGATATGTTCATTGACATAAATACTTTTGAGAGATGAATTTTGAGTACTGTACTCAAAATCTTTAGTTACTGTGGAATATTCAATGAAAGAGACTGGATAGGATTCACAGTTACACTTTTACTAGTGGTCTGATGACAACACTGTTGTGATTTAGAAAAAGAAATATAGGCACAAAGGTGAAAATAAAAAAAACAGAAAGGCAAACACAGGAAACACCCCTTAGGCAGAAGTTTGCTTTTGCATGCAGCAGTGTATGAGAAATTTCAGAGAACTAGTTTGTCATTGGTTGATCTATTATCTTCATTAGTGAAAGTCAAGATTCACCTGCACAATTCATGGCAAATTTACAAAAAGACTAATAGAAATGTTTAGAAAATATCCTTGACTGTTTTTGACAACTAGATCAACTGTTTTGCATGTAATGACTTATACGATAATCTAATGACTTGAGGTTTTGAGGGGTAAGACTTTTGCACAGAAAACTACATAATACATTTCGAGCAACATGACATTAGCAATTGATAATGTAGGAAACCACAGACAAATGTACATAATCAATTGTATAAATGTACCAAAGCAATCGCAACTTGTTCAAAAGAATGAGAAACTTCTTTTATGATGTGCACAAGTGACTAGATGATGTGGAGGTTGAACAAGTAGTTTTGAGAATTTCATTTCTGATTCGAGAAATGCACCAAAGCCACTGAGAAAAACTGTAGGTTTTGAACAATGGATGCAAACAATCTATTTATTTTCTTTCGTATTGTGTAATACTGTATTCACAGCCACAAATGCATACAGTAAAAAAAAAAAATAATAATAATAATAATAATAATAATAAAAATAATAATAATAGTTTGTTTTCAATTCTTGCTTTCTTGTTTACTGTGAATTTTTCAACATCTCTCTGCCAATTACTTTCAATCTTGTACAGAAATGTACATAGGAGCTCATGAAATAAGAGCTTTAGGTTTTGAATATCTGTGTGTATATGATGTATCCAAAAAATGCAATATTATGGCAAAGGTGTTTGTAACGTAAGACAAATGTTTGCTTTTGAGATGTGTTTGTGATATTTTGAATGCAGTGCTTCATTTTGCAAGAGATGTGAGGCATTTTGCATTTTGTGTGTGCAATTCTTGGATTTGCGTGCAAAGCTTTGAAAAAGAGAGACAAAGTGTGTGTGTGTGTGTGTGTGTGTGTGTGTGTCAGCGAGACAAGAATTCATGTCATTTTGAAGACGTAGTCACTGAATGCATTTTGTGCCAAAGCAATGATAAATAATCCATAGTTTAGCACACATGGACGGCTGTTGTACTCAGTGTGTGAAGAGTTTTGAAAAAGTGACCTATATATTGAGAAAAAGGGTATAGAAATTGTTATAATATATATATATATATATATTTAAGACGTATTAAAGTATGTATTAAATTACAAAAATGCAAAATATAATTTTTTTCCCTAGTGATCTTAGACTATATAGTGTACAGTATATTTATACATTCATTGGAAAAAATTAATGCATGTATACGCAGTGTGTGTGTGTGTGTGTGTGTCTGGTTGCCCATCTGTGGGTGGCACAGGGCCTGAATTATCCACCCTGCTGAATCTTACTAAGTGTGACACCACTTGCTGAAAGACCATGTTATGGTCCTTCAAATATGCTGCATTGCTGGGTCTTGTACACGCAATGATGACAGGAATGAAAACAAAAGTATATTAACATACGTCATTATCGAGAAATCTGAGAAGGATATTCACATTTTTTTGAGTTTATGTATATGCTTTCACTCCCTTGTGAAGCTGATTCAATTATACAAACTATTTTATCCAAGAAAAATTCAGTCCTGCTTCTTTACAATAAGTTCTTCATCTCAATATCATTAAACTGATTATATGTATGAAAAGCCTTTTTTATTGTTGTTCTTCTATTGTGGTTCTGAATCATGTTGTTCTCTTTCATGTACACAAAATAACAAATAAATAATCAATATTTAATCATTTTGCAATATTTAGTAAGTATTGTATTGTTCATGATTTCTATAATGTACAGAAAGAAAGAAAGAAAGAAAAAATTGTCATCTCAAATAGGCAAATATATCCCTTGTATAATTTGTTTACCAAGTCAATCGGAGCACTGTGGATGCCTCTTACTCTTTTAAATACAGTTCAACAACAGTTGGACAAGACTAGTAGGGGTAGTCGTGGCCTAATGGTTAGGGAGTCGGGCTTGTAACCTGAAGGTTGCTGGTTTGATTCTCGCACCGGCAGGAATTGAAGGTGGGGATTGTGAATGGGAGAGCACTAATTTCGAGTATGGGTCACCATACTTGACAATACGTCACTAATTTAACTAGTATTGTTTATATGCTTCCCATTCACATTTAATGTCCAGCTTCAGCTCCCGATGTGATTTAGCTGTAGCTGTTTTTATTTATTTATTTATTTATTGAGACAACAGCCTCAATGAGTCTGAATTAATAACATTCTGTTTGACTGATTTTGATTTTAAATCATGGTGTTCCACAGGGATGTGTACTGTCCCCTCGGCTGTTTTCTACATATATCAATGAAATGCAGACAAACTAAATTTCCAAAATAATGTTAATTCATAAGAAATGAATTATTTATTTATTTATTTGGAAGGATCATACTAAGCCCCTTCCTCCTAGTTTTAAGGTCCTTCTATTCAAATTCCCATGGCCAAAATGAATATATAAACCTTTGTTTCAGTGGTGGTGATTATTTTAGACCAAACTATTTGTAAATAAATGTTGTTATTTAGGGTGACTGACTGTAATAGAACAATGCTGTTAGCTTAATATGTATCCTATCTGATTTTATGTATATTGTATGAGTATAATAACGTCAAAGGCAAAACTATATTCTATGACCAATAAAACAGATAATAAAGTTTAAACAAACAAACAATGAATGAATGAATTAATGAATAAGTAACTGAGACTGTTGTTCTATTCATTTAGCTGCCAATGAAGCATTGAAATGAATTAATTGTTTCCAGTCCCAGAGTTATTCCCAGAGGTATGGTTTATGTAAATGATTACAGGAACAACATGAAAGGAAAGAATACCAACTGAACTTTGCAACTGCTCTGTAACTAGTTCTCTGAATTACCTTATGTATCTAAATTTGGACATTCCATAGCCTTTATTGTTTTTATATACAACTACTTCTAAATACTATAGCCTACCCATACCAACACATTTTCTGCATTAAATAGTTGCAGTACGCACACACACACACACACGTATACAAATACAAAGAATATACAAACGCAATCAATAAACACAACCCTCACAGAGTTATAAAACAAGTCCTCATAACATTGTCCCAAGTAGATGTTTTGTTGCTTCTGTGGACAAATTTGTCCCCAAGTATCACATTCACTGACGGACCTACCCATTAAAATCCTTTAAAGAATTTAAACTAACAACAATAGCGCCATCTATTGGATACAATGTTCAGTTCACCCAACTGTCACTTGGTGTTCTTTTGGGGTCTAGTTGCAGGTCTCTATTTACTGGACCCAATAGAATATCTTATGTTTATTGCTTATATCTATTGTCCTTAAATTGTATGCACACATAAAACCTCGCATACGTCTGATACACATTCTTTATCTTGTCATGATATAAACACATACTGTACATATATAGTAAACATTTGTATATAATTCACCCTCCATAACCAATACATCCAAGAATGCATAAAAACAATTTTGTCTGTTACATTCAGAATTCATCATCGTTAATTAAAAGCAATAAGTAAAACAGCATATTCATTACCAGAGGTAAAACGGGAAAACTTTTGTACTGCTCAGCAGACCTTTTCCTACCAGAAACCAACTGAATGGTGACTTTTCAGCTTAGCTGAATATAGGAATTCTAATTATATAAAAGCAAGGATTATAGAAATTGTAGGATGCATGCACTCTCTCTGTATCTGCTATAATAAAAATAAAAAAATAAAAAAAATAAAGCTTTTAGCATGTTAAAAACTTTTTTCTTTTAGCATGTTAACATCATTGTATTTTTTGATGTTACTTAAAGAGCACTGTAAAACAAAATCCATTGCAAAAGCATGTAGACACACCCTTCAATTAATGTATTCAGCCATTCTAGTAATTCATGTGAAAACAAATATATCTCATTTACATTCTAGTGAATTCTTTCAACTTTCTTGTATGAATTTGGGGAGGGTCTTTTTCTTTGTCACTGATCCAGTTCTGTGTCCTCATATTTTCCATAACACACCTGGGCTGAACTCATGAACTTGTGAACATATGAAATGCAGCGCCCACTTGTCCCTCAGCTTTGCTTAAAACATGCAAACAAATTTCCTTTAGATTGAACAACTGATACCACAGACTGCTTTGGTTACACAACAAATGAAAATTCCCAAGAAGAGGAGGTTCTCTTACAAAACTATCAAGTAACCATAAAGCAGACATTATTTCCTGCAAATACATTGACCCTAGATATTTTAAAGCCCAGGACATTTCATGAGCAATCTCCTGAGATATGAGGGCCTGCTTCTCCAGATCAACCAGCAGTCATGCAGAACCCGCACTGACCAATCAGTTGAGAAATACATGTTCCCATGAGCCTCTCTGCTTGGGTGTCTTCAGTGATGGCCTGATCCACCGAGCCGCTCAGGTCTGGCTATATAATTCTAAGTGTGACAGATAAAGCTTTCTGCTTATCAAGTCAGGACAGCTTTACACCAGAACTCTGTCAAAATGTTATGATGGAAGAACAGAGCAGATTTCCATTATAACTGTCCATTTTATTATGTTAGGAATTTTTTATAGCATTCATATAATTGATTTTTCTTTGAAATACCACAACCATCCGTGGATCTCGGAGAGGAGACCTCTTGAACTATTTTAAAGAAAGCAGCGAAGGAGGCAGCATCAGATAACATTGTCCAGATGTATGCCGAGATAGAGAGACACCTGTGGTGGAGAGAAAGCAGTAGACATCTTGTGGGGCCCTCACACACAGAACCTATGACTGTCCAGGGACTTGTGGCAGCAGTTGTTAAAACAGATCTAAAAACAGTACCTGCTCAGCTAAGCCACGCACCGCAGCGGCAGTTCAGGTGGATGCCGACATGACAAGACTAGAATAAGATGTTTAGCATGTGTATCCACTAGCAATGAAATCACCATTTGTTTGAGGTCGGTCATCTTCCACCCACACTTTACTGTGATGGCGAGTGTTGCTCCAGATGTGGTGCAGTGGTGAACTTCTCATTCTTCCTGCTTTCTCCACCTATGTAACAACTCACCAGATTTATGCCGGTTTTGTTATGATGGTTAATGATTCACTGCTTTGCAAAACGATATTTCATAATGTCATTCGGGACCAATCTTAAATCCAATCATTTGTTTCCGTTGTTAGAAGCCTCTGTTTATTTTTGGAGGACACACACACTGGTTTTGTGGGTATAGATACGTGTTAGCACTGACGGGGTTCTCACCTCTATAAATGTAGCTGGTTGTTATTACAAGCGTGTTTTCGTCCTTGCATTTCCTCCTTTTGGCAGGAGCATGTGGCTAATCACAATAACCAGGGTCCAGGAAGCCACTATGAAGTTTAGCCTGCCACCTCCAGCCCAACAAGGAGACTTGTAAATGCAGTCGGCCCCCCAGAGGCAACATCCACATGGCAGAACGTTTTGTTGTATGCTCTTCCATGAACAGAGCTGCATTATCTTTAGTCGATGAAAAGCGCTCCCAGCCAAAAAATGAAAAATTTTGCGGTGACATCATTTTCCGAAATATCTGGAAACTTCTATTTTATTTCCGAAAATCCTGGATCGTCCAACTGTATATTTTATTTGGCCTCCAGGCCGTCCAATACATCACATGTCCTCAGCTACGACTATTTAATTTAGAAACTCCAAAACACACACATGCCCAGTGAGCAAATGTTCCAGGGATGTACCAGTATACAAAAAAAAACACCATATATCTCCCCTCGCTCACCTCTTTCCAAACAGAAATTGATTTTGTTGAATTGTTTGATAAATTTGACCCAAGTTTTCCAGTGGGTCTTACTGGAGTTCCTACTGTTTTTCTGCCTGTTGGTGGCCTAGCCCCTAATCATCCACATCTCCCAGGGAGGCCATAAATTACTCCGATGAGATGGTGCTTTGTGTTCCTACTGCTGGGGCGTAGGGGCGAATTCGCAGCGGCATATTTTCACAAGACCGACCCTAAATCATTGTTTTATGACAGCGGGGAAAACTTCTGCACGTTCGTGGTGCTGATTTATGTTCATTTGGGTCTGGAGGACGCTATAATTTGCAAGTAATGTGAAAACAGATGGATAGAGAGATACCAAAGGGCAGACTGACCTATACGTTCTCACCACTTCTTACAAATGGCATCCATATGCTCCGATCGACATCTTCATCAGTGCGGTTTCTTTCACCTCCACTTTTGCTTGCTCCATGTTTAAATGTCTTCAGAGGAGGTGAGGGATGTCTGTGCATTTGTAATAAGAAAGTCACATAACATAGACATTGTGACACTAAAACTCCCTTCAGAGGAATTATTAGACAAGCAAAGATAAAGGTCCATTATGTTCTCAGAAAAAAAATGTAAACCTTGGTAGCTTATTTACCCCTAAAGGGTATCTATTAATAGATTCAAGTAGTACTTCCCAAACCTTTTCCTGGAGGCACAACAACAATATACATTTATGAACTCTTCCTAATCAAACACATCAGCTCATTAATAGAGACTTCAAAACCAGAAATGGATGGGTCATGTGAGGGAGATCCAAAATGTGTACTGTTGGTGTGCTTCAAGGAACAGTATTGGGACACATTCCCTTTAAGGCAAATATTTGTATCAAAATGGTGCATATTAGCAGCTTTTGAAAGGGCACCAACCCAGTGACAACTTGACAAGGGTGCGCTCTACATGGACAAGGTCACACAAGCAAACTGTTACGTGTTGAACCCTCAGGGAGTACGAGGAGACGCAGGATTGATGAATTCAAATCTTTAATCATACAAATAAGTTCAGGAACACGAAACAACACCAAAATAACTTTAAGACTCGAAACTGGGGAACTCAAACTGAATGCTTATAAAGCCAACAGAAACTAGGGAGGTAACGAGATAAAGATCAAACACAGGTGAACAGACTTAACCTTAATTAACTAATAAAGAGCTAATGAGGAAAACGGGGTATAGCCCCCCCCAAAAAATTTCTTTGGAGAAATTTAGTAATAGAGTTCTCTGAAGCGGCTCAGGGGAGTGCTCTGGCAGCGCGGACACTTGGGGGCGCTCTGGAAGCGCGGAGCTGGACGTAACCAGCGGAGACTCTTGAGGGCGCTCTGGAAGCGCGGACACTGGGGGGCGCTCTGGAAGCGCGGAGCTGGACGTAACCAGCGGAGACTCTTGAGGGCGCTCTGGAAGCGCGGACACTTGGGGGCGCTCTGGAAGCCCGGGGCTGGACGGGACCAGCGGAGACGCAGGAGGGCTGGACGGGACCAGCGGAGACGCAGGAGGGCTGGACGGGACCAGCGGAGACTCTTGCGAGGAGTAGACACCAGAGGGTACTGGCGAGGAGCAGGCACTGGAGGTAATTGAGAGATAGCGTTATTCGCTGTCGGCGGACTTGCGGTGGCTGCGAACGGCGGCGGGAACCTCTTTGTGGGAGGCAGGCTAGCCACATTCGCTGTCGGCGGGCTAGCGGTGGCCGCGAACGGCGGCGGGAACCTCTTTGTGGGAGGCAGGCTAGCCACATTCGCTGTCGGCGGGCTAGCGGTGGCCGCGAACGGCGGCGGGAACTTATCCGTGGAAGCCGGGCTTGCCTTATTCTTTGTTGGCGGCTTGCCATACTCTTTGGCGGCGGGCTTGCGAGGGCCGCGAACGGCGGCAGGTTTGCGGTGGCCGCGACTGGCGGCGGGAACTTCTTAGCGGAAGGCAGTCTTGGGGGAGCCGCGGACGGTGCTGGGCTGAGGAACACCATGGAGCTGTAGATGGGATGCAGATGGTTGGGGCTGGTCAGGTGGTTCGGACTGTTGGAGTGGTATGTGGAGGTGTGGTGAGCTGGCGTGATGTGACGTGTTTCAGCGGAGACTGGGCAGCGAGATTGGACTTCTTTTTCTACGACTTCAAAGTTCGATCCATTTAGAAATAAAACAAGATTGATTCATTCGACCAGGGAAAACTCAAAGACAGGAAGCTCACATCTGATGGTCTCGCTGTCCAGCCCCAGCTGAAAACACGCACCTAAGGAGGCGTCCGGCCAGTTCAGAAGGGGAACAAGCTCGATAAACTCATCCACATATCGCTCCAGCTTCCGGCCAGCCTGCCGCAAACCCCACAACTGGTCCTCAGCCGTCAGCATAATCGGTGTGGGTCGAGTCTTCTGTTATGTGTAGTGCCCTCCAAGGAGTACGAGGAGACGCAGGATTGATGAATTCAAATCTTTAATCATACAAATAAGTTCAGGAACACGAGAAACAACACCAAAATAACTTTAAGATTCAACACTGGGGGAACTCAAACTGAATGCTTATAAAGCCAACAGAAACTAGGGAGGTAACGAGATAAAGATCAAACACAGGTGAACAGACTTAACCTTAATTAACTAATAAAGAGCTAATGAGGAAAACGGGGAACAAAACCAAATTAAAGAAAACAAGAACAGATAGATGAAACAGAAACAAACTAAACTGAAGTCCCAACTCCTAACACAAACAATGTACTACAAGTAAATTATTGGTTCTATTATATGGTCATTTATAGTCTATTGTGCTTTATTATTTATTCACGTCCACTCGAGAGTACGCTGGCGAAGGAATATCTGCATACAAGCAGACCTAAGCCCAACATCCAATCAAACCCAAAATTGTCAGCAACACATGCTCTTGCTGGTTGTCAATACTTTCTCAGGGGCCTGAATCCAGGCTCTGCTGAACCTTTCCATAACGGGGTATGTATCTGTTGACGCTCGGCCAGTAGAGACCACCCACAAGACTAATGATGTAAATGTTGTTGCGAACACACTCTAGCTCTCTCTCCGAATAAACATCAGAATCTGCCCACGTTCTCCACCATGTGCTACAATCACAGCAGTCTCTTCCCCATCGGCTGACCCAGCGTGAGGCTATACTGCTTTCATCACCTCTCGTTCTGAAGAAACCAGCTAATAGATAACACTGTCATGGCAGGGCCCAGCTCTGTAGATCCCTGCCAAACCGCACAAGCCATCAGATTCTCTGGGCCAATAACACCACAGAGTGCTGAGGTCACTGGCCCCAGACCAGTGCTGCAGTGTTTCCCCCACCCTGTCTGCCATGCAGCCACGACTCTCCTGTGCCCTTACATGACACCAGACATTGCTTGCGTTTGATGGAGAGTGTACCAACACATTAATAACTCAGGCTCCCCACATTACATACCCAAACAGTCATTTCCAGCTGTCATTCAAAGGAGCACAGCAGGCGATTGGTCTATTTTAAGATATTTACAGTAAACAGAACTTGTTTAAACAGGCCTCATTATGAACCTGCAGGTCAAAGTCAACCATCAGAAATGACCTTTCTCACATGGGCTTCAGGATGGAATTCTGTCCACAGTAATGATGAATCTTCTAACACAAGGTCACACACTGGCACCACTTTTTCATTTTAAAGCATATTGTATATTCTTGTCAGCTCTAAGCACTGATATAAAGATATATTTTTTTACAGGCATCTGTGGTTTAATGAAGAATCTTTAACATCTGCTGAAGCTTTCCATTCCACAAAAGGTTCTTTAAAGTGAAAACAGGTTCTTTAGATTTTAAAAATGTTCTTCATAATAAAACAATGGGTTTACTGAATGGTTCATATTTTTTTTTTTTTTTTTATGGCATCGCTGAGAAAACCCCTTTTTGCAACTTTTATTTTTAAGAGTGCAAGGGTGGAGAAACCATTGACATTGTTGAAGAATAGCCTCTGATTTGTGTCTTATTAGCAAACAGACCATTTGACTTCATGTAACAAATGATTACTTCCATTCCGTATTTTTAAGGTGAGATCACCACTCACCACCCACCATGAATAAAGATAATCATTTCAACATTCATTTAATCCTCACAAACGACTCATGGAATTTTTCTCTCATGGATGCTTTTAAAGAAGTCTCTTATGCTCATCACAGCTGCATTTATTTGATCAAAAATACTGGAGAGAAAAAAAAAGTAATAATGTGAAATATTATTACAATTTAAAATAACAATTTTCTATTTTAATATACTTTAAAATATAATTTATTTCTGTGATGCAAAGATACACAGCCTTCAGGGTCACATGATCCTTTAGATATCATTATATCAGTATGCTGATTTATTATCATTGTTTGAAACATTTGTGTTGCTTATTTATGTTTTTTTTTTTCAACCTGTAAGCCTTTTTTTCTGGATTCTTTGAATAAAAATTAAAAAAGAACAGCATTAATTTAAAATATAAATCTTTTGTAACAATATAAGCCCTTACTATCACTTTTTAAAATCAACTTAACACATCCTTTGTTGAATAATAATATTAAATTCTTTCAGAAAAAATAAATAAATTGCTTTTAAAGCGCCCCACGTGTCCAATCGAATGAAAGGGCCTTCCGTTGTGGTGACGAAAGTTTACCTGTTGCTTAGAAAGTCCGGAGACTGCAATGATGCAGGAGAAACTTTTGGTGTCTGTCGCGGGTTACCCGGAGCTGTATTTTTTAAGGGATTTTGCTAATATGTCAGTTTACTTAACAGCAAAAACCAAAGATTTTATAGCGCCCGTGCTGTAATCCTTTGATTACACTGACAGTACAGCTGATTCGGTGGTTGCCTAGTAACATAAAAAAACGCAGTGCACTGCTCTTTTTTTTAAAGTCACCAAAAAGAAAAAGAAAAAAGGCATTGCGGTGCGCCTCGCGTTTTCAGAACTAAAAAACGCGTTCGGTGTGATCGGGGCCTTCTGGTTTGGTTTTTTGCGGAGCTGATCACGGACCTCTTTGGAATGCAATTCAGATGCGTCAGACGTTGCCGTGGTAACACAAGTGTTTACATATGATATGAGGCGTAAATAGCCACCGCGTTATGGAGGATGATCAGAAATTTCTTTAGATTTTATTAGTAATGTGTGTGTTTACATTTCTCAAAATAGCAGCCAGACAGATTTTAAGCAGCCTCCACTGCTGGAACGGCAACGGCTATATTGCGTGTTCGCGCTACTTCTTGGCGTTCTATTTTAACCGTCTACTAGCGGAGAACAGCTGCTTTGCCGTAGTGTTTTGTGACAGCATTTAACATTTAACTTATGTGTAGTTAAATGTTGCGTTTTATGGTATATACCATTTAATTCCATCAGTATAAGATTCTACCATTAGTCTTTCATTTAATCTGTTGATTATGTTTTAAATTTAAGATAATTTTAAAGATTTTTTTTTCGTTTGTACAAAGATGTCTGCTGTTAGTAACAGCACCTCAAGTAGCACTGAGACTAAAGATATGTGAAGAGAACAATATAATTAACGACTACGGCAAAGCAGCTGTTCTCCCTAGTAGACGGTTACAATAGCCACGAATAGCAGCTTAAGTCGCGAATTACATGACCATATCACTTCGCCAAATGATTTCTGTTATTTTAAAGGTCTTACAACAGCAAAATAACCAACACCCACAAGGACACTGGCCAAATAAATAAATATAGTAAACAATATGATAAAAACGACACATTTTTGCCACAAAATTACGCTTTATTATGTACGGAAAGCACATACTGTATCTCTCCCGCTCTCTCTCCCTCACAGGCCGCACACACATAACAGTTACAGTTTGCACACACACTAGCATACATCGCGCTAATGTTGTTCGCGCTGACGATTTTACCAGTAAACAACTTAAAAACTACATGACTTCTCACAAGCGAAGTAACAACAACGGCGCTGTTCGTGAACAAAAGGAACTAAGTTTCACTATAACTAGAAACATTGCTGCTGAACACTATTGAGAGACGCACAGAGGTAATTCTCTCTCTCTCATAACTTAGTTATTAACTGTATTAACTGCATTAGTCTGTTAACGGCTCAAGCCTCTGTTACGGTTTAAAATGACGTTTTGGAATTAGCAACGGAGGCGTTGGATGAAATGCGGAAGAACTCACAATAGCGATTTAAGTAGAAATACGGACGAATGCCTTGGAATATATCATCTGATCGATGTCTTGAGGTGTGGCAACCGTAGTATAAGCGGAATAATTGACTTCGGTCCGTTGAATTATTAGAAAAGTAATTATTATTTTTCTAATAATCCAACGGCCCGTCGTCAATTATTCCTTACTTAACTCTTTCCAGCACCACGTGACACTGAAGACTGAAAACTGAAGTAATGTCTGACTAAAATTCAGCTTTGCATCACAGAAATCAAAATGAAAACAGAAAACCTGTATTTTATTTTAAATTGCTATATACAGTGTGTGTGTGTGTATATATATATATATATATATATATATATATATATATAGTGCCTTGTGAAAGTATTCATACCCCTTCATTTTTTTTTTCACGTTTTGTTACGTTGCTACCTTATGTTAAATTGCTTTAAATTACTTTTATTCCCCCACCCCACATCATTCTACACTCCATTCACCATAATGGCAAAGCAAAAAAAAACAAAACAAAAAAACAGGCTTTTAACATCTTTGCAAATTTAATAAAAATAAAAAAAAACTTAAACGATTCCATTGCATAAGTATTCAAACCCCCATCTAGGACAGTTGGAATTTAGCTCTGGAGCATTCATATTGCTTGTAGATGTTACTACACTTCAAGTGAAGTTAACCTGTGGCAAATTCAATTGAATGGGTATGATTTGGAAAGGCACACATGAAATGCATTATGCATTATGCTGAAAATGCATATCAGAGCAAAAACCAAGCCCTGAGGTCAAAAGAACTGCCTGTAGAGCTCAGAAACAGGATTGCATCAAACCACACATTTGGGGAAGAGTTCAGAAAAAAATTCTGCTGCATTGAAGGTTCACAGAATCACGTAGCCTCCATTATCCATGATGGAAGACATTTGGAACAACTAGAACTCTTCCTAGAGCTGACCTCCTGACCAAACTGAGCAATTGATGGAGAAGGGCCTTGGTTAGAGTGGTGACCAAGAAGCTGATGGTCACTCTAGTTGAGCTCCATGATCATATATGCAGATAGGAGAAACCTAGAGAAGGACAAACATCACTGCAACACCCCGCCGGTCTTATGTCGGTGTTGCCAGACTCAATTCTCTCCTCAGTGAAGACACATGAAAAGACACTTGGAATTTGCAAAAAAAAAACAAAAAAAAAACACCTAAAGGACCCTCAGACTGTGAGAAACAAGATTTCCTGGTCTGATGAACCTCAATTCCAAGCATCATGTAAATAAATGAAGGGTATGAATACTTTCATGAGGCACTGTATATATATATATATATATATATATATATATATATATATATATATATATATATATATATATATATATACACACACACACACACACACATGATGAAAGCAAACTAATAGCAATGACAGCTCTGACGTGCTGATATGTGATGATTGCTGAATTTACAGAGATGTGTCTTTTATTGTTCAAATGATTGTATCTTCCACATGGACTTCTCTGTCCTGAAGATTTACTGCAGTTTAGCAGGATGTGCTCAGTGAGAGTGTGTGTGTGGTTGGCGGATACTCGTGATTTTCCCTCCATTGCTCTTTTGACTTTGTGGGCTCTGGAGAATCTTTAAATATTATAAAGCCGGTTTGATTGGGGGCCAAGCAGTATAATGTTGGAGGAAAGCCTTATATTGGCCTAAAGACTTTGCTATGGCTCCAAAAATAAGATATGTATATTTGTCTCTATACAGTAAATGTGTGCGTGTGTGTAAATGTGTCACAGTGTGTGTTTTTCAACTGCGTTTTTCACTAATATAAACTAAATTGTACTATACATAAACACCAAAAAACTGAGAGAACAATAGTAATGAAACTACTGAAATATATGGAAGCTATAAAATATGTCCTAAGAAACATTAAACTAATATTTAAAAAGATAAAAAGAATGTAAAAGTTCATATGCAGTTTAAAAAGATTAAGAATTTCTTTCACCATCACAAACATTATGAATGTCTTATTAAAACTTGTACAAAAGGCTGAGGATGTTGAGGATCTTAATATTTATAATACGAATATCTATAGTTCTCTTAGCCACTAAATTATTTCACCTGACAACAACTGTGATGTGAAAGTAATTTACAAATACTATACAGTAAATTCAGCAGTGACACTGTAATAAATTCAAATTGTCTTTAAAGACAGAATCTCAACTGTTTCTCATAGACTCTGGCAACATACAGCTGTGATTCAGGAGAATCCATTACTAAGGTTTCTGAAAGACATGTGGCTGCCTGTTATTTCAGAAAGACAGAAGTTAAAGGCAGCAGAACTCCTTTGGGACTGATCCATGCTGATCGAAACCAGCTAAATTAGAGCACAGAGAGGACTGCTTGTCTGCAAAGGACTCACATGTGCTGTGCTCTTTTCATACTCTATGCTTTTTATTTTTAGTTTCATTTCATGATTCAGTATCATTTTATCAGCATTTTTGTGGCATTAGAATTATTTGAAAGGAATTTATCAGAATTCAGTACATGCATTAAGTCAGATGTATTTCACCTTTGCTGGGTATAGCCAGGTCTAAGAAGTAATTGTTTTACCTATGAGCCAGTCAGCTGTTTGAAAGGAAATTTAAATGCCAATTTCATCCAAGCACAAGTTTCTGTTGATATTTCTGACCTCTAGTGGACTTTTTTTAGTAATGCATCTCAATACAATGTTTTCAGTACCTCTTTACAAAGTGAAGAATAAATACAATTTTAAATAACTTTTGAATAATTATTTAATGGAAATTAAAATAATTTATATATGTAGCTTAGTTCGTTGTGTTTCATTACAAAGGCATGCATTTTCCATCAGTTTTGTATGTTTTTTTTATATATATATATATATTATTAAGCACACTTTTTTTTTCTTAAAAATGTTGTCCGAATAAAGACAAATATCTGAAGGGGAAAAAAAAAAAAATGATATATATATATATATATATATATATTCTTATTCTTATTATTGTTATTATGTTCTTATTATTTAGTTTTAAATAGCTGCGTTTAGGTCTTTCTTTGGTTGTACATAGTAAGCACACAGGTTGTTCTGGTCCTTTTTTTTTTTTTTTTTCAATCGAGTCTGACACAGCTGAATTTATATTTCTCTGTGTTTGTTAGTTCTAAATAGTAGCCTCTGAGTCAGCAAATGACAGAGAGGCAGAACAAACACTCCGCAGAAGACATACAGTCCCCCCATGGCTTTGAAGGGTTTATTATTTTATTCCAAATATATCCTGCACATTCGGTCCCAGTCCAGCTAACCTACCAAATTCGCACACAAACGGGCCTGTTCATCATTATTTTTCCTGGCGGTCATCAAACAGCACTCTGTTGCGTCATACATAATTTTATCTTTCAACAGGGAAGTGGCAGTTAGGCCACTGCATATGGGCCCTGTTCAACATTTCACAACAGATAACAGTCGCATCATGCAAAACCGTTTATTTAGAGACGTTTTGTTGGTGACCACCCATGTTTAACTGGGGCCCTGGTCCAGCTGCAGGTGATGAGTTTTCCAAATTTCTGTCATTGGTGAAGTCCACTTGAGCTCAGCACAGCTGAACAGCACTTGCAACACAGATTTCCCATTTTTTCCCGGTCTTTGTGTTTGTTCTTCTTCACCTTGATTCCTGTATGACTCAGCCATGAGACGTGCAGGTCAAAGGCAAGAGGAAATGGCAATCCCAGCTGAAGATGAGGATATAACCTGCGAAGGTCTCCTCATTATGTGGGAGGTGAGGAATGGAGTCCTCCCTCATTCACAGAGGTGATTCGCTTCCAAAGACAATACTGTACACTAAAGAACTTAATGGAAATGCAGTGATTCCCTGTGTGCGCAATAAAATGTTGTTTTATGCCAACCAGAAGGGGAACTGATATATGAGGAGTGCTTGTCTTTTTTTGTCTAAAATCCCAAATATCTATACCTGTTCACTTAAAAAAGGATGTAGATTTTCATTCAGAAATTGCTAATAAATTTCACAGCCAATGGCAAGTAACACATTAAATTAAATTTGAAATGGCAAAGTAGAATACACAAGTAGTTTTAAAAAAAACAATGTAACAAAAAAAAAATTCACTTAATTTTTTTATGGTTCTTCTGCAATTCTGTGGCACTAATTATTACCGGGTTGTACTGTACTATTTATTTTCACGTAACATTAATATTTTAGTAAACATGTAGGTCAGATAAATTTTAGAACATTTATGTTTCATATCATTAAACGTTAATTAACGTTTCATATCATTAATTGTGAAACATCGGTTTAATACACATAAGTTTTTGTACTAATTCTACATGTTTTTTTTTTTGTTTTGTTTTTTTTAAGATATTTTGCTTCTGCAAGTACAGGGACATTCTAGACATTTCTGTACCATTCTGGAATATTCTATAACATTCTAGTGCTTTCTGGAACATTCCAGAACATTGTGGGACTATTCATATAAAACAAAAAAATCATCCAGCGTACACTTCTGAAGTTTTGTATGACTTGCTTTTGGTAGCTGTTCATGTTAAACTGTAGTTAGCTCAGTATTATGGATGTACCATGCCATTTTTATGTGTGAGTAATTACTGATTAGTTTGTATAAGTTGTTAACATATATTTTAGTTTTCATGAGCACTGTTAATGATACACAAAAAGTAATACGATTTTCGTATTCAGTATGCCAAACAAAAAAAAACTAAAAAATTCTATCAAAATTTTTAAAAGTTTCATGCTGTAATCTTTGCTTATTTAGAACTTTGAAAAATTGTTGTATTTTTCATCATCAACACCAGACAAGCATATCTGATTCTGTAATACTGAATATGCAATATATCATCTTGTTTCTTTTGTGTGAAGATCATCCACATCTACCTAATATTTTTCTTCAAGTTCATACTTCTCAAATAAAAGCAGGAATTCAGTGATGATTTATGAATATTTAGACAAGTGGTTCACAGAGAGCTTACGGATATGGAAATTATGCTTTCATACAAAACACAAAAATTTCATTTTAAAGCTTTAGTGACCACTTAATCTGTTGGCAGGGTAGCATGGACTCCCTGCCAGATGCAAAGGGATCTTTTTCACCAGCTGTTTGGACACCATCTTTCCACATGAACTTTACAGTTATTACTAACCACAGATTTCTGGGGACTGGAGAAGAATCCTCCATCATCTAAAACACAACGAGTCACGTAAGAAAACACTGTGAGAAAGTGATGTGCAGATGTACCAAAACTACAGTAAAAACTCCAATTATTATTATTATTATTTAGTTGACTTGCCGCTCAAGAAACATTTATTTTTATTATCAAAGTTTTTGTGGTAATACACTACCATTTTGTTTGAGTAAGATTATTAAAGAAAGAAAGAAAAAAGAAAGGAAGGAAGGATGCATTAAATTGATCAAAAGTGACAGTAAAGACATTTATAATATTACAAAATAATTATATTTAAAATAAATAAATTATTATTATTATTATTATTGTTGTTGTTGTTGTTGTTGTTAAAGGGTAATAAAGGGTTACTCCACCCCAAAATGAAAATTCTGTCATTAATTACTCACCCTCATGTCGTTCCAAACCCGTAAGACCTCCGTTCATCTTCAGAACACAAATTAAGATATTTTTGATGCATTCTGAGAGCTCTCTGACCCTCTCATAGACAGCAAGGAGATCGGTAAAATAATCCATGTGACATCAGGGGTTCAAGCGTAATTTTACGAAGCTACAAGAATACTTTTTGTACTCAAACAAAACAAAAATAATGACTTTATTCACCAAGTCATCTCCTCAGCGTCACCGTAGCACCATTTTGGAAAATATCTACTGCACACAAACAGCTGTTCTGTGTCAGCTGCACCACATGGATATGTTTTCTACGTCGCTTAAGCTTTGATTTGAACGAAAAAAGCGTATCTGTGTGGTGCGGCTGACACAGAACAGCATACGCTGTTTGCGTTCAGTGGATACTCTCCAAAATGGCGCTACGGTGACGCAGAGGAGATGACTTGGTGAATCATCTCCAAGTCATTATTTTTATTTTGTTTGAGTACAAAAAGTATTCTTGTAGCTTCGTAAAATTACGCTTGAACCCCTGATGTCACGTGGATTATTTTACTGATCTCCTTGCTGTCTATGGGAGGGTCAGACTCAGAGAGCTCTCAGAATGCATCAAAAATATCTTAATTTGTGTTCTGAAGATGAACGGAGGTCTTGAGTTTGAAAGGACATGAGGGTGAGTAAGTAATGACAATTTTCATTTTGGGATGGAGTAACCCTTTAAGTGACACTGAAGACTGTTATAACAGTTATTTCATTCTTTTTAAGAACAAGAAGCTTTTAAATAAATAAATTACAGTACAGTGCAATTCGACACATATTAAGGTCACTGGCCTCCAGTGAACTAGCAACCTTATGAACAGTCACATATTTTGACATGCAGTTTACAATATATAGTTATACACAAAATACACGTTCTACTGCCATCTGCTGGACAAACCATGTATTTGTTAGGGTTAGGGTTTTTTTTTTTTCCAATCCAGGTACAAAATGGATGTATTAGACCATCTCCTGGATGTCCTGACTGATATCTGTTCTGTTAAGAGGGCTAATAGAGGTGGAGAGGTGATGTCACGAGTCGAGATCAGGACCCTCTCCGCATTGCCTCAAATACTGACCTCATCTCACAGCACCACGACCCTGCTTTCTCATTCTGCCAGTGACCACGGGGTCAGACGGACAGAGCTCAGTGCACGCACACATGAATTTTTCACTGCTATATTTTCTCTGGGTAAATAATCAGCGTGAGCACACCCAACAGCAGATGGCAGCTTATAAATCCTGAATTGAAAATAAATACAAGAGCTAAGGAAATAGTGCCTCACTCCACCAGCTGTCCTCACCTGAACAGCTTTCCAGAGCACATATCTGTAATTCACATGTCAATTAAAGTAGGTTTATAATAACTTATATAATAATAAACCTAATTTGTGTTACACAGATATATTTTAGATATATATTATTTGGGGTTAAAATAAGAAAACACACACACACACACACACACATACACACATATACATATATATACATATACTGTATATATTGACTTTATTATTTGTTGGCCTTTTTCTCCTATTTTGCCTTAAAGAACTGATACTATGTTATACAATGTATGATAAGAAACATTCTAATAACACAAAGTAACAAAAGGGAGGGTATAAGTTGGGGAAAGACATTAGAAAATGTGTAATTTCTTCTAAATTAGCATATTTAGATTATTTAGATTAACATTTAGTTTAGCATGTGCAGGACGATTATGCAGCCAATGTGTTATTATAGGAAATAAAATGAAACATGCTAATTTAGTTGGCATAGCACAGAATGCAAAATTAATCAAAGAGGCCACAGCTGGAGTAAAATGACTTTTGATACCATTCTTATTATAATGTATTTTATAAAGTGTCATTAATGTAAAATAATCAACTAATATTGTATTTGACTACTTAGTTTAATGATTGCATAATTGATGATAGACAAAGCAGAAACCCAGTACCTTTTTTTGTCTATGATTTATACATGGGGAAATTTGCATAATTAATTGCTCACATTTTAATCGAAGATATGTCATAATAGCAATACTATGAATTCAATTTACACAATTTCCCTCAACTAGCATCTGTAACGTGGGTTTTGTGTTTTGTCATGTTCCCATATCTCTTATTTTGAAGTTTAATGATGGTTCCTGTTTGTTTCATGCTTCCCTTTACCTCATGTCTTCATGCTATTGGTTCCCTTGTTCTTTGTGTCACAAGTATATCATCTTTATGTATTTATTTAGTTAGGTATTCAGATATCCTATCTATTTATTTATTTATTCCAAATACAGATACATGTTTGATTCGCTGCACATGCCTACCGTTAACAGCTGAGAGTTGAAAAAAAAAAATGAAAAAAAAAAATGAAATGAAAGAGCAAGAAAGTATAAATGTTAAAGGAATTTTATTGTTCACGGACCGTGTATGAATTACCAAAACATTTAAATAGAATTTCTGACTACCTGGCTATATACAAATGAATATATAATGATAGAAATAAAAGCTTTATTTGCAATGCAAGAGCAGTGCAGAGCACCTGTCTTTTGACTGTTTTTAATGCAGCTCTTCCAGCTCTCTCATGTTCAAGCTTTTATGTACTCTGTTTCAAATGATTGCTTTTTATTCATTGACAAGACAAATGGAGGAATTAATATGTATTGGCTAATCTGTGGGAAGTCTGTGAGAACATGGAGATGCCGGATAAAATTTCCCACAGGTAACCATATGCAGGACATCATAATTAGAAGTAATTTGCTTTACAGATTTACCATGATCAGCTACGATTAGGGAGGCTTGAATCCACTGAAAATAAAGAACAAAATTAACTCTCTGATGGTCTGCTTCATGTTAAATCCAAAAATGTGGTTTTATGGTTAATGATGCAATCCTGTCCAATTAATTTGTGCAATTTATATGGAAAGGGAAATAGCTCATATAGTGTTGATAAGGACAGTCTTATAAGAGAACATGACTATAGTTCAGTTACGAGAAAGCCTCTGCCATATTTGGGTTCTTGTGTCTCAAGGAAATAAGACGTGAATGATAAAGTGTAGGCTGAGTCATGTCCACAAAGGGGTGCATGAGCTCTCTCTTATCAGATGCTGATGACGAGTGATGGCTGAACGACCGCTAACTGCTGTCACGTCTCCATTTCTGTTCATTCGGTATGTAGAGTTAATATATCCTTTCACACTGCACTCTCTGCCATGTAAGAACATGTTAATCATAACTGTGTTTGAGTTTTGTGTGAAAGTAGTCCTTAATCGCAACCAGTTTTGAGTTTGAGTTAATCTTGACGTTGAACTTTGTGAGCAGCAAAGCTATTAAAGTAAGATAAAGAGAGGTGTAATTGTGCACTCCTCTTGTTCTCTTTGAAGACCAGTCATTCTGCTGCTTTCTGTATCATTTTCAGAGCTTTGACTGCACATGCTGGAACAGTGGTTTCTGGTCTTTGAGGACCCACAACAGTTTTTAGATTACTTACTTATCTGACACAGCACAGTTTCATCTGTTGGAGATGAAATTTGCACTGAACCTTGACGTGACATCACCTGTTCTCTCCAAAATATATATATATTTTTTTTTTTAAATCCCCAGATCAACCTTTTAGTCTGTTTTCACTTGATTTGGGAGTCAAAATAGTACACATGAAAAGTTTTATTTTTTTGTATGATTGACTTCATGCAAAATTGCCACCTTGTAAAATACTGTGCTCAGAAGCTGCCGTGCTGACAGGTAAGGCAAGTGCCATTTTACAGAGTTTGAAAATCCTATTAATAAACAATTACCTCAAATACTGTTTCATTAGAATTTGTGGTGTTTTCAATGTCATCATATGCCAAGTAATAAATGCTGCAGTTGTAATTTAAGGCAAACATGAATATGATCTTTTTAACACAATGTTTGATTAGAAGTATTGACAGCCTGTGTTCCAGTCAGCATGTCGCAATTTTCTTTTGAAAATCTCCTCTTTAATTCACAAGTCAGAACATCAAAGACATGTGTGAACCCTGCTGAAAAATCCAGCATTGCTGGTTACCAGAATAAGGTGTGTTTTGCATGCTGGGACCAGATGCTGGTTTGCTGGTCCCCAGCATGGGAAGCAGGTGTGCTGGTGGACCAGTATAAGGTATGTTTCTCATGCTGGGACCAGCTTGGAATGCTGGTGGGTCTTTTGGGTGCTGGTATTATCCCAGCAAAACCACAACAAATCACACGTAGGCTACATATTTCATATTGTGTTTCTTAGTGAGTGTCCATAGTCAGTTATCTTAATAGCAATTATAACAATTGTTAACAATTATTTGAATAAATTATAAAAACTAAAATAAAAATAAAAACATGATGCAGGTTACATGTTTAATGGCACAGCAAAATGCTCAGTGTTAAAGAGTAAAAGTAACACTGAAGCAATGTTGCAGTGAATTAAAGTAGATTCACTTGATAGGATTGACTATTAGCGATAACACTTGCAGTTAACAAGCAGAATCACTGAAGATAAGTGGAACGACAAGAACAGAAAAAAAAAAAGAAAAAGAAAAAAAGAAGAGTTGAGCAGACAGTACAACTACAACCTACAACTATAACCAGCATAAATAAGCCTGGACCAGCATGGAATTCATGCTGGTTTATGCTGGACATTTCAGCAGGGAACGTAGATGTGAAAGGTATCTTTGTCAAGATATCTACATGTTCAACGAGTGTTGCATCTCTCAAAGTGGCCCCTCATACATTTGCTTCTGGGCATCGGACTACTTAAGACCCTGACATTAGGAAATAAAGTTTATGTGGGAGTGAAAAGAAACAATGCACAACAGAGACGGTTTTAACAGTGTTCACAAGATTTAAGCAGTGTGTATTGCGGTGTACATAGTATACCAGAGGAGTTTTCTTTCTAATCCATGTTTGACTTTTTCCCACTCATGACTTGAGGCACCATCGTGTGCTTGACTTACTATTTTTATTTATTTATTTGTAATCAAGGCCATAATCTTGAAGCATTTGCAACACTTTTTCCTGTTTAAGCTGTAACACCTAAATGTTCTGCAAAATGTAATAAGCTTTCATTCTATGCACCATTAGTAGTACCTCAACACCATAGGAATTTGCTAATTCTTATAAACATCTTGTTTCAACTACAAATGTTCTAGATGAAACCTACTGTCTTTCATCTCCCCGATAGATGTACAAACCAGGGGTACGTTTCCCAAAAGCAACTATGGTAGCATGTTCCGTCGTTACCAGTGGAACTAATGACCATATATAGCTAATGATGGTTTTGGAAAAGGCACCCCATTTCATTAAGACAATCCAGTATTCCAGTAGCCTGTGTTGCATTATTTTGACATCTTTCTTTTCATAATTTCATCATGTTTAGCTGTAATCTCGGTAACACTTTATTTTAAGGTCTCTTAACTAGTTGCTAATTAGCATGCATATTGATAGAATATTAGCCATTTATTAGTAGTAATTAGGCACATATTAATGCCTTATTCTACATGACCTCATTCTACATCCCTAATCCTACCCAATACCTGAACTTAACAACTACCGCACTAACTATTAATAAGCAGCAAATTAGGAATTTATTGAGGGAAAAGTCGTAGTTAATAGTTAATAAGTGTTCCCTATTCTAAAGTGTTACCGTAATCTCTATTATAGCAAGGAAGTTACCCTTATTGCCATCTGTATTACTGAGCTGTTTTGTTGTTGCTGCTGCTGTAAGGAGCAAAACCTCAATAACAGTATTTTAAATATTGACAATTTTACCAATGATTGTGTTCATTATTTAAAGAACTTAGCAGAGAAGAGCTGGTTGTAGCTAACTCTTCATACCGTCTATACAGAGCTGCACACCCTCCGTCTTTCGAATTGGGTAGTTTCTGAATCCCAAATGTAAAGACTAAATCACAGAATTATTAAGGCCCAAGTATTTTCAGGTATAGCAGTAGGTTGCATCTTTACTCTGAGAGTATTCTTTCCACTAATAAGTGTTAAGCTATTTTGCTTTAAAATCTTGTCTTCTATCCCCCTGCATGGTTCTTGGAAAGAACTTTAATTGGGGCTGTTTTGGACACTCTGCATTTGATCTGAATACATCTAAGATTAAGCAAAAAAGTAGTATTAACAGTGTACTTCATTAAATTTATGATACTTATGTTTTGTATAAATAAGTCTAAGCATTTGATTTATCTTGCACCTGCCGGTCCTTCTCTGCTATTTGCAGAATGTTCCATAACTGATGAGACAATGCTTCCCCACCATTGGCAGAATTTTACAGCTTTCCATGTTTTCACTCTTATAAGGTAGGGGGCACTATTGCACATCTTCTGAAAGAGTACAGAATCTATGGATCAAAACACAGGCGAAGAAGAAGTAGAAAAAAAATGGATGAGGAAATGCATATGTAAAATAATGCAATCATCAAATATCAAACGGCATAAAAATCAATACTGCCTAACATTACCAAATTAAATGAATAGGAAAGGGTGTATGTTTGCTTTTGACATTGGTGGGGACATAACAGCAAAAAGGTTTGACAGCGGTTCCAAAAAGTAAATCCCAAAAGTCCACAAAGTTAATCCAGAAGGCAAAGTTCACAAGTGATCATTCAAAAACAAAATAAATATATCCAAAACGTACTTCCCATAGGTCCACAAATTAAATACATTTAAAAAGTTCACAAGAGTCCATTCAAGTCAATGCTTCCAAAAAGTAAATCCCATAGGTCCACAAAGTTGTTTAAGAATAAATCCATTAAGCAGAGCATGAGACTGACCCAGATTTGGTCATGGCACGGGAAACACTGAGCAAAGTACTCTGGAGAAGGGTGACTTATACACAACCAGAAACAAGGCACAGGTGACAAAAATTAGACATAATGACAGAGACTGAAAACCAACAAAAAAGGCAGTGGGGGCCTATAGTGGCCATAAATAAGTCCACAACCCTCACAATTTATAGCTTATGGTAACTAACATATCCATAATTTCAAAAACCATAAACAGAAGGTTTTATGTTAGTAGGCTTTGTTTTACAGATAATAATTACACAATTTTGATTTTGTGAACCAACAACATTACAGCAGCATCATCAGAGTGCTAAGTGTCTTAATCACACATAACTTTCTTTTAATATTAATCGAATTGGACCCAGGATGATTCGGATAGAAAACTGTACTGTTGCTGTATTGACGAACACAACTTTCACATGTATTTGATTGACAGATAAACCACACGCTCTTATTTCAATGTTACTTTAACTTCTTAGGTAATATCAATGGTATGACATATTTCAGATGCCTCTGAAATTACAAAAACATACATTTGTGACCCTGGACGACAAAACCAGTCTTAAGTGTCAATTTTTCGAAATTGAGATTTATACGTCATCTGAAAGCTGAATAAATAAGCTTTCCATTGAAGTATGGTTTGTTAGGATCAGACAATATTTGTCTGTGATACAACTATTTGAAAATCTGGAATCTGAGGGTGCAAAAAAATCTAAATATTGAGAAAATCGCCTATAAAATTTTCCAAATGAAGTTATTAGCAATGCATATTACTAATCAAAAATTAAGTTTTGATACATTTACGGTAAGAAATTTACAAAATATCTTCATCTTCTTACTTAATATCCTAATGATTTTTGGCATAAAAGAAAAATCAATAATTTTGACCCATACAATGTATTTTTGGCTATTGCTACAAATATACCCCAGCGACTTAAGACTGGTTTTGTGGTCCAGGGTCACATTTGTTACATTGCAAATATATCTATTTGTTTGATCAAAATTATTGCTAGGGACAATTTGGTAGTCGCTGGAAATTGGTAGGAACATGTCCCTAGTGTCCACTCCCCCTAATTCTACGCCCCTGGGTATAGGACTGTGCAAGCTTTGGGGATGTTGATTGAAGCAATCTACAGCATCTATGTTTTGATCATAGTTCTGAATCCAATCCAAATGTAGTCTTTAACAAAAACGATTAAATAACTAGCTTTCGTAATGTCGTTTTGATGTGTGATTGATTGAGATTAATTAGGGGCCAAGCACCGAAGGTGCGTAGGCACCTATTGTATCTGTTAATCTTCTTCTTCTGCTTCTGCTTCTGTTTCTGCTTCTTCTTCTTCCTCCATTCTGGGCATCTATGGCAGCCCATAGAACTATATTGTAAAAAGTTGTGAAATTTGGCAGACAGATAGAGCACAGTCTGAACATTAACCACACCACATTTGGAGTCTCTAACTCAAACCTCTAGAGCCACCATTTGTTCAAATTTACAATCACATTTGTAGTAATAAATAGAAACAGTTTTTTTCCTTTCATTCCTTCTGTGTACTATGAATATCTCATCATTTACTGTCATAAAAATGTTTTTGAATAAAAAAAATTAAAAAAAACTTTTTCAAACTCCTCATTTAACAAACTTGTTAACTAAAAACATGGAAATCAAATTGATCAGTCAAACCATTTCCGAATAACACTGAACAAATTTATTGAAAAGCTCACCAAAGTGTATGTGAGGCTATATCTCTGCAATGCATTTTCAGCATATTCATATTAAGAAGCATATTCAGACCAACCTTTTTTTGTGTTATGATAACCATGATCTGAGGTTTTGAGGCTATCTGCACACTTTTGGCACAATGCCATCTAGTTATCAGGAGATATGAAAAGTGGCTATTTTTACTAATAACTTCTGAACGATTTGGCCAATGAAATGATCTCTTTACATTCAGAGCAGCATGCTGAGTTGAATAGTACCCAAATTTCCCATGTTAGCCATTTTTGGGCGTCAGCCATTTTTAACTTTGACAAAACAAATGCTACATTTTACGAACGCATTGACGAATCATTATGAAACTTGTTATGTGTCTTCAAGACCATACTCTGAAGGTACTCAAAAAGTTTTGTGGCAGTACCACAGTGTGGTCAAAAATTATAATGACATTTCAAAAAACAGTAATACTTTTGATTATTTTTGCCTATTGTCATGAGTCTTGTCTTGATAGATTCCTTTGATCATCCCAAGAACATTGATAATAAGCATAATCGGTATAATCAGCTGAACTTCCTGTCCACCATTTTGATTTATATTGAAAACCTACTTTTTAGAACTCCTCCTAGATGGTTTGTCTGATTTTCACTAGTACCACCTATTGGTCAAAATTGTACTGTAGCCGGTTTATGCTGAGATAATTCATACCCCTTCTTTTAAAGTGTGGTCGCGAAAAATCTTAGTTTGAAGGGTTATCTGGCCCTCCCCCTTACTCCTACTCCTCCGACCAAAAGAGAATCGAGACACCCCTACCCCTTCATATGAACGTGTGAAATGGAAGGGTAGGGGAAAGGGGAAGGGCTAAGGGGTAGAAATGGGATTGGGCCAAAAGCAGTCGCCCTTCACTCCCTTATTGTCTGGTCTCATCATTGGTATTTCCTACACATCATGAGATACACTTCCATACTCCTCACAAGCTCTACTCACCTGAATCACTGTGTCCCGATCCACTTTCCAGAGAATCCTCTGTCTGTCTGCAAACTGAGTCCTTGAACCTGGAAAAGGAATATTGAACTGAGTTATCATGAGATAAGTCCAGCAATCTCTCCTAAAAGACTTTCTGTTCACCTGAGTTTGTGCCTGATGTCTACGAAGCCTCCTTTACTTTAAGCTACCTGTGGATAAAGAAAGGCTGTTTAATTTCCTGGTTTCTTCATTAAGTTATGATGTTATGTTGAATTCTGAACTTACTTGATTTCCCATTTTGTTCCCGGCTTCAATAAACCTGCTGAACTCACTTACCTGTCATCTCTGT
This sequence comes from Onychostoma macrolepis, assembly GCF_012432095.1. Taxonomy (NCBI): domain Eukaryota; kingdom Metazoa; phylum Chordata; class Actinopteri; order Cypriniformes; family Cyprinidae; genus Onychostoma; species Onychostoma macrolepis. Next base: position 28,296,651 of record NC_081171.1, on the reverse strand, counting down.
TATCTGTTCCGTGACAGAAGGTATCGCACAGGTAATGCAGAGCTATGAACCAACTGCCATAAACTCAGTGTTTTTGCCTTATTGCGCCAACGTGAAAACAGAAACAAAACCATGGTGACATGGTGTGTGGTTTGGACGGAAGTGATGGAGGCTACACAGTTCAGGGTTCAGGGGGTCCCACGTGTTTATTTTGCATGTATAGTGTGAGCAGTCAAGCAGCTTGATAATCAGGCCATATAATGTGAACATATAAATCCTGATCTTTGGCTTTACATTGCATGAGATTTGCTTGTATATTGAGAGTATTTAAAAAAATGCTGCTAAAATCGTGAAGTGTTTGTCTGGCTTTATCTGACACACTCAGTTCATTTCATGGAGCTGTGTCATAATGAGCTGATTATCTGAATTAGGTGTAGGAAAACATACAAAATGTGCAGAACAGTGGGTCTTCAGGATCAGAGTTCAGAACCGCTGGTGTAATGGATTATGGTTCTGTGCATCTGTTGTTGATTGGATGTTGAGATGTGGGTGTTGCACTCAAAACAATGGAGGCAGATAAATGTGAGCTTGCAGTGACGGAGTTGAAGCACACAAATGCCATTTTTGCCTCGATTTTCAATTGCTGACAGTTTTGTGGAAATCGCTGACAAATGGCTGAAATAAGGCAAAACAGTGCTTGTTCACATGTGTGACATTTGTTTGTTATCAAAGACATGATCTGAGAGATGATCATGATGGTCACTGATGCCGGTGAGATATCAAGCACACTAAATATCTGGACATACAGCCAATCAGAGACAGGGCAAGGAAAAGTTCAGGGGATAGAGTCATAGATCTGCAACAAAACATCAGCACGCATGACTTCTGCAAGCAACCATTTCTTTTTCATATTTTTTCTATTTCTATATTTTTTTCCTTTATCGCTGCAAACCATCATACAATCTGTATATCAAGCTTTATATGAGCTACATCTTCTAACAGAAAGAAATCCAGTCTTGCACGAGAAATCCTATCTCACTCATGATTATCTCACGTTATTTCCTGCATCACTTCTCACATGTTTGATTGTGAAATGTAGTTTACAGACAAGACAGAGTTGTCCACAATTCTTCCTACTGAAAAGATGTGTATGTGAACCCCTTGTTGCGATCCCTCATGTAGTGTGGACACAACAGCAACAAGATGGTACCCTTGGACTGTCGTGCAGCTCCAATCCTAATTAAACAAACCTGAACCAGCTATTCAAAGTCTTCAGGATTACTAGAAACTTTAAAGTGTGTTAGGGCAAGTTGGGCAAGTTTATTTCTCATGTTTTATTGAATACACTGTCTGGTGAGAGATTACTGAGAATGGAGCACCTAATCCTCCACATCTTTCTGCTCTTTATCAACAAACATCAAAAAATGGGGTGTAAACATAATCCACCGAGAGCCAACCTCCACCATCCAGAGGGAGCCATAGGGAAAGTGTGGCGCACATGCCAAAAGACCCATTCCTTTCTCCAGTCGCTCCGAATTACTGAAAGACTTGCTAGTGGTTATCCATTTCCATGGGTAATTGCTAGAGAACACTGAGAATGGGTCGTAATAGCGATGACGTCCACCTTATGCTCAATCCTTCTCTTGCAAACTGCCAGGAAAACTTGTAAACATCTCCCATCTCCCCTTCTGTACTGCCCATTCACATGCAACCACACATGGAAGTACACTACTACAACCTACGTAGCATCCTGGAGGGGGCGACAGATAGGAGAGTGGGATGGTACTAGCAGTCATGCTTACCTTTTCTACAATGTAACCAGCCCCTTCCCTCATAAGGGAAGTGGTTTACACTTTACTTGAAGGGGTGTGCATAAGACTGACATGACACACATGTCATGAATATGAAGGGTTTTCATTCATGTTTATGACAACTGTCATTAAGTGTCATTCACTCAGTTAATGCAAAGATGACATTGTTTGAGATGTCTTTGTTATGGGCTAGGGTTAGCGGTAAGGGTAGGGGTAGGGTTATGCCAAATAATGTAATCTTTGCATTAAAAATGGCATAACTGAGTGAATGACACTTAATGACAGTTGTCATAAACATGCATAAAACCTCCTTATGAAGGTGTCATGTCAGTATTATGATCACCCCTTCAATTAAAGTGTTACCAGGAAGTGCACTAATGTTAATGCCATACTTTCCATGCATCCATACGAATGTGGTCTCATAGGAAGTGTATCTTCCTAGAACTCTGAGTACCAGAGAAGGTGACAGATGAGGAAGTCGGATGCAAGTGGCAGTATTGCCCAAAATAAAGCATACAGCTACTCCCTCCGCACTCCCAATACCAGAGAGCCGACCTAACCTTTCTCTCCATGAACTTCTGGACCACAGTTTCAACGGCAGAACCAAAAAAACCTGGAAGGCAAGACCAAGGCATCAAAGAGATTATTTTTTCTTCTCCCTGAGCCCCAAAAGTTTAATCCAAAGATGCTGCTTCGTGGCAACCATGGCAGCAAGTGAGCAGCCAATGGCATGGGTCGCCACCTGGTGGTGCGGTGGAGCTCCAGGACTGTGTACTTTCCTGCTATTATCAGAGTCTTTCAGAATGTCTGCCTAGTACACTTTCAGCACTTTCAGCGGTGTGCAAAAACACCACCAGCCTGGCCCACCACCATGTACCCCTTGCCCACAAGATGTGAAGTAAATTGGCACGGCTTTGAGAGCAAGACAGGGGCCTTCCACGTTGCACCAGATGAGCAGTAACCAGTGAGTTAGCTTTTTCACTGTGGAGCGATCACAGTGAGTAAAGCCTTCCCCCTTAAGAGCTGACCAAGCATGCTCTGCTCTTATATGCACAGACAAACTAACAGCTTCCTGAAGACAAAGAAGCTGGTGACGTGTTCTCTTGGTGCCCTTTTATATCCTGCACCTGTGACATCACCTGACTGCAGTAGCCAATCAAGATTGGAATGTAATGAAGTAGATCAGCAAAACTTCCACAAAATGTTTTCTGTAGCTGCTACTGATTATACAGCCCTCTTTAGGTTATGCCACTGCATGTAAATTGGTTTAAGGACACATTTGTGGGTATTTTCTTCTTCTTCAGCAATTTTGTTTGCTTTCTTGTGTGATTTGGGTCCTTGTCTTGTTGCATCCCCCAACCTCTCTAAAGCTTGAAGTCGTGAAATGCTATCCTAACATTGTCCTGTAAAATGTCTTGAAACAATTTTGAATTTATTCAATGACTGCAAAGGGTCCAGGCCCTGAGGCAGTAAACAGTGTTAAACCACGATGCTCCTTCCACCATTCATTACAGTTGGGATGAGGTTTTGTTGTTGGTGTACAATGCCAAAAAGAAAAAGCTCTGTCAATTTTTGCCAAGATTTCAGCTTTTGTCTCTAACATTTTTCGAGAGCAGATCGCATTACAGGCTGTGTGTTTTTCTGTAACAGTCCATGTGTGGTCTGCTTGAGAGCAGAGCATGCAGAAGTCAGCTCTCGAGGGAGTTGACTGCCCGCTTGTGAGCGTTTGTCGCTGCGTATGCTTATTCTCAGAGGGCTCTCTTTGAGGAGGGAGTTTTCACCTGCATTCCTTGCGTTACCGGCCCGCTTTCGCCGAGGCGGAGCAGCGACTGCGCTCGTGGGGATCGCAGATGGATCAGGTGGAGGGAATAAAGACGGGCGATCCCCTATCTTCTTTCTTCCCATCAGATCCAGCGCCCGCTCTCTGGGTTCGGAAGCCCAGCGGGTTCTACCCCCCAGAGAGAGGGCGCGACGCTCCGCCTGTCTTTCTCTGAGGAGGTGGACGTGAAGGGCGTCGATGAGCTTTGTAAAATCGCAGTGTTTGCACGAGCGATGTTTGCACAAGCTTATTATGAACGAGGTTGTCATTATAGCAGTGTCTCTGCATAGGAACGTAGTTCGCGCTGTCAGCTCGGGAAAAAAAAGGGGCTGATCGTGCTTGTCCCCGCCGTATGATCTCGCGGTTCCGGTCCGCCACTGCTGAGGCAAGGCGGCGAATGAGATCGCGGGGATCGCACATAGATCTGATGGACGGGTTGGAGACGGGTTCGCCCTCTCTCCACCTGCAATCCCCAGATCTAGCGCTCTCGCTCGGGGCTGGAAGCCCGCGCTGCGGTTCTTCCCCCTTTGAGTGAGAGCTGAGAGTGGTTCCCTTAGTAGGCACCTGGCGGTGTGGGAGCCCCTGCCAAGCATGTCTCATTGGGTCCTGCATTGCAGGCTCTGGTTCTACCAGTCTAGTCTTCCTAGAAGATGACGCGAGTCTGAGGACAGTCGCTTCAATAGGAGACTTCGGCTGAAGCAGTCCTGGTGCCCATGGCCCAGAACTTATGAGGGCAGGCCCCTCTAGAGAAGAGCGGCGTACACCGCGGTACAAGGTGCCCGTCTCTCCTCAGTGCCCTCAGGAGATCGGTCTGCCAACCCTGCCATGTTCCAGGGCACAGCGATCTCCAGCGAGCACACATCTCAGTTTCTTCCGCCCGGAAACGTAGCGGAGCTGAGATGCTCGCCACCCCCTTCAGGGGTCTCTAGAGCAGCTAGTTTGGCCGTCTCCTTCCGGCGTGCCGTTCCAGGACACCGAGCTAGAGAGAGACTACAGAATCCAGTTTGGTTCTCCTCCGCCTCGTTTCAACGGGGTGAATCCCACCCTGGTGGGCCCCGAGCAGGTTCTGGTAATGGAACGAGAAGTAGAGTACTCTCTTGAGGAAGGAGGCCATCGAGGTGGTCCCTCCTCACGAAAGAGATTCCGGGTTCCACAGCCGGTATTTCATAGTTCCCAGGAAGGGTGGAGGGTTGGCGTCCCATTTTAGATCTGCATCAGTTGAACCACTCAGTCAGCAGACTGAAGTTCAAGATGCTCAAACAGGTCGTGTCTCAGATCAGGTCCGAGGACGGGTTTGTCACGATCAATCTAAAAGACGCATACTTCCATATCTCCATCCTTCCCACTCACAGGGAGTTCCTGAGGTTTGCTTTCGAGGGCAAAGCTCACCAATATCGGGTTCTTCCCTTCGGCCTAGCACTCACCCCGCACTTTAACAAAGTGTGTGGATGCCGCGTTAGCTCCGTTGTGGCTACAAGGCATCCGCATATCTACATTTGGTTGATTCTCGCTCAATCAGAGCAGATGGCGGCTCAACATCGAGATGTTGTTCTTGCTCACATGAAAGTGTTGGGGTTAAGACTGAATGCCAGGAAGAGTGTGCTTTCTCCATTACAGAGAACCACTTATCTTGGTGTGGTGTGGGATTCGACCACGATGCAGGCACGTGTGTCCCCTGCTCGGATCGAGTCGATCCTCACGGCAGTCAGGAGAGTGAAAGAAGGCCAGTCACTCACTGTCAAGCAGTTTCAGAGACTGCTGGGTCTGACTGCAGCTGCGTCCAACGTGATACCTCTTGGCCTGCTGTACATGAGACCCCTACAGTGGTGGCTCAAGACCAAGGGGTTTTCCCCGGGGGGAAACCCGCTTCGCATGATCAAGGTCACGCGGCAGTACCTACGTGCCTTAGACATGTGGAGACATCCTTTGTTCTTGTCTCAGGGCCCGGTGCTGGGAGCTCTGTGTCGCTGCGTATGCTAGCGACGGACGCGTCCCTCACCCTGCCCACGGCTCAGGTGGACCTATTCGCTACTCAGGTAAGTACACAGCGCATGTCCCCTCTGGTACTCTCTAAATTCATCCAGCTCCACTGGGGCTGGTTGCCATGGTACAGATGTGGCCGAGGCTTCATCTGTACGTTTTTTCCCCGATCGCTCTGCTCCCGGGAGTTCTGGCGAGAGTGCGCTGGGACGAGGTCAGTCTACTTCTGGTAGCACCGTTCTGGCCGGGCCGAGCAGGGTTCTCGGACCTGATTTCTCTCCTCGACGGCTCTCCATGGGAGATTCCGTCAGGAGGATCTCTCTCACAAGCGGGGTCTGTCACCCCCGCCCGGAGCTTTGGAAGTTGTAGGTGTGGCCCCTGAGGGGGCACAGCCCATAGCTTCCGGTCTCCCAACCGAGGTTGTTGAGACCTTCCTCCAATCCAGAGCTCCCTCAACGAGGAAACTGTACACCTTGAAGTGGAACTTTTCACTTCTTGGTGCGGAGACCGCCAGCTCGACCCAGTCAACTGCCCGATTGGTACAGTTCTGGAGTTCGTGCGGGCCTGTTCCTCCGCAGGTTTAACCCACTCCACCCTGAGGGTTTACGTGGCGGCTATACTGGCCTACCGCGCCCTTCTCGGTGGCCTTTCAGTGGGTAGGCACCCCCTAGTTACATGTTTTCTCCACAACACAAGGGACTTGTACACCCTGAAGTGAAGTGTCACTTCATGCTGCAGAGGTTGCCAGCTCGACCCAGCCAACTGCCCGATTGGTACAGTTCTGGAGTTTGTGCAGGCCTGTTCCTCCGCAGGGTTAACCCACTCCACCCTGAGGGTTTACGTGGCGGCTATACTGGCCTACCGCGCCCTTCTCGGTGGCCTTTCAGTGGGTAGACACCCCCTAGTACATGTTTCCTCCAGAGGCTGAGGCCTCCGGCCAGAGAGTGTTTGCTATGTGGTGGATCAGGATGCTATTCCATAGCCTCGAGTCCTCTTCTGTCCCCTCTTGGGGATCAAGACTCACTCTTCAGAAGTTGGCCTTCGGGACGCAGGCCCCACTCACCTTAGCCACCTGTGGCCTTTTTTCTACCGCCCTAGCTGTGCTCCATCCACACTAGGCAGGGATTTGTCAGTCTGGCGGCGTGAGGATCTCGTTCCCCTAGCGTTCTTGGACGCAGCTCGAGTTCCTGAAGAGGAACGTCTTAGGTTACGTATGTAACCCCAGTTCCTCGAGGGAATGAGACGCTGCATCTCGAAGCCATACTTCCGGCATCCCTACGAGCGGTTGCTTCATACCTGTAGCTGACGCCGGTTCCACCGCACGTGCTTTTATGCTTCCTGGCTGTTACGTCACCTGCCCGTGACGTCTCGCCCATCCTTTGGACAGATTACATTTGTATCAGAGTGCGGTCGCGCTGGAGACGTTCCCCTAGCGTTCTTGGACGCAGTGTCTCGTTCCCTCGAGGAACTGGGGTTACATACGCAACCTAAGAGGTTTTTTTTTTTTTTTTTTTTTTGACGGGTGCCTTCGATTTATTTACTCAGATGCAATAAATTTCATTGCTGAAATATTAGTTGTCTCATTTCTTTGTTGAAAACTCCATGCATCACAACACCGTGTTCACCCAGTGATTAACTTCATAGCACAATAACAATTACAGCTGCAAGCAGCGTTGAAAGAGCCCTCGCACCCAGGCTCACTGCAACCCAGTGGCTTTAGGAAAACAGCGAATGCAATATGCATTTAATCAGAATCAGAATCAGAATCAGAGTTTTATTGCCAGGTATGTTTACACATACGAGGAATTTGTTTTTGTGACAGATGCTTCCACAGTGTAACAGAATGACAGTGACAGAACAAAAACACAGGTTATAAAAGAAGAATAAAAAATAGAATAAGTAAATAAGGAATAACAATATACAAATTGACAATTGTATGTATAGGCATATTACAATAGACAGTTTTGTATGTACAGGTATATTATGTGCAAATTGACTAAGTATGTGTGTTAGATAAATAAGTGTATAAGTGTCAAGTGTTCATGAGATTGCCTGAGGGAAGAAACTGTTTCTGTGCCTGGCCGTTCTGGTGCTGAGAGCTCTGTAGTGTAGACCAGACAGCAACAGGTCAAAGAGGGAGTGTGCTGGATGTGAGGGGTCCAGAGTGATTTTGCCAGCCCTTTTGCTCACTCTGGATAAGTACAGTTCTTGGAGAGTAGGGAGGGTTGTACCAATGATTCCAATATCCATATCCAATAGCTCAGAACAACTTGATGATGTAACTGAAACTATGGACTCTCTCTTTTCTAGCACTTTAGATGCGGTTGCTCCTTTACGCTTAAGGAAGATTAAGGATAAGAGTCCAACACCGTGGTATAATGAGCACACTCGTGCCCTAAAGAGAGCAGTCCGGAAAATGGAGCGCAGCTGGAGGAAAACTAAATTAGAGGTATTTGGCGGGAAAGTACCCTATCTTACAGAAAAGCATTAAAAACTGCTAGATCTGATTACTTTTCGTCTCTTCTAGAAGAAAACAAACATAACCCTCGGTATTTATTCAATACAGTAACTAAATTAACGAAAAATCAAGCATCAACAGGTGTTGGCATTTCCCAAGAGCATAGCAGTAATGACTTTATGAACTACTTCACTTCCAAGATCGATACTATCAGAGATAAAATTGTATCCTTGCAGCCGTCAGCTACAGTATCGCACCAGATAGCGCACTATAGATCCCCTGAGGAACAATTCCATTCATTCTCTACTGTGGGAGAGGAAGAATTGTATAAACTTGTTAAATCATCTAAACCAACAACATGTATGTTAGACCCAATTCCATCTAAACTACTAAAAGAGCTGCTTCCAGAAGTCATAGATCCTCTTTTGGCTATTATTAATTCATCATTGTCATTAGGATATGTCCCCAAACCTTCAAATTGGCTGTTATTAAGCCTCTCATTAAAAAACTACAACTTGACCCCAAAGATCTAGTTAATTACAGACCGATCTCAAATCTCCCTTTTCTGTCAAAGATACTAGAAAAGGTAGTATCCTCACAATTATATTCCTTCCTAGAGAAAACTTTGTTGGCATTAGTGGAAGCACCTTAGCATGGTTCAAATCGTACTTATCTGACCGCCATCAGTTCGTAGCAGTGAATGAAGAGGTTTCATATCGATCACAAGTGCAGTATGGAGTACCTCAAGACTCAGTACTAGGGCCGTTACTTTTCACGCTTTACATGTTACCCTTGGGAGATATTATCAGGAGACATGGTGTTAGCTTTCACTGTTATGCTGATGATACTCAGCTCTATATTTCTTCGCGGCCTGGTGAAACAAACCAAATTGAGAAACTAACGGAATGATAGATCCTATTCCTACTGAGCACCCAAACTCTGGAACAATCTACCTAACACTGTTTGGGAGGCAGACACACTCTGTCCGTTTAAATCTAGATTACCCATCTCTTTAGCCTGGCTTACACATAACACATTAATACGCTTCTATTATTCAAATCCGTTAAAGGATTGTTAGGCTGCATTAATTAGATCAACCGGAACCGGGAACACTCCCCATAACACACGATGTACTCGTTACATCATAAGTAGAATGGCATCTACACTAATATTTGTCTGTTTCTTTCCTATTCTGTTTCTCAGTCTGTATCCGGTCAGATGGTGGATCAGCACCAAGAGATGATGTCTACAGCCCTGATCGTCAGCGGAGACCAGGACACCCAGATGACCCCCAGAGACATATCCCCAGTGAAAACCTCGATTGAATATAATAAAACTAAAAAAAATAACAAAATAACTAAAATATAATAAAATACCTAACTACATAATACTACTATTGTTAGAAATTGCAACAAAATTAAAATAGAAATATAAACTTTTGAACTGCGGGTTTCGTCTGGTCAGAGGAGAACTGGCCCCCCGACTGAGCCTGGTTTCTCCCAAGGTTTTTTTTTCTCCATTCTGTCACAGAAGGAGTTTTGGTTCCTTGCCGCTGTCGCCTCTGGCTTGCTCAGTTGGGGACACTTAATTTCTAGCGATTATCGCCGATTTGATTGCACAGATAATATTTAAACTAAACTGAGCTAGACAATGACATCTCTGAATTAAATAATGAAATGCCTTTAACTGAAAATTGAAAATTGAGTGTTTAATCTTATCATTATACATTACTGACACTCCATCCTCTAATTTGATACTGTTAAGTGCTTTGACACAATCTGTATTGTTAAAAGCGCTATATAAATAAAGGTGACTTGACTTGATTCGCTCAGCAGTCCGGACTACCCTCTGTAGTCTTCTGAAGTCAGATTTGGTAGCTGAGCTGAACCAGACAGTTACTGAAGTGCAGAGGACAGATTCAATGAGGGCGGAGTAGAACTGTTTCAGCAGCTCCTGTGGCAGGTTGAACTTCCTCAGCTGGCGAAGGAAGTACAACCTCTGCTTGGCCTTTTTAACAATGGAGTCAATGTGAGTGTCCCACTTCAGGTCCTGGGAGATGGTGGTGCCCAGGAACCTGAATGACTCCACTGTTGTTACAGTGCTGTTCATGATGGTGAGTGGGGGGAGAGCAGGGTGGTTTCTCCTGAAGTCCCCGATCATCTCCACTGTGTTGAGCATGTTGAGCTCCAGGTTTGTTAAGACTACACCAGACAGCCAGCTCCTTATCCTCCTGTCTGTAAGCAGACTAGCCACCATCCTGAATGAGGCCAATAAGTGTGGCGTCATCTGCAAACTTCAGGAGCTTGACAGAGTGGTCTTTAGATGTGCATTCATTCGTGTAGAGGGAGAAGAGCAGCAGGGAGAGAACGCAGCCCTGAGGAGCTCCAGTGCTGGTCGTACGGGTGCTGGATAAGAATTTTCCCAGCCTCACTAGCTGCTGCCTGTCTGTCAGCAAGCTGTTGATCCACTAACAGACGGAGGTGGGCACGGAGGGCTGAGTTAGTTTGGGCAGGAGGAGGTTTGGAATGATAGTGTTAAAGGCCGAGCTAAAGTCCACAAACATGATCCTCACATAAGTCCCTGGTCTGTCTAGATGTTGCAGAACATAATGCAGTCCCATGTTGACTGCATCGTCCACAGACCTGTTTGCTCTGTAGGCAAACTGAAGAGGATCCAGCACAGGTTCAGTAATGTCCTTCAGGTGGGCCAGCACCAGTTTTTCAAATGACTTCATGATCACAGACGTTAGAGCCACAGGCCTGTAGTCATTTAGTCCTTTAATTTTGGATTCAGTTCCAGTGATCTTTTGAAGATCTGTGTGAAGATGGGGGCCTGCTGGTCAGCACAGGATTTCAGACAGACTGGTGTAACACAATCTGGGCCTGGTTCTTTTTTCCTTTTCTGCTTCCAGAAGACTTGGCACACATCGTCTTTGCTGATCTGAAGTGTAGGTGTGGGGGAAAGGGGGGTTGCTGGAGGTGTTAATGGTTGTGTGGAGAGGTGTTCAGGGCGGGTGTGGGGTGTTTTTTCATACCTGCAGTAGGACTCATGCAGATCGTCTGCCAGTTGTTGATTCTCCACAGTGCTGGGGGATGATGAGATCAGAGTGGATGGTTGCCACTCTGATCTCCTTTTCCAGTGTGTATTTGGCCTGTTTATGCAAGACTTGTCCCCCTTCTCGTAAGCATCTTCTTTGGCCTGACGGAGCTGTCTGAGTTTTGCAGTGAACCACGGTTTGTCGTTGTTGTAGGTTAAATGAGTCCTGGTAGAAATGCACATATCTTCACAGAAAGATGTTACAGTCTCTGTGAGCTCATCCAGATCATTGGCAGCAGCTTCAAAAACACTCCAATCAGTAAGGTCGAAAACAGGCTTGTAAAACCTGCTCTGTTTCATTAGTCCATCTCTTTACAGTCCTTATACAGGTTTAGCTGATTTCAGTTTCTGCCTGTAGGTCGGTATAAGAGGAACCAAACAGTGATCAGAGAGTCCTAAAGTTGATATGCATTTTTTATTGCTGTGTAACAGTGATCTAAGCGTTTTCCCCATTGATTCTGTGTCGCGATCCGCTCTAAACAGCTGAAAGCTCAGCAGATGAAGCACGCTGTCCGGAATGGCTTCATTCAGCCAGGTTTCAATGAAACACAGAGCAGCAGAGTTTGAAAAATCCTTATTTGTCCGGGAGAGCAGAAGGAGTTTGTCTGTTTTGTTGGGTAGAGAGCGGAGATTCGCCAGATGGATGCTAGGCAGCGCTGTACGAAATCCGCGCTGTCTGAGCTTCACAAGAGCGCCGGTTTGCTTCCCTCATCTGCGCGTCCTGAAACATCTGAACAGCGCTGCTTCTTGGCCAACTAAAATGTCCAGCAAAACATCAGAATAGTCAAAAACCGGTGAAATATCGGGTGGTGTGTACTAGAGGTCTTCACGGAGGACCCGAGACCCGAGGACCCGGGACCCATACGGGTCCGGGTCTATATTTTAAATGGTTAGCCGGGTCAGGTCCCAATCTATTACTTTGGGTCTGTTTAACATTGTGTGTAATAGCCTACCCGAGTCGATCAGAGAATACCGCACCCGCCAGTGATCAGTGTCAGTCAGCATGCATGTATTTTGTAACTTGCAGTTTGTAAAATTAGGATGAGAAAATTGTGAGCGGGAAATAAGGTGAAAAAATAAAAACAGGCGTTTCCTCGAGCCGCCAGAAGCAGAGCGCGGGCGGAGTTAATGTAGCCTACTGCAAACGGACAGTAATCATGGATTCCTTCATGAGTGCTTTGAAAAAAAAAATTTAAGCTGAAACAAAACTGACGAAGAGACTGGATCATGGAAAGTACCAAAAGAAGGGGATGGATTAGAAGTGGCATTATAAATGTACCAAATCCTTGTTATTGTACTAAATAAAGTGTGTAAGATTGTACATTTTACATCCTAGTCTACATTTTAATATTAGAAACGGTTAGTAGCCTATTAGGTGCCAGATATTAGCCTATTTATTAAGACTCTGGATAATTGATTTTTAGAATAGAGATCACGGTTCTCCCAAGATTCTGAAGCAGAATATTAGACAAATAGCCTACAAAATAATATGTAGGGTAATTCACTTAGGTTTCACAAAATGTTTTATTTACATGAGTGTAAAATGTTATAAATGAGCCTATTAAAATAAAAATATGTAAAAATTATTTGAAATATTTGAACTTGTTTCGTGTTTGAACGTATCTCTTGACTGAATGAATTAGACATCAGATACATTTTAACAGTCACCATTCGCTACCTTCTGGCATAATGTAACATTTATAATCGGGAGAGAATGCCAGAGAATTTTAAATGCACCTGTGCTCAGGGGATGCTAGATCAATGACAAGGGGAACTGGGCAATAGTAAATATGACCAAAACAGGTTGTTATTATTATTATTATTATTATTGTTATTATATTAATAATAAAATCGCTGTAGGTGCATTTCAAGTATTTATGAGGAAATATTGATGATTTCCCTGAGGAAAGAACTTAAAATACTTATTCATTTTTGGATGTCAAGTCAAGTCAAGTCACCTTTATTTATATAGCGCTTTTACAATACAGATTGTGTCAAAGCACTTAACAGTATCAAACTGGAGGATAGAGTGTCAGTAATGTATAATGATAAGATCAAACACTCAATTTTCAATTTTCAGTTAAAGGCATTTCATTATTGAATTCAGAGATGTCATTGTCTAGCTCAGTTTAGTTTAAATAGTATCTGTGCAATCAAATCGGCGATAATCGCTAGAAATTAAGTGTCCCCAACTGAGCAAGACAGAGGCGACAGCGGCAAGGAACCAAAACTCCCTCTGAGACAGAATGGAGAAAAAAAAACCTTGGGAGAAACCAGGCTCAGTCGGGGGGCCAGTTCTCCTCTGACCAGATGAAACCCGCAGTTCAAAAGTTTATATTTCTATTTTAATTTTGTTGCAATTTCTAACAATAGTAGTATTATGTAGTTAGGTATTTTATTATATTTTAGTTATTTTGTTATTTTTGGTTGATATATCTGGGGATATATCTCTGGGGATCATCTGGGTGTCCTGGTCTCCGCTGACGATCAGGGCTGTAGACATCATCTCTTGGTGCTGATCCACCATCTGATCGGATACGGACTGAGAAACAGAATAGGAAAGAAACAGACAAATATTAGCGTAGATGCCATTCAACTTACGATGTAACGAGTACATCGTGTGTTATGGGGAGTGTTCCCGGTTCCGGTTGATCTAATTAATGCAGCCTAACAATCCTTTAACGGATTTGAATAATAGAAGCGTATTAATGTGTTATGTGTAAGCCAGACTAAAGAGATGGGTCTTTAATCTAGATTTAAACTGACAGAGTGTGTCTGCCTCCTGAACAGTGTTAGGTAGACTGTTCCAGAGTTTGGGTGCTAAATAAGAATAGGATCTGCCGCCCGCAGTCGATTTTGATATTCTAGGTATTATCAAACGGCCGGAGTTTTGAGAACGCAGCGGACGTGGAGGACTATAATGTGATAAGAGCTCGCTCAAGTACTGAGGAGCTAAACCATTCAGGGCTTTATAAGTAATTAACAAGATTTTAAAATCTATCCGATGTTTGATAGGGAGCCAGTGCAGTGTTGACAGAACCAGGCTAATATGGTCATATTTCCTGGTTCTAGTAAGGACTCTAGCTGCTGCATTTTGGACTAACTGTAGTTTGTTGATCAAGCGTGCAGAACAACCACCCAATAAAGCATTACAATAGTCTAACCTTGAGGTCATAAATGCATGAATTAACATTTCTGCACTTGACGTTGAGAGCATTGGCCGCAATTTAGATATGCTTTTGAGATGAAAAAATGCAGTTTTACAGATGCTAGAAACATGGCTTTCAAATGACAGATTGCTATCGAACAGCACACCTAGGTTCCTGACTGATGAAGAAGAATTGACAGAGCAGCCGTCAAGTGTTAGATAATGTTCTAGGTTATTACATGTGGGGTTTTTAGGTCCGATAATTAACACCTCTGTTTTTTCAGAATGTGCTTTCTGTCGTCGCATGCAGTCTCTGTGGATGGAGCGCGTCGCAACAATGAACCAGCTTACATAAACTAAACTGAAACAAATCTATAGAAAGCTTGAAATGTCTACTACGAACTAATTCAAATAAAAAACAAAGCACTCCGCAATTTAACATCACAAAGGGCTTTAGATTTCGCCTAAAAATGGCAAAAACGGCACAAAACTTGCAGAGAAAATCTTTTTTTTGGGTTGCGGACTTCGTACCAGGGGACTTTTTTGTAGGTACACTCTTAAAAATAAAGGTGCTTAAAAGGTTCTTCTTAGTTATTTAGCATACGCTTTTATCCAAATGAGGACAATAGAAGCAATCAAAACCAACAAAAGAGCAACAATATGCAAGCGCTATGACAAGTCTCGGTTAGCCTAATGCAGTACACGTTGCAAGTGTTTTTTTTGTTTTTTGTTTTTATAAAGAAAACAAGTAGATAAAATAAAAAAGAAAGCTAGTGTTAGAAGGTCAGATAGATACAAATAAGACTAATAAATACAAAGAAGACAGATAGATAAAACAGAATTAGAATAGAGAGTGCTAGAGTTAGAGGGTCAAATAAAGACAGAAGAGATGTGTTTTTAGCCGTTTCTTGAAGATGGCTAAGGATTCATCATTGAGTTGGGTAGGTCATTCCACCAGGAGGGAACAGTAGCCGGGTTTCTATCCAAAGTTGCGAATTTAACATATGCGCAAAAGTGGAATATCGCATAAAACATTTGCGAACAAGCACCGCTTCCATCCAATGAGTCAAAGAGAACAAAATCGTCACTTCCTGGTAAACTGGCACTAAATAGCCTATAGAAAACTAGGGTAAGCTAATGAATATAATATTTTCATATATGAAAAATTACTTGCGCCTCAGAGCGAGCAGACAAAACACAGTAAATGCTGTCATTGCACAACTCCAGTGTGAAGAGATGTGTTAACGATATGAGTGAGTGCAGATACAACTGCAGGAGAAATGGCTTGAAGGAGATGAGATGGAATAGGATCAAGCGGACAAGTAGTAGGATGATAAGAAAGGATGAGTTTAGAGACTTCTGCCTCAGAGAGTGGAGAGAAGGATGTGAACAAGTGTAGGTATGCTGGTAAGATGTGTTTGACAGTTTGTGGTATAGAGAATTGTGTAGTGAGGTTTGTAATTTTATTAATGAAGAATGTGGCAAAGTCGTCAGCTGTTAGAGTTGATAAAGGAGGGGGAGGAGGAGGACAAAGGAGGGAGGAAAATGGTTTAAAGAGCATGCGAGAGTTAGTATGTCCTTTTAGCAGTGGAGACATTAGCAGAGAAGTCAGAGAGGAGTAATCGATATAAATTAAAGGGATAGTTCACCCAAAAATATAAATTCTGTCATAATTTACACACCTTCAAGTAGTTCCAAACCTGTATGAGTGTCTTTGTTCTGTGGAACACAAAGGAAGATATTCTGAAGAATGTGGGAAACAGAGCAGTTCTGGGGCACCATTGACTTCCATAGTATTTTTTATTTTTTTTTTCCTACTATGGAAGTTAATGGTGCCCCAAAACAGCCTGGTTACAAACTTTCTTCAAAATATCTTGCTTTGTGTTTGGCAGAACAAAGAAATTCATACAGGTTTGGAACTACTTGAGGGTGAGTAAATGATGACAGAATTTAAATTTTTCGGTGAACTATCCCTTTAAGGTCAGTAGGAATATCCTACACTTGTATTGCTCCCTCTAGTGGTGACGCCAATCAAAGCAGTTAAAAGGGAAAGTGATTTCATAGGAAGGTTAGCAGTCCCAGAATTTTCTACATTTTAGACATGGCATCTTACTGTAAATCATAAACACCTAGGTCTTTAGCAATGCTTGACATGATTCACACTAACCAGTCTTTCTAAAGAAGAACCGATAGTGACCCGAATATGTGTGCCTTTATTTAAAGGGACTTTTTAGGGAAGTCGTTGGCCTAATGGTTAGAGAGCTAAAGGTTGCGAGTTCGAGTCTCAGGTCCGGCAGGACTTGTAGGTGTGGGGAGTGAATGTACAGCTCTCTCTCCACCCTCAATACCATGACTGAGGTGCCCTGACCAACTGCTCCCCGGACGCCGGGCTGCCCACTGCTCCGGGTATGTGTTCACAGTGTGTGTGTGTGTGTGTGTGTTCACTGCTGTGTGTGTGCACTTTGGATGGGTTAAATGCAGAGCACAAATTCCAAGTATGGGTAACCATACTTGGCCACATGTCACGTCACTTTCGCTTTACTTCCAATCTCATCTTAACTCCAATTAGCTTTTGAAGTTGTAATACAGAGTTTAATTTACTTTTACTCCAGCCTGTCCTGTCACATTTTGAAAATTACAACTGTGTGTTAGTAGTTTAGTAAGATTGTGTGGTAACACTTTATTTTAAGGACCAGTTCTCACTATTGACTAGCTGCTTATTAGCATGCATATTACTAGCATATTGGCTGTTTATTAGTACTTTAAAAAGCACATAGTAATGCCTTATTCTGCGAGATCATATTTTAGATCCCTTAATCCTACCCCATACCTAAACTTAACAATTGCCCTACTAACAGTTAAGAAGCAGAAAATTAAGAGTTTATTGAAAGAAAACAATTATTTTACTCTACAAGAATGCATTAAAATCATCAAAAGTAACAGTAAAGAGTAATCCATTTCAAATGAAAGAGTTTCAAACAACTATTAATCAAAATATGTATTACAGTTGCCACAGAAATATTAAGCAGTACAATTATTTTCAACATTGATTAAAAGAATTAAAAATGTAAACGTTTTTTGATTTTTGTTTTTTTTTTTTGAGCCGGAAAACAGCATATAATGATTTCTGAAGGATCATGTGACATTGAAGACTGGAGTAATGATGCAGAAAATTCAGCTTTGATCACAGCAATACATTTTAAAATATATTATAATATATTTTTCATATTATATATAAACAGTTATTTTAAACTCTAATAATATTTAAAAATATCACAGTTTTAACTGTTTTGATCAAATAAATGCAGCCTTGGTTGAGCATCTTTGCAAAACTTGAGACTTCTTTCCAAAGTATTAAAAAACTGTACAATCCCAAACCTTTGAATGATACACAAACACACACACAAATTTACATCTTATACATGCTTATGTGTTATTGACCCTAATAAATAGTCCTTGCCAATGTTTAAACTGATGTTCAAAGCTAGTGAATGTGTGGTGTGTCCTTGTAGAATAATATGAGATAACCTATGAACTCCTGTCAAATTTATTCATGATAAATGCCTCTGTCGATCTCAGCCAGGCATTGTTACTAACACCTGTACGTTTCTCACTTGCCTGACTCATTTATTCAAATGCTAGTCCCTATGGTGACAGAAAAATAAAGCATGTTTGTTCCTGCACTTATGTGGCAGATTGGCAATGATCACCAAGTGAGTGGGTGGATGAATGGGTTGGTTTGCTTGTTAAAGTCCACCTTTTCATCTGTTTAAATGCCATTGTTTTTAATGTATGGCATTTCAGAAAACAGTTTATACACTCCGTTTTGTTTTAGTTCACTCTGACACCGATCAGTCTAACAATGGGGAATACAATTAATCGCCTGATTAAAAATTCTTACTTGACATTACATTCTCACCACAAGAGGGCAGGGCAACGCCACCAAACTTTTATTCTTGCAGCTCTATGTAGTAAAGCCTTTACATCAGTAAGACCTTAAAAGGTGTACTAAAATGAAATAATGATAGATAGATAGATAGATAGATAGATAGATAGATAGATAGATAGATAGATAGATAGATAGATAGATAGATAGATAGATAGATGACTGCTAGAGAGCCATGTCTTAACAACTGGCTGGAGGTCAGTTTAGTTCCACCAAACTAAACTGAGAGACTGGGCCATAAAGTACTGCCTGTGTCTGATGTAAAAGAGGAAAGCAGCAGGTGTGACGACCGCTGTAACGTTCCTCTAATGACTCTGCTGAGTTATGGCTTTATTATAGCTGTTATTTTGCTGTATCCCCATCAAAACACACACGCCCAGCCACCTGCCTTATCAGCAGTCATATAAAAAGACAGATATGGACATTACAAGAGAATATTCAAGGAAGTGCAGTGTAGACACTGGCTGTTCGGTATATGTGCCATTAAAAGCAAAAACAATTACTGAATGATCCTTTTGTCCTGTTTACCTGATGGTGTATACGATTTGGTTTGGTTAGATGTGTGACTTTTGAAAATTGTGTTCTCTTAGCATAGTGTTAGTGAATATTGAATAATATATGGAAAATGATCTCAGACATGATTCTGTGGAATGGCATTTATGCAGGCAGAAATAAGGCTGGATATATTGGATTGATTCAGAAAGCATGCGCTGACAATGCTTAGATCCACAGACATCAAACAACAAGTGCTCTTGTCTTGGAGTGCAATATGCATTAAGTCAGAAGATCCTTCTGCAAATAGTTTTTATCACACCCAGGCAAGCAATGACTTCAAGCCTTTCTGGTACTGCCTCATCAAACGTGTGGCTCTACTCAGACCATTTATTTAAAGTGTTAATATAATGCTATAATGCGAAGTAAGTTAAATGCTCAATAATTATCACTGCTCTTTTTTTTCACACTAAACATACAGATATTGCAGAAATGTATAGTGTTCTCTTTATGTTCTCTATTTTGGTGTCACCTTCAATACTGAGCTTGCAACACCAATCCAGATTTGTAAATTTTAGGCATCATTTTAGTTCCATTTCTACTGCATCCAGAAGAGACTGTATTAAATTTGTTTATATTCTAACAGACCACTCAGATCATTAGGATCGAGTCAGTTAGAAATACCAAGGGTTCACACAAAACAAGGGGAGTCTGCTTTTAGCTATTATGCCGCCCGCAGTTGGAACCAGCTTCCAGAAGAGATCAGATGTGCTAAAACATTAGCCACATTTAAATCCAGACTCAAAACTCATCTGTTTAGCTGTGCATTTGTTGAATGAGCACTGTGCTATGTCCGAACTGATTGCATTATGTATAATCATTCTCTATTCTTAACTGTTTTAAATTCTTTTTAAATCAATTTTTTTAATGACTATTTCACACCCTTTTATGTAAAGCACTTTGAATTACCACTGTGTATGAAATGTGCTATATAAATAAACTTGCCTTGCCTTGCCTATATTCTGGTAAATCTCACATCATTTACTTGCATTTAATTAAGAAGTTGGACAAAGGGAATTAGTCCGATTTGTAAATTTTCTCCTTCATACTGAATTTGTGAAAGTGTTTGCTATGGGATTTGACTTGGTATTCAGAGCACACTCATGAACAATATAGACTAATGAACGTCAGGTAACGTACTGAATTTATCCAAACTGTCCCTGATCAGGCTGATTGAAAAAAACCCACAAGTGGATGGTGTTTCATGTCAAGTACAATATAGGCACCCATTATTAAATGAATCGCCTGTAGTAGTATCTTAATTTAATATCAGTAAAGCTAGGTATTGGGGGACAGGAGCCATCCAAATGTATTTAGCACAGATTCGTTACTTTCCAAATGACTTTTGGTTTGTCTGTTGAGCGCTGGCAGCTCAGACGGCAAAGAACACCGAAGGCCTTAGGTTGAAACTGCGAACAAGCTTTAGTGATGCCTTTTTCCTCCATGTTCCCAGAATGTGCTCATTAATCAATGGTCGAGCCCTTTTCAGTTCATGACACTCTGAGCATTAAGCAATGGTCCTGTGTTTACAGAGAGGGAGGTACCAGGATTTACACCCAAGCTTTAGTGCCTTTCAACACCTTTCGCACAAGCTCCTCTGCCTCTGCTCTCAGCGAACTGGAGTTACTGCTCCCACCTGCCAGGTACAAAGGAAAGTTTTGCACTTTTTATGACAGCAGGGTGATATTCCTGAAAGCAATGACTCACCAATACATCAATTATCAATTGACGGTATGTGAGTTCTTGAATCTGGGATAGTTATTTTGACTCTGTGGCTCATCTGACCATGCAGTTATCACGATGCTTCTGCTGAGATCTCTCTCAACTAAGAATGTATAGTTTTTAACTCAGTGTCTGTTGTCTGAGCTTAGAGTCTTTGCTAGACTTTACATCAGTGAACACATCTTGACACAATATGAACAATTCAGACATCTCTTGTGGAATGAACGCTACAGAAACCACACACAAAACACACTTTCTCTCTATTAAAGCTTAAGAAGAAATAGCATGTTATAATAGTGAAATTCATAACGCTAATACAGATGTATTTTTGGAACAAAGAGCACGTGTAGGTCAAATGAGAGCCCCACAATGAAGACTTTGAAGAAAGAAAAAAAGTAGTTTTCCGCAGGCATTATGACCTTATTTGTGCATTATATTTGTAGCGTGCCATTTCAGATTTCATCATAAATGTATAAGGAACACATTAAAGAATATGAAAAACAAGTGCAATTATGGAAGATAACACAGTAAGATATGAACACAACTGATTGCCTGAATTAGTTTGATTACGAATACTCGACGACAAGAATACAGTAAGACATAGCATACAAAACTAAGCCCATGACATTTGAATAAGTGGATGCAGGGGACTTAAAACTAGGAACTCGGTAACACAGGTTCCACTGATTCCACTGTGTGTGGGTAGTTTTTACTTGCTATTTGCGTTGTCATTAAAGTATCTGGCCAGCCAATCAGGTGGTAAGAACACGGCTCAGATGAGCTTCGCTAGGTTGCTAATAAATGAACATAAACGGTCGTTTACATACATCTCTTAACTATCGGCCAAACAAATTAGCAGTCAAATAAGCTGTAACGTCTGTATTATACGTTAACGTAAAACGTTTTCAAAAACCATTAAGTGAAGACTTGGCCTGAGATGTAAATTTATTCCATTCAGTATTCTCTTTTTAAAAGGATCTGTCATAATTGTAACCATTGTAACCAGTGAAAAATAGTATTCATGAAATCAATATCTATTTCCATATTGCGTGCCTCTGATAATACAAGTTTAAGCCTTTGCAGATGGTGCTACAGGAAGAGGCCGTTGGTTGTGCTTTTCCTATGAGGGTTCATCAAAAAAATTGACAATTTGACATTACAATACGAAATCTGCATAAGGCACACTGTAAAAAGAAAAAAATGCACTGAACTCGCCTTCCGCTTTGCCTTATCATTGTGGTCAACAGCCAAAAGTGTCCAATCTGAAAGAGTTAAACTATGATATAAGATTAAATAAATGGCTGTATTTTGTGGTTGTATAATGGTTGTACAAATTGTAGCATGCTATGTTTCAGGAACATTTTAGATTTTATAAAAACATAAAATGTTATCCATGGTTGAAACTGAACCTATGTCTCAAAGGGAATACTCACCTCTCCACTGTGACATTAAAAGGTGTTTTTAGAGCATTTCCTAGTACTTGTGGTTTAATTTCATTGATGAATTTGGCATATTGAAGCCCATGCATGCCTAACTAAAACCATCCTAGGGGTCAAGGTTTGTCTGGTTAGCATAGTCTAATGAACCCCTGCTGGTAAATGGCATAACTACACCATATTGACGGCTAAAAGCATCTTTCTCCACTGACAGTGCTTCAAAGATAACCATTTAAACTGGTGAAACAAAATAAATTTATTGTACTTTTAGTAAGAGACCATGTTTTGGAGACATCATAAAAACATGAATTAGATTTATATTTTTCTACTGCCGCTGATGACATGGATGTTCAGGATCAGATAGTTCTGCTGAGCAGTGTGGTATTTACAGATCAGATGGAAGATACTGAAGATAAAGAAGATTTAAAAAAAAAATGATTAGGAACTGTGTACCCATGAGCAAAGATGCCAATAAGCAGGCTGTGCACTTCCAAGGGGTCACGGATCATTTGAGCTACTGCCATTGAGATGAATGGGAGCGCTAGAAGGTTTCTGTTAGACCATCCTTTTTCCATTCAACCGCTTCATCCAGATGACATGTCCATACACGTGCCCATACAGTTTTATATTATATTATGTGAGAGCCAGTCACAAAATGATCTGTCCACCTCTGGTCAACACTGCATCAAAACCCTCATTCTGCATTGTACAACATGGTAAATCTTCCAATACATCTCTAGAACCATTATAAATTGGGTATACCATTTACATAATTCATAATACATGATCATTTCATCAGGTTCCTATAGAGAGAAATTCTATATTAGGAATGAACAGCAGTGTTTTAGTGCCGAAGTTACTGAGGCACAGTATTAGTGTGGAGAATATTCTTTCACTTTGATTTTCATCTTTAAAGGAAGCCGAACAATAAGGAATTTTTACCTTTACCATCTCATTGAATTGCTTTGTGAGATTTATGGGAATGTGGCTTGCCAGGTGCATTGCCATGGCATGGTTTAGATGTGGTTGCCTTAATCAGACATTGTTGTTCTTTCTATTGTTGCATCGCCTTGGATGTGTGTGAGCAGTTGCTAACGGGAATGTCTCTGGTAATTCAGATGCCCAAAGTTCAGCCTCTTAATGTTACTGCAACACAAGAGATGCATGACTACCTTGATTCACCCAACAGATGTTCGGGACTTTTAAAGGATGTTGCTTTTGTTCAACACAAATGGCAGATTTCCAAGACACTATTTAGACTTCTGTGAATCAGTAAGTAATGCCAAACACCTGCAACCTTCCAATATCAGGGATTTACAGTTGGATTAATTGGTTAACACATTAACACACCTGTATAGATGTGTGGCTTTTCTGGAACTGTTTGGTTGGTGTGTGAGCTTTCAAGCCTCCGCTGGGTCAGAAACTGGATTTGTAGGCCTAGTAATTGAATTGAAGCGCAGATAACCAGCAGATAATAGGGCAGGTTCGTTGGAAACATCTTTGTCTTGGCAAAACAGTGATTTAAGGACGTTCATGTTCAACACAGTACTATGTTTTGTGACAGCAACATTGTTCTTGATTTGAACTTTGGGTTCCAGTTTGTAAGAATCATTCAGAACATGGCTGAGCACTAAATGTTTGATCCCCTTTGTCCACCAATGACTTGTGATTGGATCACCTAAGGCTGATGTTCATACCAAGCGTAAATGCGGCCATTGTGTGCTGCTGTGGTGTATTATGACACCAGTTATTCTATCAGTTACATTAGAATTAGCGTTTACTAGCACGGTTAGATTATTTCACATATATTTAGGTCAGTTGCGGCAAAATGAAAAGTACATCCTCTTTCTCTGATGACCTTCAAATGTATGGCGACGCTCTTGACAATTGATTAATGTGTCTCTAAGTGAATTTCCAAGGCCTAGCCCCAAGGGTCAAATTTTTCGCAATGACCCTCTGTTGGGGTGGTTGACTTTCTCAGGTTAAAATGATGTTTCTTGAAGAGGGGAAAATAATAGAG
Source organism: Onychostoma macrolepis (assembly GCF_012432095.1). Lineage (NCBI taxonomy): Eukaryota > Metazoa > Chordata > Actinopteri > Cypriniformes > Cyprinidae > Onychostoma > Onychostoma macrolepis. The sequence continues at coordinate 28,272,684 of NC_081171.1, read as the reverse complement.
CTCCTTCCTAACAACACCTTGACAGCCCATTGACAGACTCACAATGAACTAGATCCACAGAGTGCAGGGCAGAGGGAAAGAAAATAACGTCACACACACTTGTCAGTCACTGAGCTGGTTTGCTTTGATAACTTTGTCTGACTTAATCTATTAAAAGGCATGTTTGCAGAGTAAAGAATACCAAAACACAGAGTATTTGCTTATATCTTAGGCAATGTTTAAATGAATTAAATACACAAAATCTTTATGTATTTTATTTGTAAGCACAATAAATAAAAATACACATAGTTAATATAGACCTTTGAAATATGTTACTGTAAGGCCTGTGGATGTGTATCTGAGACATCAATTTAAAATGCTTTACCTCTATACTTTTTCAACTACGTATAGAAGAATGTGACATGTCTTTTGGGTGTTGCATTTTGACACACTTCTCAACCCAACAACAGTAAAATTTAAATTAAACAACTACCATGTAAATCCTTTGAAGTCTTGGACAGGTTAACTGAGTTAAGAAATTATTACAAGGTGCAGTATTTAATATTGACAGCTAGTGGTTGAAATGGCTATTGCAGTCCAAATTCAAAATATTGGACTGAGTTGTTTCTCCCGCCCTCTTCTCCTCAGACTTGACGCTCATGCAGGTTGCCAGATTGAGGACACATAGCAGGAGTCATCTCAATTGACATAAGGTGACAAGCCTTATGATTTGATGAGTTGATTTATTAATATGCCTCTTTTTATGTCAGGTAGAATCTGCAATCTCTGACCCAGTTCATTTGCTGGCTTCCATGGCTGCGATGTGCTGCATTTTCCGCTAACTTGCAACCTGGGGTGTGGAAATACTGTTGGGTAAACTGGCAGTAGGTGGACACACAGACCAAAACAAAAACAGACATTCTGACACGGAACACACATTTAAGTGTAGAATAACTGGCTGTTGCATTGTTTTGTTTTGTTTTTTTGGAGAAACAAGAACGTGAACTTGCACACATATTGTAATTCTATGCTTTACCACATTCAAAAAATTACATACAGTACCTTTAAAGCAAAATGTTTGGTATACAATATAAATTTAGTTGCTGTAGTTTGCTGTTATATGCATCTGTGTGCCAAGCATTGTGTGGTTCTGAGAGCAGCAGGCACTGAATCCTGCCAGCCATAACCCTGGAGAAATGGACTCATTGCTGGCTTTGTGACTGCATGTGTCAAGGAAAGTTATGAGTGACTATAGCTAACAGACACAATGACAGACGGAACAGACTGCAACACATTGGAAGTAAAGCTTGGGACCCCTGGGAGATATTTTGACAGACGTACGGACTTCAAATTTTAGGACTGAGGTTATTGGCTTGATTGCGTCGATTAGCTTCAATAATTTATAGATTAGAATAATGCAGCTCTGAGAAACTTAGAACTTAATGCAAAATTAATTACACTACTCTCGTAATTTATACACTGTAAAAAAAAAAAGTTTTAAAACAAAGATTATTGACGTATGTTTTAAAAGAAAATATTTTCTACTTTAAAAACTACATTTAATTCAATGTGTTGCTTGCTGTTTCTTTTTACAAGCATAACTTGTCCATAAAACATAAAGCCTTTTCTGGTGCAGTTTACTTGTATTTAATTAGTTAGTTAAAAAGTTATTTAATGATTCATCTCACATTGTTTATTTCCATGAACGAGGCCCAACAAGTATGGCATTTTCACAGCTAGTGCAGCAATTTCTGTATCATGTCATCACTATACTGTATTTCCAAAATGTATATGTTACATCTTGCGACATCAATGAAATAGGCATTTCTCGTAGTTAAACAACCAGATTTTTATTTTTTTAATTTATTTTTTTTGCGTTGAATTTTTTTGTTTGTTTTACAAGATTGTTGTAGAGCTTGACTGCTGGGATAGAGAATTTGGTCATGTCATTAGGTTCAATTATGGGATGTGAATCTGTTATAGGGTGTAGCAGGTGGCTTAGAAAGCCCCACCAGAATCCCTGTGCCCAATCGTGTGCTGAATTGTGTTACTTAAAGGATATTACGACCAGATGGTAATTTGGAAGGAAAGTTAAGTTTCTAATCTTTCTAAAATTTCTATCCAACACAAGGGCACATGCTGAGCAGTGGAATGGATTCCACAAGCAAAGAAGAGCCTTTTGACGAACATGAGATTTCTGCAAAGCAGATAGAAAGATGACGCTAAAATTGCATATTGTTGTCAGAGTTGTCCGACAAAAGAAATTGACATAAAAGGATGACACATTTGCCACTGCCAGTATCATTGGAAGGTATTACTAATATTGTGAAGAATGTCATGACCTGCAAATGACTCACACGGTAAATGAAAACAAGACTGATGAAAAGTCTTTACTTGCATGATTGATTAAAGCAGAGTGACAGCGAGCTCATGCTCTTTCAGGGGTGGTCCATGGCTTTGAATTGTACAATGAACTTTTTACCCTCAGTCCTCTGTGTTAGACCTGCTCCTGTGAAGGGTTTATTTATTTATTTATTTTTATTTTTTGACCAGACATAGGTATGATGGCTCTCCACTTGAATACGTCATCATGTATGTGATGTGGGTCACATACTGTAGCAAACATATAAGAGTGTAATCATTATTACTATTACATTAAGGGAACAATGGAGTTGTGGACAGTGTTGAAAAAAGGACATTATGCACCTTTATACATTATATGCTTTTTTTGAGTGAGCATCAGTCACAGTGCTGACTCACTTGGTCCCCTAACATGACCAATTGGGAGAAAGAAAAACCATTACCTTTTACCTTTTTACTACTTAGTTGTTCTTTTATAAATTAAATTTGTGTATTTTGTTTAATGTGAAAGGGGACCGAACATATTGTTTTGTTTTGTTTTGTTTTGTTTTGTTTTTTGTTTTGTTTTGTTTTGTTTTGTTTTGTTTTGTTTTGTTTTGTTTTGTTTTGTTTTGTTTTGTTTTGTTTTGTTTTGTTTTGTTTTGTTTTGTTTTGTTTTGTTTTGTTTTGTTTTGTTTTGTTTTGTTTTGTTTTGTTTTGAAGAAAAGCAAAACTGAAAAGCAAAACAACTGCAACAGAAATTGACCATCGATGATCACAAAAGCATTTTTGTGGTATGGGCAGAGCAGCTTCCACATTTACTTCCTTGGGGAAAAAAGTCAGTTTTTAGTGAAACGAGGGGTAGATGAGTTTGATGAAGATTTATGATTTTGTTAATATATTTATTTGTTTGTTTTGGGGAGTTACATTTAAACAAATCCATTTGGCTCAGAAATCTGAAGCGGCCCTTATTTGAGTAGGCATGACACTTCTGTTCTAAACATAGACTCTGATAGCAGCATTTTACTTCATTTTTGATAAATTACAGCAAGGGTGCGTTACTATCTTTACATACCTGCACAATAGCAGTTGTTGTGTTTAGCTTTTTCTGTTTTCGTGCTTTGTTGGAAACTGCTTTTGTCAGATTTCTCCAGACAAATGAAGGTAAATGTGATAGAACCTTTTTACCTGTTACCTCATACCGCCCTGTCAGCTTGAATATGATTCATAATGGAACTGCACCTGCACTCATTGTGTCTATTCTGAGGTTGAAGAACCGGAGCAACATTACTTTGAAGTTCACTCTGGAGCATAAAGTGAAAACACAACAAGACCTGTTTAGTCATGTGAAAGTCATTCACTCATCCCGCTATTTGGAATAAACTGTATGCCTACTTGTACAAGTCATTAGGAAGATGTTTATCCTCAGGCTTGTCTTGGATGTCTTGATGTTGATTTGAAGATGCTGATCAAAAAGAAAACGTGTTTGAAACTTTGTTTTGTAGTGGTTATTGTCATATTAATTTATGTGTTAAATAAATTAATTAATATATATATATATATATATATATATATATATATATATGTGTGTGTGTGTGTGTGTGTGTGTGTGTGTGTGTGTGTGTGTGTGTGTGTGTGTTTTATTAAATACAATTGGAAAACAATAAGAAATCAACAAAAATGATCACAAATCATATCCTTTTCTTCCCAGGAAGTGATCTACAAAGTTATGCTTTGTTATAACAGTGGTTAGTATAATGGGTAATGTATAATAATGTGGGCTAGTGTTTAGAGAGTAACATTAATTACAGTGTAATTACTGCCAATTTGAAAAATGATTTATAGGAGATGGCCTGTAATCTCTGTTTGATTTTGATTTTCCTTTTTTTCCCCCTTTTTTTTAAATTAAACTATTTTTGTCTATTGAAAAAAAGAAAAGAAAAGAACAAATGTTAAAAAAAAGCAATATTAATGTAAATTTGTAAAGTAATATTAATGTTAAATTATTATTATTATTATTATTATTGTTGTTGTTATTATTATACTAGTAGAATGAACCCATAAAAGCAAGATTGGTCTGTCTGGTTCTGGTGTATTTCCATACCAACAAATTGGTCTTGTGTTTGCTGAGTTATTGAGGATCTGTTGACAATTTCCTCTTCAACAAATTGTATTTGGACAACAGTATATTTCGCTGATGTCTTTTGCAATGGTCGAGGCCAAGGTCAGTTTTATATTCTACTGAAATCATAAAATGACACTCGAGATAAACAGAATGTTTACCCTCCCCGTGTGAGCTGAGGCAGATATGTAAATTTAGCCTTATTCTTTCATCAAATTTGCATTTGCCCTCTTAACCAAACACTATAGGGCTCCAATTCAAACAACTTTAATGATGGCCGCCCCTTTACGAGCGATTTCTGTATCAGGGAAAGGGGAAGAGCAATTTAGATTGGAATGAATGGAGAAAAGCGTCCGAGCTATCGCCCACCAGCTGACAATAATTGGATCAACTTTGCAGAGAATTGGCTGTGTTTTGATGCTCTAGTGGCAGACTGGTGATCGCCTGCCTTTTTTGCCTATTTATCATTCGTCTTTTATCTACTGCTAGCAGACCTTTCCATGGTGCCATTCTGGGCCCCGCTAATCAAACAACTTTTTAATAAGAGGGAACGGCAGCTCCACAGCCTGTGCAGGGATTCGCCACTCTCGCTCGCTGGGAATGTAGGGATGAATATCAATGAAGACTCTCTCTCTTTCTCTCTCTCTCTCTCTCTCTCTCTCACACACACACACACACACACACACACACACAGTTATCTTGAAAGGTTTTGTTGTATTGATTTGCAGTTGATTATGTCTCTCCCTGTGATCAAATTCAAATTTCTACACATCCAGTGTGCGAATGTGGAAAGATATATTAATGCCATCGGTACATAAGCGTGACACGTTTAATGGCACAAATTATGTTTCCTTGGTGATAGTAGACAAATAAAAGCTTTCAACCAAATTTTGTTCAAAGTGGTAAAACATATGTCAAGTCAAATTAAATGTATTTACAAAGTGCTTTTCACAGTACACATTATTTCATGGAAAACCATGACGTTGATGTTTATAATTTCTTAAAATCTTCATGCTTTATAGTCACATTTAAAAGATTATAGAAGGACAGTAATGTAGATTACATTTTGTGACAATACAAGCCATCAAGCAGTTTTAACATATAGTATATATTGCTTTACTTGAGTATACGGTTTGCATGCAGATAATGTATGCAGAAACTACAAATTTATATAGAGGGCTTGGCTTATTTTGTGGAAAATAAAACAGGCAGTTGAGATTTTCTATACAGTATATAACTTTACATGAGTTTACTGAATGCAATATACATACAAGATTGTATATAGAGCTGGGCAATAACATACCCCAGTAAAGAAAGTAATATATTTAAAATACATTTATTTACTGACATGTCACTCGAGAGTTACTGATATTAAAATTACAATTCAACTTTATTTGGAGTACTACTTGTGCACAATGCACTTTTCTTAATATTGAGCCTAAAATGTGTTTTAATGTCACTTTTGATGAGGATTTTATGATCTTTGAATAATATCAGTTTTTAAATACAATATATTTAAAATGTGCATGAAGTATATTCCATTTTAGCACAATCAAATATACTTCAGTATATCTTTAGTCGGACTTCAGCACTACTTCTGCACAATTAAAGTGCATTAAGCACAAAATTAGTTGTTCCAATTTAGCAGACTTTAAGCATAGCATTTAGTATACTAAAAGTACAATTGCAGGGTATTTTTTTTTATTAATTATAAATATGTAAGTGTATTTGTAGTATACTTAACATGAAATAAATGTATTTAAAATACATTTTAGTTTATTTATTTTTCACTAGCTTAGTTACTTTTTGCAATCAGATTTTCTAAAAAAGTAAATATTGCCCTATATGCAGATGAATGTACTTATATATCCAACTTTATATAATGAGCTTGACGATAATATTGTAATACTTTACAATGATATATTTGAGATTTGCTATACAGTGTAGATTGACTTATGTGAGTATACTGTGTGTATTCATGTAAAGTTGAACATACTTAACATTGTTACTTTTTGCTTGAAAAAAAAAAAAAAAAAAAAACAGACATCTGAGATTTGTAGTACCTATATATCTCTGTATATGAATGTACTGAGTATATGCAAAAAAAACAGTTGGATATATAGCTGTCCGATAATGAAAATTCCACTGAAGTATATTTTGACACTGCCGTCTGCCCAGACTGTTAACATTTCTGGATAAATTGTAAAAGTTTCTCTGCGGCCGCTGCTCATTTTGAATACTGATGCCTCGAGGGTCCCGGCGAGTTGGACAGCTGCTGGGGCCGGTGCGGCCGCCGAGAAGTTAACAAGTTCAAAACAAAAGTAGCGACAAAATGGCACAAAAAGGAGGGGGTGGGTTTCAAAGTCTGTGTTTAAGGAGCATCCCCCTGTTCTCTATCACTCGCTCCCTAGACGGACAGAGAGGATAAAAAGAACTGTGGTGTGGGCCTTTGCTAGGGAACTGAGGGTCGGTTGTTTGGAATGCGCCTCCCTTTAGATCGGCGATTTCCCCCTCTGTAAGTCGGCCGACTCCAGCCCGCCTTATTTCTCCCGGTTTGTCGAAGATAAATGTATGATTATTCCGAAAATCTTGTTTGCGGTCCAAACTGCGGCTTTTTCCACGCGTCTGTCAAATTGCTATCTAATGGTAGCAGTTCTGGCTGGGGGAGAGGAGATCTGCTTTTCTCTCTCTCTCTCTCTCTCTCGCTGGCTGCCGGCGGCCCTGCCATTCACAAAGCCAGGGGATGCCACACACATTCTGTTTGTTCTACATGAGCAAACAGATTGTAAACTGGCTGATAATTTTTGTACTGACAATGTCATTTACGGCTGTCAGCCTTTTGTCTTCTCTGTTTGCTTTATTCAAATATGAACCGAGTGGACCTCCCCTCTGCTGCACTCTTCTGCATTAAAATCACATCAATTCTCTTCCATTTCTTCTTATCTGAAATTCATTGGAGGCAATCACTTGCTTGAATGCTCTGGGGTTTCCATGGAGACCAAAGGTCCCGCGCGGACTACAGAAGGATTAGAGACTTGTAAGATTTAAGTCTTGAAGTACACAGTTGCTTTGTTATGTCTCCCTTTGATACCTAGTCGAGAGAATTGTCCTTTTATGCTTTGATTTAAGGAGAAAAATACGTATTGACTATTAGGAGTGTTACTTAAAGGAAAGACTGATTCTAAATGTTTTTGCAGCTTGTTTTACGGCAGCGGTTATCGTACGTATTCATGTACTTTGCATTCACGTATAGCTTAATTGCTCACAGCGCGTTCTTGGAATTTATGTTTCGCTCCTGCGCCTCTCTTCTTGGGATTGCGCATCTTTGTGCGGCAGCTATGACAGTCGCGGTGGTATGCAGCGCTGGGTGCCCCGATGGCACCGCTTTCACCCGGAGCGGGGACAATAAATCCCGCTCACCGGTCCCACTCCGGGGGCTCCCCGCTCCTCTGCTAGGCATCTCCCCTTTGTTCTCCAGAGGTCAGGGCAGGCTGAGAGTTGAGTTATTCACATCCCAACTGTCTGTCTGGAAGCGTCTGCAGATGTTACTGTGCTTTTCTTTCTTTCTGCTTCTTCTCGGCGCTGCCAGGGCATTTGCTAGGCCCGTTTTTAAAGCGCTTGAAGAAAAAGGGGAAAAAGAGTGGCCTCTGAACTGCCTCTTTCTTTTTCTTCCTCGCCAGCCAAAAGTACAAAGTAAACAGCCTGAAGTAAATGGATTCATTTTTAGTTTCAGCGTGGCATTCTGTGTGCGGCTCGAGGCTCCTCCTTTTTGTCCTCTTCCCCGTAATTATTTCCATCTATTCTACTGCATTGTTGAAAGTGACAAGCGTTTGTCCTAATGTGTTTCATATACAAAAACACAGCATTCCTGTTGTCATTTTAGAATTTATGGATTTATTTTTGTTTGTGTAATTTTTGAAGTCTTGTGTGTGTGTCTTTTTACAGCAGTACAAAGTGCACCGCAAAAGAAAGGTAATAAGGTTTGTTTGCTGAAGTTTAAAACTCTTTCAAAATATAATGAATGTGAAATAAACCAAAAACACAGGAAATTTGGAAATTAGTGACAATTAAAAGCACTGTTTTTTGACTTCACAGACTTCACAATAAGGATTTTTCCAATGTTACTGTCTGAACACAGAAAACCTCATCAATGGGTCAACACTCTTTAATGCATTTTCAACATTTTCTAAAATTTGGGGAGTAAACAAATGTGACCTCCAATGGCATGCTGTCACCAAGAACATCTAAACAATCAATGACCATTTGCAACTTGCTATTTGCCATATTGTTTGTATCCTTGACTGGCTGTCAGGGTTGAGATATTACACAAGGGTGATCGCATAGATCAAGGGCATATCATTCACGGAATATTTCATGAAAATTTATCTTGTTCTCTTGAAGAAAAAAAAAAAAACTCAATGTATTTAAAATCCAAATGTTTCATTTAAAAATGATGGGAAATGTTTTGACAATACTAAATTTACAAACATTATTTAAAAACCACTGCATTGATACCATTTTGTATCCATATTTAGAGAAGGGATAGTGTTTTGTTTTGTTCTCTATCCGAGCTGGAAACTGACTCAAACAGTTGTTTATTTTGAAATGGTGATTTACATAGAGAGACTTGACAAGGTCAAGTAATTATCATAAATATCGCTGTGGACATTTATAAAGTGGAAGGCTGAGACAATGATATGACTATTAATGAATGAATTTAGAGAAGCCATCTGTTGTTGACAAACACAAAGCGCCCAAGTTATGTCCTGTCCAACTTATCTCTCAGTTTCTCAAGAAAGAACGTATTCAGTCTTGAACGTGGCATAACTCACAAAGGCTTGTCTCCTAAAAAGCCTGGAAGGTGATCTTGTCCATGCCTGTTGGGACGATATTCTGTGTATGAGTGGAGGATTATTCCCAAATACCAGTCCTGGGTTAACAAAGAGACCTGATGATAGCAAATTAGGCTTTGGGTTTTGTGTAAGGAGAAAGAAAAAATAGGATGAAAACTTTCTTCAAAGGTTTGACAAACCTGGTGGTCTTTTAGTTCTGTAATTGTCTTCTATACCACTAATTTACCGGTGATTAATATGCATTACATAAGACCTCAGGGAGTGTATGTTCCGTTAAGATGCCTCATTCTGATTGTGATGCTATTTTATGAAGCCTTTGTCCAGAACAAAGTCTAGCTGCCAATGGCGGCAAAATAAAATCATTTTATTTAAGTATTTCGCTCACACTTTATATTAGGTGGCCTTAACTACTATGTACTTACATCAAAAACTAAGTACAATGTACTTATTGTGGTCATATTGTATTGCAAAACACTTTTGCTGCTATTGAGGTGGGATACGGGTAAGGTTAGGGACAGGTTTGGTGGTATGGGTAGGTTTAAGTGATGGGTCGACAGTGTAATTATAAATGTAATTACAGAAATTAATTACAGATGTAATTACATATAGGTTTTTTTTTTTTAAATATAAGTACAGTGTAAAAATGTGTTTGTACACAACAAGTGCATTGTATCAAATGATTAATTTAAATGTAAGTACATAGTAGTTAAGGCCACCTAATATAAAGTGGGACCAAGTATTTATTTCTGACAAATGTGTTGGGCCACACCAAGTATTAAGCCAACGCAGACAAGATGAATGTGTTTCTGCATGATGTTTATTATTATCCTCCTGATTAGCAAAAATATGTTCTAAGAATGATTTGCTAACATTCCCATTAAGTTATGTCTAAATGTTCTCTGAACCTTTAACACATGCTTTTGATATCTATTTTAGAATTATAGGAACAATGGATGTTCTGAAACAAGAAGTAACATTTAAAAAAGAAAACATCCAATTAAATGTTGAGAACCTTATTAAAGACTAGATCATTTTGAACGAACATTCTATTAACTTTAATGGAAGAATGTTTGTTCGTAACTGTAAGATTATTAATCTGAAGTGAAAATGTCATGCATTTTACATAGATATGATTGTCTATAAATGTGTCTTCCAAATGATCATATTTTCCAATAAAGAATTATTGGGAATTATCATTGGGAATGATCTATTATTGTACAACCTCTCCAACCATTGAAAAAGACTGCAGCAAACTTCAACATTTCTCTCCGCATCTCTTCCGCATCTCTGGATGTTTCTCATGTCTACACCGCATGTGTGACTTTGTATAGGTGCATGTCACCACTCGAGCCTCTGCCAGAACATCTGCAGTTTGTTTAGGTAGTTCAGATGGATCTGCGCAGGCCTCAGTTGCATGGCTTGTTGGTTTTAGGCCTAGGTGGAGCAGCTCTCGGGAGTTTGGCACATGTCCTCCCATTGCTCAGAACATTCCATGTGTGACATCTCTCAGTCATTAGCAGGCACTGGTTCACATTGTCTCTGCGAGGGAGTCCATTTTGATAGGATTAGCCGTAGCTAGGAGCTGTGTTATTGCAGATTTAGGTTGCTAAACTTAGCTTGTATTGTACTCTAAAGGGAGAGCCACGGCCACCCAGGTTTTCAGAGCCACAAGCTCAGGGAAATAGTCACACCCATTGGGAAATGGGAACCAGAACTACCACAGAAGCGCGCGAATTGACGTGTGAAAGTTTTACTAAATCCCTTTTTGAATAATAACGGGTGGCATAAAAAGATCAAGATATTACACTTTCATTTTGTCAAATTAAGTTTGTCCTTATATTAATTCAAAGAGAGTACAAAAGAAATGTTCATTATCAAGTATACTTCCACTCTTTTTAGAAGTCGACACCCTCTAGAAGATAACTAATGGGATTCTGTCCTGGTCTCCAATGTCAATTAGCATTCAATACCCTCAAATAATCAAGCGATTGTGTTGATAGTGTATGCTTTTTGTGTCTTCATGCTGTGAGGGACGGCTTGAGCAAGGTAGCCAGGGATTCTACTTGTGAATCTTTTGTTTGCAAGCCAGCTACTTTATCATGTTGGACTGGTGCAGTCAGCAGGAGGCCACATAAGATCATCTCAGAGAGAGGGAACCCTGCTGTGCGGGATGTCCCCTTCGGACCGGCACCCCTCTGTGTGGGCATTGTGACAAGTCCAAATCCCAGCATGTTTGCTCAGGTCACAATTGCTAATTTGGTTATAATAATGCCAAGTCTCTAACTGAAATGAAAGAAATGGCAATGACAATCAGTGGGCTTTACCATTTGGCAACCCATCAATAGCGTATTTTTCTTTTTAGGCCTTCTTTTTTCTCATTGTTACTGGTCGGGGGACATCTTGTAACCCTAGTGAGCATGCAGAAGGAGTGAATGGGGAATCTTCAACAATTTAAAAGCATAGTGATCTCATATAATACGGCCCCTTGCCGTTACCTTTGGTGTTGCTCAATGGTTTTTGGATCGACGAATGTTGGTTTGCTTTGCTACTTTTCACGTGCATTCATTAAGCATTCGTACCCCCTGTGGTTGCTTTAATCTAATCTGCAGAGGACAAATCTGAAATTATTCATAACTGATGTGTGCACATGGATTTTGAAAGGTAGCATGAGGCTCAACATTGTGGCCAGCTTTGGAGTGCACAACCCAAACCCAAACAGCCAGGTCACACTCATCTCTGTGGTATATCTGAACACAAATGACACTGGAATGTCAGATTTCATCCTTATTACATTCCGTGGAGCTCCTTATTCAGTTATTTTTGTGTTGTTATGTGGCGGTAATTGTGTGAAAGCTTCTTTATTTGCACATGTGCTTTCTCAAAGAGCTCATTTTCATAACTAGACACAGAATAATTGTAAATGAATGCAAAGCTATGAAAATTAGCACATGAATTGCCAGTGCAAATATGAATCTGTTTCTCTTCCTCCAACAAATGTCAATGTCTGTTCTCTGTGAAGGTGACTTGACTGAAAAAAAAAAGAAAAAGAAAAAAAGGTGACTTAAAAATGGTAACATCTAAACTAACTGGTTTTATCCAAGTCAAAATGTATTTATCCCTCATGTTGTTTTGATCTGGAGGGAATCAGTCACACTTTATTTTAAGGTTCAATTCTCACCATTAACAAACCATTATCTACGACTTTTGCCTCAATAAACTCCTAATTTGCTGCTTATTAATAGTAAGGTAGTTGTTAAGTTTAGGTGTTGGGTAGGATTAGGGATGTAGAATATGGTTACACACAACATGTTCTTCATAAATACTAATAAACAGCCAATATGTAATTAATAGGCATGATAATAAGCAAATAGTTAATAGTGAGAATTGGTACCTACACTAAACTGTTACCAAATTGTCTTCTTTTTTTCTGAAATTGCTAATAAATTTTATTGCATTGAAGGAAAATATATTTTTTTATATATTTTATTTAATGCTATATTATTATTATTATTGGATTCAACGTTTTAGTCAGCTAGTTTTCTTTCTATTAGCATAGGTTTTTTTATTTCTTTTTAGAAATGATTGATTGTTGGCCTCATTGGTCTGAGCTTATGCATCTCAATTTTTGAGTGAGCTGCCAAAATTATCAAAAATTTTATTTATTTATTTACTCAAAAACTGAAGTGCATAAGCTCAGATCAATGAGGACTAAGACCAATCAGTTCCAAAAAGAAACACAAAACCTGTGCTAATTAAAAGAAAACAAGCTGACAAAAAGATTTAATCCAAAATTTGGTGATAATAAAGCAAATGGAGAGATTTACAGGCAATTTTTAAAATGCCATGCATTTTTGACAAGGGTTAACATCACTAAACAAACCTACATAAATATAACTAACTATGTATTTATGTATTTATTTATTTTTACAGTGTATCTCCGTTTTGATGATGTTGGGCATCTTTATGCAGAAGTCTTCTAATCAGTGCCTCAATGAGAGCTTGAGATTGTGGTTTGACAACCTCTTTAATAATTGAAACATCTGAAATATCTAACGCTGATAAAAAATAAACACAAAAACAAATAATAAACAAAAAATAATTAGCATGCTGTATTTAACATATCTGTTTAGAAGATTGTTTTGTTTTGCTTTTTTCTAAAATGCTTGATAAATAATCTGAAACGGTCTACTTTCAACACACACAATAACCCTAATCACAGAATTGAAGCCCGTCTGCAGATTGGTGTCAGATCAATATTTTGTTCAAGCCTCATTGCTGGTCTGTTTACCTTGGCTAGTGCTGCCTACATGCCGAGCCTCTGCTCTTTGTTTGAACATGTGACTCTGTAATAATGGCAGGTAGAAGAACTAATAGGCACTGCAATATCTGCAGTTTGACCCCATGTGGCTTTTCCTAATTGATCCATAGATTAGCATCAGACTCATCAGTCAGAGGATGATCTGGCCTACTCATTGCTCAGTCTTTTCTCTGCCTCGCCAAGCAATTTGTGAAAGGACGGTTTGTTCACACTTCTTAAAAATCAAACAAATGCTTAAAAATAAGGGCATAGAAAGACAATAAGCGGCTCTCGTTAACTCATTAAAAATGGGTCTGAATGGAAGTACAAATTGAACAAGGGTTGTATGATGTGTTTTTCTTTGTCTTTTGGTTATTCCATTCAGGTTTGCATGTGGGATTTTAAATCTGTGCTTTTTGATTTGACGTGATTGTGCGAGACGGCTAGTGTCCATCTAACCTTTACATCCAACCCTGTTGTCAATACCCACCATCCCAAAGTCTGAATCTGACCCCCCTCCACCCTTCAAAAACGGTCAGCGCAGACCCCTCCACTCCATGCCCTATATGTACATTTGACCAAGCTATGTAAACTTCCACATGTGGGTGTCATTCTTGCCCATATTTGCCATGGGCTTTATTGGGACACGATTAGTTTCCAGAGCAAATTTGGAATGAAAGAAAACATCGTCTGCGGCATGTGAGCCAACAAACTGTGCCACTGCATGTCGTTGTATATTTACATGGCTCCAGCTTTGTTTTGATAAACCTTTACCCGCAGGTAAAGCTATTAGAACTATTAGAGGTAAACCTAGCAGAAAATGACCAAGAGCAGGTGATGCCTCATTGGCAAGTTACAGCGTTTTTTGCATGACCTGCAGCATGGAAATGATGTTAAATTGTATATTCTAGTCGTAGACTTTCTTTTGTAAACTACTGCTTCATGCTATGTGAATATTTGGTTTCATGATCAATGATTGCAAATTGTTTTCCCTCAAATTACTGGTCAAAAGTTAATAGTTATATATAATATATATATGAAGAATTCAGATGCAAAAGCCTCTAAATGTCATTTGAAATTTTCTTGTAAAATGAGCATTTGTCTCAGTTTATGTTCAGTTATTTCACTATAATGGCAATGAAAAGAACCTATTCATTGACATTAAAGTGAAATTACTGAATCGTCACATAGGAGTCTGAGAAAAATGCTCATTTTACAAGAAAATTTCAAATGACATTTAGAGGCTTTTGCATCTGAATTCTTCATATATATATATATATATATATATATACATATTGAATATATATCATTTTTATTTATTAAATTTTTTAAGGTCTCCGAGGCTACATTTATTTGATCAAAGATACAGTAAAATCAGTAATATTGTTTTCTATTTAAATATATTTTTAAAATGTAATTTATTGCTCACATGATCCTTCAGAAATCATTCTAATATGCTGATTTGCTGCTCAAGAAACATTTATATTTATTGGTTTTGAAAGGAGTTAGGCTGTTTCATATTGTTTGTGGAAACAGATATTAAGTAAGATTAAAAAAGAAGAAAAATAAATTGATGCTTTTATTCAGAAAGTCTGCATTAAATTGATAAAAAGTGACAGTAAAGACATTTATGTTTCATAAAAGATTTCTATTTCAGACAAATTCTGTTCATTTGAACTGTCTATTAAAAATATCATGGTTTTCACAGAAATACTATAAACTGTCTTCATCATTGATACTAATAATATCCATAATTAATAACTAAGGAGCAATAATGATTGATAATAATAACAGAGCAGCAAATCAGCATATCAAAATGATTTCTGAAGTGTGACACTGGTAGTAGTCTGGCAGTATATATTGCTATTTTTTCTTTTTATGAAAATATTACTCTGTTATTTATTGTTATATGGAGTTTTATATATATATATATATATATATATATATATATATATATACATATAATAATGTATAAACATAAAATAATTTTGATTTTACTTTAGACAAGAATCTTGTTGGTCCAAATAAATGTTGGATAAATGTTGATGATGCAATCTTAATCTTCGGAAACATCCAGATTGCCTTCCGTCTCTTCACATTCAGGTCTTTGGACCACTCCCATCTTTTACCACTGGGTCGATGCCATGGCAACAAAGGAAGCTCCCAGCCCCTGTGCAATAATGCTGGTCCGATCAACCTCACATTCCTGTATTGACCACCCTGCGCGAGATTAAATGCAGGTGACATTTCCGAGGTGAAATTTGCAATTTCCACAAATATGAGTTGGCTGAAACGCGGCATGACAGCACATAAAATCAATACAAATAACCTGAATCCCTAATACCTTGATCCCTGTTAGTAGAGGGATGCATTACAACTAAGACACTGGAAGTGGGAGCAACAGCCCAGGAGCTGATCCCTGATTCCTATCGACTGGCTCCAGGCCAAACACTGCCGCAATAACAATTAGGTGTGCAAGTTTGTCGATTTTCTCCGGCTGCATGCTTCAGCTCACGCAAACTTCTGAGCTCCTTATACCGGACCTGACAAATGAGGGTCCTGATCAGGTCCATTTTGAATACTGTGCAACTGAGAAACTGTTTCGACCAGTGATTTATTTGATTTCTGATCAGCCAATTTGCATGTCCATGTTTTTCACAATGCCATTTTACATTCGTTTTATATATTTTGCAAATACATAAAAGTCACGCTTTAGCTTGGGAACAAATTCTCACTATTCACTAACTATTAACAACGATATTTGCCTCAATTAACTCCTAGTTTGCTGCTTATTAATAGTTAGTAAGGTAATTGTTAAGTTTAGGTAATGGGTTGGATCTAAAATATGTTCATGCAGAATAAGGCATTAATATGTGCTTTATAAGTACTAGAAAATTGCCCATATGTTATTAAAATGCATGCTAATAAGCAGCTAGTTAACAGTCAGAATTAAAATCCTTAAAATAAAATGTTATGGAAAATCTAAATTTAGCATACACAGAACGTCTAAACTGTCCATTGTGTTTTCTAAAATGAGTGTCAATTTTTTTATGCTTATTCTGGCTGTATCATGCTCAGTATTGTAAACTGTTGTTGAATCTGCTGTTTGTTTTGTTTTCTTCAGAAAATAGTTATTGTGCACAAAGCAAGCACAGGGATGCTGATTTAAATAATATGGTTGATTGAAATTATATTAGCTATTTAAGACTTTTATTAGCCATGTTTCACATCTTGAACTATGATTATTTATTTATTTCAATTTCAATTTGTGATTCATCACAAGGTTCAACAAAACTGAGCAATACTACCAGAATAGTCTCTGTTCTATATTTGAATCCATGCTCTTCAAAATATAAGCATATAAATTTAAGCTGTTATTGTGATGGGGTTGAAATAATGTAGAGCTTTACAATGAAGTTTAAGATCAGTTGCAATAAAAAAAAAGAAGAAAAGAAAATGCCCATAAACACATTTACATTTGGCGTAGAGATTAAGATTCAACTGCTAAATAAACATATTGATCAACCAATGAATGCTATAGTGCATTTGGTGGTCCTCCAATGTCAGTTATGGCCCTGGTACACGGTGAAAAGAAATCCTATTAAATGAAATCTGTAAACTACATTTATTTGTTTGTTTGTTTGTTTGTTTTTTCTGATACAACACAAAAGAAATCATCAACAACAACAACAAAAGCAGTCAGATAATATCCAGTGCACTGTTCGGAAACAAAAAAGTTCCCGTCAAAAAAAAAAAAAAAAAAAAGTTTTATTACAAAAAACCAAAATAAAGAAATGACTTACCTGTATGTAAAATTGAAATTTACTCTCAAATCAGCAACAAACATCAGACCATTTTGCATATCCAAACGAATGGTTTAAAAATACAAATTGGCATAAAAATAGTTTTCAGTTATCAGCAACATACCATTAAAAAAACTAGATTTGGTTAAAGTTCAGCATTAATCTTGTTTTTAATCTTGTTTAAAAGCATAAATGCCGCTGTTTCCTGGTTTATTTTTATCTG
This sequence comes from Onychostoma macrolepis, assembly GCF_012432095.1. Lineage (NCBI taxonomy): Eukaryota > Metazoa > Chordata > Actinopteri > Cypriniformes > Cyprinidae > Onychostoma > Onychostoma macrolepis. The sequence goes on along the minus strand of NC_081171.1, from coordinate 28,255,067 downwards.
GCTCTTCCAGTGATGTGGTGTTGTGAACACTAACAGTGAGAAAATAAGAAAGAATGAATTTAATGAACTGCATGTTTAAAGCAGATGCTCTTCAACTGTCTTAGATCTCATTCACAAATCAACTCAGAAACGCAGCGAGTGTGTTTGTGTAGGCTCTGATATGTGACTGAAGGATGCAGCGGAATCATTGGCTGCTTAAGCTGCTCTGTCAGGAGGAATTAAAGCCTGATGTTCAGGGGCAGGACAGGTGGAATGCAAGAATGGAGATACCTTAATCTGGCTCTTTCACTCTGCTGAGCGGTCAGGAGATGGCGGGTTACGCAGGTGACCCATAACCTCGGTGTACGAGCGTGTGGACAGGTCCAGACTCCTCACCCTCCTTCTCTGCTGTTTGCCGTGTTTTTAAAAGCAGGCCCAGAGCCATCATCATTACGCTGAGAGCTTGAGATGGCCCAGCGTAATGTGTGTGCAGAGTTGCTCCATCTGTTTGTAAGGCCCTCAGCAGAAGTGTGGCGGCTGTTGACATTCTCCATATAATATTGTTTGAATTTTTCATCAAGATCCTGGTCTGCATTACAAGAGCCCTTTTGTTTCCACGTTATTTGTGCATTCTTTGTACGTGTGTACCTAGCTCTTCTTTTGTTTGTTTGTCCATGTGTCTTATTTTAAACTCCCAGTCCATTTTTTATCGTCCCCTGCTCGGTCCGGGTGGCGTTTGTGGGGTCACGAGCAGCGGTCAGCCGCGCACCCCCACCCATCCCGCGTCTCTTTTGGCCGGTACCTTTTGTGCAGGGGACCCTGACGTGGCAGTGAATGCAGGTCACCACAGGTTACTGACAAAGGCCTGTGAAAGGGTGTTCTGTGCAGGGCTGAATGGGCCGATGTGCACCGTTAAATACGGCCTGCCTCCTGTCAATGTTGCCACCATTAAAAAGAGCTTGGCTTGATACCCTTTCCTTTTCATGCACGTGAAAGTTAGTTTTCTCTTTGTTTCTCCCGTTGTGTCAGGGCGTTCGGCGTCTTTGTCATACTGTCAATGTCGCAGCAGTAAAATGAGTTCATTTTAGATTCAGAGCCTGTTCTGTTGTGTGTTCGCATCCATAAATAAAGCAGTGATTCTTGTCCTCTCTGGTCACTTCTGCTCTTAAATCTGGACCTTAGTTTGAATCCCTCTTCATTGATAAAGGTAAACACTCGTTAACAAAAGGACAATGGTAATGCCATGTTGTTGTTAGTAGTATTATTATTATGATTATTATTATTATTGCAGACATGCATGTTGGAGTACCCACACTGAAAAAAAAAAAATGGTAATCTAAATTTGAAATAACTGGTTTTAAAAATATTATACATTTATGTTTTATACAAATACATTTTATTTAACATCCATGACCCAGTGTTATTTTAGCATTGAGATACTATTATATTTTTTATAACATTTTCCATGTTTAATTTAACTTAATTTAATTTAACTTTAGTTTTAATATTAGTATTTAGTATTTTTGTTGGTATGTTTTTTTTTTTTTTTTTTCATTTTTAGTAGTATTAGTAGTATATTCAATATATTTTTGTTATTTTGTTATTTTAGCACATCAAGTTAAACTACATTAAAATGAGAAATGCTGAAATATTTATTAATAATAATATAATATTATTTATTTTATTATTTTAAATTTTAGTTTACTACAATAATCCCACACTGGGATTATAAATCAATTTATACCAACAAAATCATTTTGAATGGGTTAAATCAGGAAGAAAAAGCTCTTTAAGGTAATAATTGCAGGTTACTACTTTTTACAGTGCATGTAAAAACAATACATTAATATTGCAATTATTCAGCACCACGATAGACTGTCATTTCTATTTACTTGTATTCTAAAAGCACTGCTTAGCAAGCTATCACGACGATGACATATTCACTGCAAGCAATGGTATGTTGGCATTATCAGGCACAGCCGTCTCACTTTGTGTGTTAATGAATTTGTAGTGTGCGTGCACTCAATGAGGTTAATGGAAGGGATCTCGGAGGCTCATCTTGCCGGCCCAGCCCACTCTTTCAAGCCTGCTCTCCATGCATGTTTCCGGAAACGATTCTTTAGTCAGCTCGTTGCCTCTCCGCCTCCCCCTATTGTTCTCTGCCCTCTAGGGGCCCTTCTCGCTTTATCTGATGCCAATTCTGCATCGCACTCCTCCTGCCCCCTATCTGAATGTCTCCTATATGGCTGTGTTATCTTATCCGCAGTGTCATCTCTTTATCAGCCCTATCCCGACCCCAGCCGATCAGGCAGACTGCATCAGAACCGCACACATGAGCACAGCTCTGCTTACACATAATCCGCTCACAGTATTCTTCAATTTGCCCTATCGAGACAGACAAATCCCTACTGAAGGGGAGAAATAAAAAGTGGTAGGTTTTTTTTTTTTTTTTTTGCTCTTTGTCATTGTTGCCTGTACTGAGCTTGTTCAAGTGTATAATATAATATAATATAATATAAGATAAGATAAGATAAGATAAGATAAGATAAGATAAGATAAGATAAGATAAGATAAGATAAGATAAGATAAGATATAATAATGTAATAATGTAATAATGTAATGACAAGTAGTTTGAATAGAATAGAATAGAATAGAATAGAATAGAATAGAAATATGTAATAAGCTGTAAAAACCTTACAAAATATGTGATTTAATTAGAAAATTTTAATTGAGGTAAAATGTACTATAAGTTAACACTTTATTTTACAGTTTCCTTGTTATATGCACTACTTGTTGTTAATTACACTGCAAAAGGTCACCTTAAAATAAAGAATATAATATAATATAATATAATATAATATAATATAATATAATATAATATAATATAATATAATATAATATAATATAATATAATATAATATAATATAATATAATTTAACCCTACAGAGGACAAGTCATTTGGAAAATGAATAGAATAGAATAGAATAGAATAGAATAGAATAGAATAGAATAGAATAGAATAGAATAGCTCATGTGAACAACCCTGCAGAAATATGGCCCTAACCCTACAATGTAAAAATAGAAAGAAAGAAAGAAAGAAAGAAAGAAAGAAAGAAAATGAAACCAGAAAATACCATTTAATATATATTTATGTAATAGAAAATAAAAAGTGAGCTACGTGCATATTAAATTAATAGCATGTTAATAACAAATTAATAATAGTGTAATTACATTTTTTGTATGGGTTTTTTTTATGTTTTTAAGGTAGAATCCTAGAATCCTTCAGTTTCTATAGGACAGGATGAGAGGTGGTCAATAACCTTTATTTTCTTCCTTTTTCGTTCATGGAAACTACCTTCTTTCTTTGTTTCTGTTTCTTTCTGCGATCCCCGCTGAATGAACACATGGCTTTTCCTCCTCGCCGGCGCTGACGGATGGGATTGGATCTGCGTGACAGGTGAGTCGGCCCAGCTGCTACCTGTAGCAGCCGCCCCTGTCAGACAGCAGCTGTCCGTCTCTGGATCGCTCCAACACACGCACTCACTCACTCACTCACACTCAAAACAGTCAGTCACGCATCCAGTCACACTCATTCAAAAACATAAATGCATATACTCCCACACAGCCATTCACCCCAAACAATCAGCTCTGCTCAGATGCCCAGCTAAAGGAGCAACATGCTCTGACACACAGTTTAAAAGCTACTGTTTTTTTCAACTGAAACAGATGCTATAGTTTGTATTTATATTCTTATTAGGATTGATCAGAAATGAATCTGTTTATCAGTATGTTTTTGCTGTTCTAGCTTAGTGAATGAATAAACACTAACCAGGCACAAAAGAAATCATTAAATATGTACGTATCCAAAATTACAATCCAAGATCATTTCTGCAAATTACAATCTGATTTATTAAGCATTTAAAAGGTTTTTGTTTGTGTTGTCCTTGTATAGTCCCATCTGGTCTCTTCCTCCATGACAGCATCACACACTCTTTGTCTCGGTATTATGATGGCAGTGAATGTACTCTAATGGCCTCTGTCTGTTCCTCTTACACACCTCCGCTCAGGTACACCTGTCACCAGTCGCCCGCCTCTCCTCTCCGCTCACATACCCCTCTCTTTCCTCTGCAGTTGAATAAAGGAGATCAAAGGTGGCCACGTTGTTAAAGCCCATGTCAGTGAGACACCTGTGCTCTGCATAGTACAGTTAAGTCACCTGGACTCAAACTCCACATAATTACTTGTATTTCTGAGACAAAACTGTAAAAAAGTGAAAAAATGCGCTGTCACAAAGTCACATATTCACCAAGTCACCAGGCTTTCATGGCTCATATATTATGATAAAGAATAATATGGAGCTCATATTACAGGCCCAAACTGAGCCAAAAAATAAGATGAAATTCTGATAGCTTCTAATGTAAATCAATGGGATATATAGTATAGCAGACTGGCATTAAATAATTTAAATACCATTTGTTATTTTATGTCTCGCAATAATATGGCTTAGATTATATTTAAATGCTTAGTTTTAACTCAACTAGTAGTAGTAGTTTTTCAACTTAAAATATAAACAATATAAAAGTGATTCTTCTGTTTAAAAATCAGTAACGTTTCCACAGCAAAAAGACATGTTAACCACGACCTGAATGTGGACGTTTTTACAATTATACTAAAAGGCCTTTCATTTGATAAAAAAGTCTAAACTAAATCAGATGACAGAAGGCATGCGGTAGAATGTGTACAAAATGTTTTTCAAAATGTTGATCATTTAGAGGCCTTGAAAAAAAAATTAATTTGTGTATCAAATATGACACAGTAGATTGTATATGGTCAATGAGCTATTTATATTTGCGCTGACCCTTAAAGTAAACATGAAGGATTGTATTATTTGCATCAAAAAAGAAGAATGCATCAGGACATTGTTACAAAATTAAAGGGGTTTGACGTCAGCCATAAAAAAAAAAAAGTAATTGTGGTGAATAGGTGAAGCGATTGAATGACACATTACAAAGACAAACATTTTGTAATTTTTTTACCCCCTGGGGTAATTCAAATTATTTCAACATTTTTGTTGTCCAATGCCAATATATTTTAATTCTGCACTCCTGACCAGTGAAGGCTGCATGGTAAGTGCACTGGTTCAACTCCTTAAGAGCTTCTCTGGATAGTGGGCTTGTGGTGACCCATGCAGCGAGCACCTGGCCTCTGCATTGCTACCTGAAGAGCAGTGCAATTAAGCTTTTACCACCCCTGATTAAAACACAAACACACTTACACACACACACATACACACACATGCACACGCTTTAACCGTCCCTGAACTCTTGTTGCCTAAATCACATCTGGTCCAAAAAGACCGTAGTGGAAAACAGTCTTTCTGCTCTCTCTTTAGTTATTGGATTTAGCAGATCGCTAGTTTGACACCAGATAAAATTCTTAAATTCCCTCTTTTTCTAACATTGTGTATTAGTGGCATATTTTAACGTGGGAATGAATACGCTAGACAGCTTTAGCACAGGCTGCTGAGTGACCTCATTATAGGTGTGGAGCCAGACAAAAAAAGTAAAAAGCTTCTTAGGACACTTGCTCTTTTCACATGTTGCATTGTGTCTGCAACATCAAAAGCTCAATTGAGCAACGCACTGTTCATCTGCAGCTTATCGCTGCTGGCTCACTTTGATTAGCTCACTTTCAGCCCACAATGGACACATATCTTGCTGGAGTGAGACAATGCCTACAAAGCTGATGCTTCAAATCCTTCAAAGCAGTGGTTTGATGTGTGCATCTACCTCAAAATACAGTACAGATTGATCTATAGTTGAATAATTGTACATAGCATTATTTTATTTACTCCTTAGATTTTTTTTTTTTCTCTTCATTCTTTAATTTGCTTTTTTTTTCTGTACACTGATTGGCAAAAAAAAAAAAAGAAAAGAAAAAGTTCAGCAGCTCAGACAATAACTTTAAAGTTTACATGTCTGAAATGATATTATGTTTTGACATTTGGGAGAAGCATGGTAAAGAAGCGAATAAAGTATTTATTTATTTATTTTTAAATAAAGCCCAGAAATACACATTGAAATTCTGGGATTCAAAACCTTGAATTAATGTTTTAGGATTTAGTCACAGATAAAAATCTAATCTCAAATTTGTGATGTGTAAACCACAAAAACTGTACAAAAACTCGGATTTCTTATCTTCCACTAAAGTACACAAGACAGGCCTACACTTTGGAACACTCTCAAATCTTGCTGGATTGCATGTATCAGGTTTCATGAAGCTACTATGCGTGCTGTTTTTGAAGCCAGGCAGACATATTCTGAAATGTCATTTTCAGTTATATTAAGCTGATAATTATGTATTTTTAAATACATTTTAATGAAAACAATGCAAAACGAAGTTATAGTTCTAGTATACATCAAAAATGCATTGCCTCTTTTGTATTCTTCCTTACCATTTTTGCTTGTTTTAGTTGTTGTTTTTTGTTTTTGTTTTTTAGTTCTTCTTTTTTGGGGGGGTTTTGCACTCAAAATCCTTCCCTATCAAAACCTCATTACCCTGGTTATTTAAAGTGTTATATGTCAAAAATTAATTGCCTCTTTTGTATACTTCCGTACCGTTTTTGCTTGTTTTTTAGTTGTTGTTTTTTTTGTGTGTGGGGGGTTGCACTCAAAATCCTTCCCTATCAAAACCTCATTATCCTGGTTATTTAAAGTGTTATACGTCAAAAATTCATTGCCTCTTTTGTATTCTTCCTTACCATTTTTGCTTGTTTTATTTGTTGTGTTGTTTTTTTTTTTTTTGCACTCGACATCCTTCTCTATCAAAACCTCATTACCCTGGTTATTTAAAGTGTTATATGTCACAAATTCATTACCTCTTTTGTATACTTCCTTACCGTTTTTGCTTGTTTTAGTTGTTGTTGTTTTTTGTGTTTGTTTTTTATTTGTTGTTTTTTGGGGAAGGGGTTGCACTCAAAATCCTTCCCTATCAAAACCTCATTATCCTGGTTATTTAAAGTGTTATACGTCAAAAATTCATTGCCTCTTTTGTATACTTCCTTATTGTTTTTGTCTGTTTTTTACACCCGACCCCCTTCCCCATCAAAACCTCATTACCCCTATTGGTTATTAAAAGTGTTTGCTTGACTGACTGACAAATATTAATAGTATTAATCTATGCAAAACAGAGTCTGGCTGTTTTTCAACAAGAGGCTCATATACAGCCTCTTACTTCCACCCGACCCAGAGGGCTAAAACACTTGGGGGACGGTTGCATACAGTAAAGCTGAGTTCACAGTGTCCCTTATGCATTGTTCACTTCTCCCTATACACTCTTAAAATTAAAAGTTCTTTATTGGTATCTTTCATGAAGAACCTTTAACATCCGTGGAACCTTTCCATTACACAAAAGATTCTTGACAGTTGAAAAAGTTCTTAGATTATTAAAATGTTCTTCACACTAAGACCTGTTCACTGACAGGTTGTTCGAGGAACACACAATGGTTCTTTCATGGCTTCACTGCGAAAGTTTGCTTAACTCGACAAATTACAAAACAAGTTCTAAATATATTGTGATGATTCACATGAAAATAGAGGTATTTTGGTTATATTATCGTCTTAATTGTATCCTTTAATCATTGTGGCTAACTAATTAAACTCAATAAAAATGTCTCAACTCTTTTTTCCTGCTTTTTTATATTTAATTTGCAGTACTGGCAATGCATAGAGACAGGTGACTTAATGTCCGATAGCGTTTACAGTACCCTTCAAACTGTATTTGTATGTTCCCTTCATCATTGCAAACATAGCGGAATACTCTTTAGCGAAGTCTACTTTTGCAGCACACTTACAACGCTAACCAAGTATCTTGGGGTTCATTAATATCCTGACAACATGTTGTGCAATGTGAATATGAAAAAATATCATGTTATGTAAGTTTTGTCAATTTTCAAGTTTAAACATGTTGTTCTTAGGCAGAGCGTGTAAGATTAGTCTTCCCATGAGCACAACAATGAATTCTGCTGGCCTTGGATCAGTGTTCAACACCTTAAGTTCAAAACTTAATTACTAGTAAGAAGGAAATGCTGAATCTAGATCAGCAGCTGTGTGCTCATTCGACTTCATTTACATTGTTAACATCAAATATGCAATGTCGTTTCTAAAATGATTTTACATAAACAAATTTTAAATAAACAAATGGAGTGTAATACGTGGATTAAAATATGTTTATTTAATTACGGTTGCATTAAAAATGAGTTCAGCCAAGTATGTGAAAATAAATTACATCCATATTCGCATTTAAATCAACAAGCGCCCGCCCTCTCAATCAACTCAAAACTAGCTTACAATGAGTTGTTTTAAGATGATCGAACCAGACAAATCTCTTGCAAACAATGTGATTTTTCACTGGAATTGAACTTAAAAACATTGACACTATCAGTGGTAACCTCATATGAGGTGCAATAATTTTACAACATTTTGCTGCATTAAGAAAGCTGTTTTTATGTTATCTATATATTTATTTGTTTATAAAAAGCTTTGTTTATTTTTATTTATGGTTATGCCTATTTATGATGCTCAATAAAGAATCCATAGCTCCTTAGGTCAAACTGTACTAAAAGAGCAGACTTTAATAGGTCAATGAAGAGCCTTAATTGTTCAGAGAAAGGCAGGCAGAGAGCGTCAGAGTTGAGTCGGTGACTCCGGTTGGCTGTCCTGTTGGTGTGGGCGGGCATTCGTGTCTCCGGGCATGGCAGCCTGTGTTTGCAGTTGTCCCTAACAGCACCGACCGACTCCAGCCCAAACACCTGTGTTTGCTTTTGCGCTCACTCCCCCAATCTTCTCCGTGCAGGTCACATGATCGGCAGATAGCCCCGGCACCATGGGAATACAAAAGCAGGGGCTTTTAGCGCTGTTAATCATTAATGTCAGGCTTCCTTGTGCCCCTCTCTCTTGACGTTGCAGACGTGAATGTTATCTTGCTCATGCATCCAGGTCAGACGTGACTGTGGGTAGCTGCAGGTGAACGTGGCTGATGGAAAGGGTTGAACCATCAGTTACCAAATGAAGTGGCACGACGGTGAAGATGACTGCTGATTGGTTCAGATCTAAAAAGAAAAGTGTATTCAACATGATTAGAGTGTGAAATATTTGTAAAATATATATGTATATAATGGGGGAATGCATAAATATATGACAAGAATACACATTTTAGGTGTCTAAATATCTGTATTCCAGAAAATACATTCAAAAATATAATAAAAAATATAACAGCAACCATTGGGGTCTTGTTTGACATGGTGACTGAGAAAATGGGAGCGATAATGGAAGTTAAAGTCATTTGTGCTAACATGGAACACATCCATCTTTAAGGAATTAGGTTGGCTAAACCACAATCCTGTATTGAAAAAAATCCTGAGATTGAACTTCTGTCTGGACTTGTTATTAGTTGTTCCAAACACCCCAAATACCCCCATGCAATTCCCTAATGCATATACACTCTTAAAATTAAAGGTTCCAAGAGGGGGTTTTAGCAGAAATGCCACAGAAAACCATTCTGGGTTCCCCAAAGAACCTTTCAGTGAACAGTTCTTAAAAGAGCTATCGTATAGTGTAAAGAACATTTAAATCATCTAAAGAACCTTTTCCACTGTAAAGAATCTTTTATTGAATCTTTTATTGTTTTTGTTTTTTTAAAGTGTAGAAATATAGTTGGGTTTAACACACTAAGTCCATGTTTTATAGGTAAGAGTTGTAGTATGTTCATTCCTAACAAAGGCATATATTGATAAAAATAATAATAATAATAATAATTTAGGCAGAGGTTACTAAGTAGTCAGCATAGATCGAACACCCTGGCAACATAAATGAAGGTCTGAGGTTCAAATTTTTATGTGAACTACCTGTGCATTGCAATTGTGTATTCTAGTTCTAGTAGAATTATTTACTTTAAAACAAATATTCCTTATTCATTATTTTTTTTATTGAAACATGCAATTTAAGGAAATGGCAAACCTTTAACTAAAATTCTATGCAGAAACATGACTGAAGCCACAATGTTCAGACATCCCGCCAGATTTACACCACACACTGTTTGTTTGTTCACCCTGGACGCGAATGATAAGAGCTTGGAGCATGAGTTCACCACAAAAATCACTAGTTAACTAGGCCATGTGCCCCCTCTCCTCTGAAGAAACTCCCACCCACACACAGACATGCATTACCACACTGCTCCTGTCAGAGAAATAAAAAGCGGATTATAAGAGGCATATTTCCTGAGCCCGGGCCAATGGGGAAATAAATAGTTCATTTGTTGAGTCAGAGCAGGCCCTAACCGTAGTGTGCTTTAAACAAAGGTGCCTGTTTACCAGCAGCAGGTAGAAGATGGATAGCTGGTTAAACATTGCTGGCATACCTGGCCGGTGCCATGGGCCGGTCAATGAGACCTACTGAGGGGACATTGTGTGGCTGAGTCTTATCTCTGGTGTATTCTTTGAGACCAGACCAGTGAGTGAGAGCAAAAGGAACGTTTGAAGAGATACAGATTATAATGTTTGGCCTTTTTTTGAGACCATGTGTATAGCAGAGCTGTTATCATTTAGCATTTCTCAAAAGAGTTTGGAAGGAAATTGTTGGAAATATATGGAATTAAGAAGCGGGTTTAGTTGAGAAAGATGCAAACATTTTAAATGTTCTTTAAGAACATGACTAATGGTCATCTTTTACCTTTTTTACTTTTAAAAATAAATAAATAAAAATATATATGTATATTTAAAAAAAGAATAAATCCCTCATTACTATAGAATCTAAGCAAACTTTCAAGATATGTAGTTCCATGTTTTGAAAAGCTGCAGAAATAGTCATTTCACTTTTGATGTGAATGGCCATTTCAAATTAAGATGGCATTTATTTATAAAGTATTCATAATACTGCTTCACTTTAAATGTAAAAACTTAGGAAATGCAATTTTATGCATAAATCCATCATTGGATCAACTAATTCAGTTCTGGAAAATTGACATATACAAATTAGAGTATAACAGACATACCGCCTTCATTTTATTTCATATTTTCTCACAACATAATACCTAAATAAATGTATTACTCAAGCTTTTCACAGCTCCTGGTCTCTCATTTAATGCACGACCAAAATATTGTATCACTTTTACGTTTATTTTAGCAAGTCTCACTTGGGTATACGCAAAAGCCCTTCAGCAGGGTGTGTTTTTATTCGTGTGTGTTCCCATAGCCATATCCTTGGCATGTTCCGGTACTTGCTAATCACCCAGATTTTGTGTGTTTCATCTTATATGAGTCAGTCGTTCTCAGCCGTTTCTGTGCAGTAGAGATCTGTGTCGTGTTTCAACACAGCGATTCTCAGCACCCATAAATTACACAGTAGTGGCAACTTAAAGAAGTGCTGAAAAGCCATGAACAGAGCTTTACTTTACTATCAGTGAAGCGTAAGGCTGCACCATCCCACACACGACCTGTTCACACACACTCACACAAATGTGAATTCGGTACATACTTGCACTCGCATGTTTACATATAAAAAACAAAACACAAAATAAATCTTTTTACATCATTGTTTAAAGCCGAACTGTGAAATCTGTCATCTTTTTATGAGATCCTATTGCTTAAACCATATTATGCACTAATGCATTAATATTAGTATATGAGTCATGACAGGAATGAAATGACTCTTCTCATCAACTTATTCAGTTATCTAGCTGCCTAATACATCCATAATTCCATATTATCTGTCTGATGTGTCCGCACTGCTAAAGTAGAGAATACAAAATACTGTGGTAAGAACACACACACACACACACACAAAATCAGAGGTCAACTTAATTTACTTTAAACTGACTAAAGGCTGTTGTGTGTGATGTACAGAGAAAAAACTCAAACCCATATAGTCAAACAAAAGAGTATCATAAGAGTGAACACAAAAGAACAGAATACACTCTGCAGTATAAAACACATATGTGGTCAATTTACTAAAACATTAATTAGAACAATAAATTAGAACAACAATCATGAAACTTTGTTCTGTTCTTGTTAATTGCAATACAATTTTAAGAGTAAAAATTAACATTAATGACCTCTGAGCTTCAATGAACAAGCAAAGAACGATTGTATTTAACATGAACAAAGGTTAATAAATGCTATACAAATGTACTGCTCATAAATGCATGAACTAATGTTAACAAATAAGACCTCATCATAAAGTGTTACCGTTATGTGTTTACTACATTTTATGGTGTGCAATCACAACAAAGAAGCACATGAGCTCTGGAACAGGCTTTCTCTTTTTGAGCAGCCATTGTATTGTCATGTGAATTGTCGTGTGAATTGTTTTCTTTTGCTACCACTCATTTGTGAAACACATCAGAGAGCTACTGGATCATTAGCACAAACCACATATCAGAACCCTTATTCTTGACAAGATAAGACATTGCCCTCGAAGCACAATCTTGACCCCCTTTTTGCTCAGCTGTCCCCCTTAAATGAGAGCACATGCAGAGGTGAAGCCCGGCCACGGAGATATGCGATGCAATATGTGGCATGAGCGTGTTTGTTTGCGAAATTGTGAGAAGCCATGCAAAAGTATCTAAATGACCATACAGTACAACATACAATGAGAATTAAACACATGGGGCAGCTGGACTCTTATCTGAACGAAACCCAGCAACAAAGGAGCCCTAAGACTAAGAGGCTTGATGCATGGGAAAGCTATGGGCCAGCTATTGTGACTGCCCTTCTGCTGAGCAAATAGTCCAAACTGTTCATTCCCCGTCTTCCATTCTCTCGCCGGCACATTGTTTGTGTCCTTGCATTTCATTCGGCAAGGAAGATTGCTCTCAGGCCCAGTGAGCAAACAGTCCAGAAAAGAGCCGGCTATCTTCTGCTGTTCCCAGGAGAACTAGCATTTTGATTTGGGCTCCAAGCTGTCAGAGGATTGGAGAGTTGATGTCAGGGTGCCTGAATTAATTGCTTTAAGCCGAGGAGGGGGCTGACTGCGTTTATCGCCAACTGTTCAGTAAGATGTTTCCTAGCAATTATGCCCTCGACTTCGGCCGTGAGCTCCTCAGTTGTCGGCGATTATATTTTAGAGGCACGCCGCAGGACACGGTTAGGGATCCGGGCTAAATAAACGTAAACGTATCTGCGTGGCTGGTTAATGGTCTAGCCCTATGTGGGGAAAAGTCATTAAGACCGTATTTAAATTCAGATTCTGTTGGATAGCCTATTACACTGGGAGAAACATCAAATCGCACAGCTTGTTCAATTGGCATTTTCTTTTTCAGGTCAAACGCAATTCAAACTGTGCCTTTCCTTGTTGAAAGTGGCCAAACAGCAATTCCTAAATGTCACAAAGGACATATAGCTGTTACTTTAAGTACCATTTAAAAGCTGAAATTAATAGTAAACCCTATTGTGTTCTTGTCCGTTACCATCAAAGGGCACCTCAAATGCTAAATAATTCATCTTCCCTATTCCCATCTTTCCTTTTTTTTCCATAGCTTTCACGGAGAGAGCATTTGCATCGTAAAGGCAATATGAGTCTTAACCTGTCCCATAAAAGGCACATGGATTTGTTTAGATTATGAACTGCCTCTCATATATGTCTCACTGCTCATATCCATCATCTGATTTGCTTCAAAGGTGGCATCATGGCAAAGCATCCTCCAACAATGCTTTGTTTGCATGTAAAAATGGCTCTGTGGATGATTTGCATCGGTATAGGTTTGCATTGATTGAAGAACGGTCTATGGGAAGAGCGACCTCAACGATATGTTGAGCCTTTTAAACTTCCTAATACACAGTTATGGTAACGGTTGTTGCTAGTAATGCAGCCTGTACCAAACATACATAGCCCATAGCTCTTTTCTCTGTTACTTTTGATTTTTCAGCACTAAGAGAGTGCAGCAGCTGAATTCCGGAAGTAAAAATTTTTTTTTTTTCATAGAGAAACTTTTTAATGATAGAAATTTTTAATGATAACTAAACCTTCAAAGACAAACCTGTTGTGAGCTCTGAGGTTGTTAATCAATTGGATAAGCTTGTGTTAAAGCCATTTTTCAACTTATTTTATATTTAACAGTGGAATTCGCGTTGAGAACCTTCATTACCTCGTATAGACAATTTCACCAATCAGAGAGCAGCAACGTGCCTAAAGAGCTGCAAATGATGTTCCCCCTATGTCTCCCTATGCTCTCCACATACAGTATATGTATGCATATTTTGCAATAATCTTAAAATATTTTGTTTCTCTAGATATAATCAACAACTTAAAACTAATATTTTTATATTTCACTATTTTTAATTCAAGCAAGTCGCAGTGCTTCATGGAAGTATGCAGTATTGTACCTTTATCTTTTTGTCAGATTTTGAAATACTTCTTTGCTTTAAATCAATCTTTGCATTGTTGTGCTTCATCTAATAGCTGGTTGGTTTGGTGGCTTATAACATTTTAACAAAGACTTTTCCCTATGGGAAAACATCAAGTCACCTTTATTTATATAGCGCTTTTAACAATGCAGATTGTGTCAAAGCAACTTTCCAATATCAAAATAGGAAAATAGTGTCAATAATGTAAAAATGACAGGATTAAACACAAGATTAAACACTCAATTTTCAGTTAAAGGCATTTCATTATTGAATTCAATGATGTTATAGTCCAGCTCAGTTCAGTTTAAATAGTATCTGTGGAATCAAGTCGATGATATCGCTGCAATATGTAAAATGAGTAATAAAAATGATTCGGGGACCAACACCACTGAAAAAGTGAATGGGCGCTAATGCGTTCAATTTCATGTGTTTAAATGCTTCTTTTCAAGGTTCTTTAATTAATTCTTCAGAACTATAGATATGCTATTCATGGGAATCAGCAATTCACAATTACTTTTACAGTTAAACATACACTTCAGATGGTTATTATAGCTTTTAATGTGGCTAAGGGGCCTCGTTAACATTCTCACTAATTGATGCTATTGTCATCGCATCTGTAAATTGGAAAACAAAGACATGCTTGCAGATAATAAATCAGCCACAACAATGAGGAAAGCTCTTGATCTGACAGGAAATTGAATTAAACTGCCTGCTATGTGGCTGTCAGCGCGAGGAGAGGGGTTAAACATTGTGTGTCAGGGGACCACTACTGTGTAGCATCTGAGAGTAATCTGTTCTAACGTACCAGAGGCTCCTCCGGGCTTCTTAACAGGCAACACCCAGACATTAATCTCTTTGTGATAAATGCATTTATACTGGATTAAACTGAAAATTGCCTTTAGTTTGAGAAAGGGTTGGTGAATTATTTCTGTCTGAGTTGGGGGATTTACTTTAAGTGCTCTTGCTGTGGACTCTCTGGGGACAGTGTTGGTAGAGATCCTGGATATGTATTTACTAGTAGGTTAAATTTGCCCGTGGCAAGAGATCTGACTTGATCAAATGAAAGAACATCAACTGGTATTTGCCCTCCCATTACGTTTGCTCACGTCTGCTTTTGTTAAGTTGTTTACCAAACAAATCATTTGAATGCAAAATGAATACGGTTCATATATAAAGGAGCTTCTTCATCAAGTTTCAAATTGCAACAGTTGTAATAAACATAAAGATGCATCACTACAAAACTCGTAAATCCTGCAGCCAGATTATTTGTATGTGTGTGTTTATTCTCCATGAATACTTGAGGAAAAAGATTCTCATGAATGTTGCATGAGTATGCCCATCACCGTCTAAACTACAAGCTCCTCAATGTTGAAAAAAAAAAATGCAGAAATCACCTTTGTGACATACTCCTCTCACGTACAATAAATTGGACAAGCTCTATCTTGGAATAACCTATCGCCTTTACCATTTCGGCACTGGGAACACATGCAGGACACAATCTGATTCGCTTTTGTTATGCAGGGAATCACGCAGGGGCATCTGGGCTTGTTTGCCTTTGGTGAGAAATGGAGATTGGTTTGGAGGTCTGAATGAATTGCTGGCGTCTGTGTTTATTGCTTTCATTAAGATTTAATGAGTCAAGTGTCCTTCCCAGTGACTTAGATTTTACCCACAGCATTTGACCACAGGAAATGTTGGGCAAGTCTGTGAACTATTGGCATCCATACCATGTAGACATGTGTGTAAATGTAAGTGCACAGGAAATGGCATAGCTGACATCGACATTGTCATTTCTTATTTAATACCCTACTTATTTTAATACCCTACTTAAAATGGAATCTGGCATTTGTCCAGGCAATTTTATCCCTAAAAGATGCTGATGTTTAAGCAGTGAATCGGGCGAATGGGTTGGTTGAATGGACATGTGGTTTGGCCTGTACGTCTCAGGAAGAATTTCACACCAAGCTGGTGGGTGAGTGTGAACACAGGCCTGAACCATCACACTCTTACACTATTTCCGCTGCATTCGCCACGATTCTCCGACCACAACACCCCGACAGCATGTAAGCCATTTAACAACAGCTACTAGACAATCGTGCAGCATTTTTAAGCTAAAGAATAATAGACAATGTTCCTATTCAGAGTGTCTGAAGGGTTGGGCATGTACATGACATTAAAACCAATGTTAGACCATAAAAAATAAAAAATAAAATCTAGTGATGATTCATTTCAAAACAATGCCACCTACTCATCCCATTAATTACTATAGTAAATTGCTCAAGAAATGCTCATGAGTGTTTTATTTAGAAAACTAGTCAGCTCATATCATATTGAAACAGTAATTACAAACTTATTTACTTCATATTAAGAGTTTATATAGCATGCATTGTATCACATGAAATGCAAACATTAATGATCATGAAACATGCATTTTCTCCAGCCAAAGAAATATACAGTTTTATGGTGAATTAGTTTAGAGCTACATTCATTTGATCTTTTTCTGTGTGGAATGTCTCTTAACAAAGGAACAGTAGATCAGGTTATTGGCTTAAATAAACATAGGTGTATCTGTTCATACTTATTGTATTACTCACATAATATTATTTAGCTAACATTTTTTAATATATAATTGCATTTACCAAGGTAACTAAGAAGAAGTAGTGCAGTTTATTGTAAAGGTAATATATGCATACTCCACATTTTTGATATAAAGAAAAGCAAAAACAATCAAAGTAAGAAAAAAAAAATCAAAATAAAATAAAATAAAAAATAAACAATTGTTACTTTTTCGTGGTTGTATTGGGGGGAAACTATCGTTTTTCCAAAGTACACAACCTGTTCAAGGTCATCTTTAGGAAATAAAGCGTGTGCTCTCCAGTGTTTTTTTGTCTGACTTTGTTATATATATAGACCAGTTCATAAATATGGAATTACAAGGAAAAACATTTTTAAATAATTAAGGTTTTATTGTAATTTAATTTTATTGTAAAGGAAAAAAGCTTCAAAAATCATTTTTTTTCACCGAGCATTAATAGGCTATTTAAAAATATTATTATTAATAATGGTGTTATCGTCGTAGTTGCTGATGTTGTCTATATATGTTTTTATTAATATTTGATCATAATCGGTCTGGGGGGATTTTTTGCGCTAGTTTTGCGTGTAATCGTATTGCGCAGCGTTTAAAAAGTCCCAAAGACTATTACAATGACTAACCTAATCCTATTCGGCATATTGCAGCGAAAATGCCTTTCTAACTTTAGGGCGTAGATCAGGCGTCTGTGTTGAGCATTAATATAGTGTGGGACAGCAGCAGGATTAAGAGTATTTGGTCTTAAATCGGGGTAGTGCGAACGGTCCCTCCCCAGCAATGGGTTAAAGCGGCATTACAGCTTGTAAGATGGGTGTCCCGCAGATCTCCCTGGAGACCAGCTCCACTTGGGTGTTCCAGGACTGAGCAGAGAGAGCAAAATACGTGCTATGTAGTTTAGATGCCACCACGCACAGTCCTGCAATTCGGATCAGACCGTGTTTCCATTCCAAAATTAGCTCATTTTATATATGGGTCGTTTATGTGCATTCAAACCAATCAGAATAAATAAAAATAAATTAAAGTTTCATTCCCATGCATGTAGGCTAAGTGTGTACATTAACCATTTTTGCCCGTAGCCTATTATGTTTGTATGTGACGTAGCTACTTATGAAAGTTTAGGCGATGCCCATAGCTCTCCTTGAGAAACTTTATACTCCTAATGAGAATTTTGAGGATCAGTTGTTTACATTCCGGCTTTCATTTGCAGTATGATATGCAAATTGGACGACTCCGACGAAAAGCAATTAAACAGGGTTACCTAAGTGAGAAGGGAAAACACGCCAGGGAAAAGCTGATCTCGTTGCTATAACAACAAAAATAGTTTGATTTTTAGCTTTTGTTTTAATTCGTTTTAACTTACGGGCTTTAAAAAAGCAGATATTAGAAATATGTTTTAGATCTTACTTTTATATTGCATCATTTTAAAGTAGTCTAATCTACTTAAAAGCATCTTGGATTTTCTCATTCCAGGCCTCCTGTCTTCGTCACAAGTAGGCTAAATATGGGTAATATAATAATAATAATAATATCGTGGTCGTCCTTGATATTTGATGTTGATTTTTTTATTTATATATATATATATATATATATATATTTTTTTTTTTTTTTTTTTTTTTACATTGTAGCCTAAAGAATCAAAACAGAAACAATCTGACTAGCTACCACTCCTTTTATTCATTTCTTTACGTTGTGAGGGTAAACCTGATATTTCTGTAAATTGTTATGGTAAGACTTAGTTCGTCTGATGTCAAACATTAGGTCTACCTAGGTTGCTGATGTTGTTGTGTCTCTGGAACGATGTTAACAGACCAGAAATGCTTGGTTGTCGAAAATAATTAGAACGTTTCGCATTCGTTAAATGGGACTTCTACGAGCGTAAAATCCTTTATCTGTTGCAAAGTCGTTTATATCTCGAATCTTTGTCCGATTTAAAAAAAAAAAAAAATGAAAAAACAAGAAAGACATCACTACTATGTACCTGAGAAGAACTCCATTTGATGGGCTGCGGTTATTGGCACGGCGAAAGCAATGCATGATCTTCTCCAGTATCATTGGCATCAATCAGCTGGAATAGCCATCTGACAGTCGGCTGAAAGAGCCCCTTAACATCAGCACTTGAGTTGTGTCTGTTCAAGCGTCGAGCCATATTGCCGTGAAATCGCATTGTTGCACGCAGAAACCTCCTATATGAAATCCTTATTAAGCCAAACACGCAGCATGCATCGAAAGCCTCAGCAGTGAGCTGGATTTAATGATGAAAATATTCGTACCTGGAGCCTGCAGAACGGTATCGGAGCCTCTCGCGCTGCCTTCTGCACAGGGCTGGAAGCCTCGCGGCATTTATTTGAGCTCAAACTCTGTCACTGTTGACTTTAGCAACAAAGCAAAGATTTCACTGCCCTGCTAGTTTAAAAAAAATGATTATTTTACCAAGATATCGATCAGCGCGCTATAAAAATTCAGCCTAGCATTATGTCTAAAACGAGGGGCAGCGAAATTTAATTTCTGTGTAAATTTACCTAGAAGTGACGTGCTCTTATTCAAAGTTTACACTCGTGTGATTTGATTGCTCATGTACACATCCTATATGTATTAATACCGCCTTTTTCATTGTTTACCAGTTTTTGTTTATTCGCAGATCATGAGGGTTTGAAATACAATGGAATGGACTGAGAACTAAAAACACAGAGGTAACAAAACCAGGCCTTCTTTGCCATTATTCAAGTTGAACGAGAATTTTCTTAGTGTACACATTCATGTGATACCCCAGGGGGGTGATTTGTTGGCCACAGATGACTTTTTGATCTGCAAGTTTACTATTAAAAGGTGAAAGTCTGTAACACAGCTTCCTTATGTGTGTCGGAACAGCCTGTCAAATATGCCCCACTACATAAACATTTATATTTCTGCTTTCAGTTATGCCTTATTTGTCCTGTTATTAGCTTTTTACATAAGAGGGGTCTCAGGTCGTATTTATATGTTGAAAAGAAACGAGAGACTTTTTAAAAATTTTGCGGTTCAGAAATGGGAGCTATGTTAGGCCTATCTATTTATTTATTTATTTTTCCGGTTATGTTTCATTTAAAAAATAAAAAAAAAATGCTAATCTAAAATATTTATTGCAAAAGTGTTGAACTGTTTAAATTAACGGAGACTGTATTTCATGACATTTTTTATTTATTCATTTTACATCAAAAGGTCTCACGTCTAATTCGTAGAAAAAAGAGAGACTTTCTAAAGATATTGCTGAATTCAGAAATGGACTTGGTGCTTTGTTTATTTTTGGTATGACTCATTAAAAAAAAATCTTATGTCATCATATATATTCTGTTCATGTATAAATAAATAGGCTATATATGATTATATATAGATTATATGCAAATAATTTGTGTCGTCTTAACACAACGCTACATTTTATTGTCGTGATAATAGATTGCAAGTGACTATCGCTTTAATTTAAGGTCGCAAGTGACTATCGCTTTAATTTAAGGTCGCAAGTGACTATCGCTTTAATTTAAGTAAAATGCAGTACATCTTTCAAGGCATTCGAATATAAGCTTAATACTGATTATTTGGGAAATGTATGAATGTTTTGAAAAGTATGTAATTAAATATAATTTAGCTTATTTCATATATCAGAAAAACAAAAACAATTTCTTGGGCTATTTTTCTGGTTTTATTGTTGATATTAATTCAGGTCATGGTTGAAAATAGCAAAGAAATCATTCAGTCAAAATAATTCAACTGTGGTAAATTAAATATACATCTGTAACCCTCACAACTAACGAGTGGTTCGTATGTGCAAATACCTTGATAATTCGTTGAGCAAAATGATAGGCTATTTATTATTATTATTATTATTATTATTATTATTGCTGTACACAATAACACAAATGAGTGAAAATCAGAATTGCGAAAAAATTCCAAATAACACTTTAATATAGATTCTGTTCTTGTCATCAACTACAAGAATACACATTTACAAGCCATAAATAAGTTTACACAAGTGATTGAAGAACTTCAATCCGTCCGCAGTCCTTCGGTGTGGATTTGGTCCATTTTTCAAAAGCCGCCTCGAAGAGTTCGTCACATTGTCAACAGATCTTTTACAAAATAATTACTAACGAACATCTAAATTAACGGAGAACGTCAAAAATCAGAATACGTATACACAAACATTTTACAAATGTACAAATTGTCACAAGGTCCGTGAGAGTTTAGGAAGAGTTCAGGATGGGCCTGGAGTACACACCTTGGTAGTACGATGTGTCCGGCGAATCCAGGCCCGCTTTGCTCGCCATGGAGCCCATGGATAACGCGCCGGCCATCGGAGAGCCGTAACCGTAATGCATCACTTGCTCGTATGTCTTTAGGTCCATTTTGTGATGCTGTTGCTCCGAGGACATGAGGTTGTTGATGGAGAAGGGATGATTGAAGGAATAGTGATGCTCTGGCTTCAGGTGTCCTTCGTGCGCCAAAACCGAGTGATGCTGGGCCAGGAGATGCTGCGCTTGAGAGGTCGGGGAGCCTGCGTGGTCCGGGCTCAGACCCTGAGCCGACTTCATGTCAGACAGGGATCTTTTGTGCTCGTTGCTGGACGAGTTGGAATGAGGAGATTCGTTCCCGTTGCAGCTCTCGGAGCTGCTGTTCGAGCCGCCCTCCGAGGTCTTCCGACCAGGCTCCTTGCTCAGTTTCTTGTCGCACTTGAAGCGCTTTTGCCTCCTCAGATAGCAGCCGTTTTCGAACATGTTTCCGGAATCGGGGTGAAGGGTCCAAAACGAGCCTTTGCCCGGCTTATCCGGGGAGCGCGGGACTTTCAGGAAGCAGTCGTTGAAGGACAGCGAGTGGCGGATAGAGTTCTGCCAGCGCTGCTGGTTCTGTCGGTAAAAAGGGAAAAGGTCCATTATCCACTGATAGATCTCACTGAGGGTCAGCATCTTACTGGGCGACTGCTGGATGGCCATGGTTATTAGAGAAATGTACGAGTATGGCGGCTTGGCGTGCGTGTAGCTCCTCCGGTAGGTCTTCGGGTCCCTTGATCTGTTTATGTTCGACTGGCCATACATGGGGCTCATAGCGTTCATATTGCTGTACGAGGTTAAGGCGTTCATGGAGGGCGCTTGCGCTGCCATGGGGCTCATGGTCGGGCTCAGGGCTGCGCTCATGCCCGTCATACCCGCGCCCATGCCGGCCATCGCTCCCGTGCCGGGAGACATGCCTGTCATTGAGGGACTCATGCCCGTGTTGACATAGGACATGTTCATGGTGTTAGCTGCCGTCATGTTCGCGGTCGAACTCATTCCGGACATGGTCATGTAAGTGTTCATGGAGTTCATTCCCAGTCCGGTGTTCATGTTGCTCACGGAGGTGTAACACTGCGAAAGAAATCAGACAATGCGTTTAAGTGCAATGCAACTCCAAGCAGTAAATATTTAGAATCGTTGGCCTCGCTAAACTGAAAAGAGAAACACAAGAAAACTGTACAAGAAAATTGTAGCATATAAATAGTTTAATTTAGAAATGGTTTATTAAGTAGTTCGTTTTGTTGGGGTTAAGAAAAAAATAATCGAATTAATCTGGAGATGTGTCATAAAGTGAAAGGCATTTTTGTCAGTTACAGGTCTCCAACATATTACAGGAAACCCCAGTTGTAGTCGATATTACAGCCACTCAGAAATTTAAAACCAAGAACAGTAGGCTATTTGTTTAAAAGTCAAATGTCCGGTTATTTTCGCTTTCGAACGCCCGATGTTGTTGAAGAAGAAAACCCATGTATTCGTCGGCACCCGTAATTGGAAATGAAAAGTTTGCATTGCATGTCAAGCACAACTTTGTTAGGATAGTGCAGGGCGTCGAGATGATGGGGGAGGATTTGGAGGCGCCTCAAGTCAATATTTGATCTCAAAGTTAATATTATCTCAGGGCTAATATTGAGTTGTATAAAACCGGATCGGATTTCGACGAGGAGAAAAAAAAAAATACATATATATTTATTTAGGTGAGTTACCCACCTCGGGCTCTCCGTAGTAAGTGCTCCAGTCAGCTGCGTGTTCGTGTCCCTCCATTTTCACAGCACCGAGCATCCTGGAAAAAAGTTTCTTCTACTTTTCAAAGCGCTTCCCCACACGAGAAATGCCGGTATTGTGTGTCCTTTGGCAGCCAAAGGTGGTTGTTGGGGACCACGGGATACACTCGTGTCGTCGTTGTGCTCTCCTCCTGTCAAGGGCTGGCGCATGTGTGTATGTGTGTGTGTGTGTGTCTGAGATGACTGCAGTTGAAATGACGCCTGCTGCTGGCTCTTAACGCTGTGATATAGCTCTGTGCGCCCAGGCGAGCCTCCAATCCCTACCGCTTCACTCGGCCCCTATTTGAATAATCTGCTCACACCTAGGCGTGAGACTTCTCCATTTGCCCCCCTATTGTACACCTGCGCAGCTTGAAAAGAGCAGCCCCATTTGAAAAGATTCATTATATCCTAATCTTATTGTATTCCAGCGGGAGAAAGGGGGGAATAGAAATTTGGACTGCTGGGAGAGGAGTGGTTTGAAATCACATCCAGATAAAATTGGGGAGGACGAATTTAAGAATGACAGCACCTCTGGCTTCAAGTAGCTATAGTTTTTATTCAGACTGATCAACTGTCCGAGTGCTTTTATTATTATTATTGTTGTTGTTGTTGCATAGTTCTCATAAGCAGTATTTATTATTCACAATCAATGGGAATCTTTTTTTTTTTTTTATCAGCAAATCCATCTCACTTTGTTTATTTTTTCTTAACAGCTTTTTTTAACTATTTAAAACATTTTCTGCTGAGAGCTCAGTAAAGTCCAATAAATAAAACGTTTAACTAATCATTGGATTGCCTATTTGCAAAAGGACAGTGGGCTGTATTTTAAATATATATGACAAAATATAAGAGAAAGCAGGACGACGGTGATTTAGGCCAGATCGAAACGTGCTCATAATGCGTTGTTTGTTCTAAAATGTTTTCGCCTATTTTGAATTAATTTGTTTACCTGCGCTCTAGTTTATGTAACTAATAGCGGGACGCAGTTTGCTAATGTAAGAGCAGGTCATCGGTGTTGATTCTGCAGAGCTCAGTGGCAAGATTTGATTGCCTTCATTAAACAAAGTAGCCTAACATTTATACACTTTGTTTGACTATCCACGATATTTAGCTGGTGGTGGTTTGGTGCACTGAGGACAATGAAGAAAAAAAACACACAATACGTGAAGCCTACAACAACATAATTGCTTATATTTTCATAGTCTTTTGGCCTTTCTTTGATTGCTTTGCATCTCTTGATTTGGTGCAAAAAATAAAAATAAAAATAGTGCGCCCTCTCTTGGTCTATAAATTGATTTTTCCACAGAAATAGATTAGTATGCTCAATTGTTAACACTTTAAAATAACGTAGGCTACATGGTAAAGGTTTTTATTTTATTAATATTATTATTTTTAAATTAAAATTATTGAATTATTTCATGTTTAACAGATTACTAGATCTGTTAAATGATCTGTTAACAGATCATAGATTTCCATGTATTTTTTTTTACACTCAAGCCTATGTAATATACTGTTCTTTTAAGCATTATATAATGAATATTTTAATATTTAAATGACACAAAGAATCATAACGGTTACAGTTCGGTATCAGTTCATTTTAGAATCACATTTTAACTAAACGTGCAGGCTGAATATTGTCATTCCTTATCCTTTTAATAAAATAATAGCTATTTCTTAAAATAGTTCAGGAAGGCATCAACTCTTTTTTCGATTTGACACGTGCCTCACCAGCGTTGTGATGTTGTAGAATCAGATTTAGTGTGTATTTGTGTATAACAAGGGTACAATTTGCAAATATAATCACGGAGTTTATTTGGACCTGTGTATTGTGTAAACGGTGTAAGTTTGACGTGCTCACAGACAGCGCTAAACGCGTGCAGCATCGCCGAACAAATAACGTTCAGCAAATTCGTAGCAATTTCTTATTGTGGTTTGACATGTTGCGTGCCACTGAACATCTTAAACGATGGTAGTTATGAAGACAAATCTTCTTTCACAACAGTCAACAAAACATTGTAACAGTAATTCAATTAAACATGGGCCCTCTCTAGAAACTGAGGCTTTATTTATGCTGTAGCTTGTTTGAACTAGTTGAAGTGATTGAAAATAAGTATTCCTTCAGTTGAAACGAGAATTGTTCATCATTAAAATGTGTGCAAATGGATCTACTTCTTGTTTTTAACAAGTTCACATTGCCTTGATTTGAAATTATATAAAAAATAAATAAATACATTTTTTTTAAAATCTGAGTTAAAATCGAATAATAAAAAAGAGCACTATAGTATGCCAGCTGTCTCTTGATCTACATCTCAGATAAAGAGATTGAAGTGTGTGTGTGTGTGTGTGTGTGTGTGTGTGTAGCCTACCACATTTTCTAAATGTTCATTTAGGTAATGGCAATTAATAGCACCATTGTCCCCACAACATTGATAGTACTGTTTATCAGTTTCTGAAAGAAAGCACTGAGCAACCAACTATTTGAGACAAATAGATACACAAATAGAATACACAGCATTCTCAAATGACTGCACCATATTGAGTATTTGACAACAGTGTAGATTTTCTGAATATTGAGTCACTACAACATTGTTCAGTTGTCCAAATCTAAATCATGCCATTAATACGAACATGCAATGACAGGATTGTTGTTGTTGTTGTTGTGTGTGTGTGTGTGTGTGTGTGAGTGTGTATGTTTTAATCTAATTTTACAAAGCTAGACTAAATTAGGTAACTAGGCTTACCTAATTTTGAAAAAAAAATATGCAACTGTAGATGCCTTTTAAATTACATGGCACAATGTCCTCCTGGATTATTTTGTTTGAAGTTAATCATTAATGGACAAGGTACAGACTGTGAGCGCATTCTGTGTAGAAGGTCACTAATTTGTATTTGGTGGAAATGCAAAAGGACCATGTCTTTGAGTAAACACCACGTTGGAGCATAGGTCCATACTTTGTGCCTGATCACCTCTGAACTTGTGTTGGTGTATGTCACATGTCTCTCAAAATATCAAGGTCTAACGCAAAACATTTAGACATTTTATTGAGGCGCACTTTCTTTCTCTAAAGCTTCAGGATTTTCTCTGCTTCTGTGCACGGCCCAGAGCTCGATCATTCATCATGCGATTCAGCGCACTCTCTGTGTTGCAATATTGTCACTGTGGGTGGCGCCTTGGTGATCCTCCTCAATCTCATACATTAGGGCCTGTATTCTCAGTAAATATTGCCATGGAATCTTTAAACACTGACCTCCATTCTCCTTTTTGTCACTAGGAATTCATGTTTGAGATCATAGAGAGGTCAGGATATTTTAATCTACTAGAAGCAGATAGATAGATAGATAGATAGATAGATAGATAGATAGATAGATAGATAGATAGATAGATAGATAGATAGATAGATAGATAGATAGATAGATAGATAGATAGATAGAATAAACGATGACGCAAAAATCATAACGGTTACAGTTCTGTATCAGTTCATTTTAGAATAACATTTTAACTAAATGCGCAGGCTGAATATTGTCATTCCCTAAAATAGTTAAATAGTTCAGCGAAGCATCAACTCTTCGATTTTGACAAGTGTAATGTTGTAGAATCAGATTTAGTGTGTATTTGTGTATAACAGGGATACAGTTTGCAAATATAATCATTCATAACATCATTTAATTCAAATATAATTCATGTTTGAGAGAGGTCAGGATATTTTAATCTAATAGAACCACATAGATAGATAGATAGATAGATAGATAGATAGATAGATAGATAGTCAGTTAAAGTGAGGCAGCAGGATTTCATTATATTCCCTGCTGTTATTTGCAGGAATGTGTTACTTGGAGCTCCTCTTTCAACATCTTTAAACCACAAATTTAAACAAAACTATGTTTGTTCTAATTTCTTCTTTTTTTGGCATTTGCACTTTGACCCCGTCATTTATCTGATGGAACACAAAAGGGCCAGCAGGTTAAGCTTACGATTCATCTGTGTGAAACCGATAACTGGATCTCTTTCTTTCCAAATAAAAGATGCAAAAATGTTTGCCGCACAGTGTCTGTGGCGACAGTAAACATTCCGGAGCGAGACAGGAGTTTGTTCTGGCTATTATCTGGCACAGCTGTGACAACCCCTGTTGGCTGCAGGTTTGTGGCCAACCAAAGCATGTTTACCTGGAAATGAATCTCAAAAGTAGAGCGACGGGGAATGCACACAACGCCGGTTGGATGCAGAGGAGGGGGACACAGCCCTGCCATTGAAATGCCATTCAAAGCCAAAGGGGTGGTACGGAAGATATTGCACAGGGGCCTGGGCGCAAACAGTGCTGTAAATGGGCCAAAGGACTTCCTCAAATACGCACATTTTGATATTGAGAAGCATTTGCCGAGGACTGCCCCGTAGTGCGCTTCTGTTTGGTCTGTATCCAAGGCCCACTGCAATACGCTTCTGTTGTCATGCAAAAAAGAGCACGGCACAATCATGCATACCTCAAACAAGGTGCCAATCCACATCCAGCAAGCCCAGCGTACTGGAGGATCTGAATGCACAAAATCAAACATCTCTTCATTTCGTCTAAATGGCCAAACCAGGCAGAAGTTAAATGGGGTGACAGAGGGAACAAAACAAAGCCTTTCGAAGGCTTGAGATGGTAAATCTCTTAATTGATCAGATTAATGCATTGTAATGCTTTGGCATGTCTGACAAACTATTACCCCTCTGAGGACAAAAAGGTTTGGATTAAATCCGTTATTTTAATCCTTCCATTTTAATGTATGCCGCAGCAAAAATGTAATATCACATAACCCTCCATTGCTATTCATCAGTGAGGGAACTGCAAAGTCAACACACATTTTAATTACAAGCCAAAAGCAATTAAACGTGAGGACAAGCGTCAGTATGCTAATTAAATGGCAGGCTCCCGTGGGAAGAGAAGCTCTTAAATATCACTGCTATCAGTCCAGATTGAGCACTACGAGCTGCCATCGTTCACACTCACCTGACACATTTTCACCTCCGAGCTGCAGTAAAGCAAACACGAGCTTGACTCAAATCAATTCATTAGGGAAAGTTATTAAAGAGGTGACAGCGTGTGTAACGTGAAGTTAGTAAGAGATTAGAGTTTCCTGCGTTTCCTTCCTCTCTCCTTCCATTAGTAAGGGTAGAAACGGTAATAGAGGAAATTGAGTCCAGCAGCGCTACTTTTCAGATGTTTCTAGAAAGCCCAGAAATCCACATAATGTATCTTAATCAGTAGATTCTGCCATTTGTAAATCAGTACAAATCATTATCAGCACTTTCACCGGTTGAACTGACTGATGCAGGCCTTCAGCCCCTTAAGAAAACAGTCACGTTTCAGTTTTACATCAGTCAGAAGGCATTTGACTGTTCCCATTTTCCATTATTCCCATGTCTGCCGGAGGCCAGTCTTATCTGTATTCCGGGCTGATAGGTGATAGTGAGTTTGGGATTAAAGTAGCTGGAATGAAGGCTGACCCAAGACAACCATCACCAAGAGCTTTACTCCGTGTTTCAGCTTCACGTATCCAAGTATTGACTTCTTTGGTGCATTCTGTATGCCTATTAAATATAATTGTTGCAGAATTTAAGTGTCTAGATTTATTTTATTTTAAATGTTTTCTTTATTTAGGCCTCTAAATGATGTCTTTTGAAAAACCTGTTACACAATCTACTACATGCCATTGCATTATATGTTTTGAAACTACAGAGCATAAGATATATTACTGGGAGATATAACGTGAAAACATTTATATCATGTAGTCTGCTATACTGTTATAAATATCTTCAATTTTGGTCACATAATTATCAGCATCTACACCAAACTGCTCATTTTGATCATTGAGATGAATCTGAGCTCCATATACCCACTATATCATATTACATGGGTATTAAAAGCCTGATGTATCAAATGTGATACAAAACATAAAAGACAGATGCAAACTTTTTTAGATTCTGTCTAAAGGTTGAATAAACGGCTCCATTTACAAATGGATATTCCTGACTGTTATTTCATATACCCTTTACAAAGTTAATCTTACGTATGAACGCTTAGATGTTGTTCCATAGCGATGCTGATAAACACTGATATCTGCTCGATCACCTGTCCCAGTGAGTTTCCATGAGACTCATGAGGGAATGTTATTAGAATTCTGCTCTGCAATTCCTTCCTGCCTCACCTGAAGATCCATCCATATGCAGATGGCTAATTTGTAATGTTTACTGAAAAACAGCATGGGGGAACCAGGGAAGCTCAATCTTTTTGTCATCCCAGCCGTTCATTCAAAGGTCCCCCAGACACCGCCGCCCCAACATCAGTGCCCAATCTGTGTTTGCTTACCCATGAACAGTGGCAGAATCCAGGGAGGGGAGCCCATAAATTCAAGCTCTGTTTTACAGGCCTGGATAGCTAACAAGCTAGCCCGCTAACAAGGAGACTCCAATAGCGAGCCCCTCAACAGATTAGCACCTCATCAGCCTCCCGTGGCTAAGGACAAATATAGCCTTCCCTCCCATAAAATACAATGGGACCGCCGGCGATAAACAACACCCCAGCGGGGGTCCGATTCCCCCTCACTAAACTTCCTGACCTTCCCCTTCTCTCTGCCTCACAGCTGCCTGAGCCACCAAGTCCTGCTCCAGCCCTGTGGCCCAATTGGAGAGTTGTGTGTATTTCAGGTGAGCAAATATTGCCACTTGCTTGAGAGTTCAATGGTTGCCCCTTTCAGAGGTTGCGTATTGCAGTCACTCACTTGCAGGAAGTAGGTGTGAAGCTATGGGAATTCCTCTCGGCACAGCTGGAGTCATCCAATCAGTCCAGTCTTGGATTGGCCCTTAGATTTCAGCCTCTTTGTGGATCCTGTCGGTCTCATTTAACTCTGGCGTATGAACCGCTAGAACAGGAAAGGGAAAGTGTCATTTCTTTGAAACAAATAATCTTTGGATGGCCGATTCTGTAGCTCACAGTTACGGTGGGATTTGAGAATTAACTTGATCAAGTAGGTGCTGTTTTTGAGATGCCTTTGACCTCACTAAACATTTACAAATGCGCCAACTAGCCATTAAGCTCCTACCTTACTAGAAGTGTTTTGAACTGAATTGGTGTTGAACTGAAATGTTCTCAATGGAAGTAGGGAAGGAAATCATGTGCAGCTTGATCGTGGGAGTTTTTAGTGATCAGATGAACCACTTGAGCTCTTTCTTCAAATCAAATCACAAATGCAGCACCTTGCACTTTTACAGACAGGAAAAATGTATGCAGACAATAAATGATATTATGCACATCATGCACAGTATACATAACAGTTTCAGAAGGTACTTAAAACAGTTCCAGGTTGGGGTGTCAAATGAAAAGAATGCTTTAATGCTCTTTGCAAAGTTAATTGTTCACATTAAATAATTCATGTTAGTTGTTCCCTTAGTGCATGGTACGCTAATGTCAATTTCAACAACCTTCACACTCACTGCTCTTCGGTGGTGAAACTAACGCCAACCTTCACGTAAATCCATTGCAGTTAATAAATATAACTATAACAGTCCTGGGAGCACTTGATTAAACTATTTAGCATTTCAGCACTAAACAAATGCAATAAATAAACTTATAAATGAATGAAAAAATTGATTTGAACTTACACTTTACATTAGCGCTGTACTACTTTGGTGCTTGCAAAACTTTGATATGGCAACAATGTGTTACTCCCTTGGGTTATTGCTTCTGGTTGTATTTTACGTCACTTGAGTAAAGGTGAATGTATTTCTTTTTTTTGGCAGATTTATAACATTAATTAAAAAGAGAGAGAGAATAAATTAATAATTGTGCATTTCATAAACCATACCTTTAGCCTATGGACATTATAGGAACATAAACTCATTTTTATTCTATCACTTCTTAATTTAAATGCATTGCAGATATGCTCACTGAATATAAACCTAACAGACCACTCAGATCATTAGGATTGAGTCAGTTAGAAATACCAAGGGTTCACACAAAACAAGGGAGTCTGCTTTTAGCTATTATGCCGCCCGCAGTTGGAACCAGCTTCCAGAAGAGATCAGATATGCTAAAACATTAGCCGCATTTAAATCCAGACTCAAAACTCATCTGTTTAGCTGTGCATTTGTTGAATGAGCACTGTGCTACTCCGAACTGATTGCACTGTATTTTGTATTTTATGTATAATCATTTTATATTCTTAACTGTTTTAAATTTATTTTAAATCAATTTTTATATAATTTCCTTGTTTTTATTTTTGTAATTATTTTTATTTTATTTATTATTTCACTTCCTTTTATGTAAAGCACTTTGAATTACCACTGTGTATGAAATGTGGTATATAAATAAACTTGCCTTGCCTAAATATGTCCACCAACAATGTCCAACAGTTCATATGAATCACAGAAGAGTTTTTCTGAAATTATGTTATAACTGAGGAATGACCATAAGCTATGTAAAAATGCACATAAAAGATTTTTACAACAAAAATACTGAAATGTTTACTTTTAGGGGTACTTTAGTTTGTCAGTGGGACACTAAATAGGACATCTCTCTACCCATCTACCTCTATATGGTTCATAGTAGTACCATATTACTTACAAATATGCACTTTTTAGGGTAAGATATGGTGCAAAGTTGTCATTGTGTCCCACTGACAACCTGTTGTACCCCTCGAAAGTCTGGGACCAGGGTTAATACACACAAAGTGTTATAGCAATAGTACAAGAATAGGACATACTGTACATATACAGTATATGGTATATACCCTAGTTAAAGAAACACCAATGTCAATTTATTTTTCAACTTTGTATTCCTTTATATCATGTTGGCATCTTGAGTTCCATGAAAACATGTAACATCCATAGAGCCTTTCCGTTTGAAGGTTCTTTATACTTTAAAAAAGATTCTTAGGTTCTTATTAAAATATTCTGTATAAAATGTTTCTTTCTGAAATGTTTCTTCACTAAAAGATCATTTGGGAAATCTAAAACTTTTTTTGGAACCTTTATTTTAAAAAAAGTAATTTATTTAATAGTATATTAAAATAGGGTTATTTAATAGTAATTTTTTGTCACACTTTAATTTGAGGACTAATTCTTACTATCAACTATGACTTTTGCCTCAATAAACTCCAAATAACCTAAAGTGTTACCTAATTTTTCACTCCAGTTACTATAGGGTTTCAGGAGTATTAAGATCATACCAAACAGAATCATAATTTCTGTGCACATCAGATGCATCTGCAGACATCCACAGCCCTATAAATGTCGACTTGTCAACTAAAGTACCAGCATGCCACGTGAGAAAAGCCAACACAAAACGGCAGTGCTCAGACTCGTATGGGACAATGCATTCCAACAAGACGTAACGTCAAAGGCACACAGCTGGAGAGGGCTATACCTCTGTGCTCAATCAAAGCTCCAGATAGGCTACTCTAGTGGGGGTGTCCATGAAAAAGACCCTCCTCTACTACAATCAGCTCTCTCACACCTCAAATGAATCTGCTCCCTGATCCTGTTTACTCTTTGTGTGTTTGCTTGTTTGTTGGTTTGTTTGTTTGCTATAATGCTTGTCGATGCCTTGCATTGTGAAGACAGACAGCAGCTAGACGACGCTCCACATGGACCACCCTTGGAGCTGGCTGAAGAATGCTGATGCTAGCCCGAATTATACTTAGACGGTGGTTTAATATGCATTTATGTTTGATCTGTAGAAGAGTTCTGAAATGGAAAGAAGGTGATGTAGATCAGCAGATAATATTTATAGTATACACAGAACAGTGAAGGCTTACAGCCCCAAAGCTCCCATACTTCACTGACAAATGAATTTTATTGATTGCTTGAGGACAGATTATGTCTTATGCTGTTAAGCAATAATGAAATCTCTGTAAAATAGTAATTATATGACAAAAACTATCCATGTAAGAAGTAAAACTGTGTAATAGTGAAAACCAGAGATGGTTTTAACATGGGGTGAGTTGTTACTTCATCGATTTAGCCAATGAGAAACTAGTTACGGGGTGAAAGAGCTGTCATACATGACCACCACCTTCCTGACATGATATAGAAGATAGTAGAAAAATTTAAATGACTTACAAAAATAAGTCAATAATATCACAGCATTTTTTTTAACACACTCTAAAAAAGCAATTTCATGGGCCCTACTATTTCCACAACATAAATGCATGGTTGCAAGTTAAACAATTATTTAAATTAATTATACCTTTTAAGTTGCAAACATTATTTTGATAATAATAATAAAGTTGTAGTAAAGTTTTGTTAACTAAAAATTCTGCAGTGGAGTTCTAGTTCCCAGCATGCGTTGCATGCAATAGTTAAGGTGAATAAATGTTGAAATTAAGCATTATTTTATGTGCTTTTTAGGCTTTTTCTAAGGCAAAGACCCATTTGTGTTTAATGCTGTTATGTTTGACATTTAAGAGAAGTTTGTTTTGATGTTTTTGTGCATATCATTGTGCTGAAGAGTAAGCTAGTGCGTGTGGTTATGTTGTGTTTGGCTGTGTGAAAGTTCATACTGCACTGACTCTATGAGCAAGGACTGTGCTAATGGTAACAATGAGTAAAGTCTTGTTCGTTACTTTTACATGCTAAATATGTTAGCATGCATTTCATTCGTTGTTAATTATTAGTTAGGGGTATTCAAGTAGGTTTAATTGGTTCTAGGACCACCACTCAATTTGGAATTATCTGGAAAAACATTTTTTAAATAATCAATTTAAAATGAGGATGATATATGCCAAGTTCTGTCATGAAACTCTCAATGGCGCAGAGCTGATGGATCCTTATAGGGATACTCCACCCCAAAATGAAAATATTGTCATTAATTACTTACCCCCATGTCATTCCAAACCCATAAAAGCTTCGTTTGTCTTCGGAACACAATTTAAGATATTTTGGGTGAAAACCGGGAGGCTTGTTACTGTCCCATTGACTGCCAAGTAAATTACACGGTCAAGGCACAGAAAAGTATGAAACACATCGTCAAAATAGTCCATCTGCAATCAGTGGTTCAATCTGAATGTTATGAAGCAACGAGAATACGTTTTGTACGCAAAGAAAACAAAAATAATGACTTTATTCAACAATTTGTCTTAACGCAAACTGCGCATGTTGTTCTGTGTCAGCCGCACCACACGGATATGCTGTTTTCATTCAAATCAAAGCGTAAATAAATGTAGAAAACGTATCCGTGTGGTGCGGCTGACACAAAACAGCGTACGCAGTTTGCGTCCAGTGGATACTCTCCAAAATTATTTTGGTTTTCTTTGTGAACAAAAAGTATTCTCGTAGCTTCATAAAATTCAGAATGAACTACTGATGGCAGATGGACTATTTTGACGATTTCTTTCATACTTTTCATACTTTTGTAAGTGATTAATGACAAAAGTTTCATTTTGGGGTGGAGTAACCCTTTAATTCAAACTGATGATATTCACAGTGTTAAAATACGTGGCACAAGCTGATTAGTCTATGTTGCATACGTAGCCAATGAGCTTGCTGCTTTACATTTAGATGGCTGGTTAGCATTCACTAGAGCAGTTTGTGACCCGCTTTCAGAGTTCCTCTGAAACCCTCCACCTTCCCCAGCTCCACCTGTATAGATCTGCTACGGGTTATTTTATATGCTATTTGTGCAGCAGCAGTATGTCTTAAATACTCACAGCACCATATCGGCGTGTGTATTGGCAGTAGCAAGTTCCTGTACTTGCTTTCAGCAGCAGCAGCAATAATCTACAACTACAGCAATAACCAACAGCAGAAGCAGTGTAGCAGATCTATTCCGCCAAGACCAAATACATTAACGTTGTCATATCCATTACCATGCTAAAATCTTCAGAGAGTTGTCATGCTAGAAATAACATCATACAAACTCTCTCACACACACAGTCCGTAATATGTTTTAGAAAAGAAAAAGTTTCGGGAACACTTTTTCTCTATTAACTACAACTTTTCCCTCAATAAATTCCTAATTTGCTGCTTATTAATAGTTAGTAAGGTAGTTGTTCAGTTTAAGTATTGGGTAGAATAAGGTCATGTAGAATAAGGCATTAATATGTGCTTAATTACTACTAATAAATGGCTAATATTCTAGTAATATGCATGCTAATAAGCAACTAGTTAAGAGACCTTAAAATAAAGTGTTACCAAAGTTACCTATACCATTCTGAATTTCAATTGAAATGGGAGTGTTTTGCAGTAAGATTAAGGGATAGAATAATTATTTCAAACAAGTAAATGCGATTACCATAATACAACCAAAAACTACATGTGCATGTTTTGCGTTGGTGTTAGTCCAGTGAGGACGTTTGTAGCACTCTTTGAATTTGCACAGTTTAGAAATAAGTTTACTTTTCTAATCTACTACAGTTTGTAACAAACAAAAAATGGGAATATTATATAAAAATGTAAGATGCAAAGCACAAAACAAAACTTAGAAATGTTAAAGCCTGATGTGTTACAATAATACTGTAGGATTTTTCTGCAAAATCTTGATCATTTTTATATGATTTGTCTTGCAATCTGACGCTCCATGAGTTCCTCATTTAAGGTGTCTTTATGTGAAATGAATCATGTGAAATTACATATTCGGATATTTTTTAAATGTTACATTTTATTTTAAGTCAATTTTTACAATGTTAAAACACAAATAAGTACCGGATATGTTAAATAACTACATGGACTACTAGGCAGTTACGTTTTTTGTTAGGGTTTGGATTAGGGTTGGTTGCTTGCAATTATGCACGATTTACTGTTATTATTAAAGTATGTACTTGGTAACACTTTACCTTAAGGTGATGCAGTTACACATTTTAAATGAAAAAGATTTGCATCACTACCCCTAATGTACATTTGTGGGTCATATACATAACCCATATTTTTACTTTGGTATGCAGTGCAATTAAAATCCTGGTACATTTAAACTTAAACAATGCATTTATTGTTTTTATTTTCCATCTGACATGTAACTAAATTTTAAATACATTTTAAACACAGTGTTCATGTTCATAAGTAGAGCAAGTTGTCATTTAGCTGATGCCTTTGTGCAAATGTAGCATGAATATATATTTTGCATATTGTTTATTTTATTTCTAATATTTGTATTGTTGCAATGTTAATGAGCATCTGCAAAAATAGTCTGAAATGAAACAGAAACCAAATAATTTACAGAAGTTACACTGGGAAGAGGTAGAGAGAGAAGTTATAGAATGTCCAGATTCGAACCTGCTATGAGAACAATATGTGACCCTGGAGCACAAACCCAGTCTTAAGTCGCTGGGGTATATTTGTAGCAATAGCCAAAAATACATTGTATGGGTCAAAATTATCCATTTTTCTTTTATGCCAAAAATCATTAGGATATTAAGTAAAGATCATGTTCCATGAAGATATTTAGTAAATTTCTTACCGTAAATATATTAAAACTCAATTTTTGATTAGTAATATGCATGGCTAAGAACTTCATTAGGACAACTTTATAGGCAGTTTTCTCAGTATTTTGATTTTTTTTTTGCACCCTCAGATTCCAGATTTTCAAATAGTTGTATCTCGACCAAATATTGTCCTATCATAACAAACCATACATCAGTGGAAAGCTTGTTTATTCAGCTTTCATATGATGTATAAATCTCAATTTCGAAAAATTGACCCTTATGACTGGTTATGTGTCGCGACGACCGATGGCTCTGGCGAAATGAACATTTTAATGGCATATACTACAAAGACGCACTGACCACATGAGGTTTGCTGAGACTTCTGTGAGCAGAATGCCCTCTAGTGGCATAAACATGAAATCAAGTCTGTCCGACCCTTCCAAGAAGAATAGATGATGGTTGCAGAGAGAGAGAAAAAAGTTCATTTGTATTCCACTGAGATTCTTTTCACTATATCAGTCTATTTTTGTAATTATTAGTAACAATATGGTCACTTTGAAATGATAAAATTAGAAAGGTTCTAGAAAGGATTTTTGAAGAGTTCATGGACAAAAGATTGCAAATATTATTTATAAAATCATTATATAATGTATAGGCCTATGTATTTTATATGATTACAGTACTTCTCAACAGTTTCATAAGAATCATTGTAGCCTAGTACATGCAGTTAACCGAGATTAATAAGCATCTAGCTCACTATGCAAATGTGTTATCGTGTTTTTCTCATAACTGACTGATTGAGGCATTTGATCGCTCAATGGTAATCTATAACAAATGTGTCTATGAAGGCCATAGGTAAGAAGTGCAGAGGAGAATGAATAAGACCTCAGGGCTCCACTTACACGCCGCTTCCCCTTCTGGAGCAGCATCTGGACTTCATTACCCATATTTACACAATATGTGCATTTAAGCCTGTTTTGATCTCTACGTTTCCCCCCAATCTTTCCAACATTTAATGGACTGCCAAGCCTTACATCTAGAATGAGGCTGAATCTGCAGCAATAAATCTCGCCTCGACCGCAAGCGCGGAGCTCTGCCTCTCAGTGCCGCATGGTTGAGGCTTCTGCTGGACGACAGGCAGCGCCAAGCCCTGTGGCTGCAGCCAGCATGCATGCTAAAGATGCTGTATTACAGGCTTTATGGAAAGTGAGACCACATGTGTGTTCCTATGCAATAAAAATGAATTGTGCGTTCATTCATGATGACTGTGAGCAGGTTGGGACCTTTTTTCTGGGGCACGAGTAGCCTAAATCATTTATTTGAGCAATATGTCACGTAGCCTTTCATCTATTTAGAATCAGAACAGGTGATCTGCGAATGAATCACTTATTGTTATATCCTAATAATCGGTAAAACTGTGTGGCAATCCAATTTGGATTTTTTCGTTTTTAGCCCCCCCCGCCTCCTCTTTCTCTTTCTTTTTTCCTCTCTCTCAGAATTGCGAGACATAGAATCTAAAACTTTTTGTTGTGACTTTTTTCGTCGCGGTTTACACTTCACAATTCAGATTCAGCAACCTTTCATAATGCTCTGTAGCATACCGCAGGTAAACACACTCATCCACGCATATACAACAGTTTCTTGGCATTTTTGACTTGTTTTCCAGTACAAATTTCTGAAATACATTAAAAGCGAAATGACGATAGATATCGAGCCTTAAATTAGAGTGAGTTTAAGCTCACCAAAGGAGTACAAAAAATAAGATTAGAAGGGGAAACAAGATCATTTTTCTTACCCCATTGGCCTATTTGTTTGTTTTATTTTAGCTACATTTTCATAAAACAAAGATTTAATATCTTATGTCATTTTGCTTTTTAAGTAGGCCTAAATGTGTTGTGACAAAATACTGAGTAAGAAAATCACATTTAACATTAGAAACGCTTCTGGATAGAATAAGCAGCTACTGGACTTGCCGCTTTTCTTACAGTGCACCTTCACCCTCATGTCTTTCTACACCTTTTCTGTTTTCCTCTACAAAAGCAGAGACTTTGTTGAATGGAAGTCAGTGGTCACCAAACTGGTCACAAACACTGTATGGAGAAAAACACTCAGACATTTCTCAAAATATCTTGTTCCACAGAAGGAAAATGCAACAGCAACACATCAGTGCTGGTATTTTACTGTTAGCTTTGTTAAGTATTTACCAATAAATAAACAAATAAATAAAAAGTCATGCTCTTTCTAGTTTTATTTTAGCTCGTGTTATTTGGAGAAAGATTGTCTTGTTTCCAATCTCAGACCTGTAGGTGCCTTATCTAAACCAGTTTATGATAAAAACCAAATGTATCCTCAGTTTGCACGGTCTGGTCATGAAATAAAATGACAGAGTAAATTTATCTGCCCAGTTTTCCTGTCTCCTGAAGATGAACACTTATCAGTCAGCCATGTGGCACGGCCGCACATCTTTAAGCCATTTGCGGAGAAGAAAGATAAAGAAGCTCATTCAGAGGTCCCTTCATCTCCGGGGAAGGGGGTGAGACTCGCTCTTAAGAGACTGACTTACAGCAGACCTGCTGTCTCGAGTACCCTGTTTCAATGTCTGTTGATAGATTAAATGCCCTTTTTAATGTTTGATAGAAGTGTCTTACTCACCAAGGCTGCGTTTGATCAAAACTACACTAAAACAGCAATATTGTCAAATATTATTACAATTTAGAATAGCTGTTTTCTATTTGAAGGTCAGATGATTTTTCAGAAATCATTCTAATTCGCTGATTTGCTGCTCAAGAAACATTTCTATGATCAATGTTAAAAACAATTGTACTGCTTCATATTTTTTGTGGAAACTTTTTTTTTTTTTTTCAGGATTCTTTGAATAGCAAGCTCAAAAATAACAGCTTTTATTATTATTATTATCTTGTAACATTATGTCTCTACTGTCACTTTTGATTAATGTTAATTATTAATATAATTTTTTTTTATAAAAAAAAAAAAAAACTTATACTGACCCCAAATTTTAGACTGACGCGCACACACACACACACACACACACACACTCTGATTCTTCAGTGGTTGTTTGGGGTGGCTGAGGTGCTCTACCATACAAAGAACCCGTTAAGTCCCTGTATAGTTATTTAAAGGTTCTCCAACCCTCCTTAGTCTTTTAGTTTAGTTGGGGAAAGGATTTAAAAACAACATTAAAATACAGTGTATTTCCTGAAGATAACATGGTTTTCAGTCGTTTTGCCCCCAAGCTATGAGGAAATATTCCAGGGCCCCTACACTTGACTTTTTGAACTCAGAAAAACATAAATGTCATTCAAGACAGCTTTCGCCATTGAAGTAATATCTAAAATCTATGGAGGAGAATGGGGTTCCTCTTATGGTTCTATATACGGTAGCACTATTTGACAAAGGTGCTGTATAGCACCTTTTAAAGAGCCCTTTTATACAGCACTTAAAGTGTTTTTTTAGTGTTCAATATTTATATTTTCTCATAGTAACTTTTTACACTTTTATTCCTCATATTCCTTAACGTGATATTAAGGATTTGACTTATGACAAATTATCCAAATTTGTTAATATCTGAGAAACGAAGATATACGGAAGTTTAATTACGAAAGTAAACTTAGCCAGTCCTCTTCCGTTTCATAAATGTGAGTGTTGTGAGGAAGGCCACAGCGCCTGATCTCAGCGTTTACATAATTGCATCCAGCTGCTGTTGATTGGAGCTGATTTGTGGTGCCACTGTTATACTGTGGCTCACTGCTCTGAACACACCAGCAGTACAGATCCACAACATCAGGCTCCTTGACAAACCATGATGCTTAACCCAGCCAGTAAAACCTGCCATATGAAACTTTTTTTTTTTTTTTTTTAAATGGGATAGTTTGAGACAAAGTATATATAAAAAAATATTGACATTTAAATGCTTAGTTTTATTATCAAAACATATAATGCAATGCGATACAGTGATGATTGACTTGTGAAGCACAGCAAATTGCCAGAACTGATTTTTGTCTTGTTTGCACAAGATCTGTAAACAAAAATATACCAGTAATTTTGTGTGTGTGTGTGAAACCTCCTTATGATTTTCTGGTGCAGACATGCCCAGGTCCTTCAAATACAGGTCTTCTGATCATTTCATGACCTGCAAAAATGGCAAAAACTTCATTTGGTCATATCTCTCCACCATCAGCAAATCCAAAAAATTGAAAAATCACCCCATACACATG
Source organism: Onychostoma macrolepis (assembly GCF_012432095.1). NCBI lineage: Eukaryota > Metazoa > Chordata > Actinopteri > Cypriniformes > Cyprinidae > Onychostoma > Onychostoma macrolepis. The sequence continues at coordinate 28,214,406 of NC_081171.1, read as the reverse complement.
GAGTGTATAGCTTTTATTGAACCAGTATGTACTAAAATATACAGAACATTGACACTTGCCAATCCAGCGGCAACATAGTGATCAAGTTGTGATAATTTAGAGGAATCCTCGATCCTTTTCTCCCATATTTCATTGTGTATGCATTTTCAATTCATGGACAATGAAAAGAAACTACTTGGCTTAAAAATGGCTTCTTTTCCCCTCATATTTGTAAATTCTCACTAGGTTTTGTGTGTGTGTGTGTGTGTGTGTGTGTGTACACAGAGGGATGTGGGTACAATGTGCCAATTTATCCAGCTTAATTTTAATATTGTAGGTGGTTTTTACAACAACAAAAAGTCCATTACCAAAAATATTTTTCAGATTTTCCAGTTCTGGGATTCATAGAAAGGTTCATTCTTCGGTACGATACATACCATATTTAAAAAACAAAAAAAAGGAAAGGAACAAAAAGAATATAACACCGTTCATCTTTTTTCCAATAAAAGTTGTTAGCAGTTATTTTCAATACATTACTTCTTTGTATTAAAAGAGCTTTGCTAATAAGTCATAAAGCTTTCTCACAGTAGGCTTTTGACCAACGCATCTTTCTGCACTGCTTAGCTGGTATTAGATTTTAAGACTGCAGTATGAGGAATAAATAAGAAGAATGGCTCTGAGGACAACAGCTCTAAAACGACGCAAGAACAAGAGTCACGATAGACACAGATGTCTTTGGTCCGCTGAAGTTAATATCTCCCATTCCGTCTGGCAGATTCAATTCAGAGTTCAAACATACTGTAGCTGTCCTTTCATCCGACGACAAGCGCTAATCTTCTGGATTCTTCAAGAATGGTGTGCTGTTACGTCACATAATACATTTAATTGTACCAGCTGCAGTGGTTGTTTTGTTTAGTGCAAAAAAACGACCCTTTTGAAATCATTCAGTCTGCTGTGGAACCTATATTTTAAGACAAAATGAATTAGAAGAATAGGAATTTAAAAAACGCATGTTCCAGTTTGATGCTTTCAAAAAGAAAGGCTGTGAACACTACTATAAACGACTGCATCGCTCTCCCCAATGTGTTTTGTTTTACTTCATTCACATCTGTTGCTAACCTTTATATTATTGTAACGCGAGTTTCTGACATTCGGAACACACACCTCGATAAGAAACAAACATAACAGCACCGTTTGGAAAAGAAGAGTCATTAAGACTTCTGAATGCACTCCCAGCGAATATTTCCACGCTCTGAAACAGCCTTCATCTTCATTAGCAGAGTGGATCTGCAGTTTCCATGACTCTTGTTGACATCCAGAGAGCAGTCGACCTCGCTGGCCTCATAACAGTTTGCTCCCCTCAAAGTCTGCTTCAGATTGCTGATGTGTTTCAGTCTCCACAGCAACAGACCATTAACAGGTTGCTGCCTTCATCTGACCTCGTTTTCAGTTCGGCTCGCATGGCCACTAGGGGTCCTCGTCCATATCGTCGAGGTTTGGAGCCATGATGAAGTGCTTCGGATACACCAGACTGTGCTCGTAAGCGTACTTTTCCCAGCGTGCATCGTCGCTCTCGTGAGTAATGTAGCGCTCCCCTCGGCGCGTCTCAAACTCTCGCAGATCGAGCCACGTCTGGTAGTCCTGGGACAGTGCAGACATGGATAAGTTGAGGTATAAAGCTCTAAAACATTGAGAGAAGCCGTTTTACAGGTTTTTAGGTTCCTTACCTGTAGCCATGGATGACTGAGGGTCTTGTCCACACTGTAACGTTTCCTCATCTTGACTTGGAGAAGGTTGTTGATCAGATCTGTAGCTGTAGAGTTAAATTGGAGATTGTGGACATAGATGGACTAGTTAATACATGATCAGGATGTTACAATATTACAGATCTGAGCCACATTGCCAAAAAGAGCAATCCGTACCCCGTATAAACAGTTTAGAAAAAAATAGTACATTTGTGTACTCTGTGTAAATCTGGGGCCGCATTCACAAAACATCCTTAAGGCTAAAAGTAACTCTGGTCACACTTTATATTAGGTGGCCTTAACTACTATGTACTTACAATGTACTTATTGTGGTCATATTGTATTGCAAAACACTTTTGCTGCTATTGAGGTGGGATACAGGTAAGGTTAGGGACAGGTTTGGTGGTATGGGTAGGTTTAAGGGTAGGTTAAGGTGTAAGGGATGGGTCAACAGTGTAATTATAAATGTAATTATAGAAATTCATTACATATGTAATTACATATAGGTATTTTTAAAAATATAAGTACAATGTAAAAACATGTATGTACACAATAAGTGCATTGTATCAAATGATTAAGTACACAGTAGTTAAGGCCACCTAATACAAAGTGGGACCGTAACTCCTAACTTGCCGATTTAGGAGAAACTATTAAATATAATAGGCGTGTCAGTCTTAATTTTAGGACTCCAACATTTTTGCTCAGAGTATTTCACGAAGTGTTTTAGCTCTTTAATCTGTGAAAAGTTGGGTAGACAAGAGGACTTCCAAATCACTAAAACCAAGGGCTAAAAGTATATAATAGTATACCTATAAGTTCACTTGTAGTATGGTTCACAGTATACTTCACAGCAACACAAAAGAAAAACTTAAAGCCAGTTTAGTCCCAAGAAGTCTTGGAATGCTGGAGTATATTAACAACAGTCTTCAGTGTCACATGATTCACGAAACAGTTCTTATTTTTATCAATGCTGAAAACAATTGTTCCGCTTTATATTTTGGTGAAAAGCGTGATAGACCAGGATTCTTTGATGAACAGAAATTTCAAAAGAACAGTATTTATTAAAAACAGAAATTTTGTCTTTACTGTCACTTAGTAAATTAATGAATCCTTGCTGAATAAAAGTATTAATTACTGACCCCCTCATATTTTGAATGGTAATATAGTAATGCAAAATTAAAATAAAGTATAGAGCTGTTATGTAAGTTTCTTCACACAAAGTTCAACAATAAATGAAACTAGTGTAATGATGAATTTGAGTATAATTGCTCCAACAAAAATAAACCGAACTATAAAACTAAACATGTAATGATGTGAAACGCAGAGACAGAGAAATGACATTTATAGTCTCGTAGAGGAGTGTGACAGACTGAAATTGGGAGAGGCTGATATAATCTCTCAGGTCCTGGGCGGAAAGAACTATTCTAAACAGACGTGGGGGTGGACAGTCTGCTCGCTGTCTGACAGACATCTAGACATCTCCCTCTTTCTTCAAACGCAAAAGACAGACATTACTCAGATGAATAAAAATGAAAACACCTTATCCGTCATGCACTAGTACTGCCCATTTCTTTCAAAAATGTACAAAACCAGTTTATATTTTGGTTTATTCTCAGCAACTGCAACTACTCTGTAACAAAAACATGGTGGTGCTGAGAAAACAGGTTCATTCTTTAGAAAGTAGCTTGAAATCAGTAAAGCGTGACTGTTTACCTTCTGCAGAGATGTCTTTCCAGGGTGTTGGTGGGTACATGAAGGCTGCGTTCTGGATTTGGTCGTTAATGTCCTCGTCCTCATTAAAGGGGAAGGTGCCACTCAAACTGACATAGATAATGACTCCCACTGACCACATGTCCAGGGAACGGTTGTAGCCTTTACTGCGCAGCACCTCTGGGGCCAGATACGCTGGTGTGCCCACCACTGAGCGCCGGAAAGATTTTTCCCCGATGATCCGAGCAAACCCAAAGTCGCACAATTTTACCTGAAACAAGAGAGTGATCTCATTGAGCAAGTGGGTCTAGTTTGCTCATGTTTTGTCACAGGAACTCTCTAACATTTTTGTCAGCTGAATCCCGTTTGACTAAGTATTTACTTGATATAATATTCCAATTATTTATCAACACATTTGCAGTTCTATGAAGTCGGTTAAAATTATTTAACTGTTCTCTTGTGTTTTTATTTTAAAATACTGTATTTATTATCATTTAGCATTTTTTATGACTTAATTAATTATTAGCTTTTCATCAACTCAAACCGCTAGTTTGGGAAACCCGGCGTTTATTATATGGTGATTTTTTTAAGGATAATGTATTTTATTCACTGTTGTTTACCTGAGGAAACGGCTCCGCGGATGCCAACAGCACATTTTCTGGCTTCAGGTCACAGTGAACAATGTTCTTGAAATGGAGATGTCGCAAAGCCACAAGGATCTATGACAGTAAAGCAGTCACTTAATTGCATGCAGGTATCAGCTGGATGGTCTTTCTAAAGCTTTATCTGGCCATCAATGTAATATGCTCTTCTAACGTCAAAGAAAAACCCCTCATTTTTGTTTCTGATAGACAGATAGATGGATAGATAGAAATGAGATTTCTCCCCAGTATGAAAGCATTCTAGATGAGCTGCTAACAGTTTCATATTACAGTACAGCTTTCTAGCTTTCTGGACTGATATTGTAGAGTAATGCCAGAGGCGAATAAAAGGTTAGTTTAATATAAAAGTGTTAATAGGTAAAACAGGCAAGAGGAAATGTAAAAACACATGCTTAAGAATCATAAAAACACCAAAAACAAAACTCATGTTCATCAGGACTTCATCCAATCTCATATCACATAACTGTTCAAAGGTTTGGGGTTAGTAACAATGTTTTTAGTAACACAACTTTTTGTTTCTTTTTATAAAGAAATTAATACTCAGCAAGAACATTAAATTGATGTCATCAAAAGTGACAATAAAAACGTAAAAATAAATGAATAATTTTTTTTTTTTTTTAAAAGACCCTGAAAAAATAAGGTTTTCCGCAAAATTGATAATCAGAAATGTTTCTTTAGCAGTGCATTTAGCATATCAGAATGATTTCTGAAGGATCATGTGACACTGAAGACTGGAGTAATGATGCTGAAAATTCAGCTTCGCATCACAGGAATAAATTTCATTTTAAAATATATTCACATTGAAAACAGTTATTTTTTAATTGTAATAATATTTCATAATATTACAGTTTTTACAGTTTTGTCGAGCAAATAAATGCAACATTGGTGAGCTTAAAAGACTTCTTGCAAGAACATAAAAAAATCTTACTGACCCCAAATTTTGAACAGTGGTGTATAAATGCTTGGTTTGATTGGATGTGAGACCAACACCACTGACATCGGGCATTGGGCTACATGTCGAGAACAAACATGGATGCAATCACAATCATTAAACATTGCCATTTATTTTCATTGAAACAGAAGCATCTTAGCCACATCACAGTAGCTCTGTGGCTTCAGATCCATGAGTAACAGATGAGCTCTCGTGACCCCCAGGGGCCCAACTGCTCAACCCACAGACTCGCCGCTCTACTACTGCCTCATCGAAACAAAACGCACTTCAGAATACAGGAGATAAACATGAAAGATTAGATTTGCAGGGACAGGAGAAAACAAAGATATTTGCAAACCTGTGTGACGAGAAACTTGGTGATGCGCTCTGGAAGTTTGCTCTTCTCACTGGACAAGATCATCTCCAGCATGTCACCGTGGAGTTTCTCCATAACAACAAAGACTCTCTCTGGAGTCTCAAACATACACTCCAGGTTTACAATACCAGGATGGTGCAAATTCTGTAAGAAAAGAACAGCAGTCACATATTAAAGGGGGCCACTTGTCTCCAGCATAATGAATTAAGGAAGTCACTGTTCTAGTGGTATCTACAATCACATTAAAAAAGACTGATCACCTGTAAAATGGCAACCTCATTTCTCAGCTGGCTCTCCTGTTTGGTGGGGAATCTCATCTTGTCTATTACTTTGATGGCCACATCTCTGCCTGTTTTTCTATGTTTCCCTTAAAACAGATTTAAAAGAAATATACATAAATAACAATCACTTAAGTGATATCCAGAGACTTTATTAAGGCAGTACAGTTATTTATCATTGGTATATTCACAAAGCCACTTTGAGAATTTTTTTTTTTTATTTATTTTTTTTTTTTTAGAGTGTACCTCCATAAACGATGCCAAACTGTCCAGATCCCAACACTTCATCAGCAAAGATCTGATAAATTGAGCTGATGTCCTAAAGATGGAGCAAAAAATAAATATTAAGATCAAATATAATTTCATCAGTACATTCAATCCAAATACAATTTCTCAGGCTACAGTTAAATTAATAACCCCCAATTTTTTTATTCCCTCTCTCAGTTCTTCACTCTTGCGGTGTGGCTTGACCGTGGACGTGACCGAACAAGCAGAAGTGTGAATAAAGAGAGTCTGTAGTTGTGAAATATTGCCGGTAAACACAGTCAGACACTCACCACATTTTCCTGGATTTGACTGTTAGATACAGAAATGCTGATGGACAGTTCCTCTGCAATACACACGAACACACAAAACAATACACACACATTTGGATTAGCTTTGGCATTTCATCTGGGTAATGTTCAAATGTCAATTCTGTATGTAGGAAAACATGAAGCAGACATTTATTTATTTATTTTTTTTAAATTGGTGCCACATCCAAAACTTGCAACAAATTGTCATGAGGCTGGTCATTTAGCTATCGGATTGCTGAAATATATTTTCCACAGTCCTATTCCTATTCCTGTGCAAAATGTGAGAATAATTCAAACATATCATATCTGAAATAATAAATGAATTGTAAATTACTCTGAAAATGACAAGCATGAGCTACATAGTAATTCTCTGAAGGGACACTTTGTGCTTTTTCTGTTTATTTTTGGGGTTGGATTTGCCTACAGACAAACCCTTAATTAAGTATGTCACTCATCTCTGGGCTGAAATCTCCTCTGAACACTGAATCAAAAGTGTGTTTGTTTCATAACTAAACAGCTTTCATTAATCCAGACCTGTCAAACCTCTTTAATCTTCTGTCTCTCAACACAATTAAATAGAGGTGCATCAGGATATTAAATACTTAAGCTCAGCCATTTACTCTGCAGAATAGACCTGCAAATCTGCCTGAAAGTCACTGTTCACGGCTGTCCCAGTTTGTACCATTGCTTCAATGACTGCTTGTTTGGACATTTTAAATTTCCAACTTCATTCTGTTTCAGTGATTTATCACACACCTGCTCATCCATACATCCAAACATCATTCGGGACCATGCTGTTGACTTATGTTGCATCTGCAGTTTGTGCAGTATTTTGAATATTGTGTGTTGCTATTTTTTTTAAATGTGCTTTTATGTTTATGCCTTGTAAAGTGCAGGGGACTGGCTAAAATCATTGCATAGAGTAAAATTACTATTATTTTCAGTAGCAGTAACTTGGCAAATTTTGTGAAATTTAAATTAAATTAACTATTACACTACTGTTCTAAATTTTGAAGATGTTTCTGAAATGTTTCTGAAAGAAGTCTCACCAAGGCTGCATTTATTTGATCAAAAATACAGTAAAAATGGTAATATTGTGTATTATTATTACAGCTTAAAATAACTGTTTTCTATTTGAATATATTTTAAAATTTAATTTAGTCCTCTGATGCAATGCTGAATGACAGCATTCATTTAACCCTCTGGTGTTGTTCGGTCATTTTAGACCAAAAAAAAAAAAAAAGTTTAAAATTTTTAAAAATAGCTACTTCATCAGAATGGTACGAAACTTGGTGACGTGCATGGCAGTCGATATGTGACCACCAAAAAAAAAAAAAAAAAAGATTTGAAAAAGCTAAATCGTCGTAAAAAAAAAAAAGTAGTCACATTTGTGTTGTTCGCGGTCAAATGACCGCCATTGGAAATGAACGGGAAATACGCAAAAATACGAATTTTTTGTGTGTACAATCTACAAATCATTCACGATGCAGAAAAAGAGTGCACAGCAATAAAGGGGTGACACACTAAAACATCAAGAGTGCAAAATAGACACACTTCGCCCACCAGGGCTTAATTTGTGCCGGAAAATCCGATCCTCATTTTGTCGGATCACCCTCCTCAAGCACCAATATGAAAGATGTTTGTGCTGACCTATAGTGTGCAAATATGAAAAATCCTCTATAATGACTGCGCTTACAGCACATCTACATTTGAAATAAAGAACCTGAGCGCACAAAAGACTTGTGAATTTCTCTGCTCTCAGAAGACATGCACGGATCCAATAGCCTATACACATGCGTTTTCTTTCTCAACTGTTCACATTTACTTAAGAAAAAACCTCGATATTCGCCAGCACGGCCATTTTTGCGTAATTTTGTGTGTATTTGGCCACTTAGGCTCAACAACAAACTACGAAAAATAACTCAATATGATACTACTTGCTGGGCGGCTTTGGATGTGACTGAGCGCTTAGCCTTGAGACCGCCTCTGGAGTGCGCGAGTACCGATTGGCTTAAAAAGACGTGCATTTTTGTGACGATGCAACAATGACCCGATTAAGCAAGTGACAATTCTGTCAACTGTCCCGAAATGCGAGCGAAAGTCTTGGATCAGCGACAGCATGCAGCAGCTCGTTGTATTGCAGACGAGATGCGCTGATGTGAAGCCGCTTTGAGAGCGTGAAAGAGAGAAGGCGCGGTCCAGCTGAATCACTCACGCTGTTTTCAAATGATTGATTTAATCTGAAGTTTGTGTGGATTTATTTACTCATATAACCTCCTTGCTATATTAAATAAATGTTTGCAGGAATTTCCCTCATTATAAATTTGAAAGCTGCGGGGATGAGTAAAACTATGTGATATACACACAATCCCCACGAAATTCTGGACAGGATTAATTATAACTCTATAACAGTGATTTGTGAAATAAAATTCCATTATTATTATTATTTTTTTATTATTAATTTTTTTTCCCAGGCCTGGAAATTGCGGTTTCAAAACTTCATGGCTTTTTCAGTTTTTTTTTTTTTTTTTTATGTACGAACCCTAATAAAAGCAACTGATGCACGCTGTTAATCACTTAAGCTTGCCCACCAATGTGATCGGCTGAATGCTCTGTTACCTCTCCCTCCTCTAATCACATGCCGGATCCGTCACCCCGCTTTGTTCCGGGACCTCGAAATTTACAAATTAAGCACTGCCGCCCACCCCCCAGCCCCCCACAGGCACACATACATGAATTAGTGTGACTGTAACACAAAGCATGTTTCTGAAAATGTATGAAATAAAATCAATAATTTGGCCAAAAATGCAGTCAAAACACAAACACCAAGGAAGGGGTTACACACTAAAACATCAAGAGTACAAAACAGACACACACTTACACACACACACAACATACTATTACACACACACAAAAGAACTGGTGTCGCTGTAAGAATATGGCAAAATTGAGCCAGAAAACTCAAATAAGAGGTTGAAAACCGATTGATTAATCTCTGATAAAGCATTCCTGTTCATTTTTTGTACATTTTTGTTGAATTTTGATGTTATGTGTAACGAAATGCCTTTCTCTGTATTCAGGTTTGATTGTAGTAAAATTAATGCAAAAGTTAACATTTCAAACAAAAAAATCTAAACCTTTACAAAAAAGTTGTCTTTGAGAATGTCTAAATATATATCCAGATCCACAACTTAACAGAAATAAGTCTTTATGCCAAAAAAAACTAATGAATTTATAAGCCTTTTATATAGAGCTATATAGAAATCTAGTGGCTAAAGCATGGAATTGCAGATGCTTTTCTTTTTTTACTCTGACGAGATGGCACTAATCTGACTTCAAAAATTTGATTTTAAAGGCATTGTCTCTATTTTAACACGGAATACTGCCATAATTGAAAAGTAATATCAAAATCTTATTTTCAATGGGAAAACCATGAAATTCTCTCAAATACAAAATAAAACAAATTAAAAATATTATGGAACAAAAATATATTAATTGATTTTACTGAAAATAAAAAAAATTACATTTCGGGTGTTCGGTCAGTTTTGACCGCGAACAACTCAAGTGTGACCCACAAATGAACAATTCAAGAGCGTTAAAATAGTCACTTTACTGCCACATTCGATCAACTTAATGCATCCTTGCTGAATAAATGTATTTATGTCTTTCAAAAACATACTGACCCCAACTTTTGGCACAACATGATATAAACAAATACTGCTTCATACAATATCGTTCATGTCACATTTTATTGTTATGTCAGACATATTTGCATTACACCGGCTCGTCATCAGTAGTGTTATATAGCATATTTTATGTTTACCTGCGAATACAATTATCTTGCCTGCTGTTAACAGGATGCTCCAGTGTTTAACTAATCACCTGAATGATCGGGCTAGTGCTGCTTCCTCAAGGAAGTTTAGTCTTGTCAGTTTAAACAGTGTTTTTAGCCATTCAAGCACAAGACAGCATGAAAGACATTTCAATGCGGTACTCGCACACTGTGATAGATCCTTTCTGTGTGCAAAACATCCTTCTTATTCTTTAAAATGCTTACATTAATCGTGTCTAATATTTTTTTTTATGAAAGTAGCAATCAGTTTACTAAATAATGTAAACCTGACTGACTGCTTCCTCTTTAAAACCGAAGAAAGAATCTCAAACAGGTCTGGGACAACTTGAGGGTGAGTAAATGATTTTTGGGTGATCTTTTTAAGCCTTAAAGAGACAGTTTACCTAAAAAAGAAATTATGCTCAAGCTTCATGTATCATGAAGTGCCAGGTGTTCAAAATCTACAATTCTGGTCTTTTCATATGGCTTGAAACAATCACTGTAAACAAATATTTTTCAAAATAAAATAAAAATTAAATTAAATTAAAATTAAGTTAAGTTAGAACAAGAAAATACTAGTTCACTACTTCAACATTTTATGTTTAATTCAGTGTGTTACTGGCTGTTTCTTTGTAATTATCTGTGAAATGTACTAGCAATTCCTGAGTGAAAATAGTTTCAAAGTAAATCATATGGTCATATGGACTACTTTTGAATTTTTTTTTTTGGTATAATTTACCAATTGTATGTAAAACAGCAGTATGTACATTCTGTTAAATATCTCCTTTTCTGTTTCATGGATGAAAACGAAGATTCACTTCACATGTTTTTAAAAGACTTGTAAAATACAGAGTTCTGACTTTGCTACTCACTGTGATCTTTACTCTGTCCCGCAGCGGCGCCCACGCTGGGCTGTGGTGTTACTGGAACGGGCATCAGGGCCTGGCGAATGGCCCTCTCCCAGCCCTGGGCCACCTCCAGCCCCACGCCACCGGCAGCCAGCGCAGGGTTGTGGATGTGGAGGTGGGGGCCGCCGGTGTTCTCCCCGACATAGTACACCATGGTGGCGGTGATGACCTCGAAGCAGTGCGGATTGCCCCCCAGGGCTAAACTACTGAAGTCGCGCGCAACCTCCACCTGCAAGATCTCTGACAGGGGAATCTCCTGTGGGTCAGACAATGAGTCAGAAATTTAGACGCTGACTCAGTGACAGCTAGATAAGATCGCTTAACCAATTAAACAACCTCGCATTTGCTCTTTGGGTCTGGAAATGAGTCATTAAATTAATCCATGTGGTGTTGAATTAAAATGTCCAGTCCAGTTCAAAATTTGCCTCACAGAGTTCGCAGAGTTCATCAACTCTCAAAGTGACCAGGATCTCACTGATGAGAAGTAAAGGGCAGTCGCTTTCCAAGTCCATGTGGTTCCTCCAGGTTCAAAAAGATACTCTCAAATGTTCCTTATCACATATATCAAAAATAGCACTGTCTGCGAATGCAGCCCAAGCTTGCAGTCTAGGGTTAAGCTTCTATCTTCACTGACGACGCAGAGCCTAATGTGCCAAGTCTGATTATGACAGTCTCTTAAGAGTCCACCTTCTGCCCAGCCCCCGAACTTGCTCTCAGATGAGACAGGAAAAACAGTAGCTGTGGCCAATCAGCGCAAATGCTATGCCTGCGGTCTCCTCTGAATATGAGATGAAGTGCTTGTGGTTTGGTGGGTGAATCATGTGACCCAACCCTATGAAGAGCTCCATGATTACAGGGCAGCGCTCGTGTGCATACGTGTATGAGTGTGTAGGCAAGTCTTACTCTAGCCACCGATACATTATGTAGGAGGTGGTCACACTTAAGGGGGTGGGCTGTGGTTATCCTGAGAAAGGCCTGGAACCCCCTTACCCAAAAACCAAAAGTACAGGGCTTCTATCTTCAAAAGAGAACACTATGATTACCAAATGTGCAAATCTGACCCGTTCTGTTAAGTTATAGATGAAAATCAAATGCATGATCATGTCTTACACTATACTTTAAGTATAAAACATTGGTTGCTTTGGGAATCATATACTTTACTCATTGTGCTGAGAAGTGTGTTTTTTCTTATTGACTACCTCACAGTTGATTTGACTGAGAAAAATTGAGAACTTTACAATAAAGCTAAGGACAGAAATGGAGATGGTTTTTATTAACAAACTGTTATTGTTTAGAATTATGTAGTGCTTTAGTAACAGTGAATCTAACAAAGTAAGCTTGCCGGTAATATAGATTCTTGTCAAAATTTCAAAGTAGTATCTGTTTTAGAATTTAAGATCCGAGCTGAGCGCCAAGCTGATAATAAAGTGGTGTGTAAAACAGTCTTAAACACACCCTGAAGTCTCACCCAGGGTGGTGAGGTTTCCTGACTTTAGTTTTACAGCTGGGAACACTGGAGCTGCTACAGAAACATTCACAGAAACACACAAGTTCTTAAACTTAAAAAAAGCATTACAAATATTTAGATTTTATTATGACAATATGACCTTCACATCCCCAGATGTGTGAACGTTACTGAAGATATAACCATGGCTGATTTCCCAGTGGGAGTCAAAATACATACACTACCATTCAAAAGTTTGAGGTCGGTATGATTTTTTTTTTTCTCTAGTGCCCACAAACTCTCTACTACCCACCAAGGCTGTGTATATTTGAAAAATACAGTAAAAACATTAATATTGTGAAATATTATTACAATTTAAAAGAACTATTTTCTGTTTGAAAATATAGTAACAATTTATTTTGATAGTCCACTTTAGACCTTCAAAAAACATTAACTTTGCAACTAAATGTCAACTAGCAGTGTAAAATGTGTAACCAAAAATATTTACAAAATCTAAATTTATTCCTTAGATGCAAAGCTGAATTTTCAGTATCATTACTCCAGTCCTCAGTGTCACAGAAAGTTTGGACATACTTTATATTACGTGTCTAACTACTATGTATAAGCATTTAAATTTAAACCAGTTGATACAACGTACATATGGTGTATTGTGTATATACATTTATTAATTGCTTAAAAATGTAACTTTTGAATGGTAGTACACATTTTATCTTTCATTCATTCATTCAAAAAATAAAAAATAAAAATCTAACCTTTAACTAAAGTAAAACAATGATTGGGGGGAAATCACATTATGAAAATTATTTTTCTCTAATAAACAATGGCCACAATTATTGGTACCTAATTCTTATGAGTAAAATATCTCTAAAGCATATTTCCATTCATATTTCCATGTTTTAGCACACCAGAGTGACTAGGAACATGAAATTATCCAGCCATGGCTTCCTGTTTCACAGAAATATAAATATGAAGGAACACAAAGGGCAAGTTCCCTTAATCACTGATCATAAAATCAAAGAATATTTCACAAATTAGAAAGTGGCTGTAAGAAAAGAGCTAAAGCATTGAAAATGTCCATTTCCACCATCAGGGCAATAATTAAGAATTTCTAATCAACATAAAATGTTACAAATCTGCCCGGAAGAGGACGTGAGTCTATTTTGTCTTAAAGCAAGGCGAGGAGGATAGTTTGAGTGGCCAAAGACTCTTCATGGATCACACCTGGAGAATTGCAGAAAATAGTTGAGCCTTTGTGTCAGAAAGCCTCAATAAATAAATAAATGAATAAATAAATAAATAAATCAAACAGCACCTACATCACAGTCTCATCAAAACCTTCTCATACAAAAACAAACTCCAGCATGTTCATTTGCTAGACAGTACTGGGACTTTAAATGGGACTGGCTTCTATGGTAAGATACAACTAAAAATGGTCTTTTTAACAGCAAAAACTCAAGATGGGTTTGGTGCACACAGGGATAAAAAACTACCCCATGTGTACAATGAAATATATTGCTGTATTTATAATGTTATGGGCCTATATTTCTGCTGGAGGTCCTGGACATCTTGTTCAGATACATGGCATCATGGATTCTATCAAATAATAACAGATAAAAAAATTAAAAACTGACTGTCCATGCTAGAAATCTTATAATGGGCCATGGTTGGATCTTCCAACAGGACAATGATATATATATCTCTCTCTCTCTCTATCTCGATTTCTGAGTGAAAACAGTTAAAAGTAAATCTTAAGTAAATTAAGTAAATTTTAAGCATATGAACACATATGCTTGAATATCTGAAAAAAGTAAGGTATTAAAATGATCTACCACCAAACTTGCTGTACCACTATCACAAACCTGTATAGTAATACAGTTGCATTAACCATATAACTACACAGTGTATTTGATACACTTCCTGCCTCTTACTGAATGGCTTTTAGCTCAAAGCTGAAGCAGAGGAGGAGGGGTATTCTGTGGTACTTGCCAGACACCTCAGCGGTGAATGTGAGAGGGGAAAATACTACTGGCTTTAGCTGTATGAAATGAGCAATTAATTATAATGTTTTGACATTACAAAGATCAAAGGTGGACCGCTGCATAATCAGGTTCGTTAGAAGTATATGAGCAATATTATGATTTCTGGGGTTATTCTAAAGGTTGCTCTCGATAACATTAAAATATACACATGAATGTCAATTTTTTAATCAACAGAGAATATCATTTAAACATAAACCTCAACAATTGTTTTAGTAAATATAAGTAGAATACTTATAACAGAAAATAGAAGAAGAATACTTATAATACCTACTTTGTAATATTTGGCTCCTGAGTCATTCTGAAACAGAGTCAGACTCTTGCTGTCCAGTCTCCAGTAGTGTCTCTTTCTCTGAGGGCAAAACAGGTTTGACTAATTTCAAAACTCAGGAAAGTTGTGAGAAAACACAATGATATAAAGGGCATTTAATGCAAATTAATTATGATGCCATCAAGATGTATAAGAAGTCTTAGTGTAAGGTTTAGGCTACTTATTATGAAACTGCATTTTGCCTTCCAGAAATACAAGATCATGCAGGTTTGAAACAACATAAGGATAAATAAATAATGACAGAATTGTTATTTTTGATTGAACTACTAGGCAAAATTTCACAAAAATGTTACATCGGATTATATAATTTAATAAATAATAGCCGTAATTTATCTGTCTTTAAGGGATACTCCACCCCAAAATGAAAATTGTGTCATTAATCACTTACCCCCATGTCGTTCCAAACCCGTAAAAGCTTCGTTTGACTTCGGAACACAAATTAAGATATTTTGGATGAAAACCGAGAGGCTTGTGACTGTCCCATTGACTGCCAAGTAAATTACTCTGTCAAGGCCCAGGATCTGCCATCAGTTGTTCAACCGTAACGTTATGAAGCGACGAGAATACTTTTTGTACTTAAATAAAACAAAAATAACGACTTTATTCAACAATAAGGCACCGTAACGTTTCCTTCTGCATCACTGTAGCGCGATTTTGGAGAATATCCCCTGGACGAAAAATGCATAAACTCTTCTATGTCAGCCGCGACACAGGGATACATCTTACACGTCGATTTACGCTTTGATTTGAACGCAAACAGTGCATCCCTGTGTCGCAGGAATAAAGTCGTTATTTTTGTTTTATTTCCGTACAAAAAGTATTCTCGTCGCTTCATAACGTTACGGTTGAACAACTGATGGCAGATGGACTATTCTGATGATGTTTTTCATACTTTTCTGGGCCTTGACAGAGTAATTTACTTGGCAGTCAATGGGACAGTCACAAGCCTCCCGGTTTTCATCAAAAATATCTTAAATTGTGTTCCGAAGACAAACAAAGCTTTTACGAGTTTGGAATGACATGGGGGTAAGTGATTAATGACAAAATGTTCATTTTGGGGTGGAGTATCCCTTTAAGAGTAACTGCATTCAAACAATAGCGCTAAACATCAGTATTCAGCTACATATTTATTTTGCAACAAAAAAAAGGACTTAAAATGACACAAAGAGAGCTCTGGGAACCTTACTGATGACTCAGATTAGTCTCTGAATCTGTATTTTAAACCAGTTTGTGACATAAATTGTCCAAACAAACCAATTCACTAAAATGAATCAGCAAAAATGTGACATAAAAACAGCAATGAAGCATTTTGTCACACTACACCACAAAAAAAAAGCTTTTTAATGGAAAAGTTACCATATACTATCGTGAAAGTAGCAGTTGCAGTTAGTAATTCTTCATCACTGTAATACAGTTATGCCCTTAGCAGATGCTTTCTTATCAAAATGCACAAACCGCGAAAATAAACAAACGTGTGAATATGAAATAAAATCTCACAAGATTGTCTCGACTGGTGTAGTGCACCATCCATCCTTCTTTGACCACAGTGGAGCTCCTCCTCTTGGTGTGTTTGACGGATTGGACCACTCGCATCAGGGGGATATTGGTGCTGGTAGAGGGGCTTAAAGAAGATAAGAGAAACGGCAGTGATCGATAGTGCTGATGTGGATCATTGATCAAGAAAATTTAAACTCTGAACTTCTGACTTTAAAGGTTTAACTCTCCCAAAAATGAAAATTCTGTCATCTTTTACTCACCCTCAAGTTACTCCAAACATGTATGACTTTCTAACCAAACCAAAGTTGTTGGTGCCCACTGACTTCCACAGTATGAAGAAATACTACAGTTTGGTTACCCACATTGTCTTCAGCAAAAGAAAGAAACTTATATAGGTTTGCAAAAATTTGAAAGTAAGTAAATAATGACAATTTTTATTTTTGGGTGAACTATCCCTTTGTTTCTAAAAATATTTTATTTTATTTTACATGCTTTTATCCAAAGTGACTTACAAATGGAGACGATATAAACAAATCGAAACAATAAAAGTGCAACAATATACAAGTCTCAATTAGTCCAATGCAGTACACATAGCAAAGATTTTTTTATAATAAATAAAAATAACAAAGAGTACATAGAATAGAAATAGAAGACAGAGCTAGTCTTAAGAGGGTCAATTTATAATATTTTTATAATAAATAAAAAGAAAAGAAGTATATAGAGTAGAAAAGGGAAAGAAAATGCTAGTGTTAGAGGGTCAAGTTTTTATATACATAAATAGAAGACAAGTAGATAGAATGGAAATAGATGTTTTTTTAATAAATGAAAGAAAAGTAGATGGAATAGAAATAGAATAGAGAGTGCTAGTGTTAGAGGGTCAAGTATTTTTGTAATAAAAAAGTAGATTTAATAGAAATAGAATATAGTGCTAGTGTTAGAGGGTCAAGTTTTAAACAAAAAGAAAGCAAGTAGATGGAATAGAAATAGAACAGAGATTGTTAGTGTTAGAGGGTCAAGCTTTTTTAATAAATAAAAAGAAAAGTAGACAATAGAAATACAATAGAGAGTGCTAGTGTCAGAGGGTCAAATTTTTTTAATAAATAAAAAAAGAGCAGATAGAACAGAAACAGTATAGAGAGTGCAAATGTTAGTCAAGTTTTTTAATAAATAAAAAGAAAACAAGTTGATGAAATAGAGGGTTGTGTTTTTTAATAAATAAAAAGAAAAGCAGCACTCAGAATATAAATAAAATAGAGAGAGTTAGCGTTAGCGTTAGAAGGTCAAGCTTTTTTTAATAAATAAAAGAAAAGAAAAGTAGATAGAATAGAAACAGAATAGAGAGTGCAAATGTTAGAGGGTCAAGTTTTTTAATAAATAAAAAGTAAACAAGTGGATGTCAGCTTTCCTGTAGCTCAACTAGTAGAGCATGGCGCTAGCAACGCCAAGATCATGGGTTCGATTCCCAGGGAAAGCAAGAGCTGATAAAAAATGTAAAAACTGTAACTTGAATGCAATGTAAGTCGCTTTGGATAAAAGCGTCTGCTAAATGCATAAATGTAAATGTAAATGTAAATGGATAGAACAGAAATGCAATAGAGAGTGCAAGTGTTAGAGGGTCAAGTTTTTTTTAATTAAAAGAAGAGCAGATAAAATAGAAACAGAATAGAGAGTGCAAATGTTAGAGAGTCAAGTTTTTTTTTTTTTTTATAAATAAAAAGAAAACAAGTAGATAAAATAGAAATTTAATAGAGAGTGCTAGTGTGTTAGAGTGTCAAGTGTAGATGGAAGAAATGTGTTTTTAGCCATTTCAGCTGCTCGGATTGAGTTGGGCAGGTCATCCCACCCGCAGGGAACAGTTAAGGCAAAAGTAAGTGGAAGTGATTTTGTGGCTCTTTGGGATGGAACAATAATGCGCCGTTCACTTGCAGAACGCAAGCTTCTGGAGGGCACGTCTGAAGTAGTGAATTTAGGTAAAGGGGTGCAGGCATTTTATAATTATCCAGAGCATATACCTGATGGTCTTCACAGGTTCTTCATCCTTCTCACGGTCCATGAAGGGGGAGTCCATAAAGAAGATCTTGTCTTCTGGAGTGGTAGGTTCCTCGGAATCGTCCAGACCACGACTACTATCGCTGTTCACATCACTGCTGTCTACTTCCATCGTGGTATCAGAGTCAGGACCTGGGCTGGCCGGCTCTGAAAGAAACATACAGTAAACCTACGTAATGATGTTTCTATTAGTAAGTTTTTCATTTTAGTTGGATGTGGCTGAAAACCATGACCATACCTCCATTGAAGACTCCAAGACAGTCTTTTGGTACCTTTGAAGCACATCGCTTGTGGCAATTGAATTTGCAGTCTGGTGAAGAAAACGCCTCATGATCACTTTTTTTTTCTTCTACATTTGTCTAGAATTCTTTTCTATATTGGAAAGCATAAAGGAAGATGGTGATACTCGCCTTTGCACTGCATGCCCTGGCGGAAAAGCCCTTTGAGCAGCCGTTTGCAGTACTGACAGATGGTGGGGCGGGTGTAGGTATGAATGACAAAGGTGTGAGGGACCTTCACCCGCCCCAGCACCATCTTCTCCATCCAGATTGGCCGGCCGCTCCATGATGGTATCCGCTTACCTGGCTCCTGATGGGGGCGCTGCTGCAGCAGAGAACAAAGTAACAAAAAACTGACTACTGTAATTCACATACCGTGTACAGCATGCATACTGCAGACCACAGAGATAGTATGAGCAGTTTGACAAGTGCGATTTTGTAAGACAAGTAAGTACTTTTAGAATCCATTTAACTAACAAGTGACTGTAAAGATTTTTACAGTTACAACATTTTCTATTTCAAATAAATGTTGTTAAAAATATCATAGTTTTTACAAGAACCATTAAGCAGCTCAACTGATTTCAATTTCTAATCAATATATTAGAATGATTTCTGAAGGATCTGGAGTAATGATGCTGAAAATTCAGCTTTTCGTCACAGGAATAAACTACACTTTACAATATATTCAAATAGAAAACAGTCATTTTAAAGTGTAATTATATTTCACATTGTTATTTTCACATTCAATTGATGAAAACAAGAGAATTCTGTCAATAAAAAAATCGTACTGATCCCAAACCATTGAACGTTAGTGCTTTCATAGTAGATGTACATGCAAGAATACGCAGTACAGCAGCCATCTATATCCATCTATATGAATGTAACACAGAGGAAATTATCTTTAATGATTCAGTTTTTCACAGCACACATTACTTTACTGAATTCTGTAAATGACAGCTCAGATTAATTATAGTGAACAAATAGAGAACTGAGAATTGCATTGCTTCTTCTCAAGAATGTTTAAAAACTGGCCACTTAGTTCAAATAAAAGCTGCTCAACCACAGAGGATTTCACACGGACCCTGAACTCGACATGACAGGGAGAGATCACAAAATTACTGATCTGACCTTTTTACAGGGGTCAAAAACAAAATAACTTTCTTTCCTTTCTTATGTTATACTAAGCTTATGTGGAGAACATTTCATTAGGTCTAAAGAGCTGAGTTTGTGATATTTCACAACATTTTAAATACATCTGCATGGTTTGGCGGGGACAGCAAACACAATGTCAGGCCTCGAGAGGAGTATATTTGAAATAAAATAAGCATAACATACAAGCAAAAGTAGAGTGTCTAAGAGGGATATTGTGAGACAGCTAAAAGGACACAGTGTACATGCCATGTTTGGGTTTGGGCTGATATGAGGTGATCGCTCTAAAACAATGCATATCCTTTCAAGCCATTTTGTTAAGTATAAACTATAAATTAATAACAAGCGAAGCATAAAAAGCATTTGCATATTTGTGTCACATCCAAAGAGTATGTAATTTTCCTGCTTTATACTAGAACTCAAATTATACTAGACTATATGTGACCCTGGACCATAAAACCAGTCACAAGGGTCATTTATTTTTAGAACTGAAAGGTGAATAAATGAGCTTTCCATTGATGTATGGTTTGTTAGGATAGGACAATGTTTGGCTGAGATACAGCTATTTGAAAATCTGAGGGTGCAAAAAAAAAAAATCTAAATATTGAGAAGTTCTTAGAAATGCATATTAATAATCAAAAATGAAGTTTTGATATATTTACGGTAGGAAATTTACAAAATTCTCTTTACTTAATAATCCTAATGATTTTTGGCATAAAAGAAAAATCGATAATTTTGATCCATACAATATATTGTTGGCTATTACTACAAATATACCAGTGCTACTTATGACTGCTTTTATGCTCCAGGGTCACATATTATCTCAGAACTTAACCATTTTGGTTGATATTCTTAAATAAATACCTATGGTTAAAATTTGGTAAACACTTTTAAAAAGCTTGTGTCCAGGTGATTGTCTGTCAATGTATGAAATCAGTTTACACAGGTAAGCTAGCAGAATAATCACAGGTGTAGTTATACTATTTGGACACTAGAAATTGTCCAAATATTTTTTGTATTATTTAAAAAGAAAGAAAGAAAGATCTACTGTCATGTTATTTAAAACCTATAAATAGTGTGTAAAATAAATAAATAATGCAAATGTTGAACAAAATCATTCCTTACCTCTTCTAGGCTCACGACAGCATGCTCTGCTGGAGCAGGACGAGGAACAGACAGCGATGGGCCGGGCAGAGACACATTAGAAAGACGTCTTTTCCTTACACCGCTACAGTTGTTAGGGATCTTAAAGGCGCATCGCTTGTGATAGTTCAGGCCACATCCTAAAAATCCACAAAGAAAGCTTTAGTGTTCAGGATTAGTGTCAGGAAAAAAAATTGGATTTGGTTTAAAGCAAGATCAGAATATTATTAGAGATAAGGTAAATGGTCAAGAAGATAAAAATCAAGCATAAGGTTTAAGGACTGAAGATAAGATGACACACAGACAAACACAAGGCTAATTTCATCAAAGTTTTACTCCTAAACTCCAGCAGAGGGCTCCCTCTTCTCTTTTCAGACTCGCTGACATATGGGCACTTAACCATGTTTAGATACCTACTTAGAAATCAAATGAATCTCCTGTGGACTGGGTGGGGATTTCAGATTTAAATTTCTTGATTTTTTTCTTTTTTTTTCTTTTCTAAATCACATTCACAACAGTTAAAAGCGTAAAGTGCTTTAGCATGCCTCTATATATGAACAGCTTGTATCCATCAGTGTGGCTTCTTACAACTGGAGCCCATAATCTTCATGCAGCTTTTGAATGTCACATCCAGCGCTTGGCAGAAACACTGGGTTCCATTCAAACAGCCCCTGATTTCAACTTCAAAGCCGAACCGATGGCAGCACTGACACATCTCGCCGCATGTCTGAATCCATCGCCTCCAGTCAGACTCGATCACAGATCTTTAAAGCAGTTTCAGACTCACGAAGAACCACAACAATACCTTTATTCAGATTCATTTACAAAGTGTTCTTTTTGCGTTGTTGTTTTAGTCAGTCAATACTTTGTTACGTAATTTTCATTTACTTTAGTCTATTTTACTGAAATGGCAAATACACAATTTTTTGAAGAATTAAGCTTTTTAGAAATGTTTTTAGTACTCTTTTCTGCTCACCAAGACTGCATTTATTTGATTAAAAATACAGTAAAAACAGTAATACTGTGAAATATTATTACAATAATAATAATAAAAAAGTTTTATTCCTGTGATCAAAGTTGAATTTTCAGCATCATTACTCCAGTCTTCAGTGTCACATGATTCAGACGTCAATGATGATTTGCTGCTAAAAACATTCTTATTATGAATGCTGAAAAAATGCTTAATGCTTAATATTTTTGTGGAAACCATGAGACAATATCATTCAAGGGTTTGGAGTAAGCAAGATAAATAAAATAATTAAAGAAAAGTGATCAAAAGTGACAGCAAAAGACATTTATAATGTTACAAAAGATTTTGATTTCATATAAATGCTGTTCTTTTGACCTTTCATTTCATCATAGAATCCTGAAAAAATAGAAAAACAATTAATTTTCATGATTTCATGACAACAAGGACCTAAGAACCTGTACTTAAGAAGTTTTATTCTCACTAATGCTGCATTTATCGGATCAAAAATAAAGTGAAAACAGTAATATTGTGAAATGTTATTATAATATTTTCATTTTATTATATTTTCAAAATTAATTGAATTCTATGATTGGAGAAATCATTCTGATATGATTAATGTATGATTTGGTGCTTAATTCCTATTGGTACTCAGTTACAAAAAAAAAGAAAAAGAATTATTCCAAACTTTTGACTAGTGGTATAAATGTTTAAGTGTTTTTATTATTCATAGTATGCATGTATCTTTTTAACTTCTGTAGCTTATGTAACTCGTGGCCCTGATATATACTAGAATCAAACTGTTATTTACTTTAACAAAATAAGACGACATTGTATGTCATCAATATTAAAAACAATACAAACTTTTTAATGCACAAAAGGGGCATGAACATACACCCAGCAATCACAATTGTGAGACATGATTGTTGAGATTGTGAAGATTCTCATGCACAGCTGACAGAAAAACATAAAAGTGTACTGTTTGTCATGGCAACAGCCTGTTTGAGGCAGTGTTAGACTCACTTGATTGATATTAGTTTTTCTTAAAAATAGTCATAACACCATCATTCTACCCACAACACAACATACTAAAATCTTCATATGTTATAATAATGGCCCCTGGGGAAGAAGTGAGCAAATGTTTCTTTAAAATTCAATACATGTTCTTATATGGCTGCTACCTTCACATTTGAGGCCTTGTCGGACAAGTCCCCACAGCATCTCTCCGCAGTAGTCACAGAAGGTGGGCGCTTTGTAGGAGTGAACGTAAAGCGCATGGGGTCGGATCTGGAAGTCTTCCACTGTAGCTTGAGCTGTAATCAAAATGCAACTTAAAGGGCAACTCAGGTGAAGAATGGATGATGCAACAAAACACTGAGCAAAATAATACAAATGAGAACGAAATAAAACAAAAGAACAAGATACATATAAAATATTAGTCAGCATTAGCAGCATATAATTAGGAGTCTAGCAGTCATAATGTTTCATAACATTCCAAAGAACAATGAAACTACTTGTTTTATATGTTTTTTGACAACTGGTCCAACCTTGTTTTAGTCAGCGGTCTACAGACCAATGAGAGACGAGCAGATTGATCTCCTGAAGGCAAAAGCATAGGTGCAACTACACAAGGCTGTCCTTTAGTCTGATCCAGGGTCAGTGATAAACTGATGTGACTCAGACTGGAATGAGTCCATTTGGATTATTCACGAGGATGAATCAGAGAGTGAAAGAACTGAACATCACTTCATGTCTGTGATGAGAAAGTCAACTTGTAAGCTTGTGAAACAACATGCCACTTCAGCTGTTTCTGCAGTTCCTGTTTTATAGTTTGTGGTTTTACCTTAATACATGACTGGCAGACTTGAGTAGCACACACTGTGACTGCACTGGCAATATTACTGTTCAGTCCAGGGGTGCCGACAGAGCATTTTTTACAGGGAAATAGTGTTGTGCGCCACAGTAGAATATTACTGATAAATCCTTGTCTGACAACGAAGATTACCGAACAACTGATTACTGATAACATTTCAGCAATTATTTTGAGTTTGTTTGCTGTTTAGAGAACTAATGATGCCAGAATCACTCTTGATCTAATCTGACAAACAGATTAACAAAGAGGTCTGAATTTGTTTGCAGTTTTTCAGTTCAGATTTATTCAGACATTTCAGTCCTCATGATTTCTTTTCATGTATTATTTTTATGATCTCTCACCTAAACAGTAATGGATTACTTTATAAGACAGAAAACAAAACTGCATTGACCTAAAATGGTAAATGGTAATTTAAGTAAAACCTACAAATGTCTTTTATCATTTGTCAGCAACAAAGCAGCTTGACTCTGCACTGCAAAGCTATATATATATATATATATATATATATATATATATATATATATATATATATATATATGTATATAGAGAGAGAGAGAGAGAGAGAGAGAGAGAGAGAGAGGAACCTTTTGATTGGGGCCTGTGCTCCAGTATTGGTGAAAGGCTAGAAACATCAGGCACATGGTTAGTCTGATACACACATACACCATTAACATTTTCTTGTCAGTCAGTGAGTGAGAAAGCATCTGCCAAGTACATAAGTGCACTGCTAAAATGAAAGTACAAGGTCAGGAAACATTTGGTGCATGGCAAACAATGTGCAATCTCCCATTTCTGAAAGAAAAAAAAGAAGAAAAAAAGAAAGAAACTGTGTCCTAGATTTCTGTCACTGTGTCACAGGTGGATGGTTTTTCTTAAAATTATCAGCAATTCAAATGCAAAACTGTTCCATTTTCAAAACCTATAAATGCACACCCAGTTTTCACTTAAGTTACTTAAGAGTTCCTACCTTTTTCCTTTTTCTTTCTTTTTTTCCATTTTGTAGCATAAGAGCAAAACATTCAGTAAGGTCAGCGTGACACCCAACAAATTCACAAACAATGTGACATCAATCTAATATAGCACCAAATTAACTTTGTAGTGAACATTCCCAGGATTTTGACGGAATGGGAGGGAAGTGATCTGACATCAGGTCAAAAGCACAGAAGAGTACTTCAGAGTTACAATATTGGTTATGGCATGCTACATTTTTATTTATTTATTTATTGTGGCTTGTAATTTTAAGAATCTGAATTTAAAAGAACAGTTATCAATTCAAGACTTGGAATATACAGTTTCAGGTTTTTACATTTATTGTATCAAAAAACTTGGTTAGCTCTCCAAAACTCAAATCCGGGATATAATTTGACTGTGAAGCATTTCATATTTGTCAAGTCTGTGAAAAGAAGTCTAAACGCACCTTTACGCTGCAAACACACAGAAGTGGTAAAAAACCACAAAGCTGTGTTTACAAAAACCTTCATTAGCAGGAAATAGTGAACTGCATGCTTGAAAGTTGACTGTTCGTTGGTGGGTTGCCTGGAAGACTAGTTGTCTAAGCCGTCCTAAAGAAGTCCTGTATAATTTTGGTTTCAACTGACCCTGAACAGATACATTTCTTACATCAGATTTGTTCAGAATTTTTGTGGTTGGTCAACTCAAACTTTCTGTGACTTTGAATAGAAAATCTGATGTTTTACCAAGTGTATCTTCCAAATATTTGATTTTAAAAGAATAGTAATTTCCCCAGGTTTCTTTCACGTAACAAACAATATGCTTATTTTTGGTAACATCTGATTAATTATTGATTTTAACCAAGTCAACTAACAATGAATTTAATGTGAATTTTATCCAATAAAAAGCCATTAATTTGGATAATATAATGTTAATTAAGTGGTAACCTTATTCAACACTATGAAAAACACTACAAAGAGTAGTGATTAGGAGTCGACTCCAAAAGAGTTGATTCCTCAAATCAACTCTGAATAGCCCTAGATTCAGAGTCGCCTCCAGCACAGGAATAGACTCGTTGTCGACTCGGTCATTTATTTAATTCTGAAATAATATTCGACCACGGCTGTTCCTTGTGACTTTTCCCTCTGTGAAATTAGACATTAGTAACAGCTATATAACGATGATGTTCTACAATGAGGATTTCAAGGTAATGTTATCACTAAATTTTATTTGATTACTTTGGACAGTCACGCTGAAAATGTGTTGTTTTAAAAGGGGGAATTTAAAGGGTTACTCCACTCCAAAATGAAAATTCTGTCATTAATTACTTACCCCCATGTCTTTCCAAACCCGTAAAAGCTTTGTTCATCTTCGGAACACAATTTAAGATATTTTGACAGGCTTGTGACTGTACCATCGACTGCCAAGTAAATAACACTGTAAAGGCCCAGAAAAGTATGAAAGGCATTGTCAAAATAGTCCATCTGCAAACTAGGGGTGGGACAATAAATCGATATGGCGATATATCGCGATCCTTCTCCATGCGATACGAGAATCGATATCTGGCGCCATATATCGACATTTTCATTAATACAATAAGGTGCTCTAAATAGATTTCCCTGCTCCTCGGCCGCACCATTTCCAACTTCTTTCCAAAGCGCTCTGACTCTGAGCAATGAAGCACGTTCTCTTAAGATGGTGAAGCTCTACTGCTATATTATATATGTTTATGGAGATGAGGACTAAAAAACTGCCCTGGAAGTGCCAGAACAGCTATCAGCGTGGACCGTAGTCCATAGACACCGATCACGTTATTACTGCAGAGCGCATATTCAGTCCGTGAGTAGCCTCTCCGCTCGGATCGCAGGTGGATTTCCCTCACTATATGAGTGAGTGAGAGAGAGCGCCGCCAGCGCGTCCAGTTTTATGTGAACAAAACAGGATGCTCTCCCTCTCTCTCAGATATTACAAGTGCGCGTTATGCAGTGTGAGGGCAGTGGGCACTGACCGGCAGAAACATAAATCTGCACCTGGCGAAAATAAAACCTTGTCAGAGCAGTAATGCGGCGCAGAAGTGTGTGTGCTTGTTGCGCATCTACATTTGAAATAACGAACCTGACTGTGCAAAGAGAGTATATATATATATATATATATATATATATATATATATATATATATATATATATATATATATATATATATATATATATATATATATATATATAGTGAGGAAAATAAGTATTTGAACACCCTGCTATTTTGCAAGTTCTCCCACTTAGAAATCATGGAGGGGTCTGAAATTGTCATCGAGGTGCATGTCCACTGTGAGAGACATAATCTAAAAAAAAATCCAGAAATCACAATGTATGATTTTTAACTATTTATTTGTATGATACAGCTGCAAATAAGTATTTGAACACCTGTCTATCAGCTAGAATTCTGACCCTCAAAGACCTGTTAGTCTGCCTTTAAAATGTCCACCTCCACTCCATTTATTATCCTAAATTAGATGCACCTGTTTGAGGTCGTTAGCTGCATAAAGACACCTGTCCACCCCATACAATCAGTAAGAATCCAACTACTAACATGGCTAAGACCAAAGAGCTGTCCAAAGACACTAGAGACAAAATTGTACACCTCCACAAGGCTGGAAAGGGCTACGGGAAATTGCCAAGCAGCTTGGTGAAAAAGGTCCACTGTTGGAGCAATCATTAGAAAATGGAAGAAGCTAAACATGACTGTCAATCTCCTCGGACTGGGGCTCCATGCAAGATCTCACCTCGTGGGGTCTCAATGATCCTAAGAAAGGTGAGAAATCAGCCCAGAACTACACGGGAGGAGCTGGTCAATGACCTGAAAAGAGCTGGGACCACCGCTTCCAAGGTTACTGTTGGTAATACACTAAGACGCCATGGTTTGAAATCATGCATGGCACGGAAGGTTCCCCTGCTTAAACCAGCACATGTCCAGGCCCGACTTAAGTTTGCCAATGACCATTTGGATGATCCAGAGGAGTCATGGGAGAAAGTCATGTGGTCAGATGAGACTAAAATAGAACTTTTGGTCATAATTCCACTAAACGTGTTTGGAGGAAGAAGAATGATGAGTACCATCCCAAGAACACCATCCCTACTGTGAAGCATGGGGTGGTAGCATCATGCTTTGGGGGTGTTTTTCTGCACATGGGACAGGGCGACTGCACTGTATTAAGGAGAGGATGACCG
The DNA here is from genome assembly GCF_012432095.1 of Onychostoma macrolepis. Taxonomy (NCBI): domain Eukaryota; kingdom Metazoa; phylum Chordata; class Actinopteri; order Cypriniformes; family Cyprinidae; genus Onychostoma; species Onychostoma macrolepis. The sequence goes on along the minus strand of NC_081171.1, from coordinate 28,186,447 downwards.
GGGCCATGTATTGCGAGATTTTGGGAACAACCTCCTTCCCTCATTTAGAGCATTGAAGATGGGTCGAGGCTGGGTCTTCCAACATGACAATGACCAAGCACACAGCCAGGATAACCAAGGAGTGGCTCTGTAAGAAGCATATCAAGGTTCTGGCGTGGCCTAGCCAGTCTCCAGACCTAAACCCAATAGAGAATCTTTGGAGGAGCTCAAACTCTGTGTTTCTCAGCGACAGGCCAGAAACCTGACTGATCTAGAGAAGATCTGTGTGGAGGTGGGCCAAAATCCCTCCTGCAGTGTGTGCAAACCTGGTGAAAAACTACAGGAAACGCTTTGACCTCTGTAATTGCAAACAAAGGCTACTGTACCAAATATTAACATTGATTTTCTCAGGTGTTCAAATACTTATTTGCAGCTGTATCATACAAATAAATAGTTAAAAATCATACATTGTGATTTCTGGATTTTTTTTTAGATTATGTCTCTCACAGTGGACATGCACCTCGATGACAATTTCAGACCCTCCATGATTTCTAAGTGGGAGAACTTGCAAAATAGCAGGGTGTTCAAATACTTATTTTCCTCACTGTATATATATATATATTTAAATCTGCACCTATGGCATGGATGGCGAAAATAAAACCTTGTCAGAGCAGTAATGCGGCGCAGAAGTGTGTGTGCTTGTTGCGTCTACATTTGAAATAACGAACCTGACTGCGCAAAGAGAGAGTATTATATATATATATATATATATATATATATATATATATATATATATATATATATATATATATATATATATATATATATATATATATATATATATATATATATATATATATATATACATATACACTCTCTCTTTTCTAGCACTTTAGATACGGTTGCTCCTTTACGCTTAAGAAAGATTAAGGAAAAGACTCCAACACTGTGGTATAATCAGCACACTCGCGCCCTAAAGAGAGCAGTCCGGAAAATGTAGCGCAGCTGGAGGAAAACAAAACTAGAGGTATTTCGTATTGCTTGGCGGGAAAGTACCCTATCCTACAGAAAAGCATTAAAAATGGCTAGATCTGATTACTTTTAGTCTCTTTTAGAAGAAAACAAACATAACCCCATGTATTTATTCAATACAGTGGCTAAATTAACAAAAAAATAAAGTATCAGCAGGTGTTGACATTTCCCAACAGCACAGCAGTAATGACTTTATAAACTATTTTACTTCCAAGATCGATACTATCAGAGATAAAATTGTAACCATACAGCCTTCAGTTACAGTATCGCATCAGTGAGTGTACTATATATCCCCTGAGGAACAATTCCACTCATTCTCTAGTGTAGGAGAGGAAGAATTGTACAAACTTGTTAAATCATCTAAACCAACAACATGTATGTTAGACCTACTAAAAGAAGTGCTTCCAGAAGCCAAAGATCCTCTTTCGGCTATTATTAATTCGTCATTGTCATCAGGATATGTTCCCAAAACCTTCAAACTGGCTGCCTCTCATTAAAAAAAAAAAAACACAACTTGACCCCATCTAGTTAATTACAGACCGATCTCGAATCTCCCTTTTCTGTCAAAGACACTAGAAAAGGTAGTATCCTCACAATTATATTCCTTCTTAGAGAAAAATGATATCTGTGAGGAATTCCAGTCAGGATTTAGATCGTATCATAGTACTGAGACTGCTCTCATTAGAGTTACAAATGACCTGCTCTTATCATCTCATCGTGGTTGTATCTCTTTATTAGTTCTACTGGATCTTAGCGCTGTGTTCGACACTATCGACCACAACATTCTTTTGAATAGACTAGAAAACTTTGTTGGCATTAGTGGAAGTGCATTAGCATGGTTCAAATCTTACTTATCAGACCGCCATCAATTTGTAGCAGTGAATGAAGAGGTATCATATCGATCACAAGTGCAGTATGGAGTACCTCAAGGCTCAGTACTAGGGCCGTTACTTTTCACGCTTTACATGTTACCCTTAGGAAATATCATCAGGAAACATGGTGTTAGCTTTCACTGTTATGCTGATGATACTCAGATCTATATTTCTTTGCGGCCCGGCGAAACTTTGCAAAAAGTTCCAAATTGAGGAACTAACGGAATGCATAGTCGATATAAAGAACTGGATGACGAGTAATTTCTTACTGCTAAATTCTGAAAAAACAGCGGTGTTAATTATCGGACCTAAACCCCCCGCTTGTAATAACTTCGAACACTATCTAACACTTGATGGCTGCTCTGTAAATTCTTTGTCATCAGTTAGGAACCTAGGTGTGCTATTTGACAGCAATCTTTCCTTTGATAGCCACGTTTCTAGCATTTGTAAAACTGCATTTTTTCATCTTAAAAATATATCTAAATTGAGACCTATGCTCTCAAAGTCAAATGCAGAAATGTTAATTCATGCATTTATGACCTCAAGGTTAGATTATTGTAATGCTTTATTGGGTGGCTGTTCTGCACGCTTAATAAACAAACTCCAGATGGTCCAAAATGCAGCAGCTAGAGTTCTTACTAGAACGAGGAAGTATGACCACATTAGCCCGCTTCTGTCAACACTGCACTGGCTCCCTATTAAACATCATATAGATTTAAAAATCTTGTTAATTACTTATAAAGCCGTGAATGGTTTAGCTCCTCAGTACTTGAGGGAGCTCTTATCGCATTATAGTCCTCCACGTCCACTGCGTTCTCAAAACTCTGGCCATTTGATAATACCTAGAATATCAAAATCAACTGCAGGCGGCAGAACCTTTTCCTATTTAGCGCCCAAACTCTGGAACAATCTACCTAACATTGTTCGGGAGGCAGACACACTCTATAAGGTTTAAATCTAGATTAAAGACCCATCTCTTCAACCTGGCTTACACATAATACAGTAATACACTTCTAATATTCAAATCCGTTAAAGGATTGTTAGGCTGCATTAACTAGGTCAACCAGAACCGGGAACACTTCTCATAACACCCGATGTACTTGTTACATCGTAAGAAGAATCGCATCTACACTAATATTAGTCTGTTTCTTTCTTATTCCGAGATCACCGTAGCCACCCGATCCAGTCTTTATCCAGATAAGAAGGTGGATCAGCATCAAGAGACGACCTCTACAGCCCTGAACGTCAGCGGAGATCAGGACACCTAGATGAGCCGCAGAGACAGATCCCCAGTGAGGACCTCGTCACCTAGACAGTCATCGGGACAAGACCACAGGAACCAAATGAGTCCTTTACACAATCTGACTTTGCTGCAGTTGGAATTGAACTGCTGGTTCATCTGATCAGAGGAGAGCTGGCCTCCCGACTGAGCCTGGTTTTTCTCAAGGTTTTTTTTTCTCCATTCTGTCACCGATGGGAGTTTTGGTTCCTTGCCACTGTCGCCTCTGGCTTGCTTAGTTGGGGACACTTCATTTCCAGCGATATCGCCGACTTGATTGCACAGATACTATTTAAACTGAACTGAGCTGGACGATCACATCATTGAATTCAATAATGAAATGCCTTTAACTGAAAATTGAGTGTTTAATCTTGTCATTTTACATTATTGACACTATTTTCCTATTTTGATATTGGAAAGTTGCTTTGACACAATCTGTATTGTTAAAAGCACTATATAAATAAAGGTGACTTGACTTGACTTGGCAGTCAATGGGACAGTCACAAGCCTCCCGGTTAAATTATCTTAAATTGTGTTCCGAAGACGAACAAAGCTTTTACAGGTTTGGAACGACATGAGGGTGATTTTCATTTTGAGGTGGAGTAACCCTATAAGGCATTGCGTCAGGGAGAAAAATAAAGTATGTAAAAATCACTGCAATCTTATTTTATTCCTGACCCTGTTGTGATGTAGCCTTTTTATGTCTGGTTCTCAAACCCTTTTAAGGGTAAAATGGGTTTTAAAAATTTGTAACACTCACTTTCAGTGCTGCAACAGATTAGTACCCGAAATGCAAAAAAGAATAATAATTAAAAAAAAAATTAAATAAAATTTAAAAATTTAAAAAATAAAAAAATCTCAAAAGGTTGAAGATTCAGAAAATTCTCCTTGAATGATTAAGAAGAGGAGTCTTTGAGTATTACATTTCATAAATTGTGTGAATTGTGTGGAAACCAATTGGGGTCAATTTGACCCCAACACAACTGTAGTCACCTAAATTTGTACAGCCTTTTCAAAACACATCTACAGTATGTGTCGAAACTTTGCACATGACCCTAAATTAGAAAAAATAAAGGGAAAACAATCTTTGTCCGTTCATCCAATGAAATCCATAAATATGTAACGGTATCCACGGTATTGCAAAATCCATATGGCACAATATAATACCGGTAGTCACATTAATACCGGTATAGCACCCACCCCTAATGGCAATTATATTTTATTACGCTGCACTGTTCAAATTAGCAGAAGAATGCAGATGTTCCAAAAGTGTTAATGGATCCAAATGTCTTGGATATTTATTTTTTTTCACGTCAATCTGCTTCTTTGAACAATGGCGGTTCTTCAATTAACTAATTGTCTCCATTAGAAGGCTGCATTTTCAAATATGGTTTGTTTTGACCACGTTTATTCTCTGATGTTAGGATACAAACTAAAGGAACAAAGCATTTCAAACTTGATCAAATCAAACCGGGTAGGGAAAAAGAAAAAAAGTGCATTCCTTTTTGAACATCAAAGAGACAAAGTAGAACATTTGAGCTCTCAGTGAATCACATGGCAGGCAGCAGTCCAGAGCGCTGGAACACAGACTCATAATGAGCCATTCATGAAGACACTACATACATTATAACACATGAAGAACCCAGCATCTCAAAACTCATCTATTAGTCTTCAGGCAAAAAATCCAAACATAGTTAATAAAGTCTAAATTCATTCTCTTTTAGAAAGACTCCTTGAAAACATTCAGTTTCAGGAGTTCCTCAAATGAAGTGCGATCTGTTCCACTGCTGAACTTGAAATCGAACCAAAATACACAGATAACAGTTTGAAACTCCACTTGAATACACAGCACAAGGACAGGACAACAATGTCCAATGCAGCAGATCCCGACAACACACCATCTCAGACAAACGCTCAGTGATCGGCGTCCTGCTGTTCCCTGAACCAGAGCTGTTCTCTCAGCAGAAGCACAACCATCACCTACTGCAACAAAAACAAGCTTTTGCCTTTGAGCTGAGCGCCAACAAAAAGATGCAGAGGGTTTTATTAGCACAGCCAATGGATACAAGGAAGAGAAAGACAAGACAATATTGAGGGTCAGTGTGTGAAAGCATATTCGTTTGTTTTGTCTAAACCAGAAGTTATCAACTAACAGACAGTGGTCCAGATTTGGACTCAAGACTGGCTCCATAAATCAGTTCAAAATATTAAACTATAAAAAAAAGTCTTCCCTTACTTTTCAATCGGGTACAGAAGTGGCATAAAAGTACACAAGATTCAGTGAATCAGCCCTATGTATCTGCCACTTGTTCAGTCTTGTGCACAGCCGACAACAAACAAAAAACACACTGAGGATATAGCGTCATAGTGTAAAGACAGCTTTAGAGCAATTTCTGCTTGTTCATTTGCCAATTACTAAGACTCAAAAGAGATTTTTTTTTTTTTGTTATGATCTAATCCTGGATATATGCTGTAAAAACATCAGCTTATTTATTTTTAATCATTTGTGATTCTACTGAATAAAGTAATGGAAAGACTATTTTGACTATTAACAACCTATAATAATAATAATAATAATTATTATTATAATGACTTTATTATAAGTATAGAGCTCTACACTGTAAAAATGCTACAGTAAAAAAAACTGGTTAACAGTAATTTTCTATATATGTGAATAACTGTATTAGGGGTGACCCCGAATAGTCGACCATTAGATGCTTCGATTCGAGGAGCCTGATTCGACTCCCAATCTCACAGTCGAATATTCGCGGGGTGTTATGATCATGCCATTTTGGCTACATGGGGGTGCTCAATGTCTGATTTCACATAGAACTACCGGTTTTCTCCCAATAAGTTAATATACAGCCTATTATGATAATGCTGTAAATAAGGATCTGAAAAGAAAAAATAGCTTTAAATAAATATTTTAACGTTAGTGACTAAATCCAACCACCCTATAGATTTAAGTTTCACTTTCCATAATCTGTGACCGACAGAGGAGCATCTTGGCGGCAAGGATTTAAAACTTTAACAAGACTCAAACTGGCGCAGAGTGAAAGACAGCTTTAGAGCAATTTCTGCTTGTTCATTTGCCAATTACTAAGACTCAAAAGAGATTTTTTTTTTTTTGTTATGATCTAATCCTGGATATATGCTGTAAAAACATCAGCTTATTTATTTTTAATCATTTGTGATTCTACTGAATAAAGTAATGGAAAGACTATTTTGACTATTAACAACCTATAATAATAATAATAATAATTATTATTATAATGACTTTATTATAAGTATAGAGTTCTACACTGTAAAAATGCTACAGTAAAAAACTGGTTAACAGTAATTTTCTATATATGTGAATAACTGTATTAGGGGTGACCCCGAATAGTCGACCATTAGATGCTTCGATTCGAGGAGCCTGATTCGACTCCCAATCTCACAGTCGAATATTCGGGGTGTTATGATCATGCCATTTTGGCTACATGGGGGTGCTCAATGTCTGATTTCACATAGAACTACCGGTTTTCTCCCAATAAGTTAATATACAGCCTATTATGATAATGCTGTAAATAAGGATCTGAAAAGAAAAAAATAGCTTTAAATAAATATTTTAACGTTAGTGACTAAATCCAACCACCCTATAGATTTAAGTTTCACTTTCCATAATCTGTGACCGACAGAGGAGCATCTTGGCGGCAAGGATTTAAAACTTTAACAAGACTCAAACTGGCGCAGAGTGAAAGACAGGGTTTTTTTCTCAGGTAGGATACAAGTGATTTCAAAACATTTCAGCCGGTTTATATATATCGTGTATATATTATTTATCTCGTATAAGATGCATTTGGTTGAGTCGCTGCAGTAAAGCGCTTTATTGAACAGAGATTATCTCTTCAGTGCGCAGCGCGAGCAGGACAAACAACTATGCAGAATAGTAATAACTATGACTGGGACTGTCATATACACATAACATTATAATGAGAACACTATTATAATAAAACGCTGTGAATTTTTAGAGTTTAGTTCCCGTGTTTCTGCACGTTGTTGCGTCAAGAACGCGTCCACAAGTATAAATAATGAAGCGTATTTTATATGAGATAAATGAGTTAAATCCCATTGATTAAAAACTACCTGGTCTCATGGCATTTACATACCTGGGTGCACTTTTTAGCGTGACATGAAATACGTACCAATAAGTACATATCACTGCAGTTTCCAAAATAAATGAACACTTTCACACAAATTTACAGAGTTACGATTAATAAAGCGTAATTTTCTCACAATTACTTCAAGAATATCATGCAATGACTTCAAAACAATATTAATATGCTGGGAGATTTGAAAACTGATGCTTTTAAACGTTTGAACGCACACATCCAGCTTCATATCGATGGGTTTTCATAGATGATAAGCTTGTTCGGTAGCTCACGGAGTACGGAGCCGGACTTACAACACGTAAAGCACCGGTTTGAATCCCGTGTAACTACTGTTCGACAAAGCAGTTCAAATCTGCGTAAAAGAAAGTTCAAATGGCACAGTTGCATCAGCTAATTCGTTTTTTATATCAGTTTTGCATTTTTTAATATTATCGGGTAGGTTTAGAGCTGGATTTGGTGTAGGGCATATTTCCAAAACGATAGAGCATTAACCTTTAGCGACAGTCCCCGGATATTTGAATTCTGAACCGCCGCCGCAATACGTATCTGAAGCAACGTAATAAAAAAAACAGCAATACGTACCAATATCTACGTAATAAAAACGTGCCAGGGTTCACATATTGAACCTGTGTTTTAGTGCCACTCAGTGGACATTTCTATTTGAAACTGCGGCGAAATGTGCAGCAAGGTACGTAAAACGGTGTCGCACAAAAAGTGCGCAGAGGTAGGTATTTTTATGAGACCAGGTTGATTTAAAAACCTTCTATCAAATGATTAATTCTACTGGTCATTCAGCGCGCGCAGCTCAAAACAGAAATGCAGAACATTAATAACTGTCATATACATAAGGTTGTAATGAGAGCACTATTGTAAAAAATGTTGTGAATTCTTAGGGTTTCGCTGACGTTTAATGTTAATCTTTTAATCAAAACATAAAACATTATTCACTCCGTTTGTATCTGCGAGGCGTCCATTACACATTTTCCCTGTGTATTTATGACTGTCGAATGTCTGACTTGACTCTTGGTAATGTATTTTGATAAATATATCCCCAAATATATGATTCGACTATCAGTCGACTATCGGCAAGATTCGAAAATTCTGATTCGACTATGAAAATCCTTAGTCGGGGACACCCCTAAACTGTATATACATTTAATGTAATTTCAGGGTAAAATACTGTTAAAATTACAGTTTTTAGATAATTGTATAATTTACAGTGAAAAATTGACATTCCCAGAATTCCCTGCATGGCGCTTCACATTTGATGTTTCATTTCTGCTCAGTTTTTTTTTTCTTATCAGCTTGTGGAAAAGCTGTTTTTGATCAATTTTGATTAATCATGTGACTTTCTCATCACCATCTATTTTTTGGTAGTTATCAGTGTATTACAGTGCTACAAAACAGATATTAATATTTCAGCAGGTTGGTATATACACATTACATCAGTTAATGAAATACATTTTTTACAGTGAATTTAAATTAAATCTGTAAAATCTTAAATGTTTCTATTATAATTTTGCATTACAAAATTTTTAAGAACCCCCAAGCTGAAAAGTTTTGAATGTTTTTAACTTTGTTTACAAGTCAGTCGGGTGGTGTTTGTTTACACAATCATGCAATGATGTACCTGTAACATACTTAATTGTATTTTTAAAGCACACAATAATGATGTGAAACATGGAAGTTTGACATGTCTAAAGCATATAAAGTGAATAAACTAGTCTTCATCGGCTCACCTTTTTGCATAAATCATGAGAAACCATAAAAACTTCATTCAAGTGTTCGGTTCACACATGCGCAACTCAGCAGTTCTTCGGTCAAAGTCTGAACCGTTTCCTCGGTTCAGTGACTGTTGGAAGAACTGGAGCGTTGCATGAGCTGGCAAAAACCAGCATCACAGCATCATATTCACCAGTATTTTGGCTCATTTCAAGTCGGAGTGAATGTCAGGCGTCCGAAAGTGAGTTTTGATGAAGTAACTTGTTGATCCGTGCTGCTTGAGCCAAGAACTGTTTCAGACAATTCAGTCGGATTTGGTGAACTGGTTGAATCTAGTTCAACAAAATGAACCGGTTCAAAAGAACGATTCGTTCATAAACCGAACATCACTCCAGACCGTTTGCTTGAGGCTCTGGATTACAGGTAATAATGTTGCAAATAATGTTCAGCTTCTTCCTCAAACCGATCTTTTTGCTTCGTAAGACCTCAATCTATCGTCAGGAGCCGTGGGTATAAATTTTGTGTTCCTTGATATGTTTTTTTTAAATTCTCAAAGATGGACTTGCATTTTATGAATCACCAACAGGGCTCAACGTTAAGGATTTTTTCTATTGGCCCGGTCGGGCCAGTGGTCCAAGTTTTTACTTGCCCTGCCAACATTTTCACTGGCCCTGCCACAAAAAATAAAACAGTTGCTGTTATCATTGTTTTTGATCGACGTTATCTTGTATTCCAATAAATAAGCTTATATGACACCAATATTTTAGATACCAATTCCTTTTTACATTTCTCGATTTCAATTTTGATACCACAGCAAAAACCACTAGCTATAAATAAATAGGGGTGGAACGATACGCATATCGACCCGTACGGTTCACAGGGCAAATTCCAAATGGAAGTAATCATCCCTATCCCCTTGGAGTGGGGACTTTGGAGTGAGCAGGGCACCTGCGTGCCATTATTAGTCGTTTGGAATGCACTTGGAAAAGGGAGAGACGTAATTTACTCATCTTCAGCTGGTATGTTCCCGTGACAACGCAGCACGGTGTGCGTCAGCAGATGAATAAATCTAAAAATACCCCTATAAATAAATATAAAGTTCAAATATTATTAAAGACAAGTGAACCACCAGTGAATAAGAACACATGAATAAATTACAAGTAATAGCACAATTAAATAGGCCTATAGCACAAAGATAGAAATGAAATGACGCTTCAGGTTTTTATGTTTTTAGATGTTCAGGTACAGGAATTGAAAAAAAAAAAAAAAAAAATCACATAAAATAACATTTGCATATTCTTCACTCTGCACCTTTATTTTTCATTGCCATTTGAGATTAGAGGCAACCACTGCATTTTAATCATGAATCGATCAAAACAAAAATGTGCAATCTTTGATTTATATTAGACTGTACAATTTCAAAATCTGAAGCAAAAACAGAAATAGTCTGACTTTAGCTTTGTAAAATTACGCTGCATAAAACATTGCACGAAACAGCAACAGCAGACGGGCTGAGCGAGACGCAGTTTCACTCTCTGACAGAAGGTGGTGCTTAACAGCAATAATATAGTGTTTCCTTGGTCACCACTGTTAAACACAGCAGCGCTGCACACCAATTTAAATGCCTTATATGGAGGCAAGATGAAAAGAAAACCATGTAAACTTTTCTGAAAACAGCCAGTTCCCCTCAGAAACACATTCATATAAAATTCAATATTTGGATTTTCTTCCTATATTTCGCGCATCGTGAACAGTGATCTTGTTCTGCCTGCTACAGTATTTTCTCCTCTTTGCGTCCGTCTTCAACGTCTCTGGCCTCTGTTAACAGCCGTTTACAGACTAATTATAATAATAACGTAATATTTCTACACAAATGGCATTTTGGAATATGATTGTAATGCAGTTTGTGTGCAAGCACGGAACAGAAGATAGTCTGAAATAAAACAAAATGTCCGGTCAATCGGTGCATCTGTACACAGTATCTCTCCACTGTATAAATTAAATATTGATTAATATATTGTTAAATCTACAAAGTTACTTGGCAAGACGGGTATTTTGACATAGCCTACGTTTGTACACTGAAAAATATGATTCACTGAATTTACAAAATGTTTGTAAGGTAAGCATTTGCAATCAATTTATTTTAGCTACTTTTAAATAAACAAATTTAGTTGACTAACTTTCAACTAAATTTGTTTATTTAAATGTAGCTAAAATAAATACTGTAAAGTAAGCCACTTACCTTAAAAAAAATTTAGTAGCATTTTGTTTCAGTGTATACATTTACCCATTCAGGCGGCTCGCACGTGTCAGAGACGCGGCTGTCTGTGCACAGAACAGAACAACACGCGAGTAGTGAGTTGTCTTTCGCGCCCGAATGCTTTTAAATCGCTTGGAATTTTAAATTAACAAGGTTTAAAAACACATGCCAATGATAAACTTTTGTGACGACGCTGCAGTGACCCGATCGGGCAAGTGACAAATCCATCTACTGCCAGGCAGTCCTTATTGTCAAGCCCTGACCAAAGACAATTGTTTCAGCTTAAAATCTTTACAGTTCTACTCAGGGAAGGAAGTCACCTGCATCTTGCATGGCCGAGGGTGAGTAAATTAACAGCAAATTTTCATTTTTGGATGAACTATCCCTTTAACCAGTTTCACACAATGTGTTCAGAGCATAGGTTCAATAACCTCAGGAAAACTTTCATGAATAAGGATATGAGTTCTGGGAGAGCGCTTGGGACTTTAGACAGAACAATCCAGAATACTGGCTTGGAATCAGTCATGCATATTGTGTTGATTTCCAGTGCCGGACACTTGAATGTGTGTTTTTGCCACTGAGTGAGGAGGATGTGAAGAGCAGGTGTGCTGTATAGCTCCCATGTGAACACACCACCGACAGGAAGATCAGTCTTCATAGAGAAGGCCTACACAGGATGTACAAACCATTCTGCACGGGAACAAAGATGAGCTCAAATGCTAAGTGTTGGGGCCTTACTGCACTAAGTGACAGCAGAACTGGATAGTCCGGGATGCAACATATTTATTACATGAATGTATCTGACAAAGTCACTTGTTCTTGTCAAGTAAACAGAATCCTTAAGCCATAAATCTTTCAACAAATGGCTCTGTACTTTGAGCATGTGGTGAAATGAGAAAAACTGATCGTGATAGACCGTCTCAAGGGGATTGACCTGCCTGTGTTAACAGGCTTTTGAAGGGAAACCACTTGAAGTTCACAATGACAAGATTAACATGGGCACCTCCATCTGGTACACGTGCCACAACCGACTACAATCTAATTACAGAGTTAAACTGATCTGTTCCATCTTGCAGAGATGCTAGTAATATACGGCCATCAGTGAAACCAACTGCAAAGCTATAAATGATTGCATAATTTAAAGAACATAAACCAGAGTCAAGATGACCTGAAGCTCCTGTATTGTAGCTGCATGGTTCTTCATTTGTCATCCCTAAACGGACATTTTAAATGGTATTTTTATTCACAGAACCATTTACAAGGTTACAAAAATGACAAAATGTCACCATTCTGCTGCTTCTGATAAATCATCTTGTTAGTTAATATCTACCCAATACTGTCCATATACACTAATTTGGGGTTGGTAAGACTTTACATATTTTTAAAAGAAATCTCTTATGCTCACCAAGACTGCATTTATTTGATCAAAAATACAGTAAAACTACAATAATGTGAAATATTCTTAAAAATTTTTTCCATTTAAATATATTATAAAACATAATTTATTCCTGTGATTCAAAGCTGAATTTTCAGCATCATTACTCCAGACTTCAGTGTCACGTGATCCTTTAGAAATCATTCAATATGCTGATTTGCTGCTCAAGAATGTTTTATCTGTGTTGATAAAAAAAACAAAAAAAACATTATTGAAATATTTATCTGAAATAGTAATCTTTTTTAAACATTGTTTTCATTTTGATCAAATTAATGCATTTTTGCTGAATATAAGTATTCATTTCTTTCTAAAAATATCACTGAACCCAATGGTGAATGGTTGTGTATAATTAATGAAATTCATGAGTTTGTTTATGAGAACAGTAATGGTCATGGTGTTGTTTTAAAGTGTTACTTTTTCCCATACAATGCATTGTCTATATATTAATAAAGCCACAGCTAGCACAACTCACCGGACAGGACGACCTCAATCAGATCTCCCTCATGGATATCCTCTGCCGATGTTAGCCGCTGGAGGATGTTGTCCGAGTTCAGATCATGGCGGAAGAGCAAGATCTTATCGTACAAGCCAAAGAATCCACATTCTGGGAACTGAGGAGGAGAGGATGGGATTTGTTATTAATAATGAAATCAAACATCAAAAGAGTTTATTTTCTTGATCAGTAACTTTGCATAAACACAAAAGGAATTTAGTATTTCATATTCAGAAGTTTCATATTCATTAATGACTTGACATTTCTCACGTATAATACAATTATTCTATGAATAAAGGATTAATGTGTAGTCGACAAAATGCATTCTTTTACAATAATGATCATTTGACTATTATCCTGTTTATTTTAAAGCTACTCAAAAGTTGAAAGCTGTTGAAAACTGCAACGATATTATACATTAATTCATACAACATAATTATTGTTGTTCCATTTTTCTATGGAAAAGTTAGTTAGCAACAATACAACATGTCTTCCTCTATTTTAAGTTTTCTCTTTAAGACAGAGTCCTAAAAAATGAGAGAGTATAAAATGCTAAAAGTATGGACAGCACTGAATTATTGCTTACACAATAGTACACATTGACACACATGACCATTCAGAATCAAGTATTCCAGAGATCCATGTAATAATGTGTGATGAATCCTAATTCCTGTGCTCGAGCCAAAGACAGCATGACAAGAGAAAGACACAGAGAGAAACATCCAGGCCCTGTTTTTCAGCAATGGCTCGCCTCTAAGGAGATTACTAAAGCTGGGAGGCATGCGGAGCCGAGCAGAGTCTGGAATATTAGCCCTGCAAAGGGAAGGTCTGAAAAACATCTGTTGAAATCAAGCCCACAGTGATGAGTCACACTACTGTTCTCCACTTCCTTCAGCACAGTTCTTCTCCACGTGGAAGAAATGCCAAACACCAAAAGAAAATTACTTGCAAGATAGAGGGCTCACTACACTTGATTAAATGTCTTTTTTTTTTTTTTCGCATTTTTAACATATATCCATAATAAAAATCTAAATACTTGCACACAAAGCAAGCAGTGTCTCTATTAGTGTTGTCACGGTACCAAAATTTCAGTATTCGGTACCGATACCAGTGAAAATCCACGGTTCTCGGTACCAATTTCGGTACCACATGCTAATTAAAAACACACTATTTTTAATAATAGTCAAACAAAAATAAGATCTACAAAAATCAATGCCATTCTTCATACTTATTTAAATTGTGTTTCAAGTTTTTCCGCAAGTAATAAAAGTATGAAAAACAGTAAACAGTAAAGTTTCACCCAAATTTAATTTGTCTTTTAATTAATGAAATTTAAACATTTTATTTTTTGGGTAAATAAAGGGGATTTACTATTAAAATTAAAATATGGAAGAAATATTGTGTGATTATTTCTTTAAAAATATATATATTTTTTAATCAACAGTAATAATAGTATCACATACATTCTACTAAATAATAGTAATATATTTTTGGCACAATGTCTTTAAGATAAACTTTTATTTTGACGGGTTGCCGTGAATACCTTTAAATTTCTGTGTGTAGCTATATGATATGAAGCTGGTTTTACTCAAATGGAACGGTAGAATACTCATGAAGGAACTCTCAGAGCAGTTCTGTAGATGTTGTTTATGTATTTATGTCTTCATTGAGACGGCAGATGATGAAATCACCACGAACGTTGCGCGCTTCAGTGTAAAAAAACCCAAAAAAATCGCGCGTCTCTGCCATTCATTCATTCATTCATTCACACACACACACACACACACACACACACAGAGACTCAAAGAACATGCGGGATTCATATCTGAATCGACTTTTGCGGCTTAATAGTTACAGATACTAGTCCATGTCGCGATTTGATTAAAGTGTGACGACCTACTTTTGATTAATTCATCCAAACTTTGACAAATTCCGTGACATTCTAAACTGTAAACTCTGTTTTTATAACTGGATTCCGAGATTCTGTCCGCGTTTTCTGCATCGTGGAAATCATAGGTCCGTACACGTCAAGAACCGGGTTGACCAGGTACTCGGTACCACCGGTACTTAAAAAAACCTGGTACCGTGACGTTTTCATTTTTTTTGTACCGACTTGGTACTGAAGTACCGGGTCTTTTGACAACACTAGTCTCTATAATCAAATACACTGTAAAAAAAAAAAAATTCAAGATTGTAAATTAAACTTTTTATGAGAAAATGCTATTTTGGAACTTCAGAGAAGTTTAATACAGTGTGTTACTATTTCTTAGAAATTGCTAGTAAATTGCACTAATAATGACAGAGTGAAGTTTGTTTCAAGGTAAATTCTAAACCTCCACAAAGTACAACTCCATTACGGTCAGGAATTCGGGCAATTTGTATGTTAGTTGGAACTATAAATTAGTAAACTGAGTTAAGAGTAGTGCTGGGCGGTATACCGGTTCATACCGAATACCGGTGTTTATTTTTCTTATGATATGAATTTTTAAAATACCGCAATACCGGTGTTATTTAAATAACGTTCGGAACGCAACACACTGTTTGAGAGGGGTCTCTTTTCACTATTGCTTTGTGGCAAGAACAGCTGTATGTGTACTGCAGTTTTTCCTCTCTCAATCAGTAGAAAATGTGGTTAACACCCGATCATGCATGAAAAAAATAAATACCGTCATATACCGTGAAACCGGTATAATTTTGAAAAATACCGTGATATACATTTTTGGTCATACCGCCCAGAACTAGTTAAGAGGAAAACATAAACATTACAAAATGGAACAGTCCCACAGTCAGAGGTGAGAAGTCCTGTCAGGATATGTTCACAGCCAATTTCTGAGGTATTTCCTCTTATCAAGAATCACCAAACACCCTCCCATTCAGACTGGAGGCAGAATATTTCACCCTGACATGTCTCTGGTGTACAGTACTCTGTTTTTTTTTTTTTTTTATTAAAGGGTCATTGGGAGTATATAGAGAAATAATTGCTGAATATGTAAAGTTGAGTCAAGTCATTTATTTGTATAATGCTATACACACTATACATTGCTTCAAAGCTGCTTTACAGGAAATCACAATGCTTATGTTAATGATACAATAACAGCAGATTAGAGCTGGACAATAAATGTTACTTTTTGCAACAAAAAAAGCAATCAAGCGGATGAGAGTTGTTACACAGCACTGTATCGTTAACTGATAAAGTACAGCACAGTGTATATCCAACTTTATATAAAGAGCTGTGCAATAATATAGTGAAATTCTGCAATAAATAGCAACAAAATATCAAAAATGCTATTTAGTATATATTACAATAAGAAATTTCTATAACTTTTCTGGGGGGGGTTCTACTAAACAGTTCTTTGGAGTTTGCTTGCTTGTGAGGAAATATTTCCAAAGCCTTTCACAACAGGCCAAGTGGAAATATTGAATATCAGAAATGAGGGGATGAAAGATGATGGAGAGGAAGAGAGGGGGCATAGGAATGGATGGGTGAGGATCAAAGCTGCCCCTTGCTGAAGGGTCTGGATGTGGTACGTCTCACTGCCAATGACAAAATCCATCTGACACAGCTGTTTCCCGGCTGGGTCCCGACACACAATGCACCCAAAACAATACTGCCCATAATGCCAGGGCCAATCAAATTCACAGCCAATGTTTCTGGCATTGCCCCAATGTCACCTGTGTGCAGAAATCCCTGTCTGGCTCTGGACCAGCTATGTACCGACTCCAGACCAGGATCTCACAATCAACACAATGACTTCCATCAAATAGAAAAAAAATGCACTGAAATCATGAAGGAATGGAAAAATTTGTTTATCAGTGCAGTTGTATTTAAAGTAGATCTGTCGATTTAACATGTTACAATTGGTAATTTGGGGTAAGAAATTATGCGTTAAAATTACCCCAGATCTGTATGGGATGAAATTAGTCTCAAATTTACTAACAAATGCATGCACAATTATCCATGAACTTAATAAATGTTGCAAATCTATCTTACTATAGTTTGTGTCTGTGAAATTCAGAATTACATGAACATGCAGCGGTTTGTACAAATAGAATCATGTTTGTGAATACATGCTTTATTTTGCATTATCAGAATTTGTGCATGCAACAAGGAAAATGTGCATTTGTGGATAAAGTGGCACGTATGCATTTGTGGGCATCTTTCCTGAGTCAATCCTATTTGATTCATTTGGATTTTGAGACTTTCTTTGTGCAGTTTTCAGCATTTCACAAACCACGCACAAACTACCACCAATAATTAAGCCCCAGTGCTATTCATTAATGTGTGTACATCTACCCATCGATTTGAAAAATTCACAAATAGAGTCAGGTCCATATATATTTGGACACAGGCACAGTTTTTATTATTTTAGCTGCTGACCAAACCATATTCAAGTTACAGCTATATAGTGAATACGCTCTGAGCTTTAAATTGAGGTTATTTCCATCAAAATTGGAGGAAAGGTTAAGGAATTACAACTCTTTAATATGTACCTCCCCCTTTATCAAGGGACCATAGGCAGAGATGGGTAGAGTAGCCAAAAACTGTACTCAAGTGAAAGTACAAGTACTTATATAAATTATTACTCAAGTAAGAGTAAAGTAACAATCATAATAGTTACTTGAGTAAGAGTAAAAAAAGTATTCAGTGAAGAATCTACTCAAGTAGCAAATTACTAGTTACTGTGTGTGTGTGTGTGTGTGTGTGTGTGTGTGTGTATATATATGCTGTCAAACGCATCCAAAATACCAATGTTTTTGTTTACATAATATATGTGTGTGCTGTGTATATTTATTATGTATATATAAATACACACACATGCATGTATATTTAACAAAAATATGTTCCCTTTATATTTTATATAATAGAAATAAATAGGGGTGTCCCCGAATAGTCGACGATTCGATGCTTCGATTCGAGGAGCCTGATTCGACTCCCAATCTCACAGTCGAATATTCGCGGGGTATTATGATAATACCATTTTGGCTACATGGGGGTGCTCAGTGTCTAATTTCACATCGAACTACCGGTTTTCTCCCAATAAGTTAATATACAGCCTATTATGATAATGCTGTAAATAAGAATCTTAAAAGAAAAAAGCTTTAAATAAATATGTTAACCTGCCTGAATAAATCCAACTTCCCCTATAGATTAAAGTTTCACTTTCTAATCCGTGACGGACAGAGGAGCATTCTTGGCGACAGGGATTTAAATCTTTAACAAGACTCAAATTGACAGGCAGAGTGGAAGACTACTTCTTTTTTTTCTTTCTTTTTTTTCCTCTCGATCAGGTAGGGTACAACAAGTGATTTCAAAACGTTTCAGTCGGTTTATTTATATTGTGTATATATTATTGATCTCATATAAGATGCATTTGGTTGAGTTACGCTGTGGTAAAGCGCTTCATTGTAGTAGGCTACTATACATACGGTGATTTTCTCTTCAGCACGCGGTGCGAGCAGAACAACAATGCAGAATAATTAATAACCATGACTGGCACTGTCATATACATATAATTATAAATGAGAACACTATTATAATAAAACGCTGTGATTTTTTAGTTTAGTTGTGTTTCTGCATGTTAGTGCGTGAAGAACGCATCCACAAAATTAGTTCATTCAGAGCCGTGCGTTCATGTGCATTCGGGGCATTTTGCGCAGATAGCTTATAAATTGTAATATTAACGTTATGTTATATAAATAACGAAGCGTATTCTATGTCAGATAAATTAGTTAAATCCCATTGATTAAAAACCTGCTATCATATTCTTCATTCTACTGGTCATCTTCAGCACGCGCAGCTCAAAACAGAAATGCAGAACTTTATACTTTATAACTACGATCATATACATAACGTTATAATGAGAGCACTATTGTATAAAAAAAAAAAAATTGTGAATTCTGGAGGATTTCGCTGACCTTTAATGTTAACTATCTTTTAATCAAAACATAAAACATTATTTACTCCGTTTGTATCTGCGGGGCGTCCGTTACACATTTACCTTGAGCATTTATGACTGTCGAACGTCTGACTTGACTCTTGGTAATGTATTTTGCCCCGCCCCCAAATATATGATTCGACTATCAGTCGACTATCGGCATGATTCGAAAATTCCAATTCGACTATGAAAATCCTTAGTCGGGGACACCCCTAGAAATAAATACATGTAAATATTTTCGAAGTATATGCTGTATGTGTGTGTGCATTTATATATACACACATAATAAATGTGCACAGTACGCAAACATATATTATGTAAATAAAAACTTATTTTAGATGTGATTAATTGCTTGACGATTAATCGTTTGACAGCACATACATATATACACATATACATACATACATACATATATATACACATATACATATACACACACACACATATATATATATTATGCACGATTATGACAAAAATCATAATTGTCGATTATTCCCTTGAAACTGTAATTGCGATTATTAATAACGATTATTTTGAACATATTTATGCCATTGTTTGAAGCTGCATGTCATATTTTTATAGAAAAAAAATATCATATATACATATAAATATATGTAAAAAGGCTGAAAACACTCTTCCTGAACTTTTATTGCTTTTCTATAGCACTGAGCCTCAAATGTCAACTATACATTGGTTTGGTTTCTTCTTTAAACAAAAAAGTAAAATTATGCATAGTATAATAATGTTACTCTAAAACTAAAATAAAAAATAAAAATGGTTTACTAAAGCTATATATTTAATTTACAATTAAACAGACTGAAGACTGTTACTGAAATTTCAAATTACAGTAACATTTTACAATACAATTTATATTATCAGGACTCCAGACTAACATTCGAGAGCAGTGGCACCAGCACCTGATTTGGTAGCACTGAACATGTAATAATAATATTACAAGTTTTGTCTCTTAGAAATGCAATAGAAATAGAACAGGAGCTTGAGGTGGGATGCAGATGTACATTTATTTTTATTAACAAAAACAGTACCATTGTGAAAACTGTAACAGCCTCATCTTTTATACATTTGTAGGTCATAACCAAAAGTACAGCACCTCATTACCATGGTAAAAAAGAAGCCTAACTATATGGTTTCCATGGTGTTTGCATTGAAAAACAGTAACCTAAAGACATTCAGTCAATTACAAATCCACAACAACTGATAGAATAATTAACAAAATAATGGAATTATATTCCATTACTCCTTTAACATACTTAATATATTACTAATATAATAATACTCAATATGAATATCCTACTTTTCTGCCACCGTATTGTTACCATTAGTGTTACTACAGTAAAACTATGGTAAATGTGGGTGATTTGTGCATTGAAACGTCTTCTAACTGGATCGTTGTTGCACTGTTTCTGCTGCTTTCTGCATCAGTGTTGATGAGAATAACAGCTCCGATTTATTTGGCTTTAAACTAGTTTAAATTAAAGAGACGTGATTTGTACTGGAGAACTCTGCGCTGAACTCGAGTGCTTCTTATTGCCAAAAGTATTGGGTCACCCCCTTCCAATGAACAGGTTTGACTACTTTAGTCATTTCCATGAGTACAAATCTTAAGGTTTAAGCATATAATGATATTCTAGGGAATTGTGTGCTTCTAATTTTAAAGCAACAGTTTGGACAGGACCCTTTTCTATTCTAACATGACAATGCCTCTGTGTATAAGGCAAGGTTCAAAAAGAAATGATTGATTTAGTCAGTGTGGAAGAACTTGACTGGTCTGTGGAAAGCCAAGTCCTAAACCAAGCTGAACACCTCTGGTGTGACTTTAAATGCAGATCTTGAGCCAAAAACTCTTTACCAAACACCAATGACAATAAAAATTGGTTTTAAGTAAGTTATTTATACATTTTGATGTATTGTGTCAATAGGAAATATCAGTTTACATTTCCAAACATTAATTTAGCCATTAATTGGAAATGTAAACTGATATTTCCTACTGACACACTACAGCAAAAGATATAAATAACATAACCAATTTTTAGCTGGTGAAAATACTAGTGTTTTAATCATTTTGGCCACTACTGTATATATAAATCAGCATCAGAAAGTAACTGATTTCCACTGGGGCATTTCTTCATTTCTTACTTGATGGCAATTTTATAACTACCTTAACTCGCATAACAAATTAAAGGTTGAAGCTGCAATGTCATGCAATGGCAGCTTGTTTATGCTGCTGAGAGAATTTGCGAATTCACATTCATCAGAATTCAGTCAATGAGCGTGCACAACTCTGAACACCTAACTCTGGAACAACTCTCTTCGAGGTGATAAGAAATAGGTTTGCTGCGATAAGTCAAGTCAAGTCACCTTTATTTATATAGCGCTTTTAACAATACAGATTGTGTCAAAGCACTTAACAGTATCAAATTGGAGGATAGAGTGTCAGTAATGTATAATGATAAGATTAAACACTCAATAGTGTTATAGACGTATTGGCAGTGTTGCTGGTGTTAAGCCGCAACTAGTGTTGTCACGGTACCAAAATTTCAGTATTCGGTACTGATACCAGTGAAAATCCAAGGTTCTCGCTACCAATTTCGGTACCAAAGCAAAACACAAAAACATGCTAATTGAAAAACACACTTTTTAATAAAGTAAAAAAAAATAAAATGTACAAAAAAATCAATGCCATTCTTTATACTTATTTAAAATTGTGTTTCAAGTTTTTTCCGAAAGTAATAAAATTATGATTTAAAATAAAATTTAATTTGTTTTTTTGATTAATGAAATTTAAACACATTTAATTTTGTTGGTAAATAAAGGGGATTTACTATTAAAATTAAAATATGGAAGAAATCTTGTGTGATTATTTCTTCAAAAATAAAGATTTATAAATTTTTTCAACAGTAGTAATAGTATCACATACATTCTACTAAATAAAAGTAATATATTTCTGGCACAATGTCTTTAAGATAAACTTTTATTTTGACGGGTTGCCGTGAATACCTTTAAATTCCTGTGTGTAGCTATATGATATGAGGATAGGTTTACTCAAATGAAACGGTAAAATGCTCGTGAAGTGACTCAGTTCTGGAGATGTTGTTTATGTATTTATGTCCTCATTGAGATGGCAGATGCTGAAATCACCTCAGACTCGCAGAACATGCAGGATTCATATTTGAATTGACTTTTGCGGCTTAATATTTACAGATACTAATCCATATTGCGATTTGATTTAAGTGTAATGACCTACTTTTGATTAATTCATCCAAACTTTGACAAATTCCGTGACATTCCGTGTTAAACTGTAAATTCCGTTTTTAAAGCTGGACTCCCGAGATTCCGTTCGCGTTTTCTGCATCTCGGAAATCATAGGTCCGTACGCGTCACGAACTGGGTTGACCGGGTACTCGGTACCACCGGTACTTAAAAAAACCTGATACCGTGACGTTTTCATTTTTTTAGTACCGACTTGGTACCGAAGTACCGGGTCTTTTGACAACACTAGCCGCAGCACCGGTTGTGTCACTTGCCCACCGTCATTTTGATTTTTTTATAGTAATAAAAATTATTTAGTTCAGTTAGAGAACAGACACTACTATTAAAAACTGAATGCAGCTGCTACGTGAGGAGAGTGAGTTGAGTTGGCTGACAAGAAGAGTGAGGTAAGACAGACAACATGATAGCTGATAGATGATTTAGTTTCAAAACAAAATGCAAAAGCGCATGTTTAGCAATATTTTGGATTTTGAAAAGCCTGTTGACTTTTGCCATTTATCTAAGGTAATTTTGGAAGTTTTTTTTAAACATTTGTTTCTTATTCAATTGGTTCCACAATTTTTGCAGATTTTTACTTTATTTAAACTTTGTGCAATTTATTTATTTTATTTGACAAATGTGTATGGAGTGCCTCCAAGCATTCTTATTCGTTTTGCTAATAAATGCATGGCACCTTTAAGCTATTTAAAAGCGAGGAAAAGAGGGAAAACTCAAACAAACTAAAAATGAACAATTGCTTTATGTCGGATTGCCGCTAATTTGAAAGTGAAAGTAAAATGTGCACCCCGCTTTTACAAGATATTTAAAAGCGAAGGAAAGTGAGAAAAAGAGAGAAACCAAATCAGGTGGCCAAAATCAACAGTTTGGTAATTTCTGAAAAAAAAAAAAAAAAAAGAACGCACTATCGAGCTCAGCAACATAAAAGGCCTGGATGTCCACAGAGGACAACAGTGGTGGATGATTGGAGAATCCTCTCCATGGTAAAGTAAAAAAAAACCCTTTCACAACATCCAGTCAAGTGACGAACACTCTCCAGGAGGTAGACGTGCCACTGTCAAAGTCTACAATCAAGAGACTTCACAAGAGGAAATACAGAGGCTTCACCACAAGGTGCAAATAAGGCCTGATTAGACTTTGCCAAAAAAAAAAAAAAACACATTTAAAAAAGCCAGACCATTTCTGGAAAACATTCTTTGGACGGCTGAAATTAATATCATACTGTACCAAAATGACGGGAAGAAAAAAGTACGGAGAAGGCTTGGAACAGCTCATGATCCAACGCATACAACATCATCTGTGAAAAGGTGCAGTATGATCGCATGAGCATGCATGGCTTCCAGTGGCACTGGGTTACTGGTGTTTAGTGATGGCGTGAAAGAGGACAGAAGCAGCCAGAAGAATTTTGAAGTGTATAAGGATATACTGTCCGCCCAGATTCAGTTAACCCCCTCTGGGGTCGACAAACACATATATGCGTTTTGAGGCAGATTTTCCTGATAAGGCCGACATGAGCTTGAATTACTCTGCCATTTTTGATCGTACAGATAAGAGCAATACACCATTCGAATCTGTAAGGGGTCTACTTTTATTTGTATACACTCATAATAACAACTAAACTTTGTGCTTTTGAAGAATAAAGAAAACAAACACGGTGCGCTCTCTGTCTTCTCCGTCTCCGCGAACTGCTTTTTGAAACACATCACTAAAATGAACTGTAACTCAGCAAATTCTTCACACAGAGACAAGAGACATATATCTATAGAAAGCTTGACATGTCTACTTCAAATGAAGTAAGTCTTACCGAAAACAAATATTCTGTAATAAAGTAATCCGTATGAAACCAAGGACATGTCCAGTTTTTCCGTCTGGTCTCATTATCTCTAATTAGGTCACGCCCACGCGCTGCTCGCGCTTTTGTTATTACAAATCTCCACGCGAGCCACGCGGCATGTAAACGCCCACACCACCGTGAACAAAGCAGAAACGCGTTCATCTCGGATACTTCTCAGTTTTGGAAGAACACGCTGTGAGGAATAAGCCTTGTATTTACCTCAGAAACGCGCTGAGAGGAAAAAGAGTTGTATTTACCCCCAGAAGACGCGTTGAGAGAAAAAAGCTTTGTTTACCTCTCAAACCGAACGCGAGCGCAGCTGGAGCCGGCAGAGGAGGAGATACTTTATACCGAGTAAGTAATGTTTCTTATTGGCATTCGATAATGTGTTGTGTTGTGACAAAGTTGAACTCATTTACTAGGTGAACTTTTCCCAAACTATAACTCCAGAATAAAATGTGTGAAATGGAGTGCAACATTTTGAAATATGATAGGCAACTTTTCATTGCATTTAAATGTTGCACGACGTGAGGATAGTTATATGTTCTATGCTTTATTTGTTTTGAATAGTACAAATATGTAGGCCTATATATTATAATAAATATAATGTACTGTTTTTGCTGTACTTTGGATTAAATGGATGCAGGCTTGGTGAGCTGAAGACACTTCTTAAAAAAAAATAAAATAAAAAAAAAACATTACAAATCTTACCGTTTAAATAATTTGACTGGTAGTGTATGTATTGTCACGATGTTTGCTTTGTCTTTGTCTGTTCATTGTGTTGCTCACATCTGTTTTGTGTTTTCTCATGCAGTTTCTGCTGTCTCCCGTTTTCCTGGGTTCCAGTTTACTGCCACTGTTTTGGATATTGCACCCATGATGTCTTGACTCTTCTGTTGTTTATTTGTTTGTTTGTTCCTAATAAACTGTTTAACTGCACTCGCAAGTGAATCTCAAGTTATTTTATGTGATAGTTATATGTATACACATTTCTTTTTTCCTCGCATTCTTTCTTGTAGCAATTCCCTCTCAGTCACACACCTGACTCAATGGCTCATTATGGAGCTCATTATGCGGGCCTTTGTCTTCTCAGCTGTGAGTCACAGCATTATCCAGGATAGTTCACGCCCTCTCGCATAGACCCTTTCTACTCAAAAAGTGACTTAGAAAATTTAAATCAATATATTGTTTTCTCTGAATGAGTGAGTTAGATTATTTTCAGATCATTTTGAAGCAAATATTCTAGGCTACAAGATCCAGTTCTCAAAAGTCTTGTGAACAAATGTTTTGTATGTGTTTTATGGCCTTATTTCAGTTACTTTAAAAAAAAAAAGAAATTTTCTAACCATGCATAAACGTTGTTTTCTCAAAAACACAAGTCACGTACGTACATGCTGCTCACATATTATTGTAGCCCAGTTTGTGCTGAATACAGTGTTTTTAGACTTTAGCCATTAAAATGTTTATAAGCAACTGAAAAAAGCAAAAATGTCAGGGCATGTCAAAACTTCTCCGGGGCCCCAAAACACCCTCAGACCCCAGAGGGTTAAATGGAATAAAGCTGATTGGGCAGTGCTTCATAGTACAAATGGACAATGACCCAAAACATACAGCAAAAGCAACTCAGGAGTTTTTAAATGGTAAAAAAGTGGAATATTCTGCAATGGCCAAGTCAGTCTCCTGATTTCAACTCGATTGAGCAGCATTTCACTTGCTGAAGACAAAACTAAAGGCAGAAAGACCCACAAACAAACAACAACTGAAGTCAGCTGCAGTAAAGGCCTGGCAAAGCATCACAGAGGAAACCCAGTCTCTGGTGATGTCCATGAGTTCCAGACTTAAGGCAGTCATTGCCTGCAAAGGATTCTCAACAAAATATTAACCCTCTATGGCAAGCAACAAACTAACTTTTTGGACCTCTCACCACCCCCTTAATTTTTTTAATAAAAAAAATATACATATATAAAATCACCTGACATGTCTGTTCAATGAAATGAGGGTCTAAAGTGGGTGTGGCCTTTTTGGAGGGTGTGGGGCAATCCTGTCAGGAAGCAAAGCCACATGGGACACAGTGCCATCAATTGGTAAGATCACTTTTTAATAGGGATGCACCGATACCACTTTTTCCAGTACTTGCCCAATACAGACACTTTTATTTTTGGTACTTGCCGATACCGATATTTTCGTTGCATTTGTACATTTTTCAAATATTGGGTACAGCAACCAAAAGAGTATGTATAATGTTAATTGGTTAACTTCATTTATCAAATAGATACAGTTAAACCAAAATTTATTCAGACACCTTCAACATTTCTCACATCATCACAGTTTATGGTAATAAAATATGACAAGAACTCCGAGTTAAACTGTGTCAGAACAAATTCAGCTTGATGTCAGATAACTTTGATACAAAGGTATGTGATGGATTACAATCAACCAAAATTATTCAGACAGCTGTTAGTATGGCAATATTTACACAACTATCAATACTTTGTCAGGCCGCCCTTAGCCTCAATGACAGCCTGTAGTCTCCTGGGCATGCTGTCAACCAGGTTCATGCAAACCTGAACTTACATTTTTTTCCCTGACTCTGTCTGAATAATTTTTGGTTCCAAATTTGTATAAATTTTATTGGTGTATGAACTGTATGAAGAATTTTTGGGTATAATATGCGACAATTTACTTTATTTTGCCATCCTCACTTACATAAATTAACTATAATGTCCTGCACCCACTAGTAAAAAATATCAAAAATTATATTTGGTCTCCGAATAATTTTTGGTTTGACTGTATATCCTTCGGTTATTTTTCACACTTAATTATGCACATTAAAATGTATTTTACAAGTTTTTGTTAATTTCAATGTTCATTTTTTTTTTTTTTTTTTTAATTAATTTAATAGCATTACAGCTGCTCCATTGCAGCGGCTTAGTACTGTCATCACGCGTTTTGAAATGGAAGTCTTTTTTTTTTTCATCTGAAACGTGCGATTTATATTTCAAAGCCACTCATATAATGCAGAAACACTCATGAAGCAAGCAAAACGCGCGCACGTATTTGTACTGGTGCACAATGAGAGGGACAAGTACAGTACAGCCTAGCGCATTTCACACTGCTAGATTCACTTTCGCCAGAAAGTCCTGTATGCTTAAGTTTGAAAATAAATTATGTTTATAGTGAAAGCCCCTATTAATTGTCTTATATTTACGATTTAGTTTTAATTCAAATGATGCGTGCGAACATCAATAAAGATCACACAACATAAGTGCACACTCTCTCTCTCTCTCTCTCTCCCTCCCTCCAGTTAAGTAACTTGTGCATTGTTTTACTTACTTGTTTTCGACATATCCAACCAAAATACAAACTTTCCAGTGATGTCTGTGAGAAAGGGATATTCACTCGACAAGCTCGCGCATCTGCGCATCTGCGCCCGCGTGCTCAATCCACTCAGCGTTCTTTGTTTATCAGCTCACGCACATCAGCTGTACAGGCATTAATACTGAATGTTTAACATTATTCATTGAATACATCTGCTTTGTAGACATCCTTTATCTCTAATAACTCCATTTCTGCTGCCTGTTGTTCTGTTTTCGGTGTTTCTTTGTCTGAATATGGCACTTATCACATGCTGTGTGATATTGGGGCATTTTAACGAGTACAGGAGCTCAGTATCGGTACATCCCTACTTTTTAACATGTTTAAATTTAAATAACTTTATTATATATATATATATATATATATATATATATATATATATATATATATATATATATATATATATATATATATATATATATATATATATATATATATATATATGTGCATTAGTATGTAAGGAAGTATGTTTGATTGATTGTTTAAAGACTTATTTTTATTTACATACTAAAACTGTTTTTTTTGTTTGTTGCCTCAGGGCAACATTGTGCAGTTAGACCACTTTTGTTTAGCCAATATCATGCTATAGGGTGGAGATGTGCTCAGATGCATAATCAGGAATATGACGCATTCATGTCCTCCTGGGCAGTTTTTACAAGCTCAGAAAACTCATAGAATGTGCATTATGGTTATTACTATTGTTATTATTATTATTATTATTATTATTATTATTATTATTAATAATGTCACAGAGAATTATGGGAAATGTAATTTTGTCACTCAAGCATATCAGCTCATAAACTGGTTAAATGAGTGGTGTTTTCTGGCAAAATTGATCAGTCTTCATTAACAGTACACATAATGTGCACACACACAGACATTGGGCTTCCTTGTTTTACTGTATGGGGATATTCCATAGAAGTAATGATTTTTATTCTGTACAAACTGTAAATTGTAGCCCCTACCCCTCACAGAAAACTTTCTGCTATTTCAGAAAGAAAAAAAAAAAAGGAAAAGAATTGTATGATTTATTAGCTTGTTTCATCATTGGTTAAATTTAAAAAATAGTTAAATTTAAAAAAATAAATAAATAAGTAAATGCATACATACACTGCCACTCAAAATTTTGGGATAAGTATTTAAATATATTTTAAAATAGAATTTATTTCTGTGACGCAGCGCTGAATTTTCAGCATCATTACTCCAGTATTTAGTGTCACGTGATCCTTCAGAAATCATTCTAATATGCGGATTTATTATCAGTTTTGAAACTGCTGTGCTGCTTCATATTGTTTTTGGAACATGTGATACTTTTTTCTTTGATTCTTAGATGAATACAAAAGTTAAAAAGAGCAGCATTTGTTCAAAATAGAAATCTTTTCTAACAATATAAGTCTTTACTATGACTTTTTATTCATTTAACACATCCCTCCTGAATAAAAGTATTAATTTCTTTAAAAGAAAAAAAAAAGGAAAAATAAATGTACTGACCCCAAACTTTTGAATAGCATTGTATATTGTAACTAGTGTTGTCAAAAGACCCGGTACTTCGGTACCAAGTCGGTACTAAAGAAATGAAAACGTCACGGTACCAGGTTTTTTGAAGTACCGGTGGTACCGAGTACCCATTCGACCCGGTTCTTGGCGTATGATTTCCGCGATGCAGAAAATGCGGACGGAATCTCGGAATCCAGTTATAAAAACGGAATTTACAGTTTAACGCGGAATGTCACGGAATTTGTCAAGGTAGGTCATTTCACTTAGATCAAATCGCGATATGGACCAGTATCTGCAAATATTAAGCCGCAAAAGTCGATTCAAATGTGAATCCTGTATGTTCTGCGAGTCTCTGTGGGAATGAATGAACGGCAGAGACCCGCGGTTTTGTTTACTATACACTGAAGCGCCAGTGACACTCGCAGTGATTTCAGCATCTGCCGTCTCAGTGAGGAAATAAATACATAAACAACATCTCCAGAACTGCTCTGAGAGTCACCTCACGAGCATTTTACCGTTTCATTGAGTAAAACCAGCGTCAATTTAAATGTATTCACGGCAACCCGTCAAAATAAAAGTCCGGTTTAACTAAAGACTTTGTACCATTAGGCTACTATTATTTAGTAGAATGTATGTGATAGGCTACTGCTACTACTGTTGAAAAAATTAATAAAACTTTATTTTTTAAGAAATAATCACTCAATATTTCTTCCATGTTTTAGTTTTAATTTTAATAGTAGCCTAAATCCCCTTTATTTACCAAAAAAAAAAAAAAGTTTAAATTTCATTAATTAAAAGACAAATTAAATTTGGGTGAAATTTGTTTACTGTTTTTCATACTTTTATTACTTGCGGAAAAACTTGAAACACAATTTTAAATAAGTATAAAGAATGGCATTGATTTTTATACATTTTATTTTTGTTTGACTTTATTAATTTAAAAAGATTTTGTTTTTTAATTAGCATGTTTTTGTGTTTTGCTTTGGTACCGAAATTGGTACCGAGAACCGTGGATTTTCACTGGTATCGGTACCGAATACAAAAATTTTGGTACCGTGACATCCCTAATTGTAACAATTTCTTTTTTAAATAAATGCTGTTCTTTTTTACCTTTTTATTAATCCGAGAATCCTAAAAAAAATATCAGAGGTCCTCAAAAAAATATGAAGCAGCACAACAGTTTCCAACATTGAGTATAAATCAGCATACACTGAAGACTGGAGTAATGATGCTGAAAATTCAGCTTTGATCACAGCAATAAATTATACCTTAAAGTATATTAAAATAGAAAACTGCTATTTTAAATTGCAATATTTCACACAATAACAGTTTTTTTTTTCTGTATATTTGATCAAATAAATACAGCCTTGATGAGCAAAAAAAAACTTCTTACTGATCCCAAACATTTGAGCGGCAGTGTATAAATATATGACAAATATGACTTAAAATTATCTTTTGGGGGATAATATCTCAGCCAAAATCAATGTGTGATTAATTCATCTGCACATCATGTAATTAATTTAATTTTTTTAATCGCTTAACAGCCATAATTTAAAATTCAAGAAAACTCAGTTTAAAGGATTAAAAAAAAAAAAGCAGGATGTTTCTAAAGTCAACGAGTAATCATGTTAAATACCCGTGACCTCAATATGGACCAAAATAATTGTGATTATAATTTTTGCTATACTCAAGAAACTAAAAAAAGGTGGAATAAGGTGCAATAAGACTGAATTTGCCAAACCGGTTTCAAGCATTCAAGTTTGAGCCGCCCGTCTCATTTTGCACAGTAGTTCCTGGCAAATGGTCTCAATGGCAAAATCCTTGCAGTGCACTGGAACGTTCACTCCCTGAAAAATCCAACAATGCACCACAAAAACTAGGGAGCATCAATGCTCACTAAGCTCCCTTACTGGAAATATAAAAATATAATATAAATATAATGACACAATAGAACATTTGAAAAGTGAGCTAGGGTACATTCCAGTGATTCAATTCGTGTACACGATATACTCATTCACAAGCTCGGGAGCTAGGGAGCTGATTGAGATGCACCCAATGTTTTTACATAACATTGGGGAAGAAAAAAATATATATATTTATTTATGACATTACAGCTCTCTTCAGGTATAAAAGACAACTTAGTTCAATCAACAAATGATCCAAGATCGAGATAACAATGCTGTGGATATTGTTTTGGGCTCATTTGTCACACAAAATGTCAACTGGGGTGCAGTGATTTACCAAAATATAAACCAGGTGGATTAATTGGCCAATATTTGGCCATTTGACAGTATTATATTGATTATATCAAACAGCCACCCTGGTATCTAGACACTGTAATCTGCATCAATCACTAAAACAACCATATAGGTTGCACACATTGCATAATACATATTGTATCCGGCAAACTCCTTTTCACTCCTTAAATGATATTAAAATAACTAATCTGCAAAATGCAGCTAAAATCCATAAAATGGCTTGGTCATGTTAAAACAAGCATAATTCCATGCAGCTAGGCTTGCTTTATCCCTTAATGTACAAGAAACATAAAAAGCCTTCATCTTTCTGTTGAATTATATAAGCTCATTTGACACAGCTGGACATTGGATCTAATCTGCATCCCATTTCATTCATAGCAGATGAAAGAGCATCCCTTGGCTGTTTGAATGACCCCACTCTGGCTGGAGTTGTCTGCTGAAGATGCATACAGACATCAACAGCAGATCAAATGTTAGCTCTCTGCTGGAAACTAGCAACGACAAGGTTCAATTCCTATTGCATATTTATGATGAGAATCGGAATATTAGATAAAATTAGATTTAGATGTTCAAGACTGAGTTATCTTATTTAAACCTCTCATATCTAGTGTCTGGTGTTCCCATTGTGGCATTGTCATGCTATGATCCAAAGAGCTGAGGCCTTCTGGAAAAAAAAGTTAAATGGATGCCTGTGAGTCTGGCAAAGAATCTCCAAATTATTTGAAATACATCATTCCACTGTAGATTTCAAACGACTGCCAACTTGTACAGGACTGGCCATCCCAGCAAATTCAGAATAAGAGCAGGCCGTCTGGTACAAAAAACGTCTTCAAGAACCCAAAAATATAAATCAAAGGATCTGCTAGCAAGTCTTGAAAATGTTGGTGTCAAAGTGCATGCATCTACAATGAGAAAGACAATGCCAAAGTCTGATCTGCATAGGAGGCATGACAGGAAAAAGCCTTTGCTGTCTAAACTGAAGATTAAAGGGATAGTTCACCCAAACATTTTTATTTTGTCATTAATTACTCACCCTCGTAAGGAAGAAGGGATTTGGAGGAGAACAATTGTTAAATAAAGTTGTTATTTTTGTTTTCTTTGCACACAAAAAAAATATTCTCAAGCTTCCTAAAATTATGGTTGAATCACTGATGTCACATGGACTGTTTTACTCATGTCCTTACTACATTTCTGGGTCTGGAAACATTTCAGTTACACTGCTCTCTATGAAGGGTCAGAAAGCTCTCGGTTTTCATCAAAAATATCTTCATTTGTGTTCTGAAGATGAACAAAGGACTTATGGGTTTGGAACGATATGAGGGTCAGTGATTAATGATATAATTTTAATTTTTGGGTGAACTATCCCTTTAAAGCAAGACCTGTTGGAATAATGTGCTCTGGACAGATGAATCAAAGATTCAGATAGGGGACAATTATGCAAAATGCCTACAAGCAGCCATTTCTGCTAAATGTGGCAACACTAGCTACTGAGACCAAGGATGTACTTACTTTTTCCACAGAAAAAAAATAAATCACACCTATTGATATTTCAGTAACACTTTACAATACAGGTGCACAAATATGCATTAATTCATGCTTAACTAATGCACAGATATTCACCAGTTAATGTATAACTCATGAACAGCTAAACCATTTATTAATGATTACTACATTAGCAACTAATGAACATTCTATATGATTAATAGCTTATGAATTATGATTATGAATCAATAAATTGTTATTAGTTAAATATGTCGTAATGATTAGTTCCCTAATAACATATTATATTAACTAATGATGTGAATTCATATATGTTAATTGTCACAGTGGTCAAAGCTACAGTTTCTCACAGAAGTGAGTACACCCCTCGCATTTTTGTAAATATTTTATTATATCTTTTCATGTGACAACACTGAAGAAATTACACTTTGCTGCAACGTAAAGTAGTGAGTGTACAGCTTGTATAACAGTGTAAATTTGCTGTCCCCTCAAAATAACTCCACACACAATCATTAATGTCTAAACCGCTGGCCACAAAAGTGAGTACACCCCTAAGTGAAAATGTTCAAATTGGGCCCAAAGTGTCAATATTTTGTGTGGCCACCATTATTTTCCAGCACTGCCTTAACTGGAGTCCTCTTCCACTCCTCCATGACGACATCACGGAGCTGGTGGATGTTAGAGACCTTCGGTTTGAGGATGCCCCACAGATGCTCAATAGGGTTTAGGTCTGGAGACATGCTTGGCCAGTCCATCACCTTTACCCTCAGCTTCTTTAGCAAGGCAGTGGTCGTCTTGGAGGTGTGTTTGGGGTCGTTATCATGTTGGAACACTGCCCTGCGGCCCAGTCTCCGAAGGCAGGGGATCATGCTTTCCTTCAGTATGTCTCAGTACATGTTGGCATTCATGGTTCCCTCAATGAACTGTAGCTCCCCAGTGCCGGCAGCATTCAGTGAAGGCAAGACACACTTGTCTTTGTACTCCTCACCTGGTTGCCACCACACACACTTGACACCATCTGAACCAAATAAGTTTATCTTGGTCTCATCAGACCACAGGACATGGTTCCAGTAATCCATGTCCTTAGTCTGCTTGTCTTCAGCAAACTGTTTGCGGGCTTTCTTGTGCATTATCTTTAGAAGAGGCTTCCTTCTGGGACGACAGCCATGCAGACCAATTTGATGCAGTGTGCGGCGTATGGTCTGAGCACTGACAGGCTAACCCCCCACCCCTTCAACCTCTGCAGCAAAGCTGGCAGCACTCATACGTCTATTTCCCAAACACAACCTCTGGATATGACGCTGAGCATGTGCACTCAAATTCTTTGGTCGACCATGGCGAGGCCTGTACTGAGTGGAACCTGTCCTGTTAAACCGCTGTATGGTCTTGGCCACCGTGCTGCAGCTCAGTTTCAGGGTCTTAGCAATCTTCTTATAGCCTACTCCATCTTTATGTAGAGCAACAATTATTTTTTTCAGATCCTCAGAGAGTTCTTTGCCATGAGGTGCCATGTTGAACTTCCACACCTGAGACCTTGTAACACTTAGGGGTGTACTCACTGTTGTGGCCAGCGGTTTAGACATTAATGGCTGTGTGTTGAGTTATTTTGAGAGGACAGCAAATTTACACTGTTATACAAGCTGTACACTCACTACTTTACATTGTAGCAAAGTGTAATTTCTTCAGTGTTGTCACATGAAAAGATATACCGTATTGACCCGAATATAAGACGATGTTTTTTCCTTGGAAATGCATCTGAAAAAACGCGTTCGTCTTATATTCAGGGTCTAGACTTTGACATGTCAATAATACACCTACAACAATAGGTGGCGCCAAAAATGAAAGTGTGTGCCATGAAATATGTAATGTAATGTGTGTTGTAAAGATCGCGAATGAAAACAAATGAAAAAGAAAAGCTTACAGCAGCATGATCGTGACTGTATGTTAGCCTGAAGGGAACAAACTTCCTCTGTAAGTGATTTTAAAACATAAGACAGTACCCAGATTTGAAGACTACAATAAGATTTCACGTCTACTGATAATAACATTTTGGTAGGCTACTATGAGTTGGATAGCCTAATTGTT
The DNA here is from genome assembly GCF_012432095.1 of Onychostoma macrolepis. NCBI lineage: Eukaryota > Metazoa > Chordata > Actinopteri > Cypriniformes > Cyprinidae > Onychostoma > Onychostoma macrolepis. The sequence continues at coordinate 28,151,451 of NC_081171.1, read as the reverse complement.
ATATAATTCAGATGGGCTACCTGTTATTTCAATGGTATATCAAAATTTTCCAATGTCATTGTTGGTACATTTTACCAGTATTTACCATACTTTCAAAACAAAAATTAGAATTGGAAAAATATGCAATATGAAAATAATTTAAGAATAAATGTGTTTTACAGAGAGAGAAAAAAACAAAACAAAACAAAACAAAACAAGATTTGGTTTTCAAAAAGCCTTTTTCCAACAGGTACATCTGGAAAAAGGGGGGTCGTCTTATAATCAGGGTCGTCTTATATTCGGGACAATACGGTAATAAAATAATTACAAAAATGTGAGGGGTGTACTCACTTCTGTGAGATACTGTATGTACTTCAACTTCCAGTTGTCTGCTTTAATGAATCATTAGCTAATGATTCACAAAGGTATCATTATATTATGACTTTACTTGTTGAGGCACAGAACTGTTAACTTATTGTTAAGTAATATGTTATTTTGGTTATGGATTTTTGAATTTTGAATTAGTTAGTCATGTGCATCAATTTTCAAAACATCAATTTTATTAAACCAAATGAAATCCAAATTTCTATTAAATCCTTTTTTAAAGCAAAAGTAAAGTGCAACAGAGTGCAAGCAGCATAGTCTTCAGATATTTTCCTTATCTCCATTACGGCCATGCCCCTCCCCCCTATCGATGATCGAAATAAGAAATTGCCAAAAATGCCCATCCCTACACCGTATTGTACAGTGTTACCGATATTTCTGTTGAACAAACAATTTAAAAATCTAATTTTCCTTGTGGTTTTATTCAAGTATATCAACTTTATTAATAAGGCACCATTCCAAAGAGGATCAAATATTCACTTGTCCAAATGTCAAAAAATCCTACAATTTCCATTGGATGCACCTTTTTTTTTCTTTTGTCACATGACTGCATATGTTTTCCATGCTTTGTGTGATGAACAGATCAAACCAAAATGAATCAACTGATTTCTGGTTCCGAACTTGTAATTTCTTGACCTGTCACTGACTTGAAAACAGAACAACATCCACTTGGCCACAGATTTTAAAAGAGCAAACCTGGTTCCATTAGTTACTTTTAACTTATGTCATACCCCTGACGTTTTACATGCTGCTACTGACATGCATCCTTCCTGAGAGAGGAGTCACGGAGAGCTTTCCTCTCTGCTCTGTGCCCAAGTCTGGACCTGGACCCTTCAACTTCCTCCTGCTGGCATGGCCCACACACTTTCCACCCTACATTTCCCATTCCCTCTCATCAGCAGCTGGTGGCCAGGCGGGCGGCCGGGAGAGGCCGCAGCGTGCCACACCACGACCAGGGAGCTAGAAAGAAGCTGTAAATGTTGCCCACATTCAGACGACTAACACATAAAAAGAGAAGAAACAGACAGTCTCTGGTTTATGACTCACATGAAGAAACTCCTTACAAATTCTGTGTGTGTGCGTTGTTCGTAAAGCTGATTTATGGAAGCAGACCCACTCATAAGCACTGTGCAAGTCATGGGATTTAATCATTTAAGTCTCAAGCCATTTGTTGGTTAATTGCCCTGCAGAATGTAAACACTGTGGCGCTTTCAAAACAAGATGTTTGTTTGATCAGCCTGACATGTCAGCTTCTGGGCTTCTAACCAATGGCATGAGTTTGGGGCAGGACTAAAGTCCTTTTAAGGCAAGTCTGTTCACTCTGTGGCCATTTTGGTAATGTTCCCTGGCTGGCATACAGTGTTGCAGTATTACATATTCCAAATCAGCTATAACATCTGACAAAAATGTTATCATTTTGTTTCTTTAACTCGGATCGGGATAAAAATACTATTTTTCAGGCTGGACGAGATAATGCACACACATGCTACAGAAGCAAAAACAGGTCACTTGTAGCACATACAGTAAATGACACGCTGCACCAGTCAATTTGTTACTACAGTAACTTACAGCAGTGCAGTATTACAATACTGCTAGTTAGTGAAAACAGTGTTACATACAGTACTACTAGACAGGATCTAGCTTGTATGGTCAGGCTGTTTCATGACTCACTTTCAACTTCCAAACATTTAGTTAAATAAATAGTTCACCCACAAATTAACATAAAATCATGTTGTTCCAAACCCAAATGACTTTGTCTTCCACTGCACAGAAACAGAAAATTTAAACTTTTTTCAACAAAATTATAGGGTTCAAAACTTCAAAAACCGTGCAAAAGGAACCATAAAAGTGGTTAGACTCTATATTCCCACTTTCTGAAGCAACAAATACTGGTCTGAGGCTGGATTTATGACAACATAACTTGCTGCTTAACTACCCAAGCACGATGCGTCGCTGGAGAAATTAACCAGCTAGACATGGCTGTTTCTTGAAACTGCAGTAACAAACTCCATCATTGTATCGAACTATCGTTATGACCTCATGCAGTTCAAACTATGCTTCTAACCACAGGGCCAAGGTTGTAGTGCCAACCACACAAGTTTGCTTTGCGCTCTGCAAATGTTCATTAGTACAGTGGTTTCGAGAAACACGGAATCATTGAAATATGTTGGTAACACCATAACTTGGGACCATAGTTTGCTAACAATGCTCTTGGTTCACTCACAAATCCAGCTGATCCGGTTAATGAGTTCAGAGGTGAAGATTTAACTGAAGAGAAGATCATTGGATATGGAATATATTTAAGTCTGTTTCTTGCAATACATCGCATGAGACATATGGGACACTTTTGTGATACTTCTGTTGTGCTTTTGCATCCTTTTTGAAGCTTGATGACTTCAATCTTTTCAACACTTTTTTTTCAGGAAGAAAGTCATAAGGGTTTGGAATGGCAATTTGGAAAGTGAATGATGACAGAATCATCAATTTTGGTGAACCGTTTTAGTAAGACAGTCACAAAACAAGGGTTGGAGGAAAAACCTAGTGTACAGACAGAACAAAAGAATACCAAATATGTACATGACATTCTTTAATTGAGTTTGAAGCTCAAGCAATTGCCATATTTGTTTATTTAAAAAAATAAAATCTAATAATAATAATAATAATAATAATAATAATAATACGTTCTGTCATTTTAACACATTAATGTAATTAATTAGTTATGGGGGGGGAGGGGGGCATCACCTCTTTCGCAAGCACTTAACCACCCCACAACCTTAAGCCAATGTACATAAACACACACACCAAAAAAAATGTAAAAAAAAATTTCTCTTCTTTTTCTTCTCTAGGATGCACCAAAGGAGGATACCGAACACGGCTTTTCGCTTTTTTTCTCCCCTATGTATTTTGTCCATTTTTTTCACCATTGCATAAATTAAATAGCCCGACTCGTGCGTGTATTAGAAATCATAACGTTCTGCTGTTTATTTATTAATTGTTTAAGGCCATTTCACGATTTCAATCATCATACAGTAACCAGCAACAACCACCTTTCCTCTTTTCATCGGAGACATGCGATGCAGCATTAAACAAGTTTCCCGCTGTCGGTGCTTGTAATGATTTTTGTGTCTTTCTTGGACAGTTTTAAATGCTTCCACACTGCCAACATTTTGGCTGCATTAGTGCGTACCTCTATTTGATCATGTCACATCATTGTTCGGTACAACAGGGTTGCTGCAGGATTTTTAACCTCAAATTTAAGACTTTTTAAGACCTTTAAGACCTGCACAAATAAAATTAATACCATATGAGCAGGGTAGGGCAATGTCTATGGTTAACTGTAAAATGAATGTAAAAAGCATGATTTACAGTTCAGATAGAAGTTTTCACAAAACAAAGTTTTATAAAATTATACACTTCACATTTCAGCCTTTAAACCATTTTTTAAGAAAATGGATGAGTCAAAAGTATTAATTATTATATTAATTTAAACAATTATCAATAAATTATTATATTAATTAAATAACATACAAACACATTTTACTGTTTATATTTTTATAATGGATTATCTCCTTATCGATCCACCAGTTCACATTTACAGCTCTGCGTGTTTGCGGGGTAAAAACATGGGTCGAGTTTTGCATTGGTCTGAACAAAAATAACCCAATGTTCCTACAATACTGGAGGCTGCAGTTCTAGGACTGCATAGGACCCTATTTTTTGGGACAGCACCATCTATTCCAACAGAGGAGATCTGATTCAAACAAACAAACAAACAAACAGATGCAAACAAACAGCACATCAGACGTGAAGCGCTGCAGCTAATTAACTGAAGTCTCGTACAGACAAGTCTTCTTTCCAAGAAAACTGAATTTTAAACCAGAATATATTGAATATATTGAAATAAATTAGGTTAAATATTTCAAGAGGGTTACCAACGGGTATGTTTAGGGTTAGGAGTTGGTTAGGACAATAATTAAGTGTATAAAATTAAATAACTTCATAATTCCTTAAAAATAATAATATACAGAATTGAATAGCAAGTGCTATAAAATAGTATGAGCCACTAATATATAGTCATTTAGCAGACGCTTTTATCCAAAGCGACTTATGAGGACAATGGAAGCAATCAAAATCAACAAAAGAGCAACGATATGCAAGTGCTATAACAAGTCTCATTTAGCCTAACGCAGTACACGTAGCAAGAGATTTTTTTTTTAAATTATATAATAAATAAAAATAAAACATAGAATAAAAAAAGAATAGATCAAGCTAGTGTTAGAGGTCTTTTTTGCTTTTGTTAATTGTATAATAAATAAAAAGAAAACAGATAGAATACAAAAAGATTAGAAAAGCTAGTGTGCAAGTCTAAAAGGGACAAGTTTTTTTTTTTTTTTTTTAAGAATAGTATTAGAATAGAGAGAGGTGTGATGTTCTTCATTCTCTCTTACTTTCTTTTTGGCTCATTAAAAATTAATCTTGCTGCCGTGTTCTGGATTAATTATAAAGGTTTGATAAGACTGGCTGGAAGACCTGACATAATACATACATACAAAAAATAAATAAATAAAATAATTAAAAAACACACACACAAACAAACAAACAAAAAAAAGCTATAGGGCCCTAGAAATCCAGTTCTGAAACTATAGCCTCCGGTATTGCAGGAATACCCTACTCACAACAACAGCCTTATTGAACATGCAGATTCATTCTCTGCCAGCAGGAGGCGCTTTCGAACTGTTTCCCTGGTAACGGCAGAACACAAAGCAGCTCAGCACTGGACTTTGAAACATGCAGCGCTCATATTTATTTATAGCCTTTTGAAGTTTAATCGTCACATTAAGCTGTATAGCGATTCTGGCCTGTACCCAAATTTAAGACCTCTTCAAATCATAATTAAGACTTTCTTGTACAATTTAAGACTTTTTATGACCTTAAATTTGATAAAGTAAATTTAAGACTTTTTAAGGACCCGCGGGAACCCTGTACAATTTATTCTGTCTTTTCGCTTGTTCAATTTCGGTTGCCGAACATTCGGTGCATCCCTATAATTTAGTGTTACATGATCCTTCAAGAAATCATTCCAATGCTGATTTGCTGCTGAGGAAACATTTAAATACACACATACAAACACACACACACACACACACACACACACACACACACACAAACACAGACACACGCACATATATCTACATAGAGATTCTAGCAAACATCTCCGTATGATTGAAAACTAAACAGTTAAAGAAAATGTTCAAAAAAAAGTTAATTCTAGAATGTTTCTGTATTATTTAGGCTATTACTTTATTTTTATTTTTTTTATATATATAGTTTAATAGAAATCATACCTTGTAATTGACAAATGGAAGGAAAAAAACTGTATCTTCTTTGTTTTCATTTGTGGGGGAGATGCTTATACTGTGTATATACAGTATCTATAAATAAAAATAACTATAAGTCAAGGTGTGATACAAAACAAGAACACATGGAGATACCAAAAGACCACTATATCAGTTCTCCTGACCGGACCATACAGATCCATTCAGAATTACTAAACACAGCAAAATAAAAACGTTCTAAATGCAGGTCAACATCAGTGAACGGCATATAACTCTGGGGAACAGAGGGACTTTTTCATGTGTCCCTTATCCACCTTTTTCTTGCCATAAAAATGCCATAAATTCTATGGGTCTAGCTTCCGGTCTCATCCGCGTCCAGCTATTTTTAGCTGTACAAAACAGTTAGATTTTCTGCTTGATATTGAAAATGTGTGTGTCTTACGATATTATTTTAATGTATTTTCTTAATTACGAATAGAGGTCGACCGATAGTGGATTTTCCCGATACCGATAGCTAGGTTGGACCACAATGGCCGATACCGATTAATCAACCGATAGTTTTTAAAATGGATACTGAACGAAAACTAAAATAGAGCTTTACTATTTTTGAAAAGCAGTAACAGTACTGAACCATACTTTGTAAATGAATAAAAATTTTGTATTAATTAATTATTATATTGATCATTAGTTCTTTCATAGTTTACTAATGTTAAAAGAAGAAACTTTAAAATTAAAAAAATGAAGCCTATTAGTAATAGTAAATGTTGAAACGAAATGAACACACTCTAACAAGGAACAATACTTCTACAGCTTTCATTAATGTGAAAAGATCGTTAATGGCTGGTCTATGTGGCTAATACAGTATATTGGGCAGGACATCCAAACGCTCGCCTATCATTCATCGACCTCAAATATGACTCATCTAAAATATGTAAGTAGCAGCAACTTTACACGGGCGCTCAATCTAATGCTAACCTAGAAAAATGTGCTACTCAAGTGTCTGTGTGGAGTTTGGAAGCTGTTTGGAAACAGTAGCGCTCACTGCAGGACAGATGGATGCGCCGTGCGCTCACTTATTCTCAGACTATGTATGAAACATGCATACAGGTGCATCCACTACTGCGGAGATGATGAGTCAATGTCGCTGACTTCATCTCTTAAACCGAAAACAAAGAAAGCACTAGGCTAGTTTATCAACGAATTATTAAAATGTTAATGCAGCCTCCTTACCGTTTTTCCCTGACACATTCACAATCATACTTCTGCCGGTGCGCTGTGAAAAGGTTTAACTATTTGTGCGCTTGAGCGCTCATTAAGCAATGTAGGCAATTAAAGGCTCATTATTATGATTTAAATGGTTAATAAATGTGTGATTAGTCGACTAATGCTTCAAATGAACAACTCCTAGTTGACCAGAAAAATTGAGGGCAGCCCTAGTTCCTTATTAGCCATATAAATGTGGGGAAAATAGGACCCTGGGATCATGTTACCTTCAGAACATAGAACCATAGAATCCTTGAAACTTAGGATCCTGGGAACATAGGACACCTTTTCATGTGTTCCTTATAAGCCATAAGTTCCAATAAATGTGGGGAACATAGGACCCTGAGAGCATAGAACCATAGAAACATGGAATCCTAGAAACTTACGACCCAGGGAACATAGAACACTAAAAAAAATAGGACCTTGGGAACATAGGACCTTTTTCCTTATGATCTATAAAGTGAAGAACATAGGAAAAAATTTCAGGTGATGTTTTAGGAAATTCAATTACTTGTTTTCCATTTAGAATTCTTCCGCACCATTGTTCTTCTTATTGTTAATGAGAGTTACTCATATGTTGTTCAGTCAGTCAGCAGAACCATCACAAACTAGGGATGTGCGCTACCACTAATTTGACTGTCGTTTAAACGGAAGTTTTGTATCCGCCTAGTTGACTAGTCTAAAAGCTAGAAACCCCCAAAAAATGACAAAAGAAAAAAAACTGTACGTGTATAACAGCCTACACTTGAAATACTTGATCTTTGCATCACACTGTCAAATCCCTCAATGAAATCTGCTAAAAATAGGTCACGATTATGCCGTATGCTTGCCTCACGTTATCATCATTTCATTTTAGGCGGTCGTCAAACAGAAAATAAGGAAGAGCATACTACACTCAACATAAACCAGTGCATAGCTTATTTATTCAGATCAGCTGGAGCAATGCAGAATTGGAAAATAGACTGACAGAATTCTTCATTTTCATATAACGTTAGCCAACATATTAAAACAAGTCAAAAACAATAGGAAAGTTATCAAGGAATAGCATTAAAACGGCTTTTAAAAATGTACTTCATGTTGGCTATATGGTCTAAAAACAAAACCATGCTCGTTTCACTTACTCAGACCATGTGCATTTGTTCAGTGAATTTAACATGTTAACGTGGTCTGGCGAAAGACGGGACTAGACGCGCTCGGCAGGAACTGAAGTTACAGGCACGCAGAGAGATAACTACAAGCAAGCAGACAGTTTCGAAAAGAGCCTGGAAATCCCGCACCACCACCGAAGTGGATGTTAGAGGAATAGACGGTGCGGATGGGATCGCAGACCGCAGCGGCGGTTTGTAGTGTATGACATGATTGACATTTGCTGGCTTTGGCTGCCTCCAAGATAACGCATACGTGCCTGTATTGAACATGATTACACATCGCTCCAGTAGAGTTATTGTAAGCCAATTTGATATTACACAGTTTACACAAAACTTTTCCGTTTCCTTCTAATTCAAAATAATCCCACACCTTGCTGGATCTGCGCATGGTCATTTCGAGCTCGCCGCAACTGACATGAAGAAAACGCATGCGAGGTCTGAGGTAAAAATGTAGTTTCCGCCCAGATACGCTTTTAAAAATATTTATATAATTTAAATATTTTGATATTTATTATTTTTCAAAAGTTTTATTTTAGCTTGTTGTTAAAATGTTTTAAATGTAACGTTAAAATTATGGTAATTTTTTCTCTCTCGTGTAATCGACTATTGATTTCGGTGTCGACTAGCAGGAGCTGTACCATTTAGTCGACTAGACCCGCACATACCTAACACAAACTAGATTAATTATTAATTCATGAACTTGATGTTCCCAGTTTTTTTCTTTCAGTTTTGTTATGAATGATTACTCAAAACACTTATTTATTCAGTGAAGTGCATTTATTTAATTTATGTAATTTATTTGTTCATTTAATTCAAGTGCAACCAATGCCATTTCACATCTTGAACTTGAATGCTATTTTCCTGTGCAGTCTTTAAGTGCAGATAAGCAGTCAAACACTTTGAAAGGGAGAGATTTAAAAATTTGTTAAAGATTTGTTCACGTAAAAGATTCCTTCAAAATCACTGATTCATTCACTAATTAAAAGTCCACTTTCAGAAGCAATTAGGGCTGCACGATATTGGAAAAAACTCACATTGCAATATTTTGTTTTTCTGCGATATATATGTTGCTATATGGAAAAATAAATAAATAAAATAAAAATAACCAGATGACTTGAATAGCTCTATTTGAGGAAAAAAATAAAATAAAATCATAGGTGAGTAAATCAGCATAGGAAGTAAACAAATTACAAGCATAGTTAAATAATAGAACAAAGATACAAATGAAATAAACAGTGATTTGTATTTTAAGGCAAGTCTAACAGTATTCAGGTACAGAAATGGAATAATCATATGTAAAATAACACTGCATAGTCTTCACTGTATAAATTAAATCTAATAAATCTGTGTTAAAGCTACAAAAGTGATTTTTCTCTGTGTTTTGTTGTTTAATTAAAATGACACAGAAAGCAACAGGGACATTAAACTGCTGTAATTGTTATCGTCTTTCTTTCTCAATTGTTTACCTTCACCTAAGACTTAAGCAACTGTTTTTTACAAGGAAGTTAAGTTAAGTTAATGCCACACGCCACTTAAGATGCAGATTTATTTGCTCATCTACATGGACACGTCTATCATGGCTACGAGGACTCTACGGCAAGTCGGAGCATCCAGTTTGCAAGAGCACAAAGATGGCAAAAATAGTTTTGCAAAGTAAACACTGTATATGACTGAAGTGTAACTGCACATGAATTTTGTTCAATAAAATAAAACAAAACAAAACAAAAAAAAGTTGTATCTTAAGGTCTATATCTTCCGGTGCAGCACCGGATGTAGTGTCTGGCGTACTTTTCGATTATTAGGTAATTATTATTAATCTCTTTATCAGAGAGCAACAAAGATGTCTGGAGTACCTAATCATTTTAGAAGATGTCTGAGTGCGATTAGGGATCGCATAAATGCCCAAATTGACAGTATACTCAAATCATCACCACCAGAGCATGGAGAACAAAGTCTTGTAGACAGGTAAGTAAGGAACGGTGGTAAAGTTATTTTAACGTTGGGCATTTCGTGTTTAGAGCCCAAACCAACTCAGATAGGCCCATAAACAAATGCCTTTTACATAGCACAAGATTTAATAATAAAAAATAATAATAATTATAAATTATATTAATATATACATATATATATACAGTGGGTACGGAAAGTATTCAGATCCCCTTAAATTTTTCACTCTTTGTTATATTGCAGCCATTTGCTAAAATCATTTAAGTTAATTTTTTTTCCTCAATGTACACACAGCACCCCATATTGACAGAAAAACACAGAATTGTTGACATTTTTGCAGATTTATTAAAAAAAGAAAAACTGAAATATTACAAGGTCCTAAGTATTCAGACCCTTTGCTCAGTATTTAGTAGAAGCACCCTTTTGATCTAATACAGCCATGAGTCTTTTTGGGAAAGATGCAACAAGTTTTTCACACCTGGATTTGGGGATCCTCTGCCATTCCTCCTTGCAGATCCTCTCCAGTTCTGTCAGGTTGGATGGTAAACGTTGGTGGACAACCATTTTTAGGTCTCTCCAGAGATGCTCAATTGGGTTTAAGTCAGGGCTCTGGCTGGGCCATTCAAGAACAGTCACAGAGTTGTTGTGAAGCCACTCCTTCGTTATTTTAGCTGTGTGCTTAGGGTCATTGTCTTGTTGGAAGGTAAACCTTCGGACCAGTCTGAGGTCCTGAGCACTCTGGAGAAGGTTTTCGTCCAGGATATCCCTGTACTTGGCCGCATGCATCTTTCCCTCGATTGCAACCAGTCGTCCTGTCCCTGCAGCTGAAAAACACCCCCACAGCATGATGCTGCCACCACCATGCTTCACTGTTGGGACTGTATTGGACAGGTGATGAGCAATGCCTGGTTTTCTCCACACATACCGCTTAGAATTAAGGCCAAAAAGTTCTATCTTGGTCTCATCAGACCAGAGAATCTTATTCAGGTGTTTTTTAGCAAACTCCATGCGGGCTTTCATGTGTCCTGCACTGAGGAGAGGCTTCCGTCGGGCCACTCTGCCATAAAGCCCCGACTGGTGGAGGGCTGCAGTGATGGTTGACTTTCTACAACTTTCTCCCATCTCCCGACTGCATCTCTGGAGCTCAGCCACAGTGATCTTTGGGTTCTTCTTTACCTCTCTCACCAAGGCTCTTCTCCCCGATAGCTCAGTTTGGCGGACGGCCAGCTCTAGGAAGGGTTCTGGTCGTCCCAAACGCCTTCCATTTAAGGATTATGGAGGCCACTGTGCTCTTAGGAACCTTAAGTGCAGCAGAAATGTTTTTGTAACCTTGGCCAGATCTGTGCCTTGCCACAATTCTGTCTCTGAGCTCTTCAGGCAGTTCCTTTGACCTCATGATTCTTATTTGCTCTGACATGCACTGTGAGCTGTAAGGTCTTATATAGACAGGTGTGTGGCTTTCCTAATCAAGTCCAATCAGTATAATCAAACACAGCTGGACTCAAATGAAGGTGTAGAACCATCTCAAGGATGATCAGAAGAAATGGACAGCACCCGAGTTAAATATATGAGTGTCACAGCAAACGGTCTGAATACTTAGGACCTTGTAATATTTCAGTTTTTCTTTTTTAATAAATCTGCAAAAATGTCAACAATTCTGTGTTTTTCTGTCAATATGGGGTGCTGTGTGTACATTAATGAGGAAAAAAAAAAATGAACAAATGATTTTAGCAAATGGCTGCAATATAACAGAGTGAAAAATGTAAGGGGGTCTGAATACTTTCCTTACCCACTGCAGTGTTTTCCCTAGGGTTTATGGCTTGGGGTTCCTGACATAAAAATAAAGGGGATTTAATATTGATCATAACATTGAAGACATTGTATGATTATTCCTTAAAGATAAGGTTTTAATAGGTTTAGTAGTAGTAGCCTATTACGTACGTTCTACTGAACAACAGTAATATTTCTGCCCAATGTCTTCAAGTGAAACCGAACTTTTATTTTGACAGGTTGCCGTGAATACCTTTACATTTCTGTGTATATGATATGAGGATAGTTTTTCTCAAATGAAACGGTTAAATGCTCATGAAGTGACTCTCAGAGCAGTTCTGGAGATGTTGTTCATGTATTTATGTCCTCATTTAGTGAGGCGGCAGACGTTAATATTACCATTACTATTACCATTAATACTACCATTAAATGCCGTTTTAATATTAATACGGCAGTGAAAAGCACACAAATTCTTTTGATACTCAGGAGCTTGTGCTGTCATGGCATCTGCCGTTGCTAAGCAACCGTGACCTGCGCTCTCCTCGACGACTCCTCGAGTTTCAATAAAGGATAAATGGATTTCCAGTGCTGAAAATGGATATCTCTGTATAGCTGATGCGACCGGTGTAGACGCGGTGTCTGTGTGTGAGCAAAGAAAACAAACAGTATAAATATAATGATCAGTATAGGCCTACTAACATCGCTTTGACAATCTGTATTGTTAAAAGCGCTATATAAATAAAAGTGACTTGACAATATAAAATTAGGGAATATAATACATATTGCGGAAATGTTAAAAAAGTAAGCCCCTTTCACATCTTATGACCATGACAACTGCTGTCAAATGCTCACTGATACTGATATTCTACGTCAAAATAAAAATGTGCAATGTGTTTCTTTGTTGTTCAAAAAACTTGCTTTGCTGTTGCCACAACTTTTTATAGTTAGATTGCACTTTTCATCACCCTTTTAAAATTATTTTCATTATATTCAATTTTTTTTTTTTTTTAATGCATTTTATTTATTTTACCTTTAATTACATATGGTTTTTTAAATGTTCCATTAGTAAAAAGCAATACATGGTCACAGACAACTTACATGCACTTTGTAGCAGTAGCTCACACAGATCATGTCTTTTTAACTTCTAAGAAAGCAGTTGTCTCTCCCATTGATCAACTGTATGGTTATCAGTATATGAATCAAACTCCCTCAGAATGTCAATGACTTTGTAATACAATTTTCAGAGAGTACCAGATTATGTCTGTGTGTCTAAAGGACTTTTACACTTCCTTGCGGTGTGACTATCAGCTGAGCAGATCACTTACTGGCTTGATATACAGGAAATGCAAACAGCTTAAAATCAAAGTTAGCATGGTGCATCAAGACTCTGAGAAAAGTGAGACCTCCATATGTTTTTCATTGTATGAACGTGCCACTATTAACATAATAGGAGGAAATCTCAATTTTTGTGCACTAACAGTAGCTCCATTGTTGCGTCTCCATGGCATGTGGGTATTTTTCTGTTAGGAGTTGTTGTCATTGGTTCTGAACCGCAAAGAGAATAATGGAAGACAAAATCTTGAAAGCTGTATTTCTTTTTGGGCAGTAAGAGGCCAAACTTGACAAAGTGCCACACCATCTGTGTGTGATTTCAAACTATATCATGGTGTAAATTTGATAGGCAAGCCAATGCCAATGACACAAGCTACAGAAAAGATGACTGCATATGCAAACCATGACAACAATTAAAAAGTTTCTAAAGTTGGCAAAACATCAAAAATAGTATGAATCCAATGCTCATGTAATATCATGTCAACTAAAATGTATTAATGTGATTGATTTTTGAGTGCAGCATAGATATCCTTCATTGTCTATGAAATCTTATTGTGGTTCCACAAAAATAAAAAAAATGTGATACAAAGCAAGTTAGCAACTTAATAGTTTTTTTTTTTTTTTTCTCTCCATTTGACATGTAATGTCATTACATGTTCACTCGAGTATCTCTCCAGCATCACAGAGGATAATGGCCTGAAATTAAGTCACAATACTTATTTATCTAAAGCACTTTTCGTTTATCTAGCTAAAAGCAGGGTTTCCAAAAAGGGGGTTCGGTAAGGAACTGCAGGGGGTTTGTGAGTTGATGAAAGGCTAATAATTAATTACCGGTAAATCATTATTAACTAAATCAAGTAAATAATGTTATTACTAATATTATTAGAAAAATAAAGTAAAGTGCTGACGTTATCAAACTGCAAAAGACTGTTATTTAGCATTCTGTTCATTTACACACAAGTGTTTTCAGTGGCTCAGAGTGGCTTGGTTTGCAATAAATGCAGCTCCACACAAACTCCATCTCTGTACCATCCATTTGGGAATGTAATGGATGCCAGGATCACTTTTTCACATATGTGACACGTGCTGGCAAAACGAGTCGGAATGTGCATGGGCTCATTTTGAGCTACAGACAAAAAAAAAAAAACATGAAAAATGCAGATTTTGGTCGAATTTCAGATTTTCACAAAAATTTGTTCATTAAAGGGATAGTTCACCCAAAAATGAAAATTCTGTCACTTCTTTCATCTTTGGAACACAATTTAAGATATTTTTGATGAAATCGGAGGGCTCTCTGACCCTCCCATAGACAGCAAGGGACTAACAAGGTCAAGGCACAGAAAAGCACCAAGATGATCGACAAAGTAATGCACTATTCGTTTCTTTCTCATATTTGTTCTACTGTTGTTGGTTTTTTGCATCTGTTTTTATTTTTAATAATAAAGATCAAATAAAAAAAATGGCTACATTGTGATTATTAATATAGTAATTAATATTAAGAAAGGAAGTGGATGCAACGTTGCTAGGTGATTTTTCTTTGGAATCTTCAAAAAACTTTGACTTCAAACAGGTGTAGGTGTGAAAATAAAAATAACTAATTTTTAAAAATTTGCTCATTGTGACTCATTTCGCCAGCACATTTGTATAATTTCCAAAAATTTTGTCAATTGTGTCACAGAATTAAAGGTCTCCCTGCAGTTTCCAGTCTAACGTTTGAAAGTGAAGAATTTTATTTAGTATTAATATTTAGATAGTAAAAATACTATCTTATTTTTTTATAATTAATGTTACAAATAACATTATATAACAATTTATAATTATTATCCTTTAAAAACATTGTGTGTTATTGTTAAATTATTTAAATATTAAGCCAAAAGGTGTTTGGTTCAAACTAAATGATGTCAATTAAGTTACAATTTGACAAGCAGTTGGCTTGTTTCAGACACTACCTATTTGAAAACATACACATCCCAGTGTGTCAAAGTTCACAAAATGTCCTACCTGCATACAGGATGCTAAGTTATGATAAGACATTTCATCAAAGCACCTTTCAGATGGGTTTGGGCTTGACATTCCTTTGGAGAAAATCCACAGGAAAGAGTTGATCATACTTTCCATGCTGTAACTAGCCATAACTTGTGAAGGGAAAGTGATCCATTTCATTTTGAGCCAATGACTTCAGGCATTCTCTTCCTGTTAAAAAGATATTTTGTAATTATACCTAGATCTGTTTTTCCACTTGAATGGATGTCAGGTAAGACCTCCAACCATCAATGTTGAGCTCTTCTGAACTCTTGACATTCATTCTGAAAGACCACTGAACTTGAAGAGGCTCAGACTTCCATCAATGACATCAGTGCAGATAAGAATGTGAATGGCGCAAGATGTTAAAAAATGATGTTTCATTCTGTTAAAATACATGTGTATTACTGGAGTGGTGGTGCAAAAGATCATGAAATCTGCTAGTTATTATGTCAAAGATTCACTGACTAGTAAGAAACACAAACATGTTAAGTTACATTTTCCTCTATCTACATCCACGTCACACACTGGGCAACACACATGGCTTCCACTAAACATACTGACTGTAAAGTCCTGCTGGGTCGTACTCATTCATTCACACACACTGCAGAATCACACCGGGCTGATCCATCACGTCTGACTATACTCTAGTATCATCAGGAGGGAACAATCGAGAAAGTCCAGATGGAAGAGATTTTGAGTGCACTGTAAAAAAGTATTTTGCAGTTTAGTTGTTTCAATTAATGTTTTTACGTTGACTCAACTTGCAGTTTATTAGTTTGTTCATTCAACTTAATATTTTTAATTTCACTGTCTCAACTAGTTCGTAAGTTGACAAAACTAGGCATTTGCCCCCTCAACTTAAAAAAAATGTGTTGAATCAATTTAATAACGATATCACGTCACTTATCGCGAGATCACGTGAAGATTTGCAGAAAGAAGACATTGGTCAGCCATCTTGATGAGCTTCTCCACAGAGCTTGAAAATGTTTTCAAACCAACACTTTTGGTAAGTAAATATTTGTATTTATTGGTTTAACGTGTACAATTACGTATGTTGTCTAAGAATAGTACAAGTATGGTTTAAAGCATCACATTTTGTAGTTAAATGGATACCAGCATTAGTTTCGCGACACTCGTCTTAAGCCTCAAAATACACGCGGTTCCACAGTATTTTTCATATAATTATTAAACTAAATATTCTCCCATGCTGTACTGAGCTGAACTTATCTGGAGAATATACTGTTTGGTATGTATTATTTGAGCCCAGTGCTGCATTAGAGACCGTTCAAACAGAGCACGAGACGGAGCGCGACGAACAACTGTATGGATTTAGAACGGCGGGAATTTAAAAAAATGACCTTATGAACGATTAAAACTGTCATTTTTCTTTTTTTGAAACGAACGAGCACCTCTCAGAGTTGGTTTGGAGAGCGTGCATTTGTCTGACATAATCTTGTTTCAGATGAGGTTCTAACGGTACAAACTCTTCTTTCAGTTAAAGTATAGAAGTGCCTCACCGGAACCCATGGCAACGCTGCGTGAATATACGGTCGGTTAAAAAATTGAAGGTTTGAAAAGTAATAATGGCAAATATCTTGTATAAAAAGCCCTGTGATAAGGATAATCACAAATGTGTAAAATTAGCTTTTCTGTTGTTTTGTTCTAATTTCCTGTGTTATGTAATTTAAAAGCCTTTTCTGGATTGTAAAATATGGTTTTGGTAATTGAAACGTAAACGTAAACTAGCAATGACATTTGACTTTCTCTGTCAAGATTATTTATTTTTATTTATAGTGTTGTTTTAACATGTTTCTGTATTTTCCATGTTCATGATATTCTGGAATGACTAAAGATCAGCACAGAGTTCTTGTGGATGGACCTCAGCAAGTCCTTCTGCAGTTGTATCCATCAAAGTGCTATGCAGACACAATGGGAATGACTGTCACATTGTAGAGCTTGGACAAATTGTAAATAAATGTATTTACTTTATAAGTGCACGTATTTATTGGAGTCTGTGACTGTTAATATTGTAACGTTTATAAGGCATATTTTAACGCTTCCCTTTGTTTTTATTAAAGCACACAGGTTCTCAAGAGGAATTCATCAAGGACAAGTCTGTTGGCATTATAGTTGTTGTGGGTGACCAAATGAGCACCATCAATCTGCAGTGATGTGGTCCCGGTAATAGAAGAAGAAATCTTGTTTATCTGCAGTTGTAACACGTAAGTTTTCAATATAGTACATAGCACTCACTGTATGTCATGATACACAATGTCACAATACTAAAATAAAGCCAACATGGTGTTAAATGGATAGTTCACCCTAAAATGAAAATTTGCAAGGTGTGACTTTTTTTTTTTTTCTTCAGTAGAACATTTTTGGCTGAAATTGTGGTACTTGTTGATTCATAAAATTATTTTTAATGTCATTTTACATTATATTTTATTTATTTTAGTTTTTTCTGTAATTCTGTCATTTCTATATTCTGTATTTCTATCTATCTATCTATCTATCTATCTATTTCTATATCTATATATATATATATATATATATTAGTATTTACAAGCATTCAGTATTGTGTTGTGTATTTCTACTAAGAGTTGTTAGTTGTCTGTGCAAGAGTTGTTATCTTTTGCAGGTAAAAATTGTTTCTGCATGTTTTAACCATTTCCATGCATCAGTGGCAGGCGACTTTTTAAACCCAGAGTAACTGAAATGTAATTTTATAGGGGATTCATGTTTAAAGGTTATTTCACAGTTAAAGGGATAGTTAACCCAAAAATAAAAATTATCTTTAATTACTTGTCCTCATGTTGTTCCAAACCTATAAGACCTTCAAGATCTTAAAGTTAGTAAAGATATCGTTAAAATAGGTGCACACCAAAAGTGCTAGTGTTAAAGCACCCTTATATTACTGAAATAGCAGTACTTGTTGCAGTTGGTCTGATGTAATTTGCAACTTTTTTATTTTTTATTTTTACTTAGCCTCTTTATTGCTGCTTGTTGTTATTGAATATTTTTAACAGAATGTATTACTGTAGTTGAAGTAATGTACAGAAGTATTCTATATTGATTACATTTTTATAACTGTATGTAAAGAAATTCTTCTTTTTTGTTGTTTTTTTCAGCCATCTCATGAATTGAGATGACATGGGCATCTTGATTGTGACTGAGGAGGAGGAATGGGAGGTGCTTCCAAAATAAACCAATGACGTTGCTATAATTTTGGAAGAGCGTCTTGTCACCATCGATATCTGTGACGTCCCGAAAGCATTTGTGCTCCTGATGGGTCTTCTTTACATCATTAACAAAACACAGTACAGTTCTGATGTTCTCAAAACTTTGCACAAACATTGGTGGGAGTAGCTGTTCTTCACGTGTTTACGGGCTACGAAACATGCTACTCTGCAAAAAGTTTTTGCACTTTGTTCAACTCACATTTTTTGCCATGTTATGGCATCTCTTTTTAAAATTTTGAATGCACTTTGATGCATGTTCTGACTTCTGACTTATATTGAAATGGAAAATTTCAGAATTACTCATCTGTTCTTTTGATTAAATGTGCATTAGTGAAAGGAATGTAGATATTTACTGCAATTGTTCCAAAGAAATTAAATGTTAATATGAAATGTCAGTGTTTGTTTTTAAAGGTGTTTTTATACTAAACGCACTAATACTAAATATGCTGTCAATTTTGAAATAAAAATGTCATGGACATTTAAGAACATGCAATGTATTTTATTTTATGCGAGTAGAAAATAGAAACTTGTTGGGCTAACTAAAAACTGGTTGGTTAGACAAAGTATAAAGTTAATTCCGCTTCACCTTTGTTACCCCAACTATTAAATCTAGGTTTAAGGAACTCCAATATATGTGTAAACAACAAATGTTTTTTTAGCTTATTGAACGCAACATTATAAGGCAGCCAGGTTACAAATTATTTTAAGTTGAATCAACTTTTCTTTTTTTTTACAGTGTGCAAGCAAATGCTAATTGAGAACCACAGGCTTGATTTTCTGTATTTTGCATATTTTTATGCTAAATGTCATCAGACCTTCAAAGAGAGCCAATCAATACACAAGTAATTCTTTATCTTTCATGAATGGGTTAAAGAAAGTTATAAAACACCCAGTGCCCCCTGTAAAGTAAGCCAAGAACTGGTTGCACCTCAGCAGCAAAAACTGCAACCAAACACTTCCTGTAATGTTGGCTGAATCCTCCTTGCAGAACTGCTTTGCAGTGACATCTGTAGGCTTTCAAGCATGAATCGCAAGTTTCAGGTCAAGTCTGGACTTTTAAAGGCTTTTCTAAAATGCTTTTTTGTGTTATGTTTCAACTATTCTAAGACAGGCTTGCTTGCATGTTTCAGATCCATACTTTGCTGCATGTTTTACCCAAACCTCTAAGCACACACTGGCAACAGAATCGCCATTTTTTAACTTCCTTGCCAGACTTTTGACACACAAACATGTGTGTGTAAGAAACGTGTCAATCAAGAATTTTTATAAAATGTTTTTAAAGGTCACGACATGACATTTTTACTAGGGATGTCCCGATCAGGTTTTTTGTGCTCCCGATCAGTCATATCAACAGATATGTCTGTGATTGGCTACATTACAAAGCCACGAAAACACGTTGTAAACAGAAACCATTGATCAGATACCCGCCCCACACGTTGACAGGGTTAGTTAAATGTTTAACATTGCGCTTTCTCACCAGAGGAACCTTTTCATAGTTCCTAGAGGTATTGGCAGAAGGTCCCGCTTTTTGGCGTGTTTGCACCGCAGGAACTAGGAAAACTCCATTTGGGGGAACTAATTTAGCTCCTACTTCAGACTAGGGTCTAAAACGGTTCTATAGGAACTACCAGTGACGTAAGTGTATGCTGACAGGCCAAACGCATATGAAACACCGGCTAGCCGGCATTTTTAAAAAGCCATGTAAAAATATTTACTTCACGAACACGCACCGTAAAACATGACCGTGAATTTAATGGTAAATACTGTACAAATACTACAGTAAAAACCTGTTAAATGGTTAACAGCAGGGCTGCAACGATAAATCGATGCAGAATCGATTCATGGATTGATTCTGAGATCTTCCGAATGTATTGCGATTCTCTCTGTAATCGATTCTGAGCTTATGTTTTAACAGCAGATGGCGCTCTAATCTACTTTTATCTGCACACTCAAATGCTCATGAAGAAGAGCACTGAAGAGCACTTGTGTGTTCGGCTGAATCATGTAATTTCACCTCGGCTCAGAATGCTTTTATGAAGCGATATTAATGTAAACACAGCCCACTGTGAACACCCTTGTAATTCGCTTCAAACTTTTCAAATTTTACGCATGATTATTTTAGGTTCAAGTGTGTGTAAGAATTTGCTGCTGTTCAAAACTAAGCTCAGAATCAATTCGAGAAAGAATCTAAATGCATTTGGAAAATCTCAGAATCGATGCTGAATAATTTATCAATTCGTGATGCATCGATTTATTTTCCCAGCCCTAGTTCACCATAAGTTCCCCTACTGTATACGGTGAAAAACTGTATTGGACTTTACATGTAATTTTACGGTAGTATACCATTTTTGGAAGTGAAAAAGAACGTACAATTTACAGTGAATAACTGTAAATTGGCATTCCCAGAATTCCCTGCATTACATTTCAAATTTGATGTTTTTTTATTTGTTTTTGTTTTTTCCTATCAGTTTTGTACATTAGGGTGTTACATCTGATGTTGTTAAATTAATTATTTCAGTTTCATGTGTTACTATGATGATGTTTAGTGTTTGTGTGAATGACACTGTGCGCCTTCTATATGTTAAAAACTGCTTGTGATGGACTTTGGTTCATCATGTGACTCTCTCATCACCATCTGCTTTTGGTGGTTATCAGTGTATTACAAAGGTACAAAACAGATTTCAGTGATTCAATAGGTAAGTATATTAACATTATATCAGTTAATAAAATTACAGTATTTAACTCTCTGGGGTCGACGGTAATCGCCGGCGATGCCAGATAGGTTTTTTTAAGATCAGTGCAAAAGACACTAAAAATACTCTGTTGATTTTGGTCACACAAATAAGTGTTACACATCAATCGAAACTGTTAAGTGTCTACTTTTTTTTTGTGTACACTCACAATAACACAACTTTGTGCTTTTGGAAAAATAAGAAAACAAACAGGGTGCGCTCTCTGTCTTCTCCGTCTCCGCGAACTCAGCAAATACTCAGCACACAGACATGGGAGTTATATCTATAGAAAGCTTGAATTGTCTACTTTGAAATGAAGCAAGTCTTATCGAAAAAAACATTCTGTGATGAAGTAATCCGTATGAAACCAACACGATGTTCAGTCTGTCCCGTCTGACTCATTATCTCTAATGAAATCCCGCCCCCGTGCGGCTAGCGCCGTTCATATGTAAATAGCCACGTGGGACGTGCGCACGTGCAAACGCCCAACACAAACAAAGAGCAGAGATCCTCATCGCGGCTACTGTTTGTTTCTGGAAGAAGACGCGCTGCGTAAAGGCAGGATTTCCCTCGAAAGAAGACCACGATTTCATCCAGTAGAGGAGATCAATCTGATGAGTAAGTAATATTTATTTTTTGCATTAGTTACCATTTTATTGTGACATAAACTTGAACAGATTTACTAACAGTTAGTTGGGTTTTTCCCAAACGACAACATGATGAATGCTACGCATCTAAGAATGTTTAGACCATGTTTATTATTAATACTCTGTTCACAAATATATTTTAATAGCGTGCTAAACAATAATAATTAGTTTCTCAGATATACAATAGTACAAAATACATAGTTTTATTGTACAAAGCATGCTTGAGTCTGTGGCTACATAATCATATCATAGGCTACTATAAAATCATACATACTAGACTATATTACTACAAAATCATAGTTGGGTTTTTCCCAAACTATAATTCCTGACTACAGTGTTTGAAATCGTGTAAAACATTTTGAATATGATTCATTGTATTTAAATTTCTTACGGCGCGATGATGTTTTCATTCTCTATATAAAACAATAAAAGTAATATGAGTGTAAACTGTAACATGATGAATGCTACGAGTCTAAGTATGTTTAGTACATGTTTATTATTAATAGCCTACTCTGTTCAGAAATAGATTTTAATAACGTGCTAATCAATAATAATTAGTTTCTCAGATATAAGATTTCTTTCTCTTTTTTTATGATAGTAGAAAGCATGTGTGAGTCTATGGCTATATATATACAGATGTTCCTGATATTAACATGCTCACAAATGTTTGTTTTTTTTGTTTGGTTGTATTTTGAATCAGATACCAGCACCAGATGTATCCTGATGTCTCTTCAAACTGTTTTCCTCTGAGAGCGCTGTACCAACATCAGATGTTCAACTACACTGATATTCTATGTTAAAACAAGCTCCTTTTCTACTGATTATGTTTTTTTCTTCTTGAATCCATGGAAAGAAGTAGAAACACTTAAATAACACACGTAAATATCAGGTATGATTTACTTGTTTCACTTGTTAGACAGAATCTGTTGCAGGAATGACTCAAAGTCTGTTCACATCTCTGTGGTTAGATCAGTGTGCACAATAATGTGTCTTTGACCTTCATTATGTATGTTTTGATTATACTGTGTTGTAAATAAAATACAAATAATTAAAAAAAAACTTTTTTTCAATCTCCTCACATTCTCTCTTACCTGCCTCACAGTCACAGTCACACTGATGGGCCATTAGGCGGGCCCTTTGTCTCTCAGATGAGACTCACTTAATATTCATGGCCATTGCCACTCCCTCGCATATAGACCCTCGATCACAAAACATGTCTTGAAAATTTTAAAATCACATAATTTTGAAGCAAATATTCTAGCCTACAAGACTGATTACTCAAAAGTCTTGTTCAGGACTATTTAGTGTGGGTTTTAAGGCCTTATTTCAGCTACAATTCTTTCCCCAAAACTTATTAACCACGCATAATATTTTTTTTCTAAAAAATGCAAACATGTACATCCATCTTGGTCACATATTATTGTAGCACAGTTTGTGCTGAATACAAAAAAATTACATGTTGGTCAATAGTATGTTTTAAGTAGCTAAAATAAGCACAAATATCAGGGCATGTCAAAACATCTCAAAAACGGCCCAAAAACTTTTAAACGTCTTTTAAGGCTTGTCAGTAAACGGCCACTGTTGTGATAACTCAATCAATCACTTGTGAGTGAAATTTAACAATTTATTAACGAATGGCTAACAACAGAAATTTAGTCGCCGAGCAAAAAATGTAGTCGCATTAGGGCTGGGCGATATATCGAACACGATATTCATGCACATCTCATCAGTAAAACAGGCTTTACTGACGAGATGCTCATGAATATCGTGTTCGATATATCGCCCAGCCCTAAGTCGTATATGCAAGTGATTTACTTCCAATGTAGAGGGTTGGCACCTGTGCCTCAGCTTCGGTTCAAAGCAGACGACTAAACACTTTCCTGAGAATTATTGGATTCAATAGAATTCAGAATTCAGTTCATTCAACAAGCACTTTCACACACAAACTTTTTTTTTCTTACAGAGTAAATCAGCTCTGTTTATTTCACAATAAAAAAGATATTGGTATTGCCAACAATTCATGATTCTGATCTGCTAAAATGAATCATCAGTGCCTGTCTTAATTCCTGCACAAACCTACATAGGTTTGTAACATCTGATTTAGTAAAGTTTAGAAAATGCTGCTTTCTTCACAGTTCAAGCAAAATCACTTTGAATGAACTCCTAAAGGATGATGATGTGAAAAGTCAGTGGTTAAAATAGGTTGACCATACGTGCCATTTTTCCCCAGACACGTACTGGCCTGGATTTCTATATTGCTTTGATTCAAAGTACCTCGAGAGCGTTTCGAAAACATAAGGAACCGATGTCATACACCGATCGGTCTGCACACGCAAACAAAGCCAAATCCTAGATATTTCAGGCAATATAGAAATCCTGGCCATGATGCGTCCGGGAAAAATGGCACGTATGCTCACCCTAGTTAAAATCCATTTTTACAGTGACACCACAGCAGTATAACTCCTACAACCTTTCGATATTCAACCTTTCCTAACCCTAAATCCTGTCATTTACTGGTGCTTCTCAAATCTGGCAAAGTTTAACATAGGATTGGCAAAGTGCTTTTTCATTAAAGATGGGGCTGTACCCCCTTTATTTTATGATGATTAATTATTTATTTATATAAATTCTACCATGTGTTCAAAACGTGTAGTTTTGTGTCGTATAGTGTGTACACCCAGTGCGCAGCTGTGACCCTCTGCTAACTGGCTATCTCACATTATGGTCTTGAAATACTGCTTCTAATCGTCTGTTGGCCCACTTAGCTCAAATTATGTTGTTTAATGCAGATTTACTTCATTCTTACTACCTTGAATAATGATAAAGTGTGGAGCACAATTTTGGTTTACAAACCAATGTTATGTTACATCACTAGTGTTCAGTTAATGTATGTACACTACTGTTATTGTTTGTTTAAGTGTTTACTCTACCGCTGTTGTTATTATATCAATTGTGTACACTGTCTTATGAAGAGAAATGATTGGTCGGTTCAAGAAACTGAACATTATTTACAACATTATTAGCTGAGCCTCAGGAAAACGGCCTGGAGTGATGTCTGATTCACAAATTAATCGTTCTTTTGAACCAGTTCTTTTTATTGAACTAGAAGAACCGGTTCACCAAATCGGCTTGAATCATCTGAAAGAGTTTGTGGCTCAAGCAGCACAGATCTACAAGTTACTCAATCAAAACTCACTTTCAGACATGCCTGACATCCAATCAAAATGAGCCAAAATACTGAGGAAACATTTCAGACTCGGACTGAAAACTAATGAGCCGGTGATCAGAGTATGGATGAATTGAGTACTTAAATGAAAGTGTGAAATTATAGTTTATGTAAAAAGGTTGTTTAAGTTGTTTAAGACTAGTTTATTCACTTAATATGCGTCATACATGTAAAACCATTTTAATTTTTCAAAACATTATTGGGTGCTTTAATAATATAATTGTGTATACGTTACGTCATTGTGTGATTACATTTATTAATTATATATATATATATATATATATATATATATATATATATATATATATATATATATATATATATATATATATATATATATATATTAGTGCTGTCAATCGATTAAAAATTAAAATCGCGTTAATCACAGTCATGGACTGTAATTAATCATGATTAATCGCAAATTTAAAATACTAGGATTTACCTGTAAATGTGTTGAAAAGAAATGCATGACAAACTAGTTTAAGGAAACAGAACCTTTCACACTTCAGCCAGGTATGAGACAGAATAATGATAAAAGAATAATAAGGACTATTTTGTTTTTATTCAGCCATTATCAGCCTTTAAAAACTGGCAATAAGACATTTACCAAGCCACATAGCTTCAATCCCAGTATACATTTACCCAACTATTATCAAAAGTATTTCTAAATAAATACAACAAAACATTTCTTGCGACCTTACATGAAGTATTATGACAAAATGCATTATGAAGAAGAATTGGACCTGCTCTGCAGGTGCATTAGAGCTAACATTAGCATCATGCTACATAAGACAATTTATGACATTAATAGTACACTTTTCCTCAGAACTCACTTCAAACCACCATCGAGTGTTTGTAATAACTTCCTTTTGTGATTGCATGTGGAATTTGGTTGTTTACTGTTGTTAAAATATGCTATTTATAGCCTTTTATATATCTGCACAAATTAGCATTTCATATGTACACATTCAACTCAAGAAAATCACATACAGACCATATCTATCGTAATCGTGTGTTTATTATCTTATATAATCTATAGTGGCTGCTGTTGTCATGTTTATTTCTGCTGTGTAAAAGCCTTAACATGTATGCTCTGCTGAAACTCACGTTGTTTGTGATGCTACAACCGCCTCTCCGTTCTTAAGTTGCCAGGGATACATTCCAAGTATAATACACATTAGTAAAAGGATCTATTTTAATTTTTATTTGTCTATATACACTTTGGTACATTAAAAAAGTAGCCCAAAAAAACGCAACCCACGGCTCTGTAATTTGCCGACTTGTGCCGCTGCCCTGGCAACACTGGTTCGCTGTCCCCTCATCACACAATGATAGATAACCTTCCGCGCTACAATGACGGGAAGAAGTTGGGGTCAAATCTTATCAAACGATTAATTTGCCATGGCCATGGTTTCAGCTAAAAATCTTCTCTACTGTTCTACTGGATGAGTGGTCTCTTGGATGGCCTGAAGACAAGTAAATTAACAGCAAATTTTAATTTGTGGGTGAACTCTCTCTTTAATCTGCCTATTCCTTACACCGATTACTGGCAATAATCAGACTATCCATGTGAATGGAACCATTTAAATTCCTTAAATTACAAAAGGAAGCTCAAAAGATCAGATTTCCTTAATTCCATTGAAGCACACAAATGCCCTTTGGAACATTCTCACAATATGCTGGCATAACATAAAACATCAGCTTTTGTAACTTGTGCCAGCTTGAGTGAATGCTGTTATTAAAGCAAAAAGTGGACATGCCGAGTACTAAGAAATACTGAAATCCATTAACCATTTTTATGTGGATGTTTCCAGGAACTGTATAACAATCTGGCCACTAGATGAAATATGGTTTCTTCCATAGGAGGGAGCAGATGTGTGCTTGCTATATGGGCCACTGGGGTTGGGCTGGGGGAAATTTATTTCCTGACCATTTTGCAGTTAGTTTTGGCCAGT
Organism: Onychostoma macrolepis; assembly: GCF_012432095.1. Taxonomy (NCBI): domain Eukaryota; kingdom Metazoa; phylum Chordata; class Actinopteri; order Cypriniformes; family Cyprinidae; genus Onychostoma; species Onychostoma macrolepis. The sequence goes on along the minus strand of NC_081171.1, from coordinate 28,124,468 downwards.
GGGATCACGACACACTCCAATTTCCAAGTGCACCCTCTATTTAACAATTTTTCTCCATTTCTCTTACTCCCTATTTCAGTTCTTTTGCAGTCCATGTCCAGGTTTCTGTTACTGTGGTAATGGCGTGGTGTTGTCAACTATCCTCCAATGAACTTGTAAGAGTATAATGATCAAGTGACTCTCAAAAAACACAAAGCAGATTTTCCCCCTTTTCCTGTCAGCTGCTGGTGTAATATATCTGCAAGAATTTTCCATGGAAATTAAAACGACCAGATGTGTTTAAAACAATTAGACAAAGAGCCAATTAAACACCCTGCACTAGTTTAATATGCAAACATTAAAAAAAAAATACATTTAAAAAAAATCAGCAAAATCGATACGAAACAACATAACCACTACAACTACAAATTTGTTTCTGTAATGTGATGTATTTAAGAGTGAAACTAAATCTAACAGTCAGCTGAAAATAGAGAGAAAAAAAAAAGTGGGAATTTAATGGATCACAAAAATGGACCTATCCCTCCAGAAACATAGCCGGAACCCACGTTTGATGAGGCTTTTTGCCCAGGACACAAATCTAACATCAAGTTTGTTTCTTTTACCAAATTTATCATCAGTGTTTCCCATACATTGATTCACTTTAGTGCTGTCAAACGATTAATTGCAATTAATCCAAAATAAGTTTTTGTTTACATAATATATGCGTGTATACTGTGTATATTTATTATGTATACAAATACAAAAACATGCATGTATATATTTAAGAAAAATGTTGTTTATATTTTAAATATTTACATATAATATAAAATATAAGAATATAAATGTATATTTTCAAAATATATACTATATGTGTGTGTATTTATATATACATAATAAATATACACAGTACACATACATATATTATGTAAATAAAAAAACCTGTTATTCTGGATGCGATTAATAATTTGACAGCACTAATTCACTTGAGGCGGACCTCCACAATATAAACACTGACTGCCCCAAATAGATTTTCCTTTTCCGGTTAATTTTTATTTTACCATTTAAAATAGGTAAAATCTTACTGAAGTTGATGCTGAGTATTCTGAAAAAATTCTGAGTGTTCTGAATTCTGGTAGCATAAGCTTATTTCCTGAAGAAGCAAAAAACAGCTATAACGCCATCATCACTCATCTACCAGTGAACAAGCACATGAATATTTCTAACTGACATCAAACTAGACACAGACCCACTAACCTGCTTTCATGGAAGACATCCACATTAAGCAAACCCTGTTTCCAGATGTCCCCATATTGCAAAGACAGTTTGCGTTGTCTTTTGAGCGATATTGAAGTTAATTTTCAAAAAAATTTTCAATGACTTTGCCAAAAAGTCTGCACATTTTCTTCTATGGAGCTTTATCATTTATCATTCTCTGATAGGAGAAGAGGGGCTGTTCAGTTCTCAGCCAAAGTATACTGTAAACTCACTATTTTACATTGTGAAGCAGAGCAGAGAACCGCAATAAAACCCACAAGCCACCAACTGTCCAACATTCCTGCATTTCCAATGCAGTTCAAATCAATAGACTGTCCTTGAAACAAGAGCAGCAGTTGAAAGAAGTGACCTGATTCACATTAGGTCAGTTTGAGATGTTTGATTTGACATCAGCACTCAGGAATGTGAGGAACGCTGATTGCATGCCGGTGTTAGTGCGATGAACTCTTGTTTTACGATGCCTCCCTCCGTGGCTGCAGACGAGAGCCTGGGTGACACCAAAACAGGAAGTGCCTTGCAGATGTTTATTGCTCAAGTCATTCTGAACTGCAAATGTCCATCAGAGCTCAGGAACAAAACGCCCATGTGGACAGAGGGCCACAGAAACACGAACAGCAACTTTTGTCTGGAATTAGTCAAAGTCATAATGACTCTGCTGATTAGTAATGAGAGTATAGAGTGACAGTGAAGCGGAGCACAGATCGCTGTGTACCTGTATACATAATTCATAAGTGATCCTATTGCTCATCCCACTCCACAGAAAGCCAAGTGCTGTAGTTTTTGCATTAAAGGGCAGAATGCAGTCTGAAAAGTGATCTGAAAGATCAAAAATAAATACCCATGCAATAAATGCATGCAATTTCTTAATTAGTGATTTGCATTAAAATGCAACTTATCTTCGAGTATGGTATCGGGGACAAATGTCCTGATCAGACTTGAATGTAGTTGGGATGGAGAACACATCTGCTGTAGTGCATTTGTGAATAAATGTATGCTAGCGAATCCCTGAGTGCCTTTGTCGCATAAATAATAGCCACCAGAGACAGAGTTCATCCAAAAGCATATCTAATGAGGCATCAGCATATAAAACACTTTCCTGTCTGCTCCCTGTTGACTGTGGCAGTGCTGTGTTCTGCTGAGTGCTAGAATTCATGCTTTCCCAAGTCAGGTCAAATTCCTCCAGCAGAGCACTGGGGAGGCTGAGTGACTGTATTAGTAACAGCGTGCAGTGTGTGTGTGTGTGTGTGTGTGTGTGTGTGTGCGAGTGAAGATGGCCAAGATGATGGGAGAAACCAGAGTCATATTTTCCACCAATATCAAAGCCATATGATCCTGCACAACTGGATCTCAGCAGATGGCGTTTGCTGTTCATCCCCTGGGTTTGGAGAGAGTGATGCAGAACAGCTCTGAAAATCGTTCCTGGCCTGCATTCGCTTCAGTGTTTCCAAGATTGTATCAGAAAATGGATTTATTGTTGTAGGGACCAAGGTGCAAATTAACAGAAATCTGCACCTAGGGACAACATAACAACAACCTTCTCTTTTGTTTCATTTATCGTTCTGCTTACTGAAAAGTCAACGTTTCAGAGCCCTTACTCTGCTGACAAAAGCTAATGCTGCCATCACGCAATGTCAGAATGACTACTTTAAAAAACAATTTCAATGAAAATTTGTACAATGAAAATTGTTTTCATTAAAACAATAAGACTCTTTAGCAATGACATAAATATTTATTGTATATATATATATTTTTTTTTTGTAGGCCAACCAAGAAGTTAAGATCACCTTAGTTCCCTCAACAAAAACAACTGGATTTTCTATTAGCTTTTGCATCATTGCAAAAAATAAGCTCTGTGCCTAACAAAAGTTTTTGATCCTTACACGTTTTGCTCATTATGATAATCTTCACAAATGAACGCAACTTCTATAAATTCTGAAGCCTAAAAACAATCGTCAGCAGTGCAAAGTTAAAAGTAGACTAGAAATGAACTGCACCACAATCACATGACCTCAATGTCACCACCGCTATTAAGCTTTTGACAACTCTTTCATTCTTTATTTAAAAATTTGAATGGGTTTCAAAAGCTATATTATAAAAAAGTGACCAGTGAGCAGATGAGCACTGTACCTGATAGGTGTGATGACATTTAGGCTACGTTCACACTGTCAGTTTTTGGGATTGACAACCGCATTTTCTTTACAGGTGTGAGTCTCGAAATGTCTCGTTCACACAGCCGCTTACAGTTGTGTTTAGAATACGGTCTGTATGAATGTGCAATGGGAGTCAAGCCCGTATTCCTTACCAGTGACCAAAGTAAAATCAAAGATTGCGACATCCATAAAATGAGTCTTATCACTTTCTGACACGACGAGAGTCAAATCGAGCCGAGTTCTTCGTCAAATCTTCATTAAGTGACAGCAGCTCTTAAATTTGGGTGGAGAGCAGAGCATTTGACGGGAACGGCTCCGGTGGAAAACTGACGGGATCTAAACCTTTCAGATGACACGCAGCTCATTTCTCCATCACTGTAAGTTACCGAAAACACATGAAAACATATAATGCATGTTATTGCGTAGACGCGCGTTTGTGCGGCTCTCTCGCAGTGTATGACGTGACAGACAACTAGTTGTCCAGTCCTGTTCCATTAACACAGCGCATGTGTTCCGAGAATGCAGTTGTGAGTCCTGAAAATGTAAAGGTGTGAGTTCGGTTACAGAATGCGGTTGTCACGCAAATAACCGAACTGTGTGTGAACATAACCGTATTAAGGACTCAAATACAGGACTGACAACCGTATTCTGCTGCTGTGTGAACGTGGCCATATTATCCTGACTACCTCTGTAGTCCCAATTTGACACTTTATAAACCACCTTTTTCAAGACAAGAAAAAGCTTTAACAAAATTACAAGGGGATTTTATGGATATATTTTAAGTAGTAGAATAAATGTGAAAATATCTTGAGCTTGAACTGAAAGTGATAAAATGCAACTAGTTTCCTGGTTTTGGCCAACAAAAATGCATCATGTAATCCTAAAATATAAAAAAATACATAAAAAATAAGAATGTGTTAAGCAGGGCTCGCAAAATCGCTAGCCCGACGTCCCGGGGCTATTGTGTTTTCCAGTCGGGCTACCAAAATGTATCAGTGCCTGCCCGACGGGCTCCTTAAATACAGATCTCCCCGCGGGTCCTTAAAAACTCTGAAAGTGAGTTGTATCAAACTTAAGGCCATAAAAAGTTTTAAATACGTTAAATGGTATAAGAAATGTCTTAATTATAATTTCTAGAGGTCTTACAGTTGGGGACGGAAAGACAAGAGTTGTGATACGGCAGGATTAAACTTCAAAAGGCAATGATGTCATTGAATAAATATGAGCGCTGCACGTTTCAAGTCAAAACGCGGGCGGATGTCTTTATGTGAATGTATCTGAAGGGAACCGACTATCCTCAGAAATGTGTCATTGGCATTTTAATTTCATCTAAACTATAATTCCTGATAAAGCAGCGTTTATGAGAGCGGAGCTGCTTTGTGTAAAGCGTTTCCGGGGAAACCGCAATATTTCAGCGCTCCTAAAGCGCCACCTCGTGGCAGAGAATGAATTTGCATTTCCAATAAGCCTTTCTTGCTGTTTATGGTCAGATCAATGCAAATATCAACTTTTTACGCAGCAAACACATAATATTTATACATTTTAAATTAACAATTTATATGCTTGATTTATCCCTTTTCATAAAAATGGTTTATGGTATATGCTGTTGTATAAGATTTTTGTTTTTGTGAAAACCTGTATCTGAGCTGTAAATCATGTAATTTTATGGCTCAATACTGTATGTTACCATAGACACTGTCCAACCTCGCTCATTCTGTGTTCATTTTCCTCGTGCAGCTCTTAAAATGGGTCATAAATTGCCTTAAATTTATTTTTAAAAATTCTGCAGATACCCTGTAAATAGTGAAATAAGATTCCTTCCTTCATATTTGTTGATATTTGTGTATTGAAAATATTTTTGATTTGACATTTAAACATATCTGGTTTTCTATATTTAAAAAAAAAAAAAAAAAAAAAAAAGGTCTTCTTTTAATTTGGGCTAGTTAAATTAATTTTCGGGCTACCAAAATCTGAAGAGTACCTGCCCGAAAGGCTACCAGGGATTTTGAAATTTTGCGAGCCCTGTTAAGAATAAGTTATAAGTTATTCTAAACATTGCTAATAAATTTAAAATACAAGTTTTTGCCCAATATGTCCAGAGTTTTTGGTGTCGGCCTTAAGTTGACATACCTTTTCGTGTTAAGTGATAATTACAGACGCAGAGCCAATGCAAAACAAGTATTAAAGTGTTCATTTTGACTTCTGATTGCTGAATTTAGTGGAAATGCATTTTGTGTTCTGTTGATGAAGATTCAATATTAGGCTCTAAATATTTATATAAGAATACAGCAACAAGCTTTGACACAAACTCGTCATCAAATTTTGTAAGTTAATTAGCATCTATACTAGTGCTGTCAAGCGATTAATCGCATCCAAAATAAACGTTTTTGTTTACATATATATATATATATATATATATATATATATATATATATATATATATATATATATATATGTGTGTGTGTGTACTGTGTATATTTATTATGTATACATAAATACACACATGCAGTATATATTTTGAAAATATTTACATGTATAATTTCTATTCAAATAATTTATATTATATACAAATATATTTAATATATAAAAATTTCTTAAATATGTACATGTATTTATATATACATAATACATATACACAGTACACTTTTATTTTGGATGCGATTAATCCCGATTAATCATTTGACAGCACTAATCTATACATATTATATACTTGCTTTATCCTCTGTAAGCTTGCCTGTAATTTGTAAAAATTACCTGGAAGTGAAAATTGTTTCAAAGTAAATCCTAAACCATTTTTACTTTTTAATTATTAATTATTTTTATTTTTTATTTTTTCCCCCAGGGTAACAGTAAAGGAGCACCAGGAGGAAACCCACACCAACATGGGGAAAACATGCAAACTCCACACTGAAAGAAACCAGACTCAAATAATTCATGTAATTGAATAGAATAATTATTTTGAATAATTATTTGAATAATATTTTGAATTTGGATGCAATTAAAATAATTACACTTCTAATGTACACTAGTGCTAAAAAAAATTATCCTGCCTTTGGAAGTGGAAAAAGAGAGAAATAATGTGAAATTGTTTTACTTCAACATAACGTACATCACATCATAATTTTGAACTCTTCTGCACCTTCAGCACCAGGACTGTTTTCAGGTCAGATGGAGGGTGTAACTCATCAACAAAATGCTTGCTCCAAATGCCTGGACTGGGTCTTTGCCCAACATTCCTGCCTTAACGCTCACTTCTTACAAGATTCCGTGAAATATCAATAGAGTATTTTCCCGTCTGAATAACTAGCACCAATAAACTTCATAAACAACAGCAGCAGCAGCAGCCCACTGGCCTGAAGGAATGTGAACTTGACCCAAACTTCACTGGACAGACTGTACAAAGCCAGATGCAGCATGTCATTAACTCACTGTGCTGCTCTTATGTGGCATATTGACCTGATATTCAGCTTCTTTTACTAGACAGTAATGGCACAGCTGCTGTCATTCACAGGTCACCTGACCACATAGCTGCTCTCAGAACAAGGCCATGATTTGAAGCCACTGCTTACAGGTTTTAAAACGCAGGGATTTATTTACACAGTTTACATTAATTGGTAGAAAAACCAAAGCCTGAGATTTAGATTTACCAAACAAGCCAAAACAACTAAAAGAGTGTAATGAGAATTCAAAATCCTTTACTTAAGACTTTTAAAGTGCATACTCCAAATTTGGCACGGTCCTTCAACCTGTTCTGACACAGTGTGCTAATCAGTGGGTTTTTTTTATTTATTTTTTCCTAGAACTGACTAATTCAAATTTCCCCATAATAGAAATCTTCTGAATGTGTGCTACATACTGCACAATTTATTTAAAATATGAAGGTGTTCAGAAAATAAATCAATCTATTTACAGTTCCAAAACTTGAGTTATCAATGAAAGTGGTTCTAAATGCAGTGCAACAACTCGATTAATCAATCATTTGTTTATTTTCACTATTGATTTATTCTAAATTTCAACCATTAATTTTTGAAGCCCTACTAGGAATGCACCTAAATTTTGGACACTAAAAAGAGAAATATGAACAGAAACTGCAACTTCAACAGATCCAATAACTGAAACTTTGACATGGAGTAGCTGATTAAAGCAGACTTAGTGTAAACGCATGGTGGTGACATCATCTCAGAAAAAGCATGTGTTTACTGTATGTACAATGTGTGACATAATTCAAACACATGAAAAATATACACCTCTTGTTTAGTGTCTGATTAATAAAGACAGGTAAAGATGTGCTTGTATTATCCAAAAAAAACTCTCAAACTGATTCTCCAAGGTTGTGTTTTTTCCTAAAAAAAAAAAGACCTCTGTTTAAAATATCAATATTACAATTATTAATTATTATTATTATTATTAATTAACAATGACACATGCATAACTACATGCATTTACTGTAAAGTAAACAACACAAAAAATATATTTTATAATGTATTTTTGTATTCACGTTTTATGTTTTTGAAAACTTTCACACCATTACACCATAAAAACAAAAAAATGTAAAACTTTTCTTGTAAATTTTCAATATAATGACTTTTAGGGCCAGATTTACTATCAGCTTGCGCCAGCGCAAACCCTCATTTGGCGTTAAAAAATTATTGTCAGGACTTACTAGACACGCAGTGTGAAATTAGCGCTGAAAAGGTGTGGACACAGCTATTTTTGCAACATCTTATTGAATATGCATTTGTTGGAGTCTCCCTTTTGATTGGTAAATTTATTGGAGAAGAGTGTTTAAATGTATCACGCAATGTGATTTACTAAGATTTGCGGCATCATTTAACGCCCTAAAAAAAGCATGTCTTAAAGCAGGTGGTAATTTGCGCTGCTCTTGGTAAATTGAGCTTGTCATTATAGAAATGAGATGTTGCATCTGTGTTCTTTAATGTGTACCTTTGTCAGTAAATCACCCGCGGAATATCTAACAATACGAATGTTACAAAAAAAAAAAAAAAAAAACTTTATAGTGGTTTAAATGTTGATGGAGATGCACAAAGATGCATTTTTACTTCATCACACATATATGTTGAAATGAAAATGTTTAGACCAGTTGTGCCCTGTTTATTTATTTTTATTTATTTATTTTTAATGATACTGAATCATTGATGCTCATCAATGGCAACTGTCATGGTTGCTAGGTGTCATCAGCAATCCTCTGTAGACTAGAGGATCTCATTTAACGTTTAGTTCAAACCTTGCACCCTTTGAAGATTGCATCTCCTGAATTGGGACACAGCTACAGAGTTAAGTCGACCAAAAATAGGCATTTCAGTACAGTGCTTCAGGTTGTTCTGATTTAGGCTTTAGGATTTTTTCCAATTGATTGGATTGATTTCCTGTTTTACTCTAATGAACAGTCAAACATCTATCTATCTATCGATCTAATCTAGATTTGTACTAGCAACCACCCAAACTAGACATAAAAGGCCTAAAAACACTTTAGCAGCCACATAGTCTTCGGCACCACAGCTTTCTCTCTCTTTAGAGTACCCAAGCATTCAAATTACATTCATTTAAATCATACATTTACTGTAATACTAAGTTATGACTGAGCTCAGAAATCCACAGCCATTGCTTTCACCGTCTGACCAGCTGAAATGTGCTGCTAGCAACATGCATCCCACCTCATCTGCCGTATTTGTGGAAATGCATGTGGATCAAAGCAGATTTAGATGAGATTGAATGAAAATGTGTTCTTTAATCAGTCACTAATGCTCCTCATGCTCATCCACCTAAATCAACTTCCTGAAGATTACAGGAAACAACTCGCATCAGTCAATTAGTCTTACCCTTTTACAGAAATGACCAGAACTCAATTTCAAAAATAATCATGTGGTCTGAAAACATGTATACTTTTTGAAGCAAAAACGTGTAGAGATTTGACAGATACACCGTCAAATGATGTTATAAAGTGTGACCAAGCGCCTAGATTCGGTAAGTGAGTAGATCACACAAATAAGAAACATCCTTAAAAAGTTATTACCTTTTGATCGACTATGGAGCAGACCAAATCCTTCACAGAACTGAGGGACAGATCGTGTGGCTCCAGGGTGACCATCTCCCTAGTAAGTCCGATCTGAAGGAGGAAGGACACTCCGTGGAAGGAGCTGGTGGGGCTCGGAACGCTGTGATTCCCATTAGAGAGACGGACGCAGAGTGGCACCGGAGGGCTGGGTGATGGAGAGGGGGTTGGGGGTGCAGTCTGATGCTGAGAGTGGACGAAGGGTTTAGGTAAGGTCAGAGGAGAGGTGCTACTACTGGCAGACATTAGTTTCCTCCGCAGATTGAAAGTAAACCGTGTAAAACTGACAAGCTTGGAAACCGTGGCTGATATCCAATGAGTGAGCAGGTTGTGTTTTTAATTAAACACAATATTCTTCTGTCCTAAGGCAGGTGATGAGAATCGCTGCAATCATGTGCAATCCGTGCCGTACGAGGTAGCACAATCGGACCAGAGAATAAGGTGCCTATTTTCCGCTACGTTTCCCTCTAAGAACATGCAATCCGGATAGCATGCTTCATGGCTGGCTGTGTGATTTCCAGCACATGTTGCACACGTTGGATTGATAAGACTGTCACTCCACGGCTGAGCAGTCAGGACGCCAGCGTGATGTTTGACAAAGTGGCTTCCATTGTCATCCAGCTCCTCATTCAACTCTCATTCCTGTTTGAAACAAAACAGATTCAAGTCTTTATTCCACAGTTCCCAGTGCTCATGAAGCCATTATCTACAATGAGTGTAACTTCAAACTCCTTGGCTTGAATTCTGAAAGAGTTTTGTACATTTTTGTCTTTTGCCATGAAGAAGAACTCCAGCTCACATCTGGAAGCACATCTGGAGACCCTCCCACTCTAGATCACATAACTGGCACAAGACCACAAATACCAGCAAAACAAGTTATACAATGTCTTTTGTTCAGGCTTTATCATCATGCATCATGAGCAGCCGAATCTCAAGACGAAATAAATCTAAAAAGGACACACTGAAAACCAGAGAAAAAGCGAGGAAACCTACCTTTAAGGCTGGAAAGGCGTTTCCCTAACAAGTGAAGAGATGAAAAAAGAAAAAAAAAAGCTTACTATCAGTAGAAAACGAGGACTTTAACGCCTCGAGGTTTCTTTTTGGAAGCTTCTGAGGCTCAGCTTAGCCAGTAAAGCATCGCTCGGTTGTAGAGTCCCTTACATGAGCTCGATTTGAAAACTTTCTATCCTCTTTTCATGTTGGATTCTACTACTTTACACGCGCCTCGGTATCTGCTCTCCGTTTCCGCGGGCAAATAATAAACGCCGCACAGACAGAGAAAGTAAACCCTGAAGGAAATGGCAGGTCTATCGAGCTGAAGAAGTGAAGTTGAGCTTCATAAGTGCAGAAATGTTTTTCTCTTTCTCTCACTGCCTGCCGCGCATGTCTCTCACGCGCAGTTTCCGTTATGTGAGCGCTGAGCGCGTGTCGCGCCCTCTACCGGCGTCATTCCACTGTGACGCAATTACGCGTTATAGCGTCTTGAATATTAGTTACATTGTAGCGATATTTCTTGGCGAACTGAGGTCGTCCACAAAGCTCAGATTGTTGATTATAGGATATATCATATATTTATATCTAGTATTATATAAATGGAATGGCTCAGTATTTCATTGAAATATAAATATGAAAAAGCTTCATACCTGTATTGTAATATTTCACATTTTTGCAATATGCATTAACTATTAATCGGTGAAGCTATGTTCAATAATGTTTGCTAATGACCTTTTATAGTTAAAATTAAGTACAGCCATTATAGCTGCAGTTTAGGCACACTTTAGATGTTTTGAATTTTTTTTTTTTTTAATTGTCCTAATCTACTTTACATAACAGATCTATTTCACATAACATATATCACAGAAGACAAAACGACCCTATTCAAGTAATTGCATAGGCCTACGTTTGACTCTCACTCTGTTGTTATCTGGATGAACACGAATGTTATGTTTTGTGATAGTTGTTCAGGAGTCTATTAACTGAACATTTTTTGTTTTGTTTTGTTTTCTAGCATCCTCTGCAAATCTTTGCACACACCACAACACACATCATTACGAATCATTTTAAACTTTTGAGCAAGGTTATCTTTTCAAATTCATATTATTTTGTCTTGTGGATGATTTGTAAACATTTGTGATGTGAAATGGCTTATTCAGGGTTGATCTAAAAAAATAAAAAAAACTTTTATGATCTCTTGATATTATATATACACATTTTGCATTTAAAAAAAACAAGTTATTAATACAGCCATACTGTGCTGTACAACATTTATCAAGGCATAAGTATAACTTTACTGTATATTAGAATTTTAGTATAAAATTGAAGGTACAGAGTAAGAATAACTATTATAGAATTGGTATAAAGTAATCAGTTTGATTATATTACACACATTAAGATATACTTTGAACAACAAAAAGGCAGGGAGTGATGAGGTAAATATTCACACCAATAATAAAATAAATGAAATAAAAGTACATTGATTGTGTAAAATCATTTCAACTTTATTGCTTTCATTCATGACATTAATACAGATGATTAATGACAGTCAATATTGAGGAAAAGAGGGGTCTATCTTGTTAGCCCAGGCCATCAATCCTCCAGTGACATCCTTCACAGTGATCAGCTCAATTTCTTGTCCAGACATTTTCTCCAGCAGCTGAACAGCCTTCTGGGAGTCATTGCCAAGTTTGCAAACCACAAACACTACAAGACAATGAAGGTAAACATACAGACAAAGTAAGGTTATTCGCTCCAATCATACTGCATACAAAGAAGATTCATTTCCGAAACAAAACACACTTACACATATAAAGGATTGAAATAATTAAGACTTTTTAATATTTCTAAAGGAAATCTCCTATTCTTGTGTTGTTGTTTTGTTTTTCATATTTAGCTTTTATTTGATTATTTGAATGAAAATGCAGAAAAAAAAAAACAAACAGTAATATTATTACAGTTTAAAAGACCAGGGGGGTATTCCAGAAAGCACGGTTAACTTACCGTCAGATAAACCCTGAACTTTCGGTTGATTAACCCCAAACCTTGCTTACTCGAGGTATGTGGTTCCAAAAACACGTCCGGGAGTAAGTTCATTCAACTCGGAGTATGTTCCTGATTAAGACTCAAGACATTCTCAACAGAGCGACGAATCTACGAGTCACTATGGAAACGGACTCTAAGAATAAGCGCGCCATACTGCTTCTTTCTTCTTCTTTTGTTCAAAGGTCATGTAGGCCTAATGCTTAGTGCATATCGCCACCTAATTGATGGTTTTGCAATCATTTTTATTTTTTTTCCGTTTAATCTTTAATCTTTGAGAATAAGAATTATATTGTTTGTTTGATGCTAATTATATATTAAGTCATATCAGATATGTATTTTTATTATAGAAATACATTATAGAAAATGCCGATCCATGTGTGAGATGATAATATAAAATGTAATAAATTATATTATTATATTAGCCTATATATATATATATATATATATATATATTATATATATAGGCTAATATAATAAATTAAACATTACATTTTCATAATAGTGTTTTATAATTTATACAGATAACTGTTATATATGCCAATAAAATATAATAACCATATTAGAGCAATATATAGGCTAACCTTATTTATTACTTATTTTAGCGCTTTATCATTAAAATAACATACAACTATATATATATATATATATATATATATATATATATACAGTATATATAGTAGGCTATATACATAACTGTATTGTAATAATATATAATATTGTGCGCTATCTGTCATGCCCACTGAAGGCTCGTCAGTATATCATACGTGCTCTAATAGCGCTGAAGTGAACTGGAACATAATCTGCTCAGGAGCAGGTTATCTTCAGAGAGCAAGTTGCTATGGTTACTTACATACCCTGAAAGTAACCTCCAATTTTGGAACCGAAAGCTGAGGTTATCCGCTGCTTATCCTCAAACATATCCGGGTATGTCACAAAACCTGTTTTCTGGAATACACCCCAGGGGTGTATTCCAGAAAGCAGGTTATGTGACATACCCGTATGTTTAAGGGTAAGAAAGTTGATAAACTATGTATATGTATATGCTATATGTATGTGTGTGTGTGTGTATATATATATATATATATATATATATATATATATATATATATATATATATATATATATATATGTTAATTATAAATCACTAATATAAGTAAAATATATGGTTATATGTTATTCTTTTATGGTTACTGTATTTATTTTATTGGCATATATAATAATTATCTGTAAAATTATAAAACACTACTATGACAATGTAATGTTTAATTTTTTTATATTTATTTATTTCATTTTGTTATCATCTCACATCATGGATTGGCATTTTCTATAATGTATTTCCATAATAAAATACAAATCTGATATGACTTACTATATAATTAGCATCAAACAAACAATATAATTCTTAGTCTCAATTAAAGATTAAACGGAGAAAAAAAAAAGGAAAATGATTGCACAACCACCAGTTAGGTGGCGATATAAACCAAGTATGCAAATGGCCTTTGAACAGAAGAAGAAGAAAGTAGTATGGGGCTTTTTCTTAGCGTCCGTTTCCATAGTGAGAATGTCTTGCATGTTAATCAGAAACATACTCTGTGTTGAATGAACTTACTCCCGGATGCGTTTTTGGAACCAACATACCTCAAGTAAGCAAGGTTTGGGTTAATCAACCGAGAGTTCAGGGTTTAGCAGTAAACCCTGGTAAATTAACCTTGCTTTCTGGAATACACCCCTTATGTATCTGAATATATTTAAAAATTGTATTTATTCCTGTGATGCAAAGCTGAATTTTCAGCAACCATGAAAACATTTAATATTTGTGTGGACAATCTGACACACTACCATTCAAAAGTTTTGGGTAAGATTTAAGGAAATAATAATAACAATAACACTTTCTAATTAATTTCTATTACAAATTAATGCTCAAAGAATGTATCACGGTTTACAAAAAAGTTAAATGGGCCAAAAATGTTTATTTTATTTTTTATTTTTTCAACATTGAACCAGCATATTAGAATAATTTCTGAAGACTGTGATGATGAAAATTCAGCTTTGATCACAGGAATAAATTACATTTGAACATATTCACAAAGAAAACATTTATTTCATAATATTACCTGTCAAGTAAAATCATATTAAATCATATGGACATATTCAATTAGCTTAAATAGACTAAAACACTATAAAATCTAAAAAATACAAGACTCAAAAAGACGATTATTCCAGCTGTTTCTGATGACTAAACCATTTCTGTGTTGGAAAATAATTGCTTAGCAACTCCATCATCACCACCTCATCGGCCATCCAAGAAAAGCGAGGTAGCTGGCAACACTGTGCTCCGAATGCTTAATTAGCTTGAGAAAACTCAGATTACGCCTCCTCTGTGCTCAGAATACTCAACACGTCTAATGAGGGCTGGCTGTGGGCATCTGGCATACATACAAGCGCTTACAGTGTATAAAGATAGGATCACTTATCACTTATGATCACAGCTCGGCACAGTCAGTTTTCAGGCCTGCTCAGTGGATTTAGTACATGCACTTATTTGTCAGCATCATGTGTGAGCAAAAAGAACTCAGATGCAGGAGCTTGGAGTGTTAAACACTGATCACAAAAAATGGCATGCAACAAAAATGATGCTAGTTCTTACCTGGGACTTGAGATTTGATGTTCATCTGCTGTTTAAGGTCACTAACTGTATCTTTTAAAAGTGTGAGGTGCTCAGCCTTCTTGTTTTCTAAACTAGAAAGTGGAATGTCTGTCATGCAATGTAAGAAAATTAACAGAAGGAATTAACTTGATTTTTACATTTTCTTAAGACAGGGTTGCCGGAACTGCTTTCAGGCAGTTTCTCTCACACTCTCACACCACCCAACTAAATGTCATACCAAATAATAAGACAATATGAAATTAACCACTAAATCTGTTAATTTTCTCACCAGCACAGGACTTAATTAGAGCAGTTTGAAGCAGAAAAATTCTGCACAAATCAAAATTTCTCCCCACACTTCATAAGGTAAGGTTTTTTTTCCTACTTATTTACTAAGAGGGTGGGCAGGTTAAATTAAACAATAGTAATCAAAAAGCATGCTCATTAACATAATTGTATATCATAAAACATGTGCAATTTAACAACAAGTAATTAATTTTATATTTATTTTATTTATATTTAAAATTAAATTACATTTCAGGGTCATATGAAATCTATTTGATTTTTATTCCGTTTTAATCGTTTAAATTAATTAATAATAAATAAATAAAAATTAATAATAAAAAAAAAAGTTCATAAAGCTTTCCATAATTCATGGGGAGGGGGGGACAATAATAGAGAATAATTTTTTTTTTTGGGGGGGGGTTTGTTTGTTTTAGAAATGATGTGTTGTTTGTTTTCTGGATTTCTGATTTAATACAAATGTATTACGGTTTAATATTTTTTAAATGTAACAAATTTATTCATTTATTTAAAATGTATTAGCATATGCAGAAACTGACATGAACTTCTATTTATAAATAATAAAATTAGCATTGTTCATTGTTAGTTCACGATACCTAATGCATCACTTAATGCTAACAAGTCTTTTTGTAAAATTATTAATTTAATTAATTAATTAGGCTAATGTTTTGTGCTTTGAGGGTAATGACTGAGAAGTAGTTTGACCAATAGCATAGAGGCATTGTACATAATCGACCAATCGTGGTGTGGGATCTACAGAGAACAGCAAAGCAATACAACATAACGTGTGAGGACTGTAGAGAGCATATCAATATCACAGCAAAGCCAAATCCTACACATTTTAGAAAATTTACAGATGCTTTTTTAAGGTCCAAAAAAAGAGGACGTATGGTCACCAGGTCACTACAATGGGTGATAATTTCACTGTCAATTAGTTAAGTTCGTGGGCTGTAGCACAGAGCCTGTGGAGGAAAGCACATTTGTATAGCAACAGAGAAACGAATGCAATAATTTAGACTAAAAAACAGACAATATTGACAAAAGTGTGTCTAAAATTTTTGTTTCTTTAACTATTCTATATATCATCAATATCGCATTTACAATCGTGCAGATATTTGGGAAATACAGCACTACTCCTCGTGTTCTAGTGCTAAACTATATCATATGATATAAATATAAGACAGAAACCCCATTTTTGCGCTTGTATCTTGAATAACACAGTCAGTCGTCCTGCATTCAGACCATGCATTAAATGCGTTAATGATTTTAACACATTATCCGTTCATACTTAAACCAAATTAACGTGTTAAATCAACAGCCCTAATTATGAACATAAAATTTCATAGTGCACTGCTGATTCGCAAGTAGAGTTCATCTTATGTATATTGTAATATCTCAAATATCTAATACTAAACTGTTAAAGGGAGATCATAGGAAAGGATACTGATTGAGATTGGCAGATGGCAAATGTCCACCTCTACTTTGGGTCGAACGTCAAGGAGGAGATGAGGGGTTGAGCTGTCTAAAATGGCTTTATACTCCTGCAATGTAAGACAAATGTAACATTTGAGGAAGGAAACTACACAGAAGTGCAAGGTGACAGATCAGATCTGCTTTATATAATGAGCAGCTGCACATTTCCACAATGCTCAGTAATTAACTGGCTAACATAGAGCAGTTCTGCTAAAGATATAACCTAAACTACCAAATGGAAATTTAAACAGTCCACATTACATTCCCCTGCCTGCCCAGAATTATGACAAATTACTGTAGCACCTGCACAGAGACTCTCTGTTCTTTGGTTAGAAGATTCAGTCTTCGACACTGGAAATGAAATGAAGCAGAAACAAGAGAGAATAAATCAGCACTGTTCATTACACAACGTTTAAACCAAAACCGCAACACATAAATGCTGATGTAGCCCTTTTTGAAGGACTTGTGTAATTAGGTGCTCATCTTAGACTGTGCTTCAAACTCTTTTTTGGTTTTTGAGTTGATTTTCGACTTAAATGGTGTTTGCCGTGGCTGCAATGCGAACGCAAGGAGTTTTCTTTTTTTTTTGTAAGTTTAAGAATACTTACACCACCATTCAAAATTTTGGGATCAGTAAGATTTTTTAAAATGTTTTTGAAAGCAGTCACACCAAGGCTGCACTGATTTGATCAAAAATAATCCAAATCAATAATATTGTGAAATATTGTGAATTTAAAATACCTAAAAACTATTTTTTATAATTGTATTTTATATTATTTATACTAAAATGTATGTAATTTAAGCATTTACTTTAAAAAAAAAAAAAAAAAAAAAACACTTTATAAAATTAACAATTTAATCAAATTAAATTTATAATACTCACACGCTACCATTCAAAGCAGTTTGGGATCAGTACAATTTCAGAATAAGATTCACCAAGAATGTTTACCAAGGCTATATTTACTTGATCAAAAATACATTGTGAAATATTTTTTTAGTGTTATTTAACAATAACACGAGTTTCTTATCTCAACTAGAACATGGAAATCATTTTTATTGTATATTCTGATTACACTGCAAAAAAAGTGACATTCTTCCTCAGTATTTTTGTCTTGTAAAAACATAAACACACATAAAAATGGCTTGTTTTTTTTTAAATATTAAAATTAAGTGAATTTTTTTATTTAAAAATTATGTTGGCCAATGTGCTCAGAAAAATTAAAGTTTTCAAACCACTGACAGATATTTGTTCTTGCTTTAAGCATAAACCTGCTTAATTTTGTTCAAAAACAAGAATTCCTTTTTTCCATTTTGCATCTCAAGCAAATGTATCTTGATTTAATGATTCCTAGATATTTGTACTGGAAGACATGACAAAAAATACTGACAGATTTGTATTTTTTTTTGCAGTGCATGCAACATTTAATCTAACTATAAATTTAAGACTTTCAGATCCAATGTAATACTTTTAAGTCCTGTTTATTGCATTTATTTGAAATAGAAAGCTTTCGTAGCATTAGATTATTTTTTTTGTCATTTTGATCTATTTAATGCATCCTTGGTTAATAAAAGTATCAATAATTATTATTATTTTTTTTTTTAACAACTCATACCAAACCTTTGATCAGAAGGCGTAGAGGTTCCAGTACAGTATGATCAATTGTAATGGCAACGCATGCTATAACAAGCACCACTAAAACTCATAGCTGGAAATTTCAAAATAGTTCTAAAAAACTCAAAGTGTGGTGCATGTGCCATTAATTGAATAAATGCCTGTTTTTCAAAACTTAAGAATAGCATGTAGTCACAATAAAAGTAACGATCTCTACTCAACACACACTCTTCATAATAACTGGACATTTGACCACAGCTGATTATTTTGCATCATTGACACACACAGGCATGAATATAGGAAGGAAAGTGGGAGTTTTCCTCATCCTCAGACCTTATCCGTCGCAGCGGAGCCACAGAACTGCTCATAGTCCTGGAGCTCAGTCACCGTGGGCGTCTCTCCACACACTGCACACTCAGCCTGCTTGGGCCGCAGCCGTATGGAGCGGAAACGCCCCTCCTGACCATCAAACATCAACAGCTGCTTCTCAAATGAGGCTGAACTGACCAGTTAAGGAGTTATTGCATTATGTTATGCCTACAGTAATAGATGTGTTTAAATAAAAGCCATAATTGTTTCAGTGTAGGGTGTCATTAAGAGCAGAAAGGATACATCCTTGACCGGACGCAATTTTCAGAACTTCCAATGCTTGAAGGCAACCCATTATTCCAGGCACTGCACAATATCAAAACAAGGCACACTTAAGAACCCTGCAACATTAACTTAGAATTACTGAATCATTACAGAAGAAGAATTCGTAGTCACTTTTTTAAAGTCAGAAATAACTTAATAACAGTTCTTCAAGGTAAGATCTGCAGCAAAAATGGAAATATCAGCGCTTTCAACATAGGAACAGTATTGAAACTGTAGTTATGCAAAGGTTTCAGGCTTCAGTTTTGTGTAAATGAAACGCCTTTGGCAAGACACTCAGCATAAGCCATACAAAATGTAGTGTAGAATTAAATGCAAGAAAGAAGAACAAGTGCTATTCAGTAAACAAATATTACAATGACATCTTCCACTTCTGTTGTCTAGCAAACATTCTAACAATGCACGTCAATTTCAAACTTCATTCCTAAATTTCCTTAAATTAACAAAGGTTGAATGGATTCTGTTTGAACCTATTAAGTACAATTGTGGAGACGAAAATGAAGAGGAAGAAGCAGCCAGCTTCAAGTGTAATGGCTTCAGACAGAGGAGGACTGACCCACTCCCAGAACTCCTCCATCAGAGCAGTTAGTGATGGTCTCAGGAGGAGGTGGTGTGGGGTACAAACACCTGTAACACGGCCCTCCTCTATAGTTGTACACTGTGAGCTACATGCCAAAGAGAGAGAGAGAGAGAGAGAGAGAGAGAGAGATTAAATAAGCAAAATTTCCCCCTTCACTGAAAAGTCATATTGATTTCCAGCAAACTGTAGAGATTCTTAAAAGTTTAGGGTCAGTAAGGCTTTTTTTTCTCATGTTAGAAACAACGTGGCTAAGCAAGCATGGCAGAATATGGTCGTAATCTGACAAAGTTTCAGTGCAATAGGCAGTAGCTTTGACAAGTTACCGCATGAAATACCAGTGATGCCAGTGATACCAACGATATCAAATTTGACAATTAGTTGTACAGAAATGGTTTGAGATATTAAGGCAATTAAGGCAAATCTTACCAGCTTCAGAATAATAAGAAATTGTTTAACATATGATCATGCTTTTCTGTTTTTAAACTCGATTATATTGTCACATATGGTATATGGATTAGCTATTTGGTCTCAGACAAATCAATCTATAATTAATCAGATCGAATGTCTTTACAATAGAGCTTTGAAAATTTTAGATAGAAAGCAAATAAGATACCACCATTGTCAGATCTTAAGTAAATATAAGATTTGGAGTTTTGCTCACTTTGTCTTTTTTCACTATGTAAAGTTTGTGTTTAAATGGTCTTGCCCTATGCCCTTATGTAAATTTTTGAGAGATTGCAGGGGAGCAGCAGATCCACTAGAGCAGCTTCTAATGGAAATTGTAAAGGTTTATTTTGTAAAACATCTTTTGCTCAGACTGTTCTCTCAGTTAACGGTGTAAAATTTGGGAATTCACTGCCTGATTATTTAAAATCTGCTGCAAATTATAATCATTTAAAAAAAGCTACAAATTCTTGGTTGATTCAGCAACAAACTAGTAGTCATATTTATAAAAGTCTTTTATAAAAGACAAGTGTTGCAAATTAGCTTCAGCTGCAAGCACTATGATACATGCATGGGATCAGTACCACCGCTCCCTATAAACAGAGTATATGTGCACCCAGGGGGGCACCATCCCAGTTGCTCCAAAAAAAAAAAAAAAAACGCGCCATTAACGCATCCGCGCCCGCTCGCACCTCATGTTTGCGGCTGCATGCAAATGATCATAATTGATGGACAACTATGCCGTGAAAAGACATCAGCAATCCGGCGCCAAGAAAAGAAAGAGAAAAAACAAAAGAGAAGATGATGAAAACGAAGCCCGTGCGTCACTTTCAGGTAACGTTAGGCTACATTCATAATCCAGTGAAACTTGTTTGGGTGTTGAGGTTAATAACGTGAGTCGGTAATAATTTCACCACCACCACCACATCTAATACTCTCTCCGAGTTTCCATGTTCACTTACGAAAGTTAGCCATGGTTTTAACACTAATATAAAAAAAAAAAAAAGCATGGTTCTCGTAGCCATGGTAACCGCAAATTAACCATGGTTTTGTTACTTCAAATAATAATATACAAAAAAGTATTAAGATAATATTTTTTTGTGGTTATAAAAACAGACCTAAGCCAACAACAGCCTTTAAAACGACTTAAAATGCATTATATAAAAACAATGAGGCAACCCTGCTGAAAAAAACAATAGAACATCACAGAAAATCCTAATAGCATCAAAATGAATCACAAATACTATTACAAACATTACAAACCATCAACTTCTAACCATTAAAACCATTAAAAAATGTTTTTTTTTTTCTGTAGTGTGTTTTGGGACATATCCATTAGGATTTATTGGTTTTAACAAGCCACCAATAGAAGGTGACCAATTACCAGTAGAGACCCACGGGGTCCATTACAGTTTCCAGTAAAACCAATACAAGTCCCATTATAACCAGTAAAACCATTACAAATTTTGTGATGGCGTCTATTGTTTTTTTCAACCGGGAGCTAAAGGCCTGGTCATTGCTGCTGTTACACTTACAGGACGATCATATCCTTGTTTAACAGGCTATTGACCAAATATTTAGTTCAAATAACCACTTAATCGTGAATTTTTGGCCACCTTTTTGCTATAGATGACACAGCCTCTATAATTTCCTCAACAAAAAACATGTGGACATCATAACCCTTACAAAAATTAACCACGGTTTTCGTAGTAAAATTTTGCGTGATTTCTGAATGCTTGAGACCATAAAATCAATCAGACAACTGTATTTCTGACATAAGTATCTGTCTAGAGCTACAATTGTAATTTGTAAATAATACAATTGAATTACTATTTATTTATTTATTTACTTTTATATTTTAGTTTTTTTTTACTTCCATAATATTTGAGGGAGGGGGGCACAATACATTCCTGCTTAAGGCACCCATTTGGCCAGCAGCGGCCCTGCATGGGATGACTGTCGTTTCCGTTTTATCTATGTTTACTGTATCTGTCCCTAAACAAATAAATTATTAAATAAATAAAAATTATTTAAAAAAAAAACAGTAGGACCCAAGGAATTGAGAAAGGTTAGATTCATAGTCATAGGATAAAATTCATGAAAGCAATTTGTGATTTTGTTATATCTTGTCACCACTAGGTGGCGGCAGTCCAAAACTTCATAGGTTGCTTCAGAGCATGGTGCTGAGAACACGAATCAAGTTTGTACAGCATTTTACATCAATATTCAAAATCTAAGGAGACCAATGACTTTTGGCCAAACCAATCAGCGGCTATAAGGAAAGAATGTCAATTTTTTATATATTTTGTAACAGTAGGAGGCACTGTGGCAAAATTCTGCACATACCTTCAAGTCATGATAGTAATGACGGATAATAAGTATCATTACAATATGCCAAAACATTGCGGAATTACAGTGTTACACCTGATGACCAATTTGGCGTGTTCTTTGTTGTATTCTTTGATGCACTATAAGAAAATAGTTATATCGAGTTATAAATTCGAAATGATGGGAATTTGTTCCTGACAGAAAATTACATCATAGGGTACAATCAAAATAGACAAGTTATTTTAAATTCTAATACTACTTTACAATATTAGTGATTTTACTGTATTTTAATTAAATAAATGCAGCCTTTGTAAGCATAAGAGACTTTGTAAGCATCTTACAGACCCCAAACTTTTGACAATTAGAGTATTTATGTAAATGTCCCAAAGTATTTAAACACTTGAGCCTCACTTAAAGTGAATTTAATCAATTATATAATCAAATAACCTGTTCGAGAAAAAAAAAAAACTTTTAGATCACGTGAGGTTAATCTGTAAAAACATCTGAAAACTTGAACTGACTTTCCTCTGCAGAACACACATACCAATATTTTGAAGGATGTTATGTTTCACAGAAAAAAAAAGGTTTCTAACACCCTGAGGGTGAGTAAATGATGACAGAAATTTAATTATTAGCTGAACTATCCTTTAAAAGTATGTCTAAGACTATCCAAATATTTGGAACCACTGTAAATTAAAACTTCAAATATCAACGTAGAGCACACTGGCTTTGATTCAAAAACCTCACCTGTCCTTCCATGCGTAAAGCACTCGCTGACACTAAAGGCTTGCCGGTCAGAACACAGGCATCATTCACAAGGTAGCGTGTAGGAACGTTGTCTGAACAGTCTGCCACAATGTCATACATGAGGATGCAAAGTCAAGGTGACAAATAGGTTTTGCACTGTAGAGGACTTTAGAAAGTTCAAGATTAACCTATGAGTATCAATTAGTGAGAGTGGATACTGTTGAATGAGTTGTATGGCGTTCTCTCTGGAGAGCTGGAGGTGATACGGGACACAATGAACTGAGGAGTTCAACCTGGAAGAGATCACAATCAGTCAACTCTCATTTGTTTACCTCTCCTTTACTGGGATTTTGTGAGTGAGTAGGATGGTACCTGCTGATGGCCTGGGCGGCAGACAGGGCTTTAGGCTGACCTTGAGTCAGTTCTGTATGAAGCACCTGTCTGTGCAGGTTACTCAGCTCCACCACATCATAATCCAACAGACCCAGTCGTCCTGAAAACACACACTACTTTAATATTTACACAGTTACAGCTGTGGCATGTATCTGCATAAGGCCCAGAGACTGGAATGAGATATTAGTTTTCACAGCACCCATTATGAATAGCAGATTCAGCCTCTTCTACTTTAGCATTTAGACTGGTAACTATGGTTTTGAATGTATTTCTTTTAAGTTAATATGTAAATTAAAATTAAAATTAAAATTAAAAATCAATAAATTATTACAACTCTTTTTTCAGGAATCCTTGATGAATAGAAAGTTAAAAGAACAGCATTTAGTTGAAATAGAAAAGTATTTCCTGTCCCTTCAACGATTTAATCAACACCTGCCAGCCAATCAGAATCCAGTATTCAGACAGACCATGGCATAAATATAAATTATATATATATATATATATATATATATTTCAAACGATTAATCATTTTTCTTTACATAATATATGTATATGTACTTAGTTTATTTATCATGTATATATAAATACACACACATACAGTATATATTTTCAAAATATTTACAAGTATATACACTTATATTATTATATTTTATATTATATAAAATATATTTAAAACATAAACAACATATTTTTCTTAACATGCATGTGTTTGTATTTATATATACATAATGCATATACACAGTACACACTCGTCGTTTGACAGCACTAATATATATACTTCCACTTACAGATAAACTCATATTGAACAGCATTTTGTACATATTAAACAGACACGGTCACTTTACCTATTCCAGCTGCAGCGAGATACTGTACAACAGGACAACCTAAACCGCCACATCCCACAACCAGGACTGATATATTACTTATGGCAACCTGACCTGTGGAGAAAAGAAATTTGTTTTTACAATGCATTCAGAAAAGAAAAAAGAACCATAACTACTGTTAAAGCCAAATATTTTTTCTTTAACCTTTAACACCCAGTTCTGGTAGGAGAAGCTGTCTGCTGTATCTCATGATGTCATCATTGTTCAGCGTTGTGTTTGATTTCAGCGGTAAAAGATTGATAACTTTCTCCTGTAAGTCTGTTAATACTGAGTTTTCCTGGGGGAGAAAAAAAAGGCACTTTTTCAGTTTTTAGACAAGAAATGCTCTGTTCTGGCAAGGGATCCTATATACAGTATTTAACCATAATCATCCACTGTATGTCATTCCATGGCACAGATACCCTTCCATTATGAAAAGATGATTCTATCAGACAAATAAGGTAGGTTGCCATTCTATTAATATTTGTTTTAAAATGTAATATATTCCAGTATATGGTATGGATTCTGAAAGGTAACTGTAACAGAGCTGGAGTTGACAATCCTTACTTTTAAGGTCAAGAAACTAGTGTAGGATTTATTTCAGATATTTCTACAAACATGTACTTTTTTTATTATAAATCATTGACCACATTTTAAATCATTATAACAGGTTTGACATTTTAAAATCATTCCCTGTCTTTTAAAAATATATACTAATCAGCCCAAGCCTAAAAAAGCGAGCTAGAAAGACATTTATTTATTTGTTTGTTTGTTTGATTATTCATTCATCCATTCTTTAGATTAGTTTTTTATAAACTAGCGTTAAATGCATTTGCTAAAAAATTTAAAGTTAGAAACTCAGAGCTGGGGACAGACCAAAAACAACATTCTCATGAAGAAAGTTACTCTTTTGTTTGTTGACTTTAGAAAATAAAGGTTTTCATACTATTTCCCCTCATCATACAATGACACACGATAGCTGGCATCAAATACTCGTTGCTAAACTTATGAAATACCATAATGCTAAAGAAACACACAAAGGTACACGGATAATTTGCACAGACCTTTTCCAACTGAACAAGTTTCTTCTTCAAAGCTACAATCTCTCTCTCTTTTTCCAACAGCTGTGTTTTCAAACTTAAAACCGTATCATCCATCACCAAAAATCACCTCGATGCCAAATTATTAACAAGCAGTTATTGTGACTGGCAATTGTGATTATAACGTCTAAAAGAATACCACAAACAGGACTAGAAATCTCACTGCAGAAGACTTCCGGGTTTGCACGCGTGTGCGACCACGTGTAGCGCACATACCACGTGATTACAACAGCAGTACGCTACGCAGAGATATAGAAATAGATAACACACTCGCTCAATATCATTACATTTATTTTGAAAAGACTGTTGAATATTAAAACATGCAACATTCTGAAACATTAAGAATCTCGAATCTCGTGTTAACCAACAACACCAGACTCCTTAACATACTAACATTCTTTAAAAAAAAAAAAAAAAAAATGCAGTTAATAACTATAAAGATAAAATAATATGTTAAAATAATAAAACGTTAAATAGTACTGCAACTTAAAATAAACAGATTCGAGTTTCATTTTTGCCTTTACTGGCACTTCAAGCCGTATCTAGAAATCTAGTTATAGTCTTATAAATGTTTATGTATTTTTTTTCTTTTTATTTATTATTTTTACTTTTTACTTTGAATATTAATGGTAGGCTACCCATTAGTACACAGACAGCAACTCAGTATTATATACATTTTTTTATTTTTTTATTTAAGGATAGGAAAGTGAGGCGAAGAAAGAACTCTCTTGCTGGCAAACAGCTGGCTCTTTGTGCTGAGTGGAAGTGAATGAGTTAGTCATGAATATTAATAAAGCCTCGCTGACGTTGCTTGATAACTTTCCTTGAGCGCCAGTCTTGTTAACTGGTTAATATTCATGATCCAAGCCCTCAACTTAGCAATGCCTGTCTTTCAGCAAATCAATTTTCAGAGCGTCACGGAATGTTCTTAATATTCAGGAGTCTGGCCGTCGCCATAGTAGGACTGTTCTCTCACATGATCTGAGCTGGCTGGAGTCCGGGAGACCGTCGCGCGGACAGAACGGAGGAGATGGCTGAAGGACGCTGGACCACGAGTCTGCTGGCTTTGATCGGCATCCTAGCGGCACTGACGAGCTGCGACATTCTTCCGTGGCAGGAGGAAAAGGTAGCAACCTTTACACAGCTGATGCTTTGTTTTGCATCATTTAAAGCCCTTGCCTTTTAAGAGAATTGGCAGAGACTACCAGCTTTTGAGCGATGTTGTGTTTATTATTATTTATTTTTCGGGGTCGTGAATTCAACATATTGTATTAGGCCTATGCTTCTCATGAAAGAGAGTGTGTCTGCATTTAAATGCCTTGTCTATTTTTAATGCATAACCTAATACAAATGTAATAATTTGAATTCTTTATTCATTCATGCATTCATTCATTCATTACTTATTGTTTGTCCTCTTTTTTTAGCTTAAATTTTCCAATTGATGCGTGACAGCGATCACTTAAACTGACTGAGGAAAGTAAGCTTCATTCATGATGCTCAGTCTGTCTCCCATTGTCTAGTTGCTATGGGAGCAGGATCCCTGTCATTGATCCACCAGTAGGAGATCTTAATATTTATATATTTTCTCTTTTTAGAATTAATTCCCTTTGTTCTGTTCTTAAGATCTGCATATTGGGGAAATGTCTTATCCATATTCGTATGATACTGTTGCACTAAAATAGATTTTAAGCATGTTATCAGAAAACTGAAAATGACAAGTTATATTTCGAACAGACTGTAGATTATTAAATGTATACAGCAATCTTACAAGTCACATTGTGGAATAGAATCTTTTATAATTTAATTTTTCACCACCATGTTTACTTTTGACTGTTGTCTTCACCGTGACATGTATATAAAAACAAACAAAAAAAGTAATATTTTTTTTAAATCATACAAAGTATAAAATATATCTGATCTTATCTGCCAGAGGGCCTCTCTTCTGTGTTGTTCATATCAAGCCACAGTCATTAAGTGGCTTAAACAACACAAGCAAAATCAATAATCACAGCACAAGAATTGAACTTTGAGACCAAACATACAAAAAAATACAAATTGTATTCAGAAGATCAATGTCATGTTTAAAGCAGAAGTTTGATTAGCTGTCTTCTATCCATCTTAAAATTGTTATTCATGAAAGAAAATATAATCAAAATCTTTTCAGATATCCTCTCTAAATATCTTCCAGCTGTGTTTCCTTCTCTTTAATGTCATTTCAGAACCTTCTGTTGCTGTCTAGTTCGAACACATAATTATCCTCTAGACATATGCAGTGTATAATTTCTCATTCAAACACAACTGTACTAGTTTGGTTGCAACATTACCATTAAGCAAGAGTATAATTATCATGTTTATCTGACTGTAATAGGAGTCACTGAATTAGAATTTGCATGTATTGCAAGTCAGGTATTTTCCTCAGCTTTGTAAATGGAGTAAGAGCAGACTTTTCGCTATGATTCATTATGAGTGAAGAACGTCACAAATCAATTTCTGCCCAAAAAAATTCTCTCATTCACTCAACGTATATACAGTTCCAGATGTATATGACATTCTTTCTTAAGATGAACACAGACAAAGATTTATTAGAAAAATAATCAATCTCTAAAATAAAATTATCAGTCAATCCATATAAGTGAATTGCTGCCCAAATGTTTTTTTTTTGTTTGTTTTTTTTAAGTTATTTTTATGGGCTTTTTTTTATTGAGATAGGACAGTAGAGACGTGACAGGAAAGTACTGGGTGGAGAGAGGGGCGCGGGTTCGGCAAAGGACCTTGAGACGGGAATCAAACTCAGGTTGCTGTGAGCGCATTGCACATCGATTCGACACACTAATCATGAGGCTATTGGCGCCAACTGGCTACCCAAATGTTGATGTTTATGTAAAATTTGATTGGCAGAGCAATGTTACAAGAGTGATGAGTGCACTAATTATATATCTACAGTAGGGCTGCACAATAAATCGCATGTGATTGTCATGTGCATCTCGTCAGAAAAATCCGGTTCTGTGATTAGTAGTAAATCTCCATCACGTGCATTCAGATAGAGCGGCATTTAATACACAGAGCCGTAGATCATTGACAAGCTACGCAATATCACGGTCATAATTGCAGGCGATTCATCTGCGATTATGAACGCGATATTGCGTAGCTCGTGTCGATTTACTACTAATCACAGAACCAGCTTTACAGATGAGATTCGCATGACAATCTCATAAGATTTATTGTGCAGCCCTAATCTACAGTCTACGAATTACTTAATCCTCTTCGTCCCATGTGAGACATAAGGCTGCAGCAGTCTGTGAATTAGTAGAGGGGATTTTACATAGTTAAGCCAATAGGTGGTGGCAAGTGAATATGTGAATGAGTCATTGAATGATTCACTCAGTCAATTTGCTCGGAACACTAATTCATTCAAGAATCAAACACTCCTACTCTGTGTTGCTCAGGGATGCAATGGTTTATTCTGCTCTGGAATTATTTTGGCAAAGCAAAAATGCACAAAACAACTGGTTTCTAAAAGCAATATTAAAGCAATATCAGACTAACCATCTTCCACACAATCATAACTGCGATTATCTGCAGATGAGTAAGCTGTGCTGAAATTTGTAACAACAGTAGGCATGTTTACATGCACTAATTTTTGTCAATCTGAATGAATGCAGTCCAGTTTCAGATTCAGAAATCTCTATTTACATGAACCCTAAACTCTTCAATCCGATTCACATTTTCATTTACCTTAGTTACATACCTAACCTAAGGAAATATCTCAAATATGTCAGAAAAGCTTTTTTGCAGATATTTAGTAAATATTCAGTCTACTCTACTGACAAGTTCATAAGACAAAAACCAATGCACATTTGTAAGATGTAAAACTGTATCTGAACAGAGGTCTTATTATAAAAAGGCTCTGGTAAACATTGCATCAAGGCATAGAGCATGTGGGCAGGGTATTTTTGAATCCAGCTGAGAAGATACAAAGTTTACATACTAAGGGTATGTTTACACGCTAATGATTGCATTTTTGTAGTTTACACAGAGATGATAATGGTTTCGTGTTCAAAAACATGCACTTTTGAGCCCATTTTCAAGAGTTTGTGTTTTCAGGCCCCAAAAATGCTGTTGTCTTGTAAATGAATGGCCAAAATGCTGAAGATTTCTGTTTTTAGTTTAAAAAAAAAAAAGTGTTCGTATGATTATTTCTACACCACTCCTTTCAATTCGATCAGAATTTCATTTGGATTGAGCTCAGTTTGATCGATTGAGGTTGAAGGTGTTTTTCAGTTTGATTACTAATGGCAAGGATGGCAAGGAGTCCTAGTTGAGACCGAGTCCACATGCTCCCGAGTCCATGACAAGACCAAGACTATGAAAATATGGACAATATTCTTGGACAAGGACATGGTCTTGGTCTAGTCATGGCCCCAGGGGCATGTTAACTTGGACTCCAGACTTGTGACACAAAAGTATGAATACCCCACTGTGGAATAAATGAATGAATAAAGGTTCTTATTCCTTTTCAATTCAGCTGAAACATGAAGCAACCACGCTGAGCTCCAGTGAACTGAGCAGTGTTGTATCTCGTACCGATCTGGACCGGATGTGGCAGAAAGACCTGAAGCCCATGCTTGTTGTGCGCTATCCTGGTTCAACTGGAAGCCAACACGTTCAGCTGGTCAGTGTGTGTTTGTGTATGAAAGCAAGTGTTAAATGTGACCGTGTTCGGTGTCTGAGTTTCTCTCTTTAGCATATTAAATCAACCCTCGGCTCGACGAAAGCGGGCTGGGAAGTGACAGAGGACACCTTCTATGCTCATACGCCTTATGGTCAACTTCCCTTTACCAACATAATTGCAACTCTCAACCCTGAGGCCAAACGTCAGTTGGTTCTGGCCTGCCACTTTGACTCCAAATACTACCCTCCACAGTGGGATGGCCGTGACTTTCTTGGAGCAACGGATTCTGCTGTTCCCTGCTCTATGATTTTGGAACTGGCAAGAGCCCAAGATGACGAACTAAAGACCCTGAAGGTATGGCAATGTACTCAGGAACATATACAGTATTTTTTATATATTTGTTTTTAATTTTAATATTTTTAGCAGATATGCTTTATTTTATTTTTTATTTTTTTATTTTTTACTGTGCAACTTTTTTCACAGTAAAATTTTCTTGGGAGACTTTTAGAAATATATTCCCTGTTAAAGCACTGCCACTACAGCCATAACCATGAGCATTGTGTTTCAACATGGTACATGATATTAAATAGATTATGAGTAGAGTAGATTAAGGAGAAATATAGGCTAATTGGAAAAACATGCCTCTACCTACACTTTTGCAAAACCTATACTTGTAATTTACGGCAGTTTCCAGCTGAAATGAACACT
This sequence comes from Onychostoma macrolepis, assembly GCF_012432095.1. Classification (NCBI taxonomy): domain Eukaryota; kingdom Metazoa; phylum Chordata; class Actinopteri; order Cypriniformes; family Cyprinidae; genus Onychostoma; species Onychostoma macrolepis. The sequence goes on along the minus strand of NC_081171.1, from coordinate 28,093,431 downwards.
AGTAGCAGTAAAACGGTAACAACTTTTATTACTTTTCACATAAATTACATGTGCATAACATAACCTCTCCATATATATGCTTTCTGACATATAGTAAACTTGCTTGGTAGATACAGAGTACCTGATACAGAGATGCGGAGCATGAGTCCTGTGAGTCACAATAAAAAACCTCAAAGCAAGCTAAAATGGCATGGTTGCTTCATCAAATGCATTTTTATCTTACATTTACTTTTGTTAACATTATCAGGTTTAGAGTTGGGTTTATTGTAGGTGGTGCATAATTTTGGTGACATTAACATTTTGCTTTAAAGTGCCATGTAAAGAAATGTCACCACAGGCGCATTTTTGTAATGAGCCTCAGTTGTTAATGAGATAAAATCTATATTAAAACTGTTGTGAAGACATAATGTCAGTGGGGGTTGCTAGGGTGAGGTGATTTTTTTTAATCCCAAACTGCTTTTTTACTTCAGAAAAAGTAAAAAATCTCTTCTGTCATGTTTTGTGTTCATGTAAAGTGGTCAGTTTTCTAAATTGTTCTTCCTGAAACAGAAGTTGCAATTAAATTATCTTCAGCGTAATCAGACAAGCTACCGTTGAAATGCCGGTAGTTAAGAGTTATCGGAGATGATGATCAGGAAAGGGAGAAAACAGTTGAAAGCTTTATTGAACTAAATTGTTGTTTTGTTAATAATTATCTTATACCATTACCAATCTCTCTTTTCCAGTTGGTAGCTGAACACTAATTTGTGCCAATCATGGTTGTGCTGTATTCTGTAGTGTCACAGGTAGATGGCAGCATGTGTGTGTTTGCTCCTTCTCACAGGATTCTGGGTCAGACTTGTCACTTCAGCTCCTCTTCTTTGATGGAGAGGAGGCACTTTACCAGTGGACCTCTGAAGACTCTCTGTATGGCTCCCGTCATTTAGCCCACAAAATGGCGACAACAGCACATCCACCGGAAGCCACCAACACCAGCCAGCTCGACGGCATTGTACAGTTCTCTCACAAACAATGATTAATACATAAATATAGTTGACGCACAGCCAGACTAATCTAAAAACCACCCACTGTATCCTACTTATTGTTAGAATTTTTTTTCTGTTAGTATTCATTTATTCTATTCTTATTCACTGACTCATTCTTATGTTGTTCCAAATCTACAGTATATGCTCACTTTCATCCTTGAAAAAAACTGGTACTGTTAAAGTGCCCATATGACTTATGCACAGTGTTATAAGATTTCTGAAACTTTGTGTATGGAACACACTAATATTTAATTTGTTTCCTTCTGCTGTAGCTCTCAGATTACATCTTAACTTCCTCATAAGATTTTTCTTTTCACTGAAGAAAGATTTCTCTTACACAGCTATCTTCCTGCTGCACTATCAGCAGATATATTTTAGATGCAAATGCACCATTCACCATGACTATAGAATCTGAATATAGAATATAGTCCTGAATTATCTTGTATATGCAAATGGACAATCAGGAAAAGGTAAAAAAGCTGTCACTGGGGTGGTACCTTTTCAAATGGTACACTTTTGTACCTTGTTTACTCCTATATTGTGCATATTGGTACTTTAAAGGTACATAATAGTACCTGAAATGTACATATTAGTACAGTAACTTTTGAAAGGGTACTGCCTCAGTAACAGTTTTTGTACCTTTTTTTCCCTGAGAGTGTCTAAAGAACATGAATGCAAGCAAACATTGACAAACAACAAAACTGGTTAAAGTCTTAAACTGGTTGAAGTCCTTCATTTATTCAATTTCTCACCAGGATTTGTTTGTTCTTCTGGACTTGATTGGAGGTCCAAATCCTCGCTTCGGTAATCAGTTCTCCAGTACGACCCGATGGCTTTCAAGACTACAAAATATTGGTTAGTATTTTTCTGCTCTATTTTCTTGTCAAATCTTTTTTTTCCCACCCTTCTGGTTTCTCTTTCTTACCTCCAAAGAAATTTTGTTTTGTTATGAATGACAAAACACTACAGGTCAAATGTTTGTGGAAATTATGCTACACTACCATTCAAAAATGTGGAGAATGAAAGAAAGAATGATGCATTAAATGGATAAAAAGTGACAGTACTATACATATATTATGTTTAGACTTTTATGCTTAAGTATGTTAATCAACATCAAAATAAGTGCATTTTTTAAGCTTGACAAAAGATTATTAAACCATAATGTTTTAAAATATACTTTAAGGTAAAAAAATAATAATTTGCCATTTTTTAAGGTTTGACTGAAGTACACCACAAGTGTATATATTCATTATAATTAAGAACACTTGTTTTTTTGTTTTTTTTACAAAGGAAGCAAAAATAAACTAATATTTATTTATTATTAAAAGTAATATTATGTGTAAAATATAAGCTACTCAGTATTGATATCTTCTTTATTGAACTGTTAAGGCACTATGACACAAGCTATCACACATTTCCTGTTCAGTCGTCTCTGCATGACTCTACAAATGTCTTGAATTGAATGTAATATTTTTTAGGAATCTCCATTGCCATATGATTAATTTTCCCTCAGTAATCAGGATTTATCTCTGTATCCCCTATTTGAGCAGTCAAGAACGAAGCCTCTCACATATTCTGTTGTTTACTGAAAACTCTTGCTTTTGCATCTACACTATTAGGTATCAGTATAAGTCCAAGACAGCCACCATATTGACTAGCACAACATAAAAAAAATTTGACCTTTATAAAAACAACAAATAAAATATTCTAAATGAATTGATGCTGAATGGAAAACTCTCTTTCGTGTTATCTAGAGCGTCGGCTGCATGCGCTCGGTCAGCTGGAGAATCACCCTAATGAGGTTCAGTACTTCTGGCCTGGCCTGCATGTGGGGCTCATTCTGGATGACCACATACCATTTCTCAACCGAGGTAAAAGACTCCTCTCTGAGATTTGTGAATATTCATATAAAAAGCATTTAGGCCTTATGTATGTATTTTTCTGCGCTCCTAGGGGTCCGGATTCTCCATCTCATTTCGACTCCTTTTCCTGCGGTGTGGCACACCTTTGACGACAACGAGGAGAACCTGGATCGAACCTCCATCAGCAACCTCAACAAGATCCTGCAGGTCTTTGTTCTTGAGTACCTCAACAAGAAAAGTCAGAACCCTATTGCTGAAGTCTCCTAATGTTCCCAAAATGTACCATCAATCGCCTCATTTCTCAAGCACAGGAGACAATAGTGCATTTGACATTCCAATTTAGCCAGTTTCACCAATTACATTTTTTAACCAATTTTTATCACACAATCAATTTTTGTCACACATTTAGTATTCATCTGTGAGTTCATTGCAGCTGGAGCTGCATACGGTATGTCTGTGGACTGTTAGAATTCAGAAGACATTTAAGTGATCCAGGATCAGACTCTGTATGCAGGGTTCACTGTGTCAGCAACAGTGTTTTCTTTATATGCGCTGGCTTTCGAAGCCCTGTTCATGCCCCAGGACATAAATACCTACAAAATAAAGATGGATACTCAATATATCTTATTTTTTTGCTTGTTATATGAATAATAGAATTTATAATAGCCTTACTTTGTAACCTTTTTGACTTCAAATGTAAACTGTTTTATGAATCAACAAACATGTGTAAAGAATCATACTGTTTAATGATGCTTGTGTGATTCTGTAAGCTGCTGCTATTGTCATGTGTTCCTCACTGACCGGTGGGATATGAAAGCTTTTATTGTAGTTTTAAACATGTATCCATTTCAAATAGCTGTTCATGGTGTGAAACAGCGAATAAACAGTTTACAAAGCAGTGGTCAAAACATACTTAGGCTTCTGAGTGTTCATTTAATTATAAAACTTTGCCTGTGCATATGTAACTGAATCAAGTTGATTTCTGGTTATTTCCAGTTTCTGTGTTTTAAATTCTCCATCTGAAAAACTAGATATGCAGGAAGCTCTTAATGTCTATGTTTGTCTGTATCTTAGACTGCTTTCATGGATCTGGGTGTTCCCAGACACAAGAACTTACACACCACATGATCGTGATACTGCCATGAATTCCAGTGTCAAAAGTCCCCAGATTTATTGCACCCTCGTATAGTAATATGGGTTTTCCATGCACTGGGTGTAGTTATGGTATTCATTTATAAAAACATAGTCACTGCAGTGCGGTACATTTATCAGTTTACTTTGTATAGTGCTGTATTAGACTTGTTTCATGCCTAAGATTTTAATTTCATATTTTATTTCAGCTTTTTTAACAAATATGTTTTGTTAAACATAACAACACTAGTTCTGTCAGACATCATAAAACTGAAGTCTGCACTTTTTATAAGTGAATCAAAAAGTAGCTCTAGTCAACAGTTTGTCTAAGAGATTCCCATCAGTGAAGCAACATTTGATGGTGTGAAACGTGTGTCATATGACTGTTGGTTACAGTTAACATGATACAATCAGTGAATAGTGCAAAGGCTTTGAATACCTACATTGCATTAAACAGCAACATGTCTAAGGGGCATCTTAAAACAACTGATACTAGAGATTTTTTCAGATATATCTTGATTTTTTTTACCCATTTTATATTAAGTGTCACTACTATGTACTAACATTTAAATGAATCATGTGATCCAATACACTTATTGTGAACACGCATTGTACACACACACACACACACATACATATATATATATATAAAATACCTGAATGTAATTTGCATTTGTAATTCATTTCTGTAATTACATCAAATTACACTATTGGCCCTGTCTTAATCAACTCAACCTAACCATAAAACATGTCCTTACCAGTATCCCATCACAATAGCACCAAAAGTGTTCTGCAATACAAATTATGTATTGTCTATCTGCAATATGTAGTGCACCAAAAGATTATTATTATTTGATGTTATCAAACTTTGATAAGTGAGACACTTTGAGAACAGAGCAGGCAATTGCCTAGGGGCCCTCTGGCTTTGAGGAGGGGCCTCCATAAATGTAACATCCCCTATATGCTAGTCCACCAGTCAAGACGGGCAGAAATACTAGCCTCATTGTTCATTGGATAGGCCTATAGCTGAATTGTCACTCATCTGCAAATTGGCGCCCCCGCTTGCTGAGAAGGTGCCGTGCACAGAAGCTGTGTGAGAAGTGGAAAGGGGGGCGTGGCCCTCCTTGTCCGCTCCATTAGTGGGACAAGTGGGCTTTCTTCCAAATAACGCACATTTCATTCATAATATTAAAACACAGGCCTATAATTTGCACGTTTTTGTTTTTTCTGAATTGTGTTAAATGTCTAATAAAATAAATAGGTAATACAAAACGATTATGTGGAGGCGAATTGGTTTAGTCTTGACTTCTGGTCGTAAGTGACAGTGTTGGGGGAAATCTGTTGATTGTCCAGTGCCAAATAAACACAGAGTGTTTATTATGTATAGAGTATATTTATTTAAGTTCTGATAACTTCTACTGTTTTGTGCAGAATTGTGTTTTTCAAATGTTTTGTTGAAGGATTTGTGAAGAAATATAAGCTTGTCTTACAATTATATTGTTATAGTAAAACATGGCTGTTTGTGCAAAATTTTTTGCAAAAAAACCTACAAATGTTTTTTTTTCTCGGATGGGGGGGGCTCAGAGGGGGTCTCGTCCGGAGAGTAATTCAATGTAGAACCGCCACTGAATGCAGGTGTGTGAGCTGTCATCTGTTTTGGAGTGATTGCAACGTATTCTAAACATAGACTTGTTCTGTAGATCAGCGTGATTCCTGGAAAGATAATTAACAGCTTTATTACGAGTTTGAAAGAGCGCGAGCGCCGTTGAAGCGACAAGAAGCGATGCTTTGAATTTGCGCGTACAATGAATGGCATCGCATCGGGGGCTGACTATAGCAAAATAGCTACAAAAAGTAAAAGCAGAGAAGTTTGTATCCAAAATTAAAAAGCAAACACACTAGAACATTTTTTTAATGGTTCAAAAACATTGACGTCATGCTCTAAATTTGGCTGATGATTAGGATTTCTGCTCTAACACTTGTAATTTCAGTTTCAACTAACTAAATAACTTTTTTTCCTGCTTAGTAGCGACCGTGTCTTTCTGATCCACTTGATTTGTGTGTGTGTGTGTGTGTGTGTGTGTATATAGGCTATATATATATATATATATATATATACTGTAGGCTATATATGTAATATTTAACAATGCAATACATAATATCATATTATTGATATTAATAATATGACAATAGCCTATCTGTAGTCAATATTGATTAAATGGGACGGGGAAATCCTGCCCATGCCCAGCTAGGGGATTATCAAAAAATGATAAAAGCACTTAGCTACTGAAGTGGTATTCTGGAACTGCGATTAAATTAAATAAAACAGCAAAATAATAACAACAACATCTTCATCAAACAAAAAAAGAGATTACCTTAGATAAAGTTTGATTAATATGTACATATACTAGTCAAAAGTTTGGGCCCTATTTCTAATGTTTTTGAAAGAAATTTCTTATGCTCATCAACCCTGCATTTATTTGATCAGAAAAAAAAGTAATATTCAGCAAGGATGTGTTAAATAGATTTTTTTTTAAAAGTGATAGTAAAGACTTATATTGTTATAAAAGATTTATATATATATATATATATATATATATATATATTTAAACATATTTTTAATAATCAAAAAATCATGAAAAAGTATCACAGGTTATAAAATAAACATTAAGCACTGTTTCTAACATAATAAATCAGCATATTAGAATGATTTATGATCATGTGACACTGAAGACTGGAGCAATGGCTGATGAAAATTCAGCTTTGCATCACAGAAATAGGCCTATATTTGAAAGTATAGTAAAATAGAAAACCATTATTTTAAGTTAATATTTCACAATATTAATGTTTTTTTCTGTATTTTTGATCAAATAGGCTAAATTCACGCTTGATGAGCATAAGAGACTTCTTTCAAAAACATTTAAAATAGCAATGTTTCCACATTTCTGTACTGTATAAGTAAAAATATACAAAATTTAATGTTAAATGTTGTATAAATCAAAAGGTTAGGAATCATATTTGTCTCAAGTGCTTTTTATTGGTGGTGGGCTCCTAATGTCTAGAACCGGCTCTGTAGCAAAGACATCGAATATAAAGTGGGACAAGTTTCATTTTAATTGTGTCTTAAATAATATAATAAATAACATTTAAAGGAACGAAAAAAAGTATTTCCCCAGAAACATTTAATAACAAGTGTCCATTTGTTTGTATTTGAACAAATCTGTTTGTAAAACATTTGAATAAGTTTGGTACTTTACAATGGAATCTCCCGTATACATTCCTTTCCTCCGATAATGACTCGCATTCCTAATTTGAAAGCTAATTATTAACTAAAAGGTTATATTTATAAACGCAAACTCGGAAGACAGGAGTAATAACAGTGGGCGGCTCGGTAGCAGCGGAGCTCCTCGTTGCTCCTCCTCCGTGGGGCTGAAGGGAGGTTCACACACTGAAATCTGATACATGTGCTTACAGATGAGCTCTTGTCCTCGTGAGTTTATCCTGATCGCGCAGTCCGTGCGAGAGAATCGGCTGGTGTAAATGGAGATATCTCGAGAGCCGTGCTTACTTCTGGATTTCTAGAGCACAAACTGAAAGAATGATCTTATTGCACAGTGCCGATCACACTCTGGTGCTTTACGTACTTTATTATTTCTTTATGATTAATCTCTTTTGAGAATAGCTCTAACAGGTTGGACTGAAGTTTTAAGCAATGGATCCAGTAACGAGGTGGACACCAACACAGGTTGTTGACTGGATGAGGGGTGAGTTTTGTAGTTCCTGCATAATATGTTTGCTGCTTTTCAAATGTTTGGATATAAATGGCATCTCTCGGTCTGGTTAGCCGGTGTGTTTTGTTTATCTGCACTTTCGATGAAACCAAGATTAGTGTCAACAATGTTTAAGCACAAACAAAAACAAACTTGTATGTTTAAAGAAACGCATGATCCTATCGTGTGGCAGAAAAAGACATGCTTATGAAAAGAACATCCCGCTGTATTGTGTGTTTTTTGATTGTTATGCACGCATGTTATGTGGGAGTGCTTTACACCCACAGTTCTTGATTGTTGAAGACAGATTTATCAAACCGTTCATCGTTTTTCACTTCTAGAAGATAATTATACACTGCCATCAGAGCAGATGATTGACACATAAAGGACTATTCTTCAGTGTTGAAGAACTTGCTCGTGTAGCAGTGAATTACAGTTATACTGGAATGAAACATTTGTCCAAGTGTGAATGCAAATCAGATTCAAGAGTTGTGGTATTTGTACATGTGCAATCAATGGAAGGAAAGATCAATGTAAGAGTAATAATGCAGGAGTCAAATGCGAATAGGACCACCTGTTATTGCATGAGTTATAGAGTCAAATTCCACAATGTTTATTATTATTAACATCATCATCGTGTTTTCATACGATCTGTTTATGGTTTACTGAGGGTTGGGTTGTTAGTGGTGAACATTTTATTCAAAAATGTATTCTTATGTGAAATGCCAGCAATCATGCGTGTGTGTTTTCTCATGAGATCAGTTTAGAAATATGGAAATATGTGCTTTTCTATGATGTCCCAAGCATAGACCTAAGTATTTTTTTTTTTTTCAAAGAATAATTCTTTTTTTGTTGAAATCAAATAAAAAGCATTTGTATCAGTGGGTCTTAAAAGGTTGGCACATGCTCTAAATATGATTCATAGAAAAAAAAAAATGTAGTTCAGTTGTTTACTTGTTTTTTTTGTTTTTGTCCTCAAAGTAATAAAATGTATTTTTAGATTTTTACATGGGCAATTTTTCTGAATTTGACTAGGCACCGTAGACCTCCGTAAAAAGTTGTGTTTTTCCCTATAAAACTACTTAAATGAATCATAACTTAACTTTGCAATTAATGTTACCATTTTATGTCCTTGTGGTGAGTCCCTTATTAATTAATTTAAGGAACACACATTAATTTGTCTGACAGTACACTTATTGAGTGTGTTCATCCTGGAGTTATAACTTGCTTAAGGGCACAATGGTGGCAGTTAATGAATCAACCGTTGCAGGGGTTGAACCAACAACATTCAGTTACCAGCCTAAGTCTTTAACTGCTATGCATGCCAGATGACTCTAAATTAAATTGGAATAGCCTTTGAGCACATACAGTGCTATGGAAGTGTAAACTGTACTACATTGCCAACATTCAGAAAAAAAGAACAAGAGCATCCGTTTTCTGTTGAATGAAATGCCCCAAGGCTTTAAAGGTTTGTAGTAGTTCATATGGAGGCTTCTCTTTACTCTCAGTGTCGTTTTATTTATTTTTGGATTTCTTTGTACTCACGAGAGTCAGTTGAATTAAATGGTTTTTCCCAGGAAGGAGTAGCCTACCTGCCAGGTGTATTTAATTTATATTTACTAAGATGCATCATGTACTTTGCCTCGTGTTATGCTATTGGTAGCTTTAGCTTTTTTTATTATTTATTTATTTTTGCTTCTGCTGTTGAAAAATGGTCTAGTTGATTTGAACAGGTTTTCCCATTCTCACACTTTCTTCCATGCGAACATGCATGACCAAACAGTAAAAGTTGAATGTCAAGTCTTTAAAACTTTTTCTGATTTGGAGTGTATTCATGGAATGTTCTGCAGAAACTGGAGTGAATAATTTCACACTTACGAGTTATGTTTCAGTCCTACTCCCACACTTGTTGAAGGACAGCTGGGTGCCTTACATTCTTTTTTAAATCTTCAGAAGCATCCAAAAAAAAAGTTCTCAAACTACTGAGATGATTGAGTTACAAAACCTATAAATGACCTAAATGATGCAAAGCACAATAAAAATATTATAATAGTTAGGGATGCATTTTATCAGACATTGGCTGATTAAAAACAGCCGATGATCAGAGACGACTATATCCTGTCAGTCAAAAGGAGGAGGAAAAACATGTCTGACTTCAAGTTGTGTGTTAAGAAAATGTTCTCGTGTTGAACTCAGGGCTGTCAGAGTTAACGCGATAATGAAGCAAACCTGTTTAAAAGAGCGCTGTTAACATTAATCATTTGTTACATTATACATACTGTATATTTAAAAACTATACCTGCATGTAATTACATGTGTAATTAATTTCTGTAATTACGTCAGAGTACAACATTAATCCAACACCTACTCTTAACCAATCCCTAAAACTAACCATACCATAAAACCTGTCTCTAACTTTTCCAGCATCCCATCTCAATTGCAGAATTTTGTGATGATATATGCTAAATATAGAATGCAGAAACTGCAGAAAAGTTTCTGAACTTGTGTGTTTGTTTTTGTTAATCATTAATGATGTAATTTTCTAACAATGATCTCATTCAAAAATGAATGGTTTTCCAAACCATGACATCTAATAGATGACAGTGACAGTGATATTTTAAGATATTCTGGGGGGAAAAGAACATCTTAACCTGGGGATGGGTGAAATTGTGAAAGGTTTCCGTTGCTAAAAGTGTGGTAACAATTACTCGCTACTTTTTCACAGACTACACAAAGTTACCTTACTAACCAACCTGCAAAAGCACATCCCTCTAAAGCACATCGACTCTTTCAAATATTTCCATATCTGTAAACTTGAATGACAGGAATATATTTGTTAAAGAACATTTTGCTAATTTGATAGTGTCACAAAGTGTTGCAGACGGACAGACATGATACACAATCAAATATCCAACAGAAAGTCTTTAATAATAACGCACAGGTAAACAGGACAGAAGGTAGTAGACAACACTCGTAACGCAAACGAGACCGGACCCTGAACACAGGAACAAAACAAAACAGGAACTAACAAAACCAAGGTTAATTAATGACAACCATCTGAAACCATAAATAATCAAATCATAAACCGTGACAACAAATGACAAGTGGGAAAAATCAAACAAAGGCAGACCGGAACTAAAGAATACAAACTAAAAGTCCATGAAACTGAAACTAACTGAACATAACGGTGACAATAAGTTGGGTAAGGCTACCGGTGATGTGGAACCAACAAGTGTAGCTTTTCTACTATATTAATGCTTTAATCTAATGTTTTCCATCCACGTAACCACAACACCATATGTGAACCCTTAGATCTTGGTATCACCATATGGTGTCTTCATGAGATTCTCGTAAATATTTAATGGAGACTCTCTGTTGAAGTTTAAATGGAAGAGGTGCCTGGAATTTCCTGTTCTCTTCTTTAATTTGACGGGAATGTATTTTTGTAGTGTACAGAATAGAACTGTTTTATTTTTCTTAAAGACAATGCAGACAAAAATACAGTACAGAATTTTATACCATTGATCCTTTCTCAGACATTTTCATTCCAACACTTTCTACTTTTCCACACAAGACCTTTGATCCCACTTTGGAAATCCGTTGATATTTGCATGAATCCATGCTCCGTTTATAACAGCACTGAGTTGACAAGGCGTGAGCCTGCTGGTTTTTGCATTTAGAACTGAACAACACAATGTGAATCTCCCAGATCACTGTAGCTTTGTAGTGCCAGCGTAAGAGCAGAGATCTCTATAAACATGCAGCTTAACGCAACAGGCGAAATGTAACCTCAGTTAACACATGATCACACACAGTTCACTGCCCCTCCATGGGTGCCTAGCCAGGCAGAAAGTTGGACGGGACACTGTGGGTTCACTGCGGCAAAAGGCTAATCCTCAGGAACAAATGGAATGCCTATTAAATACACAAGTTCAAGGGATAGAAATAAGCTTTGGGCAAACTTAGATTTGAATGACCAACTTCAGTTCTTGTTTAGAGAGTTCCTTTATTATGGGGAAAATTTAAACTTCATGCCATTAAAAAAATTCTGTCACTATATACTCACGTTATTACACACCCATAAGACTTCGGTTCATCTTAGAAACACAAATTAAGATAATTTTAATGAAACGTGAGCGATTTTGGTCCTTACATTGAAAGTCCATTCCACCAAAACGTTGGTGCATGGATGCAAAAATGAAATTTTTTAAACTAATTTTAACATCAGCCAGGTTAAAAGGCCCTGATATACTCACGACAAAGTTCTTTTTTCTTCTTTGCTTAGAGTTTAGAAGTTGGAAATATCTTAGCAGTGGTGCACTGTTTGCAAAAATCCCATTGCCCCCTACTGCTGATAGCACTATTTAGATGAATACATAAATATGTGCTGCTCTCAATGACAAAATAAATACACTACAAAAATTACTGTGGTGAAAAAATAGCAGTTAAGAAAGCATCTGATCATAGCAATTGTGGATATGTTTGCACCATCTCTGGAATTCGGCACTCCAGTCAAGTCACATCACGTTTATTTGTACAGCAGCTTTACAGTGTTAAACATTTAAAATGGCGTCACATTCAGTTAGAACTTTAATTTCTACTATAAATCAGCCTGCCAGTGTTATTGTTTTTATGTGCGAATGAATAGAAAAAATGAATGGGATTTCCACATCAAAGAAGGCAGAGCCATATAGCCACACCTACCTATTATGTATTCGCCACAGAGCAATGGTAGTTCAAAGGTGTTTACCAGCTGGAGAAAACCTTTAAGGAAAGTATGAATCAATCACCAAATGAGCTTTTTTTCTTTCTTTTTTTTGACTGATTTGGATTGAAATGACGTCACATCAGTTTGACACAATTGCAAAACCCCATTATAAAAACCCATAGGAAAAGAGAACCCATGGCAAAGTGGTCCTGCGGGTTTTAATACGGCTGCAATTTCAAGGCATTGTCATTCATGTCCGTAGCACAAATGGTGTGAGAGATAGAAATATTGTTGCTTGTGGTTTCAGTCTTTGCAAAACTTTATAAATGTTCTATTAATGTATTATAACAATTATACTAAACAAACAAACAAAGTTAGTTCAGTTGACTGCACTGAGTTGCTGTAGTTATCTTCCTCTGGTGTGTTTCCGCTGCTCATGAAAAAGAAAAAAAAAATCACAAAAGAATTGGGTCTCCCATTGCACGGTGTAAAGGTCACATTATAATACCCCTCATCCAGCACCTGCATTTGGGTAAACAGAGGCAGGGTGTTACTGTGCATGCACAGACAAAGAGCCAGAACTGCATCAGGGCATTATGGGAAATCCTGATCTCGCCTTCATGTGGCCACTGCTGTAAAAAAAAAAAAGCCATACCTTCATTTATTGAGTCTTTGTTCATTGCATACTTGCATATGATCAGGCAAATGTCTGTATCCTGACAAGGTTAAAAATGATTTGCTTTGTATTTAAACAGTTTAAATTTTAAGTTTAAGTTTTTTTTAGGGAAAATGAATGTACATATTGCAAAAAGACCAGTCCAGCATGTCATCTCGATAAATGCATGTACATGCTTGACATCAGTCTCATGTGCGTCAGTCAGAGGGGTTTGTGTTTGTGTGAGATCCGAGAGTAACAGCATCACAGGGTTGAGTCAGTCGCTCATGCTGTCATTCACTGAGAACAGCTTGGTGGATGTGACTCATCTACAGCAATAACATTCACATGCTTTGAAAGACACCAGCCATAATATCCTTTGTCCATTCTCTCAGTGTTCACTCAGGATCTATTCATACGTTCACAACGTATTGATTTACTGTATTTTCATACTTAAGTATAAGGAGTTAACTTGCACAACTTCAGTGAAATTAAATATGTCTCTAGAGTGCTGTATTCATGCACTACAATTGATTAGTAAATGAAGACATTTTTTTTCTTTTTTACTTTGTTGTGTCTCAAGTCTATTTTTCTGGGAATAGAGCTAAAATAGCAGACTGTAGTACTGTCTTCAACCTTCTGTGACCTATAGGGCTGGGTGGTATGGGCGATATATAATGTGGCATGTGTTTGTGTTCACCAAAATTTATTTTCCATTGAAAGACTGATACCAAATTAAAAGTTTTCATTTCATTTATACTTTTCAATTACATAATTATGTTTTAACTCCAGTTCTTTGTTTAAATTAATTTAAATGGTAATAAAAACTTGATTTATTTGAAAAATTACTTAATAAAGACAACACTGAGTGACTCAAATAATATGTATTACAGTGTATAGATTTATCAAAATCCTCTCTTGAGTTATTTTTCTGGCTAATTCACAAATGATGGACACACTGTTTTATTGACATCGTTCTGCAGTTGAATTACTGATTGAGTGATTACATGAGACATTTCAGTATGTTGTACTGTTTCTTTCAACACTTCTCATTTTCATTTGTGTTTATTTCATGCAATAACTAGTATCTAAAGCACTTCAAGCTATAGTAGTAAAGAGGAAGGAATGATCTGTTCATGTGTGGCTATAAGTGATTTTCCACATCATATTAAAGAGCCAGAACAACACAAAAATTGGCAGAATTTGAAGGCAGAGACTTTGGAAGTGTATTGTGATTATTAGATGGCAGGTGCATTACAAATAATGTTTAGTTCAAGTGAAAACAGCATGGACTGAAAGGTCTTGTGGTCACATGCACTCGTGTCCCATCCTGGTATCTTGTGCAGATAGAACCTAAAGAAGGTAAGCAAGTTTACTTTTTAGCTGGTTATGACATGAGCTGAGAGATTAAATTGAACTTTGCAGAGACAGAACTGATATCTTCCTGGACAAGAAGACCATAAACAACATCACTTTTCTGTTCCTCACCCATCAAAGCTGTCAAATCATTCAAAGTGAACACATTTTAGGTGCTGAGTTTGGATCGCTTTTAAAGTACACTGACTTTATTTTCACATTGCAAACATTTTTGAGGATAGGAAGTTATAGCATTTCACCAGCTTTTTGAGAGGCGTTCTAAAACTTTTCCACCAAAATAAAAGCATGTCTATATGTCGAGATATGCTGCAAGAAAGTAATGGCATGAAGAGAGAACTGTACAAAATGATTGCACTGCAAAATAAAGTCTTATTCAATATAATAATTGCCATTTAGCTCTTGTTTTGGGCTGGTATCACTCATTTTCCTGTGCCTTTGAGAAGTGCAGAGCATCCATAATGTCATTCCCCATGGAGAAGTAAGGGGGGAAAAACCTGTAGTATTCCTTTAAAATGTGTTATTGCATTTTAGCTCCTTTCAGCAGGAAGATCCACAACCACCCAAAGAAAGGGCAACGCATTCCCTTGAGGTTTATGTTGTCTTCTGGCTCTCATTACACGTTTTACCCTATATTGGGTCTGTTTGCAACCAGCAAGTTGAAAAATGATGCAGGAATTTCATAATTGAGATGTTTTCCATTGGTTCAGTACATGTTCTATGCTAAAATAAGGGTGTGACAAGGTAGTTGTTAAGATATTGGGGTAACATGGGAGGTTTGTCTCAGTAATTATGGTTTGGCAGAAGGCGATGCGGCAGAGTTTGGTAAGGGTAGACCCAGTCACAGATGCCTTTTTTGTTTTCAAAGCTACTTCTGATTACAGGTCTCTCAGACTGACTTTCATGGTGTCTGCACTGTTCAGCCACAACAATTACTGTATAAGGAGTTAATGAGGAGATTTTGGCAAGCGTGAGAACACGGAGCAGTTTGTACAGGCCTGTCTCTGAATGGCTGCTGGGCAGAAACCACACATTTTCTGTGTGCAGACAAGTGGAATGTGTGAAACCACCTGCATTATATGTAAATCATGCAGTCATTTCTAAAGAAGTGCTCACAAGCGCTAGCAGAAAAAATTAAACAAAAGCAGAAATTGCAGCACTCACTATGGGAAGCAAAGTAGGGAAGACCCACTAATTACCTTAAACTCAATCTAATCAAAATATGTGAACACAAGCAGTTTACTCACTAGAAAGTTTCATCTTTGTCCAGTGTCCGTGCCATTTCTTTTCAGGAATAATGACCAGTAAAATGACTTTGTCAGAATGTCAACATTGTTGTTGCATCCTCCAGTAGTTTGTTGTTGTTCTGTCTCCTCCATTCCTTTTTCAGCTGTGAAACAATAGCCGGGGCTGAGGACAAATAATACTAGACGCATGCACAAGCTAGAGAGCACAGTTGGTTTATTCCAAAAGTATAACTCAGTTTTGACGTGAATGCTTAGTGTACATGTTCAGCCGTTTTATAGTATACTCTAATTTGAGTAACCTGTGCACTTGAATGTTTCATCTTTGTCCAGTGTTGGTGTTATTTCACTTCAGGAATTGACCAATAAATGTCTTTGTACTCTTTTTAAACCTGAGTTGAAAAATGCCCTAACCGCCCCTCACATACTCTTGTCAACATAATTTTTTTGTACTGGTCTCCAGTAGTTTCATCTCTTCTGTTTCTTCTTAAACTGTGAAACAATAGCCGGGACTAAGGGCAAAAAAATAGATGCAAGCTACAAAATGAGTGTTCAGAGAACATTTGGTTTAAGCTCAAAGCATACTTCAGTTTTGTGTGCTGTATAGTATGTAAAGCTGAACATGCAACATGTAACCGAACATGAGTTGTTGTGAGTATCTCTTAACACAAACAATTATTGTTTATTATTGTACTGAGTACAGTCTCCATACTTGTTTTTTTTTTTTTTTTGGGGACTATGAAACAATGGGACAGGACTGTGTCATTTGTGGACCAACTAATTAGTGTAAGAGAATTCAAGGCATACAGATGAACTAAAGAGTATGTGGGGTTAGAAGTATCCACCTTTTTCTTGATGTAAAAATGGGCGCGGCCATATGTAAATTATATGGGTCGAGCTTCCGGTCTCATCCGCGTCCAGCTTGATATTGAAAATTAGTGTCTTATCATATTATTTTAATGTATTATCTTAATTATGAACACACTGGTTTGTAGTGCAAACAGTTTTACCGTTTACTGCACATTGTTATTCTCCTCGTTATTTACCTATAGCGACTAATGAACTAGAAGTCTCACCCATAGGCTTACTTTTGCGTTGAAGAAAAATAATAATTTGTATAAATCAGGTTGTGCGTATATGAATGAATGAAAATTCATGCCATGTGCATTGTACACATACACATAAATACTGAAGTAACATTGGGCTTTATTGTTAAAGGGATTGCGGATTGAAATACATATTGATCGGTCGTAATTTTTTGGATGCATTTTCATGCATGTGCTATAACATATTTTCAAAATGATATCATGTTGTTTCTTGCACATTTTGTGCAACACAGTTTTATCCAAAACTGATGAACATGAATCTGGTCGTGTTTTGTTATGCTGGCTGTTGTTTGTATTGGAAATGCAGTGTCCAGTGAGTGACACTAAAATGTTAATGCTCTATCAAGAACAGACCATCTACACTTAACATAATCCTAACTGATAGTGATGACAAAAGCAAACATAACATAAAATCCCATTTGCTGAAGCAACCATGCCGTTTTAGCTTGCTTCTGCAAGTCTTTGAGCTTGCTCAGGTGAGCTACAGAGCAAGTTTACGACATCAGAAAAGCCATAAATATAGAGCTGGTTATGTATGCAAAAATTAAAATGTATTAGTTTACAAATACATTTTACAGAGATTTTTAAACTCACTGACCCAGAGCTAGTCCTCCTTCTTGTAAATTCTGACACAGATGATGTGTGTAACCCTCAGCAAACCTGTCAGTTAAGTTTCCTGTCCCTGAAGGACTTTTCCAGTTCTTTTCCACCCTGTCTTTTCATCTAAAATGACAAACAGAATAGCAAAAGTAGCCATTTGGCCCAGAGCATCTTCTTAAAACCTGTCATTCTAAAAGCTTTTTGTCCCTCTTGTCTCTCGTTTCAAGAATGAGGGGTGAAAAAAAATCTTATCCAACTGCCTTTCTTTCCTGTGTGGATTTTTAAGCTGAACTGCAGGCACATTTGCAAATCAGATGGACAGTATTGATTGTTATACAAGCTCCAATCAATACAAGTGACTGACATTATCACGTTGATTTTGTTCAATTGAATCTCAGCTCCAGCAATATTAGATCCAATCTCTTTACCAGATCTTGTAAAGATATCCGTTTTATCTGATACCCAAAATCAGGTCAGCAAGTCTTGTGTGATAACAAAAAGCAGTCCTTTTTCTGGTACCTAAAACTATATTGACAGAGAGGTTGATGGAGGAAGGCAAGAAAGAGCAGAAAGCAGGAGACGAAGTGATGATTTAAAAAAAAAAAAAAAAAGGAGCTGGATTATTAAATAATCCCTAGATCCTTCAATTTTTAGGAGGTACCAAATCTTGACATGCAACAGAATTTAATAAGGCTGCACAATAAATCATATTTTAATCATGATCACAATGTCTGTTTCTCTCATTTTAATAAGCAGAATTGTCTGCAATATTTGTGTGCTGTTTATTTTGTACTAAAAGTTTAATTTTAAAATTTTAATCTGAAAACACAGCAAACATGTAAATTGGAGTTTAGCGATCTCTCTGCTCAAATAAACATAGGATTTCTTTCTCACGGTTATTTGTGCTCTTTGCTGCGACTAAATCTGCGAGCAATTAATGCAAGTTGATGTTCTCTTGATTTGTGCTTATGTTAAAGTGCAATAATTCTGATGAAATTGTGATTAATAGTCGTGATTATATTTTTTGAGCAAAAACTATCATGGTTAACAGTTTAACCATAACTGTGCACCTCTAGAACTTACCACACAGCACCTGCATATTCTATTTGATTTATGATTTTTTACACTAACCATATCTCTGCTGTGCTCTGTTTACCTTCTGTGACTTTCTGTTTACTCATTTGGTTGTTGCATCTAATGAGAGGTTTCACACAAAGAATTTTTTCTAATTATTGCCTTCACAATAACAAAGTCTATCAAGATTGTGCACCATTGTGGAATCGTGGAATTCCCACAAAGGGTGACCGCCCAAAAACAATGGACATTCCTTCAATCCCAGCAGGTTTACTGGAAGTCTCAATAGAACGAGCGAGAGTTCCAGTGGCAGTGGCTATTGTACAGGCTGCATATGAGGACATGGAGTATGTGTGGAGAGGGAGGTCAGACTCCCACTGGGAGGCCCTTCATTCTGGATGGTGGAAAGGCTTTCTCTCTCATGTAATCAAATCCCTGAGAACCACAGCCTGCCATTCTGTTGACATGGGGCCTGTGTGAGCGAGACTTACGCTATGAGACTTGCAGAGAAGGGTTGCCTCTGCATTGTACAGAAAGCTGGGGGCACATCCTGTTAGAACAGATGTGCAGGTTTTAGTTTCAGATCACAAGGTGTTGGGTTTATCAGTGATCATCAAAGTCTGTTAGAGCAAGAGCCAGATTTGCAAAAACAGACTACAGACTGAGCCAACTGTATAATTATCCAATTTTGATCAGAAACGTGATACTTTAACAAGTCTCGGACAAAAGAAACTGTAGAGGGAAAAAAACGTGGTGTAGTTGAGCTGTGTGGTTTTCCTCACTAGGGGCTTCATTTATAAAACGCCCATCTGATTGGATTTGAGCTTACATAACGTGGATTTTATCCTACATCAGGTGAGGAACAAAGTAGGGTTTATAAAGACTTTAATTTCTGATGTGGATGCAAACTAAAGAGCATACTAACTTTCTGTTACTCATAAGCCAGTAATTCAATTAATTCTACATTGTTTATTAGGATTTCTACATTTATTAAATGTAGAAATAAATATGCATTCATTTAATTATATGAGCAAATGAGCAGAATTGTAACTACTTTTCAATAATTACTGAAATTAATTCATTTGTATTAAAGATTTCTTGAAAATAATATTATATTTAACATTTTCCGAAAGCACGCTTGGATTTTCTTGCCCATTGATGATGAATATTGAACTTCTGAACAATAAAGAGAATTGGGTGTTCTTTAGGTGGAGGTGATGCATTTGTACACATTGCGCTTGAATTTAGGATGAATTGCAATTTATAAGAGAGATGCCTTTTGAAAAATTGCCTATTGTCATATGTTCACATTTAGGATCATTATACACACATTATTATAAATGAGGCACCAAGATTATCAATCCATTAAATCACTGTATGTAAATGTATCCTCTTTTAAAAAGTAGAGCTCTTTTACATAGAAGTGTAAAAGCAACATGAAGCAAAACTAACCTCTTTAAAATGTATTGATTATCTGTAGACACACTTTGTCCAAGATTTTTCATTGCTGCACTCAGGTTTAACTGTTGAAAGCAGTGTAAAGTTACAGGCATTTTAGGATGTATCCTTAGTCCTGCTGGAAACAGCTTTTCATAATAGCAGTGAAACACGTGGCTTCATTCTTTGAGAACATTTCACATACTCTGTTTGTTCACCTCACAGTATACACTGATACTCTAAGATTTTATATTGTATTATTTTTTTTTATTGATTTCTTTGAGGTCTATTTGTGTATATAAATGTACAGTGTACATTGTATATGTGTGTATTGTAAAGATTACGTCCTTGGAGACATTGTGTTTTGGTGTAGTCTCAATTGTATGATTATAAAATGAGTAGTCATTCTCATTCAAATGAAAGCCATTCAGCATTACAGTATAGTCGAAAGCCTGATCAGTTTGTTTTATTTATAATTTTAGAATTACAGAGCTTTAAAAGACTTACACCCATAGGGCCAGTTTTACTAAACAGGGCAAATTACATTTGCAAATTAGCAAAAACGCAATTCCAAAACAGCGCCGATGATTGTGGAAATTTCTGCGGGTGCTTTAATAACAACTGCGCAAATGAAAGAACACAGACGCAACATCTCATTTACATATCGACCAACGCAATATACCAAGCGCAGCGCAAATTAGCGTAGTCGCAAATAAAGAATAAAATAAAGCCACAGTACGTTGGAAAAAAAAACCGGAGGCCAAAAAATGAAGGTTTGCATGAAGTTTTGAAAGACCTGGTATTACGTGACTCCTATTTGAGGGTTGAAGTCATCTTTTATTTCCTGAAGCATATTAAAAATAACACGGCTTGCCAAACGATATGTTCGGATAATGTGTTCTTCTGGCATTCCAAATAAATTAATATGTGTGGAAAAAATCCTCTCCCTTCTACCACGCGCGCACTGTTCTCTGCGGTGCATCCTTCAATTGCAGCCATTTCAAGCGCAAAATAGTTTAAGACATGCTTTTTTGGGGCGTTAAATAATGGCGCAAATGCCAGTAATTTGTTGAACGCAAACGTGAGTAAGTCTCGTTGCGTGATGTATTTGAATACACTCCTCCCATAAATTTTGCATCTGAAAGGGAAACTCCTACAAATGCATATTCAATAAGGTCAGGCGCAAATACAAAATTTTAATGATCTAAGCGCATGGTCTAAAGCGCAAGGCTAAAGTGCACTCAGGGCGTGTCCTAATCCACTTTTTAAAAATCCAGGGGAAAACGGTCGGCGCGCCCGGGCGCATGGTCTAAACGGGTTGTCCCTATTCTTTTAATGAGTAATGGGTGTTTTTTTTGGGCGTAATGTGCAATAAACCAACCAGTCTCATCTCCCATTCCCTTTAAGAGCAAGTTGCGCTCGCGCTATGGCGGATTCGCTATTTAAACGGCGGAATTTTAAGGCGCACAGACTGAACGCGTCTCCAGAGAGCAAACGGATCTGGTCTTGCGCGAGCAAATAGGTAGGCTAATTCTGATAGATGCAATGACTATCCATTATGACGTGTATGACATTTTTATATTTATGCCTACACAATATTATTTTACACTGTAATCCTTTAATTTTTAATATTTGGCATGTTTGTGTGCTGCTGCGCGTCCCTGTGTGTTATAAGCAAAGTGAACGCGTGTTGTGGACCCGCGCAGAGGTGCATTTTCTACTAACGCGCTCTTTAAATAACAACAAAAAAATTATAATTGGGCCATTGACTTTAGACCAGCCCTGCGTCCCAGTGTTCATCCTAAATAGTATGTGAGGTTATAATAAGTGTGTCACAAAGCATGTTGAAAAGAGTATGCCAAAATGGTCTATTTCAGGTCGATTTTTGAAGTGTGGATCCGTGCACACTCTAATGGCTAAAATTGCCCACAATCCATTGCGCTTTGGCGAAGGATTAGGTCCAGAACTACAAACACGAATAAAAAGCGTTAGAAAAACTACAAATGTGGAGGATGCGCGCGATCGACCGTTAGGTAGAGGTTTACAAAAAGGGGTCTGAGTTACTAATAATCAACATTTAAACTGGTAAAAACTATTTATTTATTGTTATCCGTGTTATATTTCATCAGCAACAGCAATGTGAACTTTTGTAAACATCCATTTGGTCGTTAACTTTTAAATGCATCATTATGCAGAAAATATGAGTAGAGTTCTCCGCATGAAAGACCCGCGACTGGCAGATCAACGAGCTACTTCTTTTTTCTCCAATATGGTAGGAAGTTAAATTAAATGAAATGTGGAGGATGTTAACTGTGACAAGTTGATTGACAGGCCAGTTTACAGTGACAGGGTGCGTGTAACAGATGCCACAGTTAAACACGCAGTTGTGTGATGTGATAGTATGTCCCAAAGCTTGCCTACTCTTCTACACACTCAAAAGTGTGTACTTTTTCTTCACCAAAAGAGTACATACTTTAAGGGCGTAGTATAAGTAGGTACATTGGGACGCATCACAGGTTTGAGTTGGTCTGTGGCGCAGTCTATTTTCAGCTCCTCAAAATAGCAATGCGCCAACGATGCGCAGCGATTGGTTGTCACCCGGCGTTTTTAGCTGGATATTTGCATAAAATCGAGGAATGCTGAACCTTTTTGATGCTCTCGGCCGCTCTCAACGCTTTCTCCGCGCCGCTTTCAATCCCATAATGCACCGCGCGGGAGCGTTTATGCTCAATTTACATAGGAACGAATTGAAAATGCTCGCTCAGCTGTGCTCGCTACGTGCCAGTGGAAACGCACCGGATTCTTCACTGCGCGTCTTTATTAAAACCTGGCAGTACTATTTTAACGCCAAAAAACAGTTTGCGCTGGCGTAAGCTGTTAGTAAATCTGGCCCTTAATTATTAATTACACCCTGGTTATTTATCCTGGTTATTTATTTCTGTTTAGTTGAACAGTTACTTAAAAACTTGTCTAGAGCTGCCTTAATTGACAAATGTGACCCTGGACCCAGTCATAAGTCGCACAGGTATATTTGTAGCAATGCAAAAGCCAACAATAGCCTGCATTGTAAGGGTCAAAATGATCGATTTTTATTTTGTGCAAAAAAACCATTAGGATATTAAGTAAATATCATGTTCCATGAAGATATTTTGTAAAATTCCTATTGTAAATATTTCAAAACTCAGTTTTTGATGAGTAATTTGCATTGCTAAGGACTTAATTTTGGATCACTTTAAAGGCGATTTTCTCAATATTTTGATTTTTTTGCACCCTCAGATTCCAGATTTTCAAATAGTTGTATCTTAGCCAAATATTGTCCTATCATAACAAACCATACATCAATGGGAAAACTTATTTATTCAACGTTCAGATGATAAATCTCAACCCTTATGACTGGTTTTGTGGTCCAGGGTCACAAATACTTTTTAGGCTTCATACCATTGTTTTGATTTAATTAGTTAATATTTATTTATTTAAATGAAGGACTTTATTCAATATCCTAGTGTTTGCTGTGAAATTTCACTGGTATTGGTATCAACAACCTTAACTGAAACACTATGCCACTTTTTTCTGGCAATTTATGTCCGTTGTCATTGTTGTTACCTTACCAGTAGGTATGCTTAACTGTACTGAATGTACATTTGTATTGGTCTTTAAATCTTAAAATTAAAAAAGTTACTGATTTCTAGTATACTCTCTGATATCTAGTATTAATCAAGTGCTTAAAGAGAGACACTTTCATGACCATGTTTCTTAACACACTTAAGTAGTTAAGTGCATTGTAATAATGTAAAAAATAAACGTTTTATTTGAAGTACATTTTAAATCATTATTTTTTTAATCTTTTGTCATGCTTTAAAAGTAAACTTATTTACATGTTTTGACTAACATACTAAAGCACATGTAAAAGACTTGATGATAATTATTCAATATTACATTTAAAGTTAATGTTTTAAATGTGCTAAAGGGCAACTTCATCATTACAAATGTGTAATTATAAATATATTTAAATACATGACATACAAGTTTCAATAGAAATTACATTAAAATATATTTTACTTTACCATAAATGCTTGCCAGTTCATTCAGCCGTACACTTTAACCATGTATCAAAAACAATAGAAGTAGGCCTAATTATGAAATTACATATAATAAGGGATAGTTCACCCAAAAATGAAAATTATGTTCCGCAAAAGAAGGAAAGTCAGACAGGTTTGACATGGCATGAGAGTGAGTAAATGGCATAATTTTTATATTTGGGTGAACTATCCCTTTAAGTGGGTCAAAACAAACATTCTAAAGTAGGGATGGGCGATATGGGCTTAAAAAATATATCCCGATAATTTCTGGTATTTATTGCGATAACGATATCAATGACGATAATTCAGAGAAACTTATGCATCCACTAAGATACAAAAAAATTAAAATAAAAAAATCCTGTTCCTTTAGAGAAAAGTATTATCTTTCCTGTTTTTACCCTGGTGTTGTGAGCATTACTGAGTACACATGTAATGTAATGACTATTGAATTCATACTTGAAGCCCGAGGGCGCCATTGTACTGAAACTCCACATATGCATCGCAGAAGTAATTCATAGCTTTTAGTCACGTGACCGGCTCGAAGACCTGAGGGCAAAATATCCATAGACCCGCAGCACAAACCTGTCAATTTTCCATCTGTTTCCAAGCCATAAATATTTAGGTCACCTCTCAAAAGAATAAAACAAATATAAGTGAACAAAATGCAAGTTTTGGCCATTTGCAATCACTAAACAGCGCGACAAAACATTGTGAAAAACACTTGAAGTACCTTAATGTATTTAAAACAATGA
Organism: Onychostoma macrolepis; assembly: GCF_012432095.1. NCBI lineage: Eukaryota > Metazoa > Chordata > Actinopteri > Cypriniformes > Cyprinidae > Onychostoma > Onychostoma macrolepis. The sequence goes on along the minus strand of NC_081171.1, from coordinate 28,068,614 downwards.
TATAAAAAGAACAAATTCAGTACACACCTTATTGATTATGCTTATTTTATATAGGCAAGCAGATGAGCCTGGAATATGAACGTAATTCGCTAAATGGTTCTGTTTTCTTTATAATTTGCACGTTGCGTTTATATTCTGGGTCCATCTGCTTGCCTATACACAGTATGCATCATCAGTAAGGTTCATACACATGCAAAACTGTGTCAACAACTATAGGCTTTATCGTTATTATCGCGGGAAGACTAATCTTGGGGAGAATTTTTCCGCTATATCCCAAACGGTATGGTATCACCCATTCACCCAGTTCAAACTAATTACATTTAATATACATTTAAACTATACTTTTTCATTTAATTATGAATGACATGCAGTTAGGTGTCAAAACCATTACATTCAGTTTACACACAACTATTACTCTTTTTAAAAGTATGCTGAAGTGTACTTTGCACAACGGACCGTTCACTGATATAGCAAAGCCTCAACTTTGTTTGAGTTTTCCAAAGATAAATGGAGGTGGACTGTGTATTGAATATTAAGGTCAGTGATTTTGTCTGGCCTGTCAAGCTGTTGAGTCCGAGGGCACAGGGCCAGACCTTCGCAGCTGCTCTTTCTGTAGTGCCTTTGACTGGGTGAACACCCATCCCCCTCGTCCCACAGGACCATCCTTCAACGTCCTTCACTGCTGCTGCAGCCTGGGTGACTGAGTGCATTGTGTATCTGGCTGGGTGTAGGACTCTCTTGTCACCATGTCAAGAGTCAGACATAAGTCAGAGATGAGAGTCAGCTAGCTCAGCAAATCCTTGTAACCGAGTTTCATTTGATTTACATCAAAAGGAAACAAAAGCAGGAAATAAACATTTCCAAACAGGTCAATGCGTAAAGAAACTGAACAAGGCATAACAAAGCCCTGAATAATCAAGTTAAACCAGTCTGCTGACATTAGTTTCCTTTGAGGTGTACTTTCTGTGAGTTAGTAGGTTTGCTGTAATTATAGTTGACCCTTTGCAAAAACAACAAAACCTGTCAATTGTTTAAACAGCTTGACAAGCACACACAGACACACTCAGACAGGTGAAAACAACATGATGTTTATGGGGTCTGGAAACTCTATGCACACCTGTTGCAGTGTCAAGAAAGGAAGCACGTTTCTATAGAAATCATGCAGCTCTTTTCCTACATGTCTTATGTATTTATCTTACATATACTGCTGTTCAAACGTTTAGGGTTGGTATTTGTTTTTTTTTAATGTTTTTGAAAAAAAGTCTTATGCTTACCAGAACTGCATTTATTTGATCAAAAATACTGCAATACTGCGAAATATTACAATTTAAAAGAATGGTATTCAAACAGTTGTGCTGCTTAAGTCTGGAATACACTACAGATTTTTGCCCTAATTTTTAAAAATCTGTTCAGATTTAAAAAGTCATGAAATGGTTTCCAGGCTTTATTTATTTATTCATTTATTGTTTTGTTTTTTTTGTTTGTTTGTTTTATAGATTTCTTTGTAAAAAACCCAGCATTTATTTGGAATATAACTCTTTTGAAACAGTTTGTCTTTACTGTCACTTTTTAATTCTAATTCTAATGTCTAATTTAATTCTTCCTTGCTCAATAAAAGTATTAATTTGTTTTATTTCCTCTTTTCATGTGAAGGTCTGGATGACAGTCTACAACAATATGTGCACAACTTTGAGAGAGAGAAGATTAATGGAGAACAGCTACTGAAAATCTCCCATCAGGACCTTGAGGAACTGGGAATTGCCCGCATTGGCCACCAGGAACTGGTTTTAGAGGCCGTAGATCTCCTCTGTGCTCTGGTTAGTGTCATTATTCACATTTCTTGTGGCTCTAAATGAATGACCTATTTATGACATATTTACTGTTGGAAATATATATTTAAGGACTACCCATTTAAGCTTTACTTACTAACCAGATTTATATTAAGTTTCTTTTACTACTATGTATATACGGTACATAAGCAGTTGATACAATGTCCTTTTTGTGTGCATACATAAGACCTACATATAATTATATTGCAATGTTATTACACTACAGTGTTGATTTTAAACCTAAATTTAGCCTTAAACCTACCCCTTCCTCTAAACTAAACAAATACAAACTGTAATAAGGCTCAATTTGGCTCTCCAAGAGTTTTGTGTATGTTCACAATAAGTACATTTTTATCAAATGATTAAAAAAAGAAGAACAAAATAAATTGCTCCCTCTCATACTATTCACTACTACTGGAGCAATTCAGGCCTGAAGTGCCAGCATGTTTTTGCCAGTCCACACTCAGCACAAGACCTAGTAAAGCTACTATTACAGTCAACACATTTTGCCAAACCACACTTACTGAGAGCAGGCAGCACGGAATGAAGAGCTTGCCACACAGGAGGACACATTTTGCTTTAAACAACTGCAATGCGTAAGAATGAAACAGAAGGTGTCTCAGAACATGTTTGCAGACCCTAACTCTACCTCAGGTAGACTGACGTAACTCATTTTGCAGAGTGAGTTGCAGTTAAATGTGCAGTAGGACTTCTTGGAAAATGCTAACTTTAGCCTGATAGCACTGATTGCTATCGGGATGTGAAAAGACTTTCAACCAGCATAACAAAAATCACTATTGCACCTTTAATTATCTTCATTTCTCAGCAAATATTAATATTTTGTTATATGTGAATAATTTAGTTAACTAAACAGCATATTTCTATTAAATGGGGGGGTTCCTAAAACAAAATATCTCGTCAAAAATAAATAAATAAATATATATTATATAGTAAATATAGTTTTTATTTTTATATTTTAGTCTGTTTTCTTATTATGTATTTATTTACTTTTTACTATATGTGACCCTGGACCACAAACCCAGTCATAAAGGTCAATTTTTCATATAAATAAGCTTTCCACTGATGTATGGTTTGTTAGGATAGGACAATATTTGGTCGAGAGACAACTACTTGAAAATCTGGAATCTGATGGTGCAAAAAATCTAAATATTGAGAAAATCTCCTTTAAAGCTGTCCAAATGAAGTTCTGAGCAATGCATATTACTAATCAAAAAATTGTGATATATTTACGGTAGGAAATTTACAAAATATCTTCATGGAACATGATCTTTACTTAATATCCTAATGATTTCTGGCATAAAAGAAAAATCGATAATTTTGACCCATACAATGTATTTTTGGCTATTGCTACAAATATACCTGTGAGACTTATGACTGGTTTTGTGGTCCAGGGTCACATATAGTTCTTGTTATTTTTTTATTTCAGTTTTAGTTTGTTTTTGTTTGGTTTTATGGTTTTAGTTTTAATTGTAGTTTTAGTTAAAAATGATAACCCTATTTGGTCAGACAAACAAAATTATTTAAAGTAAAAAATAATAGATCAGTTTCTACATTACTATTGTTATTGTACAACATACATTGTTGGAACACCCAGCATAAACGTAAAGTAAATTTCAGCCCTCTTTTCAGCATCTCTTTGAGCAATATCCCATAGATCCATTCAAAGAACTTCATTTATTATTGTGTGACTGCTGTATGCAACCTGATCTCACAGAATTCCGTGTAATGACCACGGACTCTTAACCCCCGAATCTGTGGTGGCATCCTGGAATCGCCGAAAATTCCATGATGGGCTCACAGAAGTGATACCAATGTAAGTCAGTGACAGGCATCAGCCGTGAACCACGCACGGATCCACTGGTTCAACACTTTAAATAACCCTTAGCATCAATATACCGACGCGATACTGGGAATTTTATGGTCATAATTAAATTATATATTGGGTAACAACATTGCCATTATACTGCTTGTTTATGGACAGTTTTTGCAATAAATACCTGTGACTGCACTTATATTTGCTTGTGTGTGTTTTATATTGTTCAGAAGTGGGTAGGTTTAGGGTAGGTGTGGGTTAGGTGCTCCAGTGAAAGTATAATTTATATACAAAATATAACTGCATCGGAGTCACTCTTTTTACGTGGTCCGATGCAGCGCTGGTGTTGAACTAGTGAATCCGTGCGTGGAGCACGGCTGATGCCTGTCACTGACTTACATTGGTATCACTTCTGTGAGCCCATCACGGAATTTTCGGCGATTCCATGATGCCACCACAGATTCGGGGGTTAAGAGTCCGTGGTCATTACACGGAATTCTGTGAGATCAGGCTGGCTGTATGCAGTCCTTCAATTAAACATTTCTAAAGGCATTTCCTGGCACACAAATATTGGTCAAACAGTATTATTTTCTTTCACTGACCTGCTAATTTACAAATAGGTAGTTTGTCACTTGCTATTTGAACACATGTTTGAGAAAAACATGTAGCGTGCACTAGCTTTTTGGAATAATAATGTTGTTTACTACACAGAACAGTATGTTGTTGAAAAAAGGAACAATTACATGAGAGATGACTATGGCTCAGAGAGACTTTGGTGTCTGTAGGGGGTAGAAAATACAAGGACCTGATATGAACACATGGACATGCTTAGAAGGTCTTGGCTGCTTTGACAGATGGTCGTGTCAGTGCTTGTAAATGATACAGTACATCCCAGTGTCCAGCACTGTAAGCTATAATTGGGCCCAGACCCTTAGGATCAAAGGCAGGCAGTGGCCACAAATCCTCGGTTTTTACCTTTTTGTTGATATCTTCCACTTGCGATTTTTGTAGCTTCATATTTAAAAATTGAGTTGAAATTGTTATTATATGAGAAGAAAAGTTCCGTAAAAGAACCTTTCAGTGAACAGTTTTTAAAAGAATTACATTTTTATTTCCTTAGTATGAAGAACATTTTAGTAACATTAAACATTTAAAAATCTTTTTTCCACTATAAAGAATCTTTTGTGCAATGGAAAGGTTCCATGAATGTTAAAGGTTCTTCATAGAACCATAGATACCAAAAAAGACCCATTATTTTTAAAAGTAATTTTATAGGCACTATTCCAAATGCTTGATCACAGAATGTCTAATTGATCAGTTGCAATCAAGTATTGCAGATAGTCGTGGAATAATATAAAAGCATGAAATATTCAGATAAAATAAAGTAGTACACAGAATCTAAGATGTAACACATTATGTGAAATGCATCACAGTAAGGATTCTTGTAGATTTAATGATTTTTCCAGATCATTTCCCTAAACCTTATTCATCTGTTTTGTCTGTAAATCATAGCAGCCTCTTCGATGGAAAAATTCTCCTATTGTCTCATATATCTGGAAATGATATTAAAGACACTCAGGCCAAGTACTGGAGGCAGAAAGTGCTGCGTGTTAGTGTTACCAGCACTCCAGATCTCTCCTTGATGGGGTGTCCTGAAGTCTATTTTGTGCTGAACAGGAAGCAAATTCCTGCCCCCATCTGTGAGAGTATCTACCGTGAACTTTGTCTATGCCCTGATGGAGGAAACCAATCTCTCATTTCCTACAAACCATGTCAGGTGTAGGTAACCTTATACCATTCAATAAATAAAAACCCCCAAAGCACTTTGGGGAGTTATAACATTGTCTTATTTCAGGACATATAGCATTTTTGATCGTTTAGTTGTCTGGTATTAATATTAACTCATCACCATTGTAACACGCTGATATTAATGTTGATTTGAGTACCTCTAGTCATGAGACAGATCCATGTGCAAAAGGTTTATTAATGTACGTTAACAAGACAAACAATAAACATGGGTATGCATGGAACAAGGAGCAAGAAGACAGCAGAACAAAACACTGACAAAAAAACAAGGGAAACACAGGGCTTCACGTGCTATCGGAATTATCGTAAATACGAGTTTCCTAATCAGAAATTGGATGGGAACGGGACTCTCAAGTTGTATTTAGTTCTGGGAAATTCGGAAATAATTTTGATACCAGAGTGTCCGAGTTGGGCGGGTCATAAACTTTAAATATGGTGGAGGGGACAACCATTGCTGCTGTCAATGCTGTTCTCACAACAACTACATCCTTTTGTCTTGTCGCTAAAGTAGTGTATTTATAGGCTAGATATGAACGATCATTCGAAGCATATTGTATGTTTTATAAGCAGTGAAAGAAGCATGTATTTGACCGAAATTCCAGAATTGTCAGCAAACTGCATGTGTGAATGTTTATATGATTGTCGGTGCACGGTGAATGTTTATGATTGTCAACCAATGGTTATCCTTTCTGACATTAAACACTCGAATACGACAAGCCTGTAATCACGACTTCATAAGTGGGAAATAGGAAATTTCCAATAGCACTTGAAGGCAGCATAAATACATCAGTTAACAAGGAGATTGTGGAGCTAATTAATTATTATGGAAACTAATAGGGGTCGCTATGCTAACAAACAGCAGATGAAGGGAGCAAAGAAGCAAACCAAGAACTAAACACAGAAAGGGAACACAGAAACAATAATAACACAATACAATAAAAGTCCTTGAACACACAACACAAGACGGAAACACAGGCTAAAATCATGACAATTGGCTAAGCTAAATTATTTGATTAGATTGTATAAACATATTAACTCAAATCTTAAAAACAGTTTAAGTTCAGCTTAATATAATGAGTTACTGAGTTCAATTAATGTAACTTTTTTTTCTATTAGGTTCTGTGAACTTTTAGTTATGTTTAAGTGAAATGAATCATTTCATTTAGTTAATTTAACTGTTGGGTTTTACAGTGAATCTGGGCAACTATTTAACAGGAATTACTTTATATGCAGCTGAAAAGATTTTTATGGAGCCATAGAAGATCTGTTCCTCAATTTGAAGCCTTTGAGATTCACAGGACAGCTATTACTAAATATGCATCTAATAGCTTTCTGATTAAAGGAATAGTTGACCCAATATTACTATCAAAATGTACTATCAACATTTACACTATTAGTAAAAGCAGGTGGACCAGAGGTTGTCCAACACTTTGAAAGCACCATAAAATTAGTTAAAATGATTCATATAAGAAAATTTGTTCATATGATTTTTTTACACCTCAAAATGCTTTGCTTTAGATTTTACATCAATAAGGATGCAAGACATACATACACTTCTTGCATTATTGACATCAACCCTGGCACAGCATGCCACATTTTATTGTGCAAGCAAAAATGGTCATACTGTATTTGGAAAATGATGAGGGTGAGGAAATACATATCCATTTTAGACCATGGCAGATAGTCTTGATGTAGACTATAGAATTTATTTATTTTTTTATCAGGAAAAAAAAGGGGTATCTGTCTTAGATGCAGTACTTTTGCAATCTTGAGATTTGCCAGACCAGGAGGAACACTCTAGTCTGCAGTTCAGATGTGTCCTTTCCAAGATATTAAAAGTGGAGCACATGGGGATGCCAGGTTTAGCAGCTAAATCAAGCAACACACATTTTGCCAAACAATTTTAGAGTCTAAATAGGGCTGTGAAATTTTAAACAGTCCAATTGCTTTACATCATGAAACACTTGAGCAAGCGGTGTTGAATTTGATACACCAAGGATGGTACTTCTATGCATAGATAAAACTGCACTGTGTGCAATACAGTCTCTTTGCTTTTTGCTGCGTCTACTGGACAAGCCTTCATTCATTGCATGCCAGAGGTGGATAAAATTTGCCTACTACAAACAAACTGTACTGAGGCAAATCAAGCCTACAGTTTTGTTTATAAATCAAACAAGTGTTGTAATTCAAAGGCATGCAAGGAAACGTCTTGGTTACATAGGTAACACTCATTCCCTGAAGTAAAGTCTCCGTTCAGGGAACGAGGGTTACCTACGGAACCGAGACGTTCCCTTTCAGTCAGTCACGTAGAGTGATTGACACAAATGGGATCCCTATGAAAACGCCACTATTGCTGACCCCCTCCAGTGCCCTGCGGAAGCCGGCAAGTCCCCCCACGCCAGTTGGGATGGAAGATAGGACAGGGCTTAGGCAGAGATGACAGCCACTGCTGTTCCGTACAGTGGGTATTGGATAACACTGGGAAAGCGTACTCCAAGTAGGGGAACGCTACGGTAGCCACATCCTGCGTAAAGGAGGTACCATGTGGAGATTACACATATGGACATACTACATATGGAAGTATCTGAGGTAGACTCAGCCAGCCTGGGCCTGGTATGCCAAGACTATAGCCTCCACTATCCAGTGGGCAAGTCTCTGTTTGGAGACAGCCTTTCCCTTCTGCTGTCCTCTGAAGCAGACAAAGAGCTGGTCTGAGGTACTGAAGCTCTGCGTGCGGTCCATGTAAACGTGCAAGGCGTGGACGGGACAGAGCAGAGCAATGGCTGGGTCTGCCTCCTCCCCGGGGCAGTACTTGCAAGTTCACCACCTGATCCCTGAAAGGCGTGGTGGGAACTTTGGGCATGTATTTGGGCCGGGGTCTCAGGACAACGTGAGAATCACCCGGTCCGAATTCTAGGCATGAATCATCGACCGAAAAATAAAAACCTCTTGACCGAGGCCAATGCAATGAGGAGCACTGTCTTTAATGACAGAAGCTTAAGCTCTACTGACTGCAGAGGCTCGAAGGGCTCCTCCTTCAAGGCCGTCAGGACGGAGGGGAGATCCCAAGAGGGTACCAGATGAGGGCGTGGAGGATTTAACCTCCTCAACCCTCTGAGGAACCTGATGACCAAATCGTGCTTCCCCACAGACTTTCCGTGTACTGCATTGTGATGTGCGGCAATAGCGGCAACATACACTTTGAGAGTGTAGGGAGACAGCCTTTGGTCCAACCCTTCTTGCAGAAAAGAGAGGCTCACTGGTGGAAACGCATACTTGTGTAGGCCCTGAGGCCAGCTGTGTGTCAGTGCGTCCATGCCGATGGTGCCCTCGGACAGGGTGAGTTGCGACATGCAACGAGAGCGTAGACCGCCTTGGTGGTTGATGTATGCAACGGTTGCAGTGTTGTCCGTATGGACCAGCACATGCTTGTCGTGTAGCAGCGATTTGAAGCGGCGCAGAGCAAGCCATACTGCTAGCAACTCGAGGCAGTTGATATGCCACTGCAGTCGGGACCCAGTCCAGAGCCCCGCAGCTGCATGCCTGTTGCACATGGCTCCCCAGCCCATGGCAGAGGCATCCGTTGATACAACAACATGCCTGGACACTTGCACTAGGGGAACTCCTGCCCGAAGAAAAGCAAGATCCGACCACGGGCTGAAGGTCTGACAGCAGGACGGGATTGACTGAGACCCGGTATGTGCTGCATCGCCATGCCATCTCGGGTCCCGGTCGTGAAGCCAACACTGAAGCAGTCTCATATGAAGCAATCCGAGTGGCATGACAGCGGCTGCGGATGCCATATGCCCCAGGACCCTCTGAAACTGTTTCAGTGGAACCGCCCTCTTGCGCTGGAAAGACTCCAGCCAGTTCAGCATCGACTGAGCACGTTCTATTGAGAAACATGCTGTGAGGTTGCCGGAGTCCAACTCCATACCGAGAAAAGAGATCCTCTGCACAGGGGAGAGTTTGCTCTTTTCCCACTTGACCCGAAGCCCCAACCAGCTGAGGTGGCTGAGCACCATGTCCCTGTGTTCGCACAACTGTGCTTGAGACTGGGCCAGTATGAGTCAGTCGTCGAGGTAGTTGAGGATGCGAATGCCTCTTTCCCTTAATAGAACAAGGGCTGCCTCCACGACCTTGGTGAAGACACGAGGCAACAGGGACAGCCTGAAGGGGAGGACCTTGTACTGATATACTTGCCCTTCGAACGCAAAGCGGAGAAATGGTCTGTGTCGAGAGAGAATTGAGACATGAAAGTACGCGTCCTTCAGGTCGATCGCTGCGAACCAATTGAAAGGACAGATGCATTGAAAGATGCGTTTCTGCGTCAACATCCTGAACAGGAGCTTGTGAAGGTCCCGGTTCAGAACGCGCAAGTCCAAGATTGGTCGTAACCCACCACCTTACTTGGGTACGATGAAGTAAGGGTTGTAAAACCCTGACCTCATTTCAGCTGGAGGGACCGGCTCTATCGCATCCTTCACCAGCAGGACCGTGATCTCTGCACGCAAGACAGGAGTGTTCAGCACAGAAGTAAACCGAATGCCCCTGAACTTGGGAGGGCGCCGGGCGAACTGAATCGCATAGCCAAGTCTGACGGTTCTCGTGAGCCAGCGAGGCGGTCTGGGGAGCGCTAGCCAGGCCCCGCTAGGGCCAGCCATAGGTGGCACTCCTGGACCACTAACGTGGACATCGTCTGACCCAGGGCCCACGCCATGACTTTTGTCGCCCTCAGGGCGAGGTCCGTCGCTGTGCTCAGTTCTTGCAATACACCTGGGTCAGCACCACCCTCGTGCAGCTGCTTTAACGCCTTAGCCTGGTGGACCTGCAGGAGGGCCATGACATGCAGGGCGGAAGCGGCCTGCCCAGCACCTCTGTAAGCCTTGCCTGTTAGAGTGGACGAGAACTTACAGACCCTGGACGGAAGGCGTGGATTACCCCACCAGGCGGCGGCGCTTTGCGGGCAGAGCTGCATTGCAATAGCGCGCTCGACTGGGGGGGGGGGGGGGCGTCTCGTCTCCACATACTCTTGGGCCGCTCCGCCATCGAGGGTGGTGAGGACGGAGGAGGCGCTAGGTCTGTTTCGGGCAGAAAAAGATACATTTCACCTCCTGATGCACCTCTGGGAAGAATGGAACTGGAGGCGGCTGCCGGCGATCGGCCTGTGCCCCCAGGAACCAATCATCCAGCCTCGAGCGTTTGGGAGAAGGAGGAGATCTCCAGTGCAGCCCGACACTTTCGGTGGCCCAGGAAAGCATAGCAGTCAGCTCTAGATCTGACTCAGGCAACGCCATTCTTCCTGAGATCCTGGGCACCGCCCTGTCCGAGGACCCAGCCAGCTCGTCCTGGAACACCAAAGGGTGCAAAGTGCAGGAGGAATGACAGGCCCGCGGAGACGCACTCGACGGGCAAGAGGGATACTCCCTCATTTAACGAGGAGGTATCTGGACTGCAACATCGCGATGGTCATGTTCCCGCAATGAGAACATGACTCACCAACGAGTACTGCCTAGAGCATGCTGATAGCCCAAGCACGAGACACAGTGATCATGACCATCAGACGAAGCCAGGAAGTGACTACATCCAGAAACAGCGGGAAGCCATCTTTAAAAAGACACCCGTCGCTCGTGGAGCTCTTTTAGATATTGCTCTTTTAGAAATACTTTTTTAGAGAAGCTCTGAAGCGCCCAGGGGAGGTCGCAGCGCAACCGCAGAATGAAGAGCTGCAGCACGCAATATTCAGTTCAGTGACATATTAAATTTATTGCTCCCTCAGTCATTAAAATTAAAAATGAATGAATGAATGAATGAATGAAATTAACAGTTGTTGGTCAGTGTACCAGACACCGTTGCTTTGTGCTTTGCTGTTTTTCAGCTTTGTGCCTTGCTGTTTTTCAATACCTCACGCCATGAGTGCTGCATTTAAGACACAGATTAAGTTAAAACATTTTTTAGAAAACAATACAGTCCCTGTATTGTTCTATCCTATCAGTTGTGTTGTGTCAACTGTTTAAATGCATGAATGCCTTCTGTGTTTATGCCTCTAATCCTTTCCAAACAGTGTTAAGCGTTGCCGCTGCCACATACAGTTCTCCACTCTGTCTAGTTAAACTTTAAGGCATCATCCTATATGCCGTGTCTAATTACAATACTGAAAATACTGAGGTTCTATTTCTGAGTGGTTTAGACACATACCCATATATAGACTATAATCAGGTAAGATGCCATATTGAATTTAACACTGGTGAAAATGGGGCTGGGAGGGAGGGACAGACTTACAGTGTTTACAGTGGCAGGCACTGTAAAAAAAAAAAAAAATCCTAGCTCATTTTTACAACTAGCAACCTTCAAAGAGTTTTATGGAGTTTTTGTTTACTAAAAGTCTCCTTTATAAATTTCTATATGCTAGAATCTAGTGAATTTTCATGATGTTAAGCCCAAAGTATAATTCGTTTTATAATTTGTATGTATACCCAGCCTAAGTGTATATGTAAAAAAGTATATTTTGGATTTACAGTAATATATAATTTACAGTAAATATATAATTCTTCTTCTTCCTCAGAACTATGGTGTGGAGACAGATAACTTGAAGAACCTGGTGCTGAAGATGAGAGCTGTGACCAACAGCCTTCACACTGCAACATCAGAACGAAGGAAGAGCCCTACGTATGAAAGCAACACGTCTAGCAAGCTCCCAAATGAATTCCTCTCCTCTGTGGTTGAACTTATTGGAGCAGCCAAAAGTCTCCTGGCATGGCTGGACAGGTACAAATATCCCTATTCATAATTTCTTTACACATTTCTATTGCTTATTTCTGAATCTGTTGCTTCTTTATTTATGTAATGGGGATGTATAGCATGTAAAGGGCTATGGTGTGTTGCACACGGATGATTTATAAGGAGTTTTTACTCTTAAAGCTGATGTTAATCCACTGTAAGGTCATATATTTCACTGCAAAGGACAAACTTAGACTTGCATGAGCAGCACTTAGATTTTTCCAGACAGGGCAGACAGTTGAAACCAGATACAATCTGTCTTTCTTTCCTAACCCACTGTGCACAGCTAACCACATCTTTCTCATGAAGGAGAGATTTTTGTGAGCACAAAAGCTATGTTTCAGTTTGGTGTAGGATTTACTTTGAAACTATTTGCACTCAAAAATGGCTAGTAAATTCACATATAATTACAAGGAAATGGCAAGTAACATTTAAATAAATGATAAATGTTGAAGACTGAAATAGTCTTTTCTTGTAAATCATACTCCAATAGTCTTTGTTTAATTAACAAATATGAAAAATCAGCGAGGCAGCTACTCCACAAACCAAACAAATGATCCTCACACAATTCCAATAGGGTTGACCAGAGACTGTATAACAGAGGCGGTCAACTTGTAAATACTGTTTATATAAATGGGAGAAATCAAAATTGCGGCGGTTGTCCCAGACTCTTGCGTTTTTTCATAGAGGCATTTCAACATATCCATAGCAGTAATTCAGTCCTTTGAGATTTTGGTCTATGTGGAGCTCCCTGGTGCAGTAACACAGAAGTGGATACCAAGCGACCAACAAAATGTAGTATCGCTTTATTCTCTTTAGATTATGTTTTTCCCCTTTCAAGTAAATAGATATATTCTCAAGTTACACGGTATGATTGCTCTGATCTGTCTGGGAAAGAAAGAAATGGAAACTGACTGTGCTTAATGGTTTCATAGGGATTTGACATGGTAGCATGTTTAATTCCAGCTTCAGTTTTTATGACCACAGACTCAGAAACTCCAGACACACGGTGATGAAAATAAAGTTCTTTGCTATTGTAAGGCCACATCAGAAAACCATTCACTTTCAAGGAGTTTGTTGTCCTGTTATTAATTTGATCTTCTATACAGTGTGAATGTTGTAAGGTCTTTTAACCTTTGTTTCTTCTGTCTGCAGAACACCATTGACGGGGATCAGTGATTTCACCACCACCAAGAACAAAATTATTCAGTTGTGTCTGGAACTGACCACTACAGTGCAACAGGTCAGTACAATGACCGTTCCTTTAAAATGTATAGACATGCTGAACATGCTAACGTTCACCTTCCATGTTCATTGTAAACATCTCATGCATTTCCCAGTGGAGCTGGAAAGCTGGAAACTGCAGCAAGTTATCTAACCATATGTTGTCTTGCAGTATTTGCTTTGGGGGTTTACTTCAGACAGTAATAAGCAGACCCCCAACACATCAGTCACAGGTTCTGAGTTTACAGTTTCATTAAACAAGCCAGGATGCTCTTTTAAGGTTGGCCTCCAGCATTCCTTCATGTTATCTCCCTTGCTTGTGGTTACATGCTTTCATAGCTGTGGATGGTGTTAGGATGTTAGTTTGTTTCACAGTATATACTCTCTCCTGTCACATTCCTGGCTAGTATTTAAAGATGTTTGGATGGTTAAATAGTATATTTTAATTTAGTTAATATGAAGAGTTATTGGCTTTGAAGGATTATCGTTGGCCAGAGGCAGTGTTCAGTTCAGTCACATTGTAGATTCCAAATTTCTTCCAAGAACTTGTTTTTGTGTTTTCAGACAGTGGTCTAAGATTTTTTATGAGAATTTGAGAGAACTTTAACATTTTGACAGCCCAGCATAGATTCTTGTTTGGGAAATGGAATATTCTGTAGAATTGTGACTTCATGGCTGGGGTTTCATAGGTCTTGGCTGTCTCTGTAGAGAGTAAACTGGAACCAGAGCCAATACGGATCTCGCCAAAGACCAAACTGGTCAGAAGTGGCCTGGGTGTATGGAAAGGGGGGTCAAGAGGTTGCCTGGTCAAGTTTCCAGCCCAGTCAGGAGTTTAATGATGTGGGATAAAATCATTAAATTGCATAGCCTCTTACTGGAGAACAGGAATGCAGCATGACAAATGTGGAGGGGTGACAGAAAAAAAAAAAAAACTGCTTTGACATTTTCTTCTTATTCCCAGTCACTTGAAGCTCCAAAATATGATTATAACTGTATTAACTACTGAACCCAAGTTACTTTGAGTATAAAATACTGATGAACATACAAACTACATCAAATATGGTGATTCAAACCTCAGACAAGGTGGTTGGTCACATGACATGAAATCCAAGGAGGTGTGCACTCTAGCACTTCAGTGTGTCACCATATTTGATGTAGTCTGTGTAGTAAGTGTTGATTATCATTGGATGAACTGTTCCTTCAAAGCTGACATAGCAAATGTCCAGCAACCTTTGAACATTTAAAAGCAATAAGCTTCTTTAGATCAGGACTGGTTCCTGTTCAGTGTACTTTTAATTTCAGCTCAGTATATGAAATCTTCAGAACATTCCTTTAAAATATATGACATTAAAATGCCTTTATTGAAGCCTTCTTTCCCTTAAACCTTTAATGCACCAGATGCTGGGTTTCCTTGTCCTCCTCTTCCTCACTTTGGTGTACTCCCACAATGTGTTGTGTAATTATCTTGTCTTGGACTGGACATGGAGATGTAATTCAAGGCTGAAAGCTGTTTATTTGAGGCTGGAGGTCATTCACTGTTGTTGTGTCAAGCTCTGTAATTATACAGCATTTCTAAATCTGAACTTTTTTGTTACTATTCACAAAGGTTTCAACTTTCTGCACTTTTTATTTCTTTCTTGCACAGGACTGCACCATCTATGACATGGAAGAGAAGATTTTGGATGTTGTAAGTATTTTGCATTCCCAGTATTTCTTTTTAATAGGCTATTCATTTTTTTATACTAATTTTTCATACTCGCGTTTATTTATTTCACTTAATTTTGTAAATGAGGATTGTGTGTGTGTGTGTGTGTGTATACTTTTTATGTATATATTTTTTCTCTTTGTATTTTTATATCAAAATGCATTTTATCATACTCAAATCTATGTAGTAAATAATTTAGGCCAAAAACAATCTCAAAGTAATTAGAAAGTATTCAGAATGCATTACATATAATGTGTAATCAATGGATTACATTACTGACTAGAATTTTCAGTTATAGAATATTATTAATCTGCCCAGCACTGGAAATAAAAACTCTTACGCGCAGTGCAGAAATGTGAGCATATGCCGTCAAACATGCTAAGTATTGCGCATTAGGCAGGATGAAGGAAGTTTGGAAATTACATGCAAGTACACGCTAAGTGTAGGCATAATGGGTTGAAAAAAATCACAAACCCAAAGCTGGAATGGGTTGGGTTCTATTATTTATCTTCTTCACTGTCAAGCAACCACGACAGAAATAAAGGCAGCCTATTCATAAGAAGTTTATAGTATAAATGGGCTGTCTGCAATACAAGACCAGTGTAGATGATTTGTATATTAAGTTTTGTACACTATATAGAGAGGAAAAAGTGCTACTCATTAGGACCACCTGGCTGAACTTCATTCAACTTTTCAGATTACAACCTACTGTAGGTTTAATTTTGAAACAATTCTAGCAGTGACGCATTCATAATTAAAAATAAATCATGGGTGCTTGCTGTTCTCTCCAGTGTTTCATCCAGAATGTTACTGTTCATTTTGTTTACACTCCTGTTCTTGTGCATTGAGTGGAAAATTGAATCAAAGCTCAGATAGCATTCAGTTTGTTTATGCAAGCCCCATGGTTTGTTGGACTTCATTTATGGGCTTGGCTTCTGTGGATTATTGTGGAATTTTTAAGTAGACCTAATGGATCTGTTTTTCCAGGCCTAAATTATAGATTGCATTAGATCAGATTAAAATAAGTGCTTACATTATTGGTATAATCAACATGTTAGTCCACTAGACTCTGGAACACCACCTTTGATCGTGTGTTTGTATATTTATCCACAGTATTGCTTGTCAGTTGGTGGGATGCTTGCATGAGCAGAAATATACTCCACCAGTCTAGCGTTGTTAATAATGACAAGCTGTAATTGGGTGGTTTGGTAGCGTAAAGTGAAAAAAGCGTGGGTTTTGGAGGAGGAAGGGAGTTCCCATAGTTTTTAAAAACTGCTCATAACTGAAAAATTAGATAATAGCTATTATCTCAACTCCTTCCCCTTGGGACTTGGTTGCTGTATTCTTCTGCCTTCACCTGATAAACCTTCAGATATGTATGTATTTGTATCGCATTGCCAAGTTTGACCAATTAGTAGTCCACATTTTAGTAATTACAAGTAGACTGTTAGGGTTATTAGAATAAGTTGACAAACTTGCAAAGTTACTTGTAGTCAGTGGAATGTCTGTTGGGGAACCGTCAAAATAAAGTGTTAGCGGATATTAAGTGGACAGTCTACTAATACGCTAGTTGACATGTCTAAAGTAGACTATCCAAATAAAGTTAGCCATTTTGGAGATGTCATTCATCCATCCAACATTATTTCTCTAAACACTCTGTTCTTCTAAATTGCAGTCAAAGGTATTGAACACTATTTGTGACCAGACTGTGAGAACCACCTCTGATCCTCTCATGAGCCAGTCAGCATGTCTGGAGGAAGTTCAGCTGACCAACATCAAACCAGGAGAGGGATTGGTGAGAATTGTTATTTATGTTCATATTTGATATCTTCACTGGAGGAAAAAAAAATAAAAATCTCATAACACATTTAAACCCCATATATTCTTCCATGGAACACAAAAGGGTCAATTTCATGTTTTAAATGCTTGATAGAGCAATAAAAGTAGTATTCCATGTTCGTTCCAGTCTGCATTGATTGTAATTGCATGAACAAAACAATTCAAAATGTTTCCTTTAAACATGTTTGTGTTTCATGGAATGAAGAATGTTATAAGGGTGTGGAATGACTTGAGGATGAGTAAATTATGACAAAATTTAAATTGGGAGGGGGGAAATAACTTCTGTAAGGTGATTAAGCTGGTTTGTGGAACCTGATAGCACAGTTTTTTTTTTTTTTTTTTTTTTGCTGGTCCAAAATGGGCTACCAGTATTAACCAAGATGGTGTCCTGGGTGACCTCAGCCCCAGTGATTACAAGACATGCTACATTAAACCAGATACTGTCAGAAGACGAAATCAGCACACAGAATATGAATCAACATATATTTCCTTTTTATGGCTGTAGGTTTCTCTTTACCAGCTGTATAGAGTCTGTTCTCTTTTTCTGTTGTTTTCATGATTTTTCTCTGTCTTCCTGTTACTCAGGGCATGTACATAAAATCCACCTACGATGGGCTTCATGTCATCACTGGCACCACTGAACATGTGAGTAAGGGCTCCAACGACGAAAGCCTTTGATTCATCACATTTCGCTTTTTGATGCCAGTGGCTGAGTTAAATTTAGCCTCTGTGTGCACGCCATGTTCAGTCTAAATGAACAAAATAATGGAAAGTAGATGGGACTTCTCTTGGTTTACAGACTGAACAGTGTTTGTAAGGGCTAAAGATGTCAGGTTTGCATGCCTAAGTAATGCATGGAGCTTTACAAAATGTAAAATCTAAAACATATTAAATAGCATGTAAAGATGATGCTTCTGTTACTGTAATTTGAACAACAGGGGTCCCAGGGGTCCCAACCTGTAGCCTTTGAACAGGTTCATTCATTTGTGAACAACAGATATTCCAGACAATGATGTCAAAATCACATAACACGTCTCTGGAACTACATTACCACGAGTCAAGAGATGATTCATCCGCCCCAAACCAGTTGATGATTAATTACAGTTTGTTCATCACTCTTGCTTGTAATTTTATTGTTTATTTTTCAACAATAAAACAAAAACATCTCAAGCTTTTATTTAAGCAATATCACATGCACTGCTGTTGTACTGAATTTTAGGCTGTGTTTCAGCCATCAGCACAAGTCTGCAGTTAATGATAGCCATTCTCATATTCAGTCTAATGGTACAAATTTTATGTGACAGTTCATTGAATGAGAATTTAATATCAAGTAACTTATGCTTTAGACCAAGTTTGGTCAGTATGTATTTTTTCCACCAATGAAAATCCAAATGATGCTTCCAAGCTAATCTCAAGATACACCAAAGGCAAAGTAATATGGATAAAGAGAGTTATTTGTGCTTTTTTGATGGCAGGGTAGAAGCATCACGACAATATTGAAATAATGATGCAGGGACATGAAACTTGCTGTTAAGTGAGTTCTGTTGATTCAGTCGCCTGAAGATTCATCAGAAAGATATGTCAGACTGATTCACACTGGCAACTCCTCAATTCATCAATTCAGTCTTTTTGAACAATTCATTAACGCTGTGGCTTTGGTAATCACACTTGTGATGTTCGTGGTCAAACTGACTGGAGACCATAATTGTATAATAATTTTATTTTAATGAAATGAATGTACTGTATTTCATTTTAATAATGTTTATATACTGTGTGTGTTACTAAACAATATTCACATCTAAATTATGGACCATTTATTTCTGTATAAAATGTAAAAATGGATGCCTGTATAGCGCTATTTATAAATATAGAAAAGGCTGTTGATTCCCTAGTTATTTAGAACAGTTTTTCAGACACAAACTTATTTCACAAATTGTCAAAATAGTCACACCAGTGTGCATATCTACTTGACATGCTTGATGTTTTAGAGTTTCAAACCTTCACTACTATGCTTTTTTCTGCATCATGACTGAATTGTAGATGGTACATGGAAATTAATAGGTCAATTGTACCAATTTGTAAGCATTCTCTTTTTTTTTCTTTTTTTTTCGTATTTATTTAGTGAGGGAGGGTGAGATTTTGGGACAAATTGTTTAAATGGTTTTGACAGACACATCAATATATCAAGAAAACAAATACTCACAGAATTTCCCCTCTAGTCCCCAGCAGATATGACACACAAGATCCATGCTGGAGATGAAGTCATCCAAGTCAATCAGCAGACAGTGGTATGTATTTCTGCAGACAATTTCTTTGTATTAAACAGTGGTACATTAGTTGTACGCTTTCAATTACACTAAACCCTTTTTTTTAATCTGTAAATTTGGGTATTGAATGAAATATGTGTTTTGCAGTTGTTCACCACTCCATCTGCTCTTTTTTTTTTTTTTTTTTTTTACTTTTTATTCATTTTTTTTACATAACATCACAATATCCATTCAAAACAAACAAAACAGCAGACATACAATCAACACTTCAAAAGTCCAGTCAAAAAGGAGAGAGAGGGAGGTCCATCTGCTCTTTTGAATGAATTTCTCCACAGTACATTCTGGATTTGTCATATTTGAAAAGGATTTGTACAGTGCTGCCTTAGATTTAGTTTGGAACCTCATTCACTTCGGGAGCATAATCTGAAGAGCCTGTGTCTGTATAAAAAGAATGCTTTTGGGAAGTACTTCAGGGCTTGTGCTTGTTTGCTCCAGGTGGGTTGGCAGCTGAAGAACCTGGTGGCCAAGCTGAGAGAGGACCCTAAAAGTGTGGTGCTTCTTTTAAAGAAAAGGCCCACAGGAACCTCAGGATTTACCCCAGCACCTCTCAAAAACATGCGCTGGAAACCGCCCGTGCCTCAGGTGTGTTAATAATTTTATATTATCTTATTTTAACATTATATGCCCAAACATGTGGACAAAACTTAAAAAAAAAAAAAAAATTACATTTAACACGAAATTTTGAAATAGATATTGAATCAGGTATTTTGTCCATACAATGAAAGAAATGAGTCCAATGTAATATGCCAGTGTTTCAGTCTCATAAATTTTAACTAACTTAGTCTTGCTTGTTCCACAGCTATCCATATGTTAACAATGTTCATACTTTTAAACTGAATACATTTTTTATTGTTCTAACAATAAGTGTTAATGCTGATTCTAAGCAAATTGAATATATGCATTTTGAAAATATGAGTATTTAAATTAAGTAGATGCAAATATTTTATACTATGCCATGATTGTTCTTGAGTGTAAAAATCGTATCCGTTTCATTTATGTATGACTGACAAATATGCATGACATGAAGTTTATTTGTTTATTGTTGAAATTTTATAGTCAAGTAAATACTTTTTTTTTTTTTTTTTGCAAAATCACACATCACAATATTGTTTGAACAAAGTGCATTGGTATCGGTTTATAAATCTTAGACTTAAATTATATGTTGCTGTGGATGCTTAAAAATTAGGTGTATATATCATTTTCAGGTATATTCAGAGTCACACCAATGTCTAAAATTGTTTGAACAATAGATCTATTGTTTGTTTTATCATTGTGTGTTATATACATAGTTGCATTAATACATCAATTTTAATTTTGTCACTCTATTTAGTATATATATTTGTTTTTTTTATTTGTGGAGAGATGTTTTGAAAAGGTGAATGAAGTACAAATGGTTTTCCTTGTGTTCTACAGAGCTCCACGTCTCCTAGTAAGAGTCAGTCAGACAATTCTGCCAAACTCTGCAGTAGAAAGGACAAGCCGGCCATTCTGGACCTGTACATCCCTCCACCTCCATCAGTGCCTTACACACCACGGTGAGACTGGATGCTGTTGTCGCCAAGAAAACCTCTCAATGTTCTCTTGTAACATGTAGAAATAGGGCTGGGCGATATAAGCAAAAATTCATATCTCTGTATTTTTTGGCTGATGTGCGGTATACGGTATATATCTCGGTATTTTGTATTTGGATTAAACAAATAAAGTGAATGTAAGCATGAAGGCATATATTATGTGCAAAAAGGGTTCAAATCACATTACATTCTAACATTGTAACATTGCAATCTAAAAACAAAAATAATGCTTTTAAAGCAGAAGTTAAATTTACTAAACTAAAATTGAAAATAATAAAAAAGCACAGACTAATTGAGTAAAAAGGCTAATTTGATTACCCCATTACACTTTACAGTTAGTGCTATCATACAAATACACTTACTTGTCGGTTTAAAATTCTACATACGTCACATTTATTTTCCAACTACAAATATTTCAGCAAAATGTATATTTTAGTCAGAGTTATTGCGCTCCGTCTGTTTGGGCGCATGCGCTTGGTGGCGCTCGTTCTAAATGGTCTGTGAAGTTTAGCGGAGAATCGCAAAAGCTCACGACCTTTGATAGCAAAATGGAAATATTTCCATGGCTTTCTAACATTTACAGATGGAGAATATACCTGTGAAATGTAAGTTATGCGTTAAGGAAAACAGCACGTCTCTGTCAGCGGCACACGCAGCCTTTCTGTCAGAGCCGGCTACTATATCTTACGATTGTTTTTTTAAAGCCCTTCATATAAAGCCTGATACATGTAGAACAAATTGTATTATGCACTTTCTCTGCAGCAGTTCAGTCTGTGTCCTCCCTAGATATTTTTTTTTCATATGCGCTCGTATCAAACTACTTATATCGATATTAACGGTATTGCTTCATACCGTATTGCTTATAAAGAATATATCGATATATCGTACAAACTCGATATACCGCCCAGCCCTATGTAGAAGTGAAATACCTTGTAAATATTACGGTATTTTGATCATGGTAAATATTCCGTTCATGGGATGTAGTAGAATGGTGTTACTATCAGACTATCAGATGGTACCAATAGTACTGATTGTAGGATTCTCACTTTTCCATTGCATTTCTGAACTTAACTCCAAAGCTAAAGGAATAGTTTACCTAAAAAATGAATGATAGAAACATACAATACAATACAATACAATTTTATTTATATAGCACAGTTTAAAAACAACCGAAGTTGACCAAAGTGCTTTACAACACTATACAGACTATAGGCAGAATTAAATACAGCTAAAAAACTCAGATATTCACAGAATATACACAGGCTATAAGAATGTGTGGCACTCCAAACACAAGGACAGAGACAATTTATCATGGAGTATCAAACGCCAACGAGAAGAAATAGGTCTTTAATGTGGATTTAAAAACCGACAAGGTTGGAGCAGTTCTGATATGAGAGGGGAGACTATTCCAAAGTTTTGGGCCGACAACAGAAAAGGCACGGTCACCTCTCGTTTTTAGTCTTGTCCTAGGAACATGCAATAGATCAGAATTAGTGGATCTGAGAGATCTCGACGAAGTATGAGGCTGTAACAACTCAGTTAAGTACATTGGGGCCAGATTGTGAAGAGATTTAAAAACAAACAATAGAATTTTAAAATCAATTCTGTACTTTACTGGAAGCCAATGAAGTGAAATTAAAACCGGTGTAATACTATCGTATTTGTGCTTTCCAGTAAGAAGCCGAGCTGCTGCATTCTGGACTAACTGCAGACGAGAGACACAGGACTGAGAAACACCAATGTACAGAGAATTACAGTAGTCAAGCCTAGATGTAACAAATGCGTGCATTATGATTTCAACATCACAGTAATCCACACCACTCCAGTCCATCAGTTAACAGTTTGTGAAGTGTAAAGCTGTGTCTGTTTAAGTAAGAGATCCATCATTAAGATGTTTTTTTTAAGTTCAAATGAGTCCTTGTCACAGAAGGTCCGAAGATGAAGATGATAACAATTATTAAACAAGAAACAAACAAGTGTAAAGGTCATTGCACACGGAGTCCGAAATTTCCATCCAAAATTTTCGCACGTTAAAAAATAAATACGACCTCACGTGCCAATCACGTTTACACACTGCCTCCAAAACTTTTGTCCGTCATTAAAAAAAAAAAAATTCAGATCAGGTTTGATTTTCTGCATTTTCGCATCCTTAGCATGCATTTTGATAGGAAAGTATGACGAATACGAAAATAAAAACGAAAAACGCATGTGAAAATTTCTGACTCAGTGTGCAAGGACCTTAACAGTGTGTACTCGAACACAAACAACAACCAAAAACTGAAGAGTGAACTAGACTAGCTATTAAATACAGGGTAGTTGAGGGGACAACTAATACGTGGAGGGAAAAAAAGGACAACAGGCAATTAATGAAAACAAACGAAAAGTCCATGATAATGAAACTAACTAAACAGAACCATGACAGTCCACTATCCATAATATTGATTTTTCCAGTGTGAAAGTGAACTCTTCTGAATCAAGAGTGGAATATGCACATATCCAGCATCTAAACAAATATGTTGGTGGATTTTGATGGGAGAGGAAAACAGAGGATGGACTTTTTCACTGTAGGAAGCGTTATGGATTATGGACTCTGAATGGATTTTGGCCAGAAGCAATGGCTTAAATATTTTCATCTTTGTGTGAACTATTCTTTTAAACATGATTCTGTGTTTTTTTAATCATTCCTGCTGATTAAACAAGCTTTTGTCCTCTTTTACAGGGAAGTACGGAACAGCTCATACACCAGCCTTAATGTCAGACCTAAAGGCTCGGAGTCCCCAAACTCCTTCATGGACCTGGAGAGCCACCGGCGCTTCACCATTGCGGACTATGACAAACTGTCTGTTCAACCACTTGAGGTCAACGTACAGATGCGTCCAAGAGGAAGATCCTCTTCACAAGGTCATTTCAGAAAAATTTCAGATTTAAAAGTTTCAGATTCACATTCATCCAATTTTTTTTTTCTTAATTTGTTTCATTGCAGTGTAGCTTAAATCGAACCTTTTTTTTTTTGTCCTTTTGTATGTTTACATTTGACACACAGGTAAACCACGACCTCTGTCAATGCCTTCGGATACATGTTTGAGCGTGGCAGAACTGTATGCAAAGCCCTGGACACAGGGACGGAAAGGTAAATAACACCTTCACACCGATCCAGTTTAACCACTTCAGAGGCCTCAGAGACGCACATGGAGAGAATAAAATAAGCACATAACAGAACACCGTATCGTCCAAAAAGTAATATAGACTTCAGTTTGTAAAATCCAGAAAAAGGTGCACAGTAATGCAAACATAAATGTGTTCTAACCAAAATCCAAAGTTATAATCCAGTCTTTTTAGCTTGTAAAGCTGGTAACGTTCACATGACATGTATAAGGATACCAAAAAGGACATGATGTAACTGTGGAAGTAATGTAGCATGATGTTCATTTTGGTCAGCTGGTAGCGCATGCCATTACCAGCATCAAGGTCATAGATTTGATTCCCTGGTAGCACAGTAACGCATGAAAATGTATACCTTAAAACAGGGCTCTGAACTGATTCAAGGAATGAAAACGAAAACTGGAAACAAACTAAATTTTGATAGGAACAGAAACTAAATCAATTTTATAGTTCCAAACAAAATTTGAAATGGCCATGAACCGGTTAATAACGTTATTTTATCGTTCCATGTAATATTTGAAATTTGCTATCAACCAATCACAAATTCAAGTTGTACAGCCTATGCAAATGTGACATTGACGCATCGAGTGAAATGTCCTCGCTCTGCTGTAAATTTAATTCATCATAGGTAAGTCGCAATGGCAATGTAAGATGGATTCAACAGATCACACGCACCTACAGCGCTTCTGTGAACTGAGAAAAAAGAATAAAACTATAGGCTTACATAAAAAGGAATATATAAGCCTATACACAAAATATATTTCACTTATATCATTGACAGATTAACAAAACGAAAGAAAAAAATGTGCTGAGATTTGGTTCACTGTGACTCGACCCAAAGTTCACGGAAAGGAAAACGAGACGGCAAAAAAGTAGTTTTCTTTATTTTGCAAAAGCTTTACAGTTTTATTTATTTTGCAAAAGATTGACTGTTTTGAATGATGTCTTGCTTATATCTGTAGGCTATAGCCAACGTTATATAAGCGTTGGTATGACCATTTTGTGCCGGAGCCTCGCACGCACACAGACACAACATATTTTTTCGACATTGCAGCCTGTTCATTATCAAAATAAAATACAGTTAAAGAAACATAAAAAGTTACACTATGTTTTTCCTTTCAAAATGCAATTTTATACGATTTTTTTTTAACAATGCAGCAAACATTTTTAAATATTTAGAAAAATTACTTTCACGTCTTTAAAATGTTAACAGATTTTTTTCTTTTGTTCTTTTTAATAAAATATTATTGTTGTTATTATTATTATTAATATTATTATTATTATTGGCAAAGAAAAAGTTTTTAAAATAATGTTATTGTATTTTTTCTACTCAAACCGGTTTCGGAACGGTAATAATACAGAGGAATGCGGGAACAGAAATGTTAAAATATCAATTCTGCTCAGAGTGAACCGATTTAAATGTTTTTGTTTTTTTCCGTTTTCAAGCCCTGTCTTAAAAGCCCTGTAAGCTCTGACAGTAAAGACTTTTATATTGTTACAAAAAATCTATTTTGAATTTTATTGATTAATTTTCAATTAATCAAAGAATGCTGAAAAAATGGTAATGTTTACCTCAGAAATATGAAGCAGCAAAAGCTGTTTTCAACACTGATAGTAATAACTGTTTATCGGGCAGCAAATCATCATATTAGCCCATTTTTACATACCGTATGATTGCTGTGATTGCTGAGAAATTTGTTCTAGGGATTTGAAAACATCTGCAATTACATGCATCTTTTAATCTTGTGGTCTAGGTGAAGATCTTCTGTACAGATACCTAAGTAACGAACGCATACCAACTATCGCTGAGGAGGCCCCGGGCCCAGCCTCGTCTTACAAGTTCACAGCCGAAACACCTGCTTATGTGACCAACTACTCACGGAACAGCCGATTCCTTGTCAATGTGGATCTACACAACAGCGCCACCATACCTTATCAAGAGGACTTAGTCAAAAAGACCCCCGTGACATCCACCCCCAAACGGCCCCCCGCGGAGCCCTCGCTACTGGTCAGTTGGATCACACGGCTTAAGCTATTGACTCACTAATGTCAGCTTGCCTTCACCCTTTGTCCAGCTGTGTCCGATGACTCTTTTCTCATGTACTTTTTCATGCTTTCACTCTCCTTTTCTTGGGGTATTTCTTTGTGCCTCTTATTTGTCTACATTACCACTTGACTAGATTGCCTAGAATGTGTCTAAAATGACTAGAATTTAACCTCAGAAATGTATGTTTGGAAACACATGTGGGCAAAAATGAG
Source organism: Onychostoma macrolepis (assembly GCF_012432095.1). Taxonomy (NCBI): domain Eukaryota; kingdom Metazoa; phylum Chordata; class Actinopteri; order Cypriniformes; family Cyprinidae; genus Onychostoma; species Onychostoma macrolepis. Next base: position 28,042,278 of record NC_081171.1, on the reverse strand, counting down.
ATACATTATCTCTGCTTAACTCAGTTGTCTTTTCAGAAAGAATGACTTGTACACCACAGTATTAATTTGCATATTAAGCCACTTGAAAATGTATATCTACCTCAGCTATTTCCACAGTGGAATCCTTGAAATTCAAAGCGTTCATGGAACAGTAGTACATAGTTTATAGTTGAGGGGGAAGAAAAAAAAAATTCCAGTCATTTTTCCCATTCCTACTGAACCCCATGTCTTTCCAAACAGTTTAGTCAACTAATTTCTAATTAGAGAAACAAATGCATCCTGTTGTTTCTCTTGTCTTTTGCTTTGGATGTAAAACCTTCAATAGATGTAATTGGAGGGTTCAACAAACTTTTTTTTCATATGGTTACATTTTATTGTTTTCTGTGTGTTAAGAGTATGTTTTTTGAGTAAGTTATTTTTGTTTTACACCAAAGGAATACATTTTTGATCTTTTACATTTGTGATACGTTACAATGGGTATATTGATAGGAATATTTTTCCAAATGCTTATTGCATTTTGAAAACATTTTTTTCCCCTTATTTTTTATCAATGGTATAGTTTACTCAGTAATTCTGACATCATTTACTCACCCTGTGTTGTTCCAGATCTGTGGTGTTTATGCTTTGCAGGTTGTCCAAACTTTATTTTTCATAAATTAAATGACCGTAAATTTTTATTTTTAGGGTTTTAAAGAAAAACAACTCAGACGTTGTTCAAAAAAATCTAGTTTTGTGTTCCACAAAATAAGGAAAATAATAAGGGTTTTGAATTAAGGGTAAATAAATGATGGCAGCTTTCTTAGCTTGTCATTGTAAAATCTATGCTTTTTAGCCATTGCTGATGGCAAATCATTTTTGATTGAGGAATCATAGGACCAGGTTCATACAGTAGGGTGACTATGTTGCTCTGGACCAGTGGTGTTTTCCCACTGCCAGATAAATGGAAACAAATAGTACAAATAAGATTGAGCACTGTATAAATCACTATTTCAGCTGTAATGTTGTTTTCACTGAACGCTGGGTTTTATATCAGTATTTTGCATTTCTGTATTATGCAGAAGGGATTATGTCATATTAACTATTAGTCTAAGATGGTTTTCCCTCCAAATTAACTCTTTTGTACCACACTTACATTTTGTACCACATTAGTTGCTTCTTTCCATTAAAGCTGCTGTTCCTGATGTTTTTGTATTGTCTTCACTGAATTATCTGGTTGTCTTCATTAAAAAGATGCAGATGCAAGTTAGTAACCGGTAATATTTTGGCATTGACTACAGATTTAAAAACTCTATAGAAAAGTGGACCAAGAGAAAAGTTGATTCGTATGCAGGGACACACAAGGTAAAATGGTATCTTAAATGTTTATGAAATCATGTTTATGACATAACACACAGCTGTTTGGTGACATTTGTCCAAGATGTACTCATCTTAAACATACAGTAAGAATTGTGTGGCATGGTACAATTTATGGTACATTTTACAATAAATTAAAAGTAAAACAACTTCAGAAAGTAATTAACAATTTCCAATAATTGCTCCTTCTTAAGGCAGCTTTACAGCTTTGTATTTTTAAACCCAGTGTGTCAATTGGGAGATCCAAACACTGTGAATGACTTCACAAAACTATAGGGAGTAGTTTTCTCTTATTCTCTATTCCTTTCCTTTTACATAAAGGTTTTACAGTCTTTCTAACTGTTTCTGTGTTCTGCCTATATCTTTCATTCCAACTTACCCTAATAATTTCAGTGTTTCATTCATACTGACCTCTTCAATTTCCCCCTTATTTGTTGCTTTGCCCTCACAAAATCTGAAATCTGCTTGTTTCTCAATGAAATGTACTTTAGTGAAGAAATGCATTGATCCCTGCTGAGTAAAGTAACAAATAAGCAATGGGCACTGGCTTTGCGGTGAATGTAAATTTACATATTCTATTCTATTATATTATATTGTGCATGCATAGTAATCATATGGTATGTTTTGTGACTGATGCATGGGAATATAACACTTTTTGCTTGAACACTGTAGTGTGATCATATCTTTTGTCTTAACACTTTTTTTTTTTTTAATTTATCTGATGTATACAATAATTAGTCTGTCAACTGTAGCTTTTGACATAGAATCACCACCAGCGTGCCCATCCACTTCTACATGAACTCATTGTTCAAGAAGAAACCGAATGAAATGTTGAAGTGGAGCACAGCACAGTGGTCTTGCCCATGCTGAAGCGTATATTAACTGTTCTCTGTCCTGCCACAGGATCCTGACTGGACCTCCAGCAACGCATTCATCAACAGGTGGGTGCAGAACTTAACGGCACTCGCAGCAGTAGCAGCATCCATAGAGCAGTGCACATTCACTCTCAGCCAAAACAAAAGCACAGGAAGAATTTCAGCCCAGATAGTTGATGCTCAGTTATCAGGAATGTATTTTCCCTGCCAGGATGCAAGATGCTCTGTGGACTTGCTGTTTCTTTGTGTATATTTATAACAAGCAATAGTGTGGTGACATTATGGTTTAAATTCCGCAAGCACCAAAAACAGAGACAACCATTATGTGTAGAGGTAGTAAATAATTTCTTTCATATTTTGAAACATTAAATTTAGTTTGTAACTGCAGTTTAAAACCAAAGGAGGTATCGTGGTAATACTTGACAATAAGGCTTGTTAACATTAGTCACATATTAATCTGTCACTAGTCATTTTAATGTTTACTATTTTTTTATTTTTTTTATTTTTTAATCTGTTAACATTCGTTGGTGCACTATGAACTTGCATAGGCTCATAGTTTATGATGGCTAAGATATTAATTAATGGTAATGAGTGGGACATTATTATAAGGTGTTAATATTTACATGTTGAAAACAAAGAAAGCACAGTGAAAAGAAAAAGAAAGAAAAAGTTTGGTATTGGGATTGTTCCATATGGAAATAAAATCAGGACTGATATAAACACTGTTGGTCGCATGTCGTGGGACTGAAGTGGTGTGATTTCTCTAAATAGAGATGAATAAACCCTTCATTGTTTTCACAGCCTTTTCTCTTATAATTGTTTTCCCTTAGTGCACAACACAAACTATTTAAATTCAGATACAAATATAAATTCAAATTTGAAGTAGCACCTAAATAGAAAACATGTTTTAGGCACTCGTTTGTGGATGCTAAACAGAGTGCAATGCAAAGGAACAGAATGCAAGGGTCAGACTATCCTAAAAATGCAGTGCAAAAACAGCAAGAGACGCAACACGACTGACAACAACATCCTTCTGATGCATGTTTTCATGTCTTCACCAATTAGAAATACCTTAGACAGAATGCAAGAATGTGTTTTGTGTGATGGCCCCACAGTCTGCTCTGTGTCTGTCTGTCCAGTGTCAGTGTTGGAAACTTATTTGGTGTCACTGAAACTATGGAAATGATCATTTTTAATAATTTGACAGTCTTACTAATGATGCACCCATTCAGTACTGTTGGCTTTCTTTGGGTTGCATTATATTTAACCTATATAAAAGCTGCAAACATTTTGAAAAGGCTTCCAAAATACATCAATCTCTAAATATATAAATAAAAAACAGAAGAGACAATCAAATATCTAGAACTATAAGACTGAAATTGTATGTATTTTAAGTTTATAATGAGAATGTGCTCAGAACTGCCCTTGGAGTTCATCTGTGCAAATGAATTTCATACACCAAGTGATTTTTCCACTTTACGTAACACCCTGTTTCAGTATTATTGCTTTAGCTTCAGACATAGCTTATTGTGCTGTGCCTGTTCCTACATTAAATCTGTTGTCATCTCTTCAGCAGGTACAGCAACGGTGCCATGCGGTCCTGGTCATTCTCTCAAGCGGTAAGAACCACTAGTTTAGTTTGGTTTGGTTTGGTTTGGTTTATAGACAGGAAGCTGCAACTCTGTGCAGACAAGTGAATTATTTTGACTTCATCCAATGATAGAACACTACAGTATCAAAAATATTTGTATTCTGGTTGTATATAAAACATGTCCAAACTCACTCAAACTAATACAAACCGCAGTCATTGTACTCCAAATATCCATGCACAAAGCACGTTTATCAAAACTGTCCTTCTCTAATTTGCACACACACATATACACACACACACAAACAAAATGAAAATAGAAACTATTTATGGAATAATATTTCCTGAAAACTTGCTAGTAAAATGCAATTAACAGTGGAAAAGTGGAAAAATATACACTAATCTTTGTATTATTTAGAACTTCAAAAAAATGACAGTGTAAAAAAACATATTACAGTAGCCATTATTATTTTATTTCTCTTCTCCAATCCATTTAGTTTTTACAGAAGATGATCATGTCCAATATACTTTAGTTTCTAGATGCTGTTCAGCAGTAGCATAAAAAGCATATACCAAGTTATTGTATTTCATGAATAATCTCATGAATTGCGGTGCACCACAACATGGAAAGCTCTTGCTTCATCTCTAGCTCTCTTCTTTCTTCATTTACCAGTTTAAGGAATAATATTGCAACATATCTGTTATATTTCATTAGGAACCTGTTTATATTTCTTTATGTTTATATTTCTTATGTAGGCCCTGTGTCTATTTCAAATGTATTTTAAGTGTGAATATGAATGTTATATTTCTACAAAGTTCTTAAATAGAGGAATATTGTATTTAAAGGAAACAGGGATCTTTTTTACAAGGTGACTTGTGGTCATGCTTTGTGGTCTGTTTTGGAAGCAGCTCTTGTATTGTCTTGCTTTGAAAACACAGCACACAGACAGCAGCAGAATGGATCCTCTGTTCCTGGCAGTGACACGGCTTGTCCTCAGGGGGATATTTAGTTAAGCGGTGTGACAATCACCTGTGCAGATCATTGTGAGAAAATTTCCCCTGATTTAATCTCATGAAGTCACAGACAGCAGAGATCAGGATTTCACTAACAAGGATTCAGTTGTAACATTGGCTAAAGTTTATATATACATACATATTAACGAAGATACTGAAAAATTGTCATCAAAGAAATTTGGTTGTAAAAATTCTGAATTTCACCAATATTTTTAAAGTCGTTGACAATATTTTGACACACACACACACACACACACACACACACACACACACACACACACACACAGGTGTCTGGCTTTACCATGCAACATAATACAGACAATATGTAAATATACATAAAAACACAAGCCTTGGCGACCTCTGGTGGTGAGTTCTAGTTATTGAACTCTTCAACACAGCAAAAACAATGGATGAAAATTTTATTATTATTATTATTATTATTGAAAATGCTCAATAGCTTTTTTTGTAGCCAAGACTTGAAGACGTGCCTATAAACATGTCATATATGCATGTCAGTGTAATGTGATTTGTAGTTATGTGCATTTCCAGCATATTTACGTTGTTTAAATAATTAGTTTATATTTAGAACATTATTATTTATTGTTATACATTGCTATTATTTTAATTTTAAAAAGAAAAAAAATGTTTTAAGGAGTTTTATGGGTTAAAGGAATGCTACTTTTTTATGTAATATCCATTGGAAATGCATGGAAATATAATAGTGGGTTTTTGTTTTGTAGTCTTCGATTCCCCACCACAGAAGCTCACCCATTATGGCTTCCACTTCTGAGATACCCGGGAATGTAAAAAGGGTCAATTTAATAACAGCACTGTTCAGGGTTTTTGCAACTTGTTCAGTTTGCTTACATTTGAATGATTTAAGACAAACCAGAGTAATTGTTGGCATTTTGTTATTTTTCTGTTTTTGAGCAGGTGAATGAAGAAGGAGACTTGTTAATTTGTAATGCTCTGTTCTTTAGATGTTCTTCTGTGTTGAAGTTTTGGGGTTACCATTGCGATAAGGAGTGAAAGTGACACGTTTTTTATTTTATTATTATTATTACTGCTCTTATATCAGCACAGTGACTAGTGTTAGTCTTACCACACTTTTTGCACTACTCTCTTAACTAGCTTTTTTGCAGACATTTTGGTTCATTCATGAATATTACAAACAGTGGTAGCAGAGACTACACAACACACCGCTGAGAGTGCAAGAGTGCAGGTCTCTGTCGCAGGAGTTCACCTCTATTTTATGTGAACACCATTCATCGTTAACAGCTGAATGTGTATAGAAATACATAATCAGCTTTCATCTGATCGTGTTTACGGTTCTGTTTGTGTAGAATAAGAAGTGGAGGATGTTTTGAAATGTTTATTGCGTAAGCAGAAGTCCTTTTTTTCTCTAAAATGATTTGGCTGTGGGCATGACCAATCAATTTTAAGTGTGGTAGAAGGACAGTTGCATGCCATTTCAGAGTATAAAAACAGATGGTCAGACGCTCCACCTGGTCAAGTCTGGTGAACAGGTAAAACAGATAATGTATTGATATATTATTATATACACGTACTGTAATGGAACAGTGTCATCAACTGCAGGCTGAAGATCTTAAAAATGTCTCTTCTAAGTAATCATCTAAACAAATTGAATTCTAAATGTTTTTATTTTTTCATAAAAAGACAGCAGATTTGGACACCGAAGTCATATTTTTTGTGTCACTTATAAATCTGCAGTACAGATTGTAGCCTGCATTACTGTTTATGATGGCTAATGGTTTATCAGTTGAAAAGGTATGGCATTTCACACGTTTTATGGCAACAATTTTTAAATATCAGGCGTAAAAAAAGTCTACATTGCATTGTAGAAAATATTCTTTTCAAAGTTTTTGCCATTCTGTTTGACCTGAAAGAGGAACATGAGCAGTTTGAGGAAATTGAGCAATAGGTTTCGTTTAGCTTGTGTCTTTTTCACCCGCAGTTTCAATGCAGTGAACTCTTCTACTCTTTTTCTTGGTTCCTCTGTTGTGAATACATTTTTTCTCTCAGATTAATAAAGCAGGGATATATATATATATATATATATATGGTTGTAACATTCTGAAGAGTTTTCCATTCCATGCCAGTGTAATGTTTTTGTTTTAATGATTATGTTCAGCTTTTTGCTGGCATACACTATAGTGCAGTTCTTCAGTTCTTAACCCCAATGCTGATTAGAAATTTAGCTCTGGAACACCTTTGAGATGTTTCTACCCTTTGACTGGAGTCCCTCTGGCAAATTTAACTGATTTGACATTAATTGGAAAGACACACACCTGTCTATGGTCTAACAGCAAAAAATACATATCAGATCAAAACCAAAGGTTAAAAGGAACTGTCTGCAAAGCTTAGAACAGGACTGTGTTGATCTGAGGAAGGCTACAAAAGATCTGCTGCATTAACAGTTCCCAAGAGCACAATGGCCTCCATATTTCTTAAATGGAATATGTTTGGAATAAACAGGACCCTCCTAGAGCTGCTCGCCCGGCTGAGCAACTGGGAGAGAAGGGCCTTGGCAAGAGAGGTGACGAAGAACCGATGATTGCAGAAAGACAGTCATCACTGCAACAGTCCACAGATCTGGGCTTTATGTCAGAAAGGCCAGAAGGAAGCCTTGACTTGATGAAGATACATGAAGCCAAGGCTCTGTGTTCCTCCTGGTGCATGACAATACCTGGCCTCATATGGCGACCGTGTGTACACATTTTCTGGATGACGAAGCAATTGATGACATTGACTGGCCCTCATGTTCTCCAGATCTGAGTCCAACTGAGAACGTCTGGGATGTTGTGTATCGGAACATCCGAAGATGGCTAGTAGTACCACAGACTCTCCAGGAGCTCACTGATGCCCTGATCCAGGTCTGGCAGGAGACACCATCCACCACTTTATCAGGAGCATGCCCAGACATTTTGCATATAGGCACATGGTGGCCGTTCACACTACTGACTTATATTATGAATTGCTTCGAAGCTCATGCAAGTTAGATCTCAGACTGTAATTATTATTTTAGTCTGATTTTCAGTGTTTTTTTTAATCCAGCCCTCATCATTTTATTCTCAACAAATTACACCGGCCTATGACTAAATATTTTCAGCTTGAAAATTTCATCCATCGAGAGCCAATATTTAAGTGTTCCCTTAAAGGGATAGTTACCCAAAAATTAGTTACTCACCCTCATGTCGCTCCAAACCTGTAAGACCTTTGTTCATCTTCGGAACACAAATTAAGATGTTTTTGATGAAATCCAAGAGCTTTCTGACCCTCCATGGAGAGCAAGGGTCCTGCCACGTTCACGGCCCAGAAAGGTACGAAGAACATCGACAAAATAGTCCATGTGGCATCAGTGGTTCAACCATAATTTTATGAAGCTACGAGAATACTTTTTGTTGACAAAAAAACAAAAATAACTTTAATCAACAATTCTTCTCCCCCGACTTACTGTCTTCTGTCGTTATCGAGAGTACCATGATGCATGCGTGTGCTTTCCTCTGCTTGTAAACAACGGTTAAGACTAGAAGGGATACAGCTGCGGCTACTGGGCATGTGCACATCAATATAGCGTAATTTTTGTCACACTGTACAACAATAATTACTGTTTTTGCATTATTATAAGGGGTAGGTTTAGGGTTGGGGTAGGTGTAGACATTAATAAAACACAATCTAATAGGTGGAAAATTTTATTTATTGGCCGCAGCTGTATCCCGTTTGGCACAACTGTAAACAAGGAGCAGCACATGCGTGTTCTACGTCAGCAGCACCACATGCATGCGTTGTGGTACTCTCAATAATGGCAGTAGATGGTAACTTAGAGGTAACTTTATTTTTTTTGCACACAAAAAGTATTCTCGTAGCTTCATAAAATAACGATTGAACCACTGATGTCACATGGACTATTTTGTCGATGTTCTTGGTACCTTTCTGTACCTTGAACATGGTAGGACCCTTGCTGTCTATGGAGGTCTCAGATTTAATAAAAAATATCTTCATCTGTGTTCCGAAGATGAACAAAGGTCCTTGGAACGACATGAGAGTGAGTAATTAATGACAGAATTGTCATTTTTGGGTGAACTATCCCTTTCATTTTTTGAGCAGTGTGATTTCTGAATTTTAGCAGTGGCCCAATTGCACTTCAGTTTACAGAATGCGGACTTACTTTACAGTGTACTTACCCACTAACTAGTACTGAGCAATATAAGGTAACTACTTGTACTTAGATTAAAGTCAGCACGTAACGGAAGTAGTTTTTGTCTTTTTCCTCTGTTGTGACATATGTCTGAGAGAAACAGCTTCTCGAATTAGCAAACAATTTGGGGAAGGACTTGATTTTGTCCATCGGGAATTAACTGGAAAATTGTATCATTGCCGTTTGCTATTGCTGTGATCTCATGTGAATGACAACTTGCTGGAGATAAGAGGTCCTTGCAATGTCCATTTTAATTTAACAGTGACCTTAAGGTCAGGATAAGGGATTAGATTCAAGGTTAATTACAATAACTGATAATAAGTCCATAGTATGCACATGCAGAACAGCACTGTAAAATAAAGGGACTTAACTGAAACTGACCCTAATAATCACTTTGATTGTGTCTTCTTTGGTCTCTTACCAGGCCTCCTTTCCCATTTCTCTTGCGCCTCGTTTGGTTTCTGATGAGTACAATCCGGTAATTGTTTGTGAATTTATTGTACATTAAATATTCTTGTCTGCATTGTGAAAGTTTGAAATCCTAATAGCAGCAAATTTCATGTATTTGTCTTCAGGTGTCCCTCAGACAGAAGTCAAAGAAGAAGAATTGTGGAGGTTAGTATCACATTGCACACACAACTTGAGATGCAGTCGAATGAGAAGTATTTTCTCCTGTGTCATCATTTCTGTTTTATTGTGGTATTTAAATATTTGTTCTAACAGGAAGTCCAAGAATGAGCAGAAGGAGAGTTTCAGTGAAAGATCTGAAGCCAGTGGACCATCAGGGCTGGCTTTACAGGAAGAAAGAGGGGAAGGGATTTCTGGGTATTAAGTGGAAAAAGTATTGGTTCATCCTAAAGGAAACCTCTCTGTACTGGTACCAAAATCAAGTGGTGAGTCATCTGAATGCTGAATTCCATCTGCCTTATTTCACGCTACTGTTTCCTGTAGTACTGAATATATATATATATATATATATATATATATATATATATTAGGGTGTAACGATACGCGTATTTGTATTGAACCATTCGGTAAGAGGCAATTGCCCCGTCCCCCGTATCGAAAACGTACCGAACTGTGACACCACTGTGTTGTATTGAACCGAAGGTGAATTTTGTGAACTGTTACACCCTTATATATATATATATATATATATATATATATATGTAAATATACAGTATATTAGGGTGTAACGGTTCACAATATATATATATATATATATATATATATATATATATACTGTATATACACAGAATATGTATATAATATACACATACATGTTATGTATGACTACTTTGGTTTTGTGTTTCCCCAGGCTGATAAAGCAGAAGGCTTTATAAATTTGACAGATTTTGTAATTGACAGGGCTACGGAATGTAAGAAAAAATAGTAAGTGTCATTTAAATTCCTGTTAATTCTGTTTGTACAAAGTACAAATATTTTTCAACTGAACAACCCTTCACATTCTTTTTGTTTCTCACAGTGCGATCAAAGCTTGCCATCCCAAAGTCATGATGTTTTACTTTGCAGCAGACAGCAATGAGGACATGAACTTGTAAGCCCACTGAAATCTCATTCTGACAAAACAAAACAAGATAAAACAAAAACATATATTCTGTTTAGTAACATTCAAAATTGTATTTACAGTAGTCAAAGTAGTGGTTTGTATAAACTGTTGAAATAGATTAACACATTCAGTTCCTTTTTTAAGAAAAACAAAACAACACAGAACAAAAAGCAATCAAATGTGTAATTTTTGGATTTGGCCATTTGTGTGGATGTCTCACAATTATGTGATGTGATGTAAGTGTCTCTTCTCCCAGTCTCTTCTGATGTCACAGCATTTCAGTCTTTCAAGGTTAGCCCACACACCCTGTGGAGAAAACTAATTTCAGTCACTTCTACCCACTATCTCGTTCTATTGGTCATTACCCAAAGTTCATGACCATATGTGAGTGTTGGAACATAAATCACCTGGTAAATTGAGAGCTTTGCATTTGGGCTCAGCTCCTGCTTCACCGTGGCGGTCCTGTCCTCAGATTTGGAGGTGCTGATCCTCATCCCCACTGCTTCACACTAGTTTTCAAACCATTTCAGTAAGTCTCGAATGTCCACACTGTTCCAACTGGATGGATTCTCCTTTCCAGAACTCTGGCATAAACTTTGCCAGATTGAGTGAGAAGTATGATCCCTTGATAAATAGAACATACCCTTCAGTCCCATTTTTTTAGAATATGGGAACCAAATCACCTGTCTGCCAATCGCCATGCACTGTCCCTCACTGACCCCAACCACATTCAGTGCCTTCAGTATAGTGCCATTGTGACAGGCAAAAGTAACCTTCCAGGTACAGCTTGAAGCAGCCTCTTCTGCAATGGAGGTTTTGGACATGTCTCACTCCGATTCCATGTCTACAGTCTCCCTCGGAATGAAGCAATAGCTCCTTCAGAGGTGGGAGTTAAATATTTACCAGACAAGGTCCTCTGCCAATCATTCCCTGTTCACTCGCAAAATGCATTTCCCACGTCTGTCAGTCAACCTCCCCTATCTTATCCAACTCACAACCAGGTGGTGATCAGTTGACAGCACCTTCCAGAGAGCCACCCAGGGTTTCTAAGAAGGCCAAATACTCTGAAATGTGGTTCAGTGCATAAGCACAGAACATTAGAGTCAGAGTCTTCACCTGTGTGACACAAAATCACACTGAGCCGACCCTCTCAGGCTAAACCGGGCTAAACTCCAAGTCAGGTCTCTCATTTGTTTCTCACCCTGGGTGACTCCAGAGAAGGACAGAGTCCCCACCCTCTGTCTGCTGTATGTTATGCAATGAAATACAGGAAATCGAATTGGTTTCTGACAGTTCAAGACTCAAAACAGCAGCATGTATGATTGTTTCTGACTGAAGGTTATATACTCTTGACTTTTTTTATTGTCTGGATTTACTGACAATGAGTTGTCTGACATATCTTTGAGCTTTCTTTTGAGAAAGCATGTGACTGAAGATAGGTGGAAACTTAAAATTAATTAAATACATTTAAATGATAAAGAATGGTGTTAGACAGTAACTGTGTATAAACACATTCATTTTGACAATCCTATTTGTAATTGTTGGTAATGTGTTCTGATGTTTTGTGATTTCAGATGGTTGAATAAACTTGGTTTGGCATCTATTCAGTATGAACCCACAGAGGTTCATACAGCTGGTAAGCTGTGTTAGTTAGTGTAGTAGTGTTGAAAGAATTCTTTACAATATTCATCTTTTTACATTTATTTTTTGCATCTTTATTTTTCTACTGCACAGAATGCTACAGTGAGGCCAGTGATCAGGAGGAGTCCACTGACACACCACCACCGCCATACTCTGAGCACCACACCCAAGCTGTAGCATGTGTCAATGGTCCATCAGCCACTGTGCACCAGGCAAGTTCACAGATGCACAGTGTATATGGCCTTGCCCTCATGCCAAAGACCTGACATTATTTGAAAACCTCAAGTTTCTGTTTTTACATTGGCTGCATTCACACAGCAGCAGAACATGGTTGCCAGTTGTGTTTTAGGGCCTGTTTACACCTGGTCACTTTATGTGTTTTCTCTGATCGGATAGCTATCTGATTTGTTCAAACTTATCCATTCACACTGGGCCACATAAATGTGTCTCCGCCAAAAGGATCTAAATTCAATTTTAAAATCCAATGCTTTATGCAAAATTAATGGAGTTCACGTCAAAGAAAGCAACAGATATGAGCTGCATTTGATTAATCATCAGCTAATTTCAAGTTCAAAGACCGCAGCAGGAGAGAGCACGGCTTCAGGACTGGAAGATAAGTTAGTCTTACTAATTTTAATGAAAATGATTGTGTGTTGAGTGCCTGCGACTTAATTTCAGTTTCACTTGGATTTGTACATCGGCTTGCTGAACAGATACTCAGCTATCTGTTCATATGCATGTTGCATTAGCGTTGTCGTATCTGACTATAATATGTCATATAGCCTACAACACACTCTCACACGTTTATTATTTTAATATTTTGGGAGGAGTAAAATTTTTATCTGTGGGTTTAACAGCCAGATGCATTTACACTTTGTCCAGTTTCATCTGGAATGCGTCCCAGACCACCTCCTGGAGTGGTTTGAGCAATTGGATTTAAATCCATCATTTACGCCTGGTCTTTTCACAATCAGAGAATTATCCCGATCAGAGAAAATGTATGAATATGAATGTTCACATACAGATTGATTATGAAAGTAAGAGAAATGTTTTCTAATAACTGAACTGACTCCCTTACATTTTCTGGGCTCACAACATCATTTTGAGAACATGTTTAGTGAACAGTGGTATAGTCATTTCTACTAGTGGTCTGTCATTTCATAGTGTATGGTAGCTGTCAATGAGGTAATTGGTGTACTTCATGACTATTGTGAGAATAAAAAGGGGACTTCATAAAACAAAGCCACTATGATCTATAACGAGTTCATAGCTCTGGCCCTCAAGATCCACTTTCCTACAGAATCTAGCTCCAAACTTGATCACCTGCCTGCAATTTTCTAGTTATCCTGAATGTCTTGATTAGATTGTTCAGGTGTGTTTGATTAGGTTTGGAGCTAAACTCTGCAGGAAAGTGGACCTCTGCAGGAAAGTTGAGAACCCCTGAACTAGAAGAACTATGTTTGAAATTTTGCAAACATTTGCACCAGATGCATATTATATTATAGTATGCGGTCCCACTTTATATTAGGTGGCCTTAACTACTATGTACTTACATAAAAAAATAAGTGCAATGTACTTATTGTGTTTATACTGTATTGCAAAACACTTTTGCTGCTATTGAGGTGGGATACGGGTAAGGTTAGGGACAGGTTTGGTGGTATGGGTAGGTTTAAGGGATGGGTCAACAGTGTAATTATAAATGTAATTACAGAAATTAATTACAGATGTAATTACATATAGGGTATTTTTTAAAATATAAGTACAATGTAAAAACATGTACAGTATGTACACAATAAGTGCATTGTATCAAATGATTAATTTAAATATAAGTACACAGTAGTTAAAGCCACCTAATATAAAGTGGGACCGAGTATGCCATTATCCCGCCCTCACTCTGCGGTATCTTCCCCATTTAGGGAAGCCTTCCTCCTCCATATTCCTCCCCTGTTCCTAGTGAAGCCACTGGAACCCTCTCCTCCCCAGTCAGTACAATGACGTCCCACAGCTCTGTCTCTTCTCTGGCAAAGCATAGACGGTCTTGGCTGGACCTTGTCTCCCAGACAAACCCTACTGCTGGTGAAACAGTGGTCTGCTCTGCTGTGGTCCATACAGTGAGCACCACAATAAAGGAAACCTCACCACGTAGTGAAGCCACAACTCCATCTCAAGACCCCCTTGGATGCTCATCTAGCACATCACCTATGGCAATATCTGCAGAGCCAGAGGAACCAGAAACGCAGCTGATCTCAAATGACACCAGACCTGAAAGTAAGCAAGCTGGGGGACCATTTTAACATCAGATTTATGCTAGGGAATTGCATTGTTCAGCATGACTGCTGATCAGTTTGAAGCATATTAGAATTGTTTGTTATAGGTCTATCAATAATAAAAAAAAAAAAAAAAAAAAAAATTGCTTTAAGTTTGATTGCTTAGGTTAAACATAAAATGTATAATTGTTTTAATAGTTCTAGACGGACAGGAAGGAACTGATGATGAGATGGAAAGGTTGTACTTACATTTGAAAAGAGCAAGTTTGTCTCCAACGGGTGAGCGGAAGCCATCTTCAAAATGGGAATTACGAGCCTCCTTTATAAAGCGTTGCAAAAACCAGACACTCAATGAGAAGATACATCTCATCAGAACCCTCAACAGCACTCTAAAGGTTAGACGTTCAGATGAACCTTTTCTAACATGAAAACATTTTGTCTCTCAGTATTTATCTATTTATCATATCGTGAAAACCAAAAGCACTTACAAGTACTGCTGATTAAAAAAATACTCACTAGAGTTGTCACACTTTCTGTGTTCAATACCTACCAGCTAAATAATGACAATACCACTCAAGTTATTTGGATGTCTTGTTTCTTACACAAGAGGCTTAATGTCATGACTATTCTGTTGTTTTGTTAATTCTTCACAGTTTACATGAATATATCACCGGTGCTTAAAGTGGGGAAAAAAGTGCTGTTACTCTCTTGTGCGACACATATGTAGTATAATATGTTATTTTTAATAATATAATATAATATAATATAATATAATATAATATAATATAATATAATATAATATAATATAATATAATATAATATAATATAATTGTCACAACCCACTGGACTCTAGTTTTGTCTCTGCCTGTGTTCCCTTCCTGTTTGCCCATATTTGGTTCTGTACCTGTTCTCATTAGTTCATTGTCTATTATTAGTTAATCACCTTCATTGTGTCCACCTGTCTGTCCCTCGTTATCTGCCCTATATGAGTTCCTGTCCTTTGAGTTCTGGTTGTGGGTTATTGTTAAAATTACCCTGTGTGCGCTGAACCTCCTCATCTCGAATTATATTAAATACCTTATTCCCTTTAAACCTTCATCTTCGTGTGGCTATTGTGTGTGCACTGCACTGGACTGTGACAGTAATATAATAATCACATCTTGTAAAAAAAGAGTAGCTCCATAGCTGATAGCTAATTTCAGTTTAAATCACAGATAATTTCAATTTAAATCGCATCATAAATCTCAACTGTCCTCCCTTCTCATCTTCAGTTGTTTGCTCGTAAGCTGTGTTACCTGGGTTGGTTCATGCAATAGCATTTGTGCACTGCACTTAGCACTCCTGTGAAACTGATGTAGAATGTGACGAAAGTGGTCAGAGGAGACTCATTCAAAACGCATGATTATCAGCTGGAAACGAGGGCTTCTCTCTCTTACTTGCTTGATTTCTGGGAGGTTGTATATAATTTGCGTGCAACAGAGATCTGCTAACAATATACAGCAGAAGCATGTGATGTCTGTCATTGTCACATTTTAAATTTATACAATGAAAAAAAAGAATACTTAATTTTTTTGTGTTAAATATTTTAAGACTGCTTATTAGTGCTGCTCATGGACAATGACGCAACATGTGAAGTGCCGGTACGCAAGAAAAAGTGGCTGTATGCTAAAGATTAAAATTAGGAAGTGCAGGTGTTGTGCCGAATCCTGACCCCTGCCAGATACCCCCTTATTTCTTGGGAGCTTCTTTAAGATGCCTTTAATATCTTGGGAGCAGGGACATAACAGGGGTTTGCAGGGCCCCAGTGCAAGTTGTACCTGTGAGCCCTGTTTGAAATTGTGTAAACAGAACAAAATAAATAATTACTACATAGATACAAATTAAACAATGATTTCATATAAATATGTCCACATTCTGAAATATATGCACACTCGTGAAATAAAAATAAACAAACACAATGTGCACGTCATAATCCCATATAGGCTTTTTACATAAATTAAACTATATTATAGAGTAATAATCTTACAAATCAGACACAGCCCAGCAAATAAAATTAATTCAATGTCACTCACCACTAAAAGGGCTTCTTCCTGCTCTTCTTCAAAGAAAATTCCTCAATTAAATCCTCATCCGTTATACAAAAATGTCATGCACGTTACACAAACCAGTGGTAAATTTTACCACTATGGAATTTTGACTGCACATAGTAATAATTGTGACGCGGATATACAGTACTGAGGCATAATATTTGAAAGCACAACTGAACGTCTATAAACGTCAGTCGACAAAGCATTTTTAAACAATAGCACTTAAAAATTTGAACTAAAATTTTATTGCAACCATGTAGCCTATGAATGCATGAAAATTAACATTTTTTTTTTAATGTAAGAGAACATATAGAGTGTGGTCTGCTTTTGGTGCTTGAATTTGTTTTTTAATAATGAGGTCCAAGTTTAATAGCTAATATACTAGAAGTTCAGTTTTTTAAAATGTATCATTTTGTTTCTCTATTTATAAAACCTGGCTTTGACGTGGAAAAGTGCTTAGCGTCACGTCAGGGTCTGAGCAGATGTACACACTTTTTCTTGTCAGAGTACTGTAGGTTTTTGAAAATATAAGCTGTTCTTGCAACTCGCTGTTCTAAATTATGATGATTGGTGATCTTTTATATGTTAATGAGATTAATTAGGAGTCATTTACAAGGCAGAGAGCTGCGCGCAAGTTCAAGATCATTTGCGATTCATAGATTTCTCATCTGAAAGAGCCGCGTACACACGTTTTCTGTTTGTACGTTCATTCTATGAATCACTCATATGCATATTCGAGAGATGATCATAAGATCAAATTTAGGGTGGTTTCTGTGCAACATTTTATAAATGACGCCCCTGATTCTGGAACTGGGACTGTATACAGCTAATGTATACACTGTTTGAATAACCATGGAAATGAAAGCATTGTAATTAGTAACTTACAATGTTTTTTGTTAAATTTTTATCACTTTAAATACAAATTCAGTCGTATTAAAAATCTGATAACAACTAATTTAAACAAAAATTCTCTTTTCATTTAGGCTAAAGAAGCAGATCTCCTGACTTTGGAGCAGGTACTGGCTGACTCCGTTCTCACTGCAAGTAAATTCAAGGAGTGGAAAGAGACCAATGCTGTTCTGCTGCAGGAGATTATTCTGAGCCACCCCCTACAGACTGAGCACTTGAACGCCCCTAGTGCCTCAGCTGTGCATCCCTCAACATAGATGTGTATACACACTGAAAGAGTATACACCACAACACAAACACTGCAAAAATGGAGAGTTTCCAAATCTGGTCTTGACATAAGAATGAAAAAAATTTATCTAAGACTACCGTTACTTTCACTTGCCACCATTTGTCTATTTATTTTTATTTTATTATTTGTATTTTTTTTACAGATGTAAAATCGGTCTGTTACTAATAGGTTGTTTTAAAATCCTTGTTGTTTCTATTGGATACCTGTTGAAAAACCTGTGGCATCTTACTGATGTTAAAATACATTCTTATGAATCATTTTAGAAAACCAAACATGTTTAGTCAAATGTTTAATTGCATATGTGATTTTCATTGTTTTTTCTGCATTCAGTGCAAACCTAGTAACCTAATGTGCTGATTATAGGCAGTCTGTATAGCTTGCCATGTTTGTATTATTGTAAATACATCTGTTTAGATATATTTATTGATTAAAAGTATGATGCAACTGCTTTGAATCACAAATGTGAGCACTGTTCATAGTATAAATAATATTGTACATATACATTACTGTCATATTTAGACAACTATTAAATAATTAAATCTCATGTTTTTACTTATATGGGAAAGAATGTGTGCATTTACATCACATTTATTAGCTTAGCTTTACTGGCATGAGCTTGGCATTGTTGCTTTCATGCTGTAAATTCCACCTAATTTGCCCAACAAAGGTATCCAATGGTGGCTGGAGGTTTCCTGTGTGTTCAGTCTTTTCGGTGCGTAACGTAATTCTGTTTCAGTTCAACTCTAATCTGTCTCCATTTTATTATGACCTCGAATTTATATCAGTTGGTATCAATTGATATATCAATTGGTTGTTTGTCCATTTCTATTTGTTATTCTACTGACATTTGACTATTATTGTTAACTCCTAATTTCTGATTGTACTCGTTAATCTGGTTTCTCATCTCGCTCAGAGAATCTCGCACTGGCCGGTTTTTACACAGTTCTCACAGTCATATACTTGATAGCCTTGGACATTAGACAGAAGTAATTGAGTAATTAGATGGTCACCCCATGCTTGCTCATTCTTACTATTATTTAGTCCCCATAGATCTGTATGCACTTGAATAAAGCAAAATTATCCCTAGTCAGAGGTCATGACCACTATTATAGATATAAGCCAATCAACATTACTTTCTCAGATAATAGTTTTGGTATGGTCATGCCATGGTTTCTCATGTACGCTTAGCTAGAGTACTACTGCAATAAAAAAAAGAGGTAAGGGTTACCCAAACTTAGGTTGGTCAAAAAACATTCAGTTGACCTAAACAGAAATTCCCTTTACAGTCTAAGTACACTTGAACTAATGCCAAGTCTTAAATTTTAGCTGGTGTGCCCAATGCTCCATCTCAGCTGCACTTTAGTCTGTTAATAACCTGATGCAGATATGCAGTAAAAAGGATACAACATCATCTACTAGGGTAAATCATTTCAGAGTAGATGAAATGTGACAATTTATTATCAGTCAGGTAAAATGTATTATGCCAATTACATAGTCAATTCAGAGATAATCAATACAAGACATCAAATTCTCAAAGATAAATCTAAGCGTAAAGGATGCATCCCTGACTTATAATACATAGTATGAAGTGTGTGAACACACTCCACTTCGTGGGCTCATCTATCTACAGGAGCGCCTGATCTTCTTGCAACATTTCTTTAAGTACTCAGACCAAGAGAAAGATCCTCCATCCTGGAAAGATCCTGGAGACAGGTACTAACAACTGGAATTTGTATTGATCAAGGCCTAGATGTGGAGAGTTTACACCTTTTGGTGACAGTTGATAATTTGAATGAAATACACTGGGAAAGGACACCCTCTACAGTAAGCAACATATCTCTTTATCTCTTAACTTATAGGACCTTTATTACTTTTTAGTCTGCTTCTTGTAAGACATTTCAAATGATACAAAACATGACAGTGAATATCACTTGCATTCATGTAGAACCTTATATTTTGCTGTTGACCATTCCGATTGAGCTGAGTGAAGGATTAATTGCATGGGTGAAGGGAAGGAAGTGGGGGGGGGGGGGGAATGAAAATAAATGTATAGGTGAGAAAGAAGCTTTCCCACATCTTCTCTCAGTGAGATGTGGAAACAGATGTCTGTATGTTAATACACTGTGTTTGTATTGTCTGTATCTCAGGACATCAAAGTGTCTCAAGTTCTTCCAGTCTTACAATGTTCTACTGTTTGAGCTACAGGAAGGCACTCTGTTGAACAGACTGAATTTAAAACATTAAGCATTATAGTAACAGCTCATCACCAAACTCTCATCACACATTCAAGTTTGTCGTCAGACACTGCAATAAAAAAAGGAATAATTTTCCCTCATTCATGATATTCTTGATTATTGGCTATTTTGAAAACTAAGTCATTACGCATTAAACGAAACACAATAAATAAAAATCTTATATTTTATTTGTTTTATTTTATTTGTTTAAAATGCCCCTATTATGGACTTTTGAAAATGACCTTTCATGCAGTGTGTAACAGCTCTAAGTAAATGAAAACATCCTGCAAATTTTTAAATCTGAAAGTGCACCGTGTATAAAGTTATTTTCTTTCAAAAGAAAGAGTCGACTCTGAATCATTTAAATGAGTAATTTTTAAAACGAATCCCAAGCCGTTTCATGTTAATGTCAGCAGGAACCATTAGCATATTGCCCGCCCACTTGTGGCACATGCAGACCCAGGAAAACTTGAACCCATGATTACAAGCATGATGAAATGGAAATGAAATCGACCAATCACCGCAGATTAGTGTCACACAAAGGAGGGGTTTGGAAAAATGAATCAATGAGCGAGTAGTTTGGGAGTCATTGAACAAATAAGGTAAAAATAAATGCATATAATAAGACAATGAAAGTGTTTTTGACCATGCATGCATGTCAACCTGTTGTTGAGGACTCCCAAAACCAAAATATGAACCTTTCATTACCCATAATAGGAGCACTTTAAGATGGGCATAAAGATACTTTTCATGTACTGTATAGCTTTAGGTTAAAACTAACTCATAACAATTAAAGAGAAGAAGATCCATTGAGTCCCTGCTCTCATTCCAGAGGCTTTAAGCCAGGGGTATCCAATCCTGCTCCTGGAAGGCCAACATACTACAGAATTACCCAATACACCTGCTTTGAAGTTTCTATACCTTGAGCTGGTTTAGGTGTGTTTACTTAGGGTTGGAGCAGTGCTCCTACAGAAGCTGGATTGGACACCCTTGCTTTAAGGAAATAAACCAATTTTAATCTTTAAGGAGTTACATTATTTACAAAAAATTAAACATGGAGAAACTTTCAAGAGGGAGCACAGAACAAAATAAAACAAATCTAACTGAAATTACACTCTATACTAGAGTACAAACAGTAAATAATATTACAACATATCCCCTCCTATCAAACACATGAGAAAGCAAGTTTGCAAAGAAAATGGCACCCACCCCCTACCATGCTCCAACTGCAGCAATGGTTAAGATAATAGGAGCAGTAAAGTTGCACACTCCCAAAATAATTTACACTGAACTGAATACCAAACAGTAGCACTTGAAACAACAGTTACCCTCTATGCAGTGTTTCCCAGCCCTGTTCCTGGGGGTGCAAGAACACCACACATTTTCAAATTCTTTCTAATTAAACAAACCTAATTCAGCTAATCATCTTGTTAGAAGAGACTCCAAGACCTGAAACAAACTGGTCAAATAAATGGATATCTGAAATGTGTACTGTTGGTGTTCCTCCACAAACAGGGTTGGGAATTACCGCTACAGTATGTACTATTGTTTCTCAACACTGTTTCTCTGTTCCCTATAGTGCTTTATTAGGGGTGTGATGAGAAGAGACGAGAAAAGATTTTTACACATATTTTTAAGAAATCTTCATATATGGAACACATGACTAGAAAAAATAGTCCGCATGCATTTTGAAATGTTTTAAGTTTTTGTTTTGTTTAATCTTGTAATGGTTGTAATTTCAGTTCTATTTTCTGAGTATGAATTATCAAGTGCAGTAAAAGACAACAATATACAACTTACAAGCATTGTAAAAGGTTTTGCCACAAACTCAAACGACTGGCTTCTCTCTCTGCAGACTTTAGAACTGAACATCTTTCCACAAATTGAACATAGAAATGAAAACAGTATAAATAACAAAAATAAATAACAGTTATTTTAGTCTTAAGTGCAAACAATAAGTTGTGTAACCATAATCAAAGTATTGTCTCAATATTGAAAAGTGCACATAGAGACCAACCTATTTTCTTAACCCTCTACTCTTTTTCTTTTCTTGGAATGGCTTAACTTGAAGTGCTGTAAAAAAAAACATGGGAAAAAATATTATTTTAAGGTACTTTATGATTTGTTGCCATACGGCAACATACAACAGTGGATCTAACTTAGAATAAGTGTAAGTTTACTTATAGTTAATATTTTTCCTCAGAAATGTTTGTGGTGATTCAACTGGTGTTCTAATAAGCTTTAACACGGTACTTATAACCTTATACATACTTTCCAACAACTTCTGCTTTTATTTATTCCATTCTTTTTAGCTGAATGCTTTATATTCTTTGAATTTCAATACATTTTTCATGAATATTATTTACATTTCAAATTTATACAGTTAAAACAAATCTAATACTGTATATCATGTATCATAAAACACTGACATAAAACCAAAAACACTGCACTTCATGAAAATTCAACATTACGCAATCTTATGAGAGGAAGACTATGAACTTGAGGCTGAGCACCCCCAACTCCCCCCCAATAATCCTTGAAACTTTATGTATGAAACTTCTCAAAGCAGTTTTTTTTTCCAGAGGTGAGACACAGGTATACCTCACATTTGGTGCATTTCATCCTAACAACATCCTTACAGCCAGGATACATGCATCTACCTTTTTGAGACACCATGGTAGGCCAGTGGCTCACTGATGTAATGTTACCTGTATTCATATCTAATCAAAAGTAATCAACATTATATCATTAGCATTAATGATGTTATTGTTACAGCTTAACAGATGGCAGCTGACCTTGCTAGCTAGCTAAACTATTGCAATAATACCATTCCACTATTGCACAGAGTTGCCGCTTGGCAACACATATGATTGATTTACCAAAAACTAATTTCATAAAAACTTTTTTGAGTAGTGAATATGTCATTATAACTTATCTGAGGTGATCTTTATGATTTTTTTGTGCATGTGACATGGGCTGGTCCTTGTTTTTTACTGACGTTTTAGTTTGCTTTCAGTAACTACTGACAAGAGACAGCAGTCTATCAGAAATCGCTCCACAGAAAAAAACTGCATGTCACGTGACTTAACCAAAGCACATCATTGGCTAAACAAAGGTCTTCTCTTTCCAACAAAAAAATGAGAATGTTCTCTTAAAGACACAGTGACAAGGAAGTGAACACAAAATGTATGTTGCCATATGGCAACACCATGCGGTAGAGGGTTAAAGGGATAGTTCACCCAAAAATTAAAATTCTGTCATTAATTACTCTCCCTCATGTCATTTCAGACCTGTAAGACATTTGTTCTTCTTTGGAACACAAATTAAGATATTTTTCGAAGAAATCCAAAAGCTTTCTGATCCTCCATAGAGTGAAAGGTAACTGAAATGTTATATGTACAGAAAACGCACGTACGCCTCTCTTTCAGATGTGAAATCTATGAATCGCAAATGATCTTGAACTTGCGCGCAAATGAATGGTTTCAGCTCTCTGCTTGTAAACGACTCCTAATTAATGTCATTAACGTGTAAAAGATTTAGACCAGCCAGCTGCAAGAACATCTTACACTTTCAAAAACCTGCAGTACTCCGACAAGAAAAAGTCTGTATGTCTACTCAGACACTGATGTGACGCTAAGCACTTTTCCACGTCAAAGACAGTTTTTACAGATATGAGCGTTGGCGTAGATTTAAGAGTATGCACACACTAAGATCAAATCTGAGCGTACGCACACTTTATAAATAAGGCCCCAGCGGCACTTCTAAGAACAGAGAAAGAAAGAATAAAATAAATTTATTATAATTTATTATGTTTAATTCATTTATATTAAGTCAATTAACTAATTAACTAATTAAGATGACAAAACTAAAACACACACTGAATCCTTCTTTGCGCTTTGAAGAACGATACCGGCAAAGTCTTGTTTTTTCACTTCAGACATAAAAATATAGCAGGCCTACCTCAGTGTACAGCAAGTCTATTTTTATTTATTTTTTTATTAAGTGACATGTCAACATGTTTGTTGTGTCCAGTAGATGGTGTTGTAGGTTGGACAGATGTTGCGCCGAAAGGGAACGAGTAAAAGAGTGAGTTGTGATGAGAAATCTGATTCAGTGTCCGTGTGCTTTCTTTAGTTATTCTTTCTAAAACAAAAGGAATATTACATATTGGCGACGAGGGTGGCGACTGTTTCTGCCCCAGCACCATTTTTACAAAATGTTGGCATGCCACCAATTCCTTTTGATACGTGGCAAAAGATTTTCTCAAACTACTTGATACAGTGGGGCAAAAAAGTATTTAGTCAGCCACCAATTGTGCAAGTTATCCCACTTAAAAAGATGAGAGAGGCTTGTAATTTTCATCTTAGGTATACCTCAACTATGAGAGACAAAATGAGAAAAAAAAATCCAGAAAATCACATTGTAAGATTTTTAAAGAATTTATTTGCAAATTATAGTGGAAAATAAGTATTTGGTCAATAACAAAATTTCATCTCAATACTTTGTTATATACCCTTTGTTGGCAATGACAGAGGTCAAACGTTTTCTGTAAGTCTTCACACACTGTTGCTGGTATTTTGGCCCATTCCTCCATGCAGATCTCCTCTAGAGCAGTAATGTTTTGGGGCTGTCGCTGGGCGACACGGACTTTCAACTCCCTCCAAAGATTTTCGATGGGGTTGAGATCTGGAGACTGGCTAGGCCACTCCAGGACCTTGAAATGCTTCTTACAAAGCCACTCCTTCGTTGCCCGGGCGGTGTGTTTGGGATCATTGTCATGCTGAAAGACCCAGCCACGTTTCATCTTCAATGCCCTTGCTGATGGAAGGAGGTTTTCACTCAAAATCTCACGATACATGGCCCCATTCATTCTTTCGTTTACATGGATCAGTCGTCCTGGTCCCTTTGCAGAAAAACAGCCCCAAAGCATGATGTTTCCACCCCCATGCTTCACAGTAGGTATGGTGTTCTTTGGATGCAACTCAGCATTCTTTCTCCTCCAAACACGACAAGTTGAGTTTTTACCAAAAAGTTCTATTTTGGTTTCATCTGACCATATGACATTCTCCCAATCCTCTTCTGGATCATCCAAATGCTCTCTAGCAAACTTCAGACGGGCCCGGACATGTACTGGCTTAAGCAGGGGGACACGTTATTTGTCTGTTTCTTTCCTAGTCTGTTTCTCAGTCCGTATCCGATCAGATGGTGGATCAGCACCAAGAGATGATGTCTACAGCCCTGATCGTCAGCGGAGACCAGGACACCCAGATGACCCCCAGAGACATATCCCCAGATATATCAACCAAAAATAACAAAATAACTAAAATATAATAAAATACCTAACTACATAATACTACTATTGTTAGAAATTGCAACAAAATTAAAATAGAAATAAAAACTTTTGAACTGCGGGTTTCGTCTGGCCAGAGGAGAACTAGCCCCCCGACTGAGCCTGGTTTCTCCCAAGTTTTTTTTTCTCCATTCTGCCACAGAAGGAGTTTTAGTTCCTTGCCGCTGTTGCCTCTGGCTTGCTCAGTTGGGGACACTTAATTTCTAGCGATTATCGCCGATTTGATTGCACAGATACTATTTAAACTAAACTGAGCTAGACAATGACATCTCTGAATTCAATAATGAAATGCCTTTAACTGAAAATTGAAAATTGAGTGTTTAATCTTATCATTATACATTACTGACACTCTATCCTCCAATTTGATACTGTTAAGTGCTTTGACACAATCTGTATTGTAAAAGCGCTATATAAATAAAGGTGACTTGACGTCTGGCACTGCAGGATTTGAGGCCTTTGTTACTTTGGTCCCAGCTCTCTGCAGGTCATTCACTAGGTCCCCCGTGTGGTTCTGGGATTTTTGCTCACAGTTCTTGTGATCATTTTGACCCCACGGGGTGAGATCTTGCGTGGAGCCCCAGATCGAGGGAGATTATCAGTGGTCTTGTATGTCTTCCATTTTCTAATAATTGCTCCCACAGTTGATTTCTTCACACCAAGCTGCTTACCTATTGCAGATTCAGTCTTCCCAGCCTGGTGCAGGTCTACAATTTTGTTTCTGGTGTCCTTTGACAGCTCTTTGGTCTTGGCCATGGTGGAGTTTGGAGTTGGACTGTTTGAGGTTGTGGACAGGTGCATATTATACTGATAACAAGTTCAAACAGATGCCATTAATACAGGTAACGAGTGGAGGACAGGTCTGTGTCTCACAGAGTTACAGGTCTGTGAGAGCCAGAAATCTTGCTTGTTTATAGGTGACCAAATACTTATTTTACCGAGGAATTTACCAATTAATTCTTTAAAAATCCTACAATGTGATTTTCTTGATTTTTTTTTCTTCTCATTTTGTCTCTCATAGTTGAGGTATACCTATGATGAAAATTATAGGCCTCTCTCATCTTTTTAAGTGGGAGAACTTGCACAATTGGTGGCTGACTAAATACTCTTTTGCCCCACTGTAGTTATAAATGCTTCAGGAACTCGTGGATGAATGACTTAGATGGGAGATATGTCCAAAATCTTATATCACGGTTATTATTTCAGTTTCACGTGGGGGGTTGTTAAGCGAAGCGTACAATCTGTGCATTTGCTGAAGCTCGCGAAAGCGTCCAATCGCTCTGTAGCTGACGGCTGCATGGTTACAATTTTATCTCTGATAGTATCGATCTTGGAAGTAAAGTAGTTCATAAAGTCATTACTGCTGTGCTGTTGGGAAATGCCAACACCTGTTGATGCTTTATTTTTCGTTAATTTAGTCACTGTATTGAATAAATACCAGGGGTTATGTTTGTTAAAAGACTTTTACGACTAAAAGTAATCAGATCTAGCCGTTTTTAATGCTTTTCTGTAGGATAGGGTACTTTCCCGCCAAGCAATATGAAATACCTCTATTTTTGTTTTCCTCCAGCTGCGCTCCATTTTCCGGGCTGCTCTCTTTAGGGCGCAAGTGTGCTCATTATACCACGGTGTTGGACTCTTTTCCTTATTCTTCCTTAAGCGTAAAGGAGCAACTGTATCTAAAGTGCTAGAAAAGAGAGAGTCCATAGTTTCTGTTACATCATCAAGTTGTTCTGAGCTATTGGATATACTGAGGAACTGAGATGAATCAGGACGATTATTTATAAAGCAGTCTTTTGTGGTAAAAGTGATGGTTCTACCATATTTGTAACAAGGAGTTGGCTTTACAGCTTTAGTTATATGGAATATACAGGAGACTAGATGATAAAAATGATAAAAATCCCATGACACTCATCGTAAAGAGTAGGGGTGTATCCCCGGTGTCCTGGCCAAATTCCCTTCACTGGCCCTTGTCAATCATGGCCTCCTAATAATCCCCATCCACTTGATTGGCTCTATCTCTCTCCTCTCCACCTGTAGCTGGTGTGTGGTGAGCACACTGGCGCCGTTGTCCTGTGGCTGCCATCGCATCATCCAAGTGGATGCTGCACACTATTGGTGGTTAAGGAGAGACCCCCCCCCCATGATTGTAAAGTGCTTTGGGTGTATTGTAATACACAATAAAGCGCTATATAAATGCCTCATTCATTCATTCATTCATTCATGATCTGAGATATCATCGCTCTGCTGCAAAATTTCAACGCCACTGACATCAATTCCATGTGACAGTATTAAATCTAGAATATGATTTCAACAATGAGTAGGTCCTGACACATGTTGTTTAACACCAATAGAGTTTAGAATGTCTATAAATGCTGATCCCAAAAAATCTTTTTCATTATCAACGTGGATATTAAAATTACCAACAATTAGGACTTTATCTGCAGCCAGTACTAACTCTGATAGAAAATCAGCAAATTCTTTAATAAAGTCTGTGTGGTGCCCTTGTGGCCTGTATACAGTAGCCAGTACAAACATCACAGGGGATTTATCATAAACACTTGTTTCTTTGGATAACTTAACGAGTGAGTCCAGATTCCTTCAAATAGGTTATGCTGATAATGAAAACACCACTACTTGTTGCCGCAGTGCAGCTGTGGATTTGTTTCTGTGATAATTATATGTAGGCCTAATGTGTTATTTAAAAAAAAAACCTTTTCATGACAAAATTATCAAAAAGGTTTGGCAGGTAGGGGACATGATCGGGGGAGCACGACTTCTTATGTTGAGAGAACGACATTTATTTCTCATGGCCATGCGTTTAATGCACGAACCTGCGTTACCATAGCAACCTTGGATATTCAGAAACTGATATTACGAATACATTAATAAAATGTTTTGAATTTAATAAAACGCAGAATTAAGAAAATATTATATTAACCTACCTGTACATTTTGTGCATGATATGTTGCAGATATATGCAGTCCACAGACAACATTTATGAACCTTGTTATAATCAATACATTTAAAAATAAGACATGTGACATGCCTAGAAAAACATTACTATCTTTCCCATCCATTCAGCTTTTTAAATCCATTCAGTGATCTTTTCTTTCTTTCCTTCTTTCTTTCTTTAATTAAATTACGGTAATGTTACGGGTCCTCTGAATAGGAATTTAACATAGGCTAGGCCTAGGCTATACATTTATTTATTTATTGATAACCTAGTAATTAGGTTATTTGCTAATAATAATAATAAGAAGAATATTGCAGAAATTAGGCTATACTGTATATTTCCCACCTGGCGTCAGTTCTTTCTCCTCTGTGCTTTATACCTGCTCTATAACCGAAGCTCGTTAACCGATCATTAGCTGACAAAATTATGATAAATTAGAATTAAATTAGGCCTATAAGACTGGATAAGAGTCTGTATTAATTTTTTTAACTTTAGTTTTAGGCCTACATGCGTAAATATGATACACAAAAGAACAAGATTCACACATCACATCACGCACCTGCACTTTTTTGAACGAAGATGATCGGGGGAGCATGACATCTAACTGTATGTAACTTGAGAGAACGACATTTATTTCTCGTGGCCATTAATACACGAAGCTGCGTGACCACAGCAACCTGGGATATTCAAAAATGGATATAATTATTAATTGATTAATATTTTGTTTTGAATTTAAGAAAGTGCAGAATTAAGAATTATTAAATTAACCCATAGCCTACTGCACATACCATTCAGGCCAATATGTAGCCTAATATTCTTCCTTTCTTTATTATTATTAGTAGTTAGCTTCATCCTTATTTGTCTTCTTTTATCTTTATCTCCTTGTTTATCCTCGTCTCCATATGTAGTATCTTGAGATACTAGCAAAAGAAAACTCATCTGAGGATCCAAAAGTTCTCGATGGTCACTTTATTGAGGACCCATCGCAGCGTTCAGACATATGATACACACCAGCGTTATAATCACTCTGCAGTGAAAAGACATAACATATCAACTAGTCCCTCTTTTTCATTCATAAATAAATAAATCGGGGTTCCTCAAATCTTGCCCTGGAGGCCCAATGCGTTACAGACTCTAGCTTCAACCCTGATCCAACTCACCTACCTGTGATTTTCTAAACATCCTGAAGACATTGATTAGCATGCTCAGGTGTGTTTGATTAGGGTTAGAGCTGAACTCTGCAGGAAAGTTGGGCTCGTGGGCCATATTTGAGGATTCCTGAAATAGAAAAAGCCAAATACCAATGTTGCAGTGAGGCACCCTGAGTGGCATGCAGCGCTCAAGAGGTCGTTGCAGAGAGAGAGAGAGAGAGAGAGAGAGAGCAGAAAGGAGGCACAGAGAAAGCAAAAAAGCAGCAGCAATAAGTTTAAAAAGGTAAAGGAGACAGCATGAATGCTGAGGCTTGGAGAAGTGTCTTAGCTGCCTAGTGGAGGAAAAGCAAAAGCTTACAGCACCTGGTATTCCCAGGCGGTCTCCCATCCAAGTACTAACCAGGCCCGACCCTGCTTAGCTTCCGAGATCGGGCGTTTTAAAAAATTTATTATCAAAGTATCAAAATATTAATTCAATACAATTCACACCACAATAAAGTACCGTAGCCATCAAAATATGACATAAATACAAGGTCCGTCAATCAATACGTCCCATCACCAAACAATTCATCATTAGAAATTTAAACTTAACCCTCCTTTGTCATCCACATCCATTAATGAAAGCTTTTCCAAAAACATCTTTGCTCAGATATTTCCACATTAAATAAACATTCTTGAACATCACAGTGACGTCCACTTTTTTCTCTTCAAAATATGCCAAATTCCTCCTCGCCCATATTGCATACCTTGCATGACTTAAAATAAAAATAACACAAGTTAACCTTCATGTCCTTACAATTTGTACATTCACCAAATAAAAACAATTGTTACATCTTCTCCTCAATCATCCTTGATCATTTTTTTTTTACATTTTTCATGAAACACGTCAAGCCCTTTACATTCCGTTTTTACAAATACTTTATATATCATTTTCGTAGTTACATCAGTCAGATACTTATTTTCACCATTTTTGACAATAAATATTTCTGGCATTCCCCAATTATCCGGTTTAGCAGTCTCTCTCTCAATCATTTCCACCCAACTCCTGGGCAAACTTGTTTTAATATTTTCACATACAGAGTCCACTTTTGATTTTTCAATTTCATCATCCCATTCCACCACATAATCATAAATGGCTCTATTTGGTAAAAAACCTTTCACATATTCATATGCCATATCCTTTACTTGTCTTACTCCCGCTTTCATGTACAGTCTATTATAAAACATTTTCCCTTTCATCCGTATCTTTGGATTCAAAAATATTGGCTGCTTGTGCATTTGATTAATATTTTCACACTCATATCCCACATCCATTAAAAACTCGGCCATGCACTAAATACTTCTTGATAAAATGAAGGTATACTTTCAAACATTGGCTTCTTTAAGGCCATGAATACCCCTTCTTCCCCACATCCACCACTTTTATCCAAATAATCTCTCATATAACCTTTCCATCCATAATCCACTTTATCACATAAATACTTCTTTATTGTTTTCACTCTTATTTCTTTTCTTTTTACAACTAAATCAATCAGCTTCAACCCACCCACCTTGTAATCTGCTATTAATGTTTTTGTTGATATTTTCACTCCTTTCCCTCCCCAGAAAAATAACCTCCCTAAAGTCAATTGCTCCCATCACATAATTACATTTAGTAAGCAATAATGAATTAACTACAACTACCTTTCCTCTTAATCCTAAATCTCTTAATCGCCAAAACTGTAAAACTTGTTTTATATTATTTAAAATCCCAGTCCATGTGACATCTCTCGCCTCTTTTACATTTACACCTATATGCACACCTAAAATCTTCGTATATTCCTTTGTTATTTTAAAAGGAATATCTTGTCCTTCTATATCAACTCCACCTACAATCATTATTTTTGAATTATCAACATTTATTTTTGCACCTGATGCTTTCCGTATGTTTCATTACCCTATTTATACTCTCTATATCTTTAACCGTAAATGTTGTATCATCTGCATACTGATGAATTATGCTCATTCCCCCATATGGAATTTGGATTCCTCTTATTTCTTATCTCTTTTAACCAGTGTTGCCAGCTGTTATTGAATACAACAACGCCGACAGCGGAGCGGACATCCCTGCTTAACCGACCTCTGCAAAGGAAAGGCGTCTGTTAAAACTCCATTAATCTTTACACAACTTTTTGAATTACTATATACTAAATTTATATATCTTAAAATCCTCTCCCCAAAACCGAATCTTCTCATTACCCTATCAAACGCCTTATTTAAATCCATACATAAAATCAGTCCCCCTTCCCCATCCTTTCCCATACTGTCCACTACATCTCTTATTGTGCATACTGTATCTGTGATATCCCTGCCCGGTATGCTGTAAGCTTGACTTGGCGATATTATACTCCTACTATCTCTTTTATTCTATTAGCTAAGATTTTTGTCAGTATCTTATAATCTGTATTTAGAAGACTGAACGGCCTGTAATTTTCCAACTTAAGCTGACTGCCTTTGTTTTTATATAAGATAGTGATTACCCCTAAACTCATTGATTGCTGCTCGATTGCTTCAGTCTGTTGTGCTGCTGAGAGGTTTGTGTTTGTAGCTCCGTGTACCTTCGCTTTTTATTGAATCTCTACCTTACTTTCACTCCCTTTTGTCTAAAGTGATAATATATAACTTAATTCCCACCATATTTCTGGTGTTATCTTTCAAACTAATCTAACTAATTTGATCATTTGCTTTTAAAAACCGTTAGCTTGTCACTCGCGGTTCCATTTGCATTTCTATTCGCGCCTATTATTATTTTATTTTTTAATTTTTATTTATTTATTTTTCCTCGCTCCGTTTTTCACGAGCTCATCAAACAACAGTGGTAAGTTAAGTTGGTATCATTCATCAATCACGGTGAGTAATGGCTTCTTCTCCTGCTATTGTTGTCTGCACTGTTTGCCACATGTATAGTTTATCTGTCTCTGTCAGCAGCGAGGGATTCACATGTGATAAATGCAGGGAAATAGTTAGGCTGACAGAGAAGGTTTTAGAACTAGAGACATGCATCCAAACTTTAGTTGAGGACAGTAAGAATGTGAGGGCTGTAGATACTGCTTTGGATGCGACTAGCTCAGGGAGTCCTGTACATTGTTCGGTTCCGGTTGAGCCCGTGAAGCAGGGCAACTGGGTGACAGTGAGGCGGCATAGTCGCGGGTCAAAACACCACTCTTCCGTTCTGATCAAAACATCAAACAGGTTCACCCCACTCAGTGACAAACCCACTGAGAAACCTGATGAAAGTGCTCTAGTTAATAGCGATTCTATTGTACGGAACGTGAAAATAGAGACACCAGCCACCATAGTCCATTGTTTACCGGGAGCCAGAGCGCCTGACATCTTGGCAAATTTAAAAGTGCTGACTAATGCCTAGTTCACACTGCACGATTTTAGCCCGATTTTTCACTCGCCGACAGGTTTTGATAAATCGCCGACAAATGCCCGATATCGGAGGCAAATTGGAGCTCGTTCATGCGAGTGGCAATCTCGCAGTGTGAATTATCAAAGACGCGATCTGAGGGAGTCGCCAACACGTCGCCGACGCCCGTGAAATATTTGGCATGCTAAATATCTGGAGCTGTCGGCGATTCACAATCACGCTGTGTGCAATGATTTCTGACTGAAAATTACATCACGATGACCTTCAGCCAATGAGAGACAAAGATACAGGGCAGAGGTAAGTTCAGTGAGGAGTTATAGACCATATCAGTATTTTAATATGTACAATTATATCATACAGAAACAAACACAAACGCTTGACCAGCCGCAACATCAGCATAACAGTTACTGCAAAATTATTATTTACCACTCTTTGCAGAACACAATCCCTGTTCCCTGCATCTCCCTCCTGCATAATCTGTTTTTGTTTTTGTAGCTGGAAATCAGCGCACAGACAATTTGCGGGCTATATTTTTTTAATACTTCTTGTGAAATGGTGCAATGTGAAAGCCCCTGTCGCTGATCCATCGTGCAATGTGAACACAGCAGCGACTGAATGCTACCCCAGATAGTCACGCAGTGTGAAAACAACAGCGATCCGACGAGTTTGAAAATCGTGCAGTGTGAACTCGGCATAATGCTAAACATAAATTCAGTAAGATTGTTATCCACGTCGGCGCTAATGATGTTTCGACTTCGCCAGTCAGAGATCACTAAAAATAATGTTAAAGAGGTGTGTGAACTTGCAAGTACGATGTCAGACACTGTAATATGCTCTGGTCCCCTCCCTGCTTACCGTGGCGATGAGATTCATAGCAGACTGTCGTCACTTAATGGCTGGATGTCTAAGTGGTGCCCGCAAAATAACATGGGCTTTATAGACAATTGGAAGAATTTTTGGGGCAGACGTGACCTGTTGAAAAGAGATGGTGTTCATCCCTCCTGGGGTGGTGGTGCTCTTCTCTCTAGAAATATGGCACATAGTCTTAGAGTTCGTATTTGACTAACTGGGGCCCAGGTCAGGAAGCAGACAGACTGGCTAAACCGACCGTCTGCTAGCTGCCTCACGCCACAGAAGTCAGTTAACTCTCAGCACATAGAAACTTTTTCACCTAGATATCACACTATAGAGACTGTGTCTGTTCCCTGAACTAGAAAATACAGAAAACATCCAAACCAAAGTAATAGTAACAATTTAATTGATGTTCAACAAAACCGATATAATACAGATAAACACATGATAAAGCTTGGCTTATTGAATATTAGATCCCTTTCTTCAAAAGCACTTTTTGTAAATGATATGTTCACTGACCATAAACTAGATGTGCTTTGTCTGACAGAAACCTGGCTAAAACAAGATGATTACATTACTTTAAACGAGTCTACACCCCAAGATTATTTTGGTTCCTTGCCGCTGTCGCCTCTGGCTTGCTCAGTTGGGGACACTTAATTTCTAGCGATTATCATCGATTTGGTTGCACAGATACTATTTAAACTAAACTGAGCTAGACAATGACATCTCTGAATTCAATAATGAAATGCCTTTTAATTGAAAATTGAGTGTTTAATCTTATCATTATACATTACTGACACTCTATCCTCCAATTTGATACTGTTAAGTGCTTTGACACAATCTGTATTGTTAAAAGCGCTATATAAATAAAGGTGACTTGACTTGATTCAGGCACTTCCCCTCTCTCTTCCACACTTTTAAATAGCTTCCATAAAATAGGTGCTAAAACCTCTATGAACATCTTGTAAAACTCATAGTTAACCCAAGGCCGTAACCATGTCTTGAACATTGGGGGGGACCAATTATATATATATATATATATATATATATATGTATGCTTTAATTGACGCACACACATTATTACTCGCACACAGAAACTTGTCAACACTACACCGCAACTTTTATTGTAATAAAATAGTTTCCATACTGAATTGCTACTTTATATTTCTCCGCAACGACGTGTTTTTGAAGTAGGACTAAATTCACAGTTCCATTGTTTGTAGGGACAGACCAAATGCAGATAATTAACACATGCACATCTCATCCCTCGCTCTCTCTCAAAATGGGCATATTTGAGAAAAAAAAGTAGTTTGCTTCACTGAATAAATTATTTGCAGAAAATTTTACTTTTAAACCTTTTTTTTGTCATCCTAACAAGAGCGCTGCGTAATAGAGGACAGCAGATCAGTGCAAGAATTTCAAATATTGTGGGGGGGGGGGCATTTGGTGATTTCTAATTATTGGGGGGGACTTGTCTTCTTTCTCCATTGCCTTTTTCATTGCCTCTACTTTGCTTTTTCTCATAAAATCCCTTTGTTTTGAATACCTAATACTTCTTTTTTTCTTTTTTCTTTCATTCTTTCCCACCACTCACACACATTTTCATCAAACAAAGGATTTTCCATTTCATAATTTACACATTTTCTGATATTTTCCTTGTAAGCCTCTTCCAATAATATAGATGAATTCAAACACCACACTCCCCCTCCTCTTTCTCCCATATTTATACCTATCTTTCTATCATGGCAGCATGATCACTTTGTTACGTCCCAGGACGTATTTGTTAAATTCCCTATTTACATTTGTGATGTATGTGGTCACCGTTTATTTGTTTGGTGCAATGTGGTTGTACTTTGTTTTTTTTGTTTTGCATTGTGTTGTTTTGTACTCCCTCTCTGGTTTCTCTCTCTCTCTCAGTCCTCCCTTCTGCCAGGTATGGACATCATCTCAAACCAAACTCCGGGGGTGACCTGATTGATTGACGAGATGGGAGCTGGTGGATAAAGCTGAGGTGGAACGCCAGGAAGGGGAGAGAGTCTTTCCTCCTGTCCCAGCATGTGTTTGTTGAGCCTGTGTGTGTTGGTTGACTGTTGTGAGGGCCTTGAGTTTGTGTTACTAAGTGCTTTCCTTGTTAACAAATCTAATCTGTTTATAATTTGACTCTGAACTATACTGTTCAAATTATTTTGTTGCTTGTATTTGATTGTGGAAGCCGTAGAGAGGTGGACGCCATTTTCTTTTGTTAGTAGTTTTCCTTGTTTTTGGTCAGATAGGGAGTGAGGTAAAAGTTATGTTGTTTATTTGTATTTTATTTATTCAGGTTTTTGTTTGTTGTTTTGGCCTGGTCCCCTCTTGAAGTTTCTTGCTTCCTCTTTTATTTCTCCTAAACCAATAAAATAAAAGAGTCAATAAAAGAAATCAATTATATTTCAAATCTGTGTGGTGATTGCTGGCTGGGACAGGAGTGATGACCTCCACAAAAAAACTTTTTTTTGTTTGTTGCACTTTTCCCCCAACCCCTAGACGGGGAAGAAATGTAACAACTTATTCCTAAAAAACTGTATTTCACATTTTTAACATAACTTAATATTTCCCTTTTAATTAAACATAAATCTATCCTGCTTTGTTTTAAACTTCCCATTACCATTTGCCTTCTAGAAAACTCTCTCTTATATGAGTTTTCTTCTCTCCAAGCACCAACCATATCATCACTTTGCATCCACTCATTTAAATATTTCCTAGACGCATCCGATTTGAAATTCGCACTGCTTGAAGCATCTAATCTTGTGCACCACACATTGAAATCTCCAACCACTGTAAATTTACTTTTACATAATGGTTTCATTTCTTTAAAGACCTCATTTCTTTCAGTTTCCACATTAGGTGCATAGATATTTATCAACCTAAACAGTTCATTACAAAATATAAATTCTATGACTAGCAATCTTCCTTTATCATCTTTATATATTTGCTTTACACAGATTTCCATGATTAACAAAAATATCCTCTTCCCATAATTGTTTTGTTTTCCATAATATTCTCTGACCAATGTGTCTCTTGTAAACAAATTATATCTGCTTTCAGTATTCCAATCATCTTCTCAACCTTATTTATTTCTCTTAGTCCATTACTATTTAAGCATGCAATGTTCATTATGCCCCACACAGCATATATTGCAGTTAAAATAAATCTATAACGCATTTAAATAAAACCAAAATCGTACTTTTTTCCACTATACTCTTCCGTCCCTTTCATCTTTCTTTTCCTCTGCGTGTCCATCTCCTCCCCAACATTTGTTCCTGAAGTCTCTAGCACCACGTTCTCTCCTCCTCCTCCATCGAGCTGCTTCTTCATTCTCCTCACCTCCTGGAGTTTCGTACCTTGATTTTTGGCATTACCACCTCCTTGACTTTCACCACCACTTTTAGTTGTCTCCCCATCTCCTTCTTCAGTTCTCTGTCCCTTCGAAGTTTTCACATCTCTAGCCTTTGAACTTGTCTCTTTATCCAGTTCCAATTTTCCACCTTTCTTTTCTTCTTTCCCCTCTCTTTGCCACAGCCCGGAGACCATCTTGGCAACTCTCCCTCCCAGTAACTCTCTGTTCTGCTGTTTCTTCTTTTCTGCTCCAGGTGTCCCTTCTCACCTCCTCCACAGCCGCTGGATCATCCGCCTCCTCATTCTCCTCCTCCTCATCCACCTCATACAAATCCGATAACTTCCCTTCGCTTTCCTCTTCTTCCATCTCCACTGGCGTTTCACACACACATAATCCAGTTCTCATATCACACACATTGCAGATCCCTTCATTACATTCTCGTGCATAATGTCCTTGTTTGCCACACCTGAAGCACTTGAAGCTCGGACAGTCTCTCACTACATGCCCCAGTTGAATGCACAAGCGACACACTTTTACCTGTCTATCATGTATTACTCGAAAGTGCTCCGCTCCTCCAACTGTCACAAACTTTGTAGAATATGGCAACGATTTGACAGTGTCTGTGAATTTGACCTTTAAAAATCTTGTTCCATCCGCGATCAGTTCCTGGCCACATTCTCCTTTTGATTCTTGAAACTGCCGTCACTCCCCATTCCGTCAGCTTTCTCAATATCTCTTCATCCTGGATACAGGTAGGCAGACCAAGGAACGAAACCACCATATCATTGCTACTTATTTCTTTCGCCATAATTCTGCTCTTTTTTTAATCTTTAGTCCATCCAATATTTTCTCCTTTCCTCCTCCATTGTCAGTTCATATTCTCGTGATGTTTTATATCTGCATCCGATCACCACTCCACAATCCTCTCTTACTTTCTTCAACACTTCCATCATGGTAATTCTGTCTTCTCCCTCTATCTCCACCAGTACGGTTAGCCGCTTTCTCATAATTTCTCCTTCTTTGTTCACCTTCATCCTCTTTCTCTCTTGCATTCCTCTTGTCCAATCCTCTTTCCTTCTCCATGTTCTCCATCTGTATTTTCCACCTTCTTAGCAATATAGGTGCAAGAGCTGCTTGGGGATTAAATTACTTTGTCGAAAGCAAATTCCTTGTTTGTTTAAAGTTGTTTTGCAGCAAATCAAAGATTCCCAGCTCTTCCAAACAATCAATCACCACCTTTGCTCTCCACTGACTCACTCACTTCCTGAATTCCACAAGAGGGCGCCCAGGGTGGTATGGCCGTAAACGAATACAGCACTCAAGAGCGAGCTATTTAAAGACACACCTGGGGTGTACTTCTGAATGATTTAAAAACAAAAATGCCATGCCTGTGTTTAATATGAATCAAACTAAGTGAAATAAATAAATAACAATAAAAATATACATTTAAATAAATAATTTCAAAAATCAATGTTGCGGTGATGCACTTTGAGTGGAAGTAAATGGGGGCATATTTTTAATGATTTAAAAACAGAAATGTCATACCTGGTTAATATAAATTAAATTAAGCAAAATAAATAAATAATAGTAAATAAATGAATGAATAAGTGAGTGAATAAAATAAATAAATATAAATAAAAGTCAAAACTCAATGTTGCGGTGAGGCACTTTGAGTGGAAGTAAATGGGGGCATATTTTTAATGATTTCAAAACGGAAATGTCATGCATGGTTTTCGGAAGAAAACAAAATTACATAAAAATGTGTCAAAGTTGTGTTATAATCACTCTGCAGTGAAAAGACATAACTAGTCCCTCTTTTTCATTCATAAATAAATAAATCGGGGTTCCTCAAATCTTGCCCTGGAGGCCCAATGCGTTACAGACTCTAGCTTCAACCCTGATCCAACTCACCTACCTGTGATTTTCTAAACATCCTGAAGACATTGATTAGCATGCTCAGGTGTGTTTGATTAGGGTTAGAGCTGAACTCTGCAGGAAAGTTGGGCTCGTGGGCCATATTTGAGGATTCCTGAAATAGAAAAAGCCAAATACCAATGTTGCAGTGAGGCACCCTGAGTGGAAGTAAATTGAGCTGATGAAACACTCTTGTCCTATTTCCAAGTACCGAAAAATAAAAAATTAAAATAAATAAAAAGCTGAAATATTTCATTTGTTTACTTGCAAGTCATTTGACTACTTACCAACATCAGAGAAACATGAACTTGAGAATGTGTTTAGTTAAATTATTGAAATTTTAACTTAAACTCTAAGAGGGTACATCTATGTAGTTTACAAGGGGTTCGGCTGACAATCAAGTTTGGGAAGCTCTCAAGTTGAAGAGACGAGCGTCATTTCCAAATGACATGCAGCGCTCAAGAGGTCGTTGCAGAGAGAGAGAGAGAGAGAGAGAGAAAGCCTGTCTATCGCCCCCTGGAGGAGAAAGGAAGAATGACGAGGCTGAGCTGTCTTTTGTCACACCGAAAGCAGAAAGGAGGCACAGAGAAAGCAAAAAAGCAGCAGCAATAAGTTTAAAAAGGTAAAGGAGACAGCATGAATGCTGAGGCTTGGAGAAGTGTCTTAGCTGCCTAGTGGAGGAAAAGCAAAAGCTTACAGCACCTGGTATTCCCAGGCGGTCTCCCATCCAAGTACTAACCAGGCCCGACCCTGCTTAGCTTCCGAGATCGGACGTGCTTTTTCTTTTTTTTTTTAAACCAATGTACAAACTTTAACAATACAGACTTTTAACAGACATTTTTACAACACAGTGAGCTCAGCCGACATCATCAGGCATTTCCCAGTTATACTCCTCAAAAATCTTACACACATCATCAGTAAAAACATGATAAAAGTCATTGAGCTTATCCAAGTTCTTAAAATAACAATACAAGCATTTTAAATAATTTGTAACTTTTCGTTTAAAAATCCTTTCTTCTATATCCATGACAAATTTCTCTCTTTTTGCCACCACCCTCCTCTCCCATATAGCCCACTTCATAAGCATCACAAGTAAATTAATGACTTTCCCATTTTTACATTTCTTGTTTTCACCCAACATTACAGTTTGATTCCAGTCCGTTTCATTTTCATATTGTCCTTTCAACAGTTCAAAAAGTCTTTTGTATTTTGCTTTTAAAAAAAAGCCCAGTTTTGTGCAATATAAAAACACGTGTAAAAAATCCTCGTCTTCTTTGCACACTTTAGATATGGAGCTCTGCTCCATTTTGATCTTATGTAAGATCACGTCCGTAAATATTGCTTTGTGCCTTATTAAAAATTCTAAGTTTCCCAGTTTAGTTTCAACAATTCTTCCTTTTATGTTATTCTATACATTTTCTTCTTTCAAGTCTTTGTATTTCTGCAACCAGCACTCCTTTACATTAGGTTTCTTAAAAATCCCATCCCTAAAAACTCCATAAAACATTTTAACAGTACATTCCTTAAAAACATGTATTTTCTCACCAAACATTGCATACACATCTTTCTCCGATTACCCAGTTCCATGCCTTCAATTTTATCAATCCATTCTTGTGGTATAGCATTTTTGATCACATAATACTTATTTGTGATGCAAGGATCCACCCACTAGTCCAAGCAACGGAATCCAGTGGCCTGGTCGAAGGTTTAATGCGCATTCGGTCTTTTACTCGGTCTTATTTCGTTTCAGTTTTTACCTAGCTCCAATTCTGATCTGACACCAATTCCAAGTGATCATTAAATTTAGACTGTACTTCTAATTAAAATTTGATCACAAATATCGCTTATACTTCAATTTAGAATGTTGATTATCCTCGACATCCCATACTTTCAATTATCCATTCACTGGGGACCTAATAGCCCCGTTCGCACCGCTTTAGTTCCAGAACTAAAAGTACAGTACTAAAGTACTTGGACGATTTTGCGCGAACTATTTCCCAGTACCATTTAAAGGGTTGCATTCACACCAACAGTGGGTCCTAAGAAGCGACGTCATTTGTGCGTGGCGTTCACAACCTGATCTCACAGAATTCCGTGTAATGTTCACGGACTTAATTAACCCCGAATCTGTGGTGGTATCACGGAATCGCCGAAAATTCCGTGATGGGCTCACAGAAGGCATCAGCCGTGGTCCATGCACGGATTCACTGGTTCAACACCAGCGCTGCATCGGACCACGTAAAAAGAGTGACTCCGATGCAGTTATACTTTCACTGGAGTACCTGACCCCACCCCTACCCTAAACCTACCCAGTTCTGAACAATGATGATGATAAATTATCGCATCGGCATATTGAAAGTGTTGAGTGGATCCGTGCGTGGAGCACGGCTGATGCCTGTCACTGACTTACATTGGTATCACTTCTGTGAGCCCATCACGGAATTTTCGGCGATTCCATGATGCCACCACAGATTCGGAGGTTAATTAAGTCCGTGAACATTACACAGAATTCTGTGAG
The DNA here is from genome assembly GCF_012432095.1 of Onychostoma macrolepis. Taxonomy (NCBI): domain Eukaryota; kingdom Metazoa; phylum Chordata; class Actinopteri; order Cypriniformes; family Cyprinidae; genus Onychostoma; species Onychostoma macrolepis. Next base: position 28,000,706 of record NC_081171.1, on the reverse strand, counting down.
ATCATGTTGGCGTTCAACAACGAAAACAAAGAAGAACAACGTTAACAACAGGAGGATGGAGGACGCTGTGATCGGAGCTGTTTTTGTTGTGTCTTGCGGGGTTCACAATAATGGACATGGAATGTCGACGTATTGAAAGATCGGAAAGGAGTTCAAAATGTTCAAAAGTGCCTGCCCTTCAGCGTCCGTCCATCTATCCATACTTGCGAAATATAAGTTGATGCGATGTTTACACAGTATGTGTTTACACGGCGTTTTAAACCATGGCGGGTGAGGGCGTTTCGTACGCGTTTAGCCAATCAGCGTACACTTATGTCACAATAGTTCCTATGGAACTGTTTTAGACCCTACTCTGAAAACAGTTCCTAGTTCCCGTGGTGCGAACACGCCAAAAAGTGGGTAGTTCCACAATTAGTTCGGGTACTATGAAAAGGTTCCTGCGGTGCAAAAGGGCCTATTAGTCTCTTTTGAGCCTATAGCATCGGCCGAAGGTGCCGGTCTCACGATCACAAATTCGCCAGTCCGATGTTAGTCAGAGGATGTAGGTAGACTAATACCTAATTGTCTGCCGCCAACTGCTTGCTTATGACAAAAAGTGTAGTTTACTTGTTCCCATACAACTTGCCAACATCAGCGATAGACAGAAATCTGAGGTCTCCGATGACGTGCCTACTGCTCCGTTCGTTCATGAGCCTTCAGTTTGATCTATCCTGGCCGTAGATTTGCAGTAACAAAAGCCTCCTCACAGTCTATTAGTCATAATGATTTCAGGACAGTTCAGAATATATCAAATATAACAATTTATTATTAGTCAGGTAAACGTGTCGTGCCAATTACATAAAACAATAAGAAGCCAATTCAAAAATAAGAAAATACATAACATCAGTTGTTCAAAGATGAATCTAAGAGTAAAATGTTTACCTGAATTCAAGAAGAAAATACATAGTATGGAACATATTAAATACCCTCCACACTACGGGCTGATCTGGCTGCAGAATCACGCTGACTGATTTGCAACTTTCCCTTAAATACTACCAGAACAAAAGGCCCATAAACATTTATTCTCTGCCCCAAAACAGATTAGATCTGTGTATGGGGGATGAGAAACCTCAGTAGGAGCTGTTCTCATGCCCCAAATGGTCACACCTGTAGAGCAATGTGTATCAGGTTTTGAAAGGAGACCGCCCCCACAACAGAGGTACAGAATTCACTTAAGTTTCCAATATTTCCCATAATATAAGTGACTACTGTGAAATTGAGACCATTTTACCAATCACACAGAGACCTTTAAAATGATTTAAAATTCACAAGATATATGATATATATACCTATAGCTATTCTCAATTAACTTTGAATGAAGCTTTTTTGGGGGGGGGAAGAGAGGTAGAGAGGGCAGGGGGAGAATGGGGTCGTAAATGATCAACGAGATAAGTTTGGTCAGGGTGGTGTTTGTTCTTCTTTGAAGATCTTTAGTTCTCTTTGGAGATCTTTCGTTGTCTTTGGAGATATCTTCTCCAGGTTAGTTTCATGGCTTTATTGCATGGCATCTGTCTTTGGGAGAGTTCCTGAGTTTTGGCCTCAGAATTAATTTTATAAGGAAATAAATTCGCTCCCTACAGTGATCTCTTGTCTAGTGTAATCCTCCTTAGCTTCCTCCATTGTATCTACAACATATTGAACGGGTAAAAAAACCTTCTTTAAACTCGTACAACACATCCCTTACTCTCGTTATTCCCACATCCCACCATTTCTTAAAAAACACCTCTTTTCCCTGATTCACAATATTCTTGTTTAAAAATAATGGTTGATTTAAAATATCTTCTCTTCCCTTAGGAATATAATGCACGTTCTTTAAGAACTCTCCCCAGGCACTCATCTGTTCTTTGTAGAAGTCTGGCACATCTTTCCACATCCAATTTTTCGTTTTCATCCATAAAATACTCTCTCCCAAATTAAAATTCCCACACTTGTTTAAAAAATGAAACATTATTTTTTTCCACACAGTATAAATTTTTTCATTTAGAAATTTCTTCACAAGTTTGAATCTTAAACATTTCTTCCTTTGTGCTACATCGATGAGTCCCAAGCCCCCTTTCTCAACTGCCCCTATGAGCGTATCATATGCAATTCTAGGTGGCTTCCCCTCCCATAAAAACTCAATAAAACATTTCTTCAGTCTCTTTTCAGCCCACAATGGCATACTTGCGACATATAAAACATACCAAATTTTTGAGACCATTAAAGCGTTTAAAATTAAAGTCAGAGGGTTCTCAATTTCCACCAGTTCAACCTTCTTTCAGTATCTCCTAAAATTCCTTCCCACATAATCTCGTTTATTTTCTTGTCATCATCTCTCATCAGAACTCCTAAAATCTTCATTTAACATCTTAACTTCTTTAAAAATAAAAACATCCGTATTGGAAGATATTATTCCCACATCCACCTCCTTCAATTTGAATACCTCTCACATTTTTCTCTCGTCTCATAGCTAAGCCCAAAGGCTTTGCCACCAAGGAATATAAAAGCGCAGAAAGGGGGCATCCCTGCCTTACAGATCTTGTAAGCTTAAAATACTTTGTTAGAAACCCATTGCACTTTATCCTCATCCCCACTCCTTTATATAAGATCTTGATCCATTTAATAAAATTTTCTCCGAACCCGAAACTCTTTAAAATCCCGAATAAAAACTGATGCTCCACTCTGTCAAAGGCCTTCTCAAAATCAAGACTTATAATGTAACCTTCCAATTTTTTTCTCCTAACTTATAATGTCCTTCACACTTATTGTCGTCTCTGCTATGTCTCGTCCCTTCAATCCGTAAGCTTGATTTGTCTTAATAATTTTAGGCATCACCTCCTTGAGTCTATTAGCTAAAACCTTAGATAAAATTTTTAAATCGGTGTTCAACATTGTCAAAGTGTCATGAATCCGGGTCCACGATGCTCCCTCTCACCACCAGAGGTCACTGTCTCCCGGATTCAATTCCCCAAACTCCACTCACCTCATTATTGTTTAATTTGCCCCAGCTGTGTTCCTGATTGCCATCCCTACTTAAGCTCCCTGTGTTTTCTGTTCTGGGCTCGTTTGTCTCACTTTTGTGCCAGGTATGCCTGTTACTTATGTCTGCCCTGTGCATGTCTTGTTTTCAGTGGTTGTGTTTATTCTGGCGTTTTCCCCTTCGGGGTGGTTTCAGTTGTGTTTTTGTTTATTTTGTAATTTGTTAATAAAGAAGATTCCTTTTGCCAGCATTTGAGTCTTCGTTCCTCCCACCCGTGACACAAAGGTCAATAATTTTTTTAATTCTTTCTTGTCTCATTTCTTCTTGTAAATTATTTTCATTAATCCCATACTCCTTCTTTAATTAATTTTTCCCATCGTGAAAATATCATCATCATACACTTCCTTTAAAATGCCGATTAAAAGCTCCTTGAACACTATATAAAATTCATTTCCCAGACCTTCGATCCCCGGACTTTTATACCTATTCAACTCGTCTATAGCCCTTCCTATTTCTCTTTCACTTATCTCCATGTCACAAGTTTCTTTATCTTCCTTTTCAACTTTTGTTTTGATTATTTTAAACAGTTCTTCGCTTTCATCTTGCACCCCTTCAGTTGCAAATCATTTCTCATAATACCTTTCCATCTCTTCTAGTATTTCTTTATTATTCTTTACTTCTTCCCCATTCTCCTTTTTAACAACTTTTATCATTTCTATTTTCCCTTTTCTATTTTCTAAATTAAAAAAATAAATGTGTGTATTTCTCTCCTTCGACAATATATCGAGCTTTACTTCTCAAACATGCATCCTCATATTTCTCCTCTTCTAAAACTTTACGTTTATCTTCCAACTCTTTTATTTTTTAAATTTTTCTCATTCTGGTTTAGCTCCTTTTCTAGGTTCTCTCTAGTTTCTTTTTCTGTGTACCTTTTACATTTCTCTAACTCTCTACAAAACTGTATGGTATTTAATTAAAAACTTAACATTTTCCCACCACATTCTTTTATCTTCCACAAACATACCGTTCTGTTTTTTTATCTCTTTTTAGTACTCCAACATTTAAAACCCACACCCCCGGCCCTCTTTTAATCGTACTCCAGTCAATTTGCATGAATAAAGGTTTGTGGTCACTTAAACTCGTTTCCTCATCTTAGCTTTTCAATAAAACTTTCTATATTTCTTGAAGCTAAAATAAAATCAATTCTCGTTTGACACATGAAATTCCCAACCAGCTGCCTTCTTGAATACGGTCTTCTTTTTTCGTTTCTTTCTCTCCACACATCAACCATATTATTATTTTCCATCAATAATTTCAACTCTTTTTTTCCTGTATCATTTTTAAATACCTTTCCATCAGCCATATCCAACTTGCTTAAGACAGTATTAAAATCACCCAATAAAATATCATTCGTGTATTTCATTAAGAGCATCCCATCTTTAAAAAACTCTCTCTTCCCCTTCTCTTCATTAGGCGCATGCACATTTATCACAATTACCTTATTGTCATCATGTATCATTTCTACTGCCAAAACTTTCCCAGCATCATCATTGTAAACCACTTTGCAAACAACATTCGTATTTTCTCTTATTAAAATTGCTACACCTCTGCCATATCTCTTATCATTGCTACTGTATACACTCTTTAAAAAAAGGTGCTTTGGGACCCTGTATGGTTCCATGAAGAACCTTTTATATCCAAAGAACCTTTCCATTGCATTCTTTGTAGCACAAAAAAGGTTCTCTGTAGCACAGAAAGGTGCTTTAGACTAATGGTTTTTCACACTCAACATGTTGTAAATATATTTTTATTTTTTGGAAAGTGAACTAAATTGTCCTGTCTGGTCAAGAACTCATTCCAAACTCATTTTCTATTAGTTGCGTTCAGTTATAGTGCAATATAAATAGTGTGTTTATTAATTAAAGAAAGACCAGTAGATCAGTCCTTTTATATCTATTATCTCTATTTTAATGCTGTTTTTTGACTGAAAAATTATTAGGCTAGTTATTTAACAAAAGCAAAATTTGTCTGTAATCATGTTTTAAAATGAAATAAAAAGGCTGAGGTATAGGCTACAAAATCTTAAAATATAAAATTTCCACTTTGTCTCACTAAATTTTGCATCTATATGAATTACAAAATTAGATTAATTAGCTGCTGATGATATGACGCACTGAACGATTTAATCATGATGGTGTGACTGTCAAAAAATAAATAAAACTATCAAAAATAGAAAATATTCAGCTATTTTTTTTGTCTTTTGGAAGCTGCTTTCAAAATCCACTTGACTCAAAAACCTGAGGGGGCACATGCATTTTGAATGGGCATGACGCCCCTGCATGTGACCTCATACTGTTGGAATAAATCCCAGAATGATTTTATTGATTCTTAAGAAAAATAATGTGACAAGGCATCCGATTATAATAAATAGCACAATGTCATTTGCATAGCCTATAGTGGTTTTCAATGCTTGTGTCTCCCTTATTTAACACACCTGAAGCAAATCATGAGCTCAATAGCAGAGTGATCTATGAACTGAACTGAGTGTATCAGATAAGAGACTACAAAATGCCTTGTGATTTCATACAATAAATATTAGTCTGCTTCATGTAAGCACATAATATACCATCTGAAATAGAAGCATTTGTAAAAAAGCAAATGGCCATTATGAATTTCCAAAATTTTATGATTAAATTTAATGTAAGCTAGTGTTTTAAATGCCAACCTGTGTTCACATAGTCCTACTTAATGTTTAAACACATGATAAAGACATCCAAGACGAAGTGATCATTTATGGGAAATGATTCTTCCCCTCCCCCTCCTTTCAGTCTTTATTGTGCGGTGAGGAGTTTTAGGAGAGTCAAGAAGTAAAATATGTTTGAAATAAAACATTTTTAAAGAACATAACATAACATAACATAACATAGGATGGCTTTTCCAAACTTTATGAATAAATTGTCCTATTTTATTTATTTATTTGTTATTTGGCAAATGCAGTTACGCGCCGTTTCTTCCTGCTCATTTCATTTCAAGTTACGCCCGCGCTGGAACAGGATGCGTGTCTGACAGAAATCGACGGTAAGTGTGCATACATAGAACTATTTTAATAGCTAGAACAAAATTGCAAAGGTTATTTATTGTTGTTTTTCTAACTGGTGAAAAATAATATGGTTTTATCTGATGTTCGAGGCATTGGGAAGACTGTCCGTTATTTTTGAATCTCTCCAAAAGGCTAACGGTAAGTGAATTCATCATTATAAATATCATATGTACTGAAATAAAACATTGTTTATTCGTTATTTTGTTTGTGGTCATGTGGCTAAATGGTCAAATCAACCTTAATCCAGTGGGGTAACGTTAGATTAGTCCGTTAGTTAAATGGTCATTTTAAATGTTCTTATCTGCCCAAACGAGGTGAGCAGGCCTCGGCCTGTCGCTCATTTCTCCACACGCACACACCGATCACACCGACTGTCACTAAACATATCAGAAGCATCTGTGAAATACTTTATCAAGAACAACACATAATTTTACAAGAAAGAATCTTGTTTATGATTTTTTTTTTTTTTTTTTTTTGCCAAATGCAGTTGCGCGCCGTTTCTTCCTGCTCACTTCACTTCAGGCTACGCCCGCGTTTCCTCAGACTCTGACAGAAATAGATGGTAAGTGCATAAATATAAGTATTTTAAATAACCAAAACACAATATCCAACCTGGTCTCATAAAAATACGTACCTCTGCGCACTTTTTATGCTACACCGTTTACGTACCTTGCTGCACGTTTCGCCGCAGTTTCAAATAGAAATGTCCACTGAGTGGCGCTAAAACACAGGTTCAATATGTGAACCCTGGCACGTTTTTATTACGTAGATATTGGTACATATTGCTGTTTTTTTATTACTTTGCTTCAGATACGTATTGCGGCGGTTCAGAATTCAAATATCCGGGGACTGTCGCTAAAGGTTAATGCTCTATCGTGTTGGAAATATGCCCTACACCAAATCCAGCTCTAAACCTACCCGATAGTGTTAACAAATGCAAAACTGATGTAAAAATGTATTAGCTGATGCAACTGCCATCTGAACTTCCTTTTACGCAGATTTTAACTGCTTTGTTGAACCGTAGTTACACCGGATTCGAACCGGTGCTTCTCGTCTCCTAAATCTGTCTTCGTATTCCGTGAGCTACCGAGCAAGCTTATCATCTATGAAAACCCATAGATATGAAGCTGGATGTGTGCGATGCTAACATTCAAAAGCATCAGTTTTAAAATCTCCCAGCATATTAATATTGTTTTGAAGTCATTTTCACGAAAATTATGCTTTATTAATCGCAACTCTGTAAATTTGTGTGAAAGTGTTCATTTATTTTGGAAACTGCAGTGATATGTACTTATTGGTACGTATTTCATGTCACGCTAAAAAGTGCACCCACACTGTAAAAAATATCTACTTGGTTCTACTTAAAATCATAAGTTAAGCAGCTGCCTTAAAATTTCAAGTAAAAACAAAATGGATTAATGAATTGTTTTAACTCATTATTTTGAGTCTTAAGCTGTGAATTGCCTTCTGCGAGTCAACATGACTATACAATTATTGTTGTTTCAACTTTGCTATGCAAGTTCAAAATAAAGTGAACTCAATGAGCATTCTGTTCACTTATCCCCATTAGTGGGTTCAACTTAGTAATTTAAATTAAGTAATGTCTTTGAATTAGGGTATCAAGTTAAGATGATCTAAAAGAATGTCTTGTTTTAACTTAATTATAAAAACACAAATTTGAGTACAAAACTTTTTTATTAAAACCAATGTTAAGCCAATACAAGCTATACATAAACACTTCAATCATGAAATCATCTCAAACTTGTAATCAATACCAAACTTCAGTTGGGTGTGGGTCACATAATGAGGCTAAGATAAATAGAAGGGTTGTGTGTGAGTAGGGATGCAGCTATTAACCAGTTTTACGATTAACCGCTACACCGAGTGTTTCTGTTGCACGGAATGGAACTGTTGAAACAAGAGCAAAACGAAAACAAAGTTACACTAGCGGTGCACCATCTTAAAATGCCGTGCTTATCAGAGACACGGAGGCTACTAGATTAACTATGACAGAGGAACCAAACAGCGATCCTTTATTTCCACCAGAGAAATGACTGAAGTCGATAGTGTGGGACCATTTCAGGTACATCAAGAATGACCAGGGCGTTATTTAAATAGTGGCGTAAAATTTGCTAAAGAGTGAATACATAAGGGACAATGCACGGCTAGCCAACCTGTTCTCCTGTGCAATAAACGATTTTAATGCACGACGTGAAGGCAAGGACCACCTGACGCGAAGTTCGTTATCTCTAACATTCTGCCCGCTTCAGAGATGAAATAGTGCGGTGAGAGAGTGTGTGAATTAGCCTACCTGCATCTGCGCGTCACTTTAAACAATGAAGATTTGAGTTTAGTTATTTAAACAGTCATTTTACCCCCTCTTTGCTGATTAATATAATGAAGCGATCCAGTCTCTATAAGCTATTTTATTAATGAAAGTCGCTGGGCAGCGTTGACAACACGTTTCTGTCCTCCTAAATGTTTGTGTGGGCATCTCGATCTCACAAACCAAAATAATAGACATTTTCTCAGGCCATATGTAAAATCAGATGAATAAATATTATTAAAATGAATAAGTATGGATGACAGTTGATTACAATAATAGTTTAGTTTATTCCCCTCATTAGTAACAGTGCCCTCTGTGGGATAAAGTTAATATTAGTCATCCCTGTTATAGTATTATTCATAAGTCAATTTATTTTTCACCATCTTTCCAAGTTCTGTACCTCAGGTCCAAAAGAAATGTAGAAAGAATATACAAAATGAAAACACCAAATACATTTGTGATCTACTTCCATTCGTTATTTTCAAAAGGGAAATACTGACATGGATGTTTACAGAGCAGAGGTCACGTTTTTTAATTCCAATAGGAGAGATGTACTTTTTTTTGTGCTGTATTATTGTTTACTGTGTTATTTCTGTTTCAAAAGGCAGCAATCAATAACACTTTAATATCTAAAGAGTGTTTATGTGATTTCATGTTGTGAAATGAATACATGCATAATAATCGTAATAATCGTGTAACCGTGATTATTCCTCAGACTATAATCGTACCAACAAAATCTATAATCTTTGCATCCCTATGTGTGAGCTTACACTATGAGGGGGTATCCCAAGCAGACTCCACAAGTATTTCTCAGTGTGTGTATAGAAGGTGGATGATGGGAAGTGTTTCCTGCAGTTGTCTGCAGTGCCTGTTGTCAACCAAGAAGTTGGTCATGCTGAATGTAGGCTAGATAGACCAATAGACACATACAGCAGTATAGATATCTATATTCAGCACCTCCAAAAAAAAAAAAAAAAATTCACAGCCTGTCATCTAAGTTGTTTATCATTGTTATTGGTGTGTGACCTAATGAGGTTAAGTTGACTGATGATTACTGCAGGAAACATCTCACCTTTTATATGCACTTGCACACCCCTCTGCTTGTCATATGCCCATTAGGTCACCCAAAGCTGTACTGAACACTATTCATATTCACCCAATAGGAAATACATTCCTTTAAAAGCATTAGTTTTTTTCCTTACAACACTGAAATATTGAACAGGTTTTAAATGTAAACATTTAAAAAAACCTTTTAACATTAATCTCACAGATCCAGCTAACTTATACCAAAAGCTGTGCTGAACCCCAAACACAAACAAATCTAAAACTTCAGACTGCAGCTGGTTGTTTTCAAATATTTGAAACTTGAATACAGTATACTTTGACCCCATTATTTGAACAATATTCAGCATTAAATGTTTTCACTCCAACAAAAGTAAATGTATCAAGTCCAACAAAAAAATCAGGGCTCCTCTCCTGTTTGCTTAAGTGCTTTTGCCTTCAACTTTGGTATGCATGTCAATAGAAACAAATGAAAAAAATGAATTCCAATCCTATTCTCGGGTGGGGCATGGTTTACAAATTATATCTCAGGAGCTTGTTTCGGATGCCGTGGACTCTGGCAGAGGCTTGATCTGGTTTGATCTTCATCACTACCCTCTGAAGGAACTCAAAGGAATACTTCATGGCTCGTAGATACTCAAGGTTAACGCAGTAGATGATCCCCAAAAGCATGGCAAAGCTGGATGGCACATCCTTGAAGTTGTGAAGCACAACAGTCTCCTCAACCACAACTGCCACATTGAAGACCTCACGTGGAAAGGCATCCTGGTTGTCACCTTCATAGCCTATCAACAGGCCAAGTTGCATCCCCTCCATGGCTGCAGCCAGAGTCTCACCATGGGCCTTGAAAAGCAGAAAAAAAAAAGTGTGAATGTTTGGGTCAAGAAGTACATGCTCTGCAAAGCCATTTAAGTCTCAGTGATCATAAACCTTGTTTTCAGGCTAATAAAATAGTCTTCTTGGGCTTTCAGTTGTGAGTGTGCATGTTTGTAGGTGCAATATTGTCCTCTCAGATCTGGGAAAGTGTATGTTGCACTGGGTCCTCTCCCTATCACTATTCTACCCCTCCTTTCTCCTCCCCCAACATTGCTCTACCCCTCCCTCCTCCCATCACCACTATTCCACCCAACCCTCGTCCTCCCCATCACTATTCTGCCCCTCACTCATCCCTGCATCATCACTATTTTGCTGCCACAGGACTTTATCAACACCCATGAGTGTATCTAATGCAATCTCTTTGTTAAAGGTTGTCTGTGTGTGTGCGCACAAGTGTATATGTGGGTGCGTTCATATATAGGCTCTTATGCATGACAGAAAAAGGTCTTACGTCACACATCCTGATGATGTCTGATGGCTCTTCTCTTAGATAGTGTGGCAGACCCAGCAGAGCAGCAATCCTTCTCCTTTCGTTTGTGTCCTACAAGACAAAAATAAGCAGTGTTGAGATTTTATTGCAAACATCTGGTGCCCAATTGTACAATTCTCAGCTCGTCTACTCACATCTTTCTTCAGACAGTCCAAAATGGCTTTCAGTGCAGGATTCTTTGCCGACTTGGTCGCAGCTTCGTACACTTCCAGCAGTCGTGGTGCCAGGTCATCAAGTCCATCGAGGAACGACTCGAGAAGGTCTATGCTTACGACTCTTTTGAACTCTGCCCGAAGCTGAGAAGACAAAAAGGTTAAGAAATTAGAGAAAAGATTTTCAAAGCATAGAGTCATAATTTAGTAAGCTAAGGTTGTCTGTTGTCAAAGGCTTTCATCCACTCAGTAATACCAAAGTCTCTTTAAGACAAGTCCTGTCACTCTGCGGCCATCTTTGAAACGCCTCTCGGGCATCCAAGAGCAGCTCCTATCACTTTGAATGGGGAAACATCAAATTCTCCAAAACTGTTCACTAAGCTTACGATTAAATTTCATATTTGAAATCACCAATGAAATCAGACAACAACGGTGTCATATGTGTTGTTTCTTTCGCTCAAATAGCGTTATAAAAAGCTAATTTTTCAGGCTAGATCAGCCAGTGCGCATGCGCAGTCCTGAGCGTGCGTCTCAGAGTGCTGACTGTTTCTATAGCAACCTGGACTTCTAACTTGGCGATTGGCTCTTTCATTCAGAAGGCGGGGCTTCCTGCGATTTATCGGCCATATTAAGTGTTGCATTTTTCCCCATTCAAAACTATACGAGTGACATGTCTTGGGTATTCTATAGTCTTTGGTAATACTAAACACAATCCTCTCACTTATCTGTATGCACATTCACGCCACCATTCGGACTAAAAAAAAACCCATTTCTGAACGGACCACAGTACAGTATCAGACATCTCTCTAGTACTTCCTGGAGGGAAGCTCATGCATTGATATCCAGTCATTGGATTAAGTGATTAATCTTAGGCTGAGTGTTGTCTATTGTTATACCTGTCTCTCACAGAACATGGCCGGCCATCTAGCTATGACATCCCCAATGAGAGGTTGATCCCCTACGATCTCCTTTCTGCGCTTGGAGAACGTGGCAGACATCAGCTCATCTATCTGCTGGTGATCTGGGTCTTTTTTGAGCACTTCTTCCACCTGAATTGGATTGCACAAAGGACACATAAGACAAAATAGTAGGCTTCACAGACACAAAAGCAAAGTGTAGGTAGTTAGTATAATATAGGCAGTTATGTATGCAGTAATATTAGACAGGTATGATGTGTATGTGTATGATGTACCTCCATCATCCTCCGCTTTTCTTCCATGTCTTCATCACTTAGTCCTTCAGGGGGATCTGGACAGTAGTGGACCTCGCCCTTCTTTGACTTCTTCATACGTGGTCCCTTGGCTTCTTCTCCTTTTCTTTTGTTGACCCTCACCTCTGGGCATCCAGCTGCACTTAACTTCTGTCGATAGTTTCCGAGCTTAAACTTCAGGCTGTGGAACCAGCCGTACCAACCCTTTCCAGACCCTGGCTATTTTAGACTGAGATGCTTCTCCACAAGCGCTTTGGCAACATTCTCATAATGTTGCCTCTCAGGATAAGGACTAATCTTTGACATGCTGTCTGCAAGTGTGTCCAGGATATCAGTTGTCATACCTTTTAGTAATCACCAGCACAGATCCATCTTTTGCATATCTTCCATTTGCTTCTTGCAGCGTGAGTTCAACATCATGTGAGAACTCTGGAATCGGGAAGGGCTCAGGCCAGTGCTGGGAGTCAGATTCCCCACTACTGAGAGATGGAAGGCTGGCTGTATCCAATGTGGAATCCGAGCAAGCTGCATCAGCTGTGAACAACACTTTCAATGTTGCTCTCTCCTCAGGAAGGTCTCGGATGTCGGTCAAATTGGTCAGCTAATCCTTGAACGCAGGGTCCTCAAATTGTAAAATAAATCCACCTCTCAGGCCAAGGTTTGCACGCAACACCTGGCACAGTGCATCAACACTAGGGGGGGTGATTTCGATGGAAAGGCACCTGATATCCATCTCAGAGAGGACAACTCGCAGCAGCATCGTGGATCACTTCGGCCTGAAATTGGAGAAGAAAAAAGGTTTAATTCATTGTATACATACAAACAAATGGTTACTACTGAAAAGATTTGGAAAACACTTCAAGGGGGTTAATTCTTTTGGATCAGGGTATAAAAACACAAACTTACAGCAGCCTTAATTCAGAAAGAATGTTCTAGGAGTGGTTAACAGGCGACCCTGGACAAGGTATGACACAAGTGGCATGTAGTCATTGAGATCCTCTGGTTTCACCAAGAGACACTCAGCAGGACTTTTCTTCACAAGATGGTAACTCCTCAAATGCTCCACATAGTAAGTCGAAAAAGGTTCAACGAAGAAACAAACATGACCATCCAGCACAATGCATATTTCCAAAATCCTTCTGAAGTTGGGTAGTCCACTTGTACTTCCAACAGAAAGTATCATTCCCTTTGAATACTGCGTTCCATTTAAAAAGACATTAGGGGTCAGTCCAACTGTGTCAACATCACTGAATCTATTCAAGATTGCTAGTCTAAGACCACCATCTAAGACTCCCAGGCACACATCTGTCACTTTTGCTGTCTCAATCTCAGGCTTGAAAATGCTGGGCATTTCAAGATAATATGCAAGCATAAGTTGGTGTCTTGAGGCAAGGGTAAGCAGAATGTTTTAAAGTTATTGGCATCACGCACTACCTTCTTAAAGAAAGAATGCTTAGCCTCAAACCTGATTGTCCAACACTTTATTAAGGGTCCAAATCTTTGAATAAGGCAAGGATAATGTTCAATAAAGTGATGTTTGGGGCGCAATTTGTAATCCGGGAAAACTGTCAGTAGTAACTGTCTATGATCCGATATTTTGGACTGCAAATAACACAGTGAGTCTTCAGTGTGATATGGAGTTGCTAAGAGCTCAACCAAGTCTTTCAGCTCAAGGATTACTTCTCATGTTTGATCACCTTCTGGAACACGGTGGCCGATGATGAGGGTAAGGAAACGCACAAGACTCCAATTTTCGTGGTCGTTACCACCTACAGTTCCACTCTTTTGAAAAGTTGAAAGAATTTTCTGAGGACAATTTGTTTTATCCGAGAATTTAAAAGGGAAGCTCTGTATTTCACTAAGCTCTTCTAATGTGAAATACCGTATTGACCCGAATATAAGACGATGTTTTTTCCTTGGAAATACATCTGAAAAAACGTGTTCGTCTTATATTCAGGGTCTAGACTTTGACATGTCAGTAATACACCCACAACAATAGGTGGCGCCAAAAACGCATAAAACGAGTGTGCCATGAAATATGTAATGTAATGCGTGTTGTAAAGATCGCGAATGAAAACAAATGAAAAAGAAAAGCTTACAGCAGCATGATCGTGACTGTATGTTAGCCTGATGGGACCAAACTTCCTCTGTAAGTGATTTTAAAACATAAGACAGTACCCAGATTTGAAGACTACAATAAGATTTCACGTCTACTGATAATAACATTTTGGTAGGCTACTATGAGTTGGATAGCCTAATTGTTATATAATTCAGATGGGCTACCTGTTATTTCAATGGTATATCAAAATTTTCCAATGTCATTGTTGGTACATTTTACCAGTATTTACCATACTTTCAAAACAAAAATTAGAATTGGAAAAATATGCAATATGAAAATAATTTAAGAAGAAATGTGTTTTACAGAGAGAGAGAAGATTTGGTTTTCAAAAAGCCTTTTTCCAACAGGTACATCTGGAAAAAGGGGGGTCGTCTTATAATCAGGGTCGTCTTATATTCGGGACAATACGGTACTTCTTTGAAATCAAATCTGCAAGGCACAGACTTAGTTCTACAGGCACAATCCCTTCCAGCACATCGTGTAAAAAATCAGGTGGAAAGCCTGTGCATGTGTGAAAACCTGTCAGGCTGTTGAGAGGGCAGTCTCGTTTCACACCATCAACAGATGCAAGGTCCGTCTGCTTCAAGACATTTACAGCTTCATCAAATGATTCTGGTGACCTTAAAACAAAGTTCCCAGTTCTAACATCACACGTTTGTATGTCATGACGACTAGCTAGACAAAACCTACAAAACTTCTCAACATTGAAAGACTCTTGGAATCCACCTAAGGAATGTGCTGCCAAGTTGTCAGCAGCAACGAACAAGATGGTGCCTTTAACATTACACCCTAGTTTCTCTACAAACACCCCTACTGTTTCAAGACATTTAATATCTTCAATCAGTGGCTTCAAAACACGATCATAACCATAAATCCTGACACGCTCAGCCTTGCACAGTAAAGCAAGGTAGATTGACGACAATGCTGACTTGTATCTAGAGGGTAAATTGCCAATAACCCAATACACACAACAGACTTTGTTTTTTTTTTTTATTTGCCCAAGGGATTGCAGATTTCAAAGTCGTCAATATACAAAGTAATAGCTACACTTAGTTCTTGACCTGAGAGGATTCCATTCGATTTATAGAAGTCACCATCCAGAAAAGACTTGTAGTAGCCAGACTGTTCAACAGGTTTGTTTTTCCCCAGTGCTTGCAGTACCTCTTCTTTTTTAAGAAGATCTGAAAGTAACTTTAGAATAGGGATATAGATAACAGTATGAAACTTTTCTTGTCTGTTCAAAAGATATTCGACAGGTTCAATGACACTAAAGTTCTTTTTGTAATATAACTGTCTTTTGTAGTCTGTGCCTAAAGATCCTTCTCTTGAAAGGAAATTAAGTGGGTTAGCACTTTGAAATAGTTCGGTCAAGGATGTCAAACATTCCTCAGATGTGCAGTTATGCTTCTCCAAAACATTCTCAATTGACTCCGTAGTTATTTGTCCAGCACATTTTCCAATATCAAACAAATCATCCACAATTTCTTGAATCACAGACTTTGACACATGAAGGACGGCTTGCAGTCGAAGGAAAAGGGATGCAATTTTGCGCTCAACTGACTTCTGTGTAGGCTGAGAGTCAGGTTCAGTCACTGAAACATCTGGTGACTCTAAATCAAAGTTATCCTGTTCATCATTGACAGAAGCTTGACTTTGACAATGAATAATAAGTTCAGGTTTGAAATTATTGAATGTAGAAGGCTGATGATATCGGCTTCTGTGAGCAGTAAAAGTCGAGGCTACTCTAGATGTAAAACAGCACCCCACAAATGGGCAATTCACAGTCTCTCTTTTTATCAAATGTCTCTTTAAATGAAGAAAATAATGTTTGATATTGCTTGGCGCTGAAAAAGTACAAAGTTCACAACGAAGTCTAGCAACGGGACTGGTTCCTTGTTTGTGGTCCGTCAAATGTTTTAAAAGTTCCACATGGGATTGAAAGACGGTAAGACAATTCGGGTAAATACAACTAAAACCTGTTCTTCCACGTCCATGCTTGTCCTTGTAATGATTCACTATAGTCTTTTGAATGTATGAGGAAAAATTGCAAAACTTACAAGTCCACTTCATCAAATGAGTAGCTGAGCCTGGTAAATCATAAAACACCTGAAACGCACAAAACAGAAAAAAAAGTTTTAGCTGCCAAGTGATGTGAATTGCAAAAATGAACAAGAGCACATTTCTAGTTAAGTCTAACTAACAAATTGAATATATGAATTGTTGGATTGCTCTTTAGCACTAGCTAACGCGACCGATGTTATGTAATGAATAGAAAGTTCAAAAGAACAGCATTTATATAAAATAGAATATTTTCTAACATTATAAATGTCTTTACTGTAACTTTTGATCTGTTTAACTCATCCTTGATGAATAAAAGTATTGATTTATTTTATTTCTTTCCCCCAAAAATAAAATAAAATAATTCTTACTGACCCCAAACTTTTGAACGGTAGCGTTTAATGTTACAAAAGCTTTAGATTTCAGATAAATGCTGTTCTTTTGAACTTTCTATTCATCAAAGAATTTTGAAAAAAAATTGTACACAACTGTTTGCAACATTGATAATAATAATGCATGTTTCCTGAGCATCAAATCATCATATTAGAATGATTTCTGAAGGATCATGTGACAATGAAGACTGGAGTAATGATGCTGAAAATTCAGCTTTGATCACAGGAATAAATTACATTTTAAAATATATTAAAATAGAAAACAGCTGTTTTAAATTGGAATAATATTACTGTTTTTGTTTGTATTTTTAATTAAATAAATGCAGCCTTGGTGAGCAGGAGATACTTCTTTTAAAAACATAAAAAATCTGACTGACCCCAAACTTTTAAACGTTAGTGTATTTGGCCTTGACATTCGGGTCTATCAGAAATGGTGTTTTCTACAACAGTTTACAATGAAAACTGGTATCGTCTCAGATAAAGCTTTATCAACCGTCTCTTGACTGAACTAAAAGACTGAACTGCTAGTGTTCTAGCTAACGTTAACAGTCGCTGAAACGTGCCTCGCTTAAATGACATCACAGTTGTTGCACATATCAAAAGGTAACGATAGCTAACGTAAACGGGTCATAAACTAATATATTATTTTATATTATTTTAAATCACCATTTATTTCCTACAAACCCTAAAAATGTTTGTCGTCACAGGATCCTCTATACCCAACCCCAACCATCGTCCTAAAAGACTGTGAAGACGGGAACCCTTTAACCAGTGGCTCAGTTACCATTCAGATGGATGGAGAGGACACGGTCAAAGATGATGGGGCACTGATATTTCCCTCGCTCTCAGCCTCCTGTACTCATTCTACCAAATATACAATGTTGCGAATCCAAAATGTTTGAGAAAGACCTTGATGTTTTTGGAGGCTTTCGTTTTCCAAAAGACTATACCTGTATGTGTACAGAGGGTTTATAATTCCCTGTAATCCAAACACGGTGTCTCTCACACCGAGAGGCAGGCAGGCAGGCACGCACGCACACACTCTTCCCTGTATGTATAGATAACTCAAACACACTTAGACAGACACACAAACACATTCAGGGGTGTCTGCCCACGCACATAAGTCTCTTCAACCTCATACCAACATTCACACTTTATTAAAACCTTTTTGCAATCTGGGCACTTGACCACGTTACAATCCCTGGCAAAATGTCCCCTCTCTTCGCACTTGTAGCACTTAAAATCGGTGCAGTCTTTCAAAACGTGCTCAGGGCTCATACACAGCTGACAGGTTTTAATCTGATGTCTGTGCATTGCCCTAAAATATTGCAGCCCTTCAGCCATTTCCAGCCTTGTGTACGGCAGAGATACGACTTCCTCAGGGACACGAGATTTAACAAACCTTGTGCCATCTTCCACGGTCGTGCCCGGATATACGCGTCTTTTAATATCCGAAATTGGGGTAACTCCCCACCCTTCCAGTTTGTCTACAATTACCTGATCGTCAATGTACGCGGGCATATGTATGAACGAGACAACGTAGTCTCTGTTTTGCAGACTCTGTTTCTTCACCTCACACAGTATCTCCTTTATTTTTAATCCGTCGACCAACAATTCAACAACATCTACGTTTTCTAAGGTCACTTCATACTCTTTATTCTGTTTGGGTCTTACCGCCAAGACATTTCCTCTCCGATCTTTCCCGCTATCGCTTTTATGATGTCTTCTGCCCTTGCATTCACATTACAGATATCCACCGTCACCGTCACTTCTTTCAGGTAGTTCTTCTTGAGGTTGGTTCTCCTTTGTTCCATCTCATTTCCATCTCTTAGTCTGGGGGCGTATTTTTGAACGATTTAAAAACAGAAATGTCATACCTGGTTAATATAAATTAAATTAAGCTAAATAAATAAATAAGTGAATGAATGAAAGAAAGAATGAATAAGTGAGTGAATAAAACACAAATAAATATAAATAAAAGTCAAAACTCAATGCGAGGCACCTTGAGTGGAAGTAAATGGGGGCGTATTTTTAATGATTTCAAAACAGAAAGACCATGCCTATGGTTTCCTAAAATTTGACCACTCACCAACATCAGAGAAACATGAACTTGAGAATGTGTTGAATTATTGAAATTTTAACTTAAACTCTAAGAGGGTACATCTATGTAGTTTACGAGGGGTTCAGCTGACAATCAAGTTTGGGAAGCTCTCAAGTTGAAGAGACGAGCGTCACTTCCAAATGACATGCAGCGCTCAAGAGGTCGTTGCAGAGAGAGAGAGAGAGAGAGAAAGAGAGAGAGAAAGCCTGTCTATCGCCCCCTGGAGGAGAAAGGAAGAATGACGAGGCTGAGCTGTCTTTTGTCACACCGAAAGCAGAAAGGAGGCACAGAGAAAGCAAAAAAGCAGCAGCAATAAGTTTAAAAAGGTACAGGAGACAGCATGAATGCTGAGGCTTGGAGAAGTGTCTTAGCTGCCTAGTGGAGGAAAAGCAAAAGCTTACAGCACCTGGTATTCCCAGGCGGTCTCCCATCCAAGTACTAACCAGGCCCAATCCTGCTTAGCTTCCGAGATCGGGCATGCTTTTTTTTTTTTTTTTTATGATCAAAAATATCAAAATAATTTTACATTTCACAACCAAAATACCTCATTACAACAATAAGCATGTTACATTAAATACATTGGTAATTGCTCAAAAGTTAATGTACATTTTCTTTCCATCATCCACATTTATCAGGTCACAATCCTTTAAAAAAATATTCTTCAAAAATATCCTTCTCCAAATACTTCCACATCAGGTAAGCATTTTTCCTCAGCACCTGTTTGAACATTGTACATATTTCCACACTTTTCCCTTCATAGAACGCTAAGTTCCTCCTTGCCCATACTGCATATCTTGCATGACTCAATATATAGTTACAAAGATTCACTTTCTTATCCTTATTACCCACCAAATCTCCAAATAAAAACAGTGTTTTCCATTCATCTTGCCCACCATTTTTCCCCCAGTTCCCCTTGATTACTTTTAATTTTCTATGGAAGTCCTTAAGTTCTCTGCACTCTAAAAAGATATGCATCAATGTCTCTGGAGCAGATCTACACACATCACAATCCCTATTTATGGTCCTGTTTATCTGGTGGAGCACCACTTTTGTGTAGATTCTGTTGTGCCTTAATTTAAAGTCCAAGTTTTCACACTCTAGTCCATTGTACTTTACACGAAGATTCTTCCAAATTTCTTTGACATTTAAACCAGGGAACACCTTCTGCCACACAATTTCTGATGCTGGTACTTTTATCTCTTTCTTCAACATAAATTTGTACATCATATTAGTGGACACTCCTTCCAGTAATCTTTCCCCATCACCTCCATCAAAATACAAAACTGGCAATCCCCATTCCCCAGGTTTAACAGTTTCATTTTCAATTCTCTTTACCCAGGCTCTGGGCAGGCTCATTTTTATGTTTTCACACATCGAGTCCACTTTTGACATTTCAATTTCATCATTCCATCCCGAAACACAATCATATATGGCTCTATTAGGTAAAAACCCTCTTACATACTCGTATGCTAGATCTTTTACTTGTCTCACTCCTGCTTTCATGTACAATTTGTCATAAAACATTCTCTCTTTCATTCTAATTTTTGGATTTAAAAATATTGGCTGATTTAAAACTTGATTTATATTCTCACATTCAAACTTTATATTTCCTATTACTTCTGCCCATGCACTAAGCACTTCTTGATAAAACAGCGGCACTTTGTCATACATTGGCTTTTTCAGTACCATAAACAACCCTTCTTCCCCACATCCACTACATTTGTCCAACACCTCCTTCATATAACCCTTCCATCCATACTCCACTTTCCCACATAAATACTTTTTCACCATTTTCACCCTTATGGCCTTCTTTTTAACTTCTAAATCAATCAATTCTAATCCTCCTCCTTTTTTGCTCGTGATTAATGTTTTCCTTGCTATTTTAACTCCTTTCCCACCCCACATAAAATTGTTCGTTATCTCAGTAACCTCATTCATTACCCATTGAGGCAGATCAACTGCACCTAAAATATAGTTACATTTGGAAAGCAGCAAAGAATTCACTAGCATGACTTTCCCTCTTAACATAACTTCCCTTAATTTCCAAAATTGGAGTACTTGCTTAAATTTATTTAAAACCCCTATCCATGTGGCATCCCTTGCATTCTTAGCATTTTCTCCAATTTGCACACCTAAAATATTAACATAACCTAATGTAGTTTTAAAAGGTATATCACACCCTCTTAAATCTACCCCTCCTATACTCATTATTTCAGATTTTTCTATATTTATTTTTGCTCCTGACGCTTTCCCATACTTTTTTATGTACCCCATTACCTTTTATATACTTTCTACATCCCTGATCATAAATGTCGTATCATCCGCATATTGGTGTATCACACTCTCACAACTGTTTGGAATTTGAATACCCCTTATCTTTTTATCTGCTCGAATCATTATTGCTTACGGCTCAACCGATATTGAATATAGCAATGCAGACAATGGACATCCTTGTCTCACTGACCTCTCAAGCGGAAATGGGTCTGTCAAAACTCCATTTACTTTCACACAACTTTGCGCTTTACTGTATAACAGATTTATCCACTCCAGCATTCTATTCCCAAACCCAAATTTCCTCATTGTTTGTTCCAAATAGTCACGTTCCACTCTATCGAAAGCCTTGTTTAAATCTACACATAAGATTATTCCGCCTTCCCCATCCACCACACAACATCTCTTATTGTGCAGACTGTGTCGGTTATATCCCTTCCTGGGATGCTATAGGCCTGATTTGGTGCTATTATGGTCTCTATTACTTTCTTTAGTCTATTTGCTAAAATCTTTGTTAAAATTTTATAATCTGTATTTAAAAGACTTAGAGGCCTATAATTTTCTAATTTGAGCGGACTCCCTTTATTTTTATAAAGAATCGTTATCATCCCTGTACACACAGATTTTGGCACTTCTTTTTTGTCCTCCATCTCCGTATACATTCTCAACAATATCGGTGCCAAAATTCCCATAAAAGTTTGATAAAATTCATGCGTTAAACCATCCGCTCCTGGACTTTTATTTTGCTTTGTCTATCTGATTGCTTCTTCTACCTCTTCTAGAGTTATGTCTCCCTCACACAACTCCCTATCCCCATCCTTAAGACTTATATTTATATGATCTAAAACCTTGTCTATATCTTGTTTTATATTCCCTTTCTTAAATAAATTTCTATAAAACTCTTCTACCCTTTCTATTATTTCTACATAGTCCGCAACTTTTCCCCCCTCTCCATTTTCCAACTCCGTAATGAACTTCCTCCCCTGTTTTTTCTTCTCTAAATTCATAAAATATTTTGTACATCTTTCCCCCTCTAAAACGTATTGCGCCCTGCTTCTTATTTTTGCACCTTCACATTTTTCTTTTTCACACACCTCAATTTCTGCTTTTATCTGACAATAATGTTCCTTTGTATATTCAGGATTATTTTCAATTTTCCCTGCTTCTTCTTCCAATAACCTATACATATTGTCTAGTTTACATTTTCTCATGTAATTCCTCTGTTTAGAATATCTAATACTAACTTTTTTTAATTCCTTTTTTAAATTACCCCACCATTTACATATATCTTCTTCGTATAAATAGTTTTCCATTTCATCCTTAATACACTTCTCTATTCTCCTTCTGTACGCATCTTCCTTTAATAAAGCAGAATTTAGACACCATGTACCCCCACCTTTTATTTTTGAGTTTCCCCCTAATTTCACTGTCATTATTGCATGGTCACTTATACCTGTAAAATTATAACATACATTCTTTATATTTTGTAAAATGTCCCTTTTAACCAGACATAGGTCTATTCTACTTTGCTTTAAATCACCCATCACCATTTGCCTCCTTGAAAATTCTCTCTTGAAAGGGTTTTCCTCCCTCCAAGCATCTACCATATCTTTACTCTGCATTAACCTTTTTAAACATTTCCTAGAAGTATCTTCTTTATACACCATATTCTTAGCCATGTCTAATCTTGTTCATCTCACATTAAAATCCCCCCCCCCCCACTATACAATTCCCAATACATAAAGGTTTCAACATCATAAAAAACTCTTTTCTTTCGGTTTCCACATTTGGAGCATACACGTTAACTAGCCTATATTTATCATTTTGAAATGTAAAATCAATCCCTAATACCCTCCCATCACCATCATTTTGTATTTGTTTTATATTGCACATCCACCCTTCTCTTACCAAAACTGCTACTCCACAGGCTTTTTGTGTGCCATGATTAACATATATCTCTTTGTCCCAAATCCTTTTTACTTCACCCATTATATCGTCAGTCCAGTGCGTCTCTTGCAGACATACTACTTGTGCATTCAATACACTTATCACTTGTTTAAACTTGTCCATGTCTCTCAGACCATTACAGTTTAACCATGCAATGCTTAATACTTCATTCATTATAAAAATAATAACATAAACATAAACATAAATATGTCTCATGATTAGATTAATGTCTTACTTTTTGGCATTGCCTTCTCCACCTTCCCCCTTTTTCCTCTTAAGCACATTTGTCCCTGTTGTGTCTATTATGTCCACCAAGACAACCTCCTGCACAATCATCTTTTCTTCCCCTTCTCCTTCTCCTGTTCCTCCTTGTACTCCCGCCGACGCTCCTTTTCTCAATCCTCTTTCTCGTTTGTTTTTGCTCTCATCCCTCTTATCTCCCCCACCACCGCTGGTTGACATTTCGTTATCCACCCCAGCTCTTGCGTTATTCTGCTCTCCGCTACTTTTCCCAGATCCTCCTCCTTCCAGAACGCCTTCCAGCTCACTCCACTCATCACCTCCGTCCTCACCACCCGATATTTGGGTCTCTTCCACTTCAGCATACAAATCAACAGAGTCTCCCGCATCTTCCTTGTCACCATCTTCTGCTCTGTTGCACACACACAGGTCATTTTTCCTTCCAGCACACAGTACAGTTCCCTTCATTGCACTCCCGTGCATAATGCCCTTGTCCACCGCACTTGTAGCACTTGAAATTCAGACATTCTTTGACCATATGTCCTGGCTGTATGCACAGGCGACACACCTTTACTTGCCTGTCATGCAATACCCGAAAGTGCTCTGTTCCACCCACAGTTTCAAACTTTGTAGAGTACGGAAGCGATTTTACCTTCTCCGTAAATTTGACTTTTAGGAACCTCGTCCCATCAGCAATTCCAGTCCCTGGCCACATCCTCCTTTTAACTATAGACGCCGGTGTTACTCCCCAGTCTATTAGTTTCTTTATTATCTCCTCGTCCATTATGTACGTGGGTAGGTTCAAAAAGGAAACCACAGTCTCACAGTTATTTATCTCCTTTGCCAGTATACTCCCACTTCGGATTTTTATTCCATCAAGCAACTTCTTCTTCCCTTTCTCCTCATTCATAGTCAACTCGTACTCCTTGGGATTTTTGTATCTACAGCCAATGACTTCACCACACTCTTCTTTTACTTTCCGCAATAATTCCATCATCGTAATTCTTTCATTTCCAACAATCTCTACCATCACTGTTAGTTTCTTCTCATAACTTCAACCTGTTTCTTTGTTTCCATCTTCCATTCTCCTCGCCAACCCCTTATCTTTCTCTTTGTTTACCTCCATCTTGCCCGTAGCTCCTCGCGTGTAGCTTCACCTCCAGAAGTACCCCAAACAGCAGAGCGCTGTTTGGGGAGAGAGCCCCCACCAACTCCCTCCTTAACTCCTTAAATTATATCCCAGACTCAAATCAAAAAAATAAAATAAAATAAAAGAAAGAAAGAACTTCTCCAAACAAACTTTTCGAACTTCCCTCACTGAGTCCACTCACTTCCTGTTCAGCTCACTAGCGCACCCAGGGTGGTATGGCCGTAAGCGAATACAGCAGTCAAGAGCGAGCTATTTAAAGAAGAAGACACACCGGGGGTGTACTTCTGAACGATTTCAAAACAAAAAGGACATGCCTGTGTTTAATAGGAATCGAATTAAGTGAGATAAATAGCAATGAAAAAAATATACATTTAAATAAATCAATTCAAAAATCAATGTTGCGGTGACGCACTTTGAGTGGAAGTAAATGGGGCGTATTTTTGAACGATTTAAAAACAGAAATGTCATACCTGGTTAATATAAATTAAATTAAGCTAAATAAATAATAGTAAATGAATGAATGAATGAATGAATAAGTGAGTGAATACAACACATAAATAAATATAAATAAAAGTCAAAACTCAATGCGAGGCACTTTGAGTGGAAGTAAATGGGGGCGTATTTTTAATGATTTCAAAACAGAAAAGTCATGCCCATGGTTTTCGGAAGAAACCAAAATGACATAATCTGTCAAAGTTGAGTTATAATCACTCTGCAGTGAAGACATAACATATCAACTAGTACCTCTTTTTCATTCATAAATAAATAAATCGGGGTTCCTCAAATCTTGCCCTGGAGGCCCAATGCGTTACAGACTCTAGCTTCAACCCTGATCCAACTCACCTACCTGTGATTTTCTAAACATCCTGAAGACATTGATTAGCATGCTCAGGTGTGTTTGATTAGGGTTAGAGCTGAACTCTGCAGGAAAGTTGGGCTCGTGGGCCATATTTGAGGATTCCTGAAATAGAAAAAGCCAAATACCAATGTTGCAGTGAGGCACCCTGAGTGGAAGTAAATGGAGGCCTAATTTTGAATGATTTAAAAAAACAGAAAGGCCATGCGTATGGTTTCCTAAAATAAATAAATGTTGGCTCTTAGGTCAATGCTTGGTTTTTGTTTTGTTTTTTGAGCTGATGAAACACTCTTGTCCTGTTTCCAAGTACCGAAAAAGTAAAAAAAAAAAAAAGCTGAAATATTTCATTTACTTGCAAGTCATTTGACCACTCACCAACATCAGAGAAACATGAACTTGAGAATGTGTTGAATTATTGAAATTTTAACTTAAACTCTAAGAGGGTACATCTATGTAGTTTACAAGGGGTTCGGCTGACAATCAAGTTTGGGAAGCTCTCAAGTTGAAGAGACGAGCGTCATTTCCAAATGACATGCAGCGCTCAAGAGGTCGTTGCAGAGAGAGAGAAAGCCTGTCTATCGCCCCCTGGAGGAGAAAGGAAGAATGACCAGGCTGAGCTGTCTTTTGTCACACCGAAAGCAGAAAGGAGGCACAGAGAAAGCAAAAAAGCAGCAGCAATAAGTTTAAAAAGGTAAAGGAGACAGCATGAATGCTGAGGCTTGGAGAAGTGTCTTAGCTGCCTAGTGGAGGAAAAGCAAAAGCTTACAGCACCTGGTATTCCCAGGCGGTCTCCCATCCAAGTACTAACCAGGCCCGACCCTGCTTAGCTTCCGAGATCGGACGAGATCGGGCGTGTTTTTTTTTTGTTTGTTTTTTTTTTTGTTTTTTTTTATTATCAAAGTACAGAAAAATATTTTTCCCCACACATATTACAGATTCAAACCAATGCATCCTCAAACTTATTACATGTTAGGTCTCAATATAGCAACAAAAAAAAACAAAAAAAAAACTTTGTATTCCTTCCCTATATACATAACTAAAAAAAAAAAGCGTTTGCCTAACTTACCATAAAGCATCTTTTTCAAAATGTTAATCTTAACCCTTCTTTTACATCTATACATATAGGGCCACCTCCTCCCAAAAAGGCATTTTCAAACTCCTCTTTACTCAGGTATCTCCACATTAGGTACACATTCTTTCTTACCACAGTCTTAAATATCTCAGTTACATCCACTTTCTTTCCTTCATGATATGCCAAATTCCTCCTCACCCATATTGCATACCTTGCATGACTTAAAATCAAATTCCACAAATTAACCTTCTTGTCTTTACAATTCATACATTCACCAAATAAGAACAGTATTTTCCATTCATCTCCCGTTACATCTTTTCCCATTCCATCCTTGACCATTTTTTTCAGTTTTACATGAAACACCTCAAGCTCTTTACATTCAAAGAATATGTGCATTAGAGTTTCTGGCTCTGTCCCACACAGATCACATTCTCTGTTCACATTTTTGTTAATTTGATGAATTACCACCTTCGTGTATATCCTGTTGTGTCTGAGTTTAAAGTCCAGGTTCTCACAGTCCAGTCCATTATATTTCACCTTTAAATTTCTCCAGATTGTTTTTACATTCAAATCAGGAAATAGTTTTGGCCATACTGCCTCTGATGCAGGCACTTTAATTTCCATTTTCACCATTATCTTATATATCATTTTCACACTTATCTCAGACAAAAACTTTTTCTTTTTGTTTTCCACAATATACATTTCAGGAATTCCCCAATCTCCCACTTTAACGGTCTCTTTCTCAATCCTTTCTACCCACCTTTCAGGCAGGCTTGTTTTAATATTTTCACATTCACAGTCCACTTTGGATTTCTCAATTTCATCATCCCAACCAACCACACTGTCATATATGGCCCTATTCAGTAAAAACCCTTCCACATACTCATATGCCATGTCTTTCACTTTTCTTACACCCGCTCTTATGAACAGTCTGTTATATAGCATTTTCCCTCCCCGCCTTATCTTTGGGTTCAGGAAGATTGGCTGATTGTGCACTTGATTTATATTCTCACATTCATAACTAACATTCACTACAAACTCAGCCCATGCACTAAACACTTCCTGATAGAACAGTGGCATTTTCTCAATCATTGGCTTTTTTAAGGCCATGAACAATCCTTCCTCACCACATCCACCACCCTCATTTAAATAATTTCTCATATACCCCTTCCACCCATACACTACTTTATCACATAAGTACTTTTTTATTGTTTTGACTCTTATTGCCTTCCTTTTTACTTCTAAGTCTATCAGCTTCAACCCTCCCTCATTGTAATCTGCTATTAATGTTTTTGCTGATATTTTCACTCCTTTCCCTCCCCACACAAATTTATTCACAGTCTCTTTTATTCCATTCAACACCCAGTTTGGTAAGTCAATTGCTCCCATCACATAATTACATTTGGTAAGCAGTAATGAATTAGCCACTATTACCTTGCCTCTTAATCTTAGTTCCCTTAGTCTCCAAAACTGTAATACTTGTTTAATTTTATTTAGCACTCCAGTCCATGTGGCATCTCTAGCCTCTTTTACATTTGCTCCTATGTTCACACCTAAAATCCTTATATAGTCTTCCGTTATTTTAAAGGGAATGTCTGACCCTTCTATGTCCACTCCTCCTATACTCATTATTTCTGATTTGTCTACATTTATTTTTGCACCTGATGCTTTTCCGTATATTTTCATCTGTTTCCTTATTCTATTTATACTCTCTATGTCCCTAACTGTGAAAGTAGTATCATCTGCATACTGATGAATTACGCTCAAGGTATTTGACTTCCTTTTATCTCCTTATCTCCTTTAATCAGTGTTGCCAGCGGCTCAGCTGTTATTGAATATAACAGAGCTGACAACGGACACCCTTGCCTGACTGACCTCTCTAAAGGAAAGGGGTCAGTTAATACCCCATTAATTTTGACACAACTTTTAGCGTTTTCATATATTAGTTTTATCCACTTTTGAATCCTCTCCCCAAATCCAAATCTTCCCAATGTTTGCTCTATGAAGCTGTGTTCTACCCTGTCAAAAGCCTTGTTTAAATCTATAGATAAAATCAATCCCCCTTTCCCGTCTTTTCCCATGCTCTCTACCACATCTCTTATTGTGCATATAGTGTCTGTGATATCTCTTCCAATAATACTGTACGCTTGGTTTGGCGATACTATTCTCCCTACAACCTCTTTTATTCTATTAGCCAATACTTTTGTTAAGATTTTGTAATCTGTGTTTAATAAACTCAATGGCCTATAGTTTTCCAACCTCAGAGGACTTCCTTTATTTTTATATAGGATGGTGATTACTCCTAAACCCATAGATTCTGGCATTTCCCCCCTCTCTTCCATACTCCTATACAACTTCCACAGTATTGGTGCTAAGACCTCTACAAAAGTCTTGTAAAACTCGTGCGTTAAGCCGTCTGAGCCCGGGCTCTTATTCTTTTTTGTCTGTTTTATTGCTTCTTTTATTTCTTCAATACCTATGTCTCTTTCACACATATTTTTGCCATCTTCATCCAGCCTCGCACTCACAGTGTTCAAAACTTCATCCACACACTCCTGTCTTACACCTTCTTTCTTGAATAATTTCCTGTAAAACGACTCTACTTCTCCTATTATCTCCACATAATCAACTATCTTATCACCTTTTTCATTCTCCAGCTCTATGATATGCTTTCTCCTCTGCTTTTTCTTTTCTAAATTCAGAAAGAACTTCGTGCTTCTTTCTCCCTCCAACGCATACTGAGCTCTACTCCTTATTAATGCACCCTTACTTTTTTCTCTTTCATACTCCTCTATTTCTGCTTTTATCTGCAAAAAAATCTCACGTCCATACTCCGGATTACTTTCTATTTTTTCTGCTTCCTTCTTCAGTGCAGTTTCCATTGTCTCTGCTTTACTCCTTCTCATAAAATTCCTCTGTTTTGAATATCTAATACTACTTTTTTTTTTTATTATCCCTTTCATTATTTCCCACCACTCGCATACATTTTCATCAAACAGTGGATTTTGCATTTCATAATTTATACATTTCCTGATATTTTCTTTATATGCCTCTTCCCTTAGCAAATTTGTATTCAAACACCACACTCCCCCACCCCTCTCCTCCGTAATTACACCCATCTTTACTGTCATTACAGCATGATCACTTATTCCTACAAACTTATATTTCACACTTTTTACATATCTTAACATTTCCCTTTTGGCTATACATAAATCTATATGGCTTTGTTTCAAACTTCCCATCACCATTTGTCTTCTTGAAAACTCCCTTTTGTAGGGATTTTCTTCCCTCCATACATCGACCATATCATCATTTTGCATCCATTCAATTAGATATTTCCTTGACACATCTGATTTAAAGTTTGCACTGCTTGACGCGTCTAATCTCGTGCACCACACATTGAAGTCTCCAACCACTATACATTTGCCTTTACAAAACGGCTTCATTTCTTTGAAGATTTCTTTTCTTTCGGTTTCTATGTTGGGTGCATAAATGTTTATCAACCTAAATATTTCCATTACAAAACATAAATTCTGTTACTAGCAATCTCCCATTGCTGTCTTTATATATTTGTTTCACGTTATGCACTCTGTCTCTTTTTATCAATGTGGCCACGCCACAGGCTTTTGCATTTCCGTGATTAACAAAAATATCATCTTCCCACAACTTTCTTATATTGTCCATTATGTCCTCTGACCAGTGTGTCTCTTGTAAACAGAGAACATCGCTTTTAGCAGCCTCTTTACCTTCTCAAACTTGCTTACTTCCCTTAGTCCATTGCTGTTCAAACAGGCAATGTTCATAATGCCCCACATAGCGAATATAAACATTTTGAGAGGACTTGTACTCACTTGCATAAATCCAGGCTCTCACTCTCTGCAGTATGCTCCTCCGTTCCCTTCTTCTTTCTTTTCTTCTGCATGCTTTTTTCCACACTTGTGTCCATGTCCTCTCCCATGTTTAACGCTAGATTCTCTGGCACCTCTTTCTCTCTTCCTCCTCCTTCGTCCTTCTTTTTCATTCTTTTCTCCTCCTGGGGTTTATCTCTTTGACTTTTAGCGTTGTCACCTTCTTGACTTTCGCCATCGCCTTTTGATGTCTCCCCAACTCCATCTTCACACTCCACTACCTTCATTACCTTCTCTTTACCTGGTTCTGCTCTCCTCTCTTTTTTCTTTCTCTCTCTTACTCTCCGCCTTCGTCCTACGATCACCTCCTCGTTGCTGCTCTCACTCCCAGTTGCGCTCTGTTTTTCTGTTCCATCTTCTCCACTCCTGGTGTCCCTTCTCAGCTCTCCAACCGCTGCTCCTTCCTCCTCCTCGATATCCTCCTCCTCATCCACCTCATACAGATCCGATGACTGCCCTTCACTGTTATCTTCTTCCATCTCTGCCAGTGTTTCGCACACACATAATCCAGGTCGCATGTCACACACATTACAATTCACCTCCTTGCATTCTCTCGCATAATGCCCTTGTTTGTCGCACCTGAAGCTCGGGCAGTCTCTCACAATGTGCCCCGGTTGAATACACAAGCGGCATACCTTCACTTGCCTGTCATGAATGACCCTGAAGTGCTCTGTCCCTCCCAATGTCTCAAACTTAGTAGAGTATGGCAGTGATTTAACAGTGTCATTGAACTTGACTTTTAAAAATCTTGTCCCATCTGCAATGTCCGTCCCCGTCCACATTCTCCTCTTCTCGAGACCGCCACAACTCCCCATTCTGTCAGCTTCTTCACTATTTCGTCATCCTTGATGTACGTGGGCAAACCTAAAAATGAAACCACCATCTCCATGCAGTCCACTTCTTTCACCATCACTCGACTCTTTTTTTTTTTTTTTTATCTTCAGTCCATCCAATAGTTTCTCCTTTCCTTTCTCCTCCTCCATTGTTAGCTCATATTCCTTCGGAGTTTTGTACCTGCACCCGATCACCACTCCACATTCATCTCTTACTTTCTTCAATATTTCCATCATGGTGATTCTGTCTTCTCCCTCTATCTCCACCAGCACTGTTAGTCTCTTGTCATAATTCCTTCTCTGATCAGCTTCTCCGTCCTTTTCTCTAACATTCCACTTGTCCAGTACTCTTCCCTCCTCCATGTTGTCAGCCCGTATTGTAGCCTTCACGGCCAGAGAAGCATTTATCCCCAAACAGCAAAGGCTGCTTGGGGAGCAAATAACTCCGTGGATAAACACTCCTTTTTTATTTTAAAAAAGAGGTTGTTCGATCAAAAATGAACTGGAAACTCAGTTTTGCAAACAAAACATTCTCCACCTGTTCTCTCCACCGGCTTAACCACTACCTGCTTCCACTAGGGCGTGCTCAGGGTGGTATGGCCGTAAGGGAATACAGCAGTCAAGAGCGAGCTATTTAAAGAAGACACACCGGGGATGTACTTCTGAACGATTTCAAAACAAAAAGGACATGCCTGTGTTTAATAGGAATCAAATTAAGTGAGATAAATAGCAATGAAAAATATATACATTTAAATAAATCAATTCAAAAATCAATGTTGCGGTGACGCACTTTGAGTGGAAGTAAATGGGGGCGTATTTCTGAACGATTTAAAAACAGAAATGTCATACCTGGTTAATATAAATTAAATTAAGCTAAATAAATAATAGTAAATGAATGAATGAATGAATGAATGAATGAATGAATAAGTGAGTGAATAAAACAAATAAATATAAACAAATGCCAAAACTCAATGCGAGGCACTTTGAGTGGAAGTAAATGGGGGCGTATTTTTAATGATTTCAAAACAGAAAAGTCATGCCCATGGTTTTCGGAAGAAACCAAAATGACATAATCTGTCAAAGTTGTGTTATAATCACTCTGCAGTAAAAAGACATAACATATCAACTAGTCCCTCTTTTTCATTCATAAATAAATAAATCGGGGTTCCTCAAATCTTGCCCTGGAGGCCCAATGCGTTACAGACTCTAGCTTCAACCCTGATCCAACTCACCTACCTGTGATTTTCTAAACATCCTGAAGACATTGATTAGCATGCTCAGGTGTGTTTGATTAGGGTTAGAGCTGAACTCTGCAGGAAAGTTGGGCTCGTGGGCCATATTTGAGGATTCCTGAAATAGAAAAAGCCAAATACCAATGTTGCAGTGAGGCACCCTGAGTGGAAGTAAATGGAGGCCTAATTTTGAATGATTTAAAAAACAGAAAGGCCATGCGTATGGTTTCCTAAAATAAATAAATGTTGGCTCTTAGGTCAATGCTTGGTTTTTGTTTTGTTTTTTGAGCTGATGAAACACTCTTGTCCTGTTTCCAAGTACCGAAAAAGTAAAAAAAAGCTGAAATATTTCATTTACTTGCAAGTCATTTGACCACTCACCAACATCAGAGAAACATGAACTTGAGAATGTGTTGAATTATTGAAATTTTAACTTAAACTCTAAGAGGGTACATCTATGTAGTTTACAAGGGGTTCGGCTGACAATCAAGTTTGGGAAGCTCTCAAGTTGAAGAGACGAGCGTCATTTCCAAATGACATGCAGCGCTCAAGAGGTCGTTGCAGAGAGAGAGAGAGAGAGAGAAAGCCTGTCTATCGCCCCCTGGAGGAGAAAGGAAGAATGACGAGGCTGAGCTGTCTTTTGTCACACCGAAAGCAGAAAGGAGGCACAGAGAAAGCAAAAAAGCAGCAGCAATAAGTTTAAAAAGGTACAGGAGACAGCATGAATGCTGAGGCTTGGAGAAGTGTCTTAGCTGCCTAGTGGAGGAAAAGCAAAAGCTTACAGCACCTGGTATTCCCAGGCGGTCTCCCATCCAAGTACTAACCAACTTTAACTTTATTAAACAAGAGTCTTTGGGCTGTCTGCAGCCGAAAAGTCATTATCCTGGACTTAATATCCACCAAGCCCTGCCCGCCGCCTTGTACTGGAAGATACAAAGCCGCTGCTCGAATCCAGTGTTGTCCTGACCAGAAAAAGGTCACCAAACTCCTTTGAATACTCTGAATTAGTCCTGTCGGCGGCTGCAGTACACACAGTTTATGCCAAAGAGTAGAAGCCACTAAATTATTAGCGACCAAAACTCTTCCCCTGTAGGACAACTGGGGTAGCAACCATTTCCAGCGAGACAATCGGGTACACACTCTTTCCTCTAAACTCTCCCAATTTAACTTTTCAGACTCACTTTTCCCAAAATAAACACCTAAAATCTTTAACCCCTCTCTTTTCCATGTAAGATCTCCTGGCAAATGTGGAAGATTTTCAACAGAAAACTGCCCTGCCCAAAAAGCCTCACTTTTGTCCCAGTTCACTTTCGCCGATGAAGCCTTTTCATACACATTGAGTGCATTACCCAGGGCCTTAATGTCTTTTTCATGATTGACAAACACAGTCACATCATCAGCATAAGCACTTACAGTAATACTTGAACTCTGAGATAAACCAGGAACAATAAAACCAGACAAAGTTTTACGTAAGTTAAAAAGAAGAGGCTCAATAGCAATGCTATATAGTTGCCCTGATAAAGGACAACCTTGTCTAATACCTCTTGAAACTGGGATTGGCCGGCTTAACCCACCTCCCACTTTAACAATGCAAGCAGCACCAGAATACAACAATTTAACCATGTTTAAGAAAGAATCACCAATACCAAAAGCTTTTAAAACATTAAAAAGATAACCATGATCAACCCGGTCAAAGGCTTTCTCTTGGTCTAAAGAAATTAAACCAACTTTCCTTTCAAAACTTTTACAAATATGTAAAATATCCCGAATTAAAAACAAATTATCCATTATTGTTCTTTCTGGGATACAATAAGTTTGATCTTTTTGTACAATCAAGTTGAGATTTTTTAAGTCTGTTAGCAAGACACTTAGACATAATTTTGTAATCAGTAGTAAGTAATGCAACAGGTCTCCAATTTTTTAAAAGAGATAAATCTCCCTTTTTGGGTAATAAAGATAACACAGCACGTTGACAAGATATAGGCAAACAACCATCTTTGCTACATTCACAGAAAACCTCATATAAATCTTCTCCAATACAGTTCCAGAAACGCTTGTAAAATTCAGACGGCAACCCATCAATACCAGGAGATCGTCCAATACCAAGCTGACCAACTGCAGTAGTAAGTTCTTGAAGCGATAGTTCAGTGTCCAAAGCAGTCTTAGAGTCCGAGTCTATTTGAGGCAAATCTTGAATTAGCTGCACAGTCAGTGTCACATTGTTCAGCAGCATAAAGACTGGAATAAAAAGTCACTGCATGATGTCTCATCTCCGTAATATTACTGGTCACCCTCCCATCAGGAAGGCGAAGACATGACATCTGTTTCTGTTGTGCCACTTTATGCTCCAAATTAAAAAAAAAAGCACTAGGAGCATCCATGTCATTTAACAGAGACAAAATGAGACCTTACAAGAGCTCCCTTCACCCTTTCATTCAAATACAACCGCAGTTCTCTTTTTTTTTTCTTGCAGGTTATTAAACAGATTAGGATCATATCTATTAATTAGATCCACCTCGATATTTGATATGTCCTTTTCAATTGACTGAATAATTTCTCTTAATTTAATGGTGGAATTAGTAGTATGTTGCAAACAAAACATTTTAATGTTTGTCTTCCCTATTTCCCACCACTGTTTTAAATTTTCAAAAGTGCCTTTACACAATCTCCACTGTTGCCAAAAAGTCTCAAAATGTTTGCAAAAATTAAGATCCTGAAGCAATTTAGTGTTAAAGTGCCAATAAGAAGACTTCTTTGTACACTTGGACATATTTATAGTAAGAAAAACCAAATGATGATCTGTGTACCCTACTGGAATGATACAACAATCAATACACCGACTACTAAGATGATTGGACATATACAGGTGCTGGTCATATAATTAGAATATCATCAAAAAGTTGATTTATTTCACTAATTCCATTCAAAAAGTGAAACTTGTATATTATATTCATTCATTACACACAGACTGATATATTTCAAATGTTTATTTCTTTTAATTTTGATGATTAGAGCTTACAGCTCATGAAAGTCAAAAATCTGTATCTCAAAATATTAGAATATTACTTAAGACCAAGGATTTTTAGAAATCTTGGCCAACTGAAAAGTATGAGCATGTACAACACTCAATACTTAGTTGAGGCTCCTTTTGGCTGAATTACTGCAGCAATGCGGTGTGGCATGGAGTCGATCAGTCTGTGGCACTGCTCAGGTGTTATGAGAGCCCAGGTTGCTCTGATAGTGGCCTTCAGCTCTTCTGCATTGTTGGGTCTGGTGTCTCTCATCTTCCTCATGACAAGGTTCAGGTCAGGCGAGTTTGCTGGCCAATCAAGCACAGTAACACTATGGTCATTGAACCAGCTTTTGGTACCTTTGGCAGTGTGGGCAGGTGCCAAGTCCTGCTGGAAAATGAAATCAGCATCTCCATAAAGCTTGTCAACAGAAGGAAGCATGAAGTGCTCTAAAATTTCCTGGTAGATGGCTGCGTTGACTGTGGACATCAGAAAACACAGTGGACCAACACCAGCAGATGACATGGCAGCCCAAATCATCACTGACTGTGGAAACTTCACACTGGACTTCAAGCAACATGGATTCTGTGCCTCTCCACTCTTGCTTCAGATTCTGGGACCTTGATTTCCAATGAAATGTAAAATTTACTTTCATCTGAAAAGAGGACTTTGGACCACTGAGCAACAGTGCAGTTCTTTTTCTCCACAGCTCAGGTAAGATGCTTCTGACGTTGTCTCTGGTTCAGAAGTGGCTTGGTAGCCCTTTTCCTGAAGACGCCTGAGCGTGGTGACTCTTGATGCACTGACTCCAGCTTCAGTTCTCTCCTTGTGAAGCTCTCACAAGTGTTTGAATCGGCTTTGCTTGACTGTATTCTCAAGCTTGCGGTCATCCCTTGTTGCTTGTGCACCTTTTACTACACAAATTCTTCCTTCCAGTCAACTTTGCATTAAATATGCTTTGATACAGCACTCTGTAAACAGCCACACCTTTCAGTAATGACCTTCTGTGACTTACCCTCTTTGTGGAGGGTGTCAATGTTTGTCTTCTGGATCATTGCCAAGTCAGCAGTCTTCCCCATTATTGTGGTTTCAAAGAACAAGAGATACCCAGAATTTATACTGTAGGGATGGTCATTTATTCAAACTCAAACGTAAATATTCTAATATTTTGAGATACTGATTTTTGACTTTCATGAGCTGTAAGCTCTAATCATCAAAATTAAAAGAAGTAAACATTTGAAATATATCAGTCTGTGTGTAATGAATGAATATAATATACAAGTTTCACTTTTTGAATGGAATTAGTGAAATCAACTTTTTGATGATATTCTAATTATATGACCAGCACCTGTATATCCTATCTAATCGAGCAGCACTGACTCTGTTATCTGTCATTTTAATCCAAGTATATTGTCTCACTTGTGGATGTTTGATCCGCCACATATCTAAAAGATCTATTTCTCTAATTATTTTTGATAATTGAGATGAAGACTGAAGATGAGGTTCTTCACTTGTGCGATCAATAGTAAAATTCTCAGTACAATTCCAATCACCTCCCATGATTATATTTCCATCAGCACACAACATTAAAGCATTTCTTAAAATACTGAGAAACATTTGTCGTTCATGTCCCACATTAGGTGCATATGCATTTACAAAGTAAAAGAGAACTCCATCAATATCAGCCTTTACTACTACTAATCTTCCATTTACAGGTTCCTCTTTTTTTAAAACATTAACTCTTAGATCTGGAGAGAATAAGATTGCCATCCCAGCACTCACATTTGTTTTATGGCTAAGTATGTATTGCCCTTTCCACCATAATCCCCACTCAAATTCATTAGCAATATCGCTATGCGTTTCTTGAAGGAAAATAACATTTAGTTTTTTCTGCTCTATTGTTTCAGAAACGAGAGCACGCTTACATTCATCTCTTCCACCATTAATATTAAGTGAAACAACCCTCAATACTTCCATTAAAAATACTGGAAGAAAGAGCAGACAGGCAGAAAAAAGCAGAAATATAGAAAAAGACACCATTGTGAATCTAAAAAAAAAAAACAATTACAACAGTACTTTTGACGTTCTCTCTTTCTCTATTTAACGAGCCTTTCTAACATTAGTTAAGTGCTTCTTTAAACGAAACCTCTTCTTTTCGCTCAGGAGAT